>NC_049250.1:28575206-29912206 GCF_011100685.1 Canis lupus familiaris
AAATCAGAGTACACCTTATAACCAATCAAATCATATCATGGTTTAATTGGCAGCCATTTTTCTTTATGAATTACACATAAAATAATGATGCATCCTAAAACCCATGGTGCCTCAGATGCTATTCAATATGGCCTTATTATCCCCATTTCACACATGAAGAAAACTGAGGCTTGGAGAATTTCAGTAACTTGCCCAAGGTCACATGGCAATTTACTTCTACTTAGCAGAGAAAAGGATGTAATCCCAGGTTTTTTTTTTTTTTTTGCTTCAAAGTCCATGTTCTGAACTGGTACACTATATGGCTTCCTACCATATGGAAATGGTACGGTTTTAAAAAAAACATTCATCATTCAGCACTTAGCATCTATTATGAGTTAGCTACCAAGCTGGGAATTCTGGTGGTAAAATATGAATAAAAGAGTTTTTCATACAACTAATTAGAGACTATGGGTATCTGAGCAGTTAACTAGAATGTTCTTAGCTTTTTATATACTTTTTTTGGACTCTAGAGTAACACCAGATCTAAGGCTGGGCTTTCTTTACAGGACTTTTCTTTATTTTTTTTTTTTTTCTAAAAGCTGCTTTTTCACTAGCTAAATATCTCACTCCTACACATCAGCCTTACACTGGGTGAATACTATTTAAATCAATATTTTGGTGTGATAGACAGGCCCTAAGATACTATTCACACTCTTGTGTAATGCCCTTCCCACGAGTGGGTGGCAACAGTGACTTGCTTGTAACCAATAAAATATGGCAAAGTTGATGGGATGTCACTTTCATGATTAGGCTACGTAAGATTATGACTTCCATCTTGCTAGCAGACTCCCCATCTCACTTCCTTTAATGAAGCAAGTCATCATTTTGGGAAGGTCCACATGGCAAGAAATTGAGGGCTGCTTTGGGCCAACAGCCAGCTAGGAATTGAGGCCCTCAGTCTAACAACCCAAAAGGAGGTGACTCCTGCCGACAACTTCAAAAGTGAGCTGGAGAGAGGATCCCTACCCAATTAAGCTTCGGGATGAGACCTCATCCCTGGCTGACACCTTACATAGAGCCTCGGGAGAGAGAACCTGGGTAGTCAACCCAGGTTGACTAGCTATGCTGTGCCCAGATTTCTGACCCATAGAAACTATGAGATAATAAATCTGTGTTGTCTTATACTGCCGATTTGTAGTAATTTGTTATGTGGTGATACATAACTACTACATTTGGTTAAAAGGTAAGTTTCTTTGTGTTGTGGATCTTTATGCTACTTTCAAAGAGTTGATATCACAATTTCTAATTGTGATTTTAATCTCTTGGTTAGGTCATAAAAATAATAGGTATCTATTTAGCACCCGCTGGGGCTAGGTAAATTCTAGTATAGTATCATTGAAACTGTGGGCACATTTACTAAGCAATAATAGTTCACTAGTGTAGTTACAACATATACAAGAAGTATTAAATATTCATTTCATTTAACAATTTTTGAAAAAAGGTAGTGGACTTTACCATCTTATTGCCCAGTTTCTACCTCTTCCCTTCTATTGGTAAATGTAAACTTCCATTCTAGAAAATGCTACCTCTCCTAATCTCAGTTGTATTATTCTAGTCTCTATTCTAGTTGTTCTTTATATTATACAACTCACTTCCCTGCTCACAGCAGCTTATCCAAGGTTGGGCACCTCGTCTCAGTTGGGCCAACGAGTACTTTTCTCCAGAATTTTGTTTTAATGTGGGGCAGGAGAGACTAATGAAGAGTCCCTGAGTTATATATTTGTCAGAATCAAACATGGATGCTCCATAGCCATGCTCCCTGCTGTATGCAGGAAGACATTCTGTAGGAGGAGAGAATGGCATGGACACTCCGGAAGAAGCAGAGACAGACAGGGAGAGCCTGGTTCCTTCCAGTCCTTGCTGCTGTAGTTCCCAAAGTCCAATCACACCCCTGTTCTTTCTTTGGGTCACAGAGGCCTAGCCAGAAACTTACTTTGAGATCCCAGCAAATTTAAGTTGAGATTCACTCATCCCTATTGAAAGAGACTTAGCTGATACATGGATCAAGATTTTTCACTATTCTGAATTGCCCTTTCCCGATTTATGTTATTGATGTCTTGAAATATCCAGGTCCCTTGTATTTGCTTATAAATGATTGTTCTATTACTAAATCACAACACATCCAGCTGATTGCTGTGCCATAGAATGTAAAAGTGAGAGAGAGAGACATTAGGAGGTATCCAATCTGATTCTCATTTATAAGTGAGAAAACTACACCATAGGGAGGTGAATCTACTTTCCAATATAAAAATTAGTCCATGCCAGAATTTCCTGAAACGTGACGTTCTACACCCATTTCAGTGAGTGCTATTTATCCTCTGGCATTACTCCAAGGAATTTATAGAGGCTTAATTTAAAGAGTTTGAGCTTTGTTATAGAGATCTCTCACAAATCTGTCATCTTTCAAAGACTTGAAATTAGCTTGGTTAATTAATAAAAAACTTACAAAAATTAAAAACAGTTTATTTAATTTCACCCATAGAAGTGTTCATTTCTGATTCTAACCACATGGAGAAACACATGGTCACCAGTGTTCAAATTATTTTAATAAAAGGAACTCTGTTTACTAATCTAACTCCGGCTCAGTTTAACTATTTCACTTCTAGACTGTGTAATATTTGCTACATATATAATTAGCAATAATACTGATATTGCTTCATTTTCTAATAACGTATAATTTTTAATAATAAAATACTGCATACTAAAGAAAATATGGAAATATAGAAAAGCAGAAAGAAAACACTCATGTCTTAGGTCTGAAATTGGTCTAAGCAATGACCTTGAATCACGTAATTCTTAGGCTAGTTTGTATAAACCTTAATACTGAACAGCTAACATTCAATGTCCCAAAGAAATAGACCTTAATATGTTAATCAATACCCTAGGTGTTCTCTTATAACCATGTTTACAAAGAAATTCTCCCACTTCTTGCTATTCAGCCTTTTTTGCTGCTTTCAAAATTACTCCCTCAAGCCAGGGGCATCAAACCATCTTCCCCGGGGGGTTCCTTTGCTTACAGCACAAATTTTAAAAATATTTGGGTCTTACTAATTACTGGGAGCTTCAGAGGATACTAAACTGGCTTCTCTGAGGTTTTCTCGGACAGTTTAGCTCACTTGAAATCTCTATAGCAACCCAAATGCACTGATATCTTTGGAACAAATAAACCATGCCAAAGCAAGCAGAGATTATGGCCCAAGGGCATGTGTGTTGCAACACAAACTTTGAGTGTAGATTATGTAGCAGCTGCAGGATAGAGTGAGGAGAAAATATTGTCTTTGAGACAGTTTTCAGAAATATTCAACAAGACTGAAAACAAGCTGAGGGTATGTGTGATTACTCAGATGTTAGAAACGAGGCTCTAATCCCAAAAACAAGCCCATTTCACAAAGCCAAGTGGAGATTTCTCCTTTCAGACCCCTTAAAAAAATAAAGCTTTATTTTGTATGTCCTTTTAAGTACATCTCCTATAAGTAATTACCCTCAGGAAGAAATAAAAAGGCTAATCAGGAAAAATTAGCCTGCTTCCATCACGAGCTGGACCCCGAATCACTGTAATTCACACCTTTCCTAGCTCCCTACATGAATGTCCTATTCATCACAAAAAATGTTTGTATTCACTAACAATAAGCCAAGTTCCTTTTTATTTTTCATTTCTAGGGGGAGATCATGAGTTTGCTTTGAAATAATTACTTGCTGATTTTCGATGGATCTCTTAAACCAATATATGACATCTTAACAGTACATGTGAAAGAGGCCTGGTTTCCTTTATAATTTTAATTGGAGTATGTAAGGCTGGCATCAGAAAATAAGGGCACTCAGCATCACACACTAACACTACCCAACTCGCTTCCAGCCAGTGGTGTGCTGGTATCAGCTCATGCTGGCTCATGAAGGGCGACTGCTAATATCTCTTCCTGAGCATTTAGAGCGTCACTGTGGTTGAAATTGGCTAAATAGGAGTATTTATACCAGAGAAATCCAGAAATGATACAAATCAGAGCTTCTTTTTTTTTCCCCCCCCCTGGAGAGCTAAGTGTTAAACATTCACCAGGGAAACACTGTTTTCATCCATTCATCCAACCATCTAACAAATGTTTATTGAAATCTAATGTGTGCTAGCTAGACCCTGTAAATATTGAGGGTACAAAGACAAGCCTATAGTCTGTGCCATTAAGCAGCTCACAGTTTAGTGTAATAAAATGTATGAACCAGTTAAAGTCCTAATATATGACCATCCTTCCCAGTTGAATCAGATGGTCCATGATGGTGCGAGCATTTTGAGAGATCCTAAAAAATTCTATTAGACAATGAATGACATGGAACCTTAAGAAAACTGCACTCCCCCCCTTTTTTTAGAGAATAAAGACTTATTGTTGAAATACTTGATTTGGTGATTCTGCAGGGACCCACTTACTCAGCTATATTTAATTAAACTTTTTATTTTGAGATAGTTACATATTCACATGAAGTTATAAGAAATGATAGAGACCACTTCCCTTTACCACTTCATAGTCTTGGCGAAACTACAGCACAATATCACAACGAGGATATTGCCATGAGTATAGTCAAGATAGAGAACATTTCCATCACCTCAAGGATCCCTCATGTTATCCCTTTACAGCCACACTCACTCACCTCCTACGCTGACACTCTCCTTGACCTTCAGTAACCATTCATCTGTTTACTACTTCTATAGTTTTGTCCTCTCAAAAATGTTAAATAAATGGAATCATACAGTACATGATACTAGAGGATTGGCCTTTTTTTCACCCAGCATAATTCACTGGTAATTCCTATTGACTGCTTAGAGTTCCATTATATGGATGGGTGCACCACCATTTGTTTAATCATTCGTTCACTGACGTCATTTGGCTTGCTTCCAGCTTAGGGTCTATTATGAATAAAACTGCTATAAATCATTCATGTACAGGTTTTTGTGTGAACATAAGTCTTCATTTCTGTGCAATAAATGCCCTGGAGTGCAATTTGTTATGTAATATGGTAGTTACGCAGATTTTCAAGAAAATTTTTCCACAGTGGCTGCAGCATTTTACATTTCCACTGGCAATATATGAGTGATCCAGTTTCTCTGTATCCTTGCCAGTGTTCAGTGTTGTCACAATTTTTAAATTTTTAGCTGTTTTGATAGATGCATAGTAATATCTCATTATAGTTTTAATTTGCATTTCCCTGATGGCTAATGATGTTGAACATCTTTCCATGTGCTGATTTGCTACCTGTATATCCTCCTCAATGAAATGTCTGTTCAAGTCCTTTGTGCATGTTCTACTTGGATCATTTGTTTTTTTCTGTTGAGTTTCGAGAAATTTTATATATTCTAGGTCTTTTGTTGGATATGTGGTTTGCAAATATTTTCTCCCACTCTGTAGCTTACCTCTATATCCTCTTCACAGGGTCTTTTGCAAAATAAAAGTTTTTAATTTTGATAAAGTCCAATTTATCCAATTGAATAAGTCCAATTACAGTTTATGAACCATAATTTTGGTGTCAATCCTGAGATTTCTTTGCTTAGCCCCACATTCCAAAGATTATTTTCCTATTTTTTTCTAAGAGTTTTATAATTGTACATTTTACATTTAAATTCACGAGACATTTTGAGTTAATTTTTGTATAAGGTATGAGACTTAGCTCAAGGTTCTTTTTTTTTTCTTTGCCTTTGGATGTCCAATTCTTATTTTTCTTGGAGTTTTAGCATGATGAATATTGAATTTTGTCAAATTCTTTTTCTGCATTGATATGATCATATAATTTTTCTTCTTTAGCCTGTCAGTGTTGTGGCTGACATGGACTGATTTTCAAATATTGAATCATCCTTATATCCCTAAAATAAACCCCACTTAGCCATAATATACAACTTGTTGTATATACTGCTAAATTTTATTTGATAATATTTTGTTAAGGATTTTTGACTTTATATTCATGAGAGATATTGCTCTATAGTTTCTTTCTTTTACTGTATTTGGTTTTGGTATCAGGGTAATATTAACTGCAAGAGGAGAAGAAAAGTCTATTGTATTTATACATATTTTTGCTTACCATGTTCATTCTTCTTTCCTGATGTTTCAAGGTTTTTCTTCTACCCAAGAATATACCTTGATTCCCAATTCATTACTGAAGCATATTTTTGCCAAGTATGGATGCTGAGTTGATAGTCCTTTTAGTACATGAAAAATCTGCTGTTTTTATCGCCCCTATAGGTGTCATTTTTCTCTGGGTGCTTCCAAGATTTTTGTCTCAGGCAAAAAAATAAAATAAAAACCTTCAGAAGTTTAATTCTTGGTATGATGATTAATTGTATCCGTAAACTTGCCTAGGGCATGTTACCCAGATATTTGGTTAAATATGATTCTAGATATTTCTGTGAAGTTTTATTTGGATGAGATTAAAATCAGTAGTTTTTGAGGAAACTAGGTTAGCCTCTATAATGTGGATGCGCCTCATCCAATAAGTTGAAGGCCTTAAGAGAAAAGAAAATGGACTTCACCTGAGGAAGAGGAAACTCTGCCAGTAGCCTCCTTTCAGACTTGGAACTACAACAACACTTCTCCAGGTCTACAGCCTACTGGATGGACTCCCTTGCCAGTTTTGGACTTGCCAGCCTCCATGAACATGAGAGCTAATTCCTTAAGATAAATCTTTCTCTTTCAGAGAGACAGAACCAACAGGATGTGTGTGTGTGTGTGTGTGTGTGTGTATTCTATGCACATATATACATGTGTATGTGTTTATTTTATATATACACATATAGGAACATGTATTTATGTATGTGCATATGTGTATTACATATACAATACACATATACGTTTGTGTGTGCATATATGTATACATAACACACATATGTATATGTTAGATATGTGTTAGATGTATGTTTTATATATATACGCACACAAACACACACATATAACACATATATCCTATTAGTTCTGTCTTTCTGAGGGAGAGAGAGAGATTTATTTTAAAAAGTTGGCCTACAATTTTGTAGAAACTGGCAAGTCCAAAATCTGCAAGGTAACAAAATCAATAGATGTGTGTGTGTGCGTGTGCGCGTGCGCACATCTGAAGAACCCTGACTAATACATTTGGCATGAATTTCTTTACATTCATTCTGTTTAGGTTCAATGAGTTTCCTGAATTTATAGGTCTAAGCCTCTTGCCAAATTTGTGACATTTTCAGCCATTATTTCTTCAAGTACTTTATTTAGCCTCTCTCTCTCCTCTCCTTCCAGGGATCTCGTGACATGAATGCTAGATCTTTTGTTATATTCCCAAGGGTGCCTATTTCCTCCCTGTGTTCAGACTCAGTAATATCTGTTGTTCTCTCTTCCAGTTCACTAATTCTTTCCTCTGTCCCCTCCATTCTGCAATTTTGTTCATACACTGAACTGTTTATTTAGGTTATTGTATTTTCAGTTCTGAAATTTCCATTCAGTTCTTTTTTTATATCTTCTATTTTCTGGTGGAGATTTTCTATTTTTTCTTTTGTTTCAGGCATGTTCATAATTTTTCACTGAAGCATTTTTATCACAACTGATTTAAAGTAATTGTCAGATGATCCTAACATCTCTGTCAGCTTGGTGTTGGCCTCTAATGACTGCCTTTTTAATTCCAGTTTGAGATCTTCCTAGTTTTTTTGTATAAGAAGTGATTTCCAACTGGAACCTGGACATTGTGTAGTATGTGATGAAACCTTGGATGCCATTTAAATCTGTTCTAACCGGTTTTCTTAGATATGCTTCTGGCAAAGGAAATGGGGAGGTCCTGTCTTGTTCTTGCAAAGTGGGGGTAGAAGTCCAGTTTCCCCACTTGGGTCTGTTGGCATCTGAGGTTACAGGGATCCTGTTGGGTGGGGGTGGGAGTTCCGATTCACTGCATGCTCTCCACTGAAGGGGTCATTACTGCCCAGTGGGGATGAGAGTCTAGGCTTCCTACTTTGTCTTCTCTGAAGCCACCCCAGCAGGAGTGTTGGGACCTTCCTGATAGCTTGACAAGGGTGGAAGTCTAGGTTCCTCCCTGTACCTTTACCTGTATGGGTGGGGTTGGATCCATAGTTGTTTCTGAGATGTTTGGCTGAAAGAGAGGGGTTACTGTCTAAAAGTTTTCTGTCTTGCTAGGCTGCCCCTTGCCTATCTTTGGTTAGGAGGGAACAGGCGTTTTTGTTGTTGGAGCTTTTTCTGTCTGTGTAGTTGGCATTTCTGGTTTGCCTGCTTCTTTTCTTTTTTTGAAGATTTTATTTATTTATTTGAGAGAGAGACAGAGCTAGCGACAAAGATAGTAAGAGAGCACAAGCGAGGAGGAGAGGGAGAAGCAGGCTCTCTACTGAGCAGGGAGCCTGACTCCGGGCTTGACCCCAGGACACCGGGATCATGACCTGAGCTGAAGGTGGATGCTTAACTGACTGACTCACCCAGGTGCTCCATGGTTTGCCAACTTCTTCAACAAGTTCTGGATATATTAAACAATAAGAAAACCCAAGGAATTCACCACCCTGTTGTTCCTCTGGTCCTGAGGTCTCTAACTAGTCTGCCTACTTCTCTCCACTGTTCATCTTTATGTTTGTTTAATATAAAATGTCCAGAGTTTTTAGTTCTTATGGGAAAGAATAGATAAAAGTATGTTTACTCAATCTTCTGGAAAGTTGCAGTCTCCCACTCAGCTATTTTTTAAGAAAGACTTTTATTTTTTTATGTATTTGAGGGAGAGAGAGAGAGAGAGAGAAAGAGACGGGGTGGGGAAGAAGAACAAGCAGACTGCGCGGAGTACAGAGCCCAACACGGGGTTGGATCCCACAACCTTAAGGTCATGACCTGAGCTGAAATCAAGAGTCAGAAGTTAACCTACTGAGTCACCCAGGTGCCCCCCAGCTATTTTTTTTTAAAACTACTTTGTTACCTTAGGGATAAAAACAAAACCCCCAAACAAAACACCATTAGATTCTCAACAAATTAGTTGATATTCTTGCCATGATTATGAAGCATCAAATATCTCGCTTATAAAACCACAATTGTGGGGATCCCTGGGTGGCTCAGCGGTTTGGCGCCTGGCTTCGGCCTAGGGTGTGATCCTGGGGTCCTGGGATCGAGTCCTGCATCGGGCTCCCTGCATGGAGCCTGCTTCTCCCTCTGCCTGTGTCTCTGCCTCTCTCTCTCTCTCTCATGAATAAATAAAATCTTTAAAAACAAAAACAAAAAAACCCACAATTGTGCTTTGATAACCTGCAAAGAATTTACTGATAATGTTTGTAGAGAAGATAATGGGTTTGTGATCTTTGTTTCATTTTCTAATTACATAACATGGAATAATTTTTAAGTTAGAATATCAACTTTTCTACTTACATTTGAATAAAAGCATGGATGCTATTGATTGATTGTCCTACAGGTCTGCCTTTTTGGTATTTTTAATAGTGGCACCTGAGAAGACATACAAAATGCTTGAAGGTAAAATAAATTACAAAGTTGTTTTCAACAAATTATTTTTCAGTGTTTATTGAGTAGATTGGTACAAACTGTACTCAGCTGTGTGGGTAGACCTGCGTGGTCTGTACATAGATGGGGCAAATCTATCGCAGGTAAATATTTTAGAATAGTAACCATTATTTAAATACAGATTTCCCCTGCTATCAGAAAGCAGAGTGTTCCTATTAAATCTTTTTTGAGCTGAAATGGTGTAAAACAAAGAAACAATTACCATTAATTTATATAGGAACTTAAAAAAATTTTTTTATTTATCTATTTGACAGAGCACAAGTAGGGGGAGCAGCAGGCAGAGGGAGAGGGAGAAGCAGGTTCCCCCCTGAGCAGAGTCTGATGAGGGGCTCAATCCCAGGACCCTGGGATTATGATCCAAACCGAAGGCAGACGCTTAATCACTTAACCCACTGAGCCAACCAGGTGCCTCCCAAACTCCCCAAATAACCTCTTCTAGGCTTTTCTGATACCTTAGCACCCATCTTGCTAACGAAGTACAAAATAAATCGAGATAAAGCACAGAAGCTCAAAGTTATGGCAGGGAAAGAGCTTGGCGGGGCCACCCTTGCTGGTTGGGGTTTGTACTGCTTCTATTAACAGTTTGCTGCAAAAACAAACATGGAATGCTGTTTTCACTTTTGTCTTTTTTTGTAAAAGCAAAAATCCACTTTGAATTTCTTTTGGTTAGAAAAACCAGGCACTAACGTAGGTCTTTTGTAAAAGCAAAGTGGTGTACTTTCAGAAAGCCAGGGGTACCCATATCTCAAATACATCATTCTCTGAGAATATTTTCCCTCAATCTGCTTTCTTGATTTACTCAGTGTGGTAAAAATGAGAGGGTGGGCAAAACAGAAAAAATATACAGCAAGAACAACAATAAAATATAGTTGTTTGAATACCTATCTTTCTGGAAAATTCCAGAAAATTGTCTTTAATACCCAGATAAATTGCTGCCTTGCACAGGAGACTTCACTGAATTATTTTCCTTCCTTGATTGGGAAAAAAGATATACTATAAAGGATTAAAAACTTTGGGACGCCTGGGTGGCTGGCTTAGGGGCTGAGCGTCTGTCTTTGGCTCAGGGTGTGATGCTGGAGTCCCGGGATCGAGCCCCATATCGGGCTCCCTGCATGGAGCCTGCTTCTCCCTCTGCCTGTGTTTCTGCCTCTCTCTGTGTCTCTCATGAATAAATAAAATCCTTAAGAAAAAAAAAGGATAAAAACTTCAGTAAGATGAATAAGTACTTATCATAATGATAAAGAGTAGCTCATAAAGTTGGCATTTGTATTATGCACGTAAGTTTTCAACATTTCTAAACTTCACATTTCAAAGTAATTTTTTCACGCAATCTCCATAATCATTATTTTAATAGCTGCACAATATTCCTTTGGGTACTATATCATAATTCACTAAATAGTCCATTATTGTTAAACATTTAATGCACTTGCAATGTTTCATTTGAATAAATAATAATATGAGTGACAAGTTTTTGTGTATAGTTTTCACTGTACCCACTATTTTAGTTTGCTTAAGCTAGAGCTTGTGAAATAGAATTATCGAATCAATGGTATAATGATTTTTATGCCTCATAATAAGAGTTGATAAATTATTTCCCAACAGAATTGTATGGCTTTATAATGCCAACAACGACATATGAAAGTAGGAGCTTATCTCCACCCTCTTCTGCAAGTCACTGTTATTTAACAAAAAAGTGATTTTTAGAGCTGAAATATTGTTTAATTTACAATGATTTAGTTAGCTGTGGTTTACTAGTTTCATTTCTTTTATGAAGTATCTGTGGGTGACCTTTGCCATTTATTTTCTTGGTTTGGGGGATTTAAAAAAAATCAATTTGAATGAATTCTTTATAATAATAAAAAATGTCAACCTGGGGATCCCTGGGTGGCTCAGCGGTTTAGCGCCTGCCTTTGGCCCAGGGCGTGATCCTGGAGACCCGGGATCGAGTCCCACGTTGGGCTCCCTACATGGAGCCTGCTTCTCCCTCTGCCTGTGTCTCTGCCTCTCTCTCTATGTCTATCATGAATAAATAAATAAAATATTTTTAAAAATGTCAACCTGCACATTGTTTTCCAAATCAGTTTTTTTTAACTTTTTTTTTTTTTGATGTGACAAGGTTTTTTATTTTTTTGTTTTTTTTTTAAGGAGATAGAAGTCTATTGGATACATTAAAGGAGTGGCAGGCAGGACAGCAGAGGAGAGGCTGTCTGCCAAGGTTTTAACTTTTATGTAGTTAAAATTTCTGATTCTTCTTTGTGACTTGTTCTGTTTATGCATGGAGTGTTATTCACTTCATTCTTTCTATTTCTTTTGATGTTTATTTATTTACAAGTTTGACTTTCTATCCAACATAATTTAGCTCAGTGTCTGTTTTGAAAGGAAGGGCAAAGTTGATTTTTTAAAAAATTGCTAAGAATTTGTCTCATTATGATTTCATGCATAATCTTGCTCTTCCTCACTGATTTACCATGTGAGAAATGCTCAGTGATGCCAGGTCCTTCGGCTGTCTGGTCAGTCCACTGATTCCTGGTTAACTTTGTGCCATTACTGTAGCAACACAGACCATAATACACAGTTAAAAAACTGCTTGTTTAATGAATACAGAATCTGGCAGGGCTAGCAGCTCTTGTTACTAATTTTTTAGAATTTTCCTTAATACTCTCTCGTTTGTTATACCCCGCCTCCCCTTCCACTGCCAACATTTTAATTGGAACAATTTCACATCTACAGAGAAGCTAAAGGAAAGACAGTGAACTCCTATAGAGCCTTCACCTTGATTCACCAATTACTATAATTTTGTCACATTTTATTTTTCTGCATTTGTATACATGCAACACATACACACGTACTTTCTTTACTGAACTACTTGAGAGTAACCCAGAGACATCATGACACCTCATCTCTAAATATTTCAGTATATATCTTTTCAGAACAAGAGCATTCTCCTTTATAAAAATAGCATTATTGCATTTGAACTATTGTCCAATACACAATCAATATTTAAATTTTCTCAATGCTTCCAAAATTTATAGCTTAAAAAAAGAGAGATCTGATCAAGAATCACCCATTACATTTAGTTGTTGTCCTGTCTCTTTAGTGTGTTTTATTTTTTTTTAAAGATTTTATTTATTTATTCATGACAGACAGAAAGAGAGAGAGGCAGAAACACAGGCAGAGGGAGAAGCGGGCCCCATGCAGGGAGCCCGATGTGGGACTCAATCCCGGGTCCCCAAGATCACACCCTGGGCTGAAGGTGGTGCTAAACCGCTGGGCCACTGGGGCTGCCCTCTTTAATGTGTTTTAATCTAGGCCCTTTGACCTGTCTTTCTTCTGTCTTGATCCCTCCCTCCCTCCCTCCCTCCCTCCCTTCCTTCCTTCCTTCCTTCCTTCCCTCTGTATCCTCCTCCTCCTTCTCTCTCTCTCCATCTCTCTCTCCCTTTTTTGTCTTTCATGACATGACATTTAAAAGAAAAAAAAAGTCCAGGCCAGCTGCTTTATAGCATGCTTTTTTTCTTGAAGATTATTTATTTATTTATTCATTTGAGAGAGAGTGTGTGCTCAAGCGGGGGTGGAGGGTGCAGAGGGAGCCCGACAAGGGGTTCCATCCCAGAACTCTGGGATCATGACCTGAGCCAAAGGCAGACACTTAACCAACTGAGCCGCCCAGGCACCCCTATAGCATTCTTTTTTTTTTTTTTAATTTATTTTTTATTGGTGTTCAATTTACTAACATACAGAATAACCCCCAGTGCCCGTCACCCATTCACTCCCACCCCCCCCCTCCTCCCCTTCTACCACCCCTAGTTCGTTTCCCAGAGTTAGCAGTCTTTACGTTCTGTCTCCCTTTCTGATATTTCCCACCCATTTCTTCTCCCTTCCCTTATTTTCCCTTTCACTATTATTTATATTCCCCAAATGAATGAGAACATATAATGTTTGTCCTTCTCCGACTGACTTACTTCACTCAGCATAATACCCTCCAGTTCCATCCACGTTGAAGCAAATGGTGGGTATTTGTCATTTCTAATAGCTGAGGAATATTCCATTGTATACATAAACCACATCTTCTTTATCCATTCATCTTTCGTTGGACACCGAGGCTCCTTCCACAGTTTGGCTATCGTGGCCATTGCTGCTAGAAACATCGGGGTGCAGGTGTCCCGGCGTTTCATTGCATTTGTATCTTTGGGGTAAATCCCCAACAGTGCAATTGCTGGGTCGTAGGGCAGATCTATTTTTAACTGTTTGAGGAACCTCCACACAGTTTTCCAGAGTGGCTGCACCAGTTCACATTCCCACCAACAGTGTAAGAGGGTTCCCTTTTCTCCGCATCCTCTCCAACATTTGTTGTTTCCTGCCTTGTTAATTTTCCCCATTCTCACTGGTGTCAGGTGGTATCTCATTGTAGTTTTGATTTGTATTTCCCTGATGGCAAGTGATGCAGAACATTTTCTCATGTGTTTGTTGGCCATGTCTATGTCTTCCTCTGTGAGATTTCTCTTCTTGTCTTTTGCCCATTTCATGATTGGATTGTTTGTTTCTTTGGTGTTGAGTTTAATAAGTTCTTTATAGATCTTGGAAACTAGCCCTTTATCTGATATGTCATTTGCAAATATCTTCTCCCATTCTGTAGGTTGTCTTTGAGTTTTGTTGACTGTATCCTTTGCTGTGCAAAAGCTTCTTATCTTGATGAAGTCCCAATAGTTCATTTTTGCTTTTGTTTCTTTTGCCTTCGTGGATGTATCTTGCAAGAAGTTACTGTGGCCGAGTTCAAAAAGGGTGTTGCCTGTGTTCTTCTCTAGGATTTTGATGGAATCTTGTCTCACATTTAGATCTTTCATCCATTTTGAGTTTATCTTTGTGTATGGTGCAAGAGAGTGGTCTAGTTTCATTCTTCTGCATGTGGATGTCCAATTTTCCCAGCACCATTTATTGAAGAGACTGTCTTTCTTCCAATGGATAGTCTTTCCTCCTTTATCGAATATTAGTTGCCCATAAAGTTCAGGGTCCACTTCTGGATTCTCTATTCTGTTCCACTGATCTATGTGTCTGTTTTTGTGCCAGGACCACACTGTCTTGATGACCACAGCTTTGTAGTACAACCTGAAATCTGGCATTGTGATGCCCCCAGATATGGTTTTCTTTTTTAAAATTCCCCTGGCTATTCGGGGTCTTTTCTGATTCCACACAAATCTTAAAATAATTTGTTCTAACTCTCTGAAGAAAGTCCATGGTATTTTGATAGGGATTGCATTAAACGTGTATATTGCCCTGGGTAACATTGACATTTTCACAATATTAATTCTGCCAATCCATGAGCATGGAATATTTTTCCATCTCTTTGTGTCTTCCTCAATTTCTTTCAGAAGTGTTCTATAGTTTTGAGGGTATAGATCCTTTACATCTTTGGTTAGGTTTATTCCTAGGTATCTTATGCTTTTGGGTGCAATTGTAAATGGGATTGACTCCTTAATTTCTCTTTCTTCAGTCTCATTGTTAGTGTATAGAAATGCCACTGACTTCTGGGCATTGATTTTGTATCCTGCCACGCTACCGAATTGCTGTATGAGTTCTAGCAATCTTGCTATAGCATTCTTTTAATTTAGATTTCTCTGACCATTTCCTCACTTGTGTGTGATTCTTAACAGATATTAGAATCCTTTTAAGTCCCAGTCTCATCTTTTCCTCTCCTCACTTGTAGTTCTAAACCCAAAATCCTATGGGAATTTTGATCAGTACTATAATTATATAAGTAAAAATTTGTAACATTTACAAAAAAAACTACAGTTAACCTTAAAATCAATTTATGAAGAATAGACATTTTTTTAAAAGATCTCATCTGAGAGCGAGCGCGCATATGCATGCCAGTGTGGGGAGGGGCAGAGGGAGAGAGAATCTTAAGCAGATTGCCTTACTTGGGGCTGTTTCCCACAACCCTGAGATCATGACCTGAGCTGAAATCAAGAGTCAGTTGCTTAACTGACTGAGTCACTCAGGCTCCCCCATCTTTTTATTATATAAAAGAGTATATATTTCTTTAAGTCATCTTTTGTATAGCAAAATTTAAAAAAAAACTTTGTATAGATCATACACTTTTCATGAAGAGTATTCTTACAGGGGATCCCTGGGTGGCTCAGGGATTTAGCCCCCGCCTGAAGCCCAGGGAGTGATCCTGGGGAACCGGGATCGAGTGCCACGTCGGGCTCCCTGCACGGGAGCCTGTTTCTCCCTCTGCCTGTGTCTCTGCCCCTCTCTGTGTGTCTCTCATGAATAAATAAAAAAAATTTTAAAAAGAGTATTCTTATATTACTCTGCTGTTGAGAATTTTTTAAAGTTATGTTTTCTTACTGGTTATAAACTGGAATCACCCTCTAACTAGAGGCAACTGCTTTTTTTATTGGTTTTACTTGCAGTCACTTCACTGAACTCTAGAATTACTTTTCAAAATGTCTCATTATTTTAATTTTTCTAGGTAGGTGATCAATACTTATAGACAATGCACTTGTAGAGGAAATGTGATTAGTGTACTTCTAGACAAGGCCCAGGGTATAGTCACTTAAAAAATGATATGCTAACAACGACCCTGCACATTGCCCTTTTTTACCCCATCCCCACTCCACCCCCACCTGCTTCTCTGGTCAGCAATGCCCTCCCATCATCGCATAGAAACCACCTCACCTCTCTCCCTACATGAGCATTTTCCCTCCATACAAAGAGCATGCACAAGCTGTGTTTTTCTTTTCACCAATCACAACTCATCAGTCATCACAGGTAACTGCTGCTCACGGCACAGGTGCCTTCACACGGGCTCTCTTTCCACAGTCTGACACTCTTTTTCAGATATCTCAGGAAAATCATTCCTCACTTCACTACATCTGCAAATTGAAAGGCAAGACAGGTGCCGATAAGACTGTACTATAAGAAACGAAGTGAAATGAGACTTAACATAGATTCAGGTCCTTGAATCTTTAACGTTACTGAAAAACCTTAAGTTTCCTGTAGACTGTCACAAATCTCCATCTACATTCTTACCCTTCCTATTCCTCTGATTAGACTCATTTTTCTTTTCCTGTCAGCATTAAGAGTAAGATCATCGTGTTGGTTTTTCATTTTGCTTTGCTTTAGTGAGTGGTATCAGATTGGTTTCAGCTTTAGCTATCCAGAAAGTTAGTGGACACCATCACCCGTATGACGTCGGCCAGGATGAGGGGAAAATGCAAGTGGAAGAGGGACAAATGGGGAAAGCTGGCCTGAAGACACATCAACAATCACCAATGGAGTCTAAACACAGGCCAGGGCCACACAAAGGCCAACAGCAGTTCTGGATAGTGCAGTGGTGGGCAGTGGGACATTTACTGGGTAGGTGATGTGTGAACAGCTCATTTCCTTGAGGTCATAAAAGACTGTTATATACATCTTAGATGCTAGAAAAAAGCATCTAAGATTGCACAGGGAGGAATTGGTGGTGGTCGTACAGTATCCACAGCTTGACGCTGAGGTTAGACTGCCTGATTTGGCATCTTGGGTCTCGTTTCCTTAGCCGTTTGATCTTAGCATCTTCTTCAACCTCTGTCATGCTTTGGTTTGCCTTTGTGTGGAAAATGGTGAGAACCAATCTCAGAAGGCTTTTGTAAAGATTAAATGAATTAACACATATAAAGCATTTGGAACCATGCATGGTATAGTAAGTGTGCATTAGTTGTTATTTCTAAAATCACTATAATTATTATTCTTTAGGCACCAGAGGTCCCACGTGGGTTGAATGAAAAATCCCATATGCCAAACCTGGACACAAACTTGGCCTCTTCCAAAGGGAACTCCCATCTGATACTGTCCCTCAAATCCAGAGAGCTTCAGTTTTAACCTCTGTACAAGGAGAGACTTGGAGGGAAAGATAAAAAGTTGTTACCCAGCTATTTTTCTCTGGTTCTTTGAGGGGTAGGATGCCGTCCAGGTATGGATAGCTGGGAAGGGGCAAAGACTGTCAAAAGGTACATTCTTAAGAATATATATTATTGCCCATATACTACATTTTGGCTACATAAGGGGTTAAATTTACTTTGCTTTTTAAATTTATCCTTTGAAGTAAACCTAGTAACTGTGTTTCTATGGAAAAAATATACATTTAATTCCAGAGTATACACCCCTAAATAAGTATAATCCATTTTGGGGGGGGGATTTATGTCTGGAAGAAGTTTAATAATATCTAAAAGCTGCTTCTGCATGGGATTGCTCAGTACATTCCCAGGGAAGTCTCAAAGAGCAAAATTCTTTAAGAGAGACCAGAAAGTCCAACCCCTGAATACAAGATCAGATTAATCAGGTCCCTACTTTATAAAACTGCAGGCTTTCTATTGGGGAAGATTAATCTGGCATTGCAACCCAACTGCGTTGCCAAGTTCTATAATTACAGCAACTCCTCTGAAGTTTATTCAAAATCTGGTTCCAAGCCAGAGCTCTGCCCACATTCCTTTACTACTTCCTACCATGATACCCAGACCTCACGTTTTGAAAAACATATTTTAAATCCTCTCTAGAACCATGTCCACTAACTGGACTAAGAGGCTGAGAGACTGGCCACCTGCAATCCAGTCCACTCTCAAGGCCTGCCAGTGCTGGGCACCCCTGCAGCCACCCAGAGTGTTCTCTGCCTAGAGCCCCCATGCCCACAGCACTGTGTCAGATCACGAATCACGAAGCAAATGCAGTCTTCAAGGGCCATTTTTAATGAGACTTGCCACGGGGGTGCTCTTCCTTATGAGCATCACCATAGTCTGAGGAGAAATCTATAAATGTACCAGTTACTGACAGGCATCACAGGCCCACGGCTGCTTTCCTTTTCCCAGGCGCTTGCTCCTTTCCATGGACTTCATAACAACAGAAGTGTCTACGCTTTGGTTACTTCAGGCTAGTTAGTGTCTGGCTACAAACTAGGTTGTATGATAGAAAACACTAAAAAAAAAATTAAAACCATAGTTAAACACCAACTATTTGTCTGATGGAAAGAAACAGTATTGAAAAGAACACCATCACAGAATTTCTAACGATACTCACATCCAGCAAAAGATAGAAAGTTGGTTTATTTATGTTGGTTCTTGCAAACGACACGTCATATCTAGAGTTGATAAACGTGAGGTCTGAACAGAGAAACTCAGGTCCCCTTGCTTCTGGTTTTGGGTTCGAATCTCATGATTTAAACACTAGAGGTATTTATTTCGTACCTACTTATAGAAGTCCTTGTCTTAGCCACCAGGAGACAGAAGACAGACAATAACAAAAAGCTAAATGTTGCACGTTTATAATATTCTAGGCACTTTACGTGCATCACTGCATGTGATCCTCACAGCAGCTCCAGGAAGGAGTTATTATTCTCCCATTTACAATGAAGACTATAATGGGGAGATTTTAAATAACCTAAGGATCCATGGCTGGTAAGTGACTGGAGCTGACCAGGCAGTCTGATGCAGAGCCCCAGCTCTTAACCACTCAGTATACTGTCTCACCATCCCTGGCCTGAAGAAGTTTACGTGTAGAGTAATGGCAATGCCAATACAGACATTATAACATGAGGTAGAATAAGGTCAATGCCATAACAGGTGTCAAAGTCTCAGAGATTCACATCCAGAGGGAAGAAACAGCAAAGCTCTCTTGAGGAGGTAGGACAAGTGAGCTTTGAATGATGTTTGGGTCATAGATAATACAAGGGCAGGATTAGTGGTGGATGGAGGAAAATCCAGTCTTTCAGAAGGAAGGAACAGCATGAATGAATTCAGAGAGAAGATACAAGCAGGAACAGTAATAGCAAATAGTACAGCGTGGCTGGAAGGTAAGGGACACAAACCAGGAAGGAGAGGGAGAAGGAAACAGAATATACCACTGGCAATATTACTCTAGAAAGCCCCTACTTCCAGGTTCAGAAATGTGTTCTAAATTTTTCAAAGAACAGGACCCCACCATACGTTCCTAAGTAAGAGATTCCTGTGGACAGAATGGAATAAAAATGGTACCAGTAGTATTGGAGAGAGAGGGAGGGATCTTCAAGACTTGTAAGCCGAACGGTCACTGGAGCAAGAGGAGAATGGTGGCATCTCTGCCGGGTGGATACACGTATACCCTACTCCCTGGAACCTGGAAATGTGACTTTGTTTGGAAAAAAGTTCTTTGTAGATGCAATTAAGTTAAGGCTCTTCAGATGTGATCATCTTGGATTATTTGTGCGGGTGCTGAATTTGATGACAAGTGTCCTTATAAGAGAAAAGCAGAGGAAGATCTGAGACAGAAGAGAAGACTTGGGGAAGAAGAAGAGGCAATGTGGCCATGAAGGCAGAGGCTGGAGTGATGAGACCATGAATCAAGGAATGCTGTCACCAGACACTACAAGAGGCAGAGAATGGACTCTTGTTCAGGTCTCCCAGGAGGAATAATGCCCTGCTGGATGTTAGACTTCTGGCATCCAGAACTGTGAGAGACAAAATTTCTGGTAAGTCACCCAATTCATGGGAATTTGTTATAGCTCTAGAAAAATAATATAGCATTCTTTTTCTTTTTTAAAAAAAGATTTTATTATTTATTCATGAGAGACACAGAAAGAGGCAGAGACACAGGCAGAGGGAGAAGCAGGCTCCATGCAGGGAGCCCGACGTGGGACTCGATCCCATGTCTCCAGGATCACGCCCTGGGCCGAAGCCAGGCACTAAACTGCTGAGCCACCCAGGCTGCCCCCTAATATAGCATTCTTACTACAAAATAGAAAAGTTTGTCAGAGAGCTGATTTGGAGAAGTGTTTAGAAATTGACCAATATAATTTATATAGTTTGTAGAAAAATTACATCACTTGGGATAAAAAGACAGTAGGTTGGGCCGAGAAAGCAGGGTAGACTCTTTTCCTTTCCCACACACTCAGCTCATTATCATTAGTTTTGTCTTAGCATTTGTCAAGATGTGAACCACATGAGCTAGCTGAAAATGCACATTCTTGGGGCCTATCTTCAAATTCTGATGCCTTTCTTTAAAAAAGAATTATTTATTTATTCATGAGAGACACAGAGACACAGGCAGAGGGAGAAGCACGCTCCCTGTGGGGAGCCTGATGCGGGGCTTGGTCCCAGGACCCTGGGATCACGACCTGAGACAAAGGCAGATATTCATTCAACCACTGAGCCACCCCGGTGCCCCTTCTGATGCCTTTCATATGGGGTAGAGCTCAGGAATCTAGTTTCGAAAGCATCCCAGGTGAGTCTGATGCAAGTGATCCTTTAACACAGAATGGACAAGTTTTTCTGTCAAGGGCCAAGTGATATATTTCTATTTAGGCTTTGTGGCCATAAAATCTCTGTCCCAAGACCTGAATCTGCTAAAGTAGCACAAAAGCAACTGTTGACAATATATAAACAAACGAGAGTGTCTGTACTCCAGTACAACTTTATCAAATTTTATTATGTACCTTATTACATGAGACTGAATTTCATATAATTTTCTTGTGTAAGGAAATATTCTTTTTTAAAAAAACTTTTTTGCCCCTCATCCATTTAACAATGTACAAAAACAGGTGGTGAGCCAGATTTGGTCCACGGGCCATAGTTTGCCAACCCCAGCTTTAACATGCTGCAGTTTGCAAATCACTGCTTTAAATGTTAGAGCTGAGATATTTTTCAAGTCAGGGGCATGCCATGAAGCAGCAGGAGAGAGAGGAGTAGGGGAAACATCTGATGCACTAGAATAACCCCCAGCATGCTGGCAGCCTCTGCTAAAGCAGTAGCCCATAACGTGCAACCACACTTGCGAAAGGGTGTCACTCGTGGGAACACGATCCTTCAGGCATGCTATAGACTTAAAAATAGACCGAGGGCCGTTGTCCTGAGTAGTGCTGGGCAGACCTAATGTATAGACTGCAGCCTACAGGAAAAAGCCAGGTTTTCACTAGTTCAGTTCTGCCCCCTATTCCCCCGTTGAAGAATGTCTCAGAGAATGCAGAGCCGTGGAGGGGAGGATACAGCCTCAAATTCCTTCTAATTTATCAGTCCTTCATAAACTCCAGTATGGTAAATGCAATGAGTAACACAAGACTTTCAATGTATTTTATGATGTTGGATTGTGACCTGCCACCAAAGCCTCAGGGAACTGCTACTTGGTGAAAGAAGGCAACTTGCCTTCTCCATTCCTGGGCAATCACTGCTGCTGTCTCCTCTCCGTACCTCCAGCTTTGATTTAGCCCAGCTAGGCTAGAACCGTCTGCAAGCTTCCTCTACCTGGGTCACAGACAAAAACAAGTACACATAACAGAGATCCACGACAGAACCAAGATGCTATAAGATTTCAATAAGCGGGAACTCTGGGCTCAAAATAAGATGAAATTTAACTAGGACAAATGTAATTGTCTGCATTTACATTTAAAGAGATTCAATTATAAAAGCACAAGTTGGAGGAGAGACTTTATGAGCAGCTGCGTGATGCACCAGTTCACAGGATAAAGGCCTCAGGGATGTTTTTAACTACAGTCTCAACAAAGCTAGTGAGATGGGGCTGCTAAAGTACTTAATACAATTTTTGGCTGCATTAATGTAATTACAATGTCCAGATGAATACAAGAGTTCACTGGACTCTGAGATAATCAGATGACACGTAAGAGCCCTTCAGCAGTTCTGGGCATTCGGTTTTAAAATGAATGTTAAAATAAAATAGTAGGAAAGTCATTCAGTAATGGGACTATAATCAGAGGAGGGCAGGGGAAGAGACAGCCTGAAAATGTATTTTATTGAGAATATTTGAAGGAGCCGGAATTGTCAGCAGTGCTTTTGAGGGAGTACTTGGAAATATTTGGAAATGAAGTAAGTGTCACATTTTTCAAAGTTAAGCTACACAATCAAGGAAAAATAGGTCAAAGCCATAAAAGTGTAAAGTCTACATATTTGGATTCCCGGAAAGCAGACCTGAAGGAATGCAGAGAAAATGTGATGTGTGCTTCGGCAGAGGGGTGTATATGTACCAGGAAGCAGGATCCAAAGTGGGAATCACAGAAGCAAACATTCATCTTGCCCATCCTGCACTGCACACGGAGAGAAGGCCTGACCGTCTGAGAAAGATGAGAGCATTCTATTATCAGAGTTTGGAGCCATCCAACATTTAAATCATACAATTTAAGTCTCTCCTTGTTCTGATGCCACATTCTAGCAACCTGCTTAATTCTAGCAACTCTGTATAAATAGATAAACTTTAGAAATCTGACTTCCATTCAGCTTGACTACTAGGAAAGGATGTAATAGATTTCTTATGGGCATTTAAAAAAATTAATAAACAATAGTTTAGAATAGTTTTAGGTTTGCAGCAATGGTGAATGGCAAGTACAGAGAGTTTGCATATACTCCCTGCCCCCCACCCCCCGCTCCCTGCCCTATGGACAAATTATCCCATCATTGACATTCTGCACCACAGTGGTACATTTGTTACAATGGATGAACCTATATTATTAACACATCATTATCACCCAAAGTTAACAGATTATATTAGGACTCACTTTTGGTGGTGTATCATTGAGTTTTTCTGTCCTAAAAACGCTCTGTGCATTGCCTATTCATTTCTCCTTATCTTGAGCCCTTGGCAACCACTGATATTTTTACTGTTCCCATAATTTTGCCTTTTCTAGAATGTCATATAATTGGAATTCTTCAGTGTGGAGCCTTTTCAGATTGGCTTCTTTCACTTAGTAATATGCATCTAAGTTTCTTTCATATCTTTTCATGGCTTGATAGCTCACTTCATTTTAGGGAATAATATTCCATTGTCTGGATGTACTGTAATTTATCCATTCACCTACTAAAGGACATCTTGGTTGCTTCTAAGTTTTGGCAATTATGAATAAAGCTGCTATAAACATCTGTGTGCGGGCTTTTGTGTGAACATAAGTTTTTAACTTCTCAAACCATGGAGCGTGATTGCTGGATCATATGGTAAGAACATATTTACTTTTGCAAGAAACTGCCAAACTGTCTTCCAGAGTAGCTGGAGCAAATACCATGGAGCATGGGTAAATACCAAGGGTAAATACCATGGAGTGTGATCACTGGATCTTATGGTAAGATTATGTTTACTTTTGTAAGAAACTGCCAAATTGTCCTCCGGGGTAGCTGTACCATCTTGCATTCCCACCAGCAGTGAATGAGAGTTCCTGTTGCTCTTCCTCCAGCATTTGGTATTGACAATGTTCCAGATTTTGGCCATTCTAATAGGTGGGTAGCAGTATCCCTTTGTTGTTTTAATTTGCAATTCCCTCATGACATGTAATGTTGAACATCTTTACACATGCCTATCTGACATCTGTATATCTTCTTTAGTGAGATATAGAAGTCTATTAAGATCTTCTGCCCATTTTTAAACTGGGTTGTTTGTTTTCTTATTATTGAGTTTTAAGAGTTCTTTGTATATTTCGGATACAAGTCCTTCCTCAGATGTGTCTTTTGCAAATATTTTCTCCCATTCTGTGGCTTGTCATCTCATTCTCTTGACACGGTCTTTCATAGAGCAGATGTTTTTAACTTTAAGAGGTCCAGCTTATCTATTGGTTCTTTCATTGGTTTTGCCTTTGGTATTGTATCTAAATAGGCATCACCATACACAAGGTCTTCCAGGTTTTCTCCTAGGCATCTTTTTTTTTTTTAACTTTTTAATTTTTATTTAATTTTATTTTTTAAAGATTCATTTATTTACTCATGAGAGACACAGAGAGAGAGAGAGAGAGAGAGAGAGAGAGAGAGGCAGAGACATAGGCAGAGGGAGAAGCAGGCTCCCCTCAGGGCCTGACGTGGGACTTGATCCCAGGACTTGATCATGACCTGAGCCAAAGGCAGATGCTCAACCACTGAGCCACCCAAGTGTCTCTCCTAGACAACTGTAAAAAATTTTTTTAAAAATAAACATTATCTTTTAGAAGTTTAGATATACAGAGAAATTGAAGAGATAGTACAGAGCTCCCCTAAACCTCCTCATCCAGTTTCTCCAATTATTACCAACTTATATTAATATGGTACATTTGTCACAATTTAAAAAACTAGTATTCATATATTGTTATTTACTAAAGTCCTTAATTTATTCAGATTTCCTTAGTTTTTCTAATGTCCTTTCATTGTTCTGGTATCCTATCCAGGATACCTACACTACATTTAATTGTAATGTCTCCTTAGGCTCCACTTGGCTGTGATAGTTTCTCAGACTTCCCTTGTTTTTGGTGACTTTGCAATTTTGAGGAGTGCAGTCAAGTATTTTATAGAACATCCCTCAATTGGGATTTGTATCAATCTTTTGCGTAATTAGAATGGAGTTACTGGTTTGGAAGAAGATCACACAAGTAAAATGTCACTTTCATCACATTGTATCAAGGGTATATAATACTAACATGACTTATCACTGCATATAACCTGGCTGAAGTAGTATTTGTTAGGTTTCTCTGCTGTAAAGTTACTTTTCTTCCTTAACACTGTACTCATTGGAAGGAGTCACTAAGAGCAACCAACACTGAAGGAGTGGATTTATGCCCTATGCTCTTGAAGTGTAAACATTTATGTAAATTATTTGGAATTCTTTTGCACAAGAGATTTTCTCCTCTATAATTTATTTCTCAGATTGTTCATTTATATCTATATGAGCTCATGGATACTTATTCTATGCTTTGAGTTATAATCCAATACTATTTTATTTTGTTGTTTAGAATAGTCTCAGCTTTGGACATTAGAAGCTCTTTCTGTTGGATCCTTTGGTCTCTGACATGCACCCAGCAATGTGCTTTTTTAAATTCTTTACTTCCTGGCCTGACAAGATTCTTTAGGCTCATCTTGTATATTTCTTTCCTTGGTTCTAGAATCAGTCATTTTTTCAACGTTGACCCGGTTCCTTTCACTGGAGGATGGTATTGAAAACCACCATCTGGGTGTGAGGTATGCTTGTTGCTACCAGAGTGTTGTTACTTCTAGGTTATCTCAGCAGAGGGAGGAACTATTATACTAGTCCTTGTTTATACACGCACATCTATATATGTGGCGTTGCATTTAAACCCCCTTCTTATGTGAGCTGCCTAGGTGCTGAGTTGCATTCACCTATCTGGTCAACTCTTAAGACATACAACTTCTGTGTCTGTCAGGGGCCCACTGGCCTTTACTTGAAAAATGCCCTGCCACACCTCCATACACTACTGTTGCCCTGCTTTGAACTTTTATGGAGATTTTTGGTCTGGAGAAGAAAATATTTAGAAAGCATATAATAGTTACATTCAAATATTAGAGTAACTTACATAGAAGAGGGGTAATTTGGGGTCGCTCCATAGAGCAGAACCAGAACCAACCACTGAAGTTACATGGAAGACAATTTGAAGTTAACATGAAGAAAAATCTATAAAAATCAGAACTTTGTCTTAAAAAGGAATGAGCTGGTCTTGAAAAGTCATAAACTCTGAATAAATAGACAAGCTCAGAGACTGAGTGACCATTAGCTTGTCCTGGATGTTATGATGGAGATTCTTATACTGGGTCACAGACTGGACTCACTGAGAGCCATGTCTCCCAAGTTGATAAGAACAGATACTACACTTGATCTTAGCCAAAAGGCTAAGCAGCGATGCCATGTCTCCTAAAGCAAAAAGTCTTAACCCTATAATAAGAGCTGCCTTTACAAAAATGGTCTTATAATATAAACCCATGCACTTATGGCCCAAAAGATTAAGATTTTTAAATCAATAAATGAATAGGTAAGGCTCCGGATTATTATTATACAAAAAGAACACATTTTTAATAAGTTCCCTTTAGTTCTTAAATACAGAAGTAAAATATACTAAAGAACAGAAGAGACTTGTTTTTATTGAATAAATGTGACTGAAGTAGAGGTGGATAGTATACACTTTAACTGCAAAGATTACAGCAAATATTTGAACCATTGCAATAACCTCATGTAGAGAAAAGATTCTGAGCTCTATTTTACATCTGCTGTGTGCTGTGTGCTAGTTCATCTGATGAGAAGCTTCTGGGATAGCATCCAAGGAAATCAGGCAATTCTGAACACCTTTTTCAGATATGTTGCCAGATTCTTTTGCTTTTTACCTCCCCCTTTCCTTAAAAATTATGCACATGGGAGCACGTGTGTACATGCACATTTGCACACGTGCACGCACGCTCACATACCTTCACTCTCTGTAAATAATGATAAAGGTCTAATCATGTCACCAACATGTCATCAGCACCCCAGATGTTCCTACTCAGAGAAAGAATAACACACACCCCACAACCGTCAGAAGATGAAAGAGCTTCCTAAGCTAAACTTTCAATAAACACAGCCGTGGCATCACGTGGAGGGTAACTGCATTTTACACATGCACCTATATTCTTATAAACTGTGCATAATGAGATCAGCAGAAATTAAATGAATAAAAATGTATTTCTGCTGACTCAATGAGAATGGCTGATTCATCTAATTTTAGTTTTTTTCCTTTTCTTTCCTTTCCTTCCTTCCTTCCTTCCTTCCTTCCCTCACTCCCTCCCTTTTTCCCTTCCCTTCCCTTCTCTTTTCTTTCTTTTAAATTAAGACAAATTTTTACTGCCTTGTGTTCACTCCTTCCCAGTATATTTTCTGCTGACAACAATCACAGCTCAGTTTTGCCTTCCCTCCCTCCAATTTCTGAGGTCTGTGCTTCACAATGGAGTTTGTGACAGAGAATGACCAATGAGTACCACCAGGATGTTGTGAAGAAAGAAGAAAAAAACTTATAAAGGAATTAATATCTTTTATAAAATTATCTTAATTATAATAAACTTTTCATCTAAAAATGCCCACTCTGATGGGAGTGTGGGGGGAGGGGGATACACAGTTTCTCTGCCATATTGAAGCCATAATGATTCAGCAGGTTCCTATTTTCCCATATTAGCAGGATTTCAAGTATATTTGCAAATTTCAAAATCAAAACACCAGGCAGCATGAATTTATGACACATTTTATTTTTATTAATAAAATTCCATGCATGACAATAATCAGTATTTCGTACAGATGCAGTGACAAGATATTTAAAAAGTGTTGGAACAATTAAAATAGCTGAATACTACTATAAACATAAAAAAGGAAAACCAATAGAGTAAAACTGCTCAGTTGAACCCAACTTGTTTATAATTTATAAAAATCTCACATATGCTGGTCTTGAGTTAATAGCCCTTCTTGTCTTTTAAGACCATTAAATTCATAACTTCTAACAACAAATTATGAAAAAGAATTAAAATAATCATTGAAATAGAATGGCAGACACTGCCAATTCTATAATCAGTTTCTCCTTCTTTCTTACTATCAGAATGTTTGGCATATTTGGGATGGTGATGTTTCCAGTTCAGAAAGTACACTTCCCAGGCTGTAGGAGTGGCTGAGTGACAATTCTGTCCTATGAGATATGATTGGAAGGCACAAGGTGGCCTTCAGTGAA
This sequence comes from Canis lupus familiaris, assembly GCF_011100685.1. Lineage (NCBI taxonomy): Eukaryota > Metazoa > Chordata > Mammalia > Carnivora > Canidae > Canis > Canis lupus. The sequence continues at coordinate 28,603,197 of NC_049250.1, forward strand.
GGCCTTTAAAAAAAAGCAAACTCAGAGCACCTAGGTGGCTCAGTCAGTTAATCAACTGCCTTCAGCTCCGGTTATGATCTAGGGGTCCTGGGATCGAGTCCCGGGCTGGGCTCCCGGCTCAGTGGCGTGTCTGCATCTGCCTTTGCTCCTCCCTCCTTGCTCATACTCTCTCTCTCTCTCTCTCTCAAAAAAAATAAATAGAATCTTTGAAAAAATTTAAAAAATAAAAATAAAAAAAGCAAATAACTCTTCCCTTTCTGCTCGGCCTTTTCTCTAGCCTCTGTCAGGAAACAAGCGCAATGTCAGAAACTACAGAAAGAATGTTAGGTCTAGGAGGATGACAGCCACCTATGGGGGAAGGTGGAGGGTAAAATCACAAGGAGCACGGGCCTATTATGACATCCTGAGTTACTCTATAAGCTATGAAGTGGTTTCTTTAAGACTTCTTATTACGCAGAGGAGAAAAAAATGAATTTGTTTAAGCCACTCTTACTGAAGTTTCTATTTCTACTACGTGTTGCTAAAACAATTTTAACTGATAAAAATAATGTCAAGCACCCTTAAGTAATTTAAAAATACCCACTTAAAAACAACTAAGATACTCACCGCTGCCCATTTTTATTCTTAAAGCAGATCTCCAAGGGACCTCTACTCTGAAATACTGCTGGCTGACTTTGAATAAATATGAACTTCTGAAAGTAAGTTTTCATTAAAAATTGTTTAAAATTAAAATTGCCGTTGTTTGGAGAATGATGTACTTCAAAGCATTACAAAGTGTTAAAGTAAAATGAAATAATATTCTGTGCCCCACTGGCTTCAGTTACTGAGCTTTCCCATATAATGACACCATGCTAAACCCAAGGGAAACCATAAGTAAACACAGTCCAAAAACATTCATTAGGAAGAAACCCGAGTGATTCTGTGAAAGAGTAAAAAGGCATTTTGATGATAATTGTAAAGTGAAGAGATGATTAAAAACTGGCCTACTGTGAGGAGCTACACAGCATGGACACCAAGGCATACTTCTGAGAGGGTCTCAGCGTCCCTGGGTCAGGCTCTGGTGGCAGAGCAACTGGCTCTTGATCATCATGTCTAATTTTAGCTACCATATTTAGATAGGTAGAGTATATTGTAAATTTAGACAAAATATTGTCATTGGCTAAATAAAAATGGATTGTTAAAGATGGTAAATACCAAGAATACTGCAAAGATCAGAAATAATAACCTCCCAACCCCCAAACCTATGTGGTTTGGCTTCAACGATTAAACACTGGGTGAATATAACAAAGTGAGTGTCTCCAAAGCTTTTGCCATTATCCCAAGGCTGGCTTCTGTCTCTGATGAGGATATAGATTACCAGACTCAACAAAGGCTGCCAAGAAGAAACAGATGAAGGATAAATTTTTATGAATGTGCTATTTGTATGTTAAAATCAAGTGACTTGTCAGTCAACAGATATTCACCGATGAGCACACGTATCAGCTTCTGGTCAGAGAATAAAAGCAAACGAGGTGGGAAAGAGGATGAAACTGTATGGGGCTGGTTCTAAGAGCCACAGCATTGCCCATGGATTGTATTCAGTTAGCAGTTGTCATTCTCATTGGTTAGTGTGCATTAGTATCACATGGGGGAAATACATAAAAAAGAAAGCTGCTTGAGTCTCACCCAAGAGTTCAGTCTTCAATTGTTTCAGGATCAGGCCCAGGTTAAGTATTATTTGAGAAATACTGCAGTGATGCTATCATGTGGTTAGGGTGAAGGATCCCTGGGCTGGAGTGAGAGTAGATGGGCCTTGAGCTGAACTTCGGGGATGGGCGGGACATTAGATCAATTAGGGGGAAGGAAGATTTGAAAGGGATGAGCGAAGGAAGAACCATGGGCAAAAGACAGTGATGAACAGTGATGACAGTGTGTCAGAAAGTTACAGGAAATAAAAATCACATACATGCATACATACATAAGATGGGGTCCATTTATAGACTTAAAAAAAAAAAAACAATGGTGGGAAATGGGAAACTATGGGTGAGGAACTGACCAGGTGACAAGGACCCTAAAGAAAGATCGGTGTGGCAGGAGCCTCCTGGATGAATGCCAGCATGGAGAAGCAGGAAGAGCAGCTAATGGCAGGTGCCAAAATCCCAGGTGAGAGGATGAGGTGCAGGCTTCAGTGAGGAGCACATTGGGCATACTGGGCAAGCTCTGAGGGCGTGGAAGTAAGACTACTGGAGGATGCTGTGGGATCCTCAAAGGAAAGGGGAAGGACTAAGATAGGAGGAAACATAGAAGGTGCTGCAGACAACGAAGGAAGGATGAACTAAAAATCCAGGTTGAGAGACCCTTGTGAAGAGGGAAAAAGATGATGTACATCACAAGGTCCATGTGTCAGGGTGGAGGGAAATGAATGAAGAGAAGAACTCACATAGTATTTTAAGATGCAGCATGAGGTTGGGGGTGAGGCGGGAAAAGTGGGTGCCAGAGCAGAGCATTGCAAGTTGAAGTGGAGCTGGTTTAGTATATGCATGAGATCTTTCAGCCCATTGGGAGATAAAGGTATTGCTCTGCCCAATATATTCAGGTGAAATAGAATTAAAATGGGATGCCTGGGTGGCTCAGTGGTTGAGCGTCGGCTTTCGCTCAGGGCATGCTCCTGGGGTCCAGGATCAAGTCCTGCATCGGGCTTCCTGTGAGGGGCCTGCTTCTCCCTCTCCCTCTGCCTGTGCCTCTGCCTCTCTCTGTGTGTCTCCTTGAATAAACAAAATCTTAAAGAAAAGAAACAATTAAAATGAGAGTGAGGAATATAAGAGTATTTTCCATGTGTAAGCCTCCTTGCACTTTTGGGTAAAAGAGAATAGCGAAGAAAGACCTTGGTTCCCACTCCACCTTTGTGACAGAAGAATATATGTAGAGGTGAAGTGGAATAATAGTGTGTTTGTAGCTAGAGCAGTCCCTGTCCCTGGAGATCCCTAAGCAAAAACAAACAGCAAAATCTTCCCAAGAGGAGGAAAGAGATTTCCATCACCAATCAGAGCAGGGGAGAAATGCAGGGCCCAGAATTATATATTATCAAAGGAGCAGGCTATCCCAGGCACAGGAAATGTCAGAACCTTCGTGGCTCAGTGTTAGTAGAGAGATGACTACTGAATCTAGGTTGTGGGAACCATAGTCCTATTAGCAGACTGATTCATTGGAGCATGTGGATCACTGAACTCCACTACTCCCAAAGTGACTACTGCCTATACCTCCAAACTCTTCCTTACTCTGTGCTGGCTCCCAGGGATGAGTTTTTTGTGTATAGTCATCTGGACTGAAAGAATGGTGGCAGTACTGTCAGGAAGGCAGCAAGGAACAGCTAGGAAGGGAAGCACATGTGGGGAGTAAAGAGCCAAGGCAAAGATGTGATCAAGTGGACAGGTTAAGTCCGAGGTATGTCTGGCACATCCATGTAGGTACATCTGCAGGTGGTTGGAACGTGGGAACAAAATCCAGGGAAAGGGCCGAGTTGGACTTTTGCTTGACAATCAGCTCACAGTAGGGGTGCCTGACCTTGGAGTAGGTGACCTCACCGAAGGTATGGGGCATTGTCAGCCTTGAACATTTGCTGAATGACTGGGAAAAGAAAAACTAGGCTGATGAGCAGACCCCTTGGGCACCATCTTATATGGGGTTAGAAAGAAGAGTAGAGAAAAGAGACAGAAAAGAAAAGGCCAGTGAGCAGGAATGCTGGAAAGTTCAACACCGTGAAAGTCAAAGGAAAGGGATTCAAAGTGGTACCTCTTTTGTCTATTAGACTAAGATTTTAAACAGAACTGCTCAGGTTTTCTGGAAGCGCAGGCGCTGTTGGGAATGCAAACTCGAACAACTTCTGCAAAGCAATTTGGCAATAGACATCACCGCCCCCGCCCGGGCCCCCCGCATATCAGGAATATTTTTTTCTCAGGTTTATCAGTTACAAATATGTAAGAGTGTGCACATGGCTTAGCTACAGGACAGTTAACCCTGGTGGTGTACTCTAAAATTACTCCCAATGATCCCTACCTCCTGGTATTCATGCCCTTGTATAACCTCCTCCCCTTGAAGTGGGCTGGCCTAGTAATTTGCTTCTGAAAAACAGAACACAGCAAAGTTGATGGTGCATAGCTTCTTTGATTAGGCTACCTAAGGTCCTGACTTTTGTCTTGCTGGCAGACCTTCTCTCTGGCAAAGTAAGTGCATGATATCCTTTTAACACATCAGGAGTGAAGAAGGAGTCTTCTTCTTGGCTTTGCTGAAGCAAGTTGGCACGCTGGGAAGGCCCACACGGTAAGGACCTGAGAGTCACTTCCAGCTAACAGTCAGCTAGGAACTGAGGCCCTCAGTCCAATAGCCTTTGAGGAAGTGAATTCTGCAACAATCACATGAGCTTAAAGTACAAGTAACCCTGGTCAAGCATTTAGATGAGATCCCACCCTGGCCAATACCTTAACTGAAGATTTGTGAGAGCTCTTGAAGCAGAGGACTCAGCCAAGCCATCCCCAGATTCCCGACCTACAGAAACTGATTTGTATTGTTTTAAACCAGTAGGAATTTGGGATAACTTGTTATACTGCAGTCGATAACCGGTTCAGTAAATTATAATTCTGTTTGTGATAATACATAAATGGAAACAACCAAAATGGCCACTAGGGTATTGGTTAAATAAAAATAGTATATACATATGATATAATTAAAATTAAATTTATGTCCTAGATGAATGTAGATATTCACAAAATTTGTCTGCAATGTATTAATTACAATACGTATCTTAAAAGTTCTAAAATTACATGTCATATAAAACTATTACTTGGAATAAGTATTCTTTGTATACCTAAGTCTAAAGGAATGAACAGAAAAATGCACATCAAGGTGTTAATAGTAGTTACCATCTAATGACTGGTTTATGGGCACATTTTGTTTTGTTTCTTCTGCTTATCTATACAAATTGTTTAAAATGACTGTATCCTGCATTATAATAAAAAGAACAATTAAATGCATAAATGAGAAGAAAATAACAATAAGCAAAAAAGGATCATGAGCAATATAGGCCACCACAGTAAATTAAGGAGGTCTCGTTCATTCTTTTTATTGATTGCTTTCTATGTGCCAGGATGAAAACTGAGAAGAGTTACTTGTTTCGATTTGGCAGGGAAAAGGGAACTGGTTATCTGAGACAACGCAGTGTCATCTCTTAATCAGTGAAAGAAGGGTGATTTGTTCCTATGTGCTAAGTGCATTGGATAATATCCAATATAAACAAGAAAGTGGAAGAATTTCAACTAATGTGGCAAAGCCATCATAATGAGTGTCGCAACTGGGTAGGAATCATTACATAGACAGCATCTGAAATCTATACTGGAAGCAAATAGGAAGAAAATTGACATCACTTGGACAAAACTGAGCAGTAGCACACTGACAAAACTGAGGGGGTTTAAGCATTGCAAACACAAATAGACAAGATGTATGCACACCGCAGAGGAAGAGAAACGTATTACTGCTAAGGAATTCTTAACACTGTTTTGGTGTGTTTGGACTTTTGTGCTTGGATGACCTGTTTCTTTCCAATACAAGTACTTTTAGGGCAGAAGCTTGAGTTTCTCCAATTCTCTTAGCCTTCTGAAGAAATATACCCGTATAGTAATAATTCAGAGTTTGATTCTGATGTAATTAAGCAAGAAAACCATCAGAGCAAGTTGATTGTCAAAGAAAACTGCTGTTCATCGTATAGTTCCACGTTTCAAAAATCTTTCTTGGAAACAGCCCAGAAAGAGCCAACCACCCAATATAAATATATTCTTCAGAAGAAAAAAAACTCTTTAGGGAAGCAAGATATCACACTGAAAGAACAGAAAAGTTATTTTAATTTCCTAACATGCTCACCTTCTCCCGGAGACAAAGCTATACAACATAAAACCAAAGCGCCTAGATAAAGGCGGTCAAACAGCAAAACTCCCAAGGTCCTTGCAAACAAGTACAGTTAATTGCGGATTCTGCTTCTGTTTGGACACACACAAAGCTGTGCCTGGGCACAAACCGACAAGTGGATGTGTAATTACCATTCTGAATAAGTGAAGCGGTGATGGTAGATATGTAAAATGATGCAAGTGTGGCATGACTCAAGGCTTAGGATTGGAGGAAGAACTAGCACTGTTTTCCCTCTCTGGTCCCTATGGTCCAATAAGTGGAATTCCAAGGAACTTTTGCATGTAAGTTTATGAAAACAAAAGCGAAGAGCCACAGAATACATGCATGGAGCATGAAGCCTTGCATGGGGATGGAAGTATACAGGGTGAACACAGGGTGAGTGAGTCTGTGTTCAAAACCAGGAGATGAGGTGCCGTATCTTATTTCCAGGTTGCAGAGAGAATCCAGACTTGGGGGAACCGCTCCTCTTCCCCGGCCCACCCCCCATCTCAACACACAGAACTTCTATGAATAGCATGAGAGATACTCATCAGGGACAGACGGGAAAGCACCAGCACCTAAAAATGTGGAGACAATGCAAATGAATAACCCTTGGGTTTCTGAATGGAACTTGCCTTTTCCTTTTTAAAAAATGCTGTTCGCTCTGTTTAAATGGCACAGTATAAAAATGGGACTGTAACTTGTAATTTTGAGATATAAAATGTGAAACATAAAACAAGGGGTTATAAATCAGCCAGAGACCAATTAAAATACTTAGACTGTCATTCAAAAACATTCCACTGAACGTAATAAAATGAGTGGGTGGTTGGTTCTATTTTAATAACTGAAGGCTGCAGGAAGATTTTATTTCTTCAAACTATCAGCCAAATATACCCAGGACTGACTGGAACATGGAAAATACGCTTTCACATTATGTTAAGCTATAAAATGAAATAAAATCCCTCAAAAGACTGCATCGGAACAGTGTTCTGACTCACAGTAAGGCTCGTTTGAGGTTAAACAATATTTTATCTTCAGTATTTTACAATGATATTGGTGTACAGTATTTGTGTAGTTAATGTAATAATCATGTTATGTCCAATATTATTCCACCATTGTATCATAAATATGAAACCAGCCAGCGTCTCTCATTGGCATTTGGGGCAGGAGAGTTATTCACTCTGCTGAACTATTTCGTACAACCAAAACTGCCTCCTAGATATTTCCAAATACCTCTTGTGGGTAGAAAGGCACTTGGGTTTTGGTGATGATACTAATAATTCATTGAAAGAAATTAATTTTGACTGCTCCAAAATCTGTGTTGTTAAGTGGCATAACCATTTGCTTCTTTGAAAAAAAAATTTGATTCTTATTAAAAAAATAAATAAATAAAACCTGGAAGTTACTATTAACATTCCAAGTTGTAGGATGTTATTCAATAATACATATTAAAAGTCACAAGTAAATACTTATAATAATGTGTTACACGTGCTTAACACATTAACCTAAATTGCTTTAGGTTTAATTGGATTTATCTTTCCATTGTAGACCTGAACTCTAAGATAAATGCTGATTTCTCCTGAGACAAGGCAATATTTGATAATGAATCCCAATGTTTCTTGACTATCCATTCTGGAAGAGAGTTTAAGAGCTCAATTGGTCCAAGTGTCTAAAATATTTATGAAAACAGATGTCAAAATGGAGATTTTTGTTTACCAACAGTATGCAGTCAATAGAGTATAAGAATCCAAGTCTCTTGACTTTTAGGGAACAGTTCTTTCCTTTAGTTTACAGACTTTGGAATTTCAAGACCTCAAAATCTTTAAAAAAAAAATTGGGACCTAACATGAAATTGTTAATGTGTTAAGTTGCCCACAATCTAAATATTAAGAACAACCTTCTATCTATCACCATGATTCCATAAAAGGAAAGCCATTTTAACACCAAAGATATAGGTATTACACAAAACAAAAGGTTGTCCATTAGGGTGAAAACTTCATCATGGACCAATGTATATAGGCTGTAATATACCCCTTGATTTTTTTTTTTTAAGATTTTATTTATTTATTCATGAGAGACACAGAGACAGAGAGGCAGACACAGGCAGAGGGAGAAGCAGGCTCTACGCAGGGAGCCCGATGTGGGACTTGATCCCGGGTCCTCAGGATCACACCCTAGGCTGAAGGCAGCTAAACCTCTAAGCCACCAGGGCTGCCCTACCCCTTGATTTTTTGTGGTTTTGTAGCTTTTGCTTTGTTTTGTTTTACTAATTCTTTTTTAAAAATTTTTTTACATATTTTTTTAATTGGAGTTCCATTTGCCAACATATAGCCTAACACCCAGTGCTCATCCCATCAAGTGCCCCCCTCAATGCCCATCACCCAGTCACCCGAGCCCCCCGCCCACCTCCCTTTCCACCACCCCTTGTTCGTCTCCCAGAGTTAGGGGTCTCTCATGTTCTGTCTCCCTTTCTGACACTTTCCACTCATTTTTTCTCATTTCCCCTTTATTCCCTTTCACTATTTTTACATTCCCCAAAAGAATGAGACCATATAATGTGAAATAAGTCAATCGGAGAAGGACAAACATTTTTTTTACTAATTCTTATTTCTGATCACCATTGCAGGCATCCAGCTAGTGACCACTAAGGTTTATGACTTTTCCTGTTAAAATGCTACGGGGATGTAACTGTAAGTAACATGATCAAGCTGTAAAAATCAAAGGCTTCCCATTGGGGCAGGCAAAGGCTAGGTGTATAAGACCCCACCCTTCAACAATAGACCAGTTGCCTGCTGTGGGAGTTTCAAGCTTGAGGATCCACCTTGTCATTTAACGGAATTATCAGTGCCTTTAAAGCTGACATCCATGCTGTTCCCCAGCACTACTGGCTTGTGATGCTACAGCTCTGGGGAGCACAGTAAACAAAGAGGAACAAGAAACTCAGACAAGACACAACATTGCATTCTCAAGTCCACAACCTCCAACCAACACCAGCTCAACTGCAGAGTCTTTAGTGCAATCATGGGGGACCCAGTCCTTGATCTTATATGTACCCTTAGATAACACAGAACATTGCTTGGGAGTAATTTCAGTCAACTAAGAGAAATAAAGCTCTCAAGGGTCAAGGAAAGAATATTATAATTAGATACCATCGTTCTCATTGTAGGGTTGCTAATTTTTTTCTTTCTCACTAAATTTGCTTAAAATATGTTCATTTGTTTTTCGTGTCCAAAGTTACAGGAATAAGAAAACAAAGATGAGTTGTTCTATCCATTAAATTAAGCGTCCTTGATCTTAATTCTGACTATAGCAACAATGGCCTCCCCTCCTTCACCTAGAATGGCCAGATTTATATGAAACTATGACTGCCTTGGATTTTTAATTTTTTCCCTAACTCTAGGGTTTTCACTGGGTTCCTATGCTTCTGCACACAGACATGCACCACACTAGTTGCACTGATCATCCCCTAAGCTGCCACCTGCTATCACCTTCCACCTTTGATCTTTTGCTATCATCAGTGTAGTCTTTAAACACCACTGCTGCATTCTAACTGCAAAAACAAGTGCACTCCTTGGTGGAAAAATACCACATTCCAGCTTGGTGAAGCAGGTGGTGTGTTTCATAGGATGGAGCAGAAAGTAGCATCTCTTCCTCTCGAACAAGAAGGAAGACTATTAGCACATCAGCAAATAAAGTAGGGCTCGATGAATTTTAAGTGCTGCCTTACAAATGAAAATGTGGCAAAATTTGAAAAATCAGCTTTTAAAAAGTGTTTAAGTCCATTATTCAAACTCAGACTCTCAGCTTTAAAGAAAACCTTATTTCCCCAACTTTTAAAGAATGTGGATGACCAGATGATTTTTAAGATGCTCATAATTCTTTCTGCTCTGTGAGATATAAAACCTGGCTTTCGTATAACACAATGACAATCATACTCAGCACTATGACAGCTGGACAAAATATCCTGTTTTACTTCTAGCCCAGGTAGGCTGAAGAAAAGGCCTGCGTTTTTCCTTTATGTGGATAATGAGAATCAACATAATTAAATTACTCAGGGTCTGGGAAATAAAGAAGCAACAAATATATTTGGACTTCAAGTTTCAGCCATAGGCTCAGAAAAACTCATTGTTTTAAAATTTCTAGTCTGGGAAGTTTCCCCCTGCCCCTCATTAAGATTGGTTCTTCTGAAACCAAATAGGACATCTGGAGATTTGATGACATGAAGACAAGACCTCCTAATGAAGAGTAAAAGCCATCCTCAAGCCACCAACTGATTTTTGCAAATGGAGGGACTTCTGTCTGATTTTGACCAGGGTTAATAAAGAATAAGACTGACAACCAAACAGAGCAACATCCTTTATGGCAGATATGTTTGTCACTGGGTCACTTCTAGATGTGACATCTGCTACTCAGGGCCATATTGTCCTCAGGTTGATACCATGTGTACACAAAGAAATCGTTTCTCGTTTGTATAGTTTCACCACACGCTGGAGGAATGACTGAAGCAGAAGCTCTCCGTCTTGGGTGTGGATACTGGAGCACACTTGCAAACTGGTGTGGTTTCACTTTTGAGATCAAAGGAAGCCAACAGCAGACTCGGTGAGCTCAGCTGGGCATAATTCCAAAGGAAATGCAAGTAGCATAATTCCAACATAATAATGTCTCCCTGTATTTACGAGGGTGGCAACAGAAGGAGTGACTCAATATAGAAAATTCTGAGCCCAGAAACATCACACATATCAATGAAAAGCTGTGAAAACCTGTTTCTTAGTAGATGTGTTGACCTGGCCACTTGCTTGTCCAGAGGCGAGGTGATAACCTTGCCTCTGGGTACCACATTCAGGTGAGCCCAAGGGCTGCAGCTCTTCATCACTGCTAAATGGAGTTTGCCATGATCTGATGAGTGAGGCAGGAAGGCCCCACAGCCACTAGTAATAGCTAAGAACTCATTTCATCAGATTCCTATTCTCCATCAGAGCACCTATCCAGTGAAGAAAAGTGTGTTTCTTAAATAATGAAAAAGAAAGCTTACTGAATGCTATATAGGATAGGTCTTGAGACAGCATATCACAACTGTCACTTCTAAGTGGACATCCAATAGACTTCTAAGTGGTTATCCAATAACTGACCCCCCTCTCCAGAAAAAGTTAGCCAATAGACAATGAACCAACATTCTTAGAGTAGCAAATGTGGGCAATACATATGCCAGCCTAGCTTATTTATGACTGTATCAGCTCTGCTTCATATATTTTTTCATTTGTTTGCATAGAGAATAGTTGAAATATGAAAATATAAATGTAAAAATATAGTACACCATCATCTGATCCCTTGGTGAGAGGAATGACCTAATGTTTTCACATCCATTACTGTGGTTAGAAAAATATTGAAATTTAATATAGTAACAATAAGCATTTTGTAAACATGAGTTGAATATTTCAAAAGCAAAAAATGGGCTTTTATTTCCTTTTAACCTCACAGATTATTGGGCCTTCCTAGTTGGGAAGAAGGCAATACAGTTCTACATCTTCTTGGTTTTCTCCATCCAACCTGGTCATATGTAAGGGAAGTCCAGGTTACTGAATTCTCTTTGGACATGTTGCGAGAAGGGAGACTCTCCACCAGGGGGAGAGAGATAGGATATGGCCAGAAAGCCAGGCTCCCACCGCCCTGGACCTGGCCCTGGACACATGGGAGGAGGTCAAAGGACCTCCTGTGATCAGCGAGCAGCACAACACCCAAGCTCCTCCCTCCTAACTACCAGTTCTGTTTTCCAAGCTATTTTATCTTCAATATAGGAACACACTCTTTAAGAACTCCTATTGATTGAGATCACATTCTTCCCAAAGTGATCTGCAACAGACAGCAGAAAGACCTTTTTTTTTTTTTTAAAGTTGAGAATTTTATTTTGTTTAGATTGCCTACAGAGCAAGGGTCAATTAGAAATTGAGTGAGAATACAGACTGCAGGAGACACAATGCGACTCCTTCAGATTTGTAGCCATGTTTCCCTACAACTGCAAATGTTAATTTTCAAGTTGTTTCATTTTCTGTGGATGTGAGGGACATATGACTGCACCGTTTATGGTTAGGAATGGGTCAAAAGGGACACTTGTGAGCCTTGAAAGAAAAATATGTAGGAGAACCCAATTCTTGAAAAATATTTAGCTTTTGGTGCGGGGGTGGGGGTAATGCCTTCTGGAAAGGTTGAGAGGCTCAATAGGAGCCGAATGCCGTGTTCCTCATGCCTCTGCCCCTCCTTGTCAACGGGCAGCTGTCTGGCACTTTCAACGGTCATAGTTCTGTATGATCCTCAATGCTACCTGCTTAGTATTCGTGACATTACATCACATGTGCAAAAAACTGAGGTGATATTTTGAAAATCATGCGAGTAACGCATTTACCAACCGTGCTTCGAGAGCACAGTCTCTCCCAAAACAGGTCCTGCTTTCCAGTATTTAAGATTCAGAGCTGTGTTTTACTGAGTGGACTTTAAAGGACTTGATGAAGTCTGGTCACATCCAAGCAACATTAAAGATTAGAGCTATCCTGGTGTAATCAATCTCAAGGAATAAAAATGTATGTTTCTACTGTGATTTGATGAAATCTCACGCTCCGTAGATGAAAGCCCCACTTTATGCCCTTTTTAGTACATGGTGGCAAATGGGTGGTAGAAAATAGCAGATGACCTTATGAGATGTTATTCTTGGAAAGGGGTAGCAAAATTAGGCAAATCTATTACATGGCTGTGTACTATCTTTGGGGCTGATTTCTGAGTTTATGCAGTCCATTGAAGAAGTGAATGTTTGCCACATCCAGTCAAAACAAATCCTGAGTGAGGAAGAGCAATCAGAATCTTTTCATCATTTAGGGATTAAGCTGTGCAAGTAAAGCTTGCCTTAAGAAAAGCCGATATGAAATGAAAATCAAGATGTAGAGAAGCGATATTTACTTTACAACAAAATATCTTAAAATAGCAAGCACTTGTGGTACATTTATTTACATTATGATCATGATTTGACTCTAAGTTGATCTATAAACCATCCTTCATGCATACATGCATTGTGCCCTGGAGGTGTTCAAAGTCTGCAGGCCTTTGCTACTGTTTAATTGTAAAGGCAACTTAGAGTCAACATGTCTACAACCCAAACCCCTTATTTCCCTCCACCGACACCTGTTTGCTTTTGCATTACTTCTGAATTAATTTTTTTTCTTTTTTGGTATAGCATCACCAACCACTTTCTCCCTGAAGATGCCCAAGCCAGAATTTCCTAGTACCTTTTCATTTTTATTCAGCTCCCCATCTGCTTTACTCTCACCTCAAATTCTGTGGCATCTACACCTCATACCCCCTTGAACATAGCAGCCCTCTTACCAGATGCTCTGTCCTGCGTAAAAGTTTGATGATGATCTCTCTCAGATTCTACACCTGCCTCCTAATTATTCTTTCCTTTCTTTTTTTTTTTTTTAAAGATTTTATTTATTCATGAGAGACACACACAGAGAGGCAGAGACATAAGCAGAGGGAGAAGCAGGCTCCCTCCCTGGAGCCCAATGTAGGACTTGATCCCAGGACCCTGGGATCACGACCTGAGCCAAAGGCAGACGCTTAACCACTGAGCCACCCAGGCGCTCCCTAATTATTCTTTCTGCCCCGCCCCCCCGCATGTCAAAACATGTATGTAATTCCTCCCTGCCTCCTCATCCCCACAGCATACCAGGTGACTGCTCTGAAATGTCAGTCTAGCACTTGATGGGATGAGCACTGGGTGTTATGCTATATGTTGGCAAATTGAACTCCAATAAAAAAATAAATAAAATAGTATTAAAAAGAAAAAAATGAAATGTCAGTCTAAGGCATCACTGGAATAGACCTCCATCACCTACCTGATAAAAATCAAATTCCAAAAGTATTTCAAGTTAAGCCTAACTCTCCAGGCTTATCCCTTAACACTTCTCCACCCAGAACTCTGTTTGTAGGAGGAAAAAAACAAGTTAATATTTAAAAAGAGAATCAATTATAGTTTAAGCCAAAGTAAACGGTTTGTACTTAGGAGTTTTTAAGAGTTTTTGATATATTTTTTTGCATTTCCTAGTTTACAGGTGGTATGTATTAACTACTTTATTATTATATCAAAAAGCATAAGCAAATGCACTGAGAGCAGTAGCCCAGGTCCAAGCCTCAAGTACCTTGACCGGGCATGTCTGTACTGTCCTAACGGTTGCTGCCATAGGGAGTGTCAGGGTCCATCTGGTAACAACTGAAGAGGAGCTCTTAAACTTTGGAAATGCAGCAGCCTTTATGTTTTTAAAGAGCCAGGACTGTGACAATACCAATTTAACCTTTCTTTGACTTAGCTAGAACTTAAACATCTTCATAATAGTAATTGTAAAAGCATCAGTGATTCACAACTGGGAGACATTCTCCCTTTAGAAGACATTCTGGAATCATGATGAAAATCATGATTTTTCACAACTATATGTTCCCTGACCCCACAGATGCTGACTGTCCCCTCCTTACTGGGATGCTCCTTCCTCCTCCATGACCCTTAAGAAATACTGCCATAGGAGGCCACCGTTCCACTTTACTGGTGTGAGTGAGGAATTCTCTTCATGTGTGTTTGGGTAAAAAAAGAGAGAAAGCACTGTCTCAGAGAAAAATGATCAGCAGTTTTTTATTGAAATGTATAATTTTTAAAAAATGTATAATTAACAGATACTTTAATCTAAGCTATACTGTCTGATGCAGGTGTCATTAGCCATATGAGGCTATTGGTCACTCAAAATGTGCCCAGTCCAGACTGAGAGTAGATGTAAGAGTAAAATATACACTGGACTTGGAAGTCATAGTATGTAAAAAAAGAATGCGAAATATCTCACTATTAACTTTTTATATTCATTACATGAAATAATGATATTTAGGATATGCTGAGTTAAATAATATAGTATTAAAATTATTTTCTTTTCTGTTTTTAACGTAGCTCTATATAATTATATATATATATAATATGTATATAATTCAGCTCATGAGAAATTTCTATTGGACAGTGCTGCTCAAACCTAATTCTTTTTATTTTATTTTTAATCATTTTGTTATTAGGTTCTAATTTTAATTCCAGCACAGCTAACATACGATGTTATATTGGTTTTAGGTAGATAATATATTGATTCAACAATTCATACATCACCTAATGTTTTATCATGACAACTGAACTCCTTAATCCCCATCGCCTATTTTACCCATTCCCCACCTACTGCCCCTCTGGTAACTATCAGTTTGTTCTTTATAGTTAAGAGTCTGTTTCTTGGTTTGCCCATCTCTCTTTTTACCTTTGGTCTTTTGTTTTGTTTCTTAAATTCTACATATGAGTGAAATCATATGGTATTTGTTTTTCTTTGACTGAGTTATTCTGCTTGGCACTATACTCTCTAGCTCAATCATTGTCATTGCAAATGGCAAGATTGCATTCTTCTTTATGGCTGAGTAATATTCCATTATATCTATCTCTATCTATCTATCTATCTATCTATCTATCTATCTATCTATCATCTATCATCTATCTCACCTCTTCTTATCCACTCATCTGTTGATAGACACTTGGGTTGTTTCCATAATTTGGCTATTGTAAATAATGTTGCAATAAACATAAAGGTTTATGTATCCCTTTGGATTAGTGTTTTTGCATTTTTTGGGTAAATACCCAGTGGTGCAACTACTGGATTGTAGGGTGGTTCTATTTTTAACTTTTTAAGGAAACTGGCTGCATCAGTTTGCATTCCCACCAACAGTGCAAGAGGGTTCCTTTTTCTCCACATCCTGGCCAACATTTGTTGTTTCTTGCATTTTTTTATTCTAGCCATTCTGACAGGTGTGGGGTGATAGCTCACTGTAGTTTTGATTTGTTATTTCCCTAATGGTAAGTGATGTTGAGCATCTTTACACATGTCTATTGGCCATCTGCATGTCTTCTTTGGAGAAATGTGTCTTCATGTCTTCTGTCCATTTTTAAATTGGATTACTTATTTTTTGGGTGTTTTCTTGGTTGAGTTACATTAGTTGTTTATACATTTTGGGTACTAATAGCCTTTTATCAAATAAGTCATTTGCAAAAATCTTCTCCCATTCAGTAGGTTACCTTTTAGTTTTATTTACTGTTTCCTTCACTGCGCAGAAGATTTTGATGTAGTCTCAATAGTTTATTTTTGCTTTTATTTCCCCTGCCTCAGGAGACCCTATCTAGAAAAATGTTGCTATGGCCGATGTCACAGACATTTCTGCTTCTGCTCTCTTCTAGGATTTGTATGGTGTCAGGTCTTACATTTACGCCTTTAATCCATTTTGAGTTTATTTTTGTGTATGGTGTAAAAAAAAGTGATCCAGTTTCATCCTTTTGCAGGTAGCTGTCCAGTTTTCCCAACACCATTTGTTGAAGAGACCCTCTTTTTCCCATTGGATATTCTTTCCTGTTTTGTCAAAGACTAGTTGACCATATAATCATGGTTTATCTGGGTTTTTTATGACGTTCCATTGATCTATGGCTCTATTTTTGTGCCAATACTACACTATTTTTTATATATGTTTTTAAAAGTTTTAAATTCCAGTTAGTTAATGTACAGTGTAAGATCAGTTTCAGATGTACAATATAGTGATTCAGCACTTCCGTACATCACCGTATACTCATCACAAGTGCCTTCCTTAATCTCTCATCACTTATTTAACCCATCCCCCCTGCCATCTCCCCTGTAGTAACCATCAGTTTGTTCTCTATATATTTAAGAGTCTGTTTCTTGGTTTGCCTCTCTCACTCTCTGTTTTTTGCCTTTGCTTGTTTTGTTTCTTAGATTCCACATATGAGTCAAATCACACACTACCAAGCTGTTTTGATTACTACTGCTTTGTAATATAACTTGAAGTCCAGAATTGTGATGCCTCCAGCTTTGCTGTTCTTTTTCAAAATTGCTTTGGCTATTTGGGGGCTTTTGTGGTTCCATATAAATTTTAGGATTGTTCTAGTTCTATGAAAAATACTATTGGTATTTTGATAGGGATTACATTAAATCTGTACATTGCTTTGGGTAGCATGGACATTTTAGCATTTGTTCTTTGAATCCATGAGCATGGAATGTCTTTCCATTTCTTTGTGTCATCTTCAATTTATTATTTTTTTTATTGAAGTTTGATTTGCCAACATATAGTATAACACCCAGTGCTCATTCCATCAAGTGCCCTCCCTCAGTTTCTTTCATCAAAGTTTTCTAGTTTTTCAGAGTACAAGTCTTCTACCTCTTAGGTTAGGTTTATTCCTAGGTATCCTCTTATTTTGTTTGTTTGTTTTTTTGGTGCAATTGTAAACGGGATTGTTTTCTTAATGTCTCTTTCTGCTGCTTCATTATTAGTGTATAGAAATGTGACCGATTTCTGCACATTAATTTTTGTACCCTGATACTTCACTGAACTCATTTATCAGTTCTGTAGTTTTTTAGTGGGGTATTTTGGGTTTTCTATATATAGTATTATGTCATCTGCAAATAGTGTAAGTTTTACTTCCTCCTTACCAGTTTGGATGCCTTTTGTTTTTTGTGGTCTGATTGCTGTGGCTAGGACTTCCAGTATTATGTTGAATAAAAGTGGTGAGAGTGGACATCCTTGTCTTCTTGTTCCTGACCTTAGGGGGAAAGCTCTCAGTTTTCCCATATTTAGTATGATATATGCTATAGGTTTTTCATATCAGCCTTTATTGTGTTGAGGTATGTTCCCTCTAAACCTACTTTGCTGAGGATGTTGTACATGGATGGATGTTGTACTTTCTTAAGTGCTTTTTCTGCCATCTATTGAAATGATCATATAGTTTTTATCCTTTCTCTTAGCTGATCTGATGTATCACGTTGATTGATTTAAGCATATTGAACCACCCTTGCCTCCAGGGAATAAGTCCTACTTGATCATGGTGAATGACTTTTTTTCTGTTGGATTCAGTTTGCCAGTATTTTCAAACATGTTTATTTTTAAATAATAATGACCAACATCCTGTTCCATTATTGTTTGTCTTTCTGTGATAAAAGCAGAATACAGAATCTATATTGGCAGGAGGAGGTAGAGAGTAGGAGCCAATAGGAACCCAATGATTTCTACTACATGTGTAAGTTTTGAACAGGGATAGGTATATGAAAGCAGAGTAATAGCACACCTAAGCATTTTGGAACATTTCCATATATCCAGCCTGTGCAACAAAGCCAGTGGTCCTAGCACAATAGGTGCTCCTGGTCCTCTGATATCTCAGTTGTCAAATCTTCTCCATTTTGTTGCCAGAAATGGTATACATTTATTAATTGCCCAAGGACTCTTTGGAAGTAATGTCTGCAAATGCCTGAACATCATACTTGTAGTATTTTACATAATACCTACGTAATGAATCTAGAGAATATATCCTTCATTAATAGCAAGGTGACATGAATTGTTAATTTTTAAAATTAATAACACACGATTGATATAACACAATTTGACACTAACATGTGCTTATAACGAAGGGATATAACACACAATTAACAATTCAAAAATTAATTTTAAATGTCATATTTAAAGTTAGCACAAATATGGGTATAAAGTTTTCCTTCATACACACACACACAACCTGAGCCAAATTTATATCACAACACAGTTTTCCTAAGTTATAACTAAGAAAATAAAGATAACAGCAATCAGTGTCATCAGTGTTAATACAGGAAAGAGGACTGCTAGTTTAGAAAGGTTTTCAGTCTTACCTTTCTAATTTCCTTCAGATTTTAGTAGGATATCTGGAGAGTGGAGTTGCAACATATGTGCATTTAAATTACAGAAATTCAACTTCAACTATAGGCACTTGGCAGGAAGAGAGAGTTACTTTACAAATTAACAACAGAAATTCCTCTGATTCCATTCAATGAAATTTTGTCCCAGAATAAGAAGAGTGAGAAGAATTGTCTCTTTTTCATTTTGTTTTAAACCCCAAGTCTTTCGTGGTGGGTCCTGGTCTCAGAGGTGTTTGAAGACATTGTAAGGAATAATTTTGTCTCTATTTAATCTTGACTTATTTGTTGACTTTAGAATCTAAATACCTGGCAAGATTGTGTACTGATGGCATAATGTGTTTCACTAAATCATAATATCGATTATATTGGCTCCTGGCATTTTTTGATCTCCATTCCTCTACCTGCATGATTATATTTATGTTTTAGAAAGATCATTTTGGCTGCTGTATAACAAACAGACTGTGTCAAGAAAACTGGAATAACAGTGACTTGCTCACCCAAATTACAAAGATGATGAGCAGGGACAGAAATGGATAAATATTTCCTGTAAAAGATAATCATTATAGTTATGGGGATTGCTTCTGTTCTTAACAAGAGTCCACAAATTATATATTATTAGTATTTCTCTATCATAGGTAGGTATCTATACGGTCCCCTGCCAATATATTTTTTTAAGTATTTAAGTTCCAGTTAGTTAACATATAGTAGTATTAGTTTCAGGTGTACAATATGTGATTCAGCACTTCCATACAACACCCGGTACTCATCACAAGAGCCCTCCTTAATCCCTATCACCTATTTCATCCATCCTCCCACCCAACTCTTCTGTCAACACATTTTTTTTTTGAAAAAATGTTCAAGAAGCTTAAACTGAACTTTTAATCCTTTCTCTCTTTTCAGTTGTTTCATATTGGCTGCTGAGTTTGTGACCTGAAGTTTTTAATGCATTTAATTAAACATTTGCTCCAGGAATTGCTATGTTTCTACAGATTCAGAAATAATGTTTGCAATCTTGCCTTATGTCTCACTTAGTTCCAAATCTGACACACAAGAATTTTCTATAAATGGTATACAGTACATAAAACACAAAGCAGAAGCTATAGACACCACCACTGAAAATACTAGTCAAATTAATTCACAATATCCCATTGTACAGGTAGGATATTGCTTTTAGCTCAGGTCATTTCCCAATTGTGAACTCAAAGGTTAATGTATTAGGTTAATGTATTTCTGAACTTCCTTCTAGACTAGACAATTCCCAGAATGGCATCTTACAAGGAGAAGATGATTTTATCTTATCCAGCATGTGACAAATATGACATCATTGTATTTTAAAAACCTTGCAAAACAAACAGTACCTTATGGTTCATTTTTTTTTCCAACAGCAAACTAACAATCTGGAGTATTCTGATAAACTACTATTAGTTCTAGGAATATTTTTGGCCAAATTTCTCTTTTTTTCTTTGTTACAATTGGTTTGCTAATAGATTTCTTTAGCTTTAGAGTTATAATTAGAAGACAGTTACTACTTTGCATAATCAAATTGTAATTGCTGTTTGGGTGAAATCCAACCAATTTAAGCATCAGCACTTCTAAAAAAACAATGTCTGGCAAAAAGAGAATAACAAATGCCATGCTCTAATAATCTAGGTTATCTAATAATGTTTCCTAACTGTTGAGTTTTTTTTTAAGAGGCTAGATAACAAGTGATATTAGAATAATCAATGTATTTTAAGGCATCACATTTGCAAGTGACAGTAAATGAATATTCACTGATAAACACTAATAGTGGTAATAGGGAACAAAAGTTCACCGGGGGTTGGAAACCAAGCTTAGTCTTAGGTCTGTCATTTGTTAAATGTGCGTCTTAGGTAATCACTTAACATTTCTGAGTCTATCTACTCATTT
Organism: Canis lupus familiaris; assembly: GCF_011100685.1. Taxonomy (NCBI): domain Eukaryota; kingdom Metazoa; phylum Chordata; class Mammalia; order Carnivora; family Canidae; genus Canis; species Canis lupus. Next base: position 28,623,806 of record NC_049250.1, read on the forward strand.
GTAAAATGGGATTTATGATACTTTACTATGATAGACATCTGTCAATTTTTGTGGGTGTCCAGTGCCTTCCTGTGTCTGAGGAATTTCCAAGCACACAGAGCTCTCACTTTATTTTTTAAAAATTTTTAAAGATTTTTTATTTATTTATTCATGACAGACACAGAGAGAGGCAGAGACACAAGTAGAGGGAGAAGCAGGCGCCATGCAGGGACCCGGACATGGGACTCGATTCCCCGTCTCCAGGATCACACCTCGGGCTGAAGGTGGCACTAAACCGCTGGGCCACTGGGGCTGCCCGAGCTCTCACTTTAGAAGTCAAAGAGCCCAGTTTGCAATCCTGCTTCTATAGAATGAATGAACATAACCGTGCTTCTGGCTGTCTACCTTCCTATCCACTTTCTAATCTGGTTCTCCAGCCTTCCCAGAAACTCTGTTAGCCTTTCAAAAAAATTGATCCTTTATTAAATCAGCCATTCATTTTCTGTTGGTTACAACCATGAAACCTCACTTTGACCTCAAAAATATACCTCATATCTGTCCACTTCTCTTCATCTGAACTGTCAGCACACTGGTCCAAATTTCCATGATATCTTTTCTGCACCAATGCAGTAGCTTCCTGACTGGCTTCCCTGCATCCATTATTGCTACCTTCCCAAGCTGATCTATGTGTAACAGTTAGAGTGATCATTCCTAAATACAACAGGAATCATTCTTCTCCACAAACTCCTTCTCATGATCTAAATATATAATTTAAAGATCTGTAGCACAACTCAATATAGCTCAACATGGTTCTGCTTCCTCAGATTCTGTCTACCTCTCCAACCTCATCTCTTGCCACTCTCCCCCATGCTCTGCTCCAGCCACATCAGCCCTCTTTCTCATCTTGGGGACTTTCCTGCATGCTCTCCTCTACCTGGAATATTTTCCTCCAAACTCAGCCTGGCTCTTTCTTATCCTTCAGGTGTTAGCTAAAGTGATCCCAAAGAGACCTTTCTTTATGCCTCAGCCTACAATAAGTGTTTCTGTTTATGGCTCTCATAATATCCTGTGCATTCCATTTATTATTATGTATTTATATGTGTATTATTTATTTAGAATCTCTCCTCAATTTTATGAGGGTGGGAAATATGTCTAACTTATTTTACCCTGTATTCTGGTATCTGGTATATAAAATCCACTTAGTTAAGAAATATGTTGAATAAATTAAAGAATGAAATGGACTTCTCACCAGACTTAGCACTAACAGACATTTTACCAGGTCACTCATATTCATATCATCTTCTTGGTTTTATTGGAGTTGAATAACATGGCAGTATTTCTTCTCACCAGAAGTATACATATACTTTTACATTATTGTTAATAAATCCACAAACTATTAGCAAGGTATACAACTAGCTTGTTGTTGGTTATAAACCAATTAATAGAGTCAGAAAAACATGGTTAAACTTTTAGTGCGTCTATAATGAGAACTCTTTATCTGTGAGTATTCTAACAATAGTAAACACAAAACTTTTTTTCCAAATAGTCATGGTGAGCTCCTTAGGGACAGGAAGGAGAAAAAGAAAACAGGCTACCATTCATCCTATTTTTTTTTATTCTATCCTAAATGAATCCACAATTGTTAATGGTGGACTAACAACCTTGGAAACCTACAAGCGACTAATAAAAATTATTTTTAAAGCAGCGGGGTGGCAGCAATGTTTTTGACTGTTCCAACAATTTCCTCCCTTTCTTCATGAGAACAGGGATAGGCACATGGCCCAGGCTGGTCACAGACTCTATTGCCTGGCCATAGTGATGGCTTTGGGAATGGCACTGACACAAGCTGGGATAATCAGGGTCCTTACTAAAGAAAAAAAAAATTGTGAACCTAAAGGGTAAGATACTCTCTTGCTTCTGGGTCACAGTGAACCTTTTGCCTCTGGGCAAGTGCTGGAAGGAAAAAAACCTTTTTTTTCTATTCATCTTCTCTACCAGGTGGTGAAAGCCATTGGTAATGCAGAGAAAATAGGAGGCAGGCAAAGTGAGAGATTCAACTATATCAGTATGTAGACAAACATAATTTTTGTTTAAAGAGTTTTTAAAGGATAATCGATTATGCTACCAAACGTTAAAGAATTAATATCAGTGATTTATAAATTCTTCAAAAAAATATAAGAGAAGGGAACACTTCACCATTCATTCTCCAAGGCCAATATTATTTTGATAACAAAATCCGATAAGGGCATCACAAGAAAGAAAACTACAGATCAATATTGCCTATGAATATAGATGTACAATGCTCAGCAAAGCAACTCAGGCAATATACAGGAAGGATTACACCCCATAATGACACTTAACTTAAGAATGCAGGATTGGTTTAATGTCTGAAAATCATTACTATAACATGTAGAATATATTTAAGGACAAAAATTGTGTGATCATTTCAATAGATACAGAAAAAGCATTTGACAAAATCCAATACATTTGTTAGAAAATACTCAACAAACTGGGAATGGTAGGGAACTTTTTCAACCTGATAAAAGGCAGCCACCAAAAACTCACAGCTAAAATCATTCTTGATACAAAGGACTGAATGCTTCTCTCTAAGATCAAGAATAAGATGAGATGTCCACTTTTATTCAACACTATAGTGGAGGTTCTACTGAGGACAATTAGGCAAGAAAAAGAAAAAAAAGGCATCTAGATTTAAAAGGAAGTAAAACTATCTATATTTACAGATGACATGATCTTCTATATATAAAATCCTAAGGAATCCACAAGAACTGTTCCAACTAATAAATGAATTTAGCAAGGTTGTAGGATACAAGATTAATATGCAAAAACAAGTTTTATTTCTATTTACTAGCCATAAACAATTTCAAAATAAAATTAAGAAAATCATTTCATTTTTAAGTGCAACAAAAAATAAAATACTTAAGAATAAGTTTTTAAAAAGAAGTATAAAACTTGTACTCTAAATCAGACTATAAATCACTGTTGAGAGAAATTAAAGACCTTTAATAAGTAGAAATAAATTCTGTGCTCATGAATTAGATAACTTAATCTTACTAAAATGGGAATACTTTCCAAATTGATCTATAGATTTAATGCAATTTATATCAAAATTCCAGCTGATTTTACACGGAAATTGACAAGCCGATTCTAAAATTTACATGGAAATGCACAGGACTCAGAAATAATATTGAAAAATAACATTTCCTGACTTCAAACCTTACCACAAAGTTACAGTGATCAATAAATACACTGTGGTACTGGCATAAAGACAGACATATGGCTCAATGAAACAGAACTGAGAGTTGAGAAATAATCTTCTATTATGGTCAACTGATTTTCAACAAAGATGCCAATATAATTCAGTGAGGAGTGAGTAGTCTTTTCAACAAATGGTCTTAAACAACTAGATGTCCATATGCAAAAGAATGAATTTAGACTTCTTCTAATACCATAAGCCAAATGGATTATAGACCTAAATATAGGAGTTAAAATTGTAAAACAATTTAGAAGAAAATATAGATTAAATCTTGGCCTTGCATTCAAATTGGCAAAGAAGAAGTCAAACTCTCCCTCTTCGCCGATGACATGATACTCTACATAGAAAACCCATAAGTCTCCACCCCAAGATTGCTAGAACTCATACAGCAATTCGGTAGCGTGGCAGGATACAAAATCAATGCCCAGAAATCAGTGGCATTTCTATACACTAACAATGAGACTGAAGAAAGAGAAATTAAGGAGTCAATCCCATTTACAATTGCACCCAAAAGCATAAGATACCTAGGAATAAACCTCACCAAAGAGGTAAAGGATCTATACCCTCAAAACTATAGAACACTTCTGAAAGAAATTGAGGAAGACACAAAGAGATGGAAAAATATTCCATGCTCATGGATTGGCAGAATTAATATTGTGAAAATGTCAATGTTACCCAGGGCAATATACACATTTAATGCAATCCCTATCAAAATACCATGGACTTTCTTCAGAGAGTTAGAACAAATTATTTTAAGATTTGTGTGGAATCAGACAAGACCCCGAATAGCCAGGGGAATTTTAAAAAAGAAAACCATATCTGGGGGCATCACAATGCCAGATTTCAGGTTGTACTACAAAGCTGTGGTCATCAAGACAGTGTGGTCCTGGCACAAAAACAGACACATAGATCAGTGGAACAGAATAGAGAACCCAGAAGTGGACCCTGAACTTTATGGCCAACTAATATTTGATAAAGGAGGAAAGACTATCCATTGGAAGAAAGACAGTCTCTTCAATAAATGGTGCTGGGAAAATTGGACATCCACATGCAGAAGAATGAAACTAGACCACTCTCTTGCACCATACACAAAGATAAACTCAAAATGGATGAAAGATCTAAATGTGAGACAAGATTCCATCAAAATCCTAGAGAAGAACACAGGCAACACCCTTTTTGAACTTCGCCATAGTAACTTCTTGCAAGATACATCCACGAAGGCAAAAGAAACAAAAGCAAAAATGAACTATTGGGACTTCATCAAGATAAGAAGCTTTTGCACAGCAAAGGGTACAGTCAACAAAACTAAAAGACAACCTACAGAATGGGAGAAGATATTTGCAAATGACATATCAGATAAAGGGCTAGTTTCCAAGATCTATAAAGAACTTATTAAACTCAACACCAAAGAAACAAACAATCCAATCATGAAATGGGCAAAAGACATGAACAGAAATCTCACAGAGGAAGACATAGACATGGCCAACATGCATATGAGAAAATGCTCTGCATCACTTGCCATCAGGGAAATACAAATCAAAACCACAATGAGATACCACCTCACACCAGTGAGAATGGGGCAAATTAACAAGGCAGGAAATAACAAATGTTGGAGAGGATGCGGAGAAAAGGGAACCCTCTTACACTGTTGGTGGGAATGTGAACTGGTGCAGCCACTCTGGAAAACTGTGTGGAGGTTCCTCAAACAGTTAAAAATAGACCTGCCCTACGACCCAGCAATTGCACTGTTGGGGATTTACCCCAAAGATACAAATGCAATGAAACGCCGGGACACCTGCACCCCGATGTTTCTAGCAGCAATGGCCACGATAGCCAAACTGTGGAAGGAGCCTCGGTGTCCAACGAAAGATGAATGGATAAAGAAGATGTGGTCTATGTATACAATGGAATATTACTCAGCTATTAGAAATGACAAATACTCACCATTTGCTTCAACGTGGATGGAACTGGAGGGTATTATGCTGAGTGAAGTAAGTCAGTCGGAGAAGGACAAACATTATATGTTCTCATTCATTTGGGGAATATAAATAATAGTGAAAGGGAATATAAGGGAAGGGAGAAGAAATGTGTGGGAAATATCAGAAAGGGAGACAGAATGTAAAGACTGCTAACTCTGGGAAACGAACTAGGGGTGGTAGAAGGGGAGGAGGGGGGGGTGGGAGTGAATGGGTGACGGGCACTGGGGGTTATTCTGTATGTTAGTAAATTGAACACCAATAAAAAATAAATTAAAAAAAATCTTGGCCTTGGACTAGACAATGGGTTTTTAGATATGTCACCAAAAGCATAAGCAACTAAACAAACAAACAAACAAACAGATATACTGGATCTCATCAAAATTAAAAGCCTTTGTTATCAAAGGATGCTACTGAGAAAGAAAAAGACAATTCATAATTGGAAGAAAATACTTGAAAATCATGTGTCTGATAAGGTACTTGTGTTCAGAATATATAAAAAAATCTTACAACTTGTGGTGCCTGGGTGGCTCAGTCTGTTAAGTGTCTGCCTTCGGCTCAGGTCAAGCTCTACATAGGGCTCCCTGCTCAGTGAGGAATCTGCTTCTCCTTCTCTCTCTGCCCCTCCCTTTGCTCCTGCTCTCTCTCTCGAATAAATTTTTTTTTTTAAAAAAAGAAATCTTACAACTCAATAATCAAGTAAAAATAAATGATAAAGTAAAAAATACGGGCAGTAGATCTGAATAGATTTTTTTCCAAAAATAACATCGAAATGGCTAATAAGAAAATAAGTCCAACATCATTAGGTATTAATGCAAATCGAAATTACAATAAGGTATCATTTCACACCCACTAAAATGACTATAGTAAAAAAAGACTGATAATAACAAGTGTTGGTAAGAGTATGAAAAAATTAGAACACTCATACATTGCTAGAGGGAATGTAAAATAGTGGAATTGCTTTGAAAAACACTTTGGCAGTTTCTCAAATAGTTAAATGCAGAGTTACCATATGATCCAGCTATTTTACTCCTAGATATACACCTATGAAAACTAAAAACGTTTGTCCACACAAAAACTTGAAATGTTCACACAGCATTATTCATTATAGCCAAAAATTGGAAACAACCCAAATATCTATCAACTGATGAATGGATCAATAAAATGTGATAAATCCATAACATGCAATACTATTTGGCAATAAAAATGAATGAAATATTGATAATGCTAAAACATGAACGTTACTGACTGAATGTATCTCCCTCTAATGTGGCTTATACGTTGAAACTCTACTCCCCCATAGGAGGTGGGGCCTTTGTGAATTAATTAAGATCAGCTGAGGTCATAAGACTAGAACCTGCATGAATGGGATTAGTGCCCTATCCAGAGTTTTGAGAGCTTGTTTCCACTGCTCTGGTCTCCCCTATTTGAGGATACAACATGAAGTCAGCAATCTGCAACTCAGAAGAGGGGTCTCACCAGAACCTGACTATGATCTTCCACTCTTTAGAACCATTAAAAACAAATTTCTGTTGATAAGCCACTCAGTCAATATATTACTTTGTAATAGCAGCCTAAACAGCAAAGACAATTATTAAAACTTGAGAACATGCTAAGTGAAAGGAGTCAGACACAAAAGACCACATATTCTATGATTCCATTTATATGAAATGTCTGTAATAGCCAAATGTATAGAGAGAGCAAGTAGGTTAGTGGTTGTCTAGGGTTCAGAGGTTGGAGGATAATGGACAGTGACTTCTAATGGGCAAGGGTTTTTTGGGGGAGGGGGTGGTGAAAATGTCCTCAAATTAATTATGGTGATGGTTGCACAGGTCTATACTAAAACCACTTTAAATAGGTGAATTGTATTGTACATGAATTATATCTCAGTAAAACTATTTTTAAAAGAGATAACTAAAGACAAATCAATAAATGTAATTTGAGGATTGTTAACATTTAGTGAAATAAAATTTATAACTAAAGTAATACAAAGAACAAAAGGGGAAATGGAAAAATACTGTTTTAAGGTTTTTTTTTTTAAAGATTTTATTTATTTATGAGAGAGAGAAAAAGAGGCAGAGACAGGCAGAGGGAGAAGCAGGCTCCATGCAGGGAGCCCAACGTGGGACTCAATCCTGGGTCTTCAGGATCACACCCTGGGCTGAAGGTGGTGCTAAACCACTGAGCCACCCGGGCTTCCCTGTTGTAAGGTTCTTGTATCAGATGTGAACTGGTATAATATTAAGATAGTTAATGTAGCTATATTAATAACAGACAAGTAGATTTCAGAATAAAGTATATTATCAAGGATAAATAGAAACATCTTGTAATAAGGTCAATTCATCAAGAATACATACTGATTTTAAAACTCATGAAACAAATTCTGATAAATTGAAAAGAGAAAGAAGTAGACAAAATCAGTAAAGAAGTAGACAAAAAAAATCAATAACATACAGAACCGGTAGACACAAGTAGATAAAAAGAAAGTCAGTAACTATGCAGAATTCTTGAATAACACTATGAAAGAGAATAGTAAAGCATGGTTTTAAAAGAAAAGATGGCAAAAAATTCTAAACATGTCAGTTTAATTATAATGAATGCAATGAATTAAGTACTCATTTCAAGAATATCCTACATATTTCTATATGGTCTTCTCAATTATTAATAAGAAAAATGTATTGTACCCCTTACTTTTTACAATAAAAGCTAATTCCACTCATCTAATTTTAAGACGAAACAAAATTTGAGAGGGACATGTAAAGAAGTGCTTCAAAGAAGTTATTATTGCTAAAAGTAGAAAAGTATTAAATGCTAACAATAGAAAAGAAGAAAGATCTATAGTTAATGATAAAATTCTACTTTAAGAAGCTAGCAAAACAGGGAACTTCAAGTCAACATAATCAGAGAGAAGAAAATAACAAAGATGAACAAAGAAATCAATGAAATAGAAAATGGACAAATAATAGAAAATCAATATATACAAAGATTGCTCTTTGAGAACAGTCATAAAACTAATAAACTGCTAGATTGGTTAAAAAAAAGTTAGACAACACACTGACCAGTATCAGAAATGAGAGAGGGAACATTACTACACAATCCTCAGATATTCGAAAAAACACGGCAATATTATGAATAACTATATTTGACATCTAAATTAACGTAATGGATAAATATATATTAAAAGACACAGATTACAAAACCGAATCAAAAAGAAACACAGAAGCTAAACAGCATTATCAATTTTAAAAACTGAATCTGTAATTAAAAGCACGTCCATAAAGAAAACTCCAGGTCAAGATGGCTTCATTGGTGGATCTATCCTTTAAGACAAAGTAATACCAGGCCTAAAACAAACTGAAAAATAGGGGAGGAGGGAACACTTCCTAACTCGTTTTATGAGGCTATCATTAAACTTATTTTAAAATCAGACAAAGAGATCCAAGTAAATAAAGTGACAGGTTAATGGATGGAAATGAATGAATCTTAACAGAATTTTAGCAAAAATGGTTCGTTTGGTATGTACAGGGCTGCAAAGTTCACTCAAAGGTCAAAGACCGATCAATATAATTCAACATAAGTATTTTAAAAAGTATTCTCATGTAAATAGATGTAAAATTTTTTGTTACTATATTCAACATCTATTAGAGGAAAAAACTCTCAGCAAATTAGGAAGAGTATTTTCTTACTTTCATAAAAAAATTAAGTATACTGACAATACTATGTGTTGTTGAATACACAAAGCCACTGCAACTCTCATACATTACCGGTGGGAACATAAAATGGTACAACTATGAAAAAGTCGGGCAGTTTCTTAAGAAGTTTAATATGCAATGACCCACTAATTCAATTCTTGGGTATTTAAAAGTGAAAACATATTCCTTCATAGCAGCTTTATTCCTACTAACCCTAAACTGGATACAACCCAAATGTCCATCAGAAGTGAACAGATAATCAGATTATCATATAATCACACAATGGAATACTCTTTAGCAATAAAAAGTGATACACTACTGATAAACACAAAAGAAAAATATAGTAAATCTTTTTAAAAAATCACGCTGAGTGAATGAAGATTCCTGAAAATACAGCGTGTATGATTCCATTTATATGAATTCTAGAAAAGACAAAACGAATCCATAGAATATTGGCTGCCTAGTACTGAATGTGAGAGGACAGGCTGACTGGGAAGGGGTACAATGAAACTTTTTTGGGGGGATGAACATTTTCTGTACCTTGATCATGGCATTAATTACATGGGTACATATATCTGTTACAACTCATTAAAATATATATTTAAAGTGGGTGCATTTTCCTACATGAATTATACCTCAATAAACTTGATTTAGAGACAAACTGAACAAATATCCACAAATTGAATAGTTATAGGAAAAGCAAAATTCTACCTAATGATGTATTGGAGGAGATAAATTACAATAAGTTACTGTCCTAATGAAAAGATCGAATAAGAGTTTCTTTCATCTCTGTGTCTCTCATGAATGAATGGATAAAAAATTTTTTTAAAAAGTTTCTTTCATAATAAGAAATAATAGAAAATGCGATGAGTGTCTCTCCCTGAGAGGCATAGATAACTAATAATGTTATTAAGTCTTAATTAATGAATATGAATGATTACTCTATTCAAAGTAAATTTATAAGGCAATCTATAGATGCATTCATCAGTACTAGCAACCTATATTAACTTACCTAGAGTGGCTGTAACAAATTACCACAAACTCTGTTGGCTTAAAACATTAGAATGTTATTGTCTCATAACTTTGGAGGCTAGAGGATGAAATCAAGATGTCAGGGAGTCATATTTTTTTAGTCTTTTAGTGCTGCTATAACAAAACGCCATAGACCAGGTAGGTTACAAACAACAGAAATTTATTTGTCACTGTTCTGGAGGCTGGGAGTCTGAGATCAGGGTGCCATATGGTTGGCTGAGGGCCATCTTCTTGTCTTCTGGGTTCCATACTTCCTGTATCCTCACTTGGTAGAAGGGGTAAGGGAGCTCTCTGAGTCTTTGTATAAGGGCACTAATCCTATCCATGATCGCTCCACCCTCATGCCCTGTTCTACCTCCTAATACCTTCACAAAGGTATTGGGGATTAGGTTTCACAAATGAACCTGGAAGAGGACACATTCACACCACAGCACTTTCTCTGAAGGCTCTTGGGGAGAGAATCTATTCCATGCCTTTCTCTTAGCTTCTGGTGTTGCTGCTGATCCTCTGTGTCCTCTGGTTTGTGGAAAAATCAATCCAATCTCTGCCTCCATTGGCATTCTTCCTGTGTATCTTTTGTCTCCCCCTTCTTTTCTTATATGGATACCAGTCATATTGGTTTTATAGCCCATCCTAAAGACCTCATCTTAATTGGATTACATCTGCAAAGACCTTATTTCCAAATAAGATCTCATTCACAGGTACTGGGGGATAAGGACTTTGTCATATTTTGGGGGCGCCCAATTCAATCCAAGCTTGCTCCAGATATCTGGCACACAGAGAACAAAAACCTTCATTTTTATTACCATCGTTTATACTCTCTCATAGTCTCTTTTACAATTTCTTAATTCTGGCATGATGTTATCGAACTTGTTGTCCAGCAGTTGTTTCTCTTTTGGTAAGTACCTACACTGTTTACTAAAAATCAGATTTTATAAAATTGTTTACTTTAAAAGCAGCAGATTTCAATTAATATATGCCAAAATATCCTACATACAATCTTTAAAACATATAGAAATACTAGAGCTGTCTTCATGAACCATATAAGGGAGTCAGCCCAGGTGCATCCCCAGCGACTCTCCACAACAGGCAGAGTTAACATGAGTGGAAGTTTCTCCTCTAAAATGGACTCTCCTGAGTCCTTCATGTTCTATTTTCTGATACTCAAAGATTTTACCACCATGCCCAGTTACCCTTTCAGTTCAAACACTCCAACACTTTTTGGACTGTGAAAGAAATTGGTGTTAGCAACTCCATTCAAGCAAGCCAATTCACAAGGAGTCTGATGTTACTCCGTTACTCCAACAGCTTGGCACACACTCCAAGAACTGAAAAATGCCTTCCAACTACTTTTATGCCTCATATCCCTGGCTAATCTGTAAATTCCCTATGCTGGATTTAAAATCTCTCTTTCTCCCCAGATTTCCACCACTAATCTGGGCATGATTCATTTATTCTCTGGGCCCTGGTTCATTTTTTTCAAATCAGGCTAAAATCACTGTCTTCTCTAACGAATCCCTGAACTCTGCCCACAGGAAACCTCTGACTGGCATTTGTCTTACTTACTGACCTTTGGCCTCTTATTCATCCCTTGAGCTGAACTACAGTATTGGAATTGCATTCTAGATGGACTCTTCAAGAATTCACACCCTTGTCTCTTTACACTCTTGTAGTTCATTTTTCTCAACTCTCCATAGAGATCAAGACAGCTAGTATTTTCTCCTAGAGATTAAAAAATACTTAAGATGACATAACTATAATTAGTAATTCTTCATTCCCCAATCACAATCTCATTTGGAGGGGGCTGTTGTCTTTTATAACCAGACATTAACAAGTGAATAAGCGATGAAAACTTCAAAAGGAGATGTATCACTTGGAGACTCTTGTCTTCATTATTAGTTCTGACACTCCCAGTAACCCTCAACCACAAACTACTGCTCTCCAACGCTCCTTCAAGTTGCAAAGAATTTTTTTTCTGTTAATAACAGATCTTTAATTCCAGGGAAACACTGTTTTGTTCACATGCTCTCTTATACACTCTGCTCTCTGCCTAGTTTTCTCCACTGAAGAACTTGGAATACTCTGAGCACCTCAACTCTATAATGCACTCACTCCAACCCCTATGCCCCCACAAAGACTGTTTCTTCCTAAAATTGATCAAGCAATATCCCACAGATAAGTGGGCTCTACTGTATTTATGTAATGCAGGACTCCTGATGGCCTTACAAGGCAGTCTAGGACACTTCTATACAAAATTCCCTGGCTCTCTCCCTCACTGGGCTCAGACCTACAACTGAGGTAGGTCTCACATGCATCTCCCTCCTTCCCTGCCCCTGCCCCTGGCCCCTGGCCCCACCCCTTTTCTCCCACAGGTATCTGTCCCAATAAAACTCTTGCATTTAATCCTGCCTTGGCATTTGCTTCTTGGAAGACCCAGCCTAACACATCAAGAATAATGACTCATAAAAATTTATATTTCCCCGAAACTAGCAACTTTTAAGTGGGGCCTCAGAAAGTAGATAAACAAACAGGGGTTTTGTAAAGTAGATCTCAGATACAGAGTTCCTCCTTCTCTGCTCCATTGATTCCCCACCTTGAAAAAGATACTAACAAAAAAAAATTGGCTTTTAAATAGTAGTATCAAATTAATATCTTTCCTAATAGTAAAAGGTTCTTCTTTATGTACAAATTCATCCAGTTCTAATAAGAAGGGATCAACGTAGGAACTGTTACTTGAAATTAGCTACTTTGGCACTTAGATGTTTATTTCTATGATTTAACTGTGAGTTCCTAGAGGGTTGGCATTCCATTCCATTCCATTTTTCTTTTCTTTTCTTTCTTTCTTTTTTTTTTTTTTTACTGAGTTCTGGGTTTGTAATAGATAGTCAGTAAATAATCCACTGAATAGAAGCAGGAAATGCTCAATCATGGTGAAGTATAAAGATGGGGGGGGGGTAGTACCTAGCCCCTTCTAGTGATTTGAAAAAAAAAAAAACATAAAACATATCTATGATCTTCATTATATAAACCATAGAAAATAAACTTCAAGTTCTATTTCACAAAATATAGAAAGCAAACATCAACAAAAATCTTTTTAGCTATAGTAGGAATAAGCAAAAGATAAAGCAAGGAAGATTATAAAGAATTGATTTTAAACTGTTGAGAAACTCTGTGACAGTGATACTGTATTGGTCAAAAATGGTTATCCTGTCTTTCTAAGAACTATCCAATATATAACTTCTGGATTTAAGATAATAAGTTTCAATAATCATATGGCTAGAGCTATATATATAATATATAATATATAATATATATGTATATAATGCATTGCTATATATAATGCATATGTATACTATATATTGTATAAGATATAGATTTCCTTCCACCAATAAATTTTCATCCCGTAGACTTACTCAAACTTCATTATTTATACATTGCCAATAGACAGAATTATATTCTCCTTTTAAACAAAAGGAAAAGTCCTGTATCTTCCTACCATGTCAGGTAAAGGAGTTTCTTTGAAACAAAATATTGGTCCACTTAGATGATAGTGGAAAGTTGACATTACAAAATAATTCCATGACAGTCAATGGAAATAGGACCAAAAGAATCGAGAGTTAGATTACTAGATCTCACGATTTCTGATTCCTTCATTGTCATTAAGAAGAAGAACAATTTATTTAACCAACGGTTGGCATATTTATGATGATTAAATTCTTACTATAGCAATGAAAACAAGTGTATAAGTGGAAATCTCAAACAATGAAGCTTTTAACTAGTATTTCCCATAATAGATGAATACCTCTAAATTATACCTTGTCATTGGGGAATTTTTGCTGTATATTAATGGATTTAAAATCTAATTAACTTTCCTATACTGTTTAACAACACTACAGTAACACTGTCTTGACTCATAACTTTTAAGTACACTTAGTGAACTGGAGAAAGCAGAAAAAATATTCCACATATCAGAGTCAAAAAAGGAAGAAAACATTTTTCTTCCTTTCCTTTTCATTATTTTCCCCAGAACCTACTGCAAGTGGGATGAAATTAAAGAAGAAAGATATATCTAAAACAATCTATGGTAATTTAAAATGATTAATCCCAGGTCTTTTAACATATAAAATGCTCTAGTGGAAATTTTAGGTAGAGTAAATCTTGTAGAACTGCAGGTTGTCACTAAAGGATCTGACACCAGGAAGTCTAATTTTTGCACTACAAGCTCAGGAAGAAAGTAAAACCATAGCTCTTCACATTTCAAATTAACATGTCACTTTTCCTATGAGTCAACCAAATAACAGATACGAATTGAAGTACCTACCAGTTTTTGGGCATGATAAAACATTTTATAATGAGCCCCCAGTTAACGGAACTAATCCTGAAGCATTTAATATGTGTTTGATATGAAAAAATTAGAAAAACAAATAATTCCAAGTAGTTAAATGGAAGTAATGAATATAAAAACATTTTCAACCGAAGGCTAAGGAAAACAAAAAGACCTATAATTTTAGAAAGTATGACAAATTTGGTAGCAGAATGGAAAAACACATATTTTCTAGAGGAGATATTTTTGACTTAATATAGAAAGCAATGAAATTCTAATTATAATAAGTGAATAGGTAGAAAAGAAACATTTATTCCTTTTCCAAGGATACTATTTTCCTAGTTAGCTGTCTGAAACCTTTCAAACAAATAGAGGACATCTCAAAAAATTGCTTACAAAGCTTCATTATAAACAGTTTATGGGAACAAAATATGGCATACATATATTAAGCTTTCATGCTACAGCATTTTCTTTCTTTTCTTCATCCAACAAAGATTTTTGGAGCCCCTAGCACATAATTAAGCATCATTCTAGTGCTATAGATACAGCATGAACAAGATGGACTAAAATCCTGGCCGATACGGAACTTATTTTCTACGTGAAATAAATAAAAAGTGAGAAAATAAGTAAAAGATCTAGTATGTTCCATCCTACTACTGTTCCATTGTCATTCTGCCATAATATTGTCCTTTGATTTAATGCTACTGGATGTAGCATAAGTAAAATTATAATGTGATAAAAGCCTTTTGATATTTCCATAAACCCTGTTGGCCCAGTTCTAAGGTTGATCTGTCATAAAAGGATTACCATGATATAAACCAGGGATCACCAAACTTTTTCTGTAATGAGTCACACATAAATATTTTAGGCTTTGCAGGCCACCTATGATCTGTGTCACATTTTCTTCATTTTTTTTAACCCTTAAAAAATGTAAAACCACTGTTACCTCATAGGCTATACAAAAACATGCCTGAGACTGAATCTGGACTGCGGTCATCACTCTCCAGCCTTTGCCCCAAATCTGAGTATCTGAGTATCCCTGCTTTTTAGGTGGCTATGCTTAGTACTACATTTCATGGCTTTTTATTTTTTTTTACATTTAATCTTTTACTCTTTATTATTCATTTTCCAAAATTGAATAAAACATTCTTTTCTAAACCTACAATATTACCAACCAGTGCAGCCTCAGAGTCAGTTGTGAAGAGCAGGGCTACAAACTCTATTTGACACAAGCAACATGAAAACATTCTTGGCAGAAAACCCTTCCAAAGTCTATATGCTTTAGAGAGATAGTGTGGTGGAGATTGTACACACACTCTCCATTGGCTTTCTGGGGCAGACACATAGAAAGACTAATGTTCCCTTACCTTGCTGGAGGAACATCAATATTAGAAGAAACAACTTTTCGTTTTTGCTCAAGGAGACAGATGGAGCGAGTGTTCTCTTTTTCATGGTCAAGGGCTCGGTTGGCTTTTTTGGTGTCTGCTGTTTTCACATCTTCCTCCATGGCCAAGGAAAACAAGTGTTGATGAGACATTTTTTTACTAGAGTCACGTTTTAAGTCCTCTGGTTGAAATGTGAAGGTCATTTCCCGCTTAATGCTCCCCACCTGTGAAATGAAACACAAAAATCCTTACTCACCCAGAACATCAAGCTTTTGCATGACCATGTGCAGATGACCCTAGAAAAGACCATAGACCAGAGACCTCCTTGCTGAAGATTTTATAGTTTAAAAGAGAAAAATGTAACAGAGAAATAAAATAAATGACATTATAAAATAAGATATGATTGATGCATCATCTGTCATAATGCAAACAAGCAGCATCACGAACATAAGAGGAACCTTTCAGTCATACAAAAACTTTGAAGACTTGAAAGTATAATACTTCTAAAACAAATCTAAAAATTTAATACATCACTGTTTTCTACAACTGAGAAACTCAAGTAAATAAATCCTTAAATATTTCACACTCATTATGTTGAATAGAAGAGTGCTATAAACATAAAATGAGCTTTATCTTGGATGATGAATAATGATCTTAACCATACTCTTTAGTTCAGGAAGAACTGGTTTTATCTTTTATCTACAACAGTTAAGATCTTAATGAAATCCCTCATTAATATGATGATGAAAAAGTCATTAATTTTTCTTATCATTTTTTACTAAGTCCAACAATGCTTAAGGCTTAAGACAGAATTAAGCCTCAGGGCATTGACTCTGGTTATTTCAGAATTTGTGATAACTAAAAACAAAGCCTGAAATTAAAGAAATATTTTTGTAAAGGTGGTTGGCTGGTATTGTGAGTGAGGTTTGGAGTGAACTTGTTAAAGTCATGAATGTACAAAGAAGAGGCAGAGGGGGGACCTGTGTGGCTCAGCCAGTTAAGTGTCCGCCTTTGTCTCAGGTCATGATCTCGGACTCCTGGGATTGAACACCGCGTCAGGCTCCCTGCTCAGCAGGGACTCTGTTTCTCCCTCTCCCTCAGCTCCTACCCTGCTCATGCTTTCTCTTACTATCTCTCTTTCTCTGAATAAATAAAATCTTTTTAAGTGAAAAAAAAAACAGAAAAGGAATCAGTACTCTATTGATAAGTGGAGTGTGTTTCAAAATTATGCACACCTGTAAGACATATCACTGGCCCATATGACAGCTCATCCCTTGTGTGGACTTAGTCTATAAAATCAATAAATCTTCACTTACCAACTTAAATGGAGGATATGCTTGTTTTCTTTCTTTTTAATTTTAGATAGGAGGAAAAGCACACAAAATTTGATCAAATAGATTTAGAATTACAGAAGCTAAAGCCACAAACAAGGCATTTTCAGAATAAAATGAGAACATATGTGTTCGATAATAGCAGACTGGCAAAGTATGATATTAAAGACCAGAATTTCCAGACTAAAGGGAAACTCTGAGGTATGCACGTTAGAGTCACAGGACTTGCTCACATATGAGAATTTCCAGAACCCAGGGATGACTTATGCCTTGGAATCCACTTGGCTGGAATGTATTTTTCCTATGAACACAGAGCTTTAAACTGAGCTCTCTTCTCTCCTTGGCCTGTACTTGTCAAGGCAAAATGATCTTCTTCCTGTGGTGTTCCTGTCAGATATAGCTGCAGGAAAATGGCCAGCCACTTTTGGTCTTCTTGCAACTCATTAAAAAGTTACCATATTTCTTGAAATGAGTGCTTCTAAGAGCTGTTTTAATGACATCAATATACAATAGAAAAAGATATTTCAAAATCCAAAAAATGCAGAATGTCCAATAAAAATGTAGCTTGGAAAACTGACAAATGTAATTATGAGTATTTCACATATCCACAAGTCACTTTCTATGTAATTTTTTCTGCCTGGAGGTAGGAGAGGGAAGTGTTTTTTTCATTTCCATAGCACCTCATTCCAAACCTGTGTTACAACACGGATACACTAAACACCAGGTATAGCAGATGAAAACAAAAGCCTGGTTTTGATGATTATAAATAGTTTCCCCCTAGATGTCAAGTATTACATTAATTTAATATTTAAGTAGTCATTAGTATTAAGTTGTGGCAATAATTGACATCTATACCTCCCTTGGGGCTAACTGTACTGGTTAAATGAATTCAATTCAAAGACAGGGTTAGTGGAGAATGTTATAGGAAGCTAAGCTTTTAGCTTCAAAATTTTAGGTAAAAAAATCCAGCATTCTAAGGCAAATTAATACAAAATAGAATAAATTTCCTATAGAAATTATTATAATTATATGTCATGTTTTTAGCCAAGACCTCATAAAGATATAGTTAATATTCAACAATGTAAGCTATAAATTTTCCATAATACATCCTAAGCAAAAAATTAATCTCTCAATAGTAATCAGGGAATTTTAGTAATGTAATGGATTTCAGAGACTATTTAGCCCAAACTCCTTGTATTAAAAGTGGAATTAAAAGGAGTCAGAGATAGACCAAAGAGGACAAAAAAATATAGTGATGAGTAAGAGATTTTAGGTACTTTGAGTTATGGATTCCACTATGTGTAAAGTTGGTGGAAGGAGTGGGTGACAGGTGTAGGTCTTCATTATGTTACTATGCTTTAAAATTTACATATAGAGATGATATGTTTTTAACATTCTTTATAGATATGAATATTAAAAAATATTTTTTTGAAGGAGCGTTCACAGGAAAGTAGAGAGTGGGAAGAGTACATGAAGTCAAGTCTTGAGAAGTTGGGCTCTGAAATGGCTCAGAGGAATAGGGTGTTGGCTGGAGAGAATGCTGGACAGGGAGACTTTTCTAAGATGAGAGGTAATAGAGCATGTTTGAAAGCTGAGTCAGAATGGAGAGAAAGAGATGAGTAAGGATAGTAGTAGCAGTAGAAGGGGATAGGACTAACATCCAGTTGTTGCACCTCTAACAGATTAGCAAAGAATACAGCAAAGGGAACATATGAACCCTGATTAAATTTGGATCCCTATTAGATTAGCAGAACAAAGAAGCTAAAGGAAGATATGATTCCATTTATATGAGATTTCCAGAAAAGGCAAATCTATAAAGACAGAAAACAGATCAGTGATTGCCTGAGGCTGGGAGTAGGAGCAAGAATTGACAGCAAATGCATGCCAGAGAACGTTCTATGGTGGGGGAAATATTCTAGAACTGGACTATAACAACATTTGCATAATGCTATAAATTTTATTAAAAATAATTGAACTGTATTTTTTAAAGATTTATTTATTTATTCATGAGAAACACACACACACACACAGAGGCAGAGACATAGGCAGAGGGAAAAGCAGGCTTCCTACGGGGAGCCTGATATGGGACTCAGTCTCAGAACCTTGGGATCACGACCTGAGCCGAAGACAGACACTCAAGCTCTGAGCCACCCAGGTGCCCTGAACTCTTAAAATGAGATGACTATTATGGTATGTAGATTTTACCTCAACAGTACTGTTAATTAAAAAAAAAAAAAAAAAGAACTAAACCAGGAGTAACTGATGTGGAAAGTATATTTATAAGGACCTTGAGACCAGATATTGGGAAACTGTGCTTGTAAACAGGCTTCCATAAAGTCTATAAATCTTTTCTTCTTTTCTATTCTTTTCTTTTGAAACACAGGTGGTAATATGCCACAAGCAACTGTATGGTTATATCCTGCATACTGGTAAGATGTGGCTAAAATCCAGCCCCACTCAAGCTATATCCTCTGGCTTTGTCACCCATGGAAGAGGGACACTTTCCAATTCTTCCAACCCGAAACGAATTTTTGTACTTCATCTGCCCAAAGAGGGCACTCTTATTCATTTTTTCCCCAATTTGCACAATGCCCTGGTGACCAAAGGAAAGTCTTCCGATGACCTATGTGGCCTGGGCCAAGTTAGCTTCCTTCCTGGAAGCAGATATCAATTCATTAGGTGACTCATATAAGCTGGATAGTTTTGATAGTAAAAATGTTGAGGGTATCAGAAGCAGCAGCACTCTATGCTACAGTTTATAAGGCGGCAAAGGATTCAACACAGAAGACAGCCAGAAAACAAACACAATCTAGAAGCCCCAGTGACAAACAACGAAGAAAAACAGCAAGATCACTGACTAGTAATCTCTAGGAGAAAATACAAGGCTAAAGTTTGTGACTAATCTTAGCCTAGATTAAAAAAAAGGGATCCCTGGGTGGCGCAGCGGTTTGGCGCCTGCCTTTGGCCCAGGGCGCGATCCTGGAGACCCGGGATCGAATCCCACATCGGGCTCCCGGTGCATGGAGCCTGCTTCTCCCTCTGCCTGTGTCTCTGCCTCTCTCTCTCTCTCTCTGTGTGACTATCATAAATAAATAAGTAAATAAAATTAAAAAAAAAAAAGTGTCTCCTGCCCAGGAAAGGATTAATCTGTCTCACCGTAATGAGACTGTAAATTGGAAGGTAGTGTATTTGATTTTGGTTGTCACATTTCAAGACAGTCACTCACAAATTGTGACAAACAGAAGAATGATCAGCATGGCAAAGGATCTTATTGGGAGGAACTGGGAATATTTTGTCTAGAAAACAGACAGGTTATGCCCCACACAGCTGCTCTTAGATGAATGGAGAGCTCTCTTGGAAGAAGAGGAATTTGAGTCCTTCTATATTCCTTTAGAAACAGGATCAATGGCACCCACCTCTGCTTCTAGCTAACCCCTTCTGACCTTATGGTACTGACTCTTCCTCTTTTCTTCTTCTTACTTTTTTACCACATTGTAAAAGAAATACTTTGTAAGAAATACTACTTTCTACTTAACTGTATCTTCATGGAGTCCTAAACTGGTAAGTAGGTAGATTCTCAGAAGTTACCTTGTCTCACTTAAACATTAAATTTTTCACTCTTTCCAGAGTTTAAATGGATCTTTCATTTTTTAAAATGTTTATTACAAAATATATGCTTGTTATTAAATTTTTAATAAAAATGTGTATGAAATAAATGGGGGAAAGCTTTCTATTCCTCCCCACTCTTTTTCCCAGCCCTGCCTGGTCAAATCCAACCCCTAGACAGAACAGCTTTTAACAATGTACTGCAACACTTTAAATTACTTAAAATGCACTGAATACCTATCCATGTACATATACTGTATGGAGTGTCTAAACATGAATGTGATTATACTACATTACTTTTCTTCTCTTTTAAAAAAGATTTTATTTATTTATTCACAAGAGACACACAGAGAGAGGCAGAGACACAGGCAGAAGGAGATGCAGATCCCAGGACCCCAGGATCATGACCTGAACCAAAGGCAGACACTCAACCATTGAGTCACCCAAGTGCCCCTACATATATTTGTCTGCAACTTATTTTCTCACTTCACAATAAATCATGGGCAACTTTTCATTATAATAGTAGATAGGCCAATTTTTTAAAACACTGAAAATTATAACAGTTCATGAGATCAGATTTTTAAATCTCTTCTTGACAGACACTGAGGTTCTTTTTAATTTTTCATTATGAAAAATAATTCTACAATGAACATCCTGTGTCTGTATGCATATTGCTTTATGCACTTATGCAAGCATTTTCTGTAGGAAAAATTTCAGGAAGTTGAAATTTCTGAATCAAACAACCAAAATTTTCTTCATGGGGGAACAAAGCATGGAACACCCACACAATGGACATACCATGAAGTCACTAAAAGAAGGTCATCAGAATATATCCTTGATCTATTAAGAGGAAAACATTTGTCCATGATCTATTAAGAGAAATAGACAAGTTGCAGACTAATATGTTAGAGATAATTGCACTGCATTTAAAAAACAGAGTAGTTGGCTAAAAAGCTATACACCCTGAGGAACAGAAGACTGAATGGGTCAAAAGGGCACTTTGACTTCTTTTCCTATATAATTAGAAATACCTATGGATGGGGACGGACACACACACACACACACACACACACACACATTTTTAGGTGGTGAGATTATGGAAGACTTTTATGTTTTTAAGGTTCTCAAATTAAAAAAAATAAAGACAATTTAAAAAATAAGAATCACAAAAATAATGAGGAATAATGCTCTGCTAGATGACATAAAGGAAACTGGGATTCTCAAGTACTGTTGGAGGGAAAACACATGTTGTAGGAGGCAGATCTGGTGAAAGGTAGCAAATTTAATTGTGCATCAATTCTACATCTAAGGGGGAAAAAGGAAAAGCACACAAAGATATTTATCTCAGAACTTTTTTTTTTTTTTACAGAACTTCTTATAACATTAAACAAATGAAAAATCAATAAATTTGGGGTTAAGTATGTATAAACAAAATGTATGGCTAAAAAGAGACATATCTTTGTTTTTATTAAAATGGAAAGACATTTAATGTATTGACTGAAAACAAAGGAAATCCAAATGAGTATATGTAATATGATCTCTGGGATGAGGGATGTGTCCACATAAAGAAGGGAAAATTCTGAAAGGATATTCCAAAATATCAGGAATCATTTTCCTTGGGAGCGGACTTATGGGTCAATTTTGCTTTCTGTTTTTTTTGCATATAGTTTGGTATTTTAAAAACTATGAAATCTTGCCATTTGCAACAACATGGAGGAACTAGAGTGTATTATGCTAAGCGAAATAAATGAATCAGAGAAAGACAATTATCATATGATCTCACTCATATGTAGAATTTAAGAAACAAAACAGAGGATCCTAAGATCCTAAGGGAAGAGAGGGAAAAATAAAACCAGACAAAATCAGCAGGGAGACAAACCATAAGAGGCTCTTAATTATAGAAAACAAACTGAGGGTCGCTGGAGGGGAAGGGCTGGGGAGGATGGAGTAACTGAGTGATGGACATTAAGGTGGGATCATGATGTAATGAGCACTGAGTATTATATAAGACTGATGAATCACTGATCTGTAACTCTGAAACCAATTAATACATTATATGTTAATTAACTGAATTTAAATTAAAAAATAAATAAACAAACCAACCTATGCAGTTATTCTATGATGAGAAAATACACATCATTTTTATATAATTGTTTCTCAAGAATCTGGCATTTATATAGAGAATACTTTTTCTTCTACTAACTTGCAATTATTAGTATATATGCATATATTAAAGGGGAAAAATGAGTTACTTAAAATAATACATTCACTTGCACTATTACTTTCATTGATTATCTGTACCTTTCAATCATATTGTACTACAATAACTACCATTGAATTCCTTCCTTCTACCCAACACAGAAGCCCTTCATACAGCACATCACAGATACATGCATTATCCAGTGTAATTTCTTGCATGGGAACAAAGCTTCAGTGTTCAATTATATGAGAATACTACCAATTACTGAGTTAATGAACAAATAAAACTCAAAATTTTTCTTCTAATGAACAGCTTTTGTTTTCCTAAAAGAAGATAAACAGCATAACTATAAATATGATATACTTGGGAAAATTGCAATATCTTAAACAAGAAGTTAACAGTATCTATTTAAATCTTGAATTTCTCTAAATGGTGTCCTTTGTAAATTGGATGCCACTTTCTAAGACAGGGACTGAAGCTCATCAGCTTTTCTCAATACAAAAACATCTGGTTTTCACAGGAGGATTCTAACAGCTCATCAGGAAAAGAGGATGGCTTCTAACATCAGCCCACTTAACTTGATCAATCCTTTCTTCTGTCTATACTCAAGTACATTCCAGGCCACCTTGATCCTAACACCCTCCCTATGGATTTATAGTAGTAAGATGCCAAAAAGCATGTGTCAACACTCACCCTTGGAAACTGTCCTTGCTTACTCATCTCAAACCAATAAAATTTGAGGAGTTGGCTCTGGAGATTAACTGGATTTCCAGGAACAATCTGCAGAAAGCCAACCCTTTTGCCTTTTGGGGCTTTCTGCAGAGTAAGAAAGTAGAATCAAAATTTTGGAAAAGAGAATGAAATTCATGCCACAGCAAAACCACTCTTGGAGAGCAAGCCCTAGGAAGCAAGTGAATGGTTTACTTGGCCAAGCAACTCTTTAAGACTTTTGCAATTCACCAGGAAACCACACAGTCACACCTGAAAGGCTCTGTAAGAGAATTTTTCCTATTTCAGATAGTATTTTCCTACATTAGGATTTATTTTTTAAGCTTGCTTTCAAAACATCCAAATATACACTGCATATTTAGTGACTGATGACAATGGCACATCAACCACAGTGTGGAATAGTAGTCAGACCCAAAGATTTTCAAATGTGTCACCAAAAAAGGAAAGGTTACATTAATAATAGGAAAAACTGACTCTAAATTAACTTAAAATATTACCACTAAGGCTCATGCTCAAAGAAAGATTGGACTCTTGAGTCGGTTGTTAAGAAATATGTCCGAAAATAGTCAACAGAACTCTACTCGTCACTTCACATTAAATTCTTCAAATTTCATGCTAGCTACACAGAAAAATAAGTCGTGTGGCAAATCTATCCAGTCCTAACAAATAGGTGTAATAGAAACACTTTAAAGACAATCGCTTGCAATTACTAGGCTCTTAGTTATATCCCTTAGCCCTCTGAAACCAACAAAGTATTTGACTGCTTCATCCTCAAGTATATTATTTCTCTGTACCAAGACGGTAAAATGGCAGATGAAAGTCAGAATGGTTTGGTGGTGTGAAGATGGGGCAAGAAGTAAAACTCATCACAACAGAGATGAAATCCTTGTTAAGTTCTGGCATCATGCATTCTAGCCATACAAGTCCACTATCTCAGCAATCAGGGTTGTTAATCCTGGGTTTACTATAGCAAGTTTTAACTTTAATATCATGATGACTTAATATTCAACAAAGCATGACTTGGCTTGCCTGATGGCAATTAGTCAGCTGCATGTTTAGGAAAGTTATTGCAAAAATATTTGGTGGATGACTTCTTGGCTGAGGTTTCAAGTCTTCTATTAAAATTATGCAAGTGGAAAAAAATTATGCAAGTGAGAACACACAACTTAAGTATTTTTAAAAATATTTTCTGAAAAGCGCCCCCAAAATGGAAATACTATTTCTTTAAAGTCCAATATAGACTCAGGCTCAGTTAAAGTTGCCTGCATATCTTTTCAAACCAGATGTAAGGAGAGAAGAGAAATCAATATCAACATGGGTTGGCCTTATTGGATTTAACTTTAGTATACAGAATTTGTAACTTATGACATCAATTAGTATTCCATTTGTTTTATATAAACTAAAGTTTAACTCAACCAATTATATTCAATCCATGGGAAAATGCTCTGGCCTTTACCTTCTGAATATATCCAGAATCCAATCATTTCCCACCACCTTCCACAGCCAAACCACCATCACCTCTTGCCAGGATTTGTACAATAGTTTCCTTCCTGGATTCCTGTTTGCATCCTTGCGCTACCATCCACATGCCCCAGTTCCTTCTCAGTAACAGTAGCTAGTCTTATCTCTGAAAAACAAGAGTCAGATCATGCCCTTTCTCATTTCAGAACCTCCCAATGGCTCCCCATTTTGCACAGAATAAAAGCCAAAGTCCTTGCAGTGGCCTCCAGAGCCTCACTTGATCTGGCTCCCCTCTATCCTTCCTTCTCCCTCTCCTGCTCCCTCCCTCTATTCTCCTCTCTCCCCCATCCATGATGGCTTTGAACATGCCAGACACACCCCTGTCTTGGGGCCTTTCCACTGGCCACCCCATCTTTCAGGAATGTTCTTCCTTCATATACCCACATTGCTTGCTTTCTCACCCTTTCATTCTTTGCGCAAATGTCTCCACCCTCTTTAAAGTTGCAGCACACCTTCCTTCCTCTCCACATCTGCCATATTCCATTTAACATTGTTCTTTAGCACTTACCATTTCACAACAAACCATGTAATTGACTATTTATTATACTTATGGTCTGGGCTGCTCCACCAGAATGTTAGCCCTATGAGGGGAGACATTTTTTTAATTTTGTGTACTGATGGTTTCCCAGCACCTATAAGAATGTTTGAAACACAGTGGGTGGGCCTCACTAAGTATTTGTGGAATAAATGAATGAATTTTGGGTGATTATACATGGTAGCACCTACTAATAAAGTTTAAGGAGGATGGACGCCAGGTTCCTGAGGCTGCAAAGCATGGGGTTCCTCGGTCTAAAAGAAGCTACCAGAAGGAAATAGTGGATTGTGCTATATTTGGGGAAGAAATAAGTGAAGCGCAGAACGGTCACCATCTTAGTGGTGACCTGGGGAGTGAAGATTCCTGGAGAGCAAAGTGTTAGGGGCAGGTCATCAAGCAGCCTGATCCCCAGGGATGCCGAGGGACACTTCTTCACACCTGCCTGTGGCTCCCAGAAGATCCAGCCCCCTTGCTCTCCCAATGAATTCTAACATTTATAGTCAAGAACAATGATAATTCAATGTCATCTTCAATTTCTTCCACATTTGGTCTACAGTGACTACTTGGGCCCCACCTGAAGTTTTTTCTTAGAAGCTTCGTTCTGAAGGAGTACAGGCAGCTGTTTTACTGAGAGGCAGCTGACCTATAAGAAGACTGTCCATACCAACTGCTGTGACTGTCACACGCAGAGCCTCAATGATTGCCACTGCCACTGCCACTGCCAAGAGGAGCTGGGGCACAGAACAGACCTTCGTTGTCTCTGATCTTTCCTCTTTGGAGCCTCTCACCGGACCCCTGTCACTGGAACCTTACCCTGTCTCATTACGCTGAAGCGAGGGGCTACTCTAGAGACCACAAACTTCACAGGGCCTTTCCCAAAATCCCTATAAGAGATATGATATAGAAAGATATCGGAGAGAGGCCCCTATAGAAAGATATCGGAGAGAGACCCCTATCTCCCCAAGGGCCTCTCTGCTCCCCCGCTGAGCATCTCTGAGCTCCCTGGTCCCCACCTGGCCTGAATCCTAAGCACAAACACATAGCAAGAAAAAGGAGATTCATGGGAACTCAAGCAGTATGTGAAAGCTAATTTTTTAAAAAATGGGTTAAATAGTTATTTGCCACTGACCTGGGAGTCAAATCAGACTTTAAAACAGAGATTCTCTGATGAAACCACACATTTCCCAAACGTGGTTGGAACAGAACTTTATGGAAAGTTGCTGAATGTACTTCTGATATGTATAAATAAAAAGGCAAATCAGTTCTTGAAGAGCATATGACACAATTTCTCTGGGCACAGACAGGGCCAAGAGAATCTTTCCTTTCAGGAGTCTGACAGGAATGAGCAATTTTAACAGATGAGGAGTTGCTTCTTATGAATGAGCAAAGAAAGTGGTTTCTTGAGATGGAACCCACTCTTGATGAAGATGCTGGGAAAATTGTTGACATGACAACAAAGGATTTATAATATTACATAAAGTTAGATGATTAAGCATTTGAGCAGATTGATTACAATTCTGAAAGAAGTTCTACTGTGGGTAAAATGCCATCAAACAGCATCATGGGAACAGCATCTACAAAGAAACAAACAGCATCTACAGAGAAAATGTTCATGAAAGGAAGACTCAATTGATACAGCAAACTTCATTGTTGTCTTATTTAAAGAAGTTGCCACAGCCACCCCAACCTTCAACAACCATCACCCAGATCAGTCAGCAGCCATCAACATTGAAGCAAACCTTCCACCAGCAAAAAGATTAAAATTCTCTGAAAGCTCAGATGATGGTTAGCATTTTTTAGTAATAAAGTATTATTAAAATTTGAAAAAAAAATAAAAATAAAAATAGAAATTGATGTCAATTGGTAGTGATGGCTGGAAATGACAGTGCAGGTGACGAGGTCACATGCACCTGAGAAACTAGAGAAAACCAGGGAAGAGTGAAGAGGAGGGACACACAGACTCTGGAGGGAAACAGGAGCAGAGGATAGAAGGATCCTCAGATGCACGGGATCTGAGAGCTGCCTCACTCTCCACACCCCCAGTCCTCTACCCGTCCACACCTGAGTGCTGGCAGCAGCTGTCTCCTGCTACAGGCCTTGATCAATAGTCCCCTCACACACATAACCCCCATCCATCCACCTCACCCCACTTTTCTTCTCTGTAAAAGTGCATGGGTTTCAATGTCTTGCAATGAAAAACAAAAGTGTTAGACTAACCCAATACCTTTAATTCCTTTGGCAAAAGAACTATAAAAATAGCTTTTCAAACTCAAAAGCGGTTGCCACAGCCTGACACAACTCGTTTTGCAGAGAGATTAAGATGCACATTTTCAGTAGAAAAACAAAAAACAAAGCTGGTTGCTAAAGTTTCTTCTCTGAATATACATTTCATTTAAAATACAATTTATTATTCCTTGGAGCAGTAAACAGCAGGTGAAATTAAAAACTAAAGTTGAAAACTAATGAATTCACATTTTAGCTTGGGTTGTGCTCTTGCTCTTAAATTCACAGCCAGCCAATCACTTTAACTAGCTGCACAGATGACTAAATAAAATCTGTTAATAAATGCAGCTAGAGTGTATTCAAAAAATTAAGCAGTGCATATTAGAATAAATTTGTATATCTGCTGATCATAAATTTAATCCTTTAAAATAAAGGTCCAACTGGTATATATGGGAGAGATAGGAATAAGGAGAAATATCTCCCACTTCAGCACAGTCTTTCATAAGGAGGCAAATGGGTCAACAGAAGAAATGGGCTAACCCATGATAAATGACTGCAGGCAGGCCTTAAGATAAAAAAGGTGTGCTTATGGCATTTCAGCCTGTTCCTGATCCTTCCTTCCTGCTTTGATGCTTCAAGTTTGCTTAGCCAGCTATAATAAATGGGCAAATGTGTGTGTGTGTGTAAGTGTGCATGTATGTGTAAATGAATAAATACACACATACATATGTCTTAGCACTTCTGCTCCTGCTGAACCAGACTCACATAATATAAGACTTAGTATAAAGTATTTATGTTTTGTCCATCTCTCTCCTCCAGTGGTCTAGAAGATCTTTGGAGGCAGAGAACAAGTTTTGCTTAGCTTTGTATCTGATATATATATATATCAGATTTATTTGACACCTGTTATATGCATTCTTGGAACACACTGGGTGCTTGATAAATGTTTAATTAAAGTAATTAAGTGATGATAATATGGCATTGGGCCAGTCTGCAAGAGCTGAAAGGAAGGTATGTAAAATCAGAGGACAGAGTGATCACTCTTTCATATTTGCAATATTCTGAAGTGTACAGAAGATGATAATAAGAATAATATAAACATTCAAACTTAAAAAAAAAGAATAGTAGCAATGACAATAGTGACTACATTTATTAAGCCCTTACTAAATACAAGAAATTGCATTAAAATTTCTTCATACACATTATTTCACTCCAATCCCCCCCTCCAAAATCCTGAGAATGATCCTGTTAACCAAATATTACAGGTAAAGAAACGAAGGCACAGAGAAAGTACATAACTGACTCAAGGTCTCACAGATCTTTCCCCTCACCGGCTTTCTTCTGTACCTACCTCTCTACTGGCTACTTCCCAACAGTAATCAAATATGCCCAACAGCTCTATTTTGACCTCTGACCCCGCTCAACTACTACAGCTCTGCTGTGGTCCCTGTCACAGTCAAGTTACCAATAAGATGTCCACATGAGGTGTCTTCACTTCCCTACCTTCTACTGCCCTACCTCTTTGACTTACTGTAATTGATTTCTACTTCCACCAAAAGAAAAGATGCTTTTGCTAGAGTCGCAATGAACTCTAGATCACTAAATTTAATAAATGCACACTTTGCAATTTCCATTCTCCATAGCACTAGGCACCATTAGATTCCTTGAAGCCTCATCTTTTCTTGGCTTTATGATAGCAGGATGAGTCCCAAATCTTATCTGCAGGAGAACACAACAGAATTCCCTGGTTAGTGTAAACAGAAAAAGGGTTATTGGTTCAGAAACCTCCAAGAAACCTGGAGGGTCAGACCGGGATGTTCAAAAGGGCAGCTACACAAACCATGGGGAAAGATGAGCAGGAAGCTCAGAGCCAGGAGGAAAGTTCCACCATATCACAAGTCTGGGCCAGCAAAAGGACCACAGCACTGCTCCCACCACTCAAATCCCACGACAACAGGGACTGACAACTGGAGCTTCCATGACAGATGCCCCAGTAGCACCAGGAGACTCCACCAGAAGATCTCTTCGGCACGTGGCTACCCCTCAGCCTTGCTTGTGCCTCAGGTGGAGGCACGGTGTTGGCAGAACTTAAGTTACACACAGTTCTGGCCGCAAGGTATTCATTCTGGGAAACCCTGGCCACGGCAGCATAAGAGAAGAACACAGAAAGGGATGGCCGGGGGACTGTAGGAACCAATAACCAATCTACAGTTTCTATCACACCACCATAGAGCTAGGATCTACCGAATTCTAGATTTCCAAATTTTTGGTCTTTGCAGACTCTTCTGTATGCTACCCCCAACACACACACACACACACACACACATATATACACACACACACACACACACACATATATATATGTGTGTGTGTGTGTGTTTTAAGATTTTATTTACTTATTCATGAGAGACAGGGAGGCAGAGAGAGAGGCAGACTCCATGCAAGGAACCCGATATGGGACTCAATCCCGGGACTCTGAGATCATGTCCTGGGCTGAAGGCTGGAGCCCAACCACTGAGCAACCCAGCCATCCCCCAACACATGTTTTTAGTCTATGTACTTCTTTTTCTAATGCTTCCATCATTTTTGACTTTTTCTAATGCTTCCATCATTTTTGACATGGACTACCACAATGCTTTCCAGTCTAAACTACCGACTTCCATTCTTAATCCCAAGAACCCACATGGTATTGAGAGAATCAAATGAGAAAGATCTTATGACTATAACATCCCACATAAAAACGATTGCTAATAAACTATTGTTCTTAGTTATAATGTTTACACTTTTACTTTTTTAAAAAAGATTTTATTTATTTATTCATGAGAGACAGAGAGAGAGAGAGAGGCAGAGACAGAGGCAGAGGGAGAAGCAGGCTCCCCATGGGGAGCTTGATGAGGGACTCGATCCCGGGACCCTGGGATCACGACCTGAGCTGAAGGCAGACACTCAATCACTGAGCCACCGAGGTGCCCCTAACTTTTAAACTTTCAAAAACATCATTAGAGTAGGCAGCTACATATGTATCACAACTTGAAGGTGGTAGACAGATCCCTGGTGGGGATCTATATCCCAGTGGCTAAGAATAATGCCAGAAATTCCAACAATAGGGTTAAGTCATATTTATATCATGAATCCAGCACCTCTGGCTAAACTATATATATCCCAGGAAAAGGAGTCTATATTTGTTGTGAAATTATATAAAACCAGGACCAAATCCTAGCTCTTTCTGCACTTTAAGATCTGGTCCTCTTCTTTAAGGAGTGATAACAGGTGGGTAGAAAGGATTAAATGGAAATATTTAACAAAGTGACTGATCCATGGTAATCAAGCAATGAACTCTAGCCCTTTCTCTCTCTCAATACCTTATTGAGAATTAGTTTGTGAGAGTGATTAATATCCATTGTGATGGCTAATGAAAGGCAGAGGGTTGTAGCAATCTGATATAGGCTTCGTGTGTAAAAGGGACTAGAAACACATAGAAAAGGAGGCCCCAGTGGAGGACAATGAGGCTCTGCTCAGAGAGAACAGTATGGGCCACTGTAGAGTGGGAAGTGGGTCATAAGAAAAATAGGGACAGCAATAAAACCAGGAAGAGATCATGAAATCCATCTCACTGGCTTAAAAGTTGGTGCCCGGAGCGAGCCCAGTGGGATGCCCTCAGTGTTTCTGACCACTGTCCCCATCATCCTACTTGCTGAGCTCTAACCTGCCTCAGAAAAGCCTGAGAAATAGAAACCACAGTGAAAGATGGGCAGGAAGAGAAAGTGCTCAGCAAGGGCACACCATCCCTCGCTTTCCTTGTTGTCGCAGAGCTTGATTCAACAAGGGCAGCAATCTTCCTCAAATCAGTGGGAGAGTCTCCTTAACAGAGAGGGCAGTCCTGCAAGCTGGGCAACATGCCAAAAGGAGGCTTACCTTTTCGCCTGCCCATGTGCGCTTTCGTCTTCAACTCAGGGAATGAGCCAAAAGACCACCCTACTTTGGTTGTTGCTAAAGTGTACTGATGACTATTTATCACTGCAAATCATGTAGAAGAAACTATTTTCCACCAATATATCTTATATATTTGGCCTATGGACTAACTCCATATATAGTGTTTTGTTTTTAAAAAAAAACAGGAACTGTCTATCAGTATAAACTTCACCAATTTAGTAAAGTAGGACCTGTGTATTCATTTGTATATCCTAGAATGGTGCTATTTAATTTAGTGCTTTCAAAGATGGAATTTGTAGAAGGGATTTTGTCAGTCGTTTACAGGCTTCATATACTAATATTCTCCTTACAAACACACCATGTGGCCTTGACACCCCTGGTATAAGAAATGAAACTTGGCTGGCAGCCAAGCAGTGCTTATCCCAGGACCTTACACAGTGCAAAGACTTGTGTTTATGAATGTCAAAGGTCACATATTCTGTTTTTTTAAAAGTTGAAACTTTTTGCTCATGTGTTAGCTATTTGAAGGATATTCTATAAAAAGAAGGTAAAATATGAATAAGCCACAATTTATTCTCTAGCTTCGAAAGGCAAATAAGTTGTTTACAGCCAAAAACATGTACATTCTTCCAGGAAAACAGCAGACAAGTGATAGACACTATATAAACACCTTCTGTATCTCCGTATAACACACAATTTTTAAGTATATGTTAATACATTAATTCCCAACTAAAACACCTCTTAGTTTTCTTATTTAAAGATCATTCTCCTGGGACTTTTTATAAAAGAGGTTTGTATAAAAGCTTTAAAGAAGATAAAAATTCTAAAGCTTGAATATTTATTTCAACCCACACACACACATACACCAGTCTCCTTTTCCCCAATGATAATAAGAAAGATATCTTAGTAGATCTTTGAAAAGAATGTTTGCTTGAAAAAGTAGTCATTCATTCAATAAATATTTTTACTAGGTATTATATGTAGGCAAAGGAGATAATAATGATATGTGTGATGTGTGTGTGTGTATGAACTAAAAAGGCATAAAGGTGCCTACACTCATGGAACCTGAAGATTAGTGGGAGTGAGGGGCCTAAATAAATGCATTACACAAATGTAAACAATATTACAGCCGTATGAAACACTCTGATAGTGAGGTATATGGGAAAGCTATGAACACAAAGGAGGGGACAAATTAGTCTGGGAAGGCGACTATGAGAAAGTGTCTTTGTTGGTTTGGACTGCTATAACAAAAATACCATAGACTAGGTGGCTTAAATGAATACTTGATCCTCACAATTTTAGAGGCCAAGAAGTCCAAGATCAAGGTGTGGCAGATCTGGTATCTGGCGAAGACCAGTTTCCTGGTTTACAAGATAGAAAGTGAGAGCTCTCAGACTTTTTATCTCTATAGGGACATGAATTCTGTCATGGGTGTCCACCTTACCTAAATCTAATTATCTCCCAAGGGTCCCATCTCCAAATATCATCAGTCCATATCAGGAAGTGATGGCTGGATTGAGGTCTGATGAGAGGTGGGCCTATTTAGATGAAGGGCAGTTGTGACAGGAAGGCATGGCAAGTTTAAGAACTTGAAAAAAAAAATTCACCAAAGCTAACAACCAGAATTAGGGATGGTACAGGGCATGAGATGAAGCCAAAGTGACAGAGGGGTCCATACCACATATTATGAACTGAATTGTGTCCTCCTAAAATTCGCATGGTGAGATCCTAACCCCCAATACCTCAGAATGTGACTATGTTTGGACATAGGATCTTTAAAGAGGTACTTAAGGTACAATAAGGTCATATGGGTAAGCTCCAATCCAATACAACTGGTGTCCTTATAAGAAAATTAGGACATAGATAACACACAGACGAAGAGATGACAACGTGCAGCAAGAAAGTGGCCATCTGCAAGCCAAGGAGAGACGTGAGAAGAAACCAAGGTTCTCAGCAATGTGCCTTGAGCCTTCAGAACCTTGAGAATATAAATTTTTGTTGCTTAAGCAACAGAGTCTATGTTATTTTGTCATGACAGCCTTGGCAAACTAAGGCCATACAGGGAGTAATAAAAAATGTGGTCTTGATCCTAAGACGAAGGAATCCATGGATGGGGTTTAAACTGGGGGTGGAAGGGGTTGCTCTGACTGTGGTGTCAGGGTGAACTGCAGAGACCGAGTGTGGCAGGGTGTGGTAAGCTGAATAAAGTCTCCCAAAGACATCTACATTCTAATCCCGGGAACCTGTGAATTTTACCTTATATAACAAAAGTAACTCTGCAGATGTGATTAAGTTAAAAGTCTTGCAATAGGGAGATTATCCTGAATTATCCAGGTGGGCTCTAACTGTAATCACAAGGGAGATTTCACAGTGGGGAAGAGCATGTAATGATGGAGGCAGAGAGCAGAGCAATGTGCTTTGAAGATGGAGGACAGGCCTACAAAACAAAGGATGTAGGTGGCCACTGGAAGCTGGAAAAGCTGGGAGAACGGAATCACCGCTAGAGTCCTCTTGAAGGGATGAACCAACCCTGCCCACACCTTGACTTGAACCCAGTGAGCACCATTTGGACCTTTGCCCTCCAAAACAGAAAGAGAATAAAATTGTGTTGTTTTCAGTCCTTAAATTTGTGGTAATTTGCTATAATGGCAACAGGACCCTAATATATGGGGAGATCAACTATGGGGCGTTCAGTATCAGCCTAGTGGACAGATGCTCACTGTCTGTCTGCGATGGTGGCTGCGAAGGTGAGGATACTTGAGAAATACTTAGGAAGTAAAGTCAATAGGAATGGATGCTGGATTTGAGCTAGAGGGGAGGTGAAGGAGGCGGAGCCAGAGAGAAGATTGTTGTTTTCTGCACCAGCCTTCCACAATGACAATCAGACGCTGTCCAAGCAGTCAATTTGCCATCTCATGTTGGGAGGAAGGGATCTGATAAGTCATTTAAAGATTTGAAGGACAGGAAAACAAAAGCTGTCTTTCTCATTTTAGTTCATCTTGGAGTTTTTAAATTTTAAAGCTTGACTTCCAAACTAAATATGCTATTACAATTTTATGTGGAAATGGTCAAAATTCTTTAGTTCTAAAAAATGTTTCTGAATGTGAAATATTTCTTGACTTTGATTTCAAAAAAACCTGGAGCCTTTGAGGTACTTAACTGGGAAGATATGTGAATGGAAGTTACAGAGGACTATTCTATTTTCTTATTATATATTTATGCTCCCCTCCATAAAGATTTACCTTCTCAAGACCACCAAAAACAAATATTCATAGATGTTATATTTTTTAGTATATATAGCCCTACAGCACCTATGCCACACCCTTCCTCACTTTTACAGCGATTCTAGTCCCACAGAGCTCCATGCAAACACAGTCATCAGTAGGGCCCGTTCAATGCCAAATCTAATGCAGAACGTTTCCTGCACTTGCACTTTAATTTCCTCACACCGGAGGCTGACCCTGCTGATAAGAAGAGTCTTGGCTACATTTAGGAAGTTCAAGCATTTGATTAAAAGTGCTGCTGTGTGACTTGTGCTATTTACCTTTCTCACACTAATCGCCTGGCTTATATCAGAACAAAAAAGAGCTAGTATGCTCTAATACTCTGCATTCTTCTTTAAGGGATGAGATATTCCACACATCTAAACTTCTGCAAATATTGCTGAGAAGTTAGAAGGTCTTTCAGCACTGATGAAGGAACTGTCTTGGAGATTTGGGATTTAATATTAGTAAAATGGTAAGGAACTATCCTCAAAACCAAGAATTCAGACTTGATTATAGCGTAAGATTTCGAAGCGGAAGAGTCACACTCAAATATCCCAAAACAGAGGAAGAACACACACAAAAAAAAATCTGAAAAATCATAGCAGCCTGCGGTCAATTTACTCAGGTGTTAATGCCCTGAATGACATAAGAGTCTCCATATTAAAACCTCAGTATCTGATGCTCCCAAATTACCATGTTCACCCTTGACTGGGGGAGGGAAGTGCATGCTTTAATTTTAGGAGATTTTGATAAAAATTGCTAAAGTAAAATGGTGAAGCTCCTAACCTCTGCTGTGACACTATCCACATTTAGCAATACTAAATAAATAATATAAAGCATGTATTTTTGCTTTCTATACTGTTGAGTGTTGTGCTGTTATGTTCAAAATTTTGAAAGATGGACCACAAAGCTACCTTATTCCCTTAATCTTATCAGGAAATGCTGCTCATGAATCATGCATGACTAAATCAGCCTTTTGGTTTGCAGAGATTTGCATCCCTACCTAGTTAGTCCAGGGCCATACCAGTATCACTGATCTGTTCAATTCATTGACTAATGATTTGCATGCTTTTCACTAGTGTGTTTTAGCAGTTGCTCTTAAGTGAGACTAACATGTAGCTTCTAGCAGCTATTCATTTCCTAAGCAAATATTTTAAAATAAATTCATATTTTGTCTTGAAGGACATGTACTAAAAGGCATTCCAATTATTAACTCGGCTTTTAAAATACAGAGACTAACACATACACACACACATCTTAAATCCTCTACTTTGAGAATACTGTTACTGGTACATTTTTAAATGAATCAAGAGATCTTTGGGATTTACTGGGGGACTAAATAGATTATCTAAAGTCAAGAAGCATGTCTTCCATAAAAAGCTAATTATAGCACTGTCAGAGCTCTCAAAGAAGGAGGTATTTTCTAGGTAGTCTATTGATGTAGTCATACTTTTGGTTGGACTTAACCTGGTTTCCACTCCTGAAAAATTTAAACTGGCTTCCACTCATTCAATTCTCATTGGAGATAAAGAATAATTGGTCAATATTCTTTTAGAATTTCAGAGCTAAATGGACTTCTAAAGATACCTAGTTCCATAAGATCACAGAATACAAGACAAATGAGGCAAAAACAAAATGCACTTCTGCATACTTATAACAAACATATGGACACTGAAATTTAAAACATAATTACAAAAAGTAAAATAAAACAGAATTACAATCACTCCGAATAAAATAAAATAAAATACTTAGGTATAAGTCTAGCAGAAGCATGTAGGATCTGTTTCCTGAAAATATGAAAGTGCTGCTGAAGAAACAAGGGAAGTCCTAAATAAATGGAGAGACATATCATGGCAATGGGTTAGAAGCCTCAATATGGTAAAAGTGTCAATTCACGCAAAATTGATCTGTAAGTTCATCAGTCCTAGCGAGGCTCTTACATACACACAGACATGTTCATTCTAAGATGTGTATGGAAAGGCACAGATACCTCGAACAAGTACAACTTAAAAAAAAAGATTTATTTGAGAGAATAAATAATAACTTGCATGAGTTAGAGGGCAGAGGGAGAGGGAATCTCTAGCAGGCTCTCTGCTGAACGCGGAGCCTACCCAGGGCTTGATCCCATGACCCTGAGATCATGACCTGAGCTGAAATCAAGAGTAGGGTGCTGAACCGACTGAGCCACCCAGGTGCCCCAAAACATTTTTGATAAAAAAGGAATAAAGTTAGAGGAGTCATTCTATCCTATATAAAGGCTTGTCATACAGCTATTATACTCAAGACAGAGTGACAAAGGCAAAGGGAGAGACACATAGACCAATGGAGCAGAGCACAGAGCCCAAACATGGACCCACATAAACATGTACAAATGATTTCTATCAAAGGTGGAAACACAATGTAATGAAGGAAAGATGATTTTTTTTTTAAAACAAATGGTGCTGAAGCATTGGTAATCCATAGGCAAACATGAATCTCAACCTACACCTCACATGTTCTATAAAAAGTAACTCAAAGTACACTGCTGGTATGAATGTTTCTTTTTTTTTAAGATTTTATTTATTTATTTGAGGGAGAGAGAGAGAGAGAGCACGCACAAGCACAAGGAGCAGTGGGCAGAGGGAAAAGCGGGCTCCCCACTGAGCAGAGAGCCCAATGCAGGGCTCCATCCCAGGACCCCAGGATCATGACCTGAGCCGAAGGCAGATGCTTAATGGACTGAGCCACCAAGGCGCCCACCATAGTAGTTTCTTATAAAACTAAACATGCACTTAACCATAATTGATCTAGCAATTGTACTCTTAGGTATTTATCTAAGAGAAATAAAGACTTACGTGAATGTCTACAGTAGTTTTTTTCATAATAGCCAAAACCAGAAACAACCCAAATGTCCTTCACTTATGAAACTATGGTACATCCACACCATGGAATACTGCCCAGTAATAAAAAGGAATACACTACTGATACACACAACAACTTGGTGTTGGTTCAAAAAAAAAAAAAAAAAACCTTAGGAGCTTTCCAGACGAAATCTGAAACTGGCCCTCATATATGGAGGGCAAGGGAAGACTGAAGAAAGAGGCAGAGTTCCAGATAGGTAGGGGGCAGGTTTCATAGGCAAGAGAACTAACATTCCAGGCTTGTCTTAGACAGCCACAAGACAAGTAGATCTCCACGCCTGCCCAGCAGAATCTTAAAAGTTTATATAGAGGCCTTAGTTGGGTTCAGTCATATATGCCATTCAGATGGTCTCAATACACCTTAGTCTCTCAAGCCTACAACCTTAAAATAGCTCCTAGTGTGGGAACAGTGAGCAGAATGTACATTCCAAGAGCAAGGGACGGGTGAGGAGCCTCTGATTGCCTGGGTCCCACTCTCAGGTCAGCTGGCAGTCACGTCCTCTCAATTACCTTCGCCAACACTTGGATGGAACTCAAGGGAACTATGTTGTGTGAAAAAATCTGATCTCAAAAGGTTACACACTGTGTGATTCCATTTATATAACATTCTTGAAGGACAAAATTAAAGATGTGGGAAACAGATTGGTGGTTGCTAGGGGTTAGGGAGGTAGCGGTGGGAAAGAGGTACCTATCCCTATAAAAGGGTAACAGGAAAGATCCTGGTGATGGGACTGTTCCCTATCTTCACAGTCGTATTGGTCACATAGGTCTACACGTGATAATATTGCATGCACACACACACACACACACACACACACGTGCATTAAAACTGATGAAATCTGAATAAGGTCAGTGGATTGTATCAATATCAATTGTCCTGGGTGTGATATTATTTTGTAGTTAAGTAAGATGTTACCATTGGAGGAAACTGGATGAAAGTTATACAGGACCTCTCTGTGTTATTTCTTATAGTTGTGGGTGAATTCATAGTTATCTTTTGAATTTTTTTAAGCTAAAAAAAGATAAAGAA
This sequence comes from Canis lupus familiaris, assembly GCF_011100685.1. Lineage (NCBI taxonomy): Eukaryota > Metazoa > Chordata > Mammalia > Carnivora > Canidae > Canis > Canis lupus. Next base: position 28,662,742 of record NC_049250.1, read on the forward strand.
AGATGTAGAGTCTACCTCTGTTTTACAGGTGAAAAAAGGAACAAACACTAGAGGAATTTACTCAATTTGCACTGCTAGTTAAGAGCTAAATAAAAAATAAGACTTAGGCCTCTGAACCTTCCACAGAATCCAGTTAAGGATTCTGTGCCATAATCCTTAACACAAATAATAAACTAAGCAACCACTACTGTTCCATCCCATACTGGGGGATTAAAATAATAAAGACGGGGCACGTGGCTGGCTCAGTCAGTAGAGCATGCTACTTGTGATCTTATGGTCATGAGTTCAAGCCCCACAGTGGGTATAGAGCTTACTTAAAAAAAAAAAGATATTCAACAATTAGACAAATAACCCATTTTTTTTAAAGAGGAAAATAATAAAGATAACATCAAGCAGCTAAAAATCTAGTTAAGGATACATGGAATACTGTTAAGGGAATAAGTGGGTAATAAATTTAAGTATTACATAGTTCTAACTTAGATATAATAAGAACTCAGAGAAAAAAGGCACAAACATGTCTGTCATACAATTCTACAAATCCGAACAAATCCAAGGCAAATAACCTCATTGACGAACAAAGACCTAGAAGAAAAGGATTTCTTATCTTTTTCTTATCCAGATGCACAGACTTATCCTTAAATATATTTTATGCTTAGGATACCACATTCTGGGTGGAAGGAGGACCACCACAGGAAATGGGCACGTTGTGGGTACCAGACTGGTGTCTGCTCCCTGGCCCCCCACCCTCTTCAATGGGAAGCCCAGCAACACAAAGCATCCTGAGGAAGACACAGGTCCTCTTCTTCACAGAAGCAAGCCAGGTGTCACAAATAAATCTGGACTATCTGAGGTGGACTTTCTTATTTACCTCAGAGTCTAGTTTTAAATTTTTTTTTAGTTTTAAATTTATTATAATTGTAATCTGTGGGTCAAAGTGATAAAAGTATTACTTAATATTCAGTTCCATCTTAATAGTTATCAACCTTGTGACAGGACACCGCAAAAGAAAGCGATGTTCTGCACACAGGGCTGAACTCAATCTGCACTGCAGTGAGTTCTGGTAATGAAGAGTATCGTTGGGGTTCTGGCAATGGTGATGGATTCTCAGGTTCTGTTTACCTGGCCCTGAGGATGGTGGATTTTTAAGGTGTGGGTGAAGATGAAAACATTTATAGTTTTGTAAATTTTGGACACTTGTTATGTAACTTTAATGTTCACTGAAATACGTTTATATTTGCTTTTATTTTCTCACTTTTTAAAGATTTTATTTAACAGAGAGAGCAACAAACCAGGGGTAGGGAGTGGCAGAGGGAGAGGTAGAAGCAGGCTCCTCGCTGAACAGGGAGCTGAACATCGGGCTCAATCCCAGGACCCTGGGATCATGACCTAAGCCAATGTCAGATGCTCAACTAACTGAGCCACCCAGCTGCCCCCAAATATGTTTATCTTTTAGAATTCAATTTTTCTTGCTTCCTATAAAAAATATTTTTTTTACATTATCAGCTTAGTACTGGGATTATGTTTTGTATCAGTTTTTGTTGAAGTATTATTTTGCAATAATCAGCAATGACAACTTTCTGGAATTTTACTCAAATTTATTTTGATTTTGCTGATTTTGTACCCTTATTCATATTTGCTTTTTAATCATGTCCTAGATGGAACTTCATTCCTAACTGTGGTTAATACTGTGGCTTGCTTTTTAATTATAGCCCCATAATATGCTTTATATCACATGCATGCTAGGATACTAAATTCACCAGAAACTGGTCGTTTTTTGTTTGTTGTTAGGATTCTTTAACATAGAAACTAAGCTGTGTGCACATTTTTCACACAGTGGATGGGTGAGATATCATGATCTTTCTGTAGCTTATTCCTGTATTTATAAGAACACTACTTCAAAATCATACATAATACATGTATGGAATACAGAGTTCTTAATTGCCTCCCTCCTCCCAAAAAAACCTCCCTATGAAATTGAAATGCTTCTTATATGATGGGATGACAGTGGCATGGTGTGTCTCTAGCAAAGTCAGCAAAGCTGATGCCACCCCAATCTCCCTGCTCTCTGCCAGGCTCCTTCCTATCCACTGGTCTCCTCACTTACTATGTGCCTTTCATTGTTTCGCTTTGCTTTCTGCCTAGAGAACCATTCACCTCATTCTCCACTTTACAATCTCTTTTTCAGCTTTTAGAATTAGTTTTAATATCATTTATTCCAAAGCTTTCATGGACTCCTGTAAGTAGTTAACTTTCCCTTTCCTGTACTCTCAGGATACGTTTGAGTTCATTTACTACCAAACTCAGGAGGCTGTATTATAAATATCTGCAATTATGTTTGTTTCCCCTATTTGACAGGAACACCTCAGGTGGGGACCATGGGAAAGTGCCTGACCAAAGCAGGTGACAAGTAAAGCAGGCTCGCTTCCTGATTGTCCCCAGCCATCAGCCTGCTAGGTTGGGCTATTGTTTTGTTTTTGGAAAGCAGCAGCAGCAAGTTTATTCTCATGATCTAAGGAAAATGCATGCGCCAACTACAAGGCAGGGACATAATTATTTTTTCCAGCTGACTTTGGCAGGGATCCCTCAGGATCCCTATTTAAAGAGCAAAGGCTGAGAGAGAAAATGTATGCTTGTTCAGGACCCTGTATGTTAGAAGGCACACGAGGGGTGGGACTCACTTTTCTATGGGGCAATCTGACTTCGAGGGCAATGCTAAGAAAGGAATCCAGTGCCTTCAGTTAGGAGGGACCCCCTGAAAAACATACTCTACGGTATATGTCCAACATATTTTGGACCCTGAGGTTAGAATATCATCTCTTGAACCTTTAAGATCTGCGCCTAGAAAGCCAAGGAAGGAAAGCAATATGGAGCTTTGCTGACAAGAACCCTCAGACAGCTGTTGGGAATGGATAAAACCATTTGGGAATGTATTTCCATATGGTCATACTCATGATAAAGATAATAATCCCATCAATGTTAGTGGATCCATGCCACATAAATCAGCTTTTAATAAAACAAGCTTCTACCCCTTTGACTGATAAACGTTAATAATTTTTGTTGCAAATTTCTCTGAAATGTATTAGTTGCCTTCTTGTCTCTCTATTGAACATAGCAAACTTTTCTTAATGGTATAAGTTCATGGAAATATTAAACAGTAATACAGAATGACATGGCCTCAGGAGCTCCTTGCCACCACATTAAATGGATCCAGAGTGTTAAAATTTCTTATTTTATATGCTCAACTTGCACAGTATTTTAAATATCGATTCCGTATCCTCATTCAACATCAGCCGGTGTTTGCTGCTCTTCGGACACTGTTAGTAGGGAGATATACTTTCTTCCTGTTAATTCTTAGTTAAAATAACTTTTAATTTGTTGCAATCTAAGAAACCACATATCACATTTGTGGGGACTGTATTGAGAGTGAATAAGGTAATGGGTGTGTGTTTCTCACTAGACTGAAAACTTCTAGAAAGTAAGAAATAACTATTGTTATTTTTGAGACCCTGAAGAGCCTATCATGGTTATTTTGTATACCACAGCACTAAGTAGATGCTTTCTGATTTGACTTAAGCAATATGAGCTGTATTTTTATGTGTTTTTCAGCTACTCAAGCAGTTAGCTTCCATTTTTTGTTTTAAGGTAGGTCACCAAGAATAGTTTGCTAGGTAAGTGATCTCCCTATAAGTGATATCACACTCTTGTGGTCTGGAAGGATATATACAAGGTGACTGAATGGTGGTTACCTGTGAAAGATAATTTTAGGTGATTATTAGTTCCTTTTTTCTTTTTAAAGATTTTATTTATTTATTTATTTATTTATTTATTTATTTATTTATTTATTTATTTATTTATGAGAGAGAGAGAGCATACAAGCAGGGTGGAGGAACAGAGGGACACGGAGAAGCAGACTCCCCACTGAGCAGGGAGCCCAATGTGCGGCTCGATTCCAGGACCCTGAGATCATAACTTCAATAGAAGGCAGACACTTAACCAACTGATCCACTTACATGCCCCAGTTCTTTCTTTCTTCTTATTAGCACTTCAAAATATTCTACAAGTATTGCTTCTATCATGTAAAAATTATGTCAAACCTAGATTATTTTAGATGGAAATACCAATTTTCCAATTTCCAGTTTCCAAATATCAAATTCCAATTCTGTGAAAAACAGATTTAAATGAGGAGGAAATGCAAGCAAAAAGTAAGCAGTGAGGATACCACAGGAAATGAAGAGAATAATTATTGGGGAAGAAAACAACATGACAGAAAAAACAAACAGAACGTAGTAAAAGATGAGATACAGAATGAAAGGTGATAGAGGAAAATCGTCAAGAGTATTTGTACGATGGCTTGCTTGCTCTTTCCTTTCCTATTCATTTGAGTGTTTACTGAGCACCCAATCCCACACAGGTATTTTTATTGGGTACTGCTACCACTAAGAATGGAGAAAATGGGAATCAATAGGTCGTTCTGGGAGAAGGAGAGGCAATGATGATGGCCTGGAAGTTGCTGAGAGACAAGATGAGTATCACTAGTTTGACATGAGTAAACAGAAGACTAATGCAAGAATGAGTCTGAATGGAACATATCAACAGAAAATCTAGAAACATACGGCAGATGAAGCCAAAGCAGTGAGGAAGATCAGAAGGAAAGGATTCAGAGTCATTTATTACATCATCTAGAAGGAACCATTTAACCTTTTGCCATGGTTGCCTGATTTCATGATTAAACTGAAATAATAATGACTGTCAAGGATTAAGTATGAGGTACTATATACGAAACGACTTTAAAGAGTATAAAGCACGATAAGGACTTAAGACATAATCAATGTTTTGCTGTCACAAATTGAAGGGTGGAAAGAAGGACAAAAACATTCATTTCCCATTACATATTTAAAAAGTAAAGACTTCTTTCTCAAGTGATAACTCCAAGTCCTATATTTTTCCTATTTCTACTCCCCAGCGCCTTCCTGTCAACTTTGCCAACTTTTTAAAAAGGATACACCAAAAATACTTAGCAAAGATTAGAGGGACTGCCTGAGCAGAGCTCTCCTTTCCAACTCACTGGGCATTACATTACAAGAGAATATAATTAGAGAAACTTGCCTAACTTTGGTGGTGGTATCAGAGTCTGAAAAACTAATTTTAAAACAAGGCTGTTAAGACAGCAACATTAAAATGGAATTTCTTTAAATAGCTACAATTCTATTTCTCTTTGTAGTAAACTAAAAACATGAATACCATTTACTACTTGATCCTAGTCAGTAAGCCTAAGTTTTGAATTCCACTCTTTTTTGCTTAAAACAACAGGAAAAAAAGAAGGTGGGGGGAGGAGAATAGGAGTCAGCAAAAATGAGCTTAGACTGGCTTTCCCACTTAGCAAATTATTAACCACTGCCAGGTTTCTACATTTGTAAGATGAAAACTGTAATATGAGTCCTATGCTTTCACTATTCTTGCAGTTGTCATTTCATATTATTTATTAGTTTGTTCTCCCACCAAACTGAATATTCCGTGAGGACCATGTCCTTCTTTTTGTTCAGTAGTATGTTCTCTGCATCCAGTAAAGTGGATGGTACAAAGCAGGGACTAACTGAATCTAATGTTTGGATGTCCCAAGATGAAAGTGACAGCAGAGGAAATTTACTTAATTATTGATCTATTTTCTTGTATCTTTCTGAGCAAATGTCTTCAATTTTGATTGTCTAATTTAGCAATATTTTTCCTTTATATTGGTGCTTTCTGGTTCTTGTTTGAAAAATCTTTGCCTATCCTAAAGTAACAAAGATACTTTCTTCTGTTTTCTTCAAGAAGCTTATAAGCTATTATATTTGTATCTCATTCATTTTGAGTTAATTTGTATATATGGTACAAGGTAAGGGTACCGGGGCTTGTTGTTGTTGTTCTTTCCATATGGGTAGGCTTTCTAGGATTACTAGTTGAAAAGACTTCACTGAATTTCTTTGGTGCCTTAGTTGAACCATTTTTGTGTGGGTCAATTTGGGAGCTCTTTATTCTGCTGCATAAACCTGTCTATCCTGTAGTACCAGTAGCACACTGTCTGGATTACTTTCACTTTATAGCAAGTCCCAAAATCAAATACAGCAAGTCCTCCAATTTCGCTCTTATTTTTTAAAAATTGTTTTGCTATTACAGTTATTTTGCATTTTCCACACATTTTATGTTAGCTTTTCGATTTCCACAAACATTCCTGCTGAGATTATGTTGAATCTATAAATCAATTTGTAGAGAACTGACATCTTAACCATATTAAGTCTCACTGAACATGGCATATTGATTCATTTATTTAGGTCTTTTTAAATTACTCTCATCAATGTTTTATAGATCTCACACATCGTTTTTTATATTTTTATTGAATTTTATTCACAAATGTTTAGTTTTTGATGTCACTGTAATTTTTTTAAATTTGATTTTCCAAATGCAGTACATGCAATTGATTTTTTAAAGAAGATTTATTTATTTGAGAGACAGAGAGTGTGATGGGGAGGGGCAGAGAGAATCCCAAGCAGACTTGGCACTGAGTATGGAATCCAATGTGGGCTTGATCTCATGACCCTTGACCTGAGCCAAAACCAAGAGTTGGCTGCTCAACCAACTGTACCACACAGATACCTCCTGCCCCCTGCAATGGATTTTTATAAAATGGCCTTGTATACTATGACTCTGCTAAGTTCACTCATTAGTTCTAGTAGTTTAGTCAATCTCAGAATTTCCTCTATGGTCATATCATCTGCAAATAAAGACAGTTTTACTTTTTTTCCTTATAAATTTATTTTTTTATTGGTGTTCAATTTGCCAACATATAGAATAACACCCAGTGCTCATCCCATCAAGTGCCCCCCTCGCTGCCCGTCACCCAGTCATCCCCACCCCCCGCCCACCTCCCCTTCCACCACCCCTAGTTCGTTTCCCAGAGTCTCTCATGTTCTGCCTCCCTTTCTGATATTTCCCACTCATTTTTTCTCCTTTCCCCTTTATTCCCTTTCACTATTTTTATATTCCCCAAATGAATGAGACCATAAAATGTTTGTCCTTCTCTGATTGACTTATTTCACTCAGCATAATACCCTCCAGTTCCATCCATGTCGAAGCAAATGGTGGGTATTTGTCATTACTTTCTTTTTTTCTAATCTTTATATCTTTCATGTATTTTTCTTGCCCTACCAAACTGGCTAAACTTCCAACACAATGTTGACTGAAGGGGTTAGAGCACACATCTTTGCCTTGTTCCTTATATTGGTGGATTGATTTTGCTATTAAGTGTGATGTTAGTTATAGATTTCGTGTCTGTGATCTTCACCAGTTTGAGGAATTTCTCTATTTCTAATTTCTTGAGATTTTTAAAAATCATGAATGGGTTTTGAACTTTGTTTTCTCTGCATATATTGATATGATCATGTGGCTTTTCCCTTTTGATCTACTAATATAGTTAATTACACCAACTGATTGTCAAGTATTTCACCAAAAGTACATTCCTAGGAAGGGAAAACTTTGATCATGATATATTATCCATTTTTATATGTCTAGATTTGGTTTGCTAATATTTTGTTTAGTATTTTTGTGTCTATGTACATAAAAGTCTATAATGTTCTTTATCTGTAATGTCATTGTGTATTTTGAGTTATCAGGATTATGTTGGCCTCATAAAATATATTTAAAAGATTCCATCTTCTTTTTTGGTAAAAGTTTTTGTGAGATTGGTAATATTTCTTCCTTAAGTATTTGATAGATTTCCCTAGTAAAGCCACTCTGGCCTAGAGTTTTCTATATTCAAAGTCCTTAATGATAAATTCCATTTATTTAACAGATGGCAGGTTATTGAAATATCCTCTTACTTCTTGTAGTCAGTTTTGTTAATTTATGTTTTTCAAGGAATTTTCCCATTTCCTGCAAGCCATCAAAGGCACTGGCATAAACTCCTCTACTAGCATATAGTAATATGTCCTAATTCTCCTTTTAAAGTCTGTAGGATCACGGCAGCCCGGGTAGCTCAGCGGTTTAGCGCTGCCTTCAGCCCAGGGTGTGGTCCTGGAGACCCGGGATCTAGTCTCACGTCGGGCTCCCTGCATGGAGCCTGCTTCTCCCTCTGCCTGTGTCTCTGCCTCCCAGTCTCTCTGTGTTTCTCATGAATGAATAAATAAAATCTTAAAAAAAAAAAGTCTGTAGGATCTGCCGTGACATCTTCTTTCATTCTTGATATTAGTAATTTGTGTTCTCTCTCTTTTTGAAATCAGTAGAGCTTAGGAGCTTATCAATTATATAATATATATGACATACATATTTCTTCCTCCATGCATTCCTATCTCAGTAACATACCACTGTGTACAAAGTATACTGTCTCCCCAAGTAAAGTGTGAATGGGAACTCTTTCTCAGTCTTGTTCTTGCCTGTATCCTTGCAGCTGGCAAAGAGGAGGAGGTCAGTGAATATTTGTTGAATGAAATAACCACAAAATTGAATGAAATAACAAAAAAAAATGTTTAAACAATAAAACCATCAACTTAGGGACGCCTGGGTGGCTCAGCAGTTGAGTGTCTGCCTTTGGCTCAGCTCAGGGCGTGATCCCGGAGTCCTGGATCAAGTGCCACATTGGGCTCCTTGCAGGGAGCCTACTTCTCCCTCTGTCTGTAACTCTGTGTCAGTCATTAATAAATAAATCAAATCTTTAAAAAAATAAAACCATCGACTTATCACTGAATTTAAACAAGATCTTTAAGGTATCTCAATTTTAACATAAAAACACAGGCATCATTTGCAAACAATGAAAACATCATTTCTATTAAAAGTTTTAAAGTAAAAATAGTTTCTCCTAGTAATCTCTATGCTAAATTGCAAGGAAAATTCGAGTGACCAAAATCAATATAGGGAGTTGAGAGAATGACCTATTTGAACAGAAATCTCTTTTAGAATAAGAATAAAGAGCTAAAAAAATTGCTGTCACCCAACAGATGGCTAAAAGCACATTTTCAGAACCTCTTAACCACCCACCAAGCACTCATGTAACAAGAAATGCAAATAGCAGTCCCTGCTCTCTTTCTATGAACCCTACCTTGGGTCACTTCAAACCTTCAAGCAGCTCCTCTCTCACTGCCAACCAGTACTTTCCCACTTTGATGCCACTAGGTCAGGGCTTCCATGGAGTCAGGTGCCCATCTTCTTTCCTTTTTGAGATACTGCAACTAATATTTGATGACACAAGATTATTTTTCTTTCACATGCTCTTCACATATTTAGTTTTATAAGTTCTAAGATCCTTATTCTAACATTTACACTATTTTTCTAATATTTTGTTAAACTGACTTTCAGTTGTGTGTGAACCTAACTGAAAACATTTTCTAAATTTTACTTTTTTAAATTGAAATATAGTTGACATACATTATATTAGTTTCAGATGTACCTTATAATGATTTGACACTTGTATACATTGATAAATGATTAACACAATAAGTCTATTTTCCATCTGTCACTGTACAAAAATTGCAAAATTTCTTTTTTTCTTGTGATGAGAACTTTTAAGATATACTTTCTTAGTAAATTTCAAATTTGAACTCTAATAGTATTGACTACACTGCCCACACTGTACATTACATCTCCATGACTTACTTATTTTATAATTGGGAGCTTCTATCTCTTGATCCCTTCCACCCATTTCACCTTCCCTTCAAACCTGTCCCCTCTAGCAACCATCAATCTGTTCTCTGTATCCATGAGTTTTGTTTTGCTTTGTTCATTTGTTGTTTTTAGATTCCACATAGAAGTGAAATCATATGGTTTTTGTCTTTAACTTATTTCACTTAGCATAAGAAGTTCATCTATGTTGTCACAAATGGCAAAATTTCATTATTTTTGTGGTTTAGTAGTACTACATTGTGTACAGGTGTATGTATATATATATTTCACATCTTTATCTATACATTAACTGATGGGCACTTCAGTTGTTTCCATATCTTGCTATTGTAAATAATACTGCAATAAACATAAAGCTGCATATACCTTTTTGAATTAGTGTTTTCATTTTCTTTAAATACGTACCCAGAAGTGGAATTGCTGGACCATATGGTAGTTCTATTTTTCATTTTTTAGCATCTTCCATACTGCTTTCCATGGTGCCTATATCAATTTACATCCCACCCCAATAGCACATGAGGTTCCCTTTTCTCCATATTCTTCCCAATTTGTTATTTCTTCTCTTTTTGATAATAGCCATTCTGACAGGTGTGAGGTGGTATCTCATTGTGGTTTTGATTTGCATTTCTTTGATGATGAGTGATGTTGGGCATCTTTTCTTATACTTTTTGGCTAACATTTTTCTTTGGAAAAATATCTATTCAGATCCTCTGCCCATTTTTTAATTGGATTGCTGTTGTTGTTGAATTGTAAGAGTTCTTTACATATTTTAGATATTAATCCCTTATTTGATATATGATTTGCAATATCTTCTTCCATTCAGTACATTGCCTTTTCATTCTGTTGATAGTTTCCTTCACTGTGGAGAAACTTTTTAATTTGACATAGTACTATTTGTTTATTTTTACTTTTGCTGTTCTTGCTTTGGGGATAAGTCCAAAAAACATCACCAAGACCAATGTCAAGGAGCTGACCTCTTATGTTTTCTTCAGGAGGTTTATGGTTTCAGGCCTTAGATACAAGTATTTAATTCATTTTGAATTAATTTTTGTGTATGGTGTAAGACGGTGGTCCAGTTTCACTCTTTTGCATGTAGCTGTCCAGTGTTCCCAGCACAATTTGTGGGAGAGAATTCCCTTTCCTCATTGTATATTATTGTCTCCATTGTCATAAATTAATTGATCATATATGCATGGGTTTATTTCTGGGCTTTCTATTCTGTTCCATTGATATTTAATGGTAACATATTGTTTTGATTACTATAGTTTTGTAAAGCTTGAAATCAGGAAGTGTGATGCTTTCAGCTTGTTCTTTCCCAAGATTGCTTTAGCTATTCAGGATCTATTGTGGTTCCATACGAATTCTAAAAAGTTTGTTTTATATCTGTGAAAAATGCCTTTTCAATTTTAATAGGAATTTTGGTATATTAAATGTCCATTTGCTCTGGGAATGTGGACCTCTTAAGCAATATTAATTCTTCCAGTCCATGAATATGTAATCTTTCCATTTATTTGTGTCTTCTTCAGTGTCACAGTTTCAGTGTACAGGTCTTTCAACTCCTTGGCTAAATTTATTCCTAGGTATTTTATTATTTTTAATGCAATTGCAAATGGGTTTATTTTTCTTAATTTCTTTTTGATAGTTCATTGTTAGTATATAAAATGCAACAAATTTTTGCAGATTGGTTTTGTACTCTGCAACTTTCCTGAATTCACATATTAGTTTTAACAGGTTTTGGTGGAGTCTTTAGGGTTTTCTACACATAAAATCATGTCATCTGCAAATAGTGATAGTTTCACATCTTCCTTTCCAATTTGGATGCCTTTATTTCTTACTGCTTAAAAGCTATGGCTAAGATTTCTAATACTATGTTGAGTAAAAGTGGTGAGAGTGGGCATCCTTGTCTTCTTTCTAATCTTAAAGGAAAAGCTTTCAGATTTTTGCCATTGAGTATAATGTGTCACAGTTAACTGTGAGTTTGTCCCATATGGCCTTTATTATGCTGAGGTATGTTCCATCTATACCCACTTCATTCAGTTTTTTAAAATCATAAATAGATGTTAAATATTGTCAAATGTTTTGTGCATCTATTCAGATGATCATATGATTTTTACCCTTCATTTTTTAAGGTGTTTGTGTCACATTAATTAGTTTATGGATGTTCAAACATCCTTCTTTTTTTTAAAGATTTATTTATTCATTCAGAGAGAGCGAGAGAGAGGCAGAGACACAGGCAGAGGGAGAAGCAGGCCCCATGCAGGAAGCCCGATGCGGGACTCGATCCCAGGTCTCCAGGATCACAACCCAGGCTGCAGGCAGCACTAAACTGCTGCGCCACCAGGGCTGCCCCAAACATCCTTCTATATCTGTAATAAATCCTACTTCCTCATGGTTTATGATTCTTTTAATGGGTTGTTGAATTCAGTTTGCTAATATTTTGTTGAAGATTTTGCATCTATGTTCAACAGTGATATCGGCCTGTAATTTTCTTTTTTTGTGGTGTCCTTGTCTGATTTTGGTATCACAGTAATACTGACTTCTAAACATGAATTTAGAAGCATTCCTTCCTCTTCAATTTTTAAAAAAAGTTTGAAAAAGATAATATTAAATCTTTGAGCATTTGGTAGGAATCACCGATGAAGCTACTTAGTCTTAAACTTTTGTTTGTTTTGTTTTTAGATTTTTATTTTATTTATTCATGAGAGATATAGAGAGAGGCAGAGACATAAGCAGAGGGAGAAGCAGACTCATCACAGGGAGACCAATGTGGGACTTGATCCTGGATCCCGAGATCATACCCTGAGCCGAAGGCAGATGCTCAACCACTGAGCCACCCAAGCGTCCCTTAAACGTTTGTTTGTTGAGAGTTTTTGATTATTGATTCAATCTCTTTACTAGTAATCTATTCAGATTTTCTATTTCTTCATGATTTGGTCTTAGAGGATTGTATGTTTCTAGAAATTCATCCATTTCTTCTAGAATATCCAATTTTTTGGCATATAATCATTCATAATAGTCTCTTATGATCCTTTGTATTTCCTTGGTATCAATTGTAACTTCTCTTTCATTTCTGATTTTATTTGAGCCCTCTCTCATTTTTTTCTTAGCTAAAGGTTTGCAAATTTTGTTTATCTTTTCAAGATACCAAGTTTTAATTTCATTGATCTTTTCCACTGCGTTTTTAGTCTTTATTTCTGTTCTATTACTTCCTTCCTTTTACCAATGTTTTCCTAGTTCCTTTAGGGAATAGATTGTTTATTTGAGGTTCTTTTGTTTCTTGAGGTAGACCTGTATTGCTATAAACTTCCCTCTTAGAACTAGCTGCTTTTGTTTATTTGAGGTTCTTTTGTTTCTTGAGGTAGACCTGTATTGCTATAAACTTCTCTCTTAGAACTAGCTGCTTTTGCTGCATCTCATAGATTTTGGTGTATTAAATGTTCATTTTCATTTGTCTCGAGGTATTTTTTTATATCTCTCACTGACCCACCGGTTGTTCAGTAGCATGTCTTTTAATCTCCACACATTTGTGATTTTTCCAGTTTTCTACTTGTAATTAATTTCTTGTGTCATACCATTGTGGTTAGAAAAGATGCTTGACATGATTTCAACCTTCTTGAATTTACCGGGTCTTGTTTTTCAGCCTAACATATGTCTACCCTGGACAATATGTACATTTAGGTTCCATGTGCACTGAAGAAGAATGTGTATACTGCAGCTGTTGGTGGAATGTTCTAATAGAACTCTATGAGTTCTATTAAGCTCATCTGACTAATTGTGTCATCTAGTGCTGCTGTTTCTTTATTGATCTTCTGCCTGGATGATCTATCCATTGATACAAATGGGATATTAAAGTCCCCTAACATTATTGTATTGCTGTCATTTTCTCCTTTAAATTTATTAATATTTGTTTTTTTTAAAGATTTTATTTATTTATTCATGAGAGACACACAGAGGGAGAGAGAGAGAGAGGCAGAGACACAGACAGGGGGAGAAGCAGGCTCCATGCAAGGAGCCTAATATGGGACTCGATCCTGGGACTCCAGGATCATGCCCTGGGCTGAAGGCAGGTGCTAAACCGCTGAGCTACCCAGGCATCTCCTTAGTATTTGTTTTATATATTCAGGTGCTCCTATGTTGGGTGCATAAATATTTACAAATGTTATATCTTCTTGCTGAAGTGAACCCCTTATCATTATGTAATGCCCATCTTTGTCTTTTATTACAACTTTTGCTTTAAAGTCTATTTTGTCTGATATAAGTATAACTACCCCATATTTCTTTTGGTTCCCATTTGCATGAAACATCTTTTTCCATCCCTTCATTTTCAGTATGTGTGGGTCCTTACATTCGAGTAAGTGCCTATACTCTTATAGGCAGTATATAGATGGGTCTTGTTTTTTAATCCATTAGCTACTCTGTCTTCTGATTGGAGAATTTAGTCCATTTACATTTAAAGTAATTATTGATAGGTAGTAATTATTGCCATTTTGTTCATTGTTTTTTGGCTGTTTAATATTTCTCTCTGTTCCTTTGTTCTCGTTTTTTTCCCTCGTGGTTTAATAATTTTCTGTAGTGTTATGCTAAGGTTCCTTTTTCATTTTATTTTCTGTGGATGTACTATAGGTTTTTTGCTTTGTGGTTATACCAGGAGGCTCACAAATAACAAGCTAAGAGCACATTAGGTTTAGGACACATTCTAAAACTTTGCCATTTCACTTATCTTCCCCAAGTTTCATGTTTTTGAGGTCACATTTTACATCTTTTTATTTTGTGTGTACCTTAATTAGTATAGGTATAGTTGTTTTTACTACTTTTGTCTTTTAACTTTTACATTAGCTTTGTAAGTGATTAATTCACTACATTTACCTTTAACGGTGAAAATTTTACTTTCACATGTTTTATTGTTACTAATTAGTCCCCTTTCTTTTCAGCTCAAAGAAGCCCCTTTAACATTTCTTGTAAGGCTGGTTTAGTGGCACCGGATTCCTTTGGCTTTTGTTTCTCTAGACAGTTCTTTATCTCTTCTTCAATTCTGAATGACAACCTTTCTTGGTAAAGTAGTCTTGGTTGGAAGCTTTTTCCTTTTAGCATTTTAAATATATTATGCTACTCCCATCTGGCCTATTAATGTTTTTGCTGAGAAATCTGATAGTCTTATGGAGGTTCCCTTTTATGTATGTATGTTGTTTTTCTCTTAATGCTTCAAAAGTTTATTTTTTTAAAAAATTGTTATTTAAATAAACTTTGGGTCCTAACCCAAATTAATAGAAATTAGTCAGATTTGGTCTTTACTAAGCACTTGTAGTTGGTCTGTAAAGCACGCACAACCTATATAGAAAGTGTTTATGAAAATTGCATTTCATATGGTTTTTATAATTTACCCTATAATAAAGTCTTGTTGCTCTTTAAATTACCACTGTTGCTTAAGTACCAATTTCAATTATTTTTAAAATCTGTTGATCCCCATTGTTTTCTGCAGTATTTGACAAATATCTATGTCATTTGATACAAAATTATGACAGAAAGAAAGAAAGAAGAAAGAAAGAAAGAAAGAAAGACAAGACAAGAAAAGAAAGAAAACAATTGTCCCATCTTCTCTGGGACTTATTTTCCACACCTATAAATGGGGATAATTGGTCTTCTAGATTACAAAGAGAGTCAAACGATGTTAACTATGAGAGCCCTCTATAAATTAGAATACGTTAAATGTTGGGTAATGCTGATATAAATATTAAACAGTATCCAATAAAGAGTCCTTATACAAGGTATTCAGTGTTCACAAATGCCTTTTTGCAACAGTCATACCATTGTTGACAGAAAATGTGTTAATCCCAATATCCTAGTGATTTCATATGCTCTTTTCATTTGGACTATTCTGATATTTTAGATTTTTCCTTTAGAATGTGGAAAACATATTGAATACCTTTTCCTGGGTGTAAACACCTTGTGATTTTCTGTTCCCTCAGCACTTAATTCTGTTATGATAGCACCTCTCACAACTCCTGTCTCCACTAGACCCATAGTAGAGCCTAATTTACCGAAAAAAGGTAATGTTCTCTACCAGTTTTTAAATTTCACACACAAAAATGGTATTCACAGATACACAAGTGAAATTTTACCACATGAAATACTCTGGGTTTTTTTAGAAATGATATTGAAAAAATTATCAGCTTTATGACGGAAAATATTTTGAAGGTTGCATGACCCACAAACAACTTTTTTTTTTTTTTTTTTTTTTTCAGAGAGAGCACGAATGGGGAAGAAGGGCAGAGGGAGGAGGAGACAAGGAATCTAAGCAGGCTCCATGCTCAGTGCAGAGTCTGATGCAGGGCTCAATCTCATGACCCTGGGATCATGATCTGACCCAAAATCAATCAGCTGGAGGCTTAACTGCCTGAGCCACCCAGGTGCCCCCTAACAAACAACATTTTAATCTTTCTCTGCACATCATGTGACAATTTATTTCTTTAATAATGCAGTTTTAGTTATTTGTCCCAAGTATAATATACTTATCCATGGATTTATCATTTATGAAAATAATTATAAACCATTATTTCCTAAAATGTACACCAAGGAGAAGATGCTCCAGAAAAAAAGCCGTTGTAATCTAATCTATTATTAGATTATAATATATAAATGTCACAACCTATATTCATCTTCTTAGAAACAAAATGGCCCTTGGTATCCATGACCAATAACTTCTTTATACATATATGAGTTTGGACTACTCTCCCAATTTCCTCTATGTTTAAAATATTTTGGAACCTAAAAAAAAAAAAAAAATCTGTGCCTCTTTAACTGGAATTTCCCCAAGCTGTTTAGCCATAGTGTGTCCTTTTCTTTTTTTTATATATATATATATTTTTTAATTTTTTATTTATTTATGATAGTCACAGAGAGAGAGAGAGAGAGAGAGAGAGAGAGAGAGAGAGGCAGAGACACAGGCAGAGGGAGAAGCAGGCTCCATGCACCGGGAGTCCGACGTGGGATTTGATCCCGGGTCTCCAGGATCGCGCCCTGGGCCAAAGGCAGGCTCTAAACCGCTGCACCACCCAGGGATCCTGTGTCCTTTTCTTCTCCTTGTGGATATCTCTCCAGTAGTAGAAGCAAGAAGATACAAGAGTTTAAAGGTACACTTTAGGCTACACATCCCCATCTACTGAAAAAGCAAAGAATGACTTCTTCACCAAAGTACAAGAGGTCCTAGACACAAATGCAGAGGAGGATGGAAAGGGCAAACCCACACCTGAGAGATTCTTAGCCATATACAAGTTAGAGGTGGTAGAAGGTGACATCACTGTATTTCTACCACGGTTTTTAACAACACACACTGAATGTATGTGGTAAGCCTCCTCTTGCCCCTTTGGACAGTAGCCAGGTTTATTTCAGTATAAGAGCTATAGAGCTAACAAACTGATGAACCTAAGAGATAGAATATCGCTGTCCTCTTTGCACAAGTTGATAAATGACTCATAGCTTCCTGAGATGAAAAGGAAGATTCAAGCTCACCGCATACACGAGGGAACACCAGAGAGTTCAGATGAATGAAGTCACTTCAGGAAGTAGCTTTCTTAAATACCTCGGTAGCATGGAACAAAGAGAGGTTGTAATAGTCAAAATAACTGTGGGATTTTGGATCCTTGAGCAAAATTTCACAAAAGATTCCTTTTTGAAAGCATAAAGGAAACAAACTGCCATCCTATCACATTTCAGGAGGTCTGGGCCATATCCGATAATAATAGGCAATGACAAGACACTGTTATCCCAATTTTATAGATGCTCACACTGAAGCAACCTGTTAAAGCTATGAAACTAGCAGGAGGGGATGTCAGAATTTGAAACCAGAGCCTGTCACATCACTTCTTGTTCTACAGAGAGGTAACAGTGGAGTGACGAGTAGCTAACAGATCCCCTGCTTTGACTCAAGCCTGTTCTCTCCCATCTCACCAACGAGCCCACAATGAAGGTCACACTAATGGACTAAAATTATTCTGTCTGCAGGTTTTATAAAATCGTATTTCAAGGCACACAGCCTCTTTAAAAATTGGATTTAATTTAAAGTGTTGGGGCACTTTTGACATTCACTGATTTTGACGAGCCATCCCCAATTAGTCTGAATCAGGGAGATTTTACTTTCACTTAACCTTCCATTATGACAAGAACATAAGGAAAGCAAGTGTGTCACTGGTAACGGTCGGGCATAGCGTCAAGACAACGCACTCTAAGCACTCAGTCCTCATGGAGCAACATACAGGCAGGATCCTTTTATTTCTTTGCACCACAAGGCCCCATAGTGTTCCGCAGGACAAACGTACCCCTCTTACCCTGAAATTACAGACCCACCTTCAAATTCTAGAGTTGAGCCTATTTTCCCTACATATACATCATAACACTGGATTTTCCAAAACAGTATCTTCAATCAAGTGTAAAAATGTAATCGCTCTAATCGTACTACATATATCTTAGAGTTATATTCTGCTCCATTTCATCCAGTAAGTGAGCATAACCAAGGTTATTTGCCAAATTCAGTGATTTAAACTCATGCTTTAAACTAGCTACTCAGAAATTACCTCCTGGCCAAACCAAAACATCTTTTTTTTTCATATAGATTTGCAAAATTATTTGGCTACAACTGTTTTAGGGTATATTTAGTATATAATATAATATACTAAAATTACACCCCAAATTGTGGTAGCCAAGTAAGGTCTCTCAGCAGATCTAATCTTGGTCTCAGCGATAAGGAGGGAAAGGGGCTTAGAACTTCATAGGCAATTTAGCAGGAATTTGTTAGACTGCAGGCTCCCTGAAAATAGGTCCTATTCACTGTTCTTTCCCACATGTGTATTAGGAACACGATAAACAATAGCCTACAGTAAATGTTTACTGAGGAAGTGGACAGGAACATGAATAGCAAACCCAAAGAAAAGCATCCTTATTTCAATGATACATATTTGGCTAGGCCAAGAGGCAAAGGTTCTCTCTGGTTATGAGAACCTCCGAATATTCTCAACCATTTCAGAAAGCCTAATGGAAACCACACGATTTACTTTAACATGAGATTGCACAGAGCAACTAAAAGGTCAAATTTCCTTTGCTTTAGCACACTTTATATCAAGTCACTGTAATAAGACTAGTTCTGTGTAGGTACGAAGCTGGGGAGGAAAATGCTCCTGCGTTTCTCTCTGAGCTTTTCTTAAGGTGGAAGACACAGCGATCTGACTGGGACAGATTTACAAATGAATAGGGTCTCTGTGTTTTCAGAAACCAAGCACACACAGGGCTGTAGCTCTCTCTCTCTGACTCCTCACTCAGAGGCAGGGGTAAGAAGATTTGGGCTTGGGCTTGACTTCTCACTTTTCTTCCTCTTTTTTCTAATGCTTCCACAGTCAAATATAGTAGTAAAATTTTGGTAAAGGAGGCCTGGTCCTAGTTGAGGGCTGAGTACACATACACATATATATCCCTTGGAAACTGCACAGGGATGGAGGACTGGCCCAGGCAGAATTCCCAGGGGGGGCCTACCCATCCTATCACACACTACCACAGCCACAGTGAGGTCACGGCTACCTAAGGTGCTTTATCTAGGAAGAACATTCCGAAAATAGAAGTTGATAGGCAGTGACAGATCACTTCGGACAGTTGTGATTTCTCCAGCCACAAGTCTAAGGGAGTGAACTGCACAACATTCCCAGGTGTGAGAAACTAACCCAGAGAGGAGGGCCATAACTTGGGGTTGGCAGACCAGGGTGCTAATCCCGGCCCCACCAAACCTGCTAAACAGCTGTATCTGCACAAGGCATTTCCCCTTTCATGGTCTCCTGTCCTCAATGGTCAAATGAGGGTATTGGATTACTAGATAATCTCTGTTTCCCTTCCAGCTCCAGCAGTCTACGATTCAGTGAATGACAACTTTGTCTGGTATCTTAAGCACATGTCTTTTGCTGGAGCCAACACAGACCATTTGCAAGACACATGCTTGTTAGCAAATCCGAATTCAGTGTTTGCGGCACAGACCCTGCCAAAGGATTCTTCAAGTCATCTGATATTCAAGATATAATCTAATAGATGTGCTCACCATCCCTGGAGAGCTGGCACATAGGAAGCAGATTCCACTCAATTAATATTTACTGAGCACCTGCAGTGGGGATTTTGACATATATTATCTCATTTAAAAGCCTTTCCTCAGTTTTTCTATCTTGACAGAAGCATTAGCAGTCTCTCATGTCCAGTGTTTTCCTAAACTTATGCCAATAAACTATCAATCCGGGGATCCCTGGGTGGCGCAGCGGTTTGGCGCCTGCCTTTGGCCCAGGGCGCGATCCTGGAGACCCGGGATCGAATCCCACATCGGGCTCCCGGTGCATGGAGCCTGCTTCTCCCTCTGCCTGTGTCTCTGCCTCTCTCTCTCTCTCTGTGACTATCATAAATTAAAAAAAAAAAACTATCAATCCCTTTCAGATGCTTCCATTCTAATCTTTACACTAATACTCAGCATCCAGAGCACAATCCTAGGCCTTGTCATCTCCACTCCTAATGTTTTGCTTCATTAAATAACCACTTATTAAGGAATCCTTCCTCCACTTGACAGTGTTCTTGTATTTTTTTTAATTAAACTCTGGATAAAGATATTGTTTACTGTACTACTTAGTATTCCTCATCTAGGAGCCCAGGAGGTTCATGATTTTGGGGGGAGTAGGAAGGTGGAATCTTATCACCATGGGTAAATATGTCAGCTTCCTTTAATCAGAAATTGAAAACTGTAATACAAAAATGTCTCTTGTTATCTCACTTAAAGCCTAAATTAGTGTCCATTACAATAATCATGCAACACATCTCAGATACTTCATGGCATCTAGTCCTCGACCTTCTTAGCCATCCCAAGTTCCTCCTAGAAGTAAATGAGCAAATAAATCCTGGGAGATTCCAGTTCTGTGACTGAAACACAGGCCATGGATGTGAACCATGCTCCCACTTGTGGCTACACTATGTCAGGTGTAGTATTTCATTTCTGAGTCAGTGTCCTCAACTGTGGAGAAGGGGCCACACTGATTCCTAAATCTTCATTTCTAATGTGATCCTCCTTCATATAGAGTATTTAGTACACTTCTTGCCTCATAAATATTTGGCAAATATGCATTTATACTAATGATATTTTGGAATCCAAACTGTCCTGCATTTCATTCCCATTCTCTTACTGATTTTATTGGTTAACTCTTTGTTCTCTCCAATCTACTGACCTATGTACAGCCTTTACACCATCTCTCACCCCTTCCTGTCCTTACTTTTTCTTAAATCCCATAGCCTATCATTACAGTCACAGCTGTGCCAACTTCCTCCACAGTATGTTCCTCTCTTTGTTTCCATTGCTCACCCACCTGGCTAAACCCTATCCTTGTTGAATCCTGCTCTCTGCTTTGTCTGCCAAGAGACAGTATGGTTTAAGGTATAAGGGTGGCAGCTCTGGAGTTCATCTTCCTAGGGCTCAAACACTGCCACCTAATAATACCTGTGGATCTTTAAGTTGCTTATCACTTCTGTAAAATGAGGATGATAATAATAATGCCTGACTCATGGATATGTAATGAAATTGAAATGAGACTATATACTTAGACTTGCACTGACCATAGTAGGCACTCAGTAAGCCTTGTTTATTATTATTACTCTACATGTGAGTCAGTGGAATGAATTTAGGAAAATCACATACCTAGACAGACTGCTTAACCATAAATGGAAAACCACAGACATCAGATGGGCCCTTGATACTATCTAGAAACTCTATTCACTTTCTCCGTATGTTTGTTATCCTACTCTCCCAAAATACTGCACCATGCCTTCAACTCTCACTTCAACTCTCCTCCACGCTCAGCTGATGAATCCCCCTCCTGCTGCATGGGGAAGATAGAGGCCATTAGACAAATACTACTTCATCTGACCATCATCCAAAATACAGCGACCTGCATCTAGACCCATTTTCTCCACTTTCTCTTTAATTCAGTGTGAGAAAGTTTCCTTATTTCTGGCAAAGGCCAACCCCTGTGCTTGGGTCATCGGTCCCTCCACTGTGGCTTTCCCAGGAATGTTCTTCACCCTGCTCCAAGGGCAGTATATATGCCCTTCTATAATACCTCCTTCCATTAAGTGTGGTTGGAACTCATGACCCACTACTAATCAATAGAATATGGCAAAAATGATGGAGTATTGTTCTTGTGACTACAGTGAATTATATGAGACTTTACCTTACTAAGACAGGCAGGCGTGAAGATTCCCCTTGCTGGCCTGATGAAGTAAAAGGTCATGCTGAAGAAGCCCAAGTAACAAAGCACTGTGAGGAGCAGGCGTGGGGGAAAGGGGATCTAGGAGCTGAGGGCAGCTTCCAGGCAAGAGCCAGCAAGAAGCTGGGACCCTCAGACCTAGATGCAAGGGAATGCATTCTGCTCACACCCTGAAGAGAACTGTAAGCCCATTCCTCCCCAGTTAGGCCTCCTGATGAAAACACAGCCCTCTCAACACCTTGATTGCAGCTCGGAGACTTAGCAGCTGATGTAATTGAGTGGAACCTGGACTCCTAACCCATAGATACTGTGAGAACTGTTGTAAGCCAAAAGTTAGTGGTAATTTGTTACACATCAATAGAAAATGAAAGCATCCCCCTCACACACCAGAAAATTCCCATAATGCTGTAGTACTTACTCTATTTGCCTTCGAGGTAGTCTCCCTTTTCTCTGCTCTCTTTTCCAACAAGACTTGTTGAAAGAGTTTTTTAAATTTCTCACTATGCCCTCATCTCCCATTCACTGCTCTGCTCACTGTATTCACATCACTGCCTTCAGATTCTTTTGTCAAGAATGCCAATAAGTTCCACATTACTTAACCTAAATGGATATGTCTCTATGTTTATCTTACTCAATACCCCAAGAGTATTCAACACAACTCACCATGGTCCACCTTTAGCATTATCTCTTCTCTTGGCTTACAGGACTTTACATTCTCTAGTTTCCTTTGACTTGTCTGGCTGCTGCTTCTCATTCACCTTTGCTGTCTTCTCCTCCTACACCCAAACCTGAACAGTGCTGTGCCCAAGTCTGGCCTAAGGCTGTCCTCTCTTGATCTACCACACTCCCTTTCTAGTCCCTAGCTTTCAATGACATCAATATGCTGTTGACTCCCAAATTTTTCTCTCTAGCCCTGACCTCTCCCCTCAGCTCCACAACCTACAGCCAGCTGTCTAACTGCATTTCCATTTACATGTCTTATGGTCATCTCAGACCTAACATGTCCAAAATGAACACTTGATTTTTCTTTCACAAAAAGCTGTTGTTCCCCTAGTTTTCTCACTCTCAGCAAACCGCACATGTAACAAACCTTCATACTAGAGCTTCTCATTCCTTCACCCTCCTCCCCTAATCCATCAGCAAGTCCTTGCAGGTCAATCATCACAATAGATCTGCAATTTGTCCACTCCTCTCTAACTCCACTCCTGTTAATCTAGTCCAAACTGCTCTCACATCTCACCTAGACTGCAGCAATAGCCACCTAACTGGTCTCCCTGCTTCTCCCTGCAGTCCTCTATAATCCATATAGCAGGAATTAATAAAAAAAAAAAACCCACCTTGTATGCCATTACTGCCTAGGACTTTTCAAAGACTTCACACTCTAAGAAGTCCACCAAAGGGCTATGTTGCTGGCTACTATCTACCTCCCTGACATATTTCATACCTACCAAGTTCTAGCCATACTCACTTTTTTTTCCTTCCCACCCCAGGACTTTTGCAATTGTTATTCCCTCTGCTGGCAGATCTTCCCAAGCTACATGTCTCAGGTCTCAGATTGAATGTCTCCTCCTAAGGGAGGTCTACCTCACAGTATTTTTCTCTTCCCTCCTAGACTCTGTGATATCATGACTTCCCTCATAGCATGCATCACAATCTCCAGTGCCACACCTGTTTGTTTGTTTGTTTGTTTGTTTGTTTGTTGGATCGTTGCTATGACTCCTCTTACTAGATGTTAGCATCTGGAAGGTGTACACTGCTATGCTCCGGAATAGCACTTGGCACCTAGGAGATGCTCAATAAATATCTGAATAAATGAATGCATATACATATATATTTGACATTTTATATGCATTAGAATAAATTGATCTTGTTATATAGTCCATTGGAAAATCTCTTCAGATACAGTGTCAAGATGTCATTAAAACAGCAAAAAATGGGAAGAATCATACCTCAAACTATTCAATATATACATTACTGAAAAGCTGTGGCCACAAAAAATGTTATAAAATGAAGCCCATTTTTAAAAAAATTTGATAAATCTGTTCGGAGATGTGAACAATCTTTTTTTTTTTTTTTAAAGATTTTATTTACTTATTCAGGAGAGACACAAAGATAGGCAGAGAGAGAGAGAGAGAGACAGGAGAATCAGGCTCCATGCAGGGAGCCCGATATGGAGCCTCAATCCCACGACTCCGGGATCATGCTCTGAGCAGAAGGCAGACACTCAACTGCTGAGCCACCCAGGCGTCCCAATCTTTTTTGATCATGTGAATTATATCACACCCCAGTTATTCTGTTTCTACAGGTTTGATTTTTTTCCTACATTGGCTTTACTTTGATCACAGAGCATAAATTACAATGAATTTTTCTGTCACAAACTACAAGCCCCAAGACTTATTTTCAGTATTGCTGAACAAAAACCGCTAAGGAATCACCGCTACTCTTGTTAATGTCACTGATGCCATGTGACTTAATTCCCAACCCAGTTATATCCTGTAGCCCATACAATGCTGGCTTTTTAGCAGGCCATGGTAATGAGTGTGCTCATGGTCTGGATTCCAACAAGCAACTGTCAAAAACTATCATCCCGAAAGACTACTTGCTGAGAATTTCTCACTCTTAGAGCTGGTACTTCCAGGGTGGTCTAGGAAAGAAATGTGTGCCTATGTCTATTCTGGGGATATTCTAAATGCTGATGTTTAGCATTTCTTTGGAATTGCAATTTCATGCTTCGAGCAGCTTCCCCCCCCCCCCAAGCCCCACAAGATAAATAGTCTCTATTAAGCTCACTTGTTTATGTATTTTTTTTTCTTCCTGATATACCACGATCCTCTGAAAACTCCAGTAAATAGTTACTCAGTTGATTTTCAGAACCAGTCTTGAGGAAAAGCACTAACTTCATCGCCTACCACTTGCTGCCCTCAAAACTTCTTAGCAACATACACTGTGCATGAACCTCAACGTGGTTTGCTTTGTCCAATCGCAGGCCTGAAAGCCCAGCCAGTCAGTTGTGTAATAATAAACCCCTTATCTCCTGAAGATACACAAACGGAACGATCTCTCCGTGCTTCCCTGCACCGGAGAGACTTCACTACAATTCTCAGCAGAAACTCACATCCATTTTTAAATGCCAAATGATCCCCACTTTTCCCGATTTCCTCTTTCTTTCAGAATGTGCAATTCTGAGCAAGGAGGGGAACATTTTTTTTTTTTAAAAAGCCCCAAATGCTAAAACAATGTTTAAAGAGGGGAAGGGAAAGGAAGGGAGGGGAGGGTGGCGGGCACTGCCAGAAGCCTGCAAAATGCAAGCAGAAAGCAAGGGCTGGGGGTTCGCTTTGGGCTCACCGGGTCCCTCACAAACATCCGTGATGGAAACTCATCAACAATTGCTCTGGGATGAAGGCGGGCTTGGGAAAGGCTGGCAAGAGAAGCCGCTTGCTAGTTTCATTAAGCCTGAGTAGCCCGCGAAGCAGGGAGGACAGCGCTGCTCGCTGGGCGAAGAATAAAGCCCCCCCGGACCCCCCACCCCGCCCCCGGCGCCAACCCGCGCCCACCGGGTCCCGTCTCCAAGTTCCCTACCTCGCCGCGGAGGAGCGTCCTCTTCCTGCGCCCACACGGCACCACCAGCCCGCCCGGCCCCGGAGCCGCACGGGAGCGGCCGCCCCGGGAGGTGCGGGGGGCCCGGGGCGTGAGCTCCGCAGCCCCCCGCCCCCCCGCGCGCCGCCGCCGCCGCCGCCACACCCCCGGCCCCCGGCCCCCGGCCCGCGCCTCTCCCCTCCCCTCCCCCGGCCCGGCCTGGCCCGTCTCCGCCCCCCGCGGCCGCGGGTCCCGCGCGCCCGCCCTGCCCTGCCCTGCCCTGCCCTGCCCTGCCCCGCACGCACCTTCAGGGCGCCCCGCGCCGGGGCCCGGGGGACCGCACGGCCCGCGCCGAGCGGCGGGAAGCGCTCCTCGCCGTCCTCGTCGTCGTCGTCCACCTCGACGACCACCTCCTCGTCCTCGTCCTCCTCGTCGTCATCCTCCTCCTCCGCGCCCCCTCGGGGCTTCTCCGCCACCCGCCCGAGCCCCCTCCGCCGCCTGCTCCCGCCTTCCTCGTCCTCGTCCTCCTCCCCGAGCAGCAGCAGCACCGGCGACGAGGCGGCGGCGGCGGCGGCCCGAGGGGGGCCGGTCCCGGCGCTGCGCGGCGGCGGCGGCGGCGGCCTCCAGCTCTCCGGGGCCGGGGCCGGGGCCGGGGCCGGGGCCGGGGCCGGGTTCGCGCCCGGGCCGAGGGGCGGGAGGCCGGGCACGGTGCCTTCCCTGGCAGGCGCGGGGCCGGGCGCCTGCAACGCGGCGCCCCCCCGGCGGCTGCCCAGGCTGGAGCGCTTGGCTAGACGCCGCGCCTGCATGCCTGACCGCGGGCTGCCAGCCGCGGCGCGAGCCGGGGAGTTTGTCCCCCTCCGCCGCCGCCGCCGCCGCCGCCGCCGCCTCTTCCTCCCCGGCGGCCGCTGTGGTCGCAGGCGCCCCGGGCGCGCGGGGCTGCAGGGGGGCCGCGGGAGCCGCCTCCCCGGGCTTGCAGCTGCCACTGGCTGCAGAGGCGCGGGCGCCGCCTTCGCTGGACCGGCCCGCGGGGACGCCGGCGGCCGGCGGCTACGGCGGGGCGGCGCGGCGGCCGCGGGCGGGGGTGGGTGTGAGCGAGCGGCGCGCTGCCGCCTCCGCCGCCGCCGCCGCCGCCGCCCCGGAGCCGCGGGCCGCGCTGCGCTCCATGCGGCCGGCGGCCGGGCCCGCGCGCGCCTCTCCCGGGCCGCTGCGCCGCGCGGTGCTGGCCTAGGCTGCCGGCCCTCGGCGCGAGCCGCCTGTGTTGTGTGTGCGCCGCCCCCGCCCCCGCCCCCGCCCCCGCCTCGCGAGCCCTTCCTCGCCGCCCTGCGGCCCCCCGCGCAGACAAAACCCGGACTGGATTCACTTCCCCTGCCCTCAGCCTCCGCGAACGCGGCGCCTCCGAGCAGTCGGCCCGGGCGCCGCGGCCGAGGCTGCCCCTTCCGCAGGGTGGACGCCGGCGGGGCGGGCCGCGGGCCGCTGGGTCAGACCCGGACTTGGCAGGAAGAGCTTGGCCGCAGGTGGCTCCCCTGGTCTCTGCGGCGCACGGCGCGACGACTCTCGGCCGCGGGTGAAGCCCCAGAAGGTCTGTCAGTCTGAGACTTGGGGCCCCGTCCTAACGCGAACCGCCAGACTCCTTTGGGTTTCCGAGATGCCGGTTCCTGACACCGCCGGCCACCGTCTCAGTCCCTTTGACCGCCCCGTCCCTAGGCCCTGCCCATTGAGCTCCCGGGGCGACGCGCTAGGTCCGTAAGGGCGACCTGCCAGGTCTGTAAGGGCGACCTGCTAGGTCTGTAAGGGCGACGCGCTGAGTCTCTAAGGGCGACCTGCTAGGTCTGTAAGGGCGACGCGCTAGGTCTGTAAGGGCAATGCGCTGAGTCTCTAAGGGCGACCTGCTAGGTCTGTAAGGGCGACCTAATAAGTCTGTAAGGGCAACGTGCTAGGTCTGTAAGGGCGACCTGCTAGGTGGGTAAGGGCCACCCGCTGAGTCTGTAAGGGCGACCCGCTAGGTCTGTAAGGGCGACCTGCTAAGTCTATAAGGGTGACCTGCTAGGTCTGTAAGGGCGACGTGCTAGGTCTGTAAGGGCCACCCGCTAGGTCTGTAAGGGCGACGTGCTGAGTCTGTAAGGGCGACCTGCTAAGTCTATAAGGGTGACCTGCTAGGTCTGTAAGGGCCACCCACTAGGTCTGTAAGGGCAATGCGCTGAGTCTGTAAGGGCCACCTGCTAGGTCTGTAAGGGCGACCTGCTGAGTCTGTAAGTCTTTCAGGGCCTGATGGTAAAGGCGACATTCCTAGAAGCTTTCAGCTCTCACCGTTCAGTCCGTAGGCCGCTGATACCCTCGAGGCCTTTGGAGAGACAAACTGAGGCAAGAGTTCAAGCCTGCCTGGGTTTGTTATTTTCTAAAACTGATATCAAGTGAGGGTCTGAAAACCAAGCCCATAACCGTCTAACCAATGACACTGTCGCTTTCTGGGGATCTCTACGTGGGATAAAGAAAAGCGCGCTATCGTTTGGGATTAGGATATATAGCAAGTCGTTGTCTTTACATCCAAACCCTCCGCCCAATTCCGTCTTCGTAGCTGAGGGCTGAGGAGGATCTAACTCGCCAAATACTCTGGCAGGTGCCTCCATGAGGCCAGTGTGGAAGGTGTCCTCGCCTCAGCTTCCTTCCACCGTAGGAGATTTAACATCATGTGCCCTGCTAGACACTTGAAGGGAGCTCATTAAATGCTCACTTATGGTGTCTTCCAACTGTTGAACATTTCCACTGGGATGATGACAGAGACTCTAAAATGAACTTTTTGTTCTCCCTGAATCAGATTAGCTTCCCGATATGCCTATTTCAGGTAATGACACTCTGTAATCAGTCAGGCCCAGAATAGCGGTATCATTTTAACTCCCTTCTCTACCTTATCCCTAGAGGCAGGTGCCCACAAGTCCAACCCATTGTTCTCTCTGAAATGCCTGTCGCATCCACCGCTTCCTTCCATGTCCAAAGTTCCTATGGTATTTCGTGGCTTCAAAAGTGAAAGTTTCTAACAGGGCTCACTACACCCAGTTTCTCAAGGGACACACCCTCTCCTAAACCCCCTCCAGATAACACCACCAGATTCTTCTTCCCCCAAAATCCATTTAGAGGGACGCCTGGGTGGCTCAGCGGTTGAGCGTCTGCCTTCAGCCTCCGGGGGTGATCCTGGAGTCCTGGGATCGAGTCCCACATCGGGCTCCCTGCATGGAGCCTGCTTCTCCCTCTGCCTGTGTCTCTGCCTCTCTCTCTCTCTCTCTCTCTCTGTGGGTGTGTGTGTATGTGTGTCTCTCATGAATAAATAAATATTTTTTAAAAAAAATCCATTTAGATCACAGCGTATCCTGGTTGAACTTTTCATTTGTAATTATTCCATTCAAGAATTCAGAGGGAAAAGATAGTTTGAGCATTTTAACAGATGGGTGTGTTTGATCAAAAGCATGAGGCCAGCCAAAGCATGGCTGATTAGTATCAGGCAAGCCTGATACTAATCAGTATCAGTGAGTGTTTCCAAAGAATAAAGGGTGACTGAAATGGTTTCATCCCAAATGCAAGAAATTTTCCTTGGTAGATCTGGGAGATGAGTTTAGAGAGAGGCAGCAGGATCTTTCTCTGACCAGGAAGAATGAATATCCAGGACAAGGAGTTGGCTGA
Organism: Canis lupus familiaris; assembly: GCF_011100685.1. NCBI lineage: Eukaryota > Metazoa > Chordata > Mammalia > Carnivora > Canidae > Canis > Canis lupus. Next base: position 28,691,913 of record NC_049250.1, read on the forward strand.
CAGATACGGGCAGGGTGATAGTAGGGGACGAAGCTGTGAGACAAGTGGGCTAGTGGTTAGGTATGTGGTCTCAGGAGCCAGAGTGTCTGGGTTTGAACCCTGGGTCTCGAACTTACCAACAATATATCACCACCTCACTGTGCGTTAGTTTGCTCATCTGTAAAATGGAGATAATAGTAGCACCCACCTAATAGTAAAGTTCTTTTGTAGGATAATGAGTTAATATGTGCAGTCATCTTAGAAGAGGGCCTAGCCTAAGGAAGGTCTATATAAAAGCTCATTATGTTAAATATTTTGATGACATTATATAAACACAGTGACTTGGGTTACTCTCAAAGAGTAATGAGGTAGCTCTCCTTTTAGTAAACTCAGAACTGTCAATAACTAGCAAGAACATGCTTTTAAAGCCGACTACATCTTATCAAAAAGCTATGGTCAGGTCAAGGATAAAGCTTTTTACATCTGAAATTGCCATAGATGAGAGAGAGTAAATGTTTTCCTGAGAACTGAGCAGAAACACAGAGTTAAGTGAGTCTGTGATTATATTTGTGGATTAGTAGGAGAGGTACTAATTAACACCATTGTACTTTCTTTCAAAATTGCTATATATGCTTTGAAATCAGCTTGTTCTTTTTCTTAGGTCACCTCAACAGAGCTCATACATACCCCCATTGGGCCTGAGAGACTGCCCTCTGATTGGGAGAAAAAGATTGGCCTTAATATCGGGACCGTTAAGTGCGGGATAATGTCACAAAAGCAGTTTGGCTCAATCTAGGCTTTGAGGGCTGAGAAGGATCTAGATGGGCAGGAAAAGCAGCATTGTGCAGGCTTTGGTCTTTCATGGTCTTTCATGAAGACCAACCTCATGAAATGAGAGTACATTTGGCGGGAAGTAAAATCAAATTACCTGATTCATCAGGAATCAAGAAGTATCTCATGATACGAGCTCATGACACACTGTGCTCGTGGGCTCAGAAGTCAATAGGTAGCTCATGATGCCAAGCAAATGGGGAGGATTCATTGATGCTTTGTCCCCCATGTTCCCTAAACATAGCAGTTTTACTTCCAAAACTAGGAACGCTTCCTGCCAAGGATGAGGCGTGCCCCTAAGTCATAGGCTAGGGAAGACAAATCTTCCAGAGAGTCTGATTTAACACATCATCATCTGAAACATTCCATCATTCATTCAATATGTATTTAGTGAGCCCCGCTGAGTGCCAGGCTTTGTTCTGGGCACTGGTATGCAGCAGTGAACAAAATAACCCTCAGTAGGGAGGGAAGTAGACAATAACCAAAGAAAATAAATGAATTATATGGTTTCACAGATCCAATAAGTGCTATAGAGAAAAACAAAGCAGAGGAAGGGGGTAAAACAAGGTGCTAGAAGGTTAACACAAATAAATAATAATGTTTAATGTTTAATTTCTTAGTCATTATTAAATGATAATTATGTATTAAAATTAAAATTATATTTATATTTATTACACGGTATTGCTATTTGTATTTGATATGTATGATATTTCATATATACTTAACATAAATAAATGTATTAAAACAAACATAAGGATCATATGGAGAATAATGTAAAATCTGAATGAAAATTTCCAGCAGTGGCCGTGTCAAGCATCACACTGAACTCCAGTTTCTCAACCTTGGATGGGATCCATTCTCCCCTGTATCCAGGGTGCTTTGGCCAAACAGTGTGAGAAGCACTGATGAAGACCAAGAGTGGGCTTTGCAGTAAGCACCACTCCATAACCCCAGGACAACTGGCTGCCTTGTGCCTGATTTCTTATAATCCTAAATGATACTTAAACTTTTGAGTTTCTAGCCCCTAAGATACCCAGAGCATTAAACAACAACAACAACAACAACATATATCTGAAAAACTATAGCAAAAAAAAAATCAGGCTCAGTTTGACATACTGTTCAATTTTTTAAAATTCAGTCTTCAGAAAAACAATAATCATGCTCCCCAAATCAAATCTGGCTATCAAATGAGGCATAGCCATAACCAGGGCAGAAATACAACAGACTTGTACTCACCAGCAGTAGCTCCTCCATGTCTTTGCGAACTTTAAATTGTTGGATTCCTTGAGAATGGTAGCTCCTTTTAAAAGTTATTTTAAAACTAAAAGTAAAAATTTGTCCTTTAAACAGTTTATAAAAGTAAGATTAGGTTAGTTTTTCCACACTTCTGGGAAACTTCAAAATGATTTCAGATGATGACTGTCATCCCACCATATGAAAAATAGATTAAGGCTAAGAGAATCACTCATTTATTACAACCTTCAGGCTGAAAGCCTGTGTAAGTCAAGCATAAACCTCCACCCAGATAAATGTTTCGTCCATGAGCAATTAAGTTAAGCCCTCTTTAACAACACAATGTACTTTCAACTTTAAAATACCTCCCAGAATCTTGAATTCTTTTTGAGCATAAAAATGATAGAATAACTGTCTTTTTAAGTGTAACACATATTTGCTATTTTGGAGTGTATGTGGGGTGTGTGTGTGTGTGATCTTATATTGTCATCTCATGTTGACACTTGAAAGCAATGGAAGGAACGCTGACTGGTATGTATCCCAGAGGCTTGGGTCCAAATCCTGTTCTGGGGATTTCTAGCCATGGGACACTAGTTAAGTCCCCTAATCTCTGCAGGGTACATAATAACTCTAAGATTAATGAATTGTATTCTTTCAGGCCTTCCGACTCTTGAGTTCCATGATGTAAGAAGACATTGACCTGATTTTATGATGAAACCAAATGCCCATTATTAAAATCCACAAATGGGGGATCCCTGGGTAGCTCAGCGGTTTGGCGCCTGCCTTCGGCCCAGGGTATGATCCTGGAGACCTGGGATCGAGTCCCGCGTTGGGCTCCCTGCATGGAGCCTGCTTCTCCCTCTGCCTGTGTCTCTGCCTCTCTCTCTGTCTATCATGAATAAATTAAAAATCTTTAAAAAAAAATAAAATAAAATCCACAAATGGAGTCTAATATATATGCCTACAAAGGTATGTACATATGTTTATTTATAGGTATCTCTTCAAAGCTAGTTTGAGGTGCTATATCTTAGGACCGCAATCTCTGTTTATGTCAACATCACTCTTAATTCCAGGGGCCGTCCTTGCTTTTCTGGGAATGCAAAAATTATGAAATTATGCATACACTTGCTACCACCTTATTTTACTAGCTATCTCTCTGGTGATAAGATGCCCTAATGGCTATAAACCAATAGTTGCAATTTTATATTATTTGTATTAGTGCCCCCTTCTACAGAGTGAGGATTGCTTTAGTCTAGATGTGTATTTATTTCCTTCTAATGATATTTTCATATCTCTGAAGCTTTTTTTTCTCACCTTATTTTTCCTATAGTTTTTTTTCCCTTTTTTTTTTTTTTTCATCCAGGCCACTCTGGTACAAGTAACTGAAATCCTAGCCACCCTAAAGAAAAAAATGGGGGGAATGGATTTATCAGCCCAGGTAACTCAACCACAGATAAGCCTGAGCTTGGGGAAAAAATTAGATCACAGGCTTACATGATGTGTGGTCCTCTCTTTCTGTCTCTATCTCTCTCTGAGTGTCGGTCACTTGTGTCACGATCTGGTCAACTAGAACCAGGTCTGTTGGCAGCTCGGGCCACATACCCATCAGCCTTGCGACCATGAGCAGGGAAGCTCTTCACCATCTGCAGCAGTTAGGGAAATCCCAGCGAAGGACTCTGTGGTGAGCCCACATCTGTGGCCAGGGTGGAGTGTTGTGATTAGAAGTCTTCACCAAACCACAAGGTGAAAGGGAAAAAGAACGGTTACTGTACTCGGCAGAAAAAAGAACATAGAAGGCCATCATGCGTTAATAAATACAACCAATACTATCTAAAATCTGAAACATAGAAACAATTAGAAGGAAAAAAAATCATATCTAATCTCCCTACCCAAAGACAACTCTGTTATTGCTTTGATATATTTATTTTAATTTCTTTTCTACCATTGTGTTTTGTTTCATATTATTTTTCCACCTGCTTTTATAATGTGAGCTTTTCTCTTACACACTGCAGTACAGCTTGTAGATGGATTATGAGCTAGTAGGAAAAAAATAAATCATGAAAATATCACAAGAAATGTGCATAAATATTTTTATGATCTCTGGGGAATGATAGCCATTTTATTTTTTAAAAGACTTTTTTATTTATTTGACACACAGAGAGAGAGAGAGAGAATACAAGCAGGGGTAGTGTCAGGCAGAAAGAGAGGCAGAGGCAGGCTCCCCACGGAGCAGGGAACCCAACATGGGACTTGATCTTGATCCCAGGACTCTGGGATCACGACCTGCGTAGAAGGCAGACACTTAACCAACTGAGCCACCTAGGTGCCTGACAATAGCCATTTTAAAAAAGATATCAGCTTGGAGCCATAGCAAAAAGCTGATCAATTTGATCACACACACAAAAAATTAAACTTTATGACAAAGGCGCTTTTGTAAAGTTTTAAAATAAGTGAAAGATGATTAGAAAACATTTTAAATCTAAAACCAGGAATTAATATAGACCAAAATATAACTCAATATTATTAAAACAATTACATATACTCTTCATACTCTTCACCTATCAGGTAGAAATTTTAAATCTTTGATAACATGCAGTGTTACTGAGAGTCTGAAGAAATAGGGACTCAGGTATACTGCTGCAATATCAATCATGATTCTAAAATGCACTTGTCATTTGAAGCCAGCAATTCCACTTCCCACTATGTATCCTGAAGTGGTACTTGAGTGTAAAGGAGCACAGAGACTTGTTGCAGCACTGATTTTATTAGCCAAATATTGAAGACCACATAAATATCCAGCCACAGGAGAATTGTTTAAAAAGCAGCCTTTGCTAATGTGTGTACCCCTATGCAGCATCTAAAAAGAGTGAGGGAAGTCATTGTGTACTATAAGGGCAGGGGCTCCAATATTAAAGTGAAAGGGTAAGTTATAAAATATGTTTAAAGACGATCTTATTTGTGTGTAAAGCAAACCCCCATGAAGTATGCTATCTACTCCTACCTGGTGTGATTTCTGATGGAAAAATGGATAGATGGATATGAAAGTGTCCAAAGTATACCTTCCAACCTCTAGGAGGTGGACTGGATGGAAGGAGGAGGCGAAGGGGGTCTTCCACTTTCTCTATTTTTGACTTAAATGTATTCAAAGGACTTTTTTTTTTTTGTATTCAAAGGACTTAAAAAATGCATTTGAATATCACACAGTGCTTTTTCTTTTTAAAGGTTTTATTTATTTATTTGAAAGAGAGAAACGGAAATAGTGACAGAGATAGCCAGAGAGAAAAGGAGCACGGAGGAGAGGGAGAAGCAGGCTCCCCACTGAGCAGAGAGACTAATGTGAGTCTGGATCCCAGAACTATGGGATCATGACCTGAGCCAAAGGCAGACGCTTAACCCACTGAGCCACCCAGATGCCCCTCACATAGTGCATTTTAAAATAAAGAGTAAAATAAATAAATAAATAAATAAATAAATAATATAAAATAAAGAGTAAAAACTCTTCATAGCATTTTTAATCCCAGAATTTTCTGTCCAGCCACTGTGCTATGATTTTGCCGCAGCTTGGTATTTTAGTTAGGGTGCCATCAACGTTTGTACAGAAAGTATCATACAGCTTTGGGATGCTTTAATATCAGAGCCAGAGGTGGAATTCGTGGTCAAAGATTGTGCACAGTTTCTTGCTACATTTTACTAGATGCTGAAGGAGTTGCTGCAAGTTCCCTTCTGACAACCACGGGAAAGAGGCTGGTCTCTCACGCTGGCCCTTGCTTTGATCATATCGCAGTCCCTCCGTCTTTCCCTCTCTTTGCTGCTTTGATAAACGTTCCATCAAACCTCATTTTGTTTTAATTTATTTCTTTGATCATTAACGAAGGAAAGTATTTCCCCATGTGTTCAAGTTTTATTTCCCTTTCTGCGAATTCTTTTCTTATCCTTTGCCCATATGCCTGCAAGAGTCTGGATATTCCTCTTGTATGGGCTCTCCATATTACAAATCCTATTGCCATATATATTTTTTTTTTTTGCAAATACTTCTCTAGTATTTTGCAAATATTTGTCCTACTTTTTTGCAAATGTTTCTCTAAATTTCTTTGTGTTATCTTCCCCAGAGCTTTAGATTTATTCATGGGCTCCTCTTTCCCTTTCTTTGCTGGTTTTATTTACAAACTCTCATCACTGCTCCCCCTCCCCCATTCTGTACTAATAGCTTCGGCTAGCCCTCATCCCTTATCATTTTCCTTCAAATTTTATTTCCTTTAAAAAAAAAGGTTTTTGCAGCAAAGCTTCATTTTAATTCTGTTTATATGTTTATCCAACGTAATCACTTCCTTATATTAGAAGGATGTGCTATTGCTGGGATGAATTCTTAAATTTTCAGATTTGATCATCATTTACTCAGTTATTGATTACATGCCTTCCTGTCTATACTCCTGTTAAAAACTCTTTGCTTAACTTTTTCATCTTAATTGAAATACTTCTGTTTAAATTAGCATCATTGCCACCATAATATTTCTAATACATGCTTTCCAAAATATTAAACCCCACCCCTTTAACATTTTTAACATTAACACAAGTGTAAGCACATAAATCTTTCATCTGCTAGCACATTCTCCAATAACAGGAGTGGCCTGTGCCTGCACTGTACAATATGGTAGCCACTAGCCACATGTAGTGATGGAGCCCTTGAAATGTGGCCAGTACAAATGAGGAAGTAGTTTTAATTGTATTTAATTTTAATTATGTTTAATAACTATATATTGCTAGTGGCTATGTTACTAGACAGTGTCGGCTCAGACCTTTTCAGAGTTATTTCCTGCTTTTCAGATTCATTTTTGGGTGAACCTAACTGAGCTCATTAAAGACACAGAAATCACACTCATCATACTTTGCTGCAAATGCAAAATCAATACTACCACATTTTTTCCATCTACCCACCTAACTTCAAAAACCTAATATTTTTGAATCATTAGCTTTTATTTAACAATTGTCATTTATTACCTTCCTCGGGCTTCCAATTAGGCTATTTTCAGGTTTAAGAATGGTGAGATGTCAAAAGCTCCTAATCCGTCCCTCTGCCTCCAGTACTATTTTTATCTACACCATTTTAGTTCCTATGTTTGTTATTTTATTCTCAAATTATTCCAGGGGAAGGAGGACCTGAATTAACCCCAGCAACCTATAATAAGAGTCTTGAAAGCTATAAAATATAATGAGACATCAGCACATAACACATGCTGATATAAATGCCCCTGGGATTTCTTAAATGCTAATTTTAAGTTTCTTTTCGTTGTTGTTATTGTTATGTCTGTTAGCATGGGGGGGGGGAAGAGAGACGGAATTTTGTAAAGCATCTAAAAATTCCTCAGTGCTCACTATATCGTACTAGGGAATAGAATTTTCCCTAAACCGTGGTAGGTGTGAGGACTGTCCATCTGGCCCACACGCACGGATGGAGGAGGGCAGGGGGATGCAGGATAGCAGCCCCTGGTGTCTTGCATGCCTTTCACTATGGATACAGAGGTCACTTGCAATTTTTTTTGCATCTCTGTAAAAGCAGTGGTGAAGCTGCCTGTCCCACCACCTCCTATTTATAAACCCCACTATCCCCATGTCCCTGGTAGCTCCATCTGTTTACCTAGTCATAGCCACTATGGGCGCTTGATGTTTTGCTTCCTCTTGCCACATGACACGCAAAGCTGACTTCCAAGACCGTTGGCCTAAACTGAAATTTCAAACAAAACCTGGTACAAATATTGTTGTTTCTTGCTCCTTTCCTGAGGTTGAGAGGAGGGAAGAAAAAAAAGAAGAAGATGATGAACAGAAAAGGAAGGAGAAGAAAGAGGAAGAGACAAGAAAGGTGAGCCACAAGAAAATATAAGAAGAGTCTTGGCTTTTTGGTGACTTACTATTTATTTGTAATAATCCACACATAAAAGGTGCTTCCATGATTTAAAATAGCATGTCCTTCAGAAATTTAGGGGATCCTCCCTGCCCCCTCTCCAATTCTCAGTGAAGAGAAAAAAAATAGCTACTTATGATCTTGGATATAAAAATAATGACCTTTACTTTTTTTTTTTTTCTAAATCATCCCCAATATGTTTTCAATCCAGAGTTTCAGCCCCCTGGCCATAGTCATTTCACTCATGTTGTTTTATGAATGTTTTTTTTGGTACGACTTCCACATGATTGTACTGTTAGTGATATTTTCCTATTAGCTTTAAATACCTTTCTCCCATTCTCACTCCACGTGTTGTCCTCAGTGACCTGTCTACCCCTTTCACATACTTTATGGATCATGTCATTCCCTACCTGGGATATTTATATTTTCTAGACTATAAAGTCTGATGTGGCTTAGGTATGCTTAGGCGTATGGGCTCCCATCTTTCAATTCATGTTATTTAGACTCATAAGATATTCCTGGTCAGGATTTGCTCCATAATTTGTGGGGCCCAATGTGACAATATGGATATGTGGGGATCCTTGCTCAAAATTATCAAGGACAGAGACAGTGGAGCATTTAACCAAAGTGGGCTCTTCCAAGCTTGGGGTTCTGAGTGACAGCTTGCAATGCCGTGAAGTGAACCCCATTTGCAGTTTTGTCCTATGATACTGGGAAGGGTGCGCATGGTCACTAGCAGCAAAACTTCATGTCTTACGGTCTCCTCCTCTTCCTTTAATCTAGATTCTTCTTTTTCCTGGGAAAATGACAGTCCAGTGTTCAGAATTGAGCGTTATTTTGTGCTTAGACCTGAAGGCATTCAGAACTTATTTGTTCTGTGAGGACTTGGACTCTTACTGAGGAAACTGAAGAATTTTGAGCAGTGGAGGGATGTAGTCAATGTGCATGTTAGGAAGGGGTTTTTTGGCAGCAGCATGGAGGGCAGACTTCTAGTTCTAGACTATCTAGAAGATATGGCAGTGACTGCAGAGTCAGGGAGCTCTGCCTTTGTCCAGGGGTGAAACAAAGAGAGTCTGAACAAAGCTGCAACATAAAGTGAGGAGAGGGTAGTTATGACAACTGCATACAAAGCAGAAATCAGCAAAACCTGGTGACCAGTAGGATTGGGCAGCACAAGAAAAGGAGCCAAGGACAATCTTCTGGTTCAGACTCACGGAAATAGGTTGATCTTAGCGATAGTCACAGAGGTAGGAGAAGCAGGAGAGAACCAGGCTGGGTAGGGAAGATAACAGTTCTATTTGGGGAAATGTTGAGTTTGAGGTGCCTATGGGCATCCAGATCAAGATGTACGATAGTTTTTTGATGTTTAAGAGATAGATCTAGAAAGCCTATACTGATATAGAAGCTGTGTTGGTCCTTGGCCAACTTGCCATTGGATGCTTTTCTTGCTCTGCCCTTTAGAACAGGTTGCTGACCTCAACAGGTTTTGTCTCAGGCTCCCTTCTCAGGGGCTGCTGGTTGGGTTTGGCCAAAGAGATGCCACGGTGGGAGAGAGTAAGGCAGAAGCCAGGAAATGTCACCCCCTTCTCTGCTCTAGACTATCGTCCTCCTGGGCTCATCTCCACTATGGCTCCAGTTGCCCCAGGGCACCAGAGCCATTGGCACCAGAGCCATGGTATAGCCCCACTTTTTCCTTCCATCCCTCCAGCCAGGAGGTAGCAGTTTCCTGCCACTGATTTCTAGGTTGTCTCAATACCGTTTGTTTGTTTTCCCAATTCTTCAGCACCTGTAAGGATGAAGTTCCTTGTATGTTTAAATTTAGAATGTTTTCTCTTTTCCTGCCTGACACAGAACTCATTACCATACATAGATGTTTGTTAAGGTAATTGAATGTGTTTTGACTGTAGATGACTGAACATCAAGTGAATTTGGTACCAAGTTGGTGCTATTAACAAGGGCATTTCCAGGGGACTCCTGAGGATGGAAGCCAGGTCACAGTGGATTTTTAAAGTGTCTGAGAATTTTAAAAAGTAATGAGTACCCATTTCAGGTTTTCATTTTTTTTTCTAGAAATTTAACTACTAAAGGGAGGAATGAAGGAAACTGTATGAAGGGAATTTTTGAGGATGAGAAAAGCCTGGGTATGATTAAAATAAAAGAAAGAAGAAAAAGGAACTGGAGAGGTAAGTGAAGAAGAAAGATCCTAACGGTGGTAGTATAAGATCCAGAGCCCCGTAGGTAGATTGACTTTGGGCAGAGGGTCGCTTACTCATCTCTTACAAGAGAAAGGGCCTCAAGAATGAAATAGATGTGGGAGTGAATGGGTGATGGGCACTGGGGGTTATTCTGTATGTTAGTAAATTGAACACCAATAAAAAATTAAAAAAAAAAAAGAATGAAATAGATGCAGACATTTTGGTAGGTAGGGGACCAGATAAGAATTTGATTTAGCAAAAAAAAAAAAAAAAAGAATTTGATTTAGCAAAGGCTTCTGTTTTCTCTGTGAAATAGCAGAGGTTATGCTGGTAGGTTTACAGAAAGTGGTGGAAAGTGGTGCTGGCCTCAAAGGGGAATGGGAGAAATTGCAGATACAGGTCAAGACCAAGTCACTGCAGGCCTGTGTGACATTCTCCAGTTTCTCTCAAAGCCATTGTGGGAGTGGCTCAAAATCCATTCTCCATGAACCAGTGGAATCACCTGGAAACCTACTAGATGTGCAAAATCTTAAGCCCTAGGCCTATTGAATCAGAAAATATGGGGGTGAGGTCCAGCGGTCTGTGTTTTAAGAAGCTCTCCAGGGAATTCTGATGCTCACTAAAGTTTGAGAACCTCTGTGCAGACTGTGGCCACCTGAGGTGTGGTCTGTAGATAAGCAGCTAATTTGCGATACATAATCTCAGCCTCTCCTTCCCCCAAATTGGAATCCGGATTTTATCAGGATCCCCAGGTGGTTTGAATGCACATTTAGTTAAGAAGCACTGAACTTGGTAGTTTATTCTCACCAAGGGTGTTTGGGGGTATTTATAGTGGATTCATGAAAGCTTAAACAGGATGTAATTTTTAGGGGAGCAATTTCAGGTTCAGTTTAGATGGCAGGGGATATATCGTGTTTAGAAGCTGAGAACCCCTTCTGACATCAAATGGCTGCACATTTCTTATAGCTGCACATTCTGTCTCCTTGTATGGATTACACATGAGACCAAATTAAAAAATACAAAACCAAACCAAAGCAAAGACAGCCCTTCATCATACAGCTGGCTAGTCCTTCAGCAAAGGTTATTGAGAGTCCAGCAAAGACTCTGAGATGCCCAGGTCGCTACCTAGTCCCTTCACTCGAGAGTCCCCCTCAACCAGAAGACACCCACCCAGGAACACATTACTGCCATGCCTCTGGGAGGACACGATCCTGATCCACTAGCAGATCAGGGAGGAGCAAGCCAGGTGCCCAGGGTGATGGGGGTGGGGGGAGCTCGTGGAATGAGGTCCTGCCAAAGGCGAGTGTCACAGGGTAACCGGGGATCCACCAGATGATGAAGTGGCAGGAAGGACATGGCAGGGAGAGATAAAAAAGGTGGGGCGGGGGGAGTGTGGTGCAGGGAGCAAAGGCATAGGGCCAGCAGGGAGAGTTCAGGAAGGCCACCTGGGGGATGGAAACACATACATTGCAATGCCAGGATAGTTTCATGAAAATAACTGCTCTCTTCCACTTTCTCAGTCCAAAGACTACATAGTCTTGCTTTTGCACACGACTCTGTGTGGGACTGCAGCTCAGCGGGCATGGTGGGAGAAGGCAGCAGGCGCATCCCCACACTTCCTACGGGACTCAACGGTCTAGAGAGGAAAATCCAGATGTGTTAGACGGTCCTATGGAGAAGCCCCTCGACTGTCACATCCTCTCTTCTCAATGAAGAAAAATCATGATTTCAGTGGCACAGAGAAATGTGAATACTTATGTTGAAGGCATTTGACAATCTCATTTTTTCACTCAAATCAACATGCCTAAGGGCACCCTAAAGTGTACCCAAGCCAGCAACACCAGCCTTCTCTCTGCATCCCCTGGGTTACACAGTCACCACTGGATTTATGCCAGACTACACCAAAATGAACATCTGAGAATTATTCCCCAAGGACCTCAGCTCTTCTCCCATTGCAGAGGGTGGGTATGAGGCCTGAGGCCCAAGGCCCAGACATAGTCTGCTGACTATCCTTTAGCCTTTAATATTTCTGCAGAAATGCATGATACTCTGTCTCCTAAATCGTCCCTCAAGAAAGAGGCAGAGCTTATGTTTGGACTTTACGACATCTCTCATTTTACCACGGTGCTCACTCGAACCCTAAATTTTGAACAATGGAGGCAAAGAAATGTAACTTAGATTAGGCAGCTTTTCCTGGGATCACCAGTGCTGCATGAACTGGAAAAAAGAATTCTAGACATCACCTTACAAGGCAAGATCATGTGTGATTTTGGTGTGGAGCTCGCAGGTAGCAGATGGATTTCTGTGGTTGGGAGGAAGTGTCCAGGGGCAACAGCATACACAGATCTACACAGCTCAGCTGTCCATGAACATCATGTGCTCTGGAAAACCGCTAGAAGACTGGAAACGTGGTTCTAGTGGTAGAAAAGACACTGCTATAGAAGACCCATATGGAAAGTATGGGTAAAATAGATCCAAGGAGTGTGAGAATGGAGAAAGCAATTTTAAAAGCTGAAATTACTATTTTGTACAATGTTTACTTTAAAATATTTGCCTAGGCACCTGGGTGGCTCAGTTGGTGAAGCGTCTGCCATCAGCTCAGGTCCTGATCCCAGGGTCCTGGGATCAGGTCCCACATGAGGCTCCCTGCTCAGCAGGGAGTCTGCTTCTCCCTCTGCCCCTCTCCTGTGCTTGTGATCTCTCTGCCTCTCTCTCTCAAATAAATGAAATCTTAAAAAAATATTTGCCTATAATTTAATGAATAGTGCTTTTACTCCTTTACGCACACTATGAAGTCCAATTCCATCTACCCGTTGAGTAAATGACTCATTTATCTGATGCCCTGAACTACTTGGATGTTAACACAGGCATCTCAAATAAAACATGACCAAAACAGAATTCTTGGCTTTCTCTACACATTGATTCTTTCTACAGTTTTGCTCCTTTCAGTAAATGGCACTGCAGTTTACCCAGTACCTTAAACAGAAGCCTAGACATCATTCTTGATTCCTTTTTCTCCCACATCCCAGCTTTATCTTCAGAATACATCCCAAATTCGGGGATCCCTGGGTGGCTCAGCAGGTTTAGCACCTGCCTTCGGCCCAAGGCGTGATCCTGGGGTCCCGGGATCGAGTCCCACGTTGGGCTCCCTGCGTGGAGCCTGCTTCTCCCTCTGCCTGTGTCTCTGCCTCTCTCTCCCACTTCTGTGTATCTCATGAACAAGTAAATAAAAACAAAAACAAAATACATCCCAAATTCAACCAAACCCAGCACCTCTACCGCTACCATATTTCTCTAGCACCCATCATCTCATAGTGGGACTATCACACTAGTCTCCCAACTAATCCTATGGCTTTCACTTTAGTCTTCCTATAGGCAAACCTTCACACAGCAGCCAAATTGTCTTAAACACACAACACAAAGTATGCCTCTCTCCTATCTAGCAGCCTCCAATGATTTCGCATCACACTCAGAAGAAATCTAAACAACCCCAGGAGTCCTAGAAGACCCCGAATAATCTAGCCCCATCCCACCTCTAGCTAACCTGCTCTCCTCTTCCTCTTCTATCTACACCACCTGTCAGACTTCCTTGATCACATCAAACTCATGTGCATGTCAGGCCGTCACACTTTCAATCCCCTCTGCCAGAATGTCCTTTGTCAGGTCTTAGCATGGCCTGCTGGCTCTTGTGCTTTGCTCGGGTCCTACTCGATACCACCACCTTTTCTAACCACCCTGCTAAAGCCGCACCCCATATCCGATGCATTTTTTTTTCTTTAGAGCACTTATTACCAAGCAGCTAGAATGTAAGCTCCATGAAGCTAAGAGCTCAACTGTCTTGTTCATTCCTCTGTCCGTAAAGTACTGCCTAGAATCTGTAGATGCTCAAACATTTCTTTCCTGAATTTAAAGTAGTAATCTACTTTAAATCTATACTTTAAATACTTTAAATCTAAAAAATAAATAAATTAAAACAATAAATAAATACTTTAAATCTAATCCTGAATCTTCCATCAATATCTCTGTGGGGATGATTCTCCATCCTAGTGGGCCAACAAATTTATTTTTGCTGCCTCTTGTTGGAAGCCCTAATGGCTCTCAAACATTACCATGCCTCAGAATCACCTGGAGCGGGGATGGGGAAATTTTATTTTATTTTATTTTATTTTATTTTATTTTATTTTATTTTATTTTATTTTATTTTATTTTTGCTTTATATATTTTATTTATTTATTTATTTATATATTTATTTTTATTTTTATTTTTTTTATTGGAGTTCAATTTGCCAACATCTAGCATAACACCCAGTGCTCATCGGATGGGAAACGTTATAAAAACACAATCTCAGTTTCTGATTCTGAAGACGTGGGGTGGAGCCAGAAAGCTTGCACCCTAACAGGTAACAGGGTGCTGCCGCCCTTGTGATCCAGGCCCCAGGCTTTTAGAACATGAGGAACGTGTGTCACTTGTCCCCTCCAGCCGCATCACTCCTTCACACCTTTCTCTTTTCGACCCCATTACCCTTTTGGCAATTGCCAGTAGCATCACAGGAAGGCAGCAGGGCTGGCTTTGCTCCCCTGTAGGAGGGCAATCATGTGAGGCAAAGCGCTTGAGGATGAAGGCTTCCACTTTCCTCCTCCCGGGACTGCGTGCTATAGCTGTCAGGCTCTCTTAAAAGTCTGTGGGGGGAAATGTTTGTGGACCACTATGCATTCTAATTATGTCAAAACTTGTAAAGGAATGCTTTTCATCCTCAGGCCTGGTCAGGCGTTAAGCCAAGTGCCTTCTGCGCCTTATAGAACACGTCAGGGTCATCGGCACGGAGGGTTGTGGTTGGCCACAGATAGTCAAGTGGGGCTCTGGGGTAGCGATTGCAAATCCGGGCATCGATTGTTTAACTTCTGCCCTGTGCTAGTCAAAGGAAATGGGAACGAGATCCAATTCTTCAGCTGCAGCAAAGAGAGTTTTTATTTATTCCAGTGGGTCACGGAGTCGGGGGAGAGAAGTTCCCAAGAGGTTTCTTGTTTTAAAGGTGTGTGTGAGGGACGCCTGGGTGGCTCAGTGGTTGAGCACCTGCCTTTGGCTCAGGGCGTGATCCTGGAGACCCGGGATCGAGTCCCCCACCTCGCTGCATGGAGCCTGCTTCTACTCCCTCTACCTGTGTCTCTGCCTTTGTCTTTCTCTGTGTGTCTCTCATGAGTAAAAAAATAAAATCATAAAAAAAAAAAAGGTGTGTGTGCTATGGTCTGAACATCTGGGTCCCCCAAGATCATCTGTTGAAATCCTAAGCCCCAATGTGAAGATATAGAAGGTAAGTCCTCTGGAAGATCATGAGGGCAGAGTGCTCATGAGGGCAGTGTTCCCATAAGTGGGATTAGTGCCCTTATAAAAGAAGCCCCAGAGAGCTCCCTCATCCTTTCCACCATGTGAGGTCACGGTGAGAAGAGTGACATCTATGAGGAAGCAGATTCACTAGACACTGAATCTGCTCGGGCCTTGACCTTGGACTCCCCAACCTCCAGAACTGGGAGAAATAAATGTCTTCTTTTTAAAAGCCACCCAGTGTCTGCTACTTTGTTATAGATGCCTGAACAGATTAAGGCTGTTTGTGTGTGTGTGTGTGTGTGTATGTGTGTGTGTGTGTGTGTGTGTTTTAATTTCCACTTAGGTGAATCAGCCTGGAGCATTTGGGGCTGTAGAGGAGGCTTCCATATTTCTTCTCCACTCCCAACCTTTTTCATGCACATTCATATTTGATAATTGTGAGCCGCGTTTTTCTTCGGGTTGTCTACTGCTCATTCTCCAGAGTAAAATCATTAAAGCTGTCCCTGGGAATACAACGATCTTGGTGGTATGACCCCTTCAACAGCGATTGTCCACCAACCCTAGCCAGAATGGATTTGTGCTGGGCTAAGCATGCACTTAGCAAGTCCTTGAACCCGAGACAGAAATTTTGTGGGAAAATAGTGGGGAGGTAGCATCAGGGGAGGTCTGGGATGAAAACAGCGGTAGACAAGGGGATAGAACTGTTCTTTATCTTGACTGGTAGTGTTCACACAAATCTACATGTGTGATAGAATTGCACAAAACTAAATACACACGCTTCAATGATTGCATGTAAATCTAATGAAATCAGAATAAGGTGGATGTATCATATCAATGTCCTGGTTGCGATACTGTACTTTTGTTACGTAGGATGTTACCATTAAGGAAGACTGGGTGAAGGTTCTTTTATTTTTTAAAGATTTTATTTATTTATTCATGAAAGACACACAGAGAGAGAGGGCAGAGACACAGACAGAGGGAGAAGCAGGCTCCAGGCAGGGAGCCGGACGTGGGACTCGATCCTGGGACTCCAGGATCATGCCCTGAGCCGGAGGCAGGCCCTCAACCGCTGAGCCACGCAGGGATCCCACTGGGTGAAGGTTATATAGGATCTCTCTGCGTTCTTTCTTACAACTGCATGTGAATATACAGTGATCTCAAAATGCACATTTTAAAAAGAAGCTACAGAGAGGACATGTCTGGTTAATTCAGAATGTAGAAGCCTGGGCAGCCAGGGCATCGAAAGGATTTTAGGAGCCCAGACAAAGAAGAAGGCCCACATCTAAAGAGAAGAGAGACACAGAAGGGAAGACAGAGCATGTTCCTAATGAAAACCTCACAGCTCCCCATCCTTAAATTGCCCTGCAAGGAGGATATAGTCTATCATCAAGCCGTAGTTTCTAAAATGATCATCCTCCAGTTACTGAAAGCAAAAGTGACAATAGCTGACACTTACCGAGTGCAGCCAGATGCCAGTTTCTTTGCACGAGTTACCTTATTTGAGTCTTTCGATAGTCCCACAAAGTAGGTACTGTTATATGTACATTGTGGAGATGAGGACGCAGCGGCTCAGAGAGATGGAGAGACACAACTGGTAACTGGCAGTGCCAGGATTTGTCTGGTTTCCCCCAGGAGCATCACCAGCACTGACAGGGTGCTCACTAGGTGCCAGGTATACTGTCCTAAACGCCTTCTTTTCACAAGGAACAATGTGCATATCATCATTTTTTTTTTTCTGGAAAATTCTCCATCATGTGGTGGCCTCAAACAGCCACATGTGTTTATTGTATGCCTACTAAGTGCCAGCCACTTTGCACAAATCATCCCATCAAGTCTTTGGGGCAAGTCTGGAAGTGTTCTCTTTATTGATGGGAAAATGGAGGCCCAGAGACTCCTTGTCCAAAAGCACACAACCAACACCAGCAGAACCAGGTGGGCAGACCCCAGAGCTACCAGTCAACCTCTGAACTCTGCCTCCAACCCCAAAACTACACACTCAGTGTCATCCCATTTTCCCCTGGAGGCTAGAGATTTTGCAATCTCCTGGTGCCCACTGAGCAGGCACGAGCAGGGTTTTATTTTGCCCGGTATGTACCAGAGGCAGATCTTGCAAAACACCCGGGGGGGGGGGGGGGGTTGGGAAGGGGGGGGCTCTCCTTGTCACCTTAATCCATTCACTACTCAAGACACGGGACAATGCTGCTGTTGTGTGTTAATGTGGTTCAACACACAACAGCAGCGTGCACAAAATTCGTCTGTGCCAACCTGAATCCTAAGCCAGCAAGCCCCTTTCACGGCGGCAATGACCTTTTGCTTTGAAGGTCTGCAGGAAGCAACGTCTCTAGCACACGAGCCCCGGGCTGGGCTGCTTCAGTTGGTCACTTCGGGGCAGCCTGTAGGGGACGGATGGAGGACTGAAGTGGCCATCTCTCAGTCCCCCTGAGGGGAGGGGCGACCTTCTCTGTTACCTTATCTCCCCCCCCCCGCCCCCCATCACAGAGGCGTGCACACGCAGTCAGGAGGGCTCGCCGTGGAAATTTCTTGCAGGAGCCGCCCACACGCGTGCTGGGGGCGCTGGGCCCGGGCTGCGGGGGCGGGGGTGGGGTGCTGGCCCTCTTCTGTCGGGGCGCGCCCGCTCCGGGCCGACTCCACGTCCTGGTTTTCCCCTCGCTCGCGTCCCCGCGGCTGCAGGCGCCTGTGAACACGCGGGGCCCCCGCCAGGGGCGGCCGCTATTGGAGGAGCGCGCCGGCCGCCCTCGCCCTCGCCCTCGCCCTCGCCCTCGTCCTCGCCCTCGCCCGCCAGCGCCGTCAGGCCCGGCCGCGGGAGCTGCGTGTCGGCGGCGCAGCTGGGAGCCCGGCTTTTGTTCCCCGACAAAACAGGCGCCTGAAAGGCAGGGCTGCCGGCGCCCGGCCCGGCGACGCGGGCATAAAGGAGTCCCGCCTGCCGACTCTGTGACCTGTCAGTAGAGGCAGCGCCCTGCGCCTCCCAACGATCGCGCGGGGACAAGGTGGCCAATTACGTGGGTGCAGGCGCCGCCCGCTCGAGCCGCGGGGGCAGGTCCCGCGCCCGCTCCCCCTGGGCCCGCAGCTCAGGTGCCCGGCGCCCTGCGGGCCAGGCGCGGCCCCGCCCGGCCGGCGCGGGGCGGACCGAGGGTGAGGGTTGAAGGGGTAGGATGTATGGATGGAGCGAGGGCATTGGGAGGGAGGAGGAGGGAGGAGGTACCGACGGTGAAGGGGGAGGACGAGCGAGGAGGGAGGAGGAAGCGAGGAGGGAGGACGGAGGCAGGAAGCAGGGGGGAGCGAGGGGAGGGAGGAGGGGGAGGGAGGAGGACGGAGGAGGGTAGGAGGGAGCGGGCGAGGGGGAGGAGGAGGAGGAGGAGGGAGGAGGGACGGAGGGAGGCGAGGGTGGATGGGGAGGGGTGAGGAGGGAGGGGGAGGGGGGAGCGAGGGGAGGAGGAGGGAGTAGGGAGGCAGCGAGAGAGGGGGAGGGGAGGGAGGAGGCAGGAGGGAGGAGGAGGGACGGAGGGAGCGGGAGGGGGAAGGGGAGGAGGCAGCGAGGAGGGAGGAGGAGGATGAGAGGAGGGAGGAGGGACGGAGAAGCGAGGAGAGGAGGAGGGAGGGAGGCAGCGAGGAGGAGCAGGAGAGGAGGGAGGAGGGACGGAGGGACAGGAGGGAGGAGGGAGGAGGGAGGCAGGCAGCGAGCGAGGAGGGAGGCAGGAGGAGGGAGGAGGGAGGAGGGAGGAGGAGAGGGAGGGAGGAGGGAGGAGGGAGGCAGGCAGCGAGGGGAGGAGGGAGAGGAGGTAGCGAGAGGAGTGGAGGAGGGAGAGGGAGGCAGCGAGGGGAGGAGTGAAGTATTATTGACTTAGTATGAGGTAGTGACGGGAGTTTATTTTTATTTATTATTATTTTGTATTTATTTATCTATTTTATTTTTTATTTTTTATTTATTGTTATTTATTTATTCTTTATTCATCCATCTATTTTTATTTTTTATTTTTTATTTTATTATTTATTATTTATTTATTATTTATTTATCTATTTTATTTATTATATTTATTATTACTTATTTATTACTTACTTATTTATTATTTATTTACTTATTTATTTATTTTTTGCCTCCTGTTTTCCCTCTGCGACTGAAAGGCTGTCCTTCTGCTGGAAACAAGTCACATGATGGATTCATTCATTCCGGGGAAGAAAAGCGATGCATTCAATGTCATAATGCGGTTCAGCTGCCCTGTGGTCCCTCGGTGGGCATAAATAGAGGCAGCTTCCACTGCACAATCTGTTTTTTTTTTTTTTTTTTTTTTTGTTTCTTTTTTCTAAGTGGGAACCCATCCGCGTCCAGGTTGTTACCTGCTTTGAGAAAAATCGTATGTGACAACCTGAATCCTAAGCCAGAGAGATGATGGGTGAGGATTCTCATTTCAGAAAGGATTCTCCAAATTTCCAAAGTATTCAGAAGACTTGAATGCCACCTCTCTTTCCAGAAAAACAAAATGAAACAGCCCCCGCCCCCTTCAATCGGTGGGTGTTGATGTCTCAAGTGCCACAGATAAAGAGGTGTTCCTTTGGTTTTGGACACAGTCTGGTTGGAATGAAGACTCTCTTGAGGAAGGCCGAAAGATAGTCATTTACATCTTAGTCTGAATGAGTTCAATCACTTCCTGAGAGCGGGTTTTTCAAGAAGGGAGGAGACTAGTTGCAAGTGAGTTCTCGAAAAGAGACAGGAACAACATGGTTGTCAATGAAGGCAGAAGAGAGTTTGGGTGCCTTAGAAAATGGATGTCTCTTGCTTCCCAATTCTGGGAACAATCCACTTTTTAAAGAAGGCACTTTTGTTTGTTTCGCTTTGTTTTTACAGCAGTAATAGGACTTTCTGTGACATGGAGTTGTGTATCTGCACTGACCAATAGTGTAGCCACTAACCATGTGTGGTTTGGAGCGCTTGACGTGTAGTTAGCGTGACTGGGGAACTGAATCTTAAATTTTATTTCATTTTAATAGCCATGTGTGGTTAATGGCTTTTATACTGAACAGTACAGAAAAATGGAATTTGCTCACAACTCTTCAGGAGTAAAGTAAAAGTGGAGTGAAGTTGGTGTGGTGGGCAGCCTCTAAGATGGTCCCTGATAATCCCACCTCCGGGTACTTACACCCCTGAGTGAGATCCCCTCCCTTCGAGCATGAGCTAGACCTACCAACTTGCTTCCAACAAGAGAATATGGCAAAACGTGATGGGATGTCACTTCCAAGATGAGGTTACAAAGAGAGGGTGACTCTGTCTTGAGCACCTTCTTTGTCCCTGTCTTTCCTTTGTTCTGTGGGAAGCCAGCTGCCATGTCATCAGTTACCCTATGGACAGACCCCTCTGCAAGAAACTGGTATCTCCAGCCACAGCCAGCAAGGATCTGGGGCCCTAAGTCTGACAACCCTCAGAGAATTAACTGCTACCAAGGGCCACAGAGTGAGTTTGGGAGTGGATTCTCTATCAGGAGAGCCTCTGTATGACAATAGTCCTGGCCAACACCTAGTTTGCAGCCTTCTTTAAAAAAAAAAAAATTTTTTTTTTTTAAGATTTGATTTATTCATTCATGAGCGACACACAGAGAGAGAGAGAGGCAGAGAGAGAAGCAGGCTCCATGCAGGGAGCCTGATGTGGGACTCGATCCTGGGACTCCAGGATCACGCTCTGGGCTGAAGGCAGGCACCAAACCACTGAGTCACCCGGGGATCCCCTATGCCTGCAGCCTTCTGAGTCCCAGAACTAGAGACACCCAACTAGGCCATGCCTGAATTCCTGACTCAAAAAAAATGTGAGATGATAATTGTGTGTTGTTTTAAGTCATTAAATTTGGGGGCAACTTGTGATAGAGCAACAGATATTAATATGGCTAGGCTCATTTAAAATACATTTGTATTCGTTAGGGCATCAAGAGATTCGAGGAAAACCTCCAAATATCAATGTCTAATGCAGTAAAATGTCGATCCTTTTAACAGTCCAAAGCGGGCACTCTTTCGATGGTGATTCATAGGTTAAAGATTGCTGTCTTTAACTTATGGCCGCTCGGGTTGCCCCGGAAAGCCATTTACATTCCAGCCATTTCGGAGGTGCAATTTGCAGAGTGGATCGTGGGGCTGAGTGCTTCGGTAGGGGAGCAGACACAGAGACGGTACATATCATTTCTGCCCATGTTCCACCGACCAGCCCTCAGTCAAATGGCCTTACCCAGCTGTAAGTCCTACTGGGAGACAGTCTGTATGTCCAGGATTAAGGAGGAGCAGATTCGGGGATCAGCTGGCAGGTTTTGCCACAACACAGTATCCTTTTGGGTGGTAAGTTCCCTTTACAAAAACAGGCCTTTTCATGCATTGCCAAACCCCAGGATCATGCAGACAAGGATCTTTTCACAGATAACAGTGAGGGTGATGACAGAATGGGAAAGAGACTGACTGTACTCCCCAGCTCTAGACAAGAACTCACCAAAGTTGTCAGAATGTTCCAGCCCAGTAACCTAGTCCATAATTCACCCAGATTTCACCATATCAAAATTGTTTAAAGAAAAGCATGGGCATATTCTGGAAATGAGTACAGAAGAGTGGGGAAAAGATGCCTGTGCATGTTCAGAGGGGATTCCTGAATTACAAAGGAAGGATCCAGGGTGGAATCCTAGGAGCTGAGGAATCCCTCAGATATGTTTCCAAAAGTGCATCAAATCTATGATTGCTTCTGAGGCCAACCCTGATTTTCTGAGTGCTGCCCCCAATGTCAACATCCATCTTGGGGTCTATAGATAAAGGAAAGAAAAACATTGGTTTACTTGATTCTTTTAAAGATTTTATTTATTTATTCATGAGAGACATAGAGAGAGGCAGGCAAAGGGAGAAGTAGGCTCCCAGTGGGGAGCCCGACGCAGGACTCAATCCCAGGATCCCAGGATCCCAACCTGAGCCGAAGGCAGATGCTCAACCACTGAGACGCTCTGGTGCACCTTGATCTGGTTGTTTCAAATTGAGGAGCTACTGCTATTATATACTTTTTTTTTTTTTTTTGAAATACCACTCCTCCTTTCATGTCCTTGGGCCCTTCCACCCACCTCTCTTCACCTCAAACTTGTGAGCTTATTGCCAACAAATGAGTCAGTGAAGATGGCAAGGTTAATTTCACTTAGTACATATCTGTCAACATTACGTTAAAAAAATGTTTGACACCCTGAACTAGTCACACAACCAAGGGAGGAAAGAGATGAGGAAGGGAAGGGGTAGGGGAGAGGGGATGAAAGGAGAAAGGGAGTGAAGGGAAGAAAGAAAGAAAGGAAAGGAAAGGAAAGGAAAGGAAAGGAAAGGAAAGGAAAGGAAAGGAAAGGAAAGGGAGAAAGAAAGAGAGAGAAGGAAAAAGGAAAGAACAGAGAGAACTGTGTGAAGCATATCCAAAGGTAGGTCTCTGAGTTGCTGGTGAAGCTCCTGCTCTAGGGTTCCTCACTTGTAGGTGCCCCCTCCTAGGCTGAGCACTCTCCTCCAAAGAGAAGGAAAAGAAGCAGCAGCTCTAGCATGTGCCTGTGCCTGAGGCCAGCAGTGTTGCCCTAGCCTAGGCACCCCCTCGCCATATATTCATAATATCTAACAGCTTTGAGATAAAATACACATAAAATATACCCATTTAAATGGTACAATTTGGTGTTTTAAATATATTCACAGAGTTGTGCAAACATCACCATAATCAAATTTGAGTACACTTTCATCACTCCCCAAAAAAAACCTGGGCTCACTGATGGTTTCTCCCCATTCCCACTCCCACCCCCTGAAACCCAGGCAACCACTAATATACTTTTGGTCTCTCTATATTTCCCGATTTTGGACATTTCATGTAAATGGGGTCATAGAATATGTGCTTTTTGTGACCAGCTTCCTTTATTTAGTATCATGCTTATAAGGTTCACCCATGTTGTAGCATGTACCAGAACTTTATTTCTTTGTACTGTTAAATGATGGTCCATGCTATGAATACACCACATTTTATATGCTTAGTCAGCAATCGATGGCCATTTGTGTTGTTTGTATATTCACTTTCGTATCTGTTTTGTATATGCCCTGCTGGTAATCTCAGAGTTGTGGGCAGGGTTGACAGACTGCCAGCACTACCCTATATCTCCTAGGCCTTCTGGGACAACTTGTCCTTTGGGCATGGTCAGAGAGCATTGGAACCCTATCTGGGACCCCTGAGAAGTATTTGAAGCTGAAGCTGCCCTGTGCCCCCCTTACAGGCTTGCTTCCAGATGTCCTGACTGAGGCTTCCAGGTGTCTTCCCTCAACCCAGGACTAGCCCAATGTAGGTAGGAATATGGGGGAGAGAAAGAGGTGCAGGGACCTGACCATGCCTAACCAGATGCTAGGGTGCTAGTTGCAGGAGCCATGCCAACTATGATCAAAGAGCTGGAGTTCTCTGAGGGCTTGCTGTAGCAGGACGCCCTGCCCAAGCAAGAAATTAAAGGAAGTTATAAATGTGGTATTGCTCATAACCTGTATGAAATTTCTCCAAATTCTTAATTTTTTTTTAGTTTGCTCAATTATGCTAAAGGAAAGACTGGATCATCCTTCTACTTTTTCAATGGAAAAATTCTATTACAAAATTGTTATATGAAGACGTAATTAAAGAATATAGAGAGGACTAATGTCACTGAAAGTAGTAGAGTAAGGAACTCCAATATTCTATCCTTCCATGAAAGCAAGGAAAAAAAAAAAAAAGTTGGCAAAAACTGTCCAAATCAATTTTTTTCAGAGACCCGGAAATTAACTAAATGTTTACAACATCCAGGGAGTACTTATTTAAGGAAAGTGCTGAATATCAGTAAGAATAGTGAGGTTTGTGGCATTTAACTTAGCCCAGGCCCACTGCCACACTCAAGTTAAAGGTAGCCTTGAAAAAAAACAGGCCAC
Source organism: Canis lupus familiaris (assembly GCF_011100685.1). Classification (NCBI taxonomy): domain Eukaryota; kingdom Metazoa; phylum Chordata; class Mammalia; order Carnivora; family Canidae; genus Canis; species Canis lupus. The sequence continues at coordinate 28,716,312 of NC_049250.1, forward strand.
ATTCCCAGTACTGATGGGACAGAATGGACCTCATTTGCAAAAAAATTATAATTATTACTTTTTTTCTCTGGTGCTTCACAGAAGACCAATTCAAAAGGCTTACCTTGATTTGCCTTGATTTAGAACTGGATCAGCTCAAAAGCTACTGGAAAGGAGGAGTTATTTGCCCAACATATTTGTAGGCAAATGTTTTAGTTGCTACTGCCTGAGGCTATAGATAACAGTTGGCATAAATCAAAAAGCTTAGAAGGAAAGGCTGGGAAATGAGATGTCTACAAAGACTTTGAAAAGTTCATGCATAGCCTTGGTAATCTAGAATGCCATGCATGCCCAGAAATGGCATGAGACGGCTGTAGGACCTGACCTCTGGCTGACCTTGAGGTTTTGCACAAAGGGAAAAAGACAGAGTTGTAAACTGCTGGGCTGAGTGTTGAAAGCATGCACCAACATATACAAATAGAACCCCTTTGGTAAAAGGCTATTTTTTGGTAAGTTTTGTAAGTTTTTTGGAAGTTTGGAGAGGAAATATATGTCCAATCATTAGCTGATCACTAATCTAACAGAACAGTTACTTAAAAGACCCCAAAGAGTGAGACTATAGAAATAGTTCATAAAAAAAGAAATAGTTCATAAAAGTCAATAAACAAATAACAATAAAAAAAAATAAGCAGCAAACAATAAACCCTGGAAAGAGGAGAGAATCTGATTTCCAGACTTGCACATTATAATATTCAAAATATCCAATTTTCAACTAAAAGTTATAAAGCATACAAAGAAAATAAATGGCTCAAGCACAGGAAAAGAATAGACTTTAATAAAAGTTATTCCTGAGGAGGTCCAGACATTGGACTTACTAGAAAAAGACTTTAAATGACATAGGTGCAAAAAGCTAAAGAAAACTGTATCTAGGGGCAGCCCAGGTGGCTCAGTGGTTTAGTGCCATCTTCAGCGCAGGGCCTGATCCTGAAGACCCGGGATTGAGTCCTACGTCGGGGTCCCTGCATGGAGCCTACTTCTCCCTTTGCCTGTGCCTCTGTCTTTCTCTCTCTCTCTCTCTCTGTGTGTGTGTGTGTGTCTCTCATGAATACATAAATAAAATCTTTTAAAAAAACTATAATAAAAAAAACCATATCTACTTTTTAAAGATTTTATTTATTTATTTGACAAAGAGAGAGAGAGAGAGAGTACATGCACAAGCAGAGAGGACCTGAGGGAGACAGAGAAGCAGGCTCCCTGCTGAGCAAGGAGTCTGATGTGGGATTTGATCCCAGGACCCTGGGACCATGACCCAAGCAGAAGGCAGATGCTCAACCAACTGAGCCACTCAGGCACCCCCAAGAAAATCATATCAAAAGAACTAAAGGAAAGAATCAGAATGATCTCTTACCAAATAGAAAATAGCAATAAAAGGATAAAGATTATATATTTAAAAGAACCAAATAGAAATTCTAGAGCTGAAAAGGTACAATTGAATTAAAACTTCATGGGGCATCAGGTTGGCTCAGTTGGTTAAGCATCTACCTTTGGCTCAGGTTGTGATCCCATACTCCTGGGGTCGAGTCCCACATTGGGCCCCCTGCTTAGCAGGGGAGTTTGCTTCTCCTTCTCCCTCCCCTAGCTTGTGCTCCCTCTCTCTCTTACTCTCTCTCTCAAATAAATAGACATAATTTTTTAAAAAGTAAAAAAAAAAAAAAAAAATCACTAGAGGAGTTCAACAGTAGATTTGACCAAGTATAAGAACCAAGTAACAGTAGATTTGACCAAGAATAAGAATTAGCAACATGAAGACAGGTCAATTGAAATTATCCAGTCAAAGGAACAAAAGAGAAAAAAAAATGAAGCAAAAAATTAAGAGTCTTAAAAGCCTGTGGGACACCATCATATGTATCATGTAAGTCTTAGAAGGAGAGAAAAAGAAGAAAGGCACAGAAAAATATTTGATAATATCAGAAAACTAAAATTTGATGAAAAACATCTACATATCCAAGAATCTCCATAAATTCCAAGTAGAATTAACTCAAAGAGATTCACACTAAGACCTATCATAATCAAATTATCAAAAGACAAAAGGCTCTTTGGTGCAGCAGGACTTATCACCTATAATAGAGCCTCAATAAGATTAACGGCTGATTTCTTATTAGAAACTTAAAAGGCCACAAAGCAGTAGGATGATGCATTCAAAGTACTCAAAGAGGGGAAAAAAAAAGCCAACCAAGAATTCTATATCTGGCCAAATGTTTCCTTCAAAAATGAAGAAAAATTAAGATATTCCCAGGTAAACAAAATATAGGTTGTTGCCAGCAAATATCTCCTGCAAAAAATATGCTAAAGAAAGTCATTCAGGCTGAAACAAAAGGGTGCCAGATGGTTACTAGAAGCCATATGAAGAAATAAAGATCTCTGATGAAAGAAACTACATGAATAAATATAAAAGACCATATTAATGTATTATTGGTAACTACTTTTCTATCTGATTTTTTTGCATATTTTTTATTGGAGTTCTATTTACCAACATATGGTATAACACCCAGTGCTCATCCCGTCAAGTTCTATCTGATTTAAAGACAACTGCATAAAGCAGTATTTGTCAACCTATGTCGATGGGTGCACAATGTATAAAGATATAATTTGTGATGATAACAGCACAGAACAGGGAAATGGGAGAATTTAGCTATGGAGGCGTAAGGATTTAGAACACTAAAATTAAATTGATATTAATCCGAACTAAGCCGTTATCAATTAAAAGGTTAATTGTGATTCCCCAGGGAAACCAGTAGGAAAAGAACTAAGAAATAATATATAGGAAAAGAAATTATGAGGGACTTAAAATGGCACAGCAGGAAATAACTAACATAAAAGAAGGCAGTAATAGAGGAACAACAAAAATAAACAGAAAACAAATAGAAAAATAACAGAAGTTCTCCTTCCTTAACAGTATTTACATCAAATGTAAACTAATCAAGCACTTTAGTGAAAAGGCAGAAATTGGCAAAATAGATTTTTAAAAAATGATCCAACTACATGTTGTCTACAAGAGACTCATTTTCTTTTTAAAAAGATTTTATTTATTCATGAGAGACACACAGAGAGAGGCAGAGACATAGGCAGAGAGAAAAGCAGGCTCCCCGCAAGGACGCCATGCAGGACTCGATCCCCAGAGTGGGATGACACCCTGAGCTAAAGGCAGGAGACTCAACCACTGAGCCACTGACGTGTCCCACAAGAGACTCATTTTCAATTCAAAAATTATAAATAGGTTGAAAGTAAAAGGATGGAAAAATATATTCTGTGCAAAGTGACTGAAAGAGCTGAAGTGGCTATATTAATATCAGACAAAATAGACTTTAATTGCTACTAGAAACAAAGGATTTTCAAAATAATGAAAGGGTTAGTCCATCAAGAAGATATAACAATTTAAAACATGCCTACACCTAACAACAGAGCTCCAAAATACTGAAACAAAAACTAGCAGAACTGAAGGAAGGAATAAACAATCGAACAGTAATTGTGGGAGACTTCAATGTTCCATTTTCAGTTGTTGCTAGATAACTAGATAGAAGACATAGCATATAACTAGATAGAAGACATATCATAATCAAATTATCAAAATTCTTCCAGCAAGGAAATAGAAGGATTGATAGTGTCAAAGGATATTATCAAGAAATTGGAAAAGCAAGCTACAGAATGGGAGAAAACATCTATAAATCTTATATCTGAGAAAGGGTCTAGTATCTAAAATATACAAAGAAGTCTGACAACTCAAAGACAAAAAGACAAATACCCCAATTTAAAAAGGGAAAAGAAAAAAAAATTAAAAAGGGGCAAGGAATTTGAGTAGATATTTCTCCAGAAAAGAATACAAATGACTGAGAAGCATGTATAAGGTTGCCCAGTAGTATTAGTTATTAGGAAAATGAAAGTCAAAACAATAATGAGGTAATACTTCACACCCACTAGGATTTTCACTATAGAAAAAAACCCCATAAATATTGATGAAGATGTGAGAAATTAGAAACCTCGTGCATTCAGGTAGGAAAAGAAAATGATTTTATTTTATTTTTATTTTATTTCCAGCTCTGGAAAACTGTTTGGCAGTTCTTCAAAAACTTAAACATAGAATTACCATATGACCCAGTAATTCTACTTCTAGGTTGTAGGCCCCAAATAATTGAAAATGGGTACTCAAACGAATCCATATAAACACATACATATGAGTACCATTTGCAATAGTCAAAAGTCAGAAAAAAACCATGTGCCTATCAACATATAAATGGATAAACAAATTATAAAACATCCAGACAATGAAATATTATTCAGCAAGGGGTGTCTGGGTGGCTCAGCCGGTTGAGTGTTTGACTTTGGCTTGGGTCATGATCCCAGGGTCCTGGGGTCAAGCCCCAAATTGGGCTCCCTACTCAGTAGGGAGCCTGCTTCTCCCTCTTCCTCTGCTACTTCCCTGCTTGTGCATATGCTCTCTCTCTTTCTCAGTCAAATAAATAAAATTTTTAAAAAGAGAAATACCCAGCCATAAAAGCTGTGGAGTATCAATACTTGCTATGATGTGGATGGATTTCAAGAACATTATGCAAAGTGACAGAGGCCAGACACATGATTCCGTTTATGGGAAATATCCAGAATAGGTAAACTCAGAGAGAGATTGAGAGAGAGAGAGAGGTGTGTAGCTTGGAGGTTACCAGGGGCTGAGGGAAGAGGAAATGGGGAATAACTGCTTAATGGGTATGGGGTTTCTTTTTGGGGTGGTAAAAATGTTCTGGAACTAAATAGAGGTGGTGGTTACATAACACCGAGAATGTACTAAATCATTTTATTTTATTTATTTTTTATAAATTTATTTTTTTATTGGTGTTCAATTTGCCAACATATAGAATAACACCCAGTGCTCATCCTGTCAAGTGCCCCCCTCAGTGCCCGTCACCCAGTGATTGATTTTATCTTATGTACATTTCACTTCAAAAAATTTTTTTAAGGAATAAAGTACTGTTCTAAATTTCAATATGGTAAAATCTTGAAAATATTATGCTAAGTGAAAGAGGCCAGACACAGAAGGCCCCAGTTTGTATAATATCATTTATATGAAATGACTAGGATCAGCAAATCTATAGAGACAGAGAATAGATTATGGGGAACAGAAAATGAAGGGCACTTGGGACTGACAGCTAATCCCAAACAAAATCTTTGGGGGCTAATAGAAATATTTTGCAATTAGATAGTGATAATTGTTGCATGACCTAGTGAATATATTAAAAACCACAAAATTGTATGTTTTGAAACAGTGAACTTGGTGTTACGTGAATTTTATCTCAATTAAAAAAAGTATTCAGCAAAGAGAAATAGAGAAAAAGTGTTGTGTGTGGAAGAAATAGGGAAAAAGGCATGTCTGCAGTTAATTAATTATGGTTATGATAAAATTATGTCACTTTTTCTGAATTTTGTGGTGCTTTTCAGCTTTTTGATTATTTGTCACTTGTTGTGATCTCTTCTCTTACCCTAATGAGTAATCACTTTTGTACCTATTTTGTATTTTTTTTTTCCTGGTAGAGTTCTCAAACACTCACCCTCCTCTGAGATGCTCTTCTAGTTTCAATTCTTACATTACACTGCCACTGCCTTCATTTGGGTTGCCACAGGGAGTCAGACAATTGCCTACTTGTCCTATAGCTTCACAAGCCACTACCCCAACCGGCCCCCAAACTGTGGCCACGGAAAATCTCAGAAAATCTCACGGAAACCCATGTAGGAGTCCTCCCTCAGCTGTGGTTTGGCTTTCCATAGTTTCCTTTTCTTGGGGTCAATCAGGTCGTGTTGACCAATGGTACCCTACCTCACAACGCCTTGGTCATTGCCTAAATGTCCCTCACCGTAGGCATTTCATTGTCTCACAGCAACACAAGAAGGAGGGTGAGTACAGTATTAAGATACTTTGAGAGCAAGAGGAGACCACAGTCACCTAACTTCGTTACATTATATTATTATTATTGTTCTGTTTTATTATTATTTTTTTAACCTCCTACTGTGCTTAATTTATGTTTTAAATTTTATGATAGGTATGTGGGTGTAGGAAAAAAACATAGTATATCTAGGGTTTGGTACTCTCCACAATTTCAGGTGCCTCTGGGGGTCATGGGATGTGTCCCCTGTGGGTAAAGAGGGACTATTGTATTTTCTCCCTTCTCATCTCTGCTGAGAAACCTTCCAAGGCTGTTTGTCTGTAGGGTAAGGAGCAAATTTCTTAAGAGAGCCCAGCATGTCTTTCCAGATCTGTCTCTTTAAGTCTTTCCCTCACTAAATTGCATCTCTGCATCAGAAATCTTGTCTAACTCTTCCTCAGGTTTTTTAAATCTCCTGTTATCCTTCCTCCCTTACCTATGGTGACCTTCCTCCACCTGTTCCTCTTGGGGAATTCTTTCTGTCTCTACGCTCAGTTCAGGTGTTGCCTCTGCAAGGTTTCCCAGCTGCCTCTGCAGCCCTTACAATCCTGTATTGTTCTTACTTGGTAAAAATATGTTTGCATTCTATATGTTTACAAATCGACTACAATAATTTGAGCAATTTTCCTGTGCCCATGAATATATCTAAGACCTAAATACGTGTGTTTTATCACATACATATGTGTTACACACATACATATATATTTTTAAAATTTGTTGCCCAAAGAACTAGGTGTCTACAAACACATCCACGGTAGGGATGGTATCACATCTATGTAGAAAATGTTTTTCTCTGAAGTTACTTTATTTTCTGTACGGAGCATGCACTTACCCATGTGTCTTTGGCATTGACACAATGGAGTGATCGCTTTCTGAATTGGATTGGAAGTATGTGTGTGTGTGGGAGGTGTGTGTGTCAACATTTTTTCCCTTAAGGACTTCAGGCACTGAATAAAGAAATAAGCACATGAGAACAATTAAGCATATTAATATTATAAATAAATGTCAAGTGGCATACTGCAAAACAATGAAATGAGCACTGATGGCCACGGAGAATGGTGGATTGTATCGTCACCACCATCACCGAAGGGTTAAAGCTGATCAAAGGCCGGCTTATTGGACTGGAGAGGCAGTAAACAGATACAGGTGAAGGCTGCTGGTTCAGGGTGAAGAGGCAAAGTGGTGCTCTTTGGGAAGGCGAGCACTTGAAGGCTCTTTGGATGAGGGGAGAGAATTTTACAATTTTCACGTGGAGAGGAGGGAATTCTTTGATCCCAGTGGGAGGCCATGAAGTAATTCAGTGTTTTCTTTGGAAGTACTCTCTTCTCTTGCTGAGATTAAAAGACATATGGCAATCTAAGAATTTTTACTACTCCAGCGAAAGTTTCCCCCTAACCCCCAAATCCCATCTTGTGAGGAAGAGGGAAATGGGGCCCCGGTTAGGTACACTGAGTCAGCGCATGGGACCAAAATACCAAGTGGGGAAGGCAGGCTGCTTTCCTCTCTTCTTTGTTCCTTCTTGCTCACTCAGCACTCTGAGGGCTTCCCAGAGAAGGTGACAGACCAGGCTCCGCCAGGGACTCATCGGTGGATTGGTAGGAAGTAGAAGATGCTTTTCACACTTCATTTTATTAGACCAGAATTCCCAGAACACCATGAAAAAAAAAAGAAAAAACCCACTCCACAAGTCACACTGTATTTCTGTGTGTGAGAGGAACACACTCTCTCTTGGTATGCTGATGGAAAAGAGAGTTATAAGCTCCTTGGGGAAGCATGTGGTTTATTTATTATGCAAATTTTAATCTAGTGTTTTATGGTTTGCTTCCTCTCTTTTTCTCTTTCTCACACACACAGTTTGGGAAGGTTTGCTTTGATGTCTTTTCCCTTCCTTTCTTTCTCCACCTGTTCCAAAGCCTGCTGGAGCCTAATGTTCTAAGAACCACATAGACCCTTTGGGAGGATTTGACTCTGCCTCAAAGGGTGAACATTGCCACGTCCAGAGGACAAGATGCTCATCAACCTGGCAGAATGAATCTCTAAGGGGAGAGCTAAAATCACGAGATGAGCCACGGGAGGTATTTTAGGGATTTATTTATTATTTATTATTTATTTTATTTTATTTTATTTTATTTTATTTTATTTTATTTTTTTGTATTTTAGGGATTTAACAGAAAATCTCAAACCTCAGCAAAACCAATGACTTTGATATTGTGTTTCTTTCCTCCTTCAACAAACCACTGAATGTATACTATGTGTTTGGCACTGGGCTAGATGAATGATGTTGATGGGTAACTACAAAAAGAACCTTTTTGAGGAGATAGCCCAGTAGTGAATCATATAAGTAAATGTAAAAAGAGAATTTAGGGCTGGGGTGGTGGTGAGTCGGGGCACTTCTAGGGAAGGAGGACATCAGGCTCAAGGACCTGAAGCCAGAGAGAACGTAGCCAGGTGGAGAGATTAAAAGAAGGTCAGCGTGGCCATTACAGATTCAATTAAAAAAAAAATCACTCTTGCTGCTCTGTAGATAAGAGCCAAAGTAGATGACAAAGATTCTTCAGGAGGCCACGTAGTAGCTTATAGAACTTGAAGTCTGGAAAACAGCAGGCCTCAGAAGAGCCTGGACCTAGCCCTGAAAGCTTCTGTCTCTCTGCCTCTCTCTCTCTCTCTTTGTCTCTCTCTCCCATTGTTTCTCCCTCTCTCCCTTTCTTTCCTCTCTCTGTGTCCCTCCCCCACTACCCATTTTTCTTCTTCTCTATTTTCTTGTATTCTTTCCCTGCCTCCCTCTCATACCTACATTATTCTTGTTCTCTCTGCACCCAGATTAGACTTTACCTAATCTTCTACTACAAAGACCCAGAAGAGAGAGGAGACTGCCTAGAAATCTCTCTGTATCCTCCCCCACCCACCCTTGTTAATTCCTGGCTGAGTTAGCTGAGACTCACCACCTGGGGGGAGGAGTGCGTGGGGGCATCATGCGTGATTTTAGTGACTCACCACCAGAGTTCTCAGGGAAGAGGGTTGGTAGCCAGACCTCTCCCATCTATTATTTTTCACTAATGCATAATTATCTATTTCCATATTCTATGCACTGATCAAACACACAGATTTTTAAAACAGCCACATGACGGGGGGGGGCACAGTCTATTACCCTAAGCCAGAAGAACCATCATTCATTGGCAAACTTATCACTTGTGAACTAGGCACTGTGATAGGTGCTGGAGAAACAAAAACAGCCCCAGACCTCACACTGCTCATATCTTATGCAGCAAGCAGGCAAATTAACTGACAACCCTTCACATTCCTGAGTACTTTGAAGAATATTTCTCATCTTCAATTCACTGTGCCTTAATTCAGTTACCTATTATGAGCACCGTGAGAGGGAACACAAAGATAAATGCCTGGACTCTACCCCTAAGGAGTTCAGAGTCCAGGAAGGGAGACAGGCGTATCAACAAATATTAACAATGCAGAGTGGCGAGTCAACAGTGTATGTGAAAGATTCACAGGCAGAAAAGAGAAGGGAGTGATTGTATCCCCCACCTCCCAACAACAACAACACACACACACACACACGTGCACGCACATGGATAGAATAATCATAGAAGTCTTCATGGAAGAAGTGGCACCTACTCTGGGCTTTGGATGGCATCCCAGGCAGTGGGATTAGGGCACAGAGGACATAGAATGATATTGCTGGAAGGTGAAGTGATGGTGGTGGTGAGTAGGTAAAGAGGGGAAAGCAGCAATGGTGAGATTGTGAAGGGCTTTGTGTACTTTGATCAGGAGTTCTGCAGGGGCACCTGGCTGGTTCAATTGATTAAGCATCTGCCTTCGGCTCAGGTCATGATCCCAGGGTGCCCTGTGTCAAGCACCGTGTTGGTCAGTGGGGAACCTGCTTCTCCCTCTCCCTTTCCCACACTGGTACACTCACATGCACGCTCTCTCTCTCTCTTGTTCTCTGTCTCTCTCTAATACATAAATTTAAAAAAATTTAAGAAAAGAAGTTATGCAGATGATGTGCAGCTACAAAAGACCATAGGGGGAAGAGAAATGTGAGTGGTGTAAGCACTCTGGCAGGGGCATAAGGACTGATGAAGGGGAGGCCAGGCTACAGGTGAAGAGACCATTTGGAAGATTATGACAAAAATCCAGACAAGAGATGATGAGGACCTAAGGGAAGTCCATGGGGCTGAAGTGAACAGGTTTGACATGATAAACGTTTAGGAAATAATTTTAAGATTTGGGGACTAGTTGGATATGTGTGTGTGTGTGTGTGTGTGTGTGTGTGTGTGTGTGTGTGTGTTGAAGGGATTGGGGATGTCACAGAAAAAAAAATCTAGAATTAATCCCAGGTTTCTGCCTCAGGCCAAGAGAGAATAATAGAAGGAATAGGGATGGTGGGAAGAACAGGAGAGAGAGGGGAATCATTTAAGCTGGGGGAGATTAGGAAGCATTTACATAGAGGTTTTAAAAAGAAAGCTGAGTATGTCTGGGGCAGGAGGAGGACGTGGAAGTGAAATGAAATATGAAACCTTCTGGAATTTAGGTGTCAGAACCAAGGGAGAGGTTGAAATCTAAACAAACAAGATAGGAAAGCATGAAACAGGACTGCAGGATTGGTAGAGAAAAACAAAGGAAAGACATAAAGTAGGAGAAAGTGGGGTTTTCAAAATCAAAAGGAGGAGAAAGTGGGTAAAAGTAGCAATTGCTACTGAGTGACCAGGAAAGGCTAGATAAGGATTTGGCAGTTAGGAAATTGTGGCAAACCTTTGCTTGGGTATCCTTCCCTGCATTGTTGGGAATGGGAGACCGATTATGGGGTTGGTGAAGAAGTGGCATTATGAGTAGAGATTATTCCATCAATAAACTTGACTTTGAAGACATGGAGAGAGAAAAATCAGTAGCTAGAAGGGGCACTGGGTTTGGGGAAGAGATTTGTGTGTTAGTCTTGAACATGCTTATAGATTGAGGGGAAGGTGCCTGTTGAAATGGAAACTAGAGTAAGAGCCCTCCCCCACCCCCACCCCCACCCAGAGACACAAGAGGATGGATTCTATGCACCATTGGAGACACTAATCTCCAATGAAAAGAAGAACACATGTTCCCCTAAAGTTGTAAGAGTGGCAGTGGATGTAAAGAAGTTTTTTTGTTTGTCAGTTGGTTGCTGTAAGGAAAATTCAGGAATTTTAAGCCTGATGGCCACCACTACTCAGAAGAGGCCAATTTTATGGGTGAAGTATCAAGAAAAGAGAGTGGCACAAGAGGGCAGACAATGCTTTTCTATATCTGTGGACATCAGAAGAATGAAACTTATAAAGTAGAACTTACAGGGCATTGAAACCACTGGAGAGATCATCAGTTAGGGGAGGTGCCTATCAGCAGTCCAGAGATTCAAGTGTCTTGCCCACATTATACTATTTTTTTAAAATTTATTTAAATTCAATTTGCTAACATATAGTATAACACCCAGTTTTCATCCCATCAAGTGCCCTCCTCAGTGCCTGTCACCCAGATACCCCATTCCCCCACCCATCTCCACTTCTGCAACCCTTTGTTTGTTTCCCAGAGTTAGGAGTCTATCATGGTTTGTCTCCCTCTCTAATTTTTGCTACATCGTTCCCCTCCTTCCCCTTATAATCCATTTCACCTTTTCTTATATTCCCCATATGAACAAAACCATATGATGATTGACCTTCTCCAACTGACTCATTTCACTCAGCATAATACCCTCCAGTTCCATCCACATTGAAGTAAATGGTGGGTATTCATCCTTTCTGATGGCTGAGGAATATTCCAGTGTATATACAGACCACATCTTCTTTATCCATTCATCCATCGAAGGACATCGTGGCTCCTTCCACAGTTTTGCTATTGTGGACATTGCTGCTATGAACATGGGGGTGCAGGTGTCCCGGCGTTTCATTGCACCTGTATCTTTGGGGTAAATCTCCAACAGTGCAATTGCTGGGTCGTAGGGCAGGTCTATTTTTAACTCTTTGAGGAACCTCCACACAGTTTTCCAGAATGGCTGCACCAGTTCACATTCCCACCAACAGTGCAAGGCGGTTCCCCTTTCTCCCCAACCCCTCCAACAATTTTGTTTTCTCTCTTGTTAATTTTAGCCATCTCATTGTGGTTTTGATTTGCATTTCCCTGATGGCAAGTGATGTGGAGCAATTTTTTTATGTGCTTGTTGGCCATGTGTAAGTCTTCTTTGGAGAAATATCTGTTCATATCTTCGACCCATTTCATAACTGGAGTCTTTGTTTCTTGGGTGTTGAGTTGATAAGTTATTTTATAGATCTTGGATACTAGCCCTTTATCTGATAGGTCATTTGTGAATATCTTCTCCCATTCTGTAGGTTGCCTTTTAGCTTTGTTGACTGTTTCTTTTGCTGTGCAGAAGCTTTTTATCTTGATGAAGTCCCAATAGTTCATTTTTGCTTTTGTTTCTCTTGCCTTCATGGGTGTATCTTGCAAGAGTTTGCTGTGGCCAAGTTCAAAAAGGGTGTTGCCTGTGTTCTCCTCTAAGATTTTGATGGAATCTTGTCTCACATTTAGATCTTTCATCCATTTTGAGTTTATCTTTGTTTCTGGTGTAAGAGATTGGTCCAGTTTCATTCTTCTGCATGTGGATGCCCAATTTTCCCAGCACCGTTTATTGAAGAGACTGTCCTTTTTCCAGTGGATATTCTTTCCTGCTTTGTCGAAGATGAGTTGACCATAGAGTTGAGGGTCCATTTCTGGGTTCTCTATTCTGTTCCATCAATCTGTATGTCTGTTTTTGTGCCAATACCATACTGTCTTGATGATCACAGCTTTGTAATACAGCTTGAAGTCAGGCACTGTGATGCCCTCAGCAGTGGTTTTCTTTTTCAGAATTCCTCTGGCTATTCAGGTCTTTTCTGGTTCCATACAAATCATAAGATTATTTGTTCCCACTCTGTGAAGAAAGTCCATGGTATTTGGATAGGGATGGCATTGAATGTATAAATTGCCCTGGGTAGCTTAGACATAGCTATTCATAATATTTCTCTTCCAATCCATAAGCATGGAATGTTTTTCCATCTCTTTACGTCTTCCTCAATATCTTTCAGAAGTGTTCTGTAGTTTTTAGGGTATACTTCTTTGGTTAGGTATTTTAGCCCACATCATACTATTAAACCCAAGTCTGACACAGCTTGAACCCATGGCCTAATTCCTACAAGCTCTGAGCGCTTCCCTTATGAGCTAAGTATTGAAGTTAGAAAAATGAATATAAAACCAATGCCAAAAGAGTTTGGTAAAGTCACTGAATTTGTTCTGCCAGTAGTTACTGAATGCAGGTTTTCCGGCATTAGGAGACCGTTTCTAGTTATTTGGTCTTCTTTGAAGACTAGACAACAGGAAATGCACTTAAATTGCAGCAAAGTTTCAAAAAAGAAGGATGTTCTAAGAGAGGTGGACTCTGAGAAGACAGAGAATAACCTGCCGAGGTGATCCTTAGGAATAAATACTTCTCAGATGTCTTTACTTCAGTCCTAGGAGGATGATTTATTTAGATTTCTTACATTCTTTCATTTTAGCTCTATGCCACAGTTTGATATTAAGCAAAAAGAATATATAGTAGCACACAACATAAAATGGGAACAGCACATAGTACTTTGTTTTTCTTTGCTTTATATTTTATTTTATTCTCTTTTATAATGGGCACATTAGAAGTAGCTGCTATGTAAAAATAATCTGGACACTAAAGTAGAATAAGTCATATGTAATTACTGATTGTGTCATAGCCTCATCAGAGAGAGAGAGAGAGAGAGCAGAGAGAGAGAGAGAGAGAGAGAGAAATTCATAAACCTCCAATTCTCTATCCAGCCTTGTTGGTTATCTCTAGCTTGATTAAAGGGAATGATACTCATTTGTAAATGCATTTGGCAAACTTACCCTGCTATTGTTTCCATTATTTTGCAAATTACAGACATTGAGATGAAGGCCCTGTAATTTGCTAGCGTTCCCTTTATTCCTGCTTGGAAAACTGGTGTTGCCCTGGCATACTTCCACTTTGCTGTTATTTCATTTGAATACAGCAAATTCTTTATTATGATTAACAAAGACTTCTGCTCCATTCCTCTTTGAATATCAGTCTGCTCATGGAGATGAGTTGATTTTGAGCCCTGCTGTCTACTTGAATCTCTCTGCTTCGCTGATCTCAAAGATGTTCAAGACAACAGACACCCAAGTATTCCTAAATGACATGTTTTTTGTGTGTTCTCCCTTTTGAATTTGTTATATGTTTAGTAATTTTACCATCGTCTGGAACTTTTTTCTCTTCTTTCAATTGTCTGATTCTAAATGTCTCCTTCACTCATTACTTAAAAGCTGGAAAATATGCATGCAATTGGGTTCGGTAATCTTGCTATTTTTAAGCCTCTTTCTCTCTTAATATTTTAGTTTTCCTTTTTCCTCACACATACATCTCTCAGGGGTTTACAATATTTTGTAAACAGTCTTGATACCAGGAACTTCGGGGCATCTGGAATATACAGATGGCTTTCCCTGAGCGCTATACATTTCTAATTCATTCATTAATCATTGTGCTGGAATCACTTTTCTCCTATATCAGACTCCCCTTTAAATATTGCCTGAATGTCCATTCAATATAATACCATGTAGCAGTCCTTCCACTTAAAGTACTAATGAAATATTTGCCTCCTAAGATCAGTCATATTTAGAAGAAATCACATTAAAAGAACTCTTCTAGGACTTGGTGGCATGACTGACTTGGGAGCCCATGCTCCATGATCAGATATTTTTTCTAAAAGATTTTATTTGTTTATTTACTTATGTATTTATTTATGTATTTATTTATGTATTTATGTATGTATGTATGTATGTATGTATTTATGTATTTATTCATGAGAGACACAGAGAGGCAGAGACATAGGCACAGGGACAAGCAGGTTCCTCTTGGGGATCTCGATGCGGGACTCGATCCCAGACCAGGATCACGGCCTGAGCTGAAGGAAGACGCTCAACCACTGAGCCACCCAGGTGTCCCATCCATGATCAGATATTAATGTACAAAATTCTTCTCTCATTCCTCTTTCTCTTTATATCCTCGTTTTTTTTTTTTTTTTTTCTGTATCTCCTCCACAATGTCAACATCTCTGGTTACCCCTTGTTGCTTTAACTCCACTGGGCCAAATGTTGGAAGAAGGGTGTGGAGGTGAGGGTAGTGCCATATTTTTTTTCATATTGGGCAGATAGCCTTGTGGAAAATGAGGATACTAATAGCCACAATAATGCCTCATGCTTATTGAGAGTTTGCCAGACATTATTCCATCTGCTTTATGTGTTTTATCTCAGTTAATCTTCTAAAAAATCTTATGAGGTAATTAATGACATTGGGTCTGGATTCTGATAACTCAGAGAGGTTGGGGAACATGCTTAAAGCCCCACAGCTAGCTACTCAGCAGATTTAAACTGAGCACATCTGACTGCCAAGCTAGAAGTATACTGTGCCTGCACAGAGGAAGCACTCAATGAGTTGTTAGTATTTTATGGTGATTAGCATTCAGATATTTATCTTCCACGTGGAGAGCACTAGTGTATGACCCTTTTGTCTTATTTAACTTAATCACAGTAACCCATGGAGTTATGGTTTCCACTTTATAATCAAGGAAACCAGATCTCAAAGATTTTCTGTAACTTGCCCCAGATTACTCAACTGGTAAGAGGGAGGCCCCAAACATTCCAGCTAGCTCCCCCTTTTCATTCCTCTTCAGGGTTTACTTTGGAGAACATGTTGAATTTTTCCTCATGAGGCTACAGAATTGAATGAGGAATCTAACTGATGATAGTAACTCAGATGTTAATGGCTCAGATGATAATGATGCTCTTATCTGCATAAGCAAGGTTCACATATGAGCTGGGGGCTGGTCTTGCTTTGTGGGACCCTGCTGTCTCCACGAGGCCCCTCCCTCTGAGGGGCATATTGTACAGTGGTCTATGGCAAATGAGGAAGAAGCTCTCACCAGCCTTAGCCTGGTGCCCTGATGTCTAGAGCTATTGTTTTAGTGCTTTCCTAAAAATGTAAAAAAAGCTCCTTCACTTTTCATTTCCAGCCCCTCTGCTCTCCCTAAGACTTAATTTTGAGCATAGGGGGACCAGGACTAGGGATCAGAATCACATGACAGAGGCCATTCTGTGTTCAGAATCATCCTCCTGTCCATCGACTAAGATGTAGGCTTGCTGCCTGGTGAAGGTCATTGAGCTTGGATCTCTCTCTCTTTTGCAGACTCCTCCTAGGAGAGTCCTCTGTCGATGTCCACATCATCAATTTTCTAAGCATGTTCTATACATTAAATCTCCCACTGAGACTCAAGCATAGAGAACCTGTAACGGCTGGTATTTGTCCTTTCTACCCTATAGCCCCCACTTCCTTTTGGGAAGATGCCTTTTCCATAAATTGTGTGTCCTGGGCGGAGGGTAATACCTGCTTCCAACTAGGGAAGTCTAGGGGCCAGAGGCTCCTCTCAAGCAGCCAGGGAGGGAGCCCAGGTCCTCATCTGACCAATCAGTGCTCTCCTCTGTGTCTTTGAGTCGTGAGTGACACAAGGATGAGAGGGGCGGGGAGCAGTGGTGTTCCCATAGAAATGCTGCCCCCCACTGATCTGTCAGCCCTTGCTCTGAGTCTGGAGGCCTGGCCTTCACGCTGCCCTTACCATTGGCAGTTTCCAAGGCTCCAGCTGATTTTCTGAGCTCTTCCTATCCTTACAACAAATGGCCTCTTCTGTAAAACAGCCAGGGTGCATTTCTGTTGCATACTATTATTAAGAGCCCAGACAGAAATACAAAGAAATGTATAATGTAAATGTAGCAAAAAAAAAAAAAAAAAAAAAAAAAAGAAAGAAAAAAAAGCCTTCCTGGACCTCTTATCTCTCCTGTTCATTCTCCTCCTATTCTCCTCTGCTTCCAAACCCTCATCGACCCTGTGCTGGTCCCACTGCTCAGGCCCTTTCATGGAACCAAGGGCACTAAGGTTGCCCTCCCCAGAGCCAAGAGGTCTGGATTTCTTTCTCTACCTTTTACCACAACCCAAGTAGCAACATCTTCTATATTTTCTTCAGCAAGGACTGTGGTCCACCAGGCCTTCGTGGTTGTAAGGGGATACCATAAAGCCATTTCAAATCCTAGAATACTCTTGATAAAAGCCTTTCGAGAATAATATGTCTATCAGGTAAAAGAGCAGCTGCTCTGGCCCACAGCGACTTTGAAAACCAGGGTAATAAGCCGATCCATACTCCCTGCCTCTAAGAACAGTCATAGCTGATGATGGTTCTGAGTGGCCAGCACGAAGTGTATCTGACTGAGCTTAAAGTAAATTAGGATCTTTTCCCCATCTCTGCCACCACCTTTTGGTGTAGCTTTAAACAAGTCACTAAGCCCTTTTGGGTTTCACTTTCTGAGTTTGGAAAACGAAGGGCATTACATCAGATAGTCTTCAAGTGCCTTGCTGGGCATTGATTTGGTGTGTTAGCCTGTTCCTGTGGTAATTTTGCACCTTAGCAGAAGACTCTCGAAGATTTCATACATTTGAGTTCCAAACAAATAAATCCTCACTCTCCAGACAGCAGACTTCGCAAGAGGCTGGGAGGAGAAGTGTTTTTGGTTTGCTGGGTTGGGGATGGAGAGAAAGGAAGGAGAAAAGAGCAGCAGTCCCTCAGATTTTGGTCATGCTTCCTGGCAATTGCAGCTCGACAGCCAATCCCTTCTGTCCTTAGAGAGTCTAACCAGCACCCCAGCACCACAGGAGGGGGCTCGCTGGTGTGCTTCCATATTTGGCCCAAACACAAGACAGATGCTTTCCTGGTGCTTGTGTACATTACCCATTCTTGCTCAAATTCAGCAACATCAACTCCCCTTGGAGTTCTTTTGTTCAAAACACAGTAAGTGAATCCACATTTTCTCCCTGAATAAACAAAAGCCCCTGCTTGCCACCTTGCAGAGAACAGGGTGTTTTTTTCTCTAGATGGGCACGTGCCTTTGTATTTCTGTCCCCTGGCCCTTGGGGGATGTGTCCTACTGCTTTCTCAGCTCCAGCTCATGCTAACAAATGTTAGCTGATGAGGCCTGCAGTGTACTTACCGACTCCTTAATTTTTGACCCAGCGGTGCAATGTTTGTAAATAGCTTTCAAATACAAATACATTCGTCTTCACAATCCTATGAGAGAGATCTATTTATATTTGCATTTTGGATGGAGCAGCGGAGTGGCAGTGACTTTCCCAAGGCCACGCGGAGAGGAAGAGCCATACCTGGGATTTGAACCCACGCCCGTCTTTCTCAAAGTTCTTACTGCTGAAAGGAATCTGGAAGGCAAAGGACATTTTCTAGAGCGTGGGCACATCACCTCAGGAATTGGAGGCAGACCAGGGCCTGTTTATCTCTATTCATTTAGACTCAGGCCTGCCTAAAAGCAGGAAGTAGAAGGCACAAGTGTTGGCCACAATATTTGCAGTTCGTAAGTTAGAAATTAGCAATCAGCCCCTTTTCACGTAGGACACTATAATAAACACTGGCACGGGCCCTGCAATTTGGTTATGCAGAGAAAACAGGAAACAAGCGCATTTTCCCTGCGCCTTCTGTCTGAGGAGGGCTGGCGTCTGCCCACGTGAGGGCTAGATTTTCTTGTCAATATTGTATTTACTATCCTGGTCACATGAGTGGAGAGAGGAGGATGAGTCACAGTTAACTGGCTGCTAAATTAGGCAAATGTAATCCATTTGTTTCTTTCAAATTAGATCCCCCCCCAAAGCATTTTAAAGCTTTTTTCCTCAACAGTCATACTCACAACCTCAACAGCTAATGCATTCCCAATGTGCGCTAATCTGGCTCTCTCGCTCCAGCAAATAAGTTGTCATCTTGCAGCCTTCTCTTCCTACGCGAGGGCAGGGTTTGGAGGGTATTATTCTTCAGCCACAAATGCCAAACCTCTGTACACCTCCTGCCTTTGCATTACCCGTGTCCACCCCTCACTACTTACTTTGCAGAGCCATCAAAATGCAATGCATGATGTTGGGTGATTGAAATGATTAGCAAGCAGCAATGTAGGCCTTACCCAATAGGAATCACAGATCAGCCCTGTGATCTAGTCCAGTGGGCCATTCAACACAGCTTCCTCATCTTCCAGATAAAACTGAGGCCCAGCAAGGCCAAAGCAGTTGGACGAACTCAGTCTTTGCAGACCCAGTGCCCCCATATCAACCCCTCTCTCCCTGTTGCATGACAGAGAAATCAGTGCCACTCAGGAAACCCTGGTTTGGAAGTATAAATGTGTGATGGTCAAAACAAACAAAACAGCTGGTCTATATGCCCTGCCAGCCTGGCCACCCCTCAGCAGGTTCCCTGGGGGTAAAGTCACTGGCCGGGGGTCTCTTCCTTACAGGGGAATCCAGCTTAATCCCAACTTGCAGCCATTTGCTGAATTTCCCTATGAGATTTGCTGTGTTGAGTCAGAGCTTCATTTCTTGTTTTACCCAAATTTAGCAATGAGGTCAGAAAGACCTGGATTTATTTGAGAATAGACACAAAGTTGCTGTTTTGATCTTTATTTTCAATGTGCTCTATGACTCTTTGGAAACCTCCAGTGGTCTTTCTCCAATGAACAGAGCTGTATTTCCTCTTGCTCTGTGCCAAGGAGGCACATGTCAGCCCATGGGCAGGAGCGGTCTTTGCAGGAGTGTGGGGCAGGAGAAGGGTACCTTTGGAAACCATCCTTCCCCTGTGTAATCATTATCATCTGTATCTCATAATGCCCCTGCATTATGCGGGGGCAGCCTATTAGGGTATTTATATGGATGCCTCACTTAATGCTCACATGAGATGTTTTATAAATGAGAACACTGTTTTGGACAGGTTAAGAAACTTGGCCCAAGGCCACACAGCTAAAGAGAAACTCAGGCCTGAAAATGGAAATTCGACTCTGGAGCAAGTGGCCAAAACACTGTACCGCGTGACCTTGGCTGATTCACTCAGAAGTTAAATAGCCCAGCATTTCAGCAGCATTTACATGTTGAAAGGCAGCATCTACACATCATATAGTTCCAGGTTCTGGTTCAGCTATACCTACTTTCTAGCTTGGGCATGGAAGTTGACTTTTCTGTTTTAATTTCATCTCTGGTCTAACGGTAATGAAAATAGGAGTTGCTGTAAGAGTGAAATGAAACATTACATCATCTATGAAAATGCTTAGAGTCGTGATAAAGACTTGGCAAAGTTCAATTTCCTCCCTTCCTTCAGGGAGGTGCCTGGACTAAACTAAAGGAAGAATCACTTTTAATTTTTTGTGGTGATTTTTAAAACATTGGAGCCCAGCCCTCATGGATAGGCATTTTGGGCTATAATAAGAGCACCAGTGTAGGCCCCCTTTTGGCCATTTTGAGGAAGACGGTATTTGCATACTGTGGGGCTCTAGTGCAGAAGCAAAGAGCCCAAGAGCCAGATTGCCTACTTTAGATCTCAGCTGGCTATTTGCTCCCTGTGTGACCTGAACTCTCTGTGCCTTGATTCCCTCTTTTCTAAAATTAGATTGTGATAGCAAAACCCCAAACTATCCAATGAAAATGTGGGCAAAGGACTTGTATAGATATTCTTCAAAGAGTATATACACGTGGCCAAAAAGCACATGAAAAGATGCTCAAACATTAGCCATCAGGGAAAATGGTTAGTGTCGACAAGGCTGTACAGAAATTTGGATGCCTGTATGTCGCCTGTACGTCACTGGTGGGAATGTAAGACAGTGTGGCCTCTAGAAAAAAATTAATGGTTTCTTGAAAAGTTAGACATAGAATTACCATTTAATCCAGAAATTCCACTCCTAGGTATATATCCCAAAGTATTAAAAACAGATATTTAAACAAGCACATCTACATGAAATTTAGAGCAGCATGATTTATAATAGCCAAAAAATGGAAACAATCCAGAAGTCTGGCATCCAGTGAATGGAGTAAACAAAATGTGGTATAGCCACACAATGGGATATTGTTCAGCCATAAAAGGGAACGAAATACTGATAAATGCCACAATGTGGATGAATCTTGAAAACATTTTGCTAAGTGAAAGAAACCAAACCCCGAAAGTCACATATTGTAGGATTCAATTTATATGAGAAATCCAGAATAGGCGAATCCTTAAAGATAGAAAGCCTAGTAGTGGTTGCGAGGGGCTAGTGGGAGGAGGGAGGAGAGGAGTGCCTGCCTACTTGGTATAGAGTTTCTTTTGGGGGCAATGAGAATGTTCTGAAGGTGACAGTGGCACAACAAGTGAATGTACTCAGTGCCACTGAATTGTGTAATTTAAAATGGTAAATTTTACATCACGTGTATTTTATCAAATAAAAAAGAGATCATAGTAACACATACCTTAGAATTGTTTTAAGTCTTAAGTTGCACAGTAAGCACAAAAGAATCATTGTCCATGATGACAGTGACAGGGATGGAGGATGGAGAGGATGCAGGTGTAGAAGTCAGGATGGAACAGGTAGAGGAGGAAAGAAGGCCTGGTGGTGAGGGCATAAGAGATGAGTATAGGACTTGTGCAGGGGGTCATGGGAGAGGTGGTGTAGATGGGAAAAGTATATATATATGTATATATTAAATGAGAGGAAGACATTGTAGCTTTTTTTCCTCATTTTTTAAAATTTGAATTCAATTTGCCAACATATAGTATAACACCCAGTGCTCATCCCATCAAGTACCCTCCTTAGTGCCTGTCACCCAGTCACCCCATCCCCTTACCCACCTCCCCTGCCACAGCCCTTTGTTTCCCAGAGTTAGGTATGGTTAACATTTTGTAATGAGAAGAAAGCCAGTGAATTTAGTGCCACATGCGTAGCTTTG
Organism: Canis lupus familiaris; assembly: GCF_011100685.1. Lineage (NCBI taxonomy): Eukaryota > Metazoa > Chordata > Mammalia > Carnivora > Canidae > Canis > Canis lupus. Next base: position 28,738,137 of record NC_049250.1, read on the forward strand.
TAAGCCTTGACTTGTGAAGTAATCAAGTTTCCGCTTTAGAATGTTCATATCCAGGGGCCTCATTTTTTAACATTTCTAGGTGCACTAAGAGTAATCAGGGGCACTTGGGTGAGGATGGACACATTTGTTAGGCAATAACAGGAATTTCAGGAGATGAGGCTGTAATATTTGGCTCACTTCAGTTGAGCCACAGCTCCAATTCTAGAATATTCTCTTTTTCTTTTTTTTTTTAAAGTAGGCTCCATGCCCAGTATGGATCCCAACATGGGGGCTTGAACTCACAATCTGGAGATCAAGACCTGAGCTGAAATCAAGGGTTGATCGCTTCACTAACTGAGCAACCTAGGTGCCCCAAGAGTATTCTTGATAAGAACCTTCTAAGTGTGACTCCAGGGGGTAAGAATAATGGGTCCATGGCCAGCATCATAACCCAGAGTGGCTCTGTGGGGTTTTTATGAAAAAGATGCCTACCTCTCACTTTCACATAACACCAACCCCCTTATCCCCCCAATATTCTGGTCATGTTAGTCTAGGTGTGAGTTACATACCTGTCACACAAGAAAAAGTGGTAATTCTTAGGATCAGAATATAGAAGAGAGCAGGGAAAGAGAATAAGGTAGGAACTTTTACAGACCCTGGGACTCAGTCATCTTACTCCTTGCTCTTTGGTGCTTAAAAGCTTCTTTCTGACGGTTGCCTGGGTGGCTCAGTTGGTTAAGCATCTGCCTTCTGCTCAGGTCATGATCTCAGGGTCCTGGGACTCAGCCACAGGGGGTTCCCTGCTCAGCAGGGAGTCTGCTTCTCCCTCTCCCTCCGCTACTCCCCTTGCTTGTGCGCTCTCTCTCAAGTAAGTAAACAAAATCTTTAAAAAATTAAAAAGTCTTTTTTTCTCTTTTAAAGAAGTTTCTTTCTGGCAGATACTCCCTTAAAAGGGGACATAAAATGCAAAGTTGCAGCAGGCTAGTGTTCAAGAGGCCTTGATGGGTGCTCTGGAATCCAGGGAAAATATGGAATCAGCTTCATTTGCAAGTTGTGCTTTTGTCTTGCATGTGTGGTGGGTCCAGTTGTTGATGGGTGAATGTTTCCAGTTTCCTCTCTCACCTCATCCACAGATATCTGCTCCTCCCTTCCCACCAGCTAACTGAGAATCCAGTTGGGTTCCTGGGTGTTTTATGAGGCAACGTCGAGCGAATGAGTGAGGGTAGCCTAAATGTAAAGGGGCCAGAGAAGTCAGGATTGAAATGGAATGTTAGAAGAAAGGGAGTGGGATGGGACAGATTGCTTAGAGTGGTAGTGACGATCTGCTGAATGAAGGAAAGGGGAGAGAGGGAGGGGGTGGGGGAGAGAAAAGCCTAGTGGGATGTGCTCAAGAGGAAAGTGTGGATTTTTGCATGTGAGAGGTTCTACAGGAGACCGTATGACACTTGTGGGTGGGCCAGAAGGGGTTTGGGAGACCTCTTAATTAGAACCCCCGAGAGACATGAAAATAGGTTTGAATCCTTTCAGGTTGCTTTTTTGGCAACTGGACTGGTGTTCTTTGAATATAGAGATGAGACCTCAGGAGATGGGCTTATATTTGGGTTACACACTTAAGGTAGAGACTTGAATATCCTCTGGTATAAATTGTCCTTTTCTTCTTCTTCTTCTTTTCTGTTTTGAAAGATGAGAGACAAAGAGTAAAGGGAGAAGGAGGCTCCTCATAGGGAGCCTGATATGGTGCTCGATCCCAGGACCCCAGGGTCATGACCTGAGCCAAAGGCAGATGCTCAACCACTGAACCACCCAGGTGTCCCTGTCCCTTTCTTCTAAGAAAGAAACCCAAATGATGCAAAGACCACTGACTAAAACAAAGACTGATGAGAAGCCAATAGCTCTAAGAAGCCAAATTGTCCTCTGAGATGGGAAGCTGGTTGTATGATCTAGTCCTAGACGCTGAAAGGTTTGCAGGTCTCTGCGGCAGTACCACTCCTCTGTGGCTTTGCCAGATGGAGCTGTATCCCTGAAAATCCTGATTCTTTCAGAGAAATGTCTCCTCTCCTACAGAGAATCCGAGTTAGATCCATGGCATTGAAGCAGTGAAATCCCGAGAAGCTCAACAGCTAAGAGAACTCTTCAAAGATCTTGAGACCGAGAGATTTAGGAAAATCACATGCCAGTGGTGTTCATCCAGCCAGTGACTTCCTCTTCACCTTTACCATGAAATGTCAGGGACATTTAAATTCTTATAATAAACGGGGTAATAGTTTCATTTAATCCTTTCACCATGACCAAAGTTACAAAGGGTCTCGGTCATTTTGAAGTATCCAATTTTTCCCCCCTTGTTTTCAAAAATGGATGTTTTCTAATCTATGAAAATAAAGCCCCTTTGAAAATAACCCTGTAATTATGGCTTTCAGTCTTTCAAGATGTTACAGTGAGGTCATCTGAGCCCCGTTCCAGTGAAGTCATCACTTCTTCAAAGATTATTTCTAGCTGTTGTCTCATCTGTTGTGTGATAACAGGGATTGCTTATGAAGAGCCCCTTTAAAACTGAGGTTGGGGGGCATCTGGGTGGCTCAGTGGTTGAGCATCTGCCTTTGGCTCAGGTCTTGATCTGGGGGTCCTGGGATGGAGTCCCACATTGGGGTCCCCGCAGGGAGCCTGCTTCTTGCTCTGCCTGTGTCTCTGCCTCTCTGTGTGTGTCTGTCATGAATAAATAAGTAAAATCTTAAAAAAAAAAAAACAAAAACACAACAACAGACAGCTGAGGTGGGGTGAGGGAACCACAAGCAGCCCTACCCCGTGGACTGTTCTGGAGGCCCTGGCATGATAGACTTGCTGGATGGAGTACAGCTGAACCTTCCTGTTTGTTTTGAGGTAACATAGCTTACAGCTCGGCTTTAAAATCAACCTGAGACATTAAATCCCTCAGCTTCCCACTGTCTCCTCCTCCTTCCATGAACCCTGGGGAACAATGACCAAACCGCACCGAGCTGAACCTAACTGGACAGGACCACAGCAAACCAAACCAAACCAAACCAAACCAAACCAAACCAAACCAAACCAAAACCTGTGCTTTGAATTCCAATCTCTCTCAAAACTTTCAAGTCGGGAGGAAGTTGTTTACAACGATTTACCCCAAGGCAAATAAACGCTAAGAGAGAGGGAAGGAAGGAACACTTGCCAGCTCATGAGATCACTTTTCTCTACTAACTGCCTGCTTTTGCTGATCTGACAAAAATCCGTTATTTCCTCACAGCGTTTCTGACATAGTTGTGGCAATATTTTGAAACAGGGAAAAGAGTCCTGTTTGCCTCCACACACAGGCCTCTTGGACTTCGGTTCCCTGGGTACGATCCCGAGTTTGGAAGGGCTCCAAGTGACAGAAAATTGGCAGGTTCCTCATCATTGATTCCCCACCGGCTCTTTGGGGGCAGAAAGGAGTTCTGCTCAGGACTTGGCTGAGCTTTTTGCCTGGCGCCCCAGCCAGTTATTCCAAGTTCAAGGAACTTGACAGACAGAGGCTGTTTGTCTGGAGAAAGATGTGAATGGGCCAGGTTGAGCCTGCCATCTCGTGCCAGCACACTCTGTCTTCTTCTGGGGAAGCCTAGTTTCCCACCAGGCTCACAAGGCCTCTGTGGGAAGACTGCCCACCAGGGGTGGCATTGGCCTGGTGACTGGGATGAGCCCCGGATCCCTCTGGTATCCCAGTGCCTACAGCTCACTGACCTACAGCAGTAGTGGCAGTGTGTGAGCGTGTGTGTGACAGTTCTACAGTAAACAGTTAAAGGGAAAAAAAAGACAGAAGGCTTAGACAGTGTTCTAGGAAACAGGCTCTGTTAGTCTAGACTGGTAAAACCCAGCCAATTTAATTTCTGAATTTGTGATCATTGTTTCTGTATTTATTTTGTATTTAAGCCCCCTGCAAAGAGTTAAAAAGTGAGAAAAACTACACATATGCACTAAGCTTTCCAATGACCAGCCAATTTCAACCGCTTTGAGGGCATCAATAGAGTTCATATTCCCAGGATTAGAAATAATAGATTGCTGTTATGAAAACGAAAAAGGGGTGGTTGAGGGGGAGGTAGGTGGGGGGTGGGGGTGGCTGGGTGACGGGCACTGAGGGGGGCACTTGATGGGATGAGCCCTGGGTGTTATTCTATATGTTGGCAAATTGAACACCAATAAAAAATAAATTAGAAAAAAAAACCTTTGTATGAATTTTTTTTTTAAATCCTACTAGTTTCTTAATAGGAAAAGCAACTTGTGTCATTGTTGAAGTTTTAAAAAAATATAAGCAAAAAGAAGAAAATTAAAGTCATGTATAATCTCACCATCTAGATAGATATAAGGTTACACTGTTTGGTTAGGCAAGAATTGGCTTTGAGTTTGGTAGAACAGAATTTAAATTATAGGCCTAACAGTATGACTCAGAGCAAGTTCACCTCACTAAGCACTGATTTTCTCAGCAAGAGAGCTATTCTATAGGGGTGTTGGAAGATTATGGTAAAGTTTTGGGCACAAAAATAATTGCTGATTAATAATATCACAATTTTATGTCTTACACTACTGATCATAGCTCATTATTAATTTTGTACCACCTATAGGTTCAGAAAATGAGCTCATTTAATTAATTAGTTTCAGACTCCTTTCTTTCCTATATTGCTATGACACGAATTTATGGCTTCAGTGTTCTCATTATTGTTTCTGATGCTTATGCCAGTTTGGACGAAGATGTATATAGAGCCAGAATTTATAGTGAGCAAGCCTGATTTCATAGCTCCATTATTTTTGGCAGTGAATGATGTTGAGACAAGTTTAAGACCAACCTGATTTTCCTCCTTCTATGTGGTATATTTTGCCAGCTAGATGCCTGTTGATTTTCTTCAAATTCCATGGCACACTTAGGATAAACTTTGATAGTGGTATTCTAATTTAAATATTCTTGGAACATAGTATTCGCTTTCATGTACAGTTACTGTAATATCTTAAAATTCAGATGATTCTCTTGTATTATATCTTGGAATATATCTTCTATATTGAGTTTTTTTTTATGTTTTTTTTTTTTTTGGTTCCGATGCCCCAGTAGTTCTTATATTGGATTATGCTTATCTACCTTATATTGTCTTGTATATAATCGATTTGTTTCTTTCATTTGCATTCACAGGGTCAATAATTTAATTTTCAGCAGTGTTTATTCTATTTTGATTTTATTAGCTCTAAAATGTTGCTGCTTTGTCTTTCAATTTGTTTTCTTCATCTAGAAGTTCTCTTTTTTCATCTCATTGCTTTGCTATTTTCCTGATTTGATGTTTTTTATTCAATTGTACTGTAGTGAGAAGGGAGTGCTTCTATTGTGAGGTGAAGTTTTATCTATTTTAGGCTTTTTGTCTTTTGTACGATATCATCTCTTTTTTCCCTATATTTTCTTCTGCTCAATTTTTTAAGTTAACATTTTTATTGCATTCTATTATATATTTTTAATTAAAATTTTTATTTTGAGATTATTGTAGATACACATGCAGTTGTAAGAAATAATATAAAATTTGATATATCCTTTGTCAGTTTTCCTCAGTAATAATAGCTTGTAAAAACTATAATACAACATCACACCTAGGATATTGACATTGATGCAGATTTTCTCAGTTTTACTTGAATTTGTGTGTGTGTGTGTGTGTGTGTGTATGTATTTAGTTCTATGCAGTTTTAACACACGTGGGTTCGTATATTCAGTACCACAGTTTCATTGCTGCAAAGATCACCTGGGTAGTCCTTTATAACCAAAATTTACCTATTTTGGATATTTCATATAGATAGAATCATACAATATGTGACTCTTTGTGCCTAATTTTTTCATCAATGTTTCAAAGTTTATCTATAATGTAGTATTTATCCTTACTTTATTGCTTTTTATTGCTGAGTAACATTCTATTTTATTCATATACCACATTTTATGAATCCATTCATCAATTAGTGGGACATTTGGGTTGTTTCTACTTTTTGACTATTACGAATAATACTGCTATGTACACTCAGGTACAGGTTTTTGTGCGGACCTATGTTTTTATTTGTCCTGAATATACTTCCAATAGGAGACTTGTTGGATCATGTGGTAGCTGTATGTTTAACTGTTTGAGGAATGGCCAGACTGTGTTCCAAAATGACTGCACCAATTTACATCCTCACCAGCAATATATGAGGCTTCTAATACCTCCACATTTTCACCAGAACTCATTATTATTATCTATTTTTTTACCATCACTTTATTTTTTGCCTTTTAGAAAAAAATTAATTCCAGTATAATTAACATACATACAGTGTTCTATTAGTTTCAGGTGTACAATACAGTGATTCAACAATTCTATACATTACTCAGTGCTCATGAAGATAAGTGTACTCTTAATCTCCTTCAAGTATTCATTCCCTCCCCCTAGCCACCTCCCCTCTAATAACTGTCAGTTTGTTCTTTATAGTTGAGAATGTTTTTCATTTCTTTTTTTTCTTTGTTTTGTTTCTTAAATTCCATATGAATGAAATCATATGGTATTTGTCTTTCTCTGACTGACTTATTTCACTTAGTATTATGCTCTGCAGATCTGTCCATGTTGCTGCAAATAGCATGAGTCCATTTCTTTTTTTATGACTGAATGATATTCATGTGTGTGTGTGTGTGTGTGTGTGTGCCACATCTTCTTTATCTATTCATCTATTGATGGACATTTGAGTTGCTTCCATAATTTGGCTATTATAAATAATGCTGCAATAAACATAGGAGTCCTTGTATCTCCCTAAATTAGTGTTTCTGTATTTTGGGGGTAAATATCCGGTAGTAGAATGACTGGATCACGTGGAAATTCTATTTTTAATTTTGTGAGGAACCTCCGTATTGTTTTCCACAGTGGCTGCAGTAGTTTGCATTCCCATCAACAGTGCAAGAGGGTTCCTTTTTCTCCTCACTAATGCTTGCTGTTTCTTATGTTTTTGATTTTAGCCATTCTGACAGGTATGATGTGATATTTCATTGTGGTTTAGATTTGCATTTTCCTGATGATGAATGATGTTGAGCATCTTTTCATGCATCTGTTGGGATCCATATATCTTCTCTGGAGAAATGTCTATTCATGTCTTCTGCTCATTTTTAAATTGGATTATTTGTGCTTTTGATGTTGAATTGTATCAGCTCTTTATATATTTTGGATGCTAGCTTTTTATCAGATATGTCATTTGAAAACATCTTCTCCCATTCAATAAGTTGTCTTTTAGTTTTCTTGATTGTTTCCTTTGCTGTGGAGAAGCCTTTTATTTTGACATAACCCCAATAGTATATTCTTGCTTTTATTTCCCTTGCCTCAGGAGACATATCTAGAAAATGTTGCTATGGCCCCTGTTTTCTTTTAGGATTTTTATGGTCTTTAATCCACTTTGAGTTTGTTTTTGTGTATGGTGTAAGAAAGTGGTCCAGTTTCATCCTTTGGCATTGGCATGTAGCTGACCAGTTTTCTGAACATCGTTTGTTGAAGAGACTTTTCCCATTGCAGATTCTTGAGTCCTTTGTTCAAGATTAATTGACCATATAATTGTGGGCTTACTTCTGGGCTCTCTTTTCTGTTCCATTGATCTGTTTTTGTGCCAGTATCATATTGTTTTGATTACTACAGCTTTGTTGTTCTCAAAATCTGGGATTGTGATACCTCCAGCTTCATTCTTCTTTTTAAAGGTTGTGGTGGCTCTGTGGGGTCTTTTTGGTTCTATACAAATTTTACGATTATTTGTTCTAGTTCCATCAAAATGCTGTTGGTATTGTGATAGGGATCGCATTAAATCTGTAGATCGATTTGGGTAGTATGGACGTTTTAACAATATTTGTTCTCTCAATCCATGAACATGGAATATCTTTTCATTTGTTTGTCTTGTCTTAACTTTCTTTCATCAAAGTTTTACAGTTCTCAGAGTACAGGTCTTTCATCTCTTTGATTAAGTTTATTCCTAGGTATTTTATTAATTTTGACATAATTTTAAGTGGGACTATTTTCTTAATTTCCTTTCCTGTTATTTCATTATTAGCATATAAAAATATGACAGATTCCTTTATATTGATTTTGTATCCTGTAATCTTACTGAATTCATATATCCATTCTAGTAGTTTTTTGTGGAGTCTTTAGGGTTTTCTATATATAATATTCATATTATCTTCATGTAGTGCAAGTTTTACTTCTTCCTTGCCAACTTAGATGCATTTTATATCTTTTTCCTGTTGATTACTGTGGCTAGGACTTCCACTACCAAGTTAAATAAAAGTGGTGAGAATGGACATCCTTACATTGTTCCTGATATTATGGGAAAAGCTCTGTTTTACACTATGGTGTATGATTTTAGCTGTGGATTTTTCAGATGTGGCCTTTATTATGTTGAGGTACATTCCCTCTAAACCTACTTTATTGAAGGTTTTTACCATAAATAGATGTACTTTGTAAAACTTTTTCTACAACTATTGAAATGATCATACAATTTTCATCCTTTCTGTTGATGTATCATGTTGATTGATTTATGAATATTGAATCACCCTTATAACCCAGGAATAAATTTCACTTGATTGTGATGAATATTTTTTTTAATATATTGTTGGATTTGGTCTGCTAATATTTCATGGAAGATTTTTGCATTTATGTTAATCAGAGCTATTGGCCTGTAGTTCTCTTTTTTTGTAGTATCTTTTTTTCTGGTTTGGAATCAATGTAATGCTAGCCTCATAGAACTTGGAAGCTTTCCTTCCTATTCCATTTTTTTGAATAGTTTGAGAAGAATAGGTATTAATTCTTTTTAAAAATGTTTGATAGAATTCATCTATGGAGCCATCTGGTCCTGGACTTTTGTTTCTTGGGAGCTTTTGGATTATGGATTCTATTTCATTGCTGGTAATCTCATCCATTCAAATTTTCTATTTATTCTTGATTTAATTTTAGGAGGTTATATGTTTCTAGGTATTTATCCATTTCTTCTAGGTTGCCCAATTTGTTGGCATATAATTTTTCATAATATTCTCTTATAATCCTTTGTATTTCTAGGGTATTGGTTATTATTTCTCCTCTGTCATTTCTGATTTTGAGTCCTCTCTCTCTCTCTTTGTGGTGAATCTGGCCAAAAGTTTATCAATTTTGTTGATTCAAAGAACTAGCTTCTGGTTTCTAATGATTTTTTTTCTTTTTTTTCTTTTTTTAGTTTCTGTTTTATTTATTTTATTTTGCATCTATTTCCTTCTTTCTACTGGTTTGGGGTTTTGTTTTTCTTTTTCTAGCACCTTTAGGTATAACATTAGGTTGTTTATTTGAGATTTTTCTTGCTTCTTGAGGTAAGCCTGTATTTGCTATAAACCTTCCTCTTAGAACTGCTTTTGCTGCATCCCAAAGATTTTAGACCATTGTGTTTTAATTTTCATTTGTCTCCTTGTATTTTTTTAAAGATTTATTTTTATTTATTTACTTATTTATGATAGACATAGAGAGAGAGAGAGAGAGAGAGAGAGGCAGAGACACAGAAGGAGGGAGAAGCAGGCTCCATGCCGGGAGCCAGACGTGGGACTCGATCCTGGGACTCCAGGATCGCGCCCTGGGCCAAAGGCAGGCACTACACCGCTGAGCCATCCAGGGATCCCTGTCTCCGTGTATTTTTGACTTCCTTTTTGATTTCTTGGTTGACCCATTCATTGGTTAGTAACATGTTACTTAACCTCCATGTATTTATGATCTTTCCAGATTTTTTTCTTAACTGCTTAACTTCTAGTTTCATAGCATTGTGGTCAGAGAAGATGTATGGTATTGCTTCCATCTTTTTGAATTTGTTCAGATTTATTTTGTGGTCCAATATGTGATCCACTCGGAAGAATGTTCCATGTACACTTGAAAATAATGTGTATTCTCTTGTTTTAGGGTGTAATGTTCTGAATATATCTTTTAAATCCATCTAGTTCAATGTGTCATTCACAGCCACTGTTTCCCTGTTAATTTTCTGTTTGGGTGATCTGTCCATTGCTGTAAGTGGAGTGTTAAATCCTCCACTATTATTGTATTACTATTGATTAGTTCCTCTATGTTTGTTGTTAACTGTTTTATGTATTTGGCTGCTTCCCTGTTGGGTGCATAGTATTTACAATTGTTATGTCTTCTTGTTGGATTATCCTCTATATTATTATTATATAGTGTCCTTCTTTCTTTTATCACCATCTTTGTTTTGAAGTCTTTTGTCTGATATAAATATTGCTACCTTGGTTTTTGTTTTACATCCATTTGCATGGTAAATGCTTTTCCATCCCTTCGCTTTCAATCTGCATGTGTCTTTACTTCTGAAATGAGTCTCTTGTAGGCAGCATATGGATGGGTCTTATTTTTTTTGTGGGGGGGGGTCTTGTTTTTTAATGCATTCTGTCACCCTATGTCTTTTGACAGGAATGTTTAGCCCATTTGCATTCAAAGTAATTATTGATAGGTGTGCACTTATTGCCATTTTGTTACTTGTTTTATGATTGCTTTTATAGTTCTCTATTCCTTTCTTTTGCTTTCTTCTTGTGGTTTGCTGGCTTTGTTTAGTGATATACTTGGATTTCTTTCCCTTTATTTTTTGTATATCCATTACTGTTTTTGATTTGAGGTAACCATTAGGTTTATTATGTAACATCTTATGCATAAGGAACCTATATAAGTTGATAGTTACTTAAGTTTGAACTCATTCTAAAAGCACTTAAGGTTTGCTTTTCTACCCTCCAATATTTTTAGGTATGTGTTGTCATACTTTATATCTTTTTATTTTATGAGTTCTTTGACTAATTTTTATAAATATACTTAATTTTACTGCTCTTGTGCTTCTACTTTTCTTAATCCTGCTTATGGTCTCTCTTTTTCACTCAAAGAGTCCCCTTTAACATTTCTTATTGGGCTGATTTAAGTGGCCATGAATTCCTTTAACTTTTGTTTGTCTGGAAAGCTCTCTCTCCTTCTATTCTGAATGATAGCCTTGCTAGGTAGCATATTCCTGGCTGCAGGTTTTTTTTCTCCTCCAGCACTCAGAGTATATCGTGCCACTCTCTTCTGGCCTGCAAAATTTCTGATGAAAAACCCATAGATAGCCTTAAGGGATTTCCTTGTATATAACTTTTTTTTCTCTTGTTTTTAAAATTCTCTATCACTACTTATTGCCATTTTAATTACTATATGTCTTGGTGTGGGCCTCTTTGGATTGATTTCGTTGGGGACTCTCTGTACCTCTTGGGTCTGGATTTCTATTTCCTTCCCCATATTTGGGAAGTGTTCAGCTATTATTTCTTCAAATAAATTTTCTGCCTTCATTTCTCTCTCTTCTTCTGGGATCCCTATAATGCAAATGTTATTATACTTGATTTTTTCATTTATTTACTTTCATTTATTATTACTTTTTCTCTCTCTTGTTCAGATTATTGCTTTCCATTACTCTGTCCTCCAGGTCACAGATCCATTCTTCCGCTTTCTCTGGTGTACTACTTATACTCTCTAGTGTATTTTTAAATTAATTTATTAATTTGAGAGAGAGAGAGAGAGAGAGCGTGTAAGCAGAAGGAGGGACAGAGAGAAAATTTTGAAGCAGACTCCATGCTCAGCACAGAACCTGACACAGGACTGGATCCCACAAACATGAGGTCATGACCTGAGCCAAAACCAAGACCCAGTCTCTTAAAGCAACTGAACCACCCAGGCACCCCTCCCTATAGTGTATTTTTAATTTCAGCCATTGAATTTGTTATCTCTGATTGGTTCTTTTTTATGTTTTCTATTACTTTGTTGAGGGTCTTATTGAGGTTCCCCCACTCTTTTCAAGTCCAGTGAATATCTTTATGATCATTACTTTATTTATTTATTTATTTTTGATCATTACTTTAAATTCTCTATTGGGAATGTTACTTAATCTCTGTTTCATTTAGCTCTCTTGCTGTGATTTTGTCCTGTTCTATCATTTGGGAAATATTCTTATGTCTTCTCATGTTGTCTAACTTCCTGTCTGTTTCTCTGTGTTAGGAAACTCAGCTACATCTCCTGATCTTAAAAGTAGTGGCCTTTTTTGAAGAGAGGTCCTGTAGTGCCCTGCAGTGCAATGTCACCTGTTTATCAGAGCCTGGCATTTGTGTGTTGCATACATCCTACTGTTGTGGCTGAGCTGCTTTTTCCTTTAGTCCAGGAGTTTGCGATGGTTCCCTTTGCCTGTGTATTTAGGATGAAGTGAGCCTAGGACCCTCCTACTCTGCCATCATCCCCAGTAGTCTTCTATTATCTATTTTTAAAATTAGAGACATCCTCCTATGTGTGAAGTAGTATGTCTTTACAGGTTTAATTTGCATTTCTCTGATAGCTGATGATACTGAGCATTATTTCATATGCTTTTTTTGGACATTCATAAATCTTCTTTGCCCAAATATGTATTTAGATTTTTGCTTATTTCAAAAATTGGGTAATTTTTTATAATTCTTAATGAGTTATATTTATATATTTTAGATACAAATCCCTTATCAGATACATGATTTTAAAAAAATTTCTCCAATTTGAGGTTGTCTTTTTACTTTCTTGATGGTGTCCTTCAAAGCATGAAAGATTTTAATTTTGATAAAGTTCAAGTTACCTATTTTTTATTTTGTTGCTTATGCTTTTGTGTCATTTTAAAGAAACCACTATCTAATCCAGAGTCATAATGATTTATATCTATGGTTTATTCTAAGAGTGTCGAGTTGAATTTTGTATATGGAGTGAGGTAGGGGTCCAATTTTACTCTTTCACATGTTGATGCCCAATTGTTTCAGCACCATTTGTTGAAACAATTATTATTTCCTCACTGCATTGTCTTGGTGTCCTTGTCAAAAAATCAACTGACTGTATATTTGAGGGTTTCCCCCACCACCCCTGAACTCTCAGTTCTATTCTCTTGAGCTAAATGTTATCCTTATGTAAGTTGCTGATGCATATACTCTGGGTGTGTGTGGGTATGAGTACACTTTCCCTCATGCCCCCAGTTATCTGGTTTACATGACTACTTTCTGATGTCCTATAACTCCCTCCTCAATCCTTGGCAACTACTATTCTACCTTCTGTTTCTAGGAATTGCTATTCTAGGTACCTCATATAATTAGAATCATAAAATATTTGTCCATTCATGGCTGCTTTGTTTCATCTAATATAATATCTTTCAGTTTCATCTTTGTTGCAAGATTTTCCTTCCTTTTTAAGGGTAAACAATATTCCATTGTATGTATACACCACATCTTGTTTATTCATCTGTTGATGGACACAGGTTGTTTTTACCTTTCAGCTATTGTAAATATGCAGCCACAAGCCACAAACATTAGTGCGCAAATATTTGTTCAAATCCCCACTTTCAATTTTTGTGTGTGTATATACCCAGAAATAGAATTGGTGGATTATATGATAATTCTGTGTTTAATTTCTTGAGTACCTCCATCAGTATGTTTTAGTATTCTCCAGGTGACTCCAGTGTGAAGCCAGGTAGACTCCCATTGTCACAGAGTCTTGACTGATCCCTTTAGCTACATGAAATGTCTTCCAATTTTTTTTTTTTAACATTTTATTTATTTTAGAGAGAGAGCACGAGTGGGAGGGGCAGAGGGAAAGGGAGAGAGAAACTTAAGCAGACTCTGTGCTGAGCACAGAGCCCAATCCAGGGCTTGATCTCATGACCCTGACATCATAACCTGAGCTGAAACTAAGAGTCAGGTGCTCAACCAACTGCACCACTCAGGTGCTCCACCTCTTCCTCTTCTGATCCCAGTTAGCATTTTAATGAACTTTTTGGATGGTGCCCTTTTATTTTTATGTTATATTACTTATATTGTTATACATATTGCTTATACTAGATGCTGAGTATACAATGACAAACACACCCCCTACCCCCTCAAAAATGCTTTCATGAAGCTTGTAATTAAATGAAATGGATATTAGCCATACAATCATATAAATGTATAATTATAAACTAAATTATCTGCTATGAGAGAAAGAAACATGGTTCTACTGAGGACAAATTAACAAAAAAATTGACCTAGACTTGAGGTGGAGGTTAGGCATCTTCCCTAAGGAAGAAATGCTGGGGTTTAATTCTAAAAGATAAGGAATTATGAAAGTATACAGTGAGAAGGAAGGTCATTCCAAGTAGAATAAGTACAGGTTTGATGGATATAAAGAAAGGCAGTTTGGCTAGGATATGGGTAGCAAGGGGCCAATGCTACAAGATGAAATTGGCCATTTGCAGGGAGCAGACCATTCAAGACCTTGCAGATAGTTGAATGACTTTTTGTCTTTAAGCTAAGGGCAATGGGGGGCCGTTGAAAGGTTTTGAGCAGTAGAGTGACAAACTCAGATTGGCATTTTGAAAAGATCTTTCTGCTGCTGTGTGGAAAAGGGATTGGATGGGGTTAGAGTGGTCATGGGGAAACCAGGTGATTATAGTAGTCTAGGTGGGAGAGGCTGGTTCCTTGGACAAGAGAGGTAGCAGGGGTGATGGAGAAGTGTCAGAGTTGAGAAATACATAAAATGAATGATCCTTGATGATGGATTGGATATAAGCAAACAAGTGTCAACGACGATATGTACTTTTCTGACTTGCTCAAAGCTTTGAGATTGTAATTATGCTTGATTACACTTTGCATGCCTCTGGAGCACCCTGCACAAAACATAGGTTCACTGAATAATAATCTTCAAATAAGTTAATGAGTCAACAAACCAACCATTACATTATATTGAATACACCCATATCAAGCATGCTTAATGGTATTATCCTCTAGCTTATTTTTTTCTGCAAATGGATTTGCATGATTTCTCAAATGAATTAAATTCAGAATGTTTTCTTCTGCTATAGTCAGCACTGTGCTAGGCACTGGGAATACATATATAGATGATATATATTATCTACCTATGGGTAGTTCTAAATACAGTGGAGAAAAAGACATACAAATAAATAATTATAACAAAATATAATTATAGTAATAAACACACACTTTAATTGCAGAAGGAATACAGAGGAGGCAGTGATTAATTTTTTTCCCCTAGGAGAGCTAGTAAGGTTCTCAAGGCAGAAATATAAGTACAGCATATTCCAAGTGGAGGCTTTTTTTTTTTTAATGTACATAGATGTTTTAGGAAATGGCAAGCTTATTGTGGTTAGAGCATGGGAAACCCGATAGGCAATATCACCAAGGTACAGAAGGAGGTAGGAAAGAAGAAGGAAGAGAGGGATATGTGGCTGGAGGCCTGAGCATCATGGCAGCATAAGGACTGGGAAGAGTGAGAAGGCCAAAGTATTTTCCATGTTACACTGGCCCTAAGATATTTTTGTAAGTCAAAGGATTTCATGGCCAAATAACTTTGGTAAACACTGATAATTACATCTTGGAGATTTGTATGCACATTGGCATGTCAAAGTCTCTGCAGAATAGAAATTAATTTAATTTTGTTCAATATTGTATTTCTCTAATATATTTGATCAGTAAAACTCCTTTTTCCTTCATATAACACATCATACATATTGACATCCTGAAGTAGATAGGAGTTTGGCAAAAGCTGTATTGGACCATATAGATTAGAGATAGTTTACATGGTTTTGCTGTCATTAGGGTCAAGGTGTAGGTATAATCCTATTTCTAATGAATATATTTGGTATTATAATAAATGTTTCAGATGGAACGCTGAGCAGGGCACAATATAGAGCAGGGTTCAGCTCCACTAGCAGGAGGCAAAAGGAGAGAGCCACAGATTGAATGTTTACTAAAACACACAAAGTGCTACTTCAAGAGTAGAAGAGACAGTGTGGTTAGACTCCTAACTACTAGTGACTCTGAGAGGGTTGTTTTATAGACCCTGTGAGACATTGTTAAGCTGGAATAGTGGCTGTGTTGCTTTATTGCTAACTCGTTTAGTGTTGTTTTGAACTTTTAATCCCTTTCCCGCCAAAAATTCTAATCTTGAAAGGATTCCAGGAATAGTAAAAGTTGAGATCCATTGTTACTTCCCTGACACAGTGTTTGAGGGACACCAGAGTAATCAATCCCAATTCTCAATGACCAGCCATTGGGTAGATGAGCAGATCCAACCAGATGAGCAGAACTCAGGGGCTAGAAAAAAAAAAAAACTCAGGGGCTAGGGGTCTAGGCATGGGGCTATTGCTTTTGCATGTCTAGCGTCCATTTCCCCTTCTGGTAAAATATCCTGATTTTCCTTTTAGGAATAATTTCCTGAAATTTGTGGTGGGTACTCAAGTATACAGGAGCCATCTTATCCCCGTATGGGAGAATAGTGCATCTCTGTCTTCCTCAAGTTTCCGTGTTGCTCTTTTGTTTATAAATTCTTTTGCTACCCAGTGACTCATGCATTATGCATTTCTCTTGCAGAGATTTTGTCCTAGGGAGCAGAGCCTTTTAACTTTTTACAAGACCCTTCTGATAGGCCCTAGACAGTACATGTCACATTACTGGGACTAAAAATAAAGTGAATGAAATGACTAGATCTAGCATAAAATATCTCTTTCATCGGTTATAGAATTGCTAAGCTGCTTCACAGCAATGTAAGCAATTACAGGGATGCACACCAGAGCCCACCTGACTCTTTTATTTCCTTTGAATATTAATCACGAAGGTCTTTTCTTTCTGGCTTCTTTAGGAATTAACCATAAATTTGGATCAGATGATAGTCTGACAGCCTCACTATTATTATGAGAAAAAATAATATTATCTTGATATTTCACTCACAGAAATTTGCTTTTGCTTTTCTAGGGTTAAAGTTCTTGGTTTGCAACCCTTAGTGTGCTTTCAAATATTTATTTGATGTTTCTTTTGAAGCTCATGTAGCTCTCTCAGGTCTAGAGTGAAATAATTCTTCCCTCTTTCCCTGGATTTTTTTTTAAATGGAAGAAATTTTCATATTCTTTTCCTCTATGCCTGCAGTATGGCTTGGAGCTCATGTAAGAAGATGAACTCTATCTGAAGAACTTTGGTTCCAAGATACTCATCTTTATTTTATAATTGTAGCATCATCCAAACTTCACTTTACATTTAAATTCTCTCACTTGGGTGAGACAAGTTTTTTCAAAATCATATGTACTTTTAGACGAGTCTCATATATATTTTTTTTCTTTAATTCAGAAGCTACTACATTAATAGAGTAATAGGAATAGAGCCTACAAATTCATTAGGGAGGGTCCTTTTTTTCCCAAAGTAAAACGCAAAGGAAATGTAAATGAGTCCTCCCAAATAAGTTGGAAACGGTAGAAATTGTTAATAGAGAGGATGTTAGACAAGCACAACCTGTTTTAATAAAACTCTCGGGGGTTGGAAGAGAAGACCAGGGCTTTATAAATGTTTGAAAATCTTGGAAGGTTTTAGTTCCAGGGTAAATAGGAAAATGCAGTTGTCATCTTGGAATTTTTTTTTTAAAAGGTCTCAGAGAAGCTTCCTCTTGATGCATTTGTATTAGGGCACAAGGAAAAACTTAATTCTGACTTGCATGTAGATAGGGAAACAAAGAAGGCAAATCACCAACACAGAAGGTTTCCAGACCAAGACGGGATTGAGTAGGATATTAACATGATGGCTTTATATGAGAAAGCAGGTCATTGGTAGGATCTAAAGGAAATCTATAGCATAGTAGGTAGAGTAACACCCCCATTGATCTGAAATCAATCAGATTTTCCTAAAAGAGAAATATCACCCTGGAAAAATGTCTATCTAACATCCATTTATTCATTCATTTTTTAAAAATTGTGAAATTCCTACCAGGCACTGTTGTGGGTGCTAGAAATAGAATGGTAAAGAGACAGTCCTTGTCCTTGTGCTGTTCACATTCCAGTGGTAGATGACTCATATAAACTAAATAAACCACTTTTTTTTTCTCATTGGCAGCAGTTCTTCTTTTATTAAGAAAATAAACAGAAACAGGATAGAGCATGACTAATAATGGCAAGAGTGAGGTGTAGACATAGAAAGGACTACCTAGGAGAGCTAGGGGAAAATATCTCTGGAGATCCCGCCTGAACTGAAGCTGAATGATGAGAAATAACCTGCCTGCCCAGAGTAGGCAGCAGAACATTTTAGGTGCAAGAGCAAATACTCTGAGGTCAAGACTAAAATGAAGGCAAGTGAGACTAAAGTAGAAGGAAAGAAGGAAAAGGAAAAGCAGAATGTTACCTGTTTAAGTTTCAAATTTGGATACATTTTGGGGGCAACTTATTCAAAGTATAATTTACATAAAATTGAATGCCTGTAGTTTAAGAATGACATTGAATGAATTCTGATGTAAGTGCTCACTTTTGCTTACTCTAGGATCTCATAGATTTTCTCTGGTTTTGGGCAGCCCTGGTGGTGGCTCAGCGGTTTAGAGCTGACTTCAGTCTAGGGCGTGATCCTGGAGACCCAGGATTGAGTCCCACATCGGGCTCCCTGCATGGAGGCTGCTTCTTGCTCTGCCTCTCTCTCTCTCTCTGTGTTTCTCATGAATAAATAAATAAAATCTAAAAAAAAAATATTTTCTCTGGTTTTCTTTTCAGAGTTTAGAGTGTTGGCTTTTACACTTGTTATCTCTGGTCTACTTTGAGTTAATTCTCGTGCTTAATTTAAAACTCATTTTTTTTCCCCATAAGATTACCCAGCTATCCTAGCAATGGTTATTGAAAAGACTCTCCTTTCTCCATTAAATTACCTTGGTATCTTTGGTAAAAATCAGTTGACCCTACATGTGACTTTGTTTCTGTTTTGAACTGTTGATCTTGAGATTTATCCTTGCACTAGTGCCACAGTCTTGACTACTATAGTTTTACAATATTTCTTGAAATCAGGGAGTGTAAATCCTCCCATTTTATTCTTTTTAAAAAAATAAAATAGGCTATTTGTGGTTCTTTGATTTGGGGTGTGAATTTTAGAATCAGCTCATCAGTTTCTACAAAAAAATCCTGTTGGGGTTTTGTCAGGGTGGGATTAAATCTATAAATCAATTTGTGGACAATTTACATCTTAGAAATATTGAGTCTTCTGATCCAGGAACACCGAATATTAGTCCATTGATTTGGGTCTTTAATTTCGCTGATGAACGCTTTGAAGCTTTTGGCTTATACATCTCATATATATTTTGTTAAGTTTATTCCTAAACATTTCATGTTATTTATGCTACTGAAAATAACATTTCTTAAAATTTTATTTTCCAATTTTTCATTGGTTGTATGTAGCAATACTATTGACTTTGAGTATCCACCTAGTGTCCTACTACCTTTTTTTGTGATGTGGAGCCCAACACAGGGTTTGAACTCACAACCTTGAGATTATCACCTGAGCAGAGATCAAGAGTCAGACACTTAACCAACAGAGCCACCCAGACACCCCATCCTATAATGTACACCCCTTCCTAAATGTACATATTTGTTATGGTAGGTTTTATTTGTTTGAAATGTATTAGAAAATGTGTTAGATGAATGTTCAGCCTTACACGTTTGTAATCGAGGTTTCAGGCAGGAGATAGCTGGTGACGTTGAAGGCTCAGCACATCTAGAGGTCTACAGAGGTCCCATGGCAGGGCTGGGTGCATGTTAACCCATGAAGCCTCTCGGGAAAGTCCTTAAGCTAAAGAGCCAATTGATGAGTCACATTTGGTTCAAGGATTATGAGTTTTTGGAATGGAGACACTGATAAGAGGCAAGATCCTTATCTGCTGTAAAGACTCTAAAAGGGCTCTTTCACTAAAACCTTTGAAGACAGATAATCCTTGGTAAACCATTTGGGATACAAGGTAACCACAAGTAAAAAGACAAAGATGGGAATTTCATTTTGTTTCTGTGGTAATGTGGAGTGTGTGTGTGTGTGTGTGTGTGTGTGAGAGAGAGAGAGAGAGAGAGAGGAGAGAGAGAGAGAGATGAAATTTAATTTAATGAGGCTTTAATGAGATAGCAGGACTAAAAACTACTTGAGGTTAAGTAGCTGGCAGATACTGCACACCTCTCTTCTCCCTTTTCAACCCACTCTACCAGTATCCACCTGACACACACACACACACACACACACACACAGATACCACAAATACCTAAGTGAAGTCTATTATATTAAAAAATAGTGGCGTGCCCGACTAGCTCAGTCAGAAGAGCATACGACTCTTGATCTCAGGGTTGTGAGTTTGAGCCCCGGGTTGGCTGTAGAGATTACTCAAAAAAAACAAAGACCAAAAAACCTTTTAAAAAAATACAGACTTTTGTTGTTGTTTTGTCATAGTCAATTGCAGAGGCATGAGTCAGAGCCAACAGTGGTCATGAAAATAAAAGAAAAAGTTTGGCAGATTTCAGATCTCTTCAGGGCATGGAAAAAGGGGTCAAGATGACTTCACCTATAGCTCCTGGGTCAGATAACTCCAACTAATATTTTGGAATTCACATATAGCAACCCAGGCTGCCTCTTCCTAGCTCACCTTTTAGCTTCATAGCCCTATTGGAAAATGTACACATTTGCAATTTCGGAGATTGTTTGTTAGTGTAATATGTAAGGCAATTGCAGTTACAGAATCTTAGATTTACTGGTCTAGTAAATCTAAGAGGAAGAGCTGCTCTCAGAGTGTTGTATAAGGGAAACTCCTTGTTCCCTCTGGTCATTTAAAAACATTTTTTTAAAGATTTCTTTATTTATTTGAGAGAGGGAGAGAGAGAGAGAGCAAGAGAGAGAGAGAGAGAACAAACACATGGATAAGGAGAGAGAATTTCAAGGAGACTCTACCCTGAGCATAGAGCCCCATGCGGGGCTTGATCCCACCACCCTGAGATCACCACCTGAGCCAAAGCCAAGAGTCAGGATGCTTAACCAACTGTGCCACCCCCGTACCCCACCCTCTGGTCATTTTAATGTTGTGTCTGAGGCTCTGTCCAGATTTTCTGTTCATTTGGCCATTTATTCCCTTATTAATTTTTTTCCCTTATTAATTTAAAAAATATTGAAAGTGTACTGTAAGCCAGGCATTGTTTTAGGGAGCATTTGTGCTGGGGGTTCAGGAGCAAATAAAACAGACAAAATTATCTGTCTTCATGGGGTTTATAAATATCAAATATATTATTATATATTAAGCTATTGCTTCGACACCCATTCGTTGTACTAGGACTGGGGTCTGATTGCGGTTTCACTAAGGGGAGGAGAAAATAATTACAATCATACAGGGCGATAAGTGCCAAAACTCAGGTGAGCACAGGGTTCTGTGGGATGAGCAACCCGATCCTGGGGAATCAAGGAGGGCTTCCCACAGGTGACGTCGGAGTTGGGTGGCAAAATTTTCCTCCACCCCCCCTAGGGGCTCCAACCGGGACTGACTTAAGACAGGTTAACAGGAAAAAAGGATATGAATTTTATTTACATGTTCATGGGAGCCTCACCAGAAAAATGAAGTCAAGCAGCGGCCAGGCCCAAGTGCTTCTACAGCAGGTGGAACAAAGAGCCGCAAGCGTGGCAAAGTAACTGAAGTACACGAAGGGAGGGGGGACCACAAACGGAAGGGAAGTTATTCGAATCAGGGCTGTAGGTGCAGATGTCCTAGCCTCCGCTCCCTGTCTCTGACGATGATGAGACTGTTCTTTCTCCAGATACAGGCCGGGCACTGTTCACATGCAAATTCTATCTCCTGCTTTTAAGAAGAAAAAGGAAGGGCAGAGGGTCCTTCTTGCACCTGCTGTTTTTTTAGGGACCTTTAACTCAAAAATAATACACCAAGGTGGCAGATTTGGGGGTGGCAGGTCTTGAATGCCTGCAGATAGGAACTAGCCGGGTGAGCAAATGGGGCAGGTGATCCTGCGGGGGACGGGAGTATGCAGTCTGGCCTGGGGGGGCTGCAGGGCAGTGGGGGTGGTTGAAGCCAGATTGGTAAGCAGAGTGTCATCGTTGAAGGCCTTGCATGGGATGCGTAATAGTGTTGTAGTGCCCTTGGCACCTATTACCTGAGCCCAAATTCAGCATCCGACAGTTCTGGTGGTCAGAGGCCTGCGTGTGTCTCGCTGGGCAAAAGTCAAGTTGTCTGTAGAGTTGCTGGTGTTCCCTTCTGGGGGTTCTAGAACAGGAAACCCCACCCTCCCACTGCTCAGCCCCCCCACCCCCCACTAATTTTTTGCCTCTTCCAGCTTCCAGAAGCCACATGCATTCTTTTGTATGTGGCTCCTTCATGCTCAAAGCAGGCAGCTGAGCGTTGTCATCTCTCTCTGTGCCTACTGCTTTCTTCCTCTGCTTTTAAGGGCTCTTTTTTTTTTTCTTTTGAAGCTTTTTATTTATTTATTTATTCATGATAGACATTGAGAGAGAGAGAGAGAGGCAAAGACATAGGCAGAGGGAGAAGCAGGCTCCATTTAGGGAGCCCGACATGGGACTCGATCCTGGGACTCCAGGATCATGCCCTGGGCCGAAGGCGGCGCTGAACTGCTGAGCCACCCAGGGATCCCCCTTTTAAGGGCTCTTCTGATTGCACTGGTCATATCTGAATTATCCAGAATGATCTTCTCATTTCAGGGTCAGCTGATGGATAGCTTTAATATCAGCTGCAAGTTTTAACTCCCCGCCCCCTTGGAATCTAAAGTCCTACAAGATTTAAAGGTTTGGGGGGTTAGGGTGTGGACATTTTGGGGGGCTAGCATTTTGCCTACCACAGATGTGAGCTACAGGAACAGAGGAGCAATCTGACCCGGTTTAGAGGAAATGATTCAGAAGGGTGGGTGCTACGGTTGTGTGGAGACTGGGCCAGGCTGGGGGGCGGGGGACACGATGGAGGTTCTGGGGACAGAGGCTGTAAATACAAAGCCCTGGGAGTGACAGATGACCAGTGGCTGCAGGCTCATATTTTCAGTAATTTATCCCTAGAATTCTTAGAAAAACTTAATCTAAGTAAGCTCGAGACACACCCTGCAGTGTGGAGAAAAGGAAATTGATTTTTAATCCTGGTTTAAGGCCTGAATAACTTTGGAACAAAGGCTCTGTCTTCGTACAGAATTTCCTTACTTTGCCCAACCAGGAGTGTTTTTCTGAGTTCGTAAAATGGGGCTGTTGGAGTGGATCACCTGGAAAGTTCTCTATACAACTTCTCTGACTCTATGACAAGGCAGTGGGGATTATTTCCACCTTATTTAAATAGTGGCTTTAAGGTAAATCAACCACATGATTGAAAAGACCTTGGTGAGTGTAGAAGGGCTACTGCTGAGTGCCATCATTTCAGCAAACTTCAGAGGGCTGGAGCAAATGCTTCGGTGAACAACGCTGTGGGTCCCAAGAACCCGGAGACTCTGAAATTCCTGGGGTGGGTTTTCAAAAGAAACACAGCAGGTTTTAGCTTCAATGCCTTTTAACCTTGCTGGTGGGAAGAATGGAGGGAGGACTGGGTCCCTACTGTGTCCCTCAGGACTCTCGGTGGCGATCCAGAGGAGCGGATTCGGCCTTGGGAGGATCTTGAGGATGCTGAGTGGCTGGGGGCTAGAGCCTGGGCTGAGAGGACCCGCCAGGAAGCAAGGGGACCCTGGGAGGCCCCAGAGCTAGGAGCACAGACGAGGGGATGCCATAGAAATGTCCAGGACATTGTGTCACACTTGCTTCTGCGGAGCACCTGACCTCAGTCTTTGTGTTAGTAGCTGGGGAGCCAGAGCCCTGGGGGGGCCATCTGATTGCTCATACACCCTTCCCTTAGCTGGAGAGGAAGAATGCAGCCCCCACGACTTGGCCTCCTGTGTAGCCCACTCTTCACGCTGAGAAATCTCCCATGAGGAGGAACAGATTTCCAATAAGTGTGTGGCAGTGGTGGGAGTGTTGTGTGTGTGTGTGTGTGTGTGTGTGTGTGTGTGTGTGTTTGGGGAGGGATGGGGGATGACTGGCTGCTTAGATGGCCCAAAAAATGACAAATGTCTTCTGATCCGGCTACCTCGGCTTTCCTCTCTGGCTCCCTTGCCCTTCTCTGGGCCACTTTTTGGTTTGCTAACTTACTCCACGAGAGGCACGCCACGTCCGTTTAGACAGGTGATCCAAGTAGGGTCCTGACTTATAGAGTAAGTTAGAAAATGGGATTTTTTAAAAAAAGATTTTATTTATTTATTTTTGGAAGATACAGAGAGAGAGAGGCAGAGACACAGGCAGAGGGAGAGCAGGCTTTGTGCAGGGAGCCCGACGTGGGACTCGATCCCAGGTCTCCAGGATCACACCCTGGGCTAAAGGCGGCCCTAAACCACTGAGCCACCTGGGCTGCCCTGAAAATGGGATTTTTAAGAGTCGCTTTGATTTCTCGAGAAGGCCATCCTGCTATAATATCCTAGAGGCTGCCAATCTGAACGCCAACCAAGGTGGAATGTTTCAGCCAATTTCTGATTGGTCTTAATGGTGCAAGACACAAGCTTCTGGCTGCTTCCCAGCTAAGGCTGTGTGGAAAGACAGAGCGGGTGTGGAGAAGAGCGTGGAGGGACCATCGCTCTGGGAGGAGGGTGGTGCACTTGCAGTTGTGATGTTTGCCTGCAAACCCATGGAGCCCATCCGGCTCATCTTGTGTGTAGGTAGTGATCCTTCTGGTCCGTGCTCAGTGGCAGAGATTAGCCAAACTGCTTCGTTCTCTGGGTGTGTGTGTGTGTGTGTGTGTGTTGTCAGTAGAACCAGAAAGGGAAATCCTTATACTAAATTTCACCATCACATGGGTCCAGAGTGAGAAAATAAGATGAAATTTTGGTCAGAGGGGGAGCCTGGGTGGCTCAGTTGGTCAAGCATCTGCCATCCGCTCAGGCCATGATCCCAGGGTCCTGGATGGAGCCCCAAGTTGGGCTCCCTGTTCAGTGGGGAGTCTGCTTCTCCTTCTCCCTCTGCACCCTCCCCCTGCTTGTGCTCTCTGGCTCTTTGTATCTCTCTCTTTCTCTTTCAAATAAATCAGTAAAATTAAAAAAAAAATCCAGCCACTTGGGAAGAAAAGATCTGGTTTGGAGGGGGCACTCTTTGTGTGTCTCCGGCTGAGGGCTGGAATAAGCACACGCTTGCTGGTCAGAGAGGAGCCAGAGGGCCAGGCCGCACGACTCCGGTTCGGTGGTTGTCCCAGTATGGAGTGTAGAAAAACAGAATGGCCACTTTTTCCTCTTTTGAACTCCTTTGTCTGTTAGTTTCTGGCTGGGGTTAGCCAATGGGACACACTGGCAGGAGATTGGAGGGTAGAGGAAGGAAGGAGCTAGAACGTGTCTCTCTGCTTTGGTTGTCCTATTAGGCAATGGCCACAGCCCTTCTGTGGTGGCTCAGTGAAGCACTTGCACCCCCAGCTTTGCCAGGGCTCTTGCTTCTTTCTACCAGGTGCCCAGCCTCTGGGCTCTAATAATTCTGCTTCTCCCCTTTTCCCTCCAGCCCAGAGATGGTAGTGCCTTTCCTGCCATTGATACTCTCTAGAGCTTCCTACCAACCCCTGCTGGCTTCCCAGTGGCTCCATAGCATAATCAAGTCCCTTAAATTCCATCTTATAAAATAATGGGTTCTGTCTTCCAGATTAGACCCTGACCAAATACAGCCAGTGTGAGGCTGTGGGGTAGGCCCCAGGGGCAGGAATGGGGCCACTGGTGCGCTACACACGTCCCCTTTGGCTATCTCTGGAAGTCCCACTAATTCTCTCCCTTGAAGAGCTACATCTGGAGGCCTGCCGGGACACAGTGCTGGGACAGATGGGTTAAAGATGTCTCTTTCTCTTTCCTTTCTGTCCACCCCCTTTTGCCAGGCTTTCACTCGCCCCCCAAAACCCTGGAGGGGCCTGAAGTGGCAAGCTGAGGTGAGGGCAGGAGAAGCAGGTGTGGGGCAAGGAAAAGGGAAAGAAGAGGCTCCCCACCTCTCTGGCTGCTGAGCCCGGCAGAGAGCTCCCATCGGGCGGGGGTGCTGCTTGAGACGTTGGGGGAGAATTAGGTGCTGGTTGACATGCGGGTTAGGAAATAGTGGGCTCAGTTATGGGGCGAGGAATCTAGCTCGAGTTTTAAAGAGTCTTTACAAGGTGGGATCACAAACAAAGATGGCTAAACGTGACAAGGCCATATCCATCCATCCATCCATCCATCCATTTTTAAATTTTATTTATTTAATTTTATATTTTTATTTTATATTTTTATTCTATTTTATATTAAACATTTTTTAATTGGAGTTCAATTTGCCAACATTTAGCATAACACCCAGTGCTCATCCCGTCAAGTGCCCCCCTTAGTGTGCATCACCCAGTCACCCCAACCCCCCACCCACCTCCCCTTCCACTACCCCTTGTTTGTTTCCCAGAGTTAGGTGTCTCTCATGTGCTGTCACCCTCACTGATATTTTTACTCATTTTCTCTCCTTTCCCTTTATTCCCTTTCACTATTTTTTATATTCCCCAAATGAATGAGACCATATAATGTTTGTCCTTCTCCAACTGACTCACTTCACTCAGCATAATACCCTCTAGTTCCATCCACGTCGAAGCAAATGGTGGGTATTTGTCGTTTCTAATGGCTGAGGAATATTCCATTGTATACATAGACCACAGCTTCTTTATCCATTCATCTTTCGATGGACACCGAGGCTCCTTCCACAGTCTGGCTATTGTGCACATTGCTGCTAGAAACATCGGGGTGCAGGTGTCCCGGCGTTTCACTGCATCTCTATCTTTGGTGTAAATCCCCAGCAGTGCAATTGCTGCGTCTAAGGAAGATCTATTTTAAACTCTTTGAGGAATCTCCACACAGTATTTTATTTTATATATATATTTTTTATTTTATATTTTTATTCTTATATTTTTATTTCATTTCACTTATTTCATTTAATTTTATATTTTTATTTTTTATTTCATTTTTATTTAATTTTATATTTTTATTTTATATTTTTATTTCATTTCACTTTATTTTATATTTTTTTATTTTTTATTTTATATTTTCATTTCATTTTATTTTATATTTTTATATTTTATATTTTATTTAATTTTAATTTTATTTTATTTTACCAGTATTTATTGAATGCTCGCCAGGTGGTGGCCTTGTGTCCGGAACTGATCATTCTGCCCTGGGCACTGGGCACTGTCCCGCTCCCCGCCGTTTCCAGGACCGCCCTAGTGGCTCGGCCTGGCCGGTCTTCCCGAAGCGCCCACGAGCTCTTTCTCCTCACCGCCAGCGCTGTTTAATCAGAGCTGCGCCCCGCGTGGATCGTGGATCGGCCAAGTGACTCCGTGTTGCGGAGGGAGTATCTCAGTATTGTCCCCTGCCAGGTTTTTTATTTTTAAAAGATTTTATTTATTTATTTATTTATTTATTTATTTATTTATTTATTTATTTATTTTAAAGATTTTATTTATTTTTTCATGATAGAGAGAGAGAGAGGCAGAGACACAGGCAGAGGGAGAAGCAGGCTCCATGCAGGGAGCCCGATGCGGGCCTCGATCCCCGGTCTCCAAGGTCATGCCCTGGGCCAAAGGCAGCGCTAAGCAGCTGAGCCACCCAGGGATCCCCGATTTTATTTATTTATTCATGAGACACACACAGAGAATGAGAAAGACACACACACACACACACACACACACACACACACGCAGGCAGAGGGAGAAGCAGGCTCCATGCAGGGCGCCCTATGTGGGACTCGATCCCGGGTCCCCAGGGTCACGCCCTGAGCTGAATCAGGCGGCGCTCAACCGCTGAGCCAACGGGGCTGCCCCCAGTTCATTTTTAAAATATTTCTAAGCACATCAAGAGCCCAGAATCAGGGCAGCCCGGGGGGCCAGGGGTTGAGCGCCGCCTGATTCAGCTCAGGGAGTGACCCTGGGGACCCGGGATCGAGTCCCACATAGGGCGCCCTGCATGGAGCCTGCTTCTCCCTCTGCCTGTGTCTCTGCCTCTCTCTCTCTCTCTCTCTCTCTCTCTGTGTCTCATGAATAAATCAATACAATCTTTAAGGGGAGCCCGGGAGCCGCGTGGGACCGCCCGTGGGCTGCAGGCCGAGGCGCGGGCGCTTCTCCCCTCCCTCCTCCTCCTCCTCCTCCTCCTCCTCCTCCTCCTCCTCCTCCTCCTCCTCCTCCCTCCTGCTCAGGGGAAGGCAGCCGTTGCTGCAGCGGAGCCCGAGCCTTGTACCGCAGCCAAAACACAGTGTGGATCAGACAACTAAAGATGTCTTTTCAAGTGAAACAAAGACATTAATTAAAGCCAGACAGGAAGCGTCTCCGGTGCGGCGTCTGGCGTCGTCCCCGGGCCCGCAGGCTCTGACGAGGACGGCGATGTGGCAGGTGGCTACGGGGACCCGAGGCCAGACCTCGTAGTTAGCCGAGGGCCCCTCGTGGACCCGTGGCTGGCAGCGCTGTCGGCGCTGGGGGGCAGGCTGGGTGGCCCGTGCCCTGGGGGTCAAGGTCATGTGTGTGTGTGTGGGGGGGGAGCTTCTGCAGGCCCTGCGCAGGGGACACAAGAGGACGTTAAGAGTCAGGACAAGGATAATGGGCACCTTTTCTTTCCCCGGGTGTAGACACGACAGGGTCTCTGAAGGAAGGAACTAAGGACACTCAATGTGAGAGTAGGTCAGGCACTGTCATCCGTGTGATTTCATGTAATCCCATGAGGTGAGCACTGTCCCATGTCCCAGATGGGCAGACTGAGGCAGGCAGAGTGGCCAGTGAACCTGCACGAGTGGCACTACTCAGATTCAAGTGCTGGTGTTTGGCACCAGCAGCCTGTAGCCATCCCGCTCCCCACACTGCACCCCCCCCCCCCCCCCCCCCCCCCCCCCCCCGTGGCCTCTTTCTGCAGCCCCTGCCAGCGTGCATCCCAGTTGAGTCACTAAGTGGAACTCAGAAGGGGGATCCCTGTGCCTCCTGTCTTCATCTGCAAGAGGAGGCAGATGTACAGGTGAGCTCAGATGCCTTCTGGCTCCGTCTGCGAGGCCTGCAGGATTCCAGGGGAGGCGGTAGGGTAACCCAGACTCTGGACTAAGCTGGTCATGGTGGAGCTCTTACCTCATCAGCAGTTCCAGACACACATAATGGTATTTAGTTTATCAAAACTGACTTGGACTCAGACACAAACCCCCACTCTCTTCAATTGCAGGCCTACTGTTTTTATTTTTATTTTATTTTATTATTTTTTTAAGATTTTATTTTTTTATTCATGAGAGACACAGAGAGAGAGAGAGGCAGAGACACAGGCAGAGGGAGAAGCAGGCCCCATGCAGAGAGCCCGATGTGGGACTTGATCTTGGGTCTCCAGGATCACGCCCTGGGCTGAAGACAGCGCTGAACCGCTGAGCCACCCAGGCTACCCAGGCCTATTGTTTTTATTTTTATTTTTTAATTTTTTTTATTTTTTATTTATTTATTTTTTAGGCCTATTGTTTTTAGAGGGAAATGGAGTGCCTGGCACATTGAAAGATTAGTTACTATCTGGTGGGCGAATGAAAGACGGAGTGGAGGCTGGGGCTCAGCTGGCCAGGTGTCATCAGTACAGGGGAAAGGAAAGAACTATGTCCAGAGGAACACAGAGACACATCTGAATTAAACAGAATTTTAAATATTTACTACCAGGGTCATGTGGTGAAATCTGGATTTTTTTGTTGTTGTTTTGTTTTTTGTTTTCTTTTGTTTAAAGCGAAGAAAGATCTAGCAGGGTTGGTTAAATGACTTACTTTGATGTGGCTTCTTTGTAGGCCAAGATAGGTAGCTCCACAGAGGCTGTTTTGTGGAAGGAAAGGAGTTAGGGTTAGGGTTAGGGTTAGAATGAGGAGAATGGAAGGCAAGTGTGTTCAGAGGAAGAACATCGGGGGGTCAGGGTCCACCATTCACCTGAGATGCTTCATATTCAGTTCCAACTTTGACCTGCAGCACCGTCTGTTACCTCCATAAATGCTTTGTGTGAGCAATTTTTTTTTAATTTTTATTTATTTATGATAGTCACAGAGAGAGAGAGAGAGAGGCAGAGACACAGGCAGAGGGAGAAGCAGGCTCCATGCACCGGGAGCCTGATGTGGGATTCGATCCCGGGTCTCCAGGATCGCGCCCTGGGCCAAAGGCAGGCGCTAAACCACTGCGCCACCCAGGGATCCCTGTGTGAGCAATTTTGAAGGACATTCTAACGGTGGGGTCTGGGGCACCCTAAAAGAGGAAGGAGAACAGTTGGAAGAGCCGAGAAGACAGCAAGATGCTTGATTTGACAAGTACCAAGACCCCAGCACGCCCAAGGCTCCCGCCACCCTACAGATCTCTTGGGATCAACTTTAGACTTTCCACCATGTATGGGCGCCATTTTGTTTAAGAGATCATGACCTCAGTTGACGTCTCCACGGTGTGGTTGGAAGGTCTTGAGTGTGGGGGGCATCGGAAAAGCAAAAAGAGAGGGGCATTTGGTTGAGAAAGCAGAGTGAAAGCAGAGCCCACAATACACATGGCTGCTTTATTCCAGGACTCAGTGGGAAACCACTGGTGCCAAGGGATATGAATATTTAACATTTTCTCAAGGAAACAGTCAATCTGTTAGTTTTATCCTCCCTCATTTAACAAGATGTAGATGATAAGCAAGTGAAAGACACTGGGGACAATTGAAGGTCACTGGATCCAACTAGTTTTGAAAAAGAATGAAGTGAGAAGCACCAGGGGATTGAATACCGTGGAGGAAAAAAATGCTAATAATAATTGTAATTGACAACAAGAGTCTCAGAACCAAAAATGTGTCATTTTCAAAAGCTTCCCGGTAATTAATGAGTAATGAATACAAGGAGAAAGTGGAGAATATGTTTTTTTTGTTGTTTTTTGTTTTTTGGTTTTTTTTTTGGTTTTTTGCAGGAAAATTATTTTTACCTCAATGTAAAAAATTTTAATTGTGTTACTGGACTGATCAGGAGAGAGAATTTAATTCCCTCTGCATTCTTTCTTCCCTCGAACTGCTGGCCGGCTCTCCTTCACTGAGTCTCTGTTCAGTTCCTAGGCTAGTATTCTTTTTTTTTTTTTTTTTAAAGATTTTATTTATTTATTCATGAGAGAGAGAGAGAGACAGAGAAGCAGAGACACAGGCAGAGGGAGAAGCAGGCTCCATGCAGGGAGCCCAACGTGGGACTCGATCCCGGATCCCCAGGATCAGGCCCTGGGCTGAAGGCGGTGCTAAACCACTGAGCCACCCGGGTTGCCCCCTAGCCTAGTCTTCATTCGAGCATTTGCAGAACTTTCGTCCAGCATTGGCTGTGATCATAATATAACGTGACACTTACTGGGACTGGGGTCAATGTAAACTAAGTGTGTGAAGGTAGCTATGGGTTTGCAGCGAATTCCCATGTGGAAGAACCCACCGAATTGGCTCACGTCTGGTTAATCATGGTCCAGTGGAAACTCCATAGTTTTCCAATTCAGTGTAAGTGGAGAGTTTACATCTCCTTCCTCCCTCTACCCTCCTAGCTTGGTACATGATATTATATAGTAAACTTCACCAAGAAGCTCAAAGCGGGATTATTGAATAATTATAAAACCAATAGGAAATGGGTGAATATTATATGACCTTTGTGGAAATGGAGAGGCAGATAGTCTAAGCTCAAACCAAAATCCTTATTTACCCTGCTTTATTCCCTCTCCTTCTCTATTTGTAGTTCATCAATATTATCTATCCAGAAACCCAAGAGTCACCTTTTCATCTCCGGGCCTCTAATCCCCTACATCTTATCAGTTGCCAGATCCCTTCTGTTCTACTATTTACTTATGTCGAATTAGCATCTTTTTCCTATTCCCTCTGCCCTGGTCAAGCCCTTATCACATCCAAACTGGTCTCTGGCCTCAGGTCTTAGCAGCCTCTAGTTCGAACTCCAAGTGGCTCGGCCTGAAGCCTCTCAGTCTGCCATTGGCCCTGCAGATGTCACCTGTATCACCCAGAAGTTTGGGTGCCCAAGGGGACAGAGGGACATCTGTCCGACTCACGTTTGTGTTGGCAGCACATAGCCTAGAGCCTGGTACGTCGTCCCCACATAAACCTCCACCCGTCTGTCATCCATCCTTTGCACGTCTGTTTACTGAGCTCCTACTATGTGCAAACACACTTGGAGGTGAATGAGGCTGTGGCAGTGAACAAAACATACTAGTGTCCTTACGTGTTGCTTCTTACCCTGATGCATATGTTTAAATTTTTATAAAGAAATTGTGTAAACGTATGAAGTCAAATATATCCATATTTCTTTATGATTTGTGCTTTTTGTGCATTGATCAAGACATCCTTTGGTTCCAAACCATAATAAAATCTCCCGGAACACAATGATGATTAAGTACTCAGGCCTAGGGGTGCCTGGGTAGCTCAGTCTGTTAAGCATCTCAGGTTATGATTCCAGGGTCCTAGGGGTGCCTGGGTAGCTCAGTCCGTTAAGCATCTCAGGCCATGATCCCAGAGTCCTAGGATTGAGCCCCACATCTGGCTCCCTGCTCAGTGGGGAGCCTGCTTCTCTCTCTCCCCCTTGCTCATGCTCTCTCTTTCAAATAAATAAATAACATCTTTAAAAAACAAAACAAAAGTCAGGCTTACAGTGCAGTGACCTGAATTCAGATTCCATCTTGGCCACTAAAGGCTGGGCAACTTCATTTACTATCCTGTGCTTTAGTTTGATAATTTGTGCAAATAAGAATATTTAAAGGTATTTAACTCATGGGGCTGTTTTGGAGATTAAATAAACCAATACAATGAAGTGGATGTAGAATTACATGTGATAAGTTGCAAGTTTGTACTATGTTTTTATCTCTAATCAATCTGAAATTTATTTTATTTGTTAAAAGATTTTATTTATTTATGTGACAGAGAGAGAGAGAGAGAGAGAGAGAGAGCCTGCACACATGTAGGGGGAGGGGCAGAAGGGAAGCAGGCTCCCTGCTGAGCTGGGACCCTAACATGGGGCTCCATCCCAGGACCCTGGCATCATGATCTAGGCCAAAGGCAGATGCTTAACCGACTGAGCCATCCAGGTGCCCCTGAAATTGATTTTCATTTATGGTGTAAGTTGGGAATCCAAGGTCCTGTTATTTTTCATATGGAAAACTAATTGTCACTGAGTCCTTGTTTATACTTTTTCAGTGGTTTCTCTTTGCTCCTAGAACCACAGTACAATTGATCTTAATCTACTTTGCTGTAGATGATTGGGCTCCCACCTGCTTTCCAGAAATCCCTTTTCACTACTCTCCACTGCTGTGCTGTTGCCGCCCTTGCCTCCTTTGTGATCCTGGAACATACCAGCCTCTTTACCTCCCCAGGGCCTTTGCACTTGCTCTTTTCTCCTCCTGGAATGTTCTCCTCCCCCAAGTATTATACGGCTGCTCCAGGTCATTCAGGCCTTCCCTGACCACCCAATAGAAAACATATCATCCCCTTCCCCTCCCCCCTCCCCCCCAAACCCAGGTGCTATTTCATCACCATTTTACTTTTTTTATTCCATCTTGTTTATTTTCTTCATCATATCTGTGATCTGAAATTTGTTTGGCTAAATCATTTCTTTTCTTCTCCCACTGAAAGGTAAGCGTCATCAGAACAGCAGGCCTTGCCTGTTTTATATAGTGCTGTATCCTCAGAATCTAGAATAGTGCCTAAGAAACAGTAGGTTCTTAATAATGACTTTATGAGGTAGTCTGTCCTTTTCTTCTGACCAAAACGGGCTTGTTTTGAGAAGGATTATTCTGCTGAGTGTATGAATGTTTGGTTCAAGGTATCAGAGAAATTTAGAATGGGAACTGGTGGGACAAGGGCAAGAATGAGGGGGAGAGAGAAATCCAGGAGGCCTGGCAGGGTGTATGGATTTATGTTGACCTCTGGGAGGACAGCTGGGTTTGTTTGGCTTGGAGTCTTGGCAGTGGCTGTGGTCAGTGCCTGGAAGGCTTTTTCTCTGGCTTATTTTATTTATTTTATTTTATTTTATTTTATTTTAATTTTAATTATTATTTTTTTTGTTCTCATCTGAGCTGTAACCTGTTCACAGAGGCCTTTCTGGACCCCTGCATCTGGAACAGATCTCCAGAGACTTGGTACAACTGGCTAAGGTATCCAGTTAGGAGCACCTGGAGAATTTAAATGTGTATGTGGGGCATTTCAAGGTAAGCGCTGAGGCCATCAAGGTGAGCTCCTGCCAGGCAGGAGTTGTTTTTTGATTGTCACTATGTTTTGGCAGCTGGTGGCACATAATAAGTGCTCAGTAAATATTTTCTGAATGAGTCATAGAGAATGGTTTTTTCCCTGGGTTCTTTTGTTTTCCAATTAACTTGTTTTCTTTGAGGTTGCACTTTTTTTTTTTTTTTAAATCTTGGGCCTGAGCATTTAAAGCAATTTGCTTTGAATGACTTGTCTGCTTTAGAAGATAATTCTGCTAGCTTGTAATGCTGCTCATCTACATGTCAGATGTTTCTCATCCTCTCCTGGCCACTGCTTTCTCGACCAGTCCCCTTTGGAGGTCACCCTACTTTGTCACTCTGCCACCTTTTCAGAAACTTAGAGTTGCAGAGAGGCTCATTGGACTATGGTTGATAGAGAAGTGTGAGAATTCAAGTCAGATCAAACATTTATTTTGTGCTTGCTGTGTGCAGAAAACTGTGCTATAAGCTACGGGGTCACTTCAAAGTAAAATGTGCCCCTAAGGGTGAATAAGGCAGCTGGGAAAGATGCCTTCTGCTCCAGGATGATCACATTTTGAGATGACATCAGGGCATACAGATGGAGAAATCTTGGGAACATGTGATGCCTGGTAGACAGTTGGCTTTAGAGCACCCAAAGGACAGCTTTGAGATTTTAAGAATTGTCTAGGATAAGAGCAAATATTCGTAATGGTGACCTTAAAGGAACAGGAAGGTCCTGGGTCACTAACAAAAATAAAAAGAAACATAGTGCAGATTGTATGTATAGAAGTAGACAGATGGACCGATGAACCTTTTTTTTTTTTTTTAAACAGTGACAACGTCCACCTGGGTGGCTCAGTGGTTGAGCGCCTCCCTTCAGCCCAGGGTATGATCCCGAGGACCTGGGATCAAGTCCTACATCGGGATCCTTGCAGGGAGCCTGCATTCTCCCTCTGCCTGTGTCTGCCTCTGCCTCTGTGTCTCCCATGAATAAATAAACTCTTTAAAAAAAAGACAAAAAAGGGTACAGTATGTCTTGCTCACCTTAACTAGGGTCTCAGAATTCTCCACTTCCCATAACGAATACTTGTTAAATATGTTCTATGAGTTGGTCCTAGAATTGGCAGCGTACCTGAGACAGAGTTGCTGAGGCCAGTCTATTCCACAGGTGACGGGAACTCTACCAGACTGCTGATCTCAGGAACTTCCATTTCCTCAGGTAGCCCTGGTGGGAAATCCAGGGACTGAGAACAAATTTTTGTTTTTTGTTGTTTTCTGTTTTGTTTTTAGAGAGAAAGAGAGGGAGAGTGAGCGAGCATGCATGGGTGGGGAAGAGAATCTCCAGCAGACTCGCTGCCTAGTGCAGAAGTCCAGTGAGGGGGATGGGGGGAGAGGCTCCATCTCACAACCCTGTGGTCATGACCTGGGCTGAAATCAAGAGTCGAGCTTACCCGACTGTGCACCCAGGTGCCCCTTTTAGCTCCAACCCTTTGCACACAGAGTAGAGTTGGGACTATTATCTCCAGGGGAGGAAATTCTCCCCACATGGTGAGAAATGAAACGGGGGTTTGAAACAGATGGCCAGGCTCTGCCTGCCTTTGCTCCAAGGTTGCCGTCACTGCCCTGCACCCCACACAAGAAAGCCCAGGTGGAGAGGGAGCCCGGGACAGGGCGGCAGGTGGAGGGAAGCAGGCGGGGCCTTGCGAAGGCACAGCCAGCATTTGCTGATGAGGTGTAGGCAGCAGGATGCCCTCTGTTCCCTCCTGTGCCTGCCCTCATCCCCCAGCTCCCAGCAGCCTCTCACGGGTGTGCAGTGCCCACAGTGAGAATTAAAGTTTGGGCTCATGACTGTGCTGGGCAGCAAGCTCCTTAAATCACCAACAGTCCTAGGAGCAGTGGGCACAGTAACCTACAACAGAGAGGACTTGGTTCCTTAGGAAGGAAGAGAGCTGCCCTGTGGGAAC
Source organism: Canis lupus familiaris (assembly GCF_011100685.1). Taxonomy (NCBI): domain Eukaryota; kingdom Metazoa; phylum Chordata; class Mammalia; order Carnivora; family Canidae; genus Canis; species Canis lupus. Next base: position 28,774,150 of record NC_049250.1, read on the forward strand.
TGGGGACAGGATATTTGTCATTGTGCAGGTGGGGTGATGGGGACAGGATATTTGCCATTGTGCAGGTGGGGCGATGGGGCCAGGGTATCTGGCATTGTGCAGGTGGGGTGATGGGGCCAGGGTGTCTGGCACTGTGCAGGTGGGGTGGAGCAGAAGGAGGGAGCAGTGGAAAGCTCGAGAGAGGAGGGCCAGGTTGTACGTGTGGGGGAGGCCTAGTAACAGACACCGTGTGGCTTTGGGAGTATCCAGGGTTAAAGGGCACAGACATCAAGGATCCAGAGCTTGCCAAAGAAAACCCTTGCTTCACCTTTTTGCCCGAAGACCAGTCTCCAGTTGTCAGGAAGGGGACAGCCAGGGCCGCTGATAGGATGCTCTTTGCTGCAATTGCTGCTGGGGTTATGCCTCCCTCAGCCACCAGGTGAGTGGGGTTCCCCATAGCCTGGGGCACTATTTGCTCTCTGGTTGCATTTCTTCACAAGAGTAGCTGCCAGTGTTGGGTAGACATCGTCAAAAATTTCCCAGGCTTGTGAGGATGGCCTGTTGGCATTGATTTATAGCGTGTGCTGGTTAGCATGCCCCAAACCTCATTTAATCCCCAAGACAACCCTGTGTGTAGTAGGTTCTATACTATTAGCCTTCACGTTGTATGTGGAAATGGGTCTGGGGAAGTCCCACAAAGTGCCCGTGGAGCTGGGACTCAAACTCGGGTCCTTTTCTGCAGTTTGCGATTCTAACCACGACACTCTGCAGCCCGGTCATCAGGCACCTGCTCCTTCCTGTCACTATGGGGAACTGACTGCTAAAAGCCCGAAACCCTGGGTATGCACCGAGGCACATAAGGTAACATTCTTGACAGTCCCAAACACCAAATGGATTTTAACAAGCTTTTATAATATAAAATTGACTTTTATTGCAATTTAAAAAGAACAAAGAGGATTTGATAAGTGCCTTTAATTACAATGTACCTGCTATTTACATGTAATCATATTTTTGTACACAGCTTGAATAAGGTTCATTACATGTAAACTATAAGATATCACAAGTTAAACTCCAGCCTTTTGGGAACATTTAGAATAGAAATACTATTGGGCAGAAACACACAGAAAAAAAAAACCCATTTCAGTTCCTTACGTACCATTACTGGATGAACGATCAAGATTTGGCCACAGAAGAGAATTGTAATTATGTGTTGAATTGAAACTTATTCTTAACATGACTAACAGTATTGCTATTATTTAAACCTTAAACATAATAATTGGATCATTAAAAACAACACAACTTTAATTTATATAGCACCTTTCTTCCAGAGATCAAAGCATTTGTATTTATATTATCTTATTTGTCCCCATAACATCCATATGAGGTAGGCAATGGTTGGTATCATGATCCCCATTTTGTACATGGAGAAATTGAGGCACAGAGTCGTTAAATCATTTGTTCAAGGTCACACAGTAAAGTCAATGCTGGAACAGTGACCACAGAGCTGTGAGCTCATCTCTAAATCCCATGTTTCTCTTTAGGTTGTCCTCTCGGAGAATTTAATTCAATACCTCAATTCACTTTTCCAAGAAAAAATGTGCATTTTTTTCTCCCATAAAAATTGTTGAAAAACTATATTATAGGCAAGAAACAAGCACTGTGGGACAGAGGATAGACTGATGCCACATTCTTTTACTGAAGTCTTTTTGTTGGCTTTTTTTTTTTTTTTTAAACAAGGAGTTTCTTTTCCCAGTTACAACAAAGTTAGGTTTGTAAGGGAAACATATTTGAAAGGATGTATCTAGTTACCTCCAGATTATAGCTGTAGTAGCCATATTATGCAATTCATAAACCAGGCTTATTCCTAGGTTTACAAAGAAAATATCTAAAAATAACTTATGTCTTTGAGGTCAGCTTTTTCATTTCTACACACTTACAGTTTGCTCCTTAAGCAACTCAAAGTGGTAGACAGGGAGCGGGGACAATATATTTTCCAGAGACACATGCACATGGAGACATAGGGGTGGGAAGTCTTGCCTATGCCACTTAGTTCATATTTTATGTCTAATCCCTGTCCTGCTCGCCAACCCCTCCAAGTCAAATAGTAGCTGGTACTTGGGGAAAAAAAATTTAAATGTCAAAATCTGAGGCATAAAGCATTTCTCAAATGCTTGTTGACTTGTACATAAAACTCAGCTTATCTGGCATTTTTCAGATGCTTCTCCCTAAGAGGTAAGCCCTGCTGACACTGCTGCCAAACTTCCAGGACACCAGGAGGCAGTCATGGGGTAGCCCATCAGAATCGTTTCTAGGATCGCTCTGGGAAATAATAAGAAAAGCCTATATTCAAAAAATAAGTTCCAAAATAAATAAATAAAGGCAAGCAGGCCTAGAGGTAAGTCATGAAGACCATGTCAGATTCATTTATGGATTTTACATTAAAAATAGATAAAAATGTGTCAAAGGAATATTCAGAGACAGACTTGGCTTTTGGTTTTAGCCTCTTCACCGAGGGAAGGACACTGCTGTCTTTCAAGGCAGTCTTCATTGCTTAAATGGGGAGCTAAAATTAAAACTTTCCCTTCAGCTTAAGAAGGGAAAAAAGTTGGTTTTAAACTCCTAGTTTTCAACTTGTTAACAAACAAAACAAAACCAGATAGTATAGTTAGAGTGTAGGCTCTGGGGCCAGGACTGGTCTTTCTTCTAGCCTTAACTGTCCCAGTGAGGGTCCCTAACACTAGTTGAACTGCTGAAAATTAAATGTGTGAAGAGAATGAGCAAATGCCAGTTCTATTATCTTGGGGGGGAAATTACACTCAAGAATACCCACCCAAATAATTAACTATGATGACTTAGAGAGTGAGGTTAAAAACAAAAAAACAAAACAAACCAAAAAAAAAACTAAACACATCCTGGATCCTTAGCTGCATAGAAAGTGAGACCATGAGCCACTGCATCACCCATCCACCTATGCGAGTGCTTAAAAGGGATCTGGGTTCTTGCTTCAAATGTCAGACAGTCTACAAATGGCCAAATTATTCAATTATTCTTTGGTAACTCCACAGCTAGATGCTTGAACATTCAATTCAGAGGCACTGTTTCCCGAGGGAACGGGGACAATGGCTCCATGGCTAAAAGAAGTCACACTCAGCTTATTTTATAAGTGATGGATTTTTTAAGAAAGAGTTTTTCCTCAAAAGAGTCAGCATCCTCCTACTTTGCAGTGAAGTACTGGTGGGTTATTCCAAGGACTTAACTGCCCTGGAACTTAGGAGACACTGGGCAGTCTCAATATATTGTGTGCGGGGGGGTGCAGTGAGCTTACCCAGTTAGAGTGTGGGGTGAATTTTTCTGTAACTGTGCGCTGGAGTCCTCAGTAGAACTTTTTGACATTCTCTCCCACAGCCGCCGAGTGCCCACCATTCTCATGAAGGATGTGGGTAAGAATGAACATGGTTTAGCAAAGCCCACGACAAATGCTTCCCTAGGTGGACCTGTGGCCTTATCTCTCGGCAGCCTGTGACACAGGAAAATGTGAGTTGGGCAGAGCTGTTTGCTCATGGGGGGTGGGGGGGTAGGGGTGGTGTTGGGGCATGCTTCTATGCTGACAGGCAAGATCTGTGATCTGAGGATCGTGTCCCTATTGGAAAAGATGTGTTGGGATGTCCTATGAATAGCAGAGAGCGGCTCCGGTGGGGAAGAGGAACAGGGGTGGTGCTGTGCAGAGTGGCGGAAGGTCACCTGTGTAGGAGGAACCAAAGTGAGACTGGAAGAAATAGTGGCTTCATGACCCCACGCTTTAGGCTTGCTCCTTAGAGGGACTAGAGTAAGGAAGGGGGAAAAAAATTGAAGATATTGAAGCCAATAAGAGATATTTTCAGACTTGAGGGTTTAAAAATTCCCAGTATTGGAAACAACTTTCCCACTCTTTTGTGGATTGGATGGTTTGACCACAACAAAGACTTTGAGACTGAAGAGGCAAAATGCCACTGAGGAGCGAGAGGAGAGCTTTGAAACTGGTCGGGACCACCTAAGAGACAATATGTCACTTTTTTGAGAAACTATTTTTATGAGGAAAAAAATGCATGAATGATGAAATGCAAATTCCTATTTGTTTAGCTAGATTTCAAGCTTTCCCTGAAAACATGAGGTGCATTAATAATACATGATATTTAAAAGGTAGCAACATTAAAACTGTTGCCAATATTATACACAGAAGGTTTGAGGAATGACCGTTACCAGCCTTTATAATCCATTACATAAGGTGATCTGAGACATCCAGAGCATAATACATTTTTAAAAAAATACCCATAGCATATAAGTGGTGAGCAAAGAAAAATCTAATTTAAATACATAAGATACATGATTACCAAACTGAATGCTTAAAAAATTGCCCTTTTAACAAAAATTGTAACATTTCTCATTCCATCTGGCATCAAGAGGAATCTGAACTATGATTTCTTAGTTAAATAAAGAAGAACCTGGGAAAACAATGCAGACTTTATAGCTCTCAGAGACTGGATGTAAACATACTTAAAAATGAGCAGTAGGAAAAAAAACCCACTTATGAATATTTGTTCTCTTCTGGACCATGGTTTTTTAAATTTACTTTCATACTTGCAGACGAAGACTAATTTATCATGGTTTCTCAACTGATGTCTTTAAGTCAAGCACTTTCTATTGTGTTCAACTTGTCCAATGCCACTGTCAAGAATAATGTGTTTAAGAAAAGGTACAACACAGAGCAAGAAAATACTACCACAGGACGAGGAATATAGATTTCACTGCCCCCAAAAAAGCCATATTTGATATTAGAGACACATGTTCCTATTTTTCACATCAGTCACTTATTAACACCTACATTACACTTTAACTTTGCCCAATTACACAGTACAATAAGCCTGTCAAGATTTCCAGGAAAGAACCGTCCGTACCTACTGTGCTTCCAGCAGCCCAGATGAAGCTGGCCAGGTGCTGGAGGCGACACTTTCCGAAGAACGGCATCACTAGATCACAGGGACTCATCGACTAGTACAAGGAACCCAGGGGGAAAAAAATGTCATTTACTCATTTACAAAATCCTACTTGAGTCTCGAGCTGCAGCTCTGAGGTCATCCATGTCCCTGTCTCGAGCCGCCTTCTGTCGGGCACACGATGTCACTGCTAAACTCCTGTGGCTTCCAAAGAGAATGAACTAAAATGCAACCATGTGATGACAGGCCACCGCTCCTGCCACCTGCTGCGGGGGTCACCTGGCCACGGCTCCATCCTGGCCCGCGTGGCTCCTGCTTGCTTTCGGGCCAGATCTCTTCTCGACAGTACCTGCGAGGGACACCTGTTTACCTTTCCTCCTGGCATGTTGGGCACATAATGAGCCACCCAGAGAAGAAAACGATCTTCAAACACCACTGTTTGTCAGCTAAGAAATTATGGACACAATTTAGAAGCTGAATTTATTAATTAGAAGAATGACATGAGGGCAACTTAAGAGGGTTTTCTTGTAATTACTAAAGGAAAACTATTGGCTAACTTTTTTTTTTTTTTAATTCTGCTTTTATGACAATGGTCATCACACTAGTAGGGTAGACATTCCAAATACATAATAGAATGTATCATCACTAATTAAGAACCAGAACAACTTTATATATATGTGTATGTATACATTTAAATCTATACGAATGTATAGTGTATACACACACATATATACAGACATAGTTTGTTACTGGCTAAATAAATGCTTTAATTAGAAAAACGAGAATCTAATATGAGAAATAGACACAGTGACATCTTGAGGTAAATTTTAGTTCTCTGTGTTGACTACCTATTGTTAGCACTCAATTGGAATTAACTCTTGGATTTTGAAGGCAGAAAAATCAGTAATTAGCCTTTTCCCCATAAAGGACGGCAGTATTTTCAAAAGCTTTAATAGACCTAATGATGCAACTTAGTGCAGGACTGGAAAAAAAAATGTGGCCCACATACTTGCAAAAATTACTTTTTTCTATAATTTAAAATGTCCTCAGACATTTCACATAAAAGTATGACAAAGGTCATACTTTCCTGCTGACTGCATTTGAGAAATAGTAAAAGCAGCATAAAAAATTCTTCTAAACTTTCAAAATATCTGACTAAAAAACAAAGATTCTACTTTTAGGCAAGATGAGTTTATAATTCTGACTTATAAGACAAAAAAATTCCTAAAACTTACTTTATTTGTATAGTTTTGCAAACCTAAATTATAACAATGCATAATATGGATGTCAAAGTTGAACAGAAAAAATGTGTTCATGTTTCATACATTTAAACTCTAACATTTAGCTGAACATGAAACTTTTTAAAAGAAGCTATAGGCTTTTGTCCAACTCAAAGACTAGCATAGATTTTCAACAAATAAAGTAAAATTGATGCAATTTATGAAATATTGTACTGTAAGGTCAAAACCACGATGATGCATCAATAAATATACTTCAGTTAGGTACCCAATGGTCTAAAGAGCAGAGCCAGCTCCTAAAGTTTACTGTTTCTCCCTCCCCCAACTCTCATGGATTGTGCTATTAATTTTTCTTTTAGGATCTCTACTAGAGGGCCTTCTAGTTTCTTTTAAAATACACTTTTGATACTTTAAATCACAACTTAGCGCAGATTCTCAAATCAAGATATTTCAGTGCATATTTTATGGCTATACTGCATAGCCTTTATTTCAGAACTTCTGGGGGAAATTCTGATAGCGAAATTTCAGGATGACATGAGTAATTTATAAAGAACTTTTCTCTCTAGAAATGATTTTACACTTTAGAGATCATACCCACTTCCCTGGCAATAAGTAAAGACACTATGAAATACAAGAAAACTTTTGAGTGGTCAGGCGCTCGGAAAGGACGTTATTGCAGCAAGCACAACACTAGGTATGCGATGTGACACAGATCACCCGGTGCTAAAGGAACCTCACGGTATAGAGATTGTTGGGTCAAACTCAATACTAAGCAAGCAATGAAAATCACCAGGCAAAACAGTGCTTATGAAAGATGTGAATTCAAAGAGCAAAGACCTTGGTGCCTTCCCGATAACCTTTCCCCCCCACCCAAAGGTATTCTGTTATTACCATCTAGTGACGATTGTGCTTAGGCTCATGAGGTCCTCATGGGAGAGGCTAGGCTGACTGCAAAATAATGACAACCAACCAGCTGACCCCAACAAAGCTCACTTGACAATTTCAGAAACGTCATTATTCAGCAGTCATAGGATCAAGCCATGAATGCAAGGGATGGAAGAGACATGCCAATGAGCTGGTTCCTACCATTTTCAAGATGCTTCATCCTCCCAATTGCATCCTTTGTCACAATGGGTGAAAACTGTAAGATTATTTGACCTGAAAACCCAAGGATATCACAGTAGTATAGAAGAATTGCCTCTTTTTTTTTTTTTTCCTCTCTCAGTGTAGGCAAGGGTCCCTTTCTATAGCCACACTGCGTAGTAGCAGGGTCCTTTTCACAGGAAAAGTGAACAAATTTCCCAATGTTGGCCTTATAAAAATCTAAAGAGATGATAAAATTCAAACCAGGCTGAACTCTTAATCGGAGTTATTTTAGCCACTGATTTTTGTAAAATGAAGAGGAAAAGAATCTCAATAGGCAATTTGCATTTGCAAGCACTGGATTGCAGAATCCATCAATATAAATTTTCTTAAAGATGTAACTAAATCTTAATGGAATGATAATACTTTCATGAGGTTAATAATACAGTCATCCCTAGTCATATTTCATTCTTCTATTTTTTCTTTACCATTTCAAATATTTCAGTATTGCCCACCACAAATCACTGAAAATGCTCATTTATGTTCATTCCACTTATTCTCTAGTGAGCCAGATGACTTTGACCAGGGCTCCAAGTACCATTTGAAAAGTTAAGTCTTTAAAAACCTACAATATTTTAAACACTTGATTAGAAAACAGATTAACAACTATGTGTAATTATCTAGCTTATGTGCTTTATGGTGTTTTTTCAAAATGAGTATAAATCATTGTACATAAAATCAAAATAGTTAATATACATTTTTTCTGGCACTTTCTAGAAATTAGGTGTTAAACATAAAACATCTTATAAATTTATATAACAAAAATAAATGTTTACATTTTGATTTTAGATAGATTACCTTAGGGTAGCAAGTTAACTTATGAAATCTCACACTGTTGGTGTGGCAGAGGGATCATCAGAAATACACATTCAAGTCCACAGCCCTTCAGAGACGGACGCCATGGCTGTCGTCCAAATATGTGGTCTGTGTCCCAACATAGAGATTAAGGCTCTCTGTTTCAGAGGAATGGGCTCTGGGCTAAAACAAGTATAGAAGTACCACAATATTTGTTGAAAATACTGAAAAGGCTCTGAAGAGTTTTTAATACTGGGGTGGGGGGGGCACCCTTTGACTAGAAAAATAAAATAAAGCATCTAAAAATGACTTCAAGTACTTTGGGAGAGGTTGCTGATGTGGACTGCCCAAACCAGAAGGTATGAAGCCCTAAGAAGCTCGAGGGGCAGCCCCAGTCCTATCCACCTGCAGGGCTCCTTTTTCCAGGTGTGGTTCTCAGAAGAGGACTGGTGAGCTGATGGTAACCAGCAACCACAGTCTTTTTTTTTTTTTTTTTTTACCATCTTGAGACACCAAAGTTGAAGGCAAAGGCCAGGCCTTGTGGGAGAGTTTTCTTGGAATGAACCATTAGAAGTTGGAAGATTTCAAGGGGGGAGAAAGCCATACACTTAAAGGTGAGGAGCAGAGACCAAAAGGGGAAGAAAGGACGAAAAACCTGGCTCTTGTGAATGGCAGTATCTGGGGCAGGTGGAGTCGTGGTTCTTGATGAGTGCAGTTCCTCCCTGCATCTTGGTTTTCCCCCTGCGCACAGGACGAAACTACTGGTGGCTGGGATCTTTCCAGAGGGTGATGGTGCAGAAGGGAGATGTGCTTGGGTGTGCCAGTGCCCCCGGCAAGCAGGGGCACGCTCAGGTGCCGTCAGGTACGTACCTCACTGTTTCCAACCCTGGCAAGCAGTCCCCACGTCTTCCATTGTCTTCAGATTCCTAGAGCAGCATATGAAGTAGGGGTTGATACCGCCTCTTGTCTTCCACAGAAGAAGTGCCCCCAGCAGCTGATCGAATGCCAGCTGGGCTTGCCTTCTGGGCGGCTAGAGCCTGGTGATATCCCTGCCTTGCTGCAAGTCCCCAATGCTCTCATAGTCATTCTCCTTCGGGAAAAGGCCGCGCTGGCCGTTGGTCTCTGGGGTGGCCTTTTCTTCCTCTCTGTTTAGAGTTTGTATTGCTTCATAATCAGGCTCAGGCTCCTCACCGGGTCTCGCTGCTGGTGGAAGCGTGCTGACACTGTTTGGGGTTTTCTCAAAGTCTTTAACAGTAGCATAGAGATCATTACAGGAAGAGGGGGATCTCTGAGTGGCTCTTTGGATGGAGGTGTAGGCGGACTCTGGTGCCTTAAGGGTCTGTCCTGATTTATTCCCTGACTGTCCAGGTTTATTTACTGATGAATACATGGCTGAGATCTAGAAAACAAAAAGGTGAAGTAAATAAGCTTCAAGTTTGACCTCTCCCTCCCCCTTTAGACTGACAAGTTAAGATATTTAGCACTTATAGGGATGTGTGTCCCTGTAAGGCTTTTTTTTATTTTTTATTTTTTATTTTTTTTTGCCAATTTTCCCCCCAGGTCTGGTGAGATATTATTGACATATCACATGGTAATTTGATACATATATATACTGTGAAATGATTAACAGAAAGGTTAGTTAACTCCTCCATTACTACAGTTACCATTGTGTGTGTGTGTGTGTGTGTGTGTGTGTGTGTTGATAACATTTAAGATCTACTCAGCGGAGCATGTGAGTGGCTCAGTGGTTGAGCGTCTGCCTTTGGCTCAGGGCATGATCCCGGGATCTTGGGACTGAGTCCCTATCAGGCTCCCTGCATGGAGCCTGCTTCTCCCTCTGCCTGTGTCTCTGCCTCTCTCTCTGTCTCTCATGAATAAATAAATAAAATATTTTTTTTAAAATCTACTCTTTCAAGTATGATAGTATACTACTTTTAATTATAGTCACCATGATCTATATTAGAAGCCCCAAGACTTATTCAGCTTATAGCAGGGAGTTTGTGCCCTTTGACGAACATGTCCCCATTTCCCTTATTCCCTAACTGCTGGCAACCACCATTCTATTTCCTATTTCTATGAGTTTGGGTTGTTTAAATTCCACATGTATGTGAGAACATATAGTATTTGTGTTTCTCTGACTTATTTCACTTTTAGCATAATGCTCTCATGATCTATCCAAGTTGTTACAAAAGGCAGAAATTCCTTTTTATGATTGAATAATATTCCATTGTGTGTACGTGTGCATGTACACATGTATATATATGTGTATATATATATACACATACACACACACACACACAAATGTGTATTTATAATGTGTGTGAGTGTATCTCTCTTATATTCTTTATCCATTCATTGGCTGATGGACACTTGGTTTGTTTCCAATCTTGGCCATGGTTGAGTAATGCTGCAAAGAATATGAGAGTGAAGATATGTCTTCAAGAAAATGATTTCATTTCCTTCAGATATAAACCCAGAAGTGGATTCTTTATTAACTGTACTAATTCTGGAGCGTACTTCCAGAGAACAATTATATATGGTAGCTTCAACTTTGTAAGTAGACCAGACATATTGGCATAACTCCAGGAAAACCAGGTTCTCTCTGGGTCATCTGAGGGATGGGAAGTTCAAGAGGCCTCCAGGTCCTGACTAGAGTATCATGTTTCATTTGATTTTGATTATCAGAATGCTATTCCACCTGAAAAAAGGCTCTACTACTTTAAGAAAAAAAGGGCAGAAAACAAATGTGAGATGAATGGTTCTCAGAATGTGGGCTTCAAACTGGCAGCAGCAGGATCTGGGAATTTACTGGAAAGGTAAGTCCTCGGGCCCTATCCCAGAAGCACTGGATTGGAAACGCTGGGGGTGGGGCACAGCACTCTGCTGGTTTTCATGGGCACTAAAGTGTGAGAACCATTGAACGAGACTATTTGATCCACTCTTTCTGCATCAGAGCGGTCTGAAAAAATAGGTCCTGGATTCTCACTGGCAATACACATACATCTGCAAAAGCATCATTTTCCATTAATTTTCAACTTCTCTGCATAATACTGGTTAAAAAGACATTTGCAGAAGGTGATAATTTTTTTTTTCCTGTGGGAAAAATTCATTCTTATTTGCCACCAGCCAACTCAGAAGTGAAATTCGCAGACAATGAACTTACAGGGTGCTCTTTCCTATGCGAAGAGTGGGCTACTTTCCAGACACACCTACTCAGTCTTGCTAATATACCCCATATAACCTCTACTATCAAGAGGGATTTAATTTTCTTTGGTAATGATAGATTAAACATACTGATAAAGATTTTTTTGGGGGGAGTATTTTATTGTTAGAAATCATGGTTGGAAATAAGTAGAAATATCCTTCATTACCTATATTTATCTTGGCCATAATGATTGATTTATTCAAACACCCAAGAAATAAATGAACATGCCTCCTGACAGATGCTTGGCTTCCCAAGTGCAGAGAGATATTTTCTTGCTTTCACATATCTCACATACTGTGGATGAAGTTTCCAGCTGGCCGCAAACGCTTCTTAAGACAGGCCTGCCGCATGCTAACCGGTCATTTGCATGAGAACTTTTCACTGCAGGCTGGTGGTTCTGTTTTGCCAGGCCTTGACAATCCACAGATTTAGAGCCAGAGAAATCTTATCTTTGGGAAACTCTTGCCATGTGGGTCTAACCCTTCTAATCAATATTAAATTAACATTCTCATCTTAGAGATTTTAGCGGAAAAATTACTCTTGAAAGGAAGGTGTGTAATTTCTTTGAATTAGGAAGAGGTAAGGTAAGTTGTCTGCTTTTCACGGTGAGGAACAGACATACAGAACTTATTATCTGAAAGGTGGTCCAAGCCGAAAATGTGGACAGATGAAAAAGGGTAAATCATAAGATGACAGTGAAGAGGGGACTCTTCACCTTCAGGGAAGCATCAAGGACAAACATGCCTTTACCTACATTCTTTTTTTTTTTTTTTTTTACCTACATTCTAACAATGGGGCTTGGCCTGCTTCAGCTTCTCTCAACTCTCTTCCCCATGATGCCTGCCATCAATACCCCTGCTGTTTGTAATTACTTAGGTTTTACAGGCTCTTTCATTAACTAAAAACTTGATATTATCTTTGGGCACCAACCTAACCATGCAGAGGATGTAATTTTTAATGCATATAAAAGATTCTCAAGTCTTCTGATGCTCTGTTTGAGTATTTGCCTTCTAGAACTATTATTTCTATTTTGTAGATGGGATCCTTTCAAGCCCCCTTGCTATTTACCTTCACAATTTTTCTCTTTTATATCTTTCATTTTTATTATTCAGACTGTAAATTGTTATGTTCTCATAAATTACTCTCTACCTTTTCCCTATTTCTCTTTCTATAAGTACCCCTTCCCCCATCTTTCTGTTAAATTGGGATAATAGTACTTAAAACTCAGATCGTAGTTTCAGTCTGGACTAACATTGTATTGCATTAGAGAAATAAGTGACTTCCATAATTATTTTTTCTAAAACACTTTCCTAAAATGAATACATGAGTCACAGTTCTTTAATCTGTGTTAAAAGTCGACCAGTATATCAAGGTCCTATTTTCTGAAACCATTAACAATCTAAGATTAGAAGAAAAATAAAGTTTTTACTTAGTCTCAACTTATTTTAAAGGACTGGTTTCCAGATCTCTCATATATTCTATTTTCTTGTCCCAAGTGGGATGGCTCTGGTGCAGTGTGGACCAGACGGCTGGAATAAGGCAAAGGAGCTGTCATGGGCCTGGTAGGAGGGCAATGCCATGGTCTGGGGAGCGAGGGCGGGGGCGGGGGGGGGCATACAGGGGACATGGAAAGAGTGGTGTGTGAAAGAAACCCTTTGAGATGGAGTTCAGGGAACATGGCTATTGATGGAATCTGAGGACAGCGAGGAAATGGGGTGTCAAAGATGATGCCCGGGGTTCTGGCTGGTGTGACCAGGTGACTAGATGGCAGGTCCATTCCCTGGGCCAGGAAACACAGAGGCATGTGGGCATCCATCACCTATGGAAAGTTCTTCTGCTCTTTGAACTTCCAGCGTGCGACTGTAGTCTATTCCACATTTCAATACTCTGCAAAGTGCTATAATAGGAGGGGATGTACCTGCATATGTATGTCATTTTTCTACATGTACCAAATTTACCGTGCTAGGAATTCCAGATGGAAGCTTTATGCAGCTAGATAAATTAAGGTGTTCCGCTCTCTGAGCCTAGCTCGATATAATATATATACTGGCTTTTATAAACTTAATGCTTCTGTGAAAAGTTAACCGGTGAATATCTAGCCCTGGTTCTTGGGAGGATATACAGTCCCTCCTTGTTGGCTGCTATGTCTGACTGCTGCTCCAGCCCGATTTGTACTTTCTGGAGTTACCTGCTGTCTACCTCCAAAATGCCTCATTGAAACCTTCCCCTTCATCTCCCAGACTGGATTAAATTCCCTACACCCACCTGTTCCAATTTCCTGTATTTTCCAACCCATGATTAATTTCCTTTAAAGGTGGACTTCCTGACTGCTCACTAAGCTCTCATACTTAAATTTCTCTTTTCTCATTCTATTTTCTCCCCTCCTCATTCTATTTTTTTCTTTTTTTTTAAGATTCTATTTATTTATTCATGAGAGACAGAGAGAGAGAGAGAGAGAGAGAGGCAGAGACACAGGCAGAGGAAGAAGCAGGCTCCACGCAGGGAGCCCGACGTGGGACTCGATCCCGGGACTCCAGGATCACACCCTGGGCCGAAGGCAGGTGCTAAACCACTGAGCCACCCAGGGATCCCCTCTATTTTTTTCTGATGCTTCTTTCTTCCTCAGTTTCTTTTACTTAGGTGACCTGTTCATCCTGTCCTCCCCCTTATCTTACCATCTGCCAGTTACTCTCTCTGAGCCATTATAAAGCCAACATCCCCAAACCCTGGTCTCCAGACATATGCTGAAGAGTATTTTAGCTTTTTTGGAGAAGGGCAACATTGACAGGCGTTTATGCAAGGAGAGAAACTATACTTTAGAGCTTTCCAGTTATTTAAAAAGCAACAAAACTCACCTCTTCTTCTGTTAGAGTTGGGTCCTCTTCCCGGGACTTGTATGACAATGAACTAAATCTCTGTTAAAACAAACACAAGCCAAGGGAAGGTATAGTTTGAAGTCAATAATCCAGCCTTTCTTTTGCATATGTTTTGACAATCTAATAAAAATGTTTTCAAATGATTTTTAGGGAAGAAATCTTTCTACAAAGAAATTACATCAAGCAACTGAGGATAAGCACTTCTAAAAATTTGTGTGATGTTTTTCAATACCCAGTAGTATTAAATACCCAATGCCTTTTCCAGTCACTGGTGAAATCAACCCTCAAGTGAGTCCTTAATGCTGCTCCATGTCATACCACACTTGTTAGTATACCCGGTCCCGGCTCTCCTAGCTGTCTGCCTCCTAGCTTCTTTTCTCTCCTCAGACTCCAACACCTCCTACCTCCTCACCCCATCCTTACTCTTAGCTGGTGACCTTGAGAAAAACTGAAGAAATCTCCATGAACTTGTACCCCACCCTGCCCCCCATCTCTGTCTTCACCAATTTTCCTTCCTCCCTGTCACCAAAGAACTTTCTAAGCCCCTCTTTAATTAAGGTGATGAATGAAATCCTGTCCCCTCACATCTATCAGGAGTACGTGCTCCAGCAATTCTCCCATTTTCTTTAGATCATCAGCTTTTCCCTCCCTATGAAATCATTCCTACCCACATGAAACCATGCTGTTATTTCTGATTCTAAAAACAAAACAGCCCATCCCTTTATTAGCAGAACCTCCTAAAAGAGTTGTCTAAAAAAGCTGCCCAAATAATGGTTCCTTCCTATTCTTTCTCTAAACCCATTTCAGTCACACTTCTGACTCTGACACTCCACAGACACCAATATCCACCATGTAGCCAATGGGACTGACAGTCCTCAGCCCTCACTTTCTGATTCATCGCTGTTCTTTGCCACAGTGGCCACTCCTCTGTCCCTGAACCTTCTTTACCTGGCTTCCAGGACACTGAACTTTCCTGTTTTTCTTTCCTATTTTGGTGTCCTCTGTTCCTTTTCTTTCCCAGACTTGTGCCCTGGGAACTCCTCTAGATGCCATTACACTCATTCAATGATCTCATCCAATGTCATAGCTTTAAGGAAAAATTTCTGCTGAGGATTTCCAAGTGTACAAATCCAGCCCAGGCCTTTTCTCATAAGGCTGCTCATTCATCCAGCTGCTCTCTGCTGCTTCTACGCAGACATCCAGTATGTATCTCAAATGAAACATGGCCAGCACTGAATACCCAATCTTCTCCAAAAACTTGCCTGCCTGTCATCCTCTCCATTTCAGTTAAGGGCGATTCCATCTTTCTGGTGGCTCAGGCCACACCTGGGATCATCATTATTTTGTCTTTCTTTCTTTACACATCTGGTCCACCAACAAATCTCTTGGCTCTAGTTTAGTTTCTCCCATGACTTCTGGCCTGTTCCAAGCTACCACCATCTCTTGTCTGGTTTGTGAGAATGGCCACCTGTTTGGTCTCCTTGCTCCTACCCTTTACAGTTGAATGTAACACTACAGTCAGAGGTATCTTTTCTAAACCTAAAATAATCTGTTCTTCTGCTCAAGATTTTCTAATGACCCCTGATTTATTCAGATTATGAGTAAGGGCCATAAAGGATTTGGCCCCTGATTACCTTTCTACGACTCTTATCCTGCTCATCTAGTCTCCCTCCTCTTCCCTGGATAAGCCGGTAAGGTGCAGCCTCAGAGCCTTCACATGCCCATTCCCTCTGCTCCATCTGCTCTTCCCCAACTTATTCTCACTTCCTTGAACACTTTATTCAAATGCCACCTTCACAGTAGGCATACCCCAATTCACAACTGTACTCCCACTATACGTTCCTAATTCTGTTCTAATTTTTCTCTATAAAACTTAAAGCCTTCTAAAATGCCATATATTTTACTTACGTACATATTTATGCCTTTCTCTCCCTACTAAAATGTAAGGTCCACAGGGGCAGGAATTTTTGCTCATTTATATGTTTTGGTCACTAGTGTATTCTTAGCACCTAGAAGATTGTGTGGCATAAAGTTGGTACTAAAATCTTGTGAATGAATGAAAAAAATGAATGAATATTAAATATTTCAAGTTCTCTGAATTGCTTTAAATTAGGATTTTTTATAATGGAGATGACGGGGTAGTCATTCTTATATCACTATAGAAAGGTAATCTGATTCCCAGACAGATATATCCAGATTCTAATGTGGTATCTGGAGAATTGCTTACTAGTAGTGGTCAGACAATTGACTTCTTGTCTTTTTCAAGTAAAAAAAGCTTTAATTGCTTTAGGCACCATAAACTTTACGTTAGTTTTATTATCTCTGGTTATATGAAAGGCAAAACATTAGACTGCATTTTTGCATTTTATGACTAGGTTCATAGATAGACACTTGTATTGGGGCTCACGACAGCTGGTTTCATGAGCAATACTAAAAGTCAAAATGCATTCAGAGAATACCACAAAGAATGACTGACTTGGTGTAACCTAAATAACCATAGTCAGGGTTCACATTTTGATCATGACCTCCAGATGCTTTTTAAGGCTACTATTAACTGACTAACCCCTACGTGTCCTTCCTTCCTACCAAAGCCTCAGACGAGAACTTTGCTTTTTTGCTTTTTTTTCCTGTGTAGAGAATAGAAATCAGATACTAGTTGCTTAAAGAAGAGGAGGCCTAGTTAAATCCCAAGGAGATACTGACAACAGGAGATGTGAATTTCAGGCTACTGTGGCTCCTACATCAAGTTATCAGAAAAAGAGAAGGCTGAGGCATTATTAATGCATTTTACAGCTTCGTTGACTATCTAAACTGAAGCGTTACAGGCTATTGCTTTGAAATCGCCACAAAATCTTTTACTTGATTTATATAAAAGTATGCATAGAACCAGACACAACCAGTGGTCCTGTAAGTCTGTTCTCTCTGTGGTCTGATTCCTGGGATTCCCGGAAGGGTAAAGATCACCATGATGCTTGAGGAGCAACAAACAGAAGATGCTAAATGTGTGGCAAAGGGTCTAGTCTCCATTTAATTCCTGATCTTCAAAATGAAGAAAATAATACTCGGCCCCAATTAGACATGATGTAAACACTGGAAAATATCCAAGTAAGGTGCCAACAGAGAAATATTTTACAAACACGAGTTCTTAGTATTTTATTATTTGGAGGCAGGAAGAAGTCAAACACAGCTTACACTAAAACAGCTTTCATCATTCAACGAACCTGAAAGTGTTTGTATATATTTCCCAGAACAATGTGCCAGCCAAAGCCCCAGGATTAGCTACGTTAGATTCCCCATCAGGACAAAAAGCACCTGAGACAAAGGAGCCCACCTTGTTGGTGTCACTGGTCCCCTCTGTGGCTCCTTCTTCGGTCTTACTCTCTTCCTTCTCCTGGAGGTTTTCGTTTTCGTCCAGAAGTTTAACAGGGACAGGTGGTGGGGCCTCCTCTTCCACATCACACGAATCTCCGAGAACGGTCTCTGCATTAACACTCTGTCGACACTTTTTGTTTCTGTCCACCGAGGCATATTCAGCAAAGTCTGCTTGGGGAGCTTGGGGCCCTGGAAGCTCTTTCAAGGCGGAAGTCGACTTCGATCTGCTGCTCTGGCCTCTCCCTGGGTTCACAGCTGTGGCCACCTCCTTAATTTCTTTCACAGTCTCATACAAGCAGTCCTCCACCATGTTTTCTTGGGAGGAACTATCCTTCAGCACTTCATATGGCCCTTCCATCCCCAGGCCTTGGTCCCCGTCCCCGCTCCTCGTGCTGAGCGTCGTGTCCACGGCACTGTCAGGAGGAATTCTGGGCAGTTCCCGGCTCTGATGACATTTCGGCTTCCCCGTGCTGTCCTGGGAGTCCAGCAGATCTGAAGCTGACGTCTGCACCTCCTCATAATGTTGCATGCACGTCAGAGTACTGTCTTCTGAAAGAACTAAAGTGGCAGAAGTATTAAAAAAAAATGGAGAAAGACAATCTATTAAATAATTATTGCAGTGAACCGGATGACGAAACGTTAGGTTAAATCAAGGTGCTTGCTTCTTACTGGCCTCTGAGCTGCAAATTACAGATGATAGGATTGTTAGTTGGTATTTTAACCACAGCTGAAACGAAAACCAGCGATTATGTCTTTCCAATACATTATTTAATGAACTGTCTTAGCTACAAATGTGGTTCATGGTTACTTTCATTGCTTATTGATGGGATTCTTGTAGGCAGCGTGTCTAATGCGACCTGAGGTCTGACTCCATGAGAGGCTGGGCACCAAAACGGGGGGCGTGTGTGGTGGCCACCCGCCCCGGCCTTACTGGCCGCCTCCCGTTTGGAGGGAATGACTGGTGCCCATCTGCCTCTACATGGTCATGGCAGACGTGATGGAAGCAGTGAGACAAAAATGTACCCTCAACCACAAGCACAAAGGGACCGTACCCCCGTGCCTCTTCAAAGGTCTTCCTTCCACCTCACCTCTCTACTACCATTTCTACCTCAAATTAGAAAGTCAAATGTGAAGTTCTTAGATGTCCACGGAGATGCACCATGTGAAACCATTCAGTCATCCTTTTAGCAAATGTTCTTTGAGTGCCTACTATGTGCCAGAGACCGTTGAAGTGCCGGAGATACATCAACAAAGCAGAGCCCCACCCTTCTGATACTTAACATCGTACTGAACAAGTTTTTAAATTACTGTCACCTCGGTTTTATATTCTTTATATACTACATAGTCTTCATATGTAAATATAAAAAGTGTACGTATGCATGTATTTATATATTCACACATGTATTTATCTTCTATACTCTTTATATAGTATACAGTCCTTATGTGTTATATATAGTCTTTATATATGTAGGTATGTGTGTGATTATAACTTATGATTTTTAATCTTTTCTTTTTTTAATTGACTGGATTGGGATTCTCTAAGACCCCTGGAGCCCAAGACAGTGTCTAACACAACGTAGGTGCCACTCTATGTGTACTTGATCATCACAGAGGGGGTGAACTTCCCCCACCCTCCCCGGTCCCAGACATGTATATGGTGGACAGAGAACAGGCACCAGAGCCTGAAGACTCTGGGGTTGAGGCTCTCCCCCCAGCTTCCTTACCAGTACATGGGGGTAACGAGACAACCTCTTATCTTACATCAGGTGGAAGCACTTTGTAAACAGGAAAGTGCGAAGCAAGCGTCATTGCTGTTTTTGTCACGGAGAGCGCCCAGCGCATGAAATAGGCAGTATGCAGAGTGCTTCCAAAGGTGCGTCCAGGACTCAGCTTGCCGGCCTCAAATTAAGGATCCTTTTTTTAATTTTTTTTTTAATTTTTATTTATTTGTGATAGTCACAGAGAGAGAGAGAGAATGAGGCAGAGACACAGGCAGAGGGAGAAGCAGGCTCCATGCACCGGGAGCCCGACGTGGGATTCGATCCCGGGTCTCCAGGATCGTGCCCTGGGCCAAAGGCAGGCGCCAAACCGCTGCGCCACCCGAGGATCCTCAGCACCCTATGATCGGAGGCAAATTATTAGACTCTCCCTGGTGGGCAAAATAATGGCCTCTGAAAGTGTCCAGGTCCTAATCGCCGGGATCTGTGTGTGTGTGTGTGTGTGATGTCACGTGGAGCTAAGGGTGCAAAAGAACTATTAGCTGACCTTGAGATGGAATTGCAGCCTGAGCCACCCAGGGGGGACCAATGTCATCATAAGGGTTCCTTCAAGTGACAGAGGAGGCAGGGAGGGTGGAGAGAGGTGGAGATGGAGGGAGAAGCTAGGAATGAAAAAATGCAGGTGGCCTCTGGAAGCTGAATCGGGTAAGGAAACAGATTCACCTGAGAGCCTCTAGGAGGAAATGAAGCTCTGCTGGGACTCTGACTGCAGGGCTATGAGTTCATATATTTCTGTTGGTCTAAGGCACCAGGTTTGCAGCAATCTACTGAAGCAGCAATGTGCCGCTGTTTCTTCACCTGTAAGCTGTGGAGAGTTACAAGAGCCTCTTTCCGGGAGTAATAATATTACTACTAGTAACAGGAATCTTACAGAAGAGTTGTAGGATGAGTGAGTATACAAATCTTGGAGCCACGGCACAGAGAAACCCATGAATAAATATTAGGTTTTCATCCAAATGAGCTTATTTGTGCTAAAACTGATAGGAATACTAGGAGTGAGCAAGAACACACTGCCTAGTTTTTGAGCTACATATTTGGAAACCGACTTCTTCCTCAGGCGATGAGGCCTGCGTGGAAAGCCGGTATCTTTGCGGAACTTACTGTCGCCATTGGTGAGTATCCCGTTCTGCTCGCTGCTGGCAGGTGCATCTGTGGCCAGGCTGGTCACCGAACGGCTGAACATCTCCTTGTCGGAAGGCTGCAGAGCAAACACCACGGGAACAATCAGAGTGAAGCAGAGGACAGTGGCCATAGCTTTTTTTTCTAAAAATTAAAACAGCAACAACAGAAACCCAACTCCACTTAAACTATTAAAAATTAAGCAAAATTGAATTGCTCAGTTGTACCAGTCACATTCTGAATGCTCAACAGCCACAGGTGGCTAGTGGTTACCGCATGGGATCAGGTTCAGTCTGGAGATGACTAATACCTGGGTATCATCCGTCATGGGGCAGAGCGCTCTTGGACGGAGTTGTCCTAGACTCTTCAGGACACTGGGAATCTTCTGAGGCCACTGCCAGAGCTTTCTACCTGGTGGTCTACAAGCGGGCTACAGCTCAAGGTGAAATGGGGACCAGAAGCCCCAGTGCTGGTCAGAACGGACCCCAGCAGACAGCAGGCTCAGTCTCGTACCACAAGTGCTGAAACGTGCTGTTCTTAAAGGCATATGATGCCAAGAAAAACATGCCACCTGAAGGGAAGAGACTTCAGTCTGGCCAAAGATAGACAACGTCCTTGGTTTCTGAGACTAAGTTTCATAACCAGCCACGCCTCTGCTTCAGGGCTCACGAGAACAATCATGTATGAAGCAGCAGGTTTGCAAACCTTTCTTATTCTCCCAAATTCAGGAAGGAAGCTGGGCTCCAATGTGGAGCTCCTATGTGGAATAACATGCCAGCCTGAGCTCTAGCTACGGGCACTCAGAAAGTAAGTTGGTAGTTCACGTGTTTCCTCAAATGCCCAACTGGTTCCACACAGCAGCCTGAATCACTGCTAACGTGACCTGTTCCCACATCTTCTCACAGAATACACAGCGTGCGTGACCCAGGGCCACACCTGAACCATGTGTCAGGATGCCACATGGCAAGTTCTTTTTTTATTTTTTATTTTTTTAATTTTTTTTGGCAAGTTCCGATATAAACAGCTCCAGAAGCTTGGCTAGCTGGCTTCATAAGTTCTCTGACTTCTTACTGGGAACCCAATAATAATAGTAGAGAGCATACAGCTCAGGCTGTGTTGCGAACCCTTACTGGAGTCAGCTGCTTCAGCGTAAGGCTGCCCCTGACCATAGAGCGCCAGGAGGTGGGTCATTGCATTAAGGTGCCAGGAACTTATGGTGCAGCTCAAGGCACAGAAACGTCACACCTGGACAGGAGTCAGGGGTGACGGGGGAAGGCCCCCAGGCAGGCTCACAACAGCATCACCGCCTATCCCTGCTGAAGTAGTGTAATCGGGGTTCTAGCCACCACGTCTACTCTTAGCTTCCAAGAGAAAGGGCCCATGGGGGACCACGAGTGAGCCTCCCTCTTTCCATAGCCCCGAGGAACACACTACAGGGCACCCCTGTGCCTTTGGATTGTTTTAAGCTACAGTTTAGTGGTGCCTCCTCTGGGGACTAGGAGGGAGCAGGGATGTAGCTGGGGCCAGGGGTGGGGAGGCGAGGCTGACCACAGGGGCTTCTTTGGCCTAAGTGGCCAATCTGCAAGTTGAACAGGATTTAGAAGCTGAGAGGGAGGCTCTTAGAGAGAGCAGGGGCACAGGCTGTGTGTGTGAGCTCACACACCACCGCCCATGTGAACGTATGCTCCTGCTTGCTCGCTCACTCACTCATGCACATCTGTGTAAGAGAGGCTTTGGGGGGCAGCCCCGGTGGCTCAGTGGTTTAGCGCCGCCTTCATCCCAGGGCCTGACCCTGGAGACCCGGGATCGAGTCCCACGTTGGTCTACCTGCATGGAGCCTGCTTCTCCCTCTGCCTGTGTCTCTGCCTCTCTCTCTCTCTCTCTCTGTGTGTGTGTGTGTGATGAACAAATAAAATCTTAAAAAAAAAAAAAAAAAAGAGAGGCTGTGGGGTTATTAGGTAAGGACATGGTACAGGAAGAGTTCCATCTTCCTTCCGCCCACCTGCCTCTCTACCTCACCCAGGGCTGCTGTTGACCCTAGGTGGGCAAGCAGGCGCTGCAGGTCTACCGCAGGGGTTCTCAAACGTGAGCATCCATCAGAATCACATGGTGGGTGCCTGCTAATGGTTCCCCGGGCCCCATGGATTTCAGGTGCAGCTGCTGCTGCCAGCGGTGCAGGCCACACGTGAGAACCGCTGCTCGGGAAGGATAGGGAGGGAGGACACAGATGGAAGCCCTGTCTCTGGCCCTTACCCTCACCTACCACCCGGCACCCAGGAGCATGGGCGGTGATGAAGAAGGCGGGGCCTGGGACCTTCACAACAGCAGAGCTGTCCTCCACCGCCACCCCCTTCTGGACGCCACCACAGCAGCAATCTGTGCAAACGGTGCTGTGTGCAGCGGAGGCGACCAGAGCACAGGGGGCCTGGGATGGGAGAGCCCTCGGGGGGAAGCTCTGAGGGGGAGCCTGGGACGGGAGAGCCCTCATGGGGAAGCTCTGACCCCACTGCTGGCTACATGTTTACATCCTTTCCTCCAAAGCAGCTCTTGTGTGATCTTGAGAAAGTACCTCAGGGACTGGAAACACCTGTGTTTTAGCACTGCCATGGGGACAAAACTGATGACATCGGCCCTGCGAATATGTGGGTGGCCCTGTCCCCAGCTGCTAGAATTGCTCAGCAAGGGGGAGGGCATGATCCTGAGTGGAGAGGACAAGGAGGACCAGGCCGCTCAGGCTGCTCCTCACCAGAAAGGATCTGAGGGGCTTGTTGGGGTCTGGTGAGAAATGGTGGACTGTGGACACCCGGCTGGGCCATAGCTCAACAACATGAGGTCACACTTGAGTCTTTAGAAAATGGGGACACTTGCACAGAAACATGCTTTAGAACAGAGATAATGGAGAGACACCCAGGAGAACGACACGTGACGATGAAGGCACTGAGGAGCGGCAAAGACCACCAGCACGCCACCAGAAGCTAGGAGAAGGGCCTGGGATAGATTCGGCCTCCACGCTCCCAGAAGAACCAGCCCCGCTGACATCCTGATCTCCAGCTCTAGCGCCCAGAACATCAGGACAATGCAGTTAAGAGCATTTAAGCGCTACAGTGTGGGGTCCTTTGTTATGCAGCCCTTGCAAACCGATACACACGATACAGGGGCTGGGGCTGGGCACAGGCCACCCTGCGTCCCTGCAGTAGTTGGGAGCTCCCTCAGGATCTCTCTGGCAGCAGCAGGATCACAACCATTTCAGAAACTCTCCCAACCAACCTAGCTAATTGCTTGGGCCTCCAGTCACACGGGGTAAGAATCCTACAGAGAGAGGGCACAGCCGGCTACCTCTGGCCGAGTTCTTTCCCCTGGGTTCCTTCAGCGCATCAGCGTGTGGGAACACGCTCGGATAAGTGGCTAGGGTTTTAAAGCACACACAGACATGTGCACACGGGTCTCACCACATTCATCAGGTTCTCATGATCCCCGCTATGCTGCCTCGGCTTCTTTTCTCTGAAATGGAAAAAGGAAACATTGCTGTAATATCAAACATGCCGTCGCAAATCAAACATACACTCCCCTTTCTATCCTAATATTTATTGGCGCTTAAATCTCCCTTTTAAGATCCTGGTTTATTTTGCCAAGGAAGCAGAAGCCGGACAGTGACTCCCATTGCTCTTTTGCAGGTGTCAGGGTCTGAAGGGGTCAAGTCACAGCATGAGACCGGTTGCTTCTCTGGCTCTCCCCTTTCTCCCAGAGTAGAAAATACAAGTTTACAACAAAAGACTTGGGAGGCACGTTCCTGAGTAGAAACTGTTCATACCAGGAGGTGGGTCATTGCATTAAGGTGCCAGGAACTTATGGTGCAGCTCAAGGCACAGAAACGTCACACCTAGAATTCATACATGAATTCTAGAATACTAGAAAAGGATTTTGCCTTTTTTTATTTTTTTAAAGGAAATCCAGACAATTCTCAATTCTTCATCTGTCTTAACTCAGAATCTTTGCAACGTTGACTGCACCCTGCAACGGGACTGGGAAAATAATGAAAGAAAATACAAATTTTGGCACGTCGGGAAGGATACATGCTCTCAGGATGAGTCATATGTACTTCCAGTCTATGGAAAAGTCCATCGAATAAAAATAGAATTTATTTTTACTCTGGACAGTCTAAAGAAAGCCATCAGTACTAGAGAACACATTTCCCGTATACGCACAAAGCAACAGTGACACCCAGTGGGAGTGAAAATAATTACAGGCAGGCCCTCGCAAGTCCAAGGGAGCAAACACTGCCTGCTGGCCACCTTCTGATCAGACTCAGAACCCCGCTGTAGAGTCCCAGGTCTAAACTGGGAAGGGAAAAAAAAAATTTAAATAAATAAAAAAAAAAAACTGGGAAGGGATTAGAAGGTCACTTGGTTCAGAGAGTCCATCTGTCCCCCTCCTGATGGAGACCTCAGGGTATTAGTCATCTCCAGACTTGTAAGTGACCCTCGTTGAGTCTCTCCTGAGGTCACTGAGAGGAGGGTTTAGAGGAGGGCTGACGGGTATACACCGACCCCACAGCACCAATCCACTGGGAGGCTTGCCCATGCCCCAACAGTGTTCGAACACTGGGAAATTACTCCCTGTGAGAAAGAGCTTTGCTCCTGAGCAAAGATCTCTTTTTTGGGGGGGGGTGTATAGAGATTTTTTATATGAGGGAGGCAGGGTGGGGGAAGAAGTAGCATAGACAAAAGACAGGATGATTATTTCTGTTCATCTCTCACATAGGAAAATCAACCTGTTCCTTAAACTGCACTTCTAGATTACAGATCTTGAGGAAAACGATCCTTTCAACTACGTAATAGCAATAATTCTCGGTAAGTCTCAAGGGGCAGCAAAAAGAGGGTCTTGAATGCGCGACATACTTAGATCTGTAAATGTCCAGGGATGGGAAGACGATATACACTTTAACAAGGATGTGCTCTGGAGAATGCCAGGAAATCTCGTTCTGGGAAGTTTCGTACGTAAGGGTTCTTCCGATCTCTCCTCGGCAATATCCGATTGAGATTTTCGTTCAAACTACTAAAAAAACGTCCTGGGATGCTTTACAGTAGAGACGTTAATTTTAACACAGGGGTTTCTGTGACAACAGAAACAGGTCTACGTAGCAGGATTCCTTTTGTAACGTGCCTTCCCTGTGAGGACCCTTCTGGGTCCAGGGAAGGGGTTATTTTAGGGTTCCAGGGGATCTCACCTGTCACAACTGGAGCACAGGAAGATGAGGAAGCTGATGAGGAAGAATGTGGCCACGGTGGCCAAGCTGCCCCACAGGACGACCTGCACTTGCCCGCTGCTCAGCATGTCCTCCGAGGGTCCCATGGTGGGAGCGGGAGTGGCACAAGCAGAGGGAGCCCGTCAGTCCTTCAGAGGTGGGCACATGGGCACGGAGCGCTGCGTCCTCCTGCAGAGAGACCACTGGGTTTTTTTTTTTTCATTAAAATTTTTTTGGATTTTTAAAAATTTAAATTCAATTTGCCAACATATAGTCTAACACCTAGTGCTCATCCCATCAAGTTCCCTGCTTAGTGCCCGTCACCCAGTCACCCCCACCCACAACCCCTCCCCTTCTGCAAAACTTTGTTTCCCAGAGTCAGGAGTCTCTCATGGTTTGTCTCCCTCTCTAATTTTTCCCTATTCAGTTCCCCTCTTTTCCCCTATAATCCCTTTCACTATTTTTTATATTCCCTGTATGAGTGAAACCATATGATGATTGACCTTCTCCAACTGACTCATTTCACTCAGCATAATACCCTCCAGTTCCACCCACGTTGAAGCAAATGGTGGGTATTCATCCTTTCTGATGGCTGAGGAATATTCCAGTGTATATACAGACCACATCTTCTTTATCCATTCATCTTTCGATGGACACCGAGGCTCCTTCCACAGTTTGGCTATTGTGGCCATTGCTGCTATGAACATGGGGGTGCAGGTGTCCCGGCGTTTCACTGCATCTGTATCTTTGGGGTAAATCCCCAACAGTGCAATTGCTGGGTCGTAGGGCAGGTCTATTTTTACCTCTTTGAGGAACCTCCACACAGTTTTCCAGAGCAGCTGCACCAGTTCACATTCCCACCAACAGTGCAGGAGCGTTCCCCTTTCTCCACATCCTCTCCAACATTGGTTATTTCCTCTCCTGTTAATTTTCCCCATTCACACTGGTATGAGGGGGGATCTCATTGTGGTTTTGATTTGTATTTCCCTGATGGCCAGTGATGCCAAGCACTTTTTTCAAACAACTTCTCACGTGAAGTGACACAATCTCGTAACAAGTACATGTCAGGAGGCAGGCTTTGAGCAAAGTCGGGGCGCTGTGTGCAGGGTGGGCTGGGCTCCCCTGGACACCTGCCTCTGGGCAAGTTCCCTCAGTCACCTAGACCTTTTTTTTCCTCATCTCAAAAAGTACAGCGGGAGTGCACAAGTGCCCCCAGGACAGTGTTTGAGGCAGTGGATAGCTTATTATTTTGATACGTTTGGGGATAGATTCTTAAGGTCTTCAAATGAAATAAGATTGTATGTATTCCATCACAAATAAATGCTTATTTGGATTCCCCCCCACTCCCAGGGCACTATAAAGCATTTATTGTAGCTTTCACAAAAATGCAGTTCACATCTCCTCCCTACCCGCATCTCCCTAGATCCCAAACCTGCTTTTCTTTGAGAAAGCTGAAGGCCAGTACAATTAATGAAGGAGAATGTCTTTATCTTCACCTTCGTAACCGTTACCTGTTGTATGTGACTATTTTCAGGGCCAGCTTTCATTGAGCTTCTGTGAGTGCTCAGGAAGTACATTTATTTTCTTTCTTTCTTTCTTTCTTTCTTTCTTTCTTTCTTTCTTTCTTTCTTTCTTTCTTTAGTCCTAATTCATTAATTACATTAATTCCTTCCTTCCCTTTCCTTTCCTTTCCTTCCTTTTTTCATTTCTTTCTTTCTTTCTTTCTTTCTTTCTTTCTTTCTTTCTTTCTTTCTTTCTTCTTTCTCTCCTCCTCCTCCTCCTCCTCCTTCTTTTTTAAAGATTTTATTTATTCATGAGAGACAGAGAAAGAGGCAGAGACATAGGCAGAGGGAGAGGCAGGCTCCCTGTGGGGGAGCCCAATGTGGGACTCGATCCCAGGACCCCGGGATCACACCCTGAGCCAAAGGCAGATGCTCAACCACTGAGCCACCCAGGCACCCCCAGGAAGTACATTTTCAAATGAACAGATCAAAGTATGTGCTAAGAATACATACTTTGTCAGCAGTAAATAGGACCTATTTATAAACCACTACAAGTGAAGCATAAGAGCTGTACTTCGCACATCTTAGTACCTGGCACGTCCTGGGACTCTTGCTAAATGCTTTCTTCACTTAATTGCTGCTACCAGCCTGTGAAGAAGGCCCTGCTTGTCCCCATTTCTCAGACAAGAAAGTTGAGTGGCAGAGACATTAAGTTCCCACGAGATGTCGCAGATGTTAAGTGGCAGGTGAGGATGTGAGTCCAGCCATTTCTGACTCCCAAACCTGTAGTCTTAGCCCCTAGAGGAAGCGCCTTCTCAACGGGGGCGACAGCTTGCTCTCTGTGCCAGCTACAAATCCTCCAAATGAAAATGGTCACATGAGTTTTGTGAGATATTTTGAGTTATAGATTTTGAAAAATAGAGCAGTATATTAAAAATAAATGATCATCTGGGAACATACAGGCTTCCAGTTACGGAACGGATAAACAGCAGGAATAAAAGGCCCGGCTCAGGGAACACAGTCAGTCATACTGTAAGAGTATTGCATGGTGACAGATGGGAGCCACCCAGTGCGTGAGCAGAGCATGACATATAGAGAAACTGGACACCTGAAACTAATGTAACATTGTGTCAACTATAGTCAAAAAGTTTTTATTTTTTTATTTTTTATTTATTTTTTTAAAGTTTTGTTTTAAATTAACAATTATCTCTTGCCAGAGAGGCCTTGCTTAAAGAACATCTGCTTTGTTCAATCTGAGAATATTCTAACATAATCTTAACAGTCTTAATCTCAAGTTTCATGAATAAAGTAAGCGAATTACTGTCTTAATCAGAGCTCAAAAAAATTTTTTTTTCTTGCAAAAGACCGTCCACAGTTATGCTTTCAATCTGCTCCACTGAAAGTGCTTCTAAGTACGTCTCGGGAGCACTGCACTGTCTGCATCAAGCCAGCACCTGGAGGCCTTGGTGCCTAACAGGAGTGTCCCTTGAAAGGGCTTGGAGAATAAGAGAGCCACCTCGGCAAAGGCAGTGCAACTGGACCAAATCTCCTCCAGGTGAAACACATCGCAGGTATCTGAATATTTAAGACTGAAGAACAATACAAACCTGGAGAAAAAGAAACTTTTACCTAGAGTGTATCCAGAGAGTATCCTAGGTGAAGTCCATGTTTTCCTTAGGTCCCTGAATCAACACAAACACTTCCTAATGCTCTGTAAATATATAAGCGTACAGTTTCCTGGGTAATATTGAACACCTTTCTTCCCAAGCTGGTTATATATTATGCCTGCAAACAATACACGCATACGCATACCGTAATGGATGGTCAAATTGCTTCGGCATGTTTGCCCCCGGACAGCTATAACGGAATGAAAATAACCACCACTTCTCTTCTGGTTTGTTGAAGCAATGAATAATTCACTTTAAATTTAGACTACAAATTGGCCCCACCATCAGTTACTAAAATATATTCAAGCAAGCACATAAATCACGGCGACCTATGAATATATATGAAATAAATTTTTTTTAATATACAGGCCCAAAGCATAACACATTTTAGGAAACACAAACAAAAGAGATCTGTCGTGCAGGCATTTGAGCGTTCCCTCCTTTGTTCACTCATTCACTCAGACAACAGATTTAATCAATGTCTATTTATAAAGTGCCAGATTCCTAGAAAATAGTTTGCTGTGTGAATTATTCAAAAGCCAGATATCCATCCAGCAAACGGGTGTGCAATCTGTAGGACCTTTCTCTTTCTGCACACGTTTCTCGTCTTTTCTCTCTCTCTCTCTCAACGGGGAAGGCCAGTAGAATACAATGAAGTAGGTGGGGTGCCCAGCCTATCGGAACAGTGTAGGGAAAAAGAGGATGAAATCAGATTATTACGAGCTACTGAATGAAAGATGTACCTCAGGGAAAATGTGTCAAAGCTCCAGGCTCCCTCCCCCTTCAACTAAGATTTGTTGAAAAGCTACTAAAAGAACTACTTTTTCCTGGACAAGAATCTCACAAGGGAAAGAATGACTGTCATCGTGTTTCTGAGTCACACTGCGACCCCTAAGGACAAGGGCTCCTGTTGTTCGGGCAGCTTCCACCTGTCTGAAGCCTCTGGGTGGAACTCTTCGGGAGGACCAGGTCACAGCAGTGGTGGGCAGCACACAAGAGCAGCCACCCCTTTAGGGGCCTGGTGGAGGGCAAGGCTTTAATATGACCTTCGGACCCTCACGGCAGATCTGAGGGGGGTGAGGGGTGTTATTCCTATGCTACAGAAAGTCTGCACCAATTCTTCTTTTCTCTTGTTCTCTTCCCTTTTCTGTTTCCAAATGCTCTTGCCCGTTCCTTCTCTGGTCATCTCCTTCCATTTTGGGGTCTTATCTACAGTTAAGATAGATAACTGTGTGCTGTAGAAGGGCTGCCCCCCAAGGATGCAGACGCACATAGACTTCCATGTTCTCTTTTCTTGGTGGGGTTGAGAGTATGGGCCTTGTGTAGGCCCACAAGACTAGACCTCATGCACTGGTTTCATTGAGGTTAAACGCCGTGCTCGGGGCTCAATTTAGTTTGTTCTGAGCAGTGAGGGGATCGGATCGGTGCCTCCCTGTGGCTGGAAGGCTTCTCTCAGGACTAGCAACAACAGGTCAGAATAAGAGGACAAAAAAGCACAGTGTTTGGGAAATAAAAAGTCATCCTGAAAAGGAAGGGTTCCTGCCACAACAACAACATCTGCCAGACCAAACACTGTGCCCCTCTACCAACCAAGTTCCACGTGGAGAAGATAATCTAAGGTTCCAAAGTCTGTGATACTGTTACTGGTCCTCAGGACCACCTTATTTTCCATGAATGCGTATATCGAGTATGGTTATTTTCTGAGTGTCCAGAATGAATCCAAAGCAGTAGGACAATCTGGACACCATGAAAAATTTGGAGTGATCTCTCATTATTTTTTCATGGAGATATTTAAGCCTTTTTCTTTCAATCCTATTCTTACCTGACTCAATAACATTGCGTTCAACTGTGGAATATTATTCCTTCAAAACTTAAAAAATATTTCATTGCCAGACCACATGAGTAAATTATTCTCTGAGTTAACTCAACAGAGGGAAAAGGAACACCATTCACTGTACCTCAAAGAACATGATGGCACCCCAATGCCCACTAAGATGAGTTGCAGAAGATCATCATATTCCTGAAAGATTAATAGTTGCGTATCAATTATTTTTGTTTTAAAATAGACCTCATTATTGGCTGCAGTGATGTACATTCATGGCTGAGACTGTCCCTTAATACAAGTGTGTGATATTGTAAAACAGGCACCCCCACTGCTTTTATATAATTCAGCCTACTGTGGGAACTTGTCATTTGGCCTGAGAAAGGTCAGTACTTGAGGTTATAGAATTTCCGCTGGGGATCCTCTGAAAGGATCTGAAAAGTTGGTCTGAATAATAATTTTGGACATAATTATTTTGCTCCATAATCTCTTATCCTTTTATATCCATTCATGTTTTTAACCAATATGTGATTCAATCCAAAAAAATTGATTTTTACTTTAAAAGCAGGTGTCAGGATGCCTGGCTGGCTTAGTGGTTGGGCGCCTGCCTTCGGCTCAGGTCATGATCCTGGGATCTGGGATCGAGTCCCGCATTGGGCTCCCTGCGGGGAGCCTGCTTCTCCCTCTGCCTGCATCTCTGCCTCTGTCTCTCATGAATAAATAAATAAATCTTAAAAAAAAAAAAAAGGTGTCACTATTAACCACAAGGTGGCGGTATGACCCTATTCTCGGCCCCAATCATCAGCCTCCTCAAAGACCCTCATTCTGGCTGTTTGTGCCTTGTGTTAGGTAGGTATTTTGTCTTCATTAGCCTAGACTCTGGGTCCCCAGAATCAATTCCAAGAGAAAAGAAGAAAAAAAAAAAACCGAGATGAAATTAATGAAAGGTGATGACCAAATGACAGCCTTTGGGGTTTTTTTAAATAACACTCTTAACAGGTAGGTGCTCTGATCACAGCAAATTGTGTAAGTAACAGTTTGGTAGAGTTGGGGGATGGCCAGTGAGATTAGGATAGACAGAGGCAGACACCTGAATTCCTCTGAAGCAGGCTTAGGTTGGTAATGATAGTCATTACCATTTTATAGCTGTCCTAGTCAACTCATAATTAAGCATGACAGTCACCACCTCCACTCGTGACCCCTCACTGACAGGGAAAATAAGGAGGGCAGGACCCAACCCCATGGGAATCCCTCCTTCCTGGTCACTACCAGGTGTGGGAACCATGACTTTACGAGCTACAGAACAAACAAATTTAACGATGGCCGATGGCCGAGGAGCCTGTTTCTCTGCTGGGCTCCCGTCCTAGGAGGCGCATGGGCAGATGTACAGGCTAAGGTTCGATGAACCCCTCAAAAGAATTCTCAAGTCCCCTGAAAGAGTTTTTGGCTCAAGTATCAAGTACTTAAATTCAAGGAGATTTCTTCTCAGATTAAAGAGACCCTGAAATAGGCAAGCCTGCTATGCTGGACTCTGGATGGGCGTGCACCAGGCCTGCGCCAACACAGGGAGCCACTTACACGAATGTTTGCCATCCATTTGCTAAGGCACAAAGGTTCTCTGGCAAATAAGGTCATCCCAAAGATGGCCCTACTGCCTTTTTTTTTTTTTTTCTTGGGGTTGGGGTTGGGGAAAATAACCCAAAGAGCAGAAGGTGGTGAAGGACTCCAAGGTAAGATTTTCTTGTTTCTAGTTTCTTGAACTATAAATTTTAAACCATTGCTATGTAGCAATGACTTGGCATTTCTTTCTGCAGCAGCTGATGAGAAGCACACCACCTATGAGCACAAGAGAAAGGAACCTGGAACTCTTTAACGTCACTAACTGACCCTGTTTATCAAGGGCTGCTGCTGAAGGCAGAAAGCCAGGCATTCATTCTAAGAGCCAGTTATAAATCCTTAAGGCCATCTGTCAGTGTAACCTGATTACTTTTTGTATGTACCAAATGTATTGATCCACACGGGAAATGGGAAAGCTGGTCTTTTCAGGGGAAGGGGTCTTGCTTGTCTTCAAAAGTACATTAAACTTACATTACAGAAATCATATAGTTTGTTGCTTATAAAAGCCCCATCGCCATTTTGGTTTTTTGTCTTTAGAAAAGCCAAGAGGTAAGAGACTTTGATGGGTAAGGAATAACTTAACTTCTAAGGTTGCTTTTGCTCCTATCCTGACTTGAAGACTAACTTGCAAGGTTAATTTATTTTTTTCAGGATTTTATTTATTTAGTTAGAGCAATGGAGAGGGGGAGAGGAGGGAGGGGCAGAGGGGGAAGGAGAGGGAAAATCTCAAGCAGACTCCATGCTGATCATGACCTGAGCTGAAAACAAGAGTCAGATGCTCAACGGACTGAGCCACCCAGGCGCCCCTCATTTTTTAATTTTTTAATGGTGAATCTCAAGAGAGAGAGAGGGAGGGAGGGAGGGAGGGTAAGGGAAAGAGAGAGATACTGACCGATTCATAGAGACCAGGTGAGGTTCACAGGTAAAAGCGTTTCATTTTGCATAAGCAAGTCTTCATGGAAAGTGTGCCATTTGGGCTCTGTGGTCTATCTCTTGGGTCTTGCATGTTTGCTCATCTGATCTAACTTTAAAGTTCCTTGAGGGTGGAGGCCTGTCCACCTCATTTTCCACCCTAGTCTCAGCATCTACATAAATTGGAAAATAGGAGGCAATGAAGAAGTTTTTTTACTACACACTTATTTCTGTAGGAAAACCAAGGAGTAAATTCCCGAACGGACTCTCAAAATGCAAGTTTAATAGTTTATAAGGTAAGGGAGAGAAGGAGAATAAAAGAGATGAGCACATCAAGCAAATAATTAAAAAATAAGCCAAGGGTGTCTTAAGGCAATACCTTAACTGGAATAAACACAGCCACCTGGCTTCTTTGTACTGTCACCGAAGCAGCCGTCTCTTGAGAACAGGCACAGGGGTGGAAATGTGGGTGTCCGCGTACATGGATCCTCACCAACTGTAGCAAGCCTCTCAGCCCGGCGGGGTGTCCCACTGGGTCCCCGAGCTTGGTGCTCCTCTGACCCCTTCCCAGCAAGGGCTTTTCATGCCCTCCTGTCTCTTCCCTCCCTCAAAAGGCGCTGGGGCTTACCTGTCTCAAGGGAAAGAGGAGCCTTCACTATTCTTGGCTCTCCTTCCCACGGTTTTCATCTGATGAAAGCCTAACTACTCTTTAGATCTCAGTTTAAATGTCACTTCCTTGGAGCAACGTTCCTGATGCTGCACTTCAATCCCCTCCCCCTACACACACACACACACACACACACACACACACACACACACACACACACTTTAGTTTGGGCCTGTTTTGTAAAAGCTTGTAAAGCTTTTCCCTTCATGGCACTATTCAAAATTGAAATGATGAAGCTCTCTGCTGTCTCGTCTGCTGGTCTAAGTTCCAGAAGGGAGAGCTGTGAACAGACCTATCTGGTTCACAGCTGCAACTCTAGTGTGCGGCACACACTAGGCACTTAATAAATAACCTGAATGAATGAACAGTTGAGTGAACTAATAGATCAGAGGAGAAAAAGCATCCAAGAGGAGGTAAGTATTGACCAGGCCTTCAGAGACAGTAAGGATTAGAAGAAACTGCTCTCTCAGTCTTCTCCAATGGTGTTGAAATTGCACGGGGATGTGAGGAGTTTTGTTCTGTTTTTTTTTTTTTTTTTTTTAAATATTTATTTATTTATTTATGATAGAGATAGAGAGAGAGAGGGGGGCAGAGATACAGGAGGAGGGAGAAGCAGGCTCCATGCCAGGAGCCCGACATGGGACTTGCTCCCAGGACTCCAGGATCGTGCCCTGGGCCAAAGGCAGGTGCTAAACCGCTGAGCCACCCAGGGATCCCACATTGTAGGACATGAGGAGTTCTAAGTCTGCTTGTCAGACTACCTGACA
Source organism: Canis lupus familiaris (assembly GCF_011100685.1). Classification (NCBI taxonomy): domain Eukaryota; kingdom Metazoa; phylum Chordata; class Mammalia; order Carnivora; family Canidae; genus Canis; species Canis lupus. The sequence continues at coordinate 28,808,827 of NC_049250.1, forward strand.
GATAGATTTCCCCTGCACTGCCTTCGTCCCGTCTATGATCACCTAGACTCTACCCATGTAGAGACCTACCACATATCAGTTTTGACTCAAAGGCTTGATATCAAAGACACTGAAAAAGCCTAAGTGAGTACATGCTATGTGCCAGCCACTTTTCTGCACATTACAATTTTTTCATCCTTCTTGGTGCTCTGGCGTAGATGCCACTGTATCTATTTATGGTTGAGGACACCGAAGTTCGTAGGTAAGTGCCATGTCTAGGGTACACAGCCATAGGTTTCCTGACTCAGTGTCCCTGGCTCTTTCTACTACAGCGTTGTGCCCCACAATGTGTTCTCAGGGAGTGGGCGGTGGCCCGCCCCATGCTGTTCACAATGCCCAGGTGTCCGCCTGTCTGGGACATAGGAGCCCCATTCTTCTTCTTGGCCATTTTAACTTCCCTCTATCATGACTAGAGGGAAGAATGCTCACTCTCTTCTGGTTTGCTCACTGCTCATTCCCAGCTGTGCATTCATCACGTGTCCTCCTTCCAAGGAATCTAGAAGACTATCTGGCCCTTGCCCCAATGGCTTTGCTGGAATCCTGTGAGGATTTGGTGTTTGCACAAAGGTCAGTTTACCAAGACCAAGACTTCACAGTCCCCCGCAGTTAAGCATTATTTGCATTGCTTTTATTTGACTTCTTAGGCACAGGTTTCAGCCAGGTTCCTTTTCCTAAAAGATGTAACCAAAAACAACCTAAGTTTCTTTGCTGAAAGGTTCCGAAATTTCCTGCTCGATCTAAATGCCTCTCAAATCCTCCATTCATGGCTGGTGATTTTTAAATGATGAGATGTATCTTAAGAGCTGGTTGGACTGTGGGTGGACCCCTAATTACAAATGCTGCAGGGTCCATCACGTACCAATTAGCTTGTACCAAGCTCTCACCCTAACCATGCTCTCCCATGGAGACTGCACATCAAAGGGTGCTTCCTCTGGGAAAGGGGAACCCTCAAGATGGAAGAAGAGGTGCAATTTAAGAGTAGATGGCAATGTAAGTCACGTGCCAGAGGAATCCCATTTTACAGCAGTGGTTTCATCATGAGCTAGAGCAGAGTTAGATTAAGCAGTCAGCTGTCTCTACTGCATGCCAGTCTGATGCATTTCTGCATCCTCCGGGAAGGGCGGCTGACTCTGGAGTTAATGTGTTCCCTGGGTGCGGCGAGAACGTGGCTCAACGTGCCACCTAGTGCCTGGTGCACCACGGCCATCTTCCTTCTCATCTTGACTATATTTTTAGAACACTATGAATTCTTTCTATTACAGAATCAGAGAAAATGGTTTTTATTGACTCCTAAAAAACACAATCAGAATCTTAAAAAAAAAAAAAAAAAAAAGAAAGAAAAAAGAAAAAAACAAAACAACATACCCCTGCAAGTTACTTGCTTCTGTTACTGGGAACTACTCAGGAGGGCTGGGACTAGTTACGTTAGAATATGTCGTAACTTGTATTTGAAAGCACAGGTTTTCAGGGCTCATCCTCAAGGCTTTCTGCCAGGAGCGGAGTACTCAAGGGCCCTCAAAAACTCCCAAGCTCCTTGCAGAGAAGTGGCAGGACAACGGTTCTAGTAGAACAGAGCTTCTCAAAGGGTGGGACTGACCAGTAACCTCGCTCGGTGTCTTCTGGGGGCTTGTTAAAAATATAGACTTCTGGGCTTCCCTGAGGCTTATGAATCAGAAAGTTTGGGGTGGGGCCCATAAATCTCTTTTTAAAGATTTTATTTATTTATTAGAGAGAGAGAGAGAGAGAGAAAACGCAAGTGGGTGAGGGAGAAAGAGAAGCTGACTCTGCAGGGTTTGATCTCAAGACCCTGAGATCATGATCTGAGCCAAAATCAAGAGTCGGAAGCTCAACCAACCGAGCCACCCAGGTGTTCCCCATAATCTTTTAATAAGCCCCCTAGGTGACTGTGATGCAGGCTGAAATTTGAGAAGACTATTCTAGAACAGACTTTTATATACCTATAGATCACCTAGGGATCTTGTTAAGGTACAGATTCTGAATTCTGTGTTTCTAACTGGTTCCCAGGTGAGGTCTAGGCTGCTGGCCTGAAGACTACATTTGGAGTAGTACTCGGGTACATGATCATCTTCATTCCAACTAGGCTTGCAGGGTCATCCAGCCAGATCCTTAGTGAAGGTTGGTCTTCATCTCATTCAAAGTCATGTGAAGATGAAGTCAGAGCTCCTGTGTCTTAGGACTTTCTTGGTTACCATACGAGTACTCCAGTAAAAGGCAGTTCCTGACTAATCCAGAGTCCCATAAAATGCCAGTGAGTAGACATGTCATTGTCTGTTCTTTTCCACAATATGTCCAACCAAACCAAAACCTCCCATGCCTCTATTTCTCCTGAAAAAATGAGGTTATTTATAAGGTTTCTTTCCAGCTCTACCATTTTATGAAAGTAGCCAGAAATTCCTCAGGTCTAAAATAAAACTTCAGGGCTTTCCACCCAAAGGGAAATATCGACCCAGCAAGAACATGAAATTCTCAATGTGATCAATAGTTTCAACTCCCCAGAAAGCATAGTCTTAGTCATTCCCAGGTAAACCTGACAAGGCTGCAGCAGTTATAGGAACATCAGGAGGAAAAATCACAAGCAGCCTTTTCAGTCAGTGTCCAGTGCCAGGAATCAATCCCGACAGCCCCTGCAAAACATCAACTGCTCTTCTGGCAAGCCCACCACTGGACATTGGCAGCAGAGCTAAATTTTGAGTCTGTTTTTTTCATCAGCACCTAGCTGGCATATTTACACATTTATAATTCATGTTTATAACAGCTTTTAAATAAAACACAAAGACAAAACTAAAAATATGTAGATGGGCATACACAGGTGATGGAGAGAGAAAAATGTTGCTACTGGAAACTTCTGAGGTCTTTTAAAGGTACATGCCCAAATTTAGGAAGATTTTACAGAGAAAACAAGTCTGAAAGGGATCTAATTTCCAACCTCAGTACTTGATAAGCTTGAAGAGGTTCCAAATGCAATAGAACATTCTGGAGAAGTCCTCTGTCTCTATTGTTAACTACGGTCAGCTCTTTGGGTTGGTTTCATCAGTTTCTTAACTATTATCTCTGATATTTCTCACTCTTTAACACAAAGGCACAAAGTGTATTTTATTCTGTGACACTCCGTAATTCATTTAAAAAAAAATTGTGAAATACCTGCTACGTACCAAGCACTGTTTCATCTTGAATATGAGATTACACGGGTCTGAGGCAATTATATTGCAAAATTCAATATGCAAGTAGAAAAAAATGTTTCGAATTAAGTTCCTAATACAGAGCTATAGTTTGATCAAAGATTTTTTTTTTTTAAGCCCATTGTTGAATTCCAAGCACGTGAAATCAGAGGGAAACAAAAAGCCACAGGCCCCTTCACTCCTACCATATTGCATTAGTCACAATAATTGTAGCCTGATTCCGTCCGGCTTGATGGCAGAGGCGCTGTGGCACTGTCGCAGCTGCAGTGCCCTTGGACTGATGCTGTTTCAAGCTGAGAACTGTCCTCAATGTGTCTGGTGGACTGCAGAGCCGGCCTCTGCGTGTTGGCGGGGTGGGAAGGACCACTTCCCCCGCATGTGCTCAATCACAGTCAGGGTCAGCCAGCCTCAGGGAACAGGTGAGGTTCCGAGGGCCAGGGAAGGTACCTGCAGAGCTCTGGTGCCTCCCCTACCGAGGGGGAGAAAACTGCTTTCGCTTTAGGGTTAAAAGAAGCTTAAAACACCAAATAGTCACGCAAGCGTTGGCACGTGTACTTAAAAATCTTACCAAGGCAGGGCAGCCCGGGTGGCTCAGCGGTTTAGAGCTGCCTTCAGCCCAGGGCGTGATCCTGGAGGCCCTGGGATCGAGTCCCACATCGGACTCCCTGCGTGGAGCCTGCTTCTGCCTCTGCCCGTGTCTCTGCCTCTCTCTCCTTCTGTGTCTCTCACGAATAAATAAATAAAATCTTAAAAAAAAAATCTTACCAAGGCATAAATGGAACAGACCAGGTCACCTGGTAAGGAACAGAGAGGCAAAGGAGAAGGGTGAGAGGGGTGAGGCCAGAAGGCAGGCACTGCGTGTCTGAGGTACACGCAGGGAAGAGACGTGGGGGCCTTTCCTGTTTTGTTTTTTTCCCCTCTGCTTGCCCACTTTCCCTATGGCTGGCCTTAATCCATGGTTACCTTGTGAATTTTAGAACAACATATGTATGTACCTGTCTCCATACTTCAGCACATTTATTTTCCTCTCTTCCTCTGCCCAATTTAGGGAAGGCAAAACCACAGTGATGGGGGTAGGGAAGTGGGTGTAATGGAGGGGTGATATCTTGGGAGACTCCACTCTTACACAACGTGGCCTGACATGACCAGACAGGGAACTCCACACCCAGAACCAATCATGGCCTTCGGGAGAGGTCCACGTCCACCGCAGAGCTGCTCCTAGGCTAGGCAAAAGACCCTGGACTAGATATAAAAGGCAAATGGAGCGAAATATAGGGTTCTGAGGAAAGACCTGGCAGGACAGAACAGTAGCAGACTTCTGAGCAAGAGAATGTTTTCTCAGTTTTAAGGGAAGGGTATTAAGACTGTTGCCCTGCTGTATAACCAGTCCTGAGGTATTCAAGAGCCTCAGTTCAATGGCCTCCAGGCCCCTCCATCCTCGGCCTCATCAGCTGTGTAGGCTTTCCTACTCAGGCCGTGGGAAAGCACCAGCATGTCCTCCAGAACTCCCTCAAGCCCTGCTTCACAACCCTCCGAGGCACTTGTTGGGGTGCTGATGCCTAAACCTGACCCTCAGATACTCTGATATAATAGAGCTGGAGTGGGGGCCCAAGAATATGTATTTTTAACATGCACCTTAACTGATTCTTAAGTGAGTAGTTCACTGGAAATCTTCAGCTCCGAATTTGTTACGAACCCAGTGGGAATCCCAGTGAGGTGGGCATTACTCATCACGCTTTCAAAAGTTCAAAGTCCTCAGAACTGACGTGGTATTTGGCCAGGGGAATCACTGTGGGAAGAATCAGGGAAGGATGAGAGGACAGGTTTTTGTAAACATGGTTTCTATAGGCTGTATTGTTTTCATCGGTTCATCCTATCAAAAGAAAAATCTAACCCCGTATTGAGTCCCAGTGTGTAAGAGGTAGTGGATTCTGGGGGAATCCATGGGGGGGATCTCCACAGGGCATCTCCCCTCCTTACAATGTCACACAGCTAATGTGATTATGAGATCTAATGAACTGAAGCTAATGTAATTTTGAAAATCTTCATAGCTAATGAAAACCACGTCTTCTCCCTCCAGATTTCCCATTTTGTCTGTTTGTAAATCATGAATAAAATGGAAGTTACGGGTTGAGGCTGTGTTTATGGAAAATCTTAGTATAACTTGAAGAGTTTTATATTTTGAGTGTTACAGTGGCTTCCAAGTTGAAGGATCACATTTGGAACTCACATTATATGCCACAGTATTAAGAAATGTGTGGGAGAGACCTAGAATATGGGTTCATGACACTGACAATTTAGACACAGCCTTTTCCCCCGCTGACTTCAAAGCACTCCGTATGTCAAATAGTTAGTGTTGTCACTCTGCCCCAATTTCCATTTTCCCTGGAAAGCAGAGAACAAGAAAAGTCTTCAGATTGCACAGTAAGAGCTATTATCAGGGTACGGCTTTGACATTCCCCTACCCTTCACTTCTCTATGCCATGTTTTCACCCATTTAGGGGGAAGGAACATTTCAAAGGGATTAAATTGAGAGGTAGGGGAGTGATGTACAGTGGCAAGCTTCACAGGCTGGGACAGGCACATCTTAGGGATGTGTTGTGGTGAGCTCAGGAAAAAGGAGCCAGCCACATCTTCTGAGTGTCCAAATTACTCAATTTTAACTGTATTAAGAAACACAGATATTTATGGAGTATATGGTAAAACTATTTACAACTTAAAAATGGAACATTGGAACTTAAATTTTGCACACGGAGTCAAGAATGTGAATTCACTCTTCTCTGCCACTGAGACTTTGAGTAGCTCTGTTTGTGTTAAGAGCACAGACCATACCATGGGAGTGGTGCCTCCTTAGTGGTGCGGGGTATGCACCTCATGGCTGTACTGGCAGCTCCGGAAATGCATACTGTGGGAAGTGTAACTGTGGGAAATATAACTGTGGGATTTGATCTTGAGAGGGGCATTGCGTAATTATTTCTCATGCCTCTACTATAAGAAGACATCAAAAAAATATATACTTACATAAGGAACAAGAAGGTATGTTTTCAGACAAAAAAGAAAACTCATTAAAAAAATCAAAATAGTGACGGACATTTAGTTATTGCTATTGGGAAAAAATCAATATTTATCATTTCAATCCAGTGGATTAAATAATCTAAACCAAGTGACTTCATTCCAGTTCTTTCTGTAAACAATTATTTATAAGATTTCTCGGTACTAATTGTAAAACAATACATTGCTAGACCTGAAATTTAAGAAAAGGATTCAATCTTTTTCACATTACATTTCTTCAAAGTCCTTGAAACCTTCATTTTATTTCATTGGAGTATTATATCAGGAACAAGCAAATTTTAGGGACAACTGGTCTAGTAGCAGTCACCTGTGTACTGTTTCTCCTTCCTGAGAACTTGATTAAGAATAATCTCAGACATTCTGTAACGTTTACTAATCTAACCTAAGTCTTTGACTCTGGCATCAAAGGATCCAGGATCCAACTAAGACAACAAGCTATATGATGTCAGTATAGTCCCCAAACTATTAATACTCTCTCCAAGACTGTGTCATAATACTCAAATTCCAGTCTTTCATATTTCCTAATAGAGTTGTGACCTGATGCTTTGCCCCCTAGCCTATTACTTGGATAGGCTTTCAAATGGACTAAAGGACCAAATCCTACCCCGGCTAACTGGAATATTAATACCCTCCATATTGTAGCTGATGTGGTCCTATTGTCGTGAGCTAGGGCTACACTTAGGTAGCAGCTGAACCCAGGGACTAATGTCTCAATTAGGTGGCTAGTATAAAATAATAGTGTAAGAAACTGTCATGATTTATCTGCATTTTTCAGTAAAACTATTAATGACATTGTTCTATTGTGTAGTATATAAAGCTTTGTGTGTGTGATAAACTCAGAGATTTTAGTGTCTGGAAAAAGGTTTTTTATCCTGATAGATCAGTTTGCCTTTTTTTTAAATAACAACTCAACCTGTATGTATGAAAATCATATTTCCTTTTCTCTTCCCCCTCTCATATAGCTGGCTGGAAGCTCAAAGATGTAATTATCCTCAATTACGGCAATTATCTTAGTCTAGCTCTTTCTTTTCTCTCTCTATACCAACCCCAACTGCAAGTTTTTATTTCATACATTTTGAAGAGCCTTATATAAATGTCTTTATTATAGCAATGCCAATATTTCTTAGAAGCAAATCTTAATTTCTAGATGTTGCATACATGAAGTTTTCAATTTAACTGTCATGTACTGTTTATAAATTTTAAAAGTTTTCAATGTGAAGACTAGGTTTTAGAGGAAGAGACATTTATTAAAAAGCAAAAGATAAAAGAAGGAAAAAGGAAGGAAGGAAGGAAGGAAGGAAGGAAGGAAGGAAGGAAGGAAGGAAGGAAGGAAGGAAGGAAGGAAGGGGGACTTTCCCTACTAAGTTAATCTTTTGGATCAGAAGTTCTAATCTTTAAGGAAATAATTTAAGAAGTATCCAGATGATATACGAGATACAAAGACTAAGATAATTAAAATCAAACCAACTTTATCCTAAAGGCTACACAGAATTATTAAATTCCTCTGAATAAGACTAAGGTTTTCAGTCTTGGCTATGCAGAATCACTTGGGAAACTTTTTTTTACAATATATGAAATGCCCAAGCCTAACCCCAGAAATTGGCTTAATTGAGTAGGGATAGGGTCCAGACACTGACATTTGTAAATATGTCCACAGAGCATCTGAATATATAGTTAGGGACGAGAATCACTTAGCTAGACCATTCATGTTCCTAAATTTTTAACTGCTGAATGCTACTTTATCTTATTTCTTATGGTATTGAAACATGGCATCATCAGGATGTGACCATGTAAAACAGATACAGCTCATCGTTCCTCTTCCCACATAAGTTCACACTGTTAACCACATAAATCATGTTTTTTGCAAACATAAATCCTCAGTGCTTGAGCCAATAGAGAGCATATATAGAGTCTATTCCAGAAGGTGGTATCTGAGCTCACAACATAAAGACTCAGATCCAGAAGACAGGGGCACTGAGCCACGTTCTCTGTCTGCTGTATCGTCCACAAATTTTTCTTTGCGTTCCTCAAAAAAAGTAATTGAAAAGTTGTATGGCTAAACATAATTGGTTAGATAAATTAAAACAGAATTATTTTAAAGTATATTCAAATATAAATTTCAACACAAAATACAAAAAAATCTGGTCGGTTACTGGTTCTCACATAGCACTCGTTTTCAGATGCACGTCAAAATTGAGCTAAAACACATTCATTATCCTCCGCTTGCAAAATGATCCATAATTCCTACAAGGTAGAGAGTGTACTGGGAATGAACACATTTTACGACAATACTTTTGGTTATATTTTAGCTTTTTTTCTTGATCTTCATTGCTTAAGTGGACACAATATATTTTGTTCACCTCAGTTTGACAGTTATTGCAACACTATCATGGCTTTTTTTTTTTTGTATAGCTCCTGAACGTCACTCTGGATCTTTTATACTAGGTATTCATCTACTGGAATGATTATCCTTCACGTCATAACAGAACTGCTTTCTCTTCATTTTTTCTATCCTGTTCAAGCACCATGTTCTCAGAGAAGACTTCTAAAGCCCTCCTGCCCATCCCCACTTCAGCCTTTATCCCATTATCCTCTCTTCCTTTCCCATTATCTGTATCTGAAAGCATCTTATATATATATTGGTCTTTGTGTTTCTGGTTGCAGGCTTCCTTTTCGAATATAAGCTCCATGAGCACCAGCATTCTCTGTCCTCGTATCTCTAACTTCAGCACCTATGAGGGCTGTGGGTGCTCAGTAAACACTGACAGAGTGAATGACTGCCTATGCATGCAGTCTGAGCAACAATGTTCTGAATATAGTTCTGTATTCTGTAAGGTGGAAACTACTGACAATAGATAATAAATGAGTGTGTACAGTTGCAATTTTCACCTATAGTTCCTCACATATTATGCACGTGCTGGGATTTTAATTAGACCCACAGAGCCAGCCACTTTTGCAGAAAGGCGATTTGCACCCTGTGCCTTGTTGGCTCTAAGCTTCTGCCAGAGAGCCTCTCTGTTTGCACATCTTGCAATCTTGGCTGTTTCTTTGAATTCCCAGCAGAAAGCAGCTAGATGCTAATGTCTGAAACTGCACTTCCAATCTTCTGTTGAGGTTTCTTTAGACCACTTTATTGTGTGCCTGAGGGGGGAGGGTTAACACCATGCTTATTTGGCACAGGATCCTCAGTGTACCAAGGAAAAATTTTGGGTCTCTTATTATTGGCAATTCCCACACATGTCTGGCTTGGGCAGGAATTACACTGGAAAAAGCATCCACTTCGTGTTGGTGGATTTATTACAGCCTGGGATCTTTTGTCAGTAATCTTACCCTTCCATTATTACCACATGATACTAATAGATCTGGCCAAGAAGTCAGCTGTAATATCTTCAGGACAAATCCTACTGACATATGGAATCGACAGTTGGACACTACCTCTATTTTGAGGCGCTTCTGTTGGGTCTAGATTAGCACTTTAAGCCATATTGATAACACACTCTGCCAGCCTTCCAAATATGTGCTATGTTTGCATGTCAGCTCCATTCAGAATCTTCAGTATTTCAATTTTCCATTCAGTACAGAATAGAATATTTGATATCACTATCAAAATCAGCTATGTTTGTATCTTGTGAAATATGCTTTAGTGCCCTGGCCCAGAAAAGGCACCTGATAAATATTAGTTCCTCCTTCTGCTTTTCTTGGTATTTTAACAAAAATGCATTTTATTTAAAAGTACATTTAAAAAACCTGCATCTTTTAAAAACTCAATGTACATATAAAATATTTAAACATACAGTTTATATCTGATCCTCTTTTTTAGCTAAATAGAGCTACATTAAGTTCAAACGGTAAACTGTAATCATTACCAATATCAGAATCAGCTGCTTCAATGGCAGGAAGTTCGATCACACTATAAAGTTCTAAGAGATGGTGGATCTTGCATTAACCAAACCTAATATATATATATAAATATGTATTTGTAAAAGACTGGTATTATGAAATGATATGAATGTTTTACAAAAAATACTACTTTAAATGATGACCAATTCAAATTTATTTAAAATAAAATTCAATTTCAAACAGACTTTTATAGAAACTTACAGGATCCTATGTAATGCATACAGTCGGCCATAAACAGTTACAAAGCCAACTCAGAACTAACCATTATTTCTCAGCAATGATCATACAAAGGCTGTTCAAACTACAGGGTTGGTGCAGATGGGAAACTTTGTAGTAAGTGAGTCAGGATGATTACACCTGCACCCAGTGGTTAATCTTAATGTCATGAGAAGAGGCACCATCAGGCACTGGGTTTGGTGGTGCAAGACAAGGCACTAACTATGAAGTCTTCTTGCCAAAAATATGAATCTGACCTGATTATGCCTAGATGTAACCACAAGGCTTTTATTCATTTTTTATTTTACTTCTATCACTGCAATGATCAAATAACAATCAAGGATTTTGTCTACCCAGGTCAGTTAGCTCACACTCACGAGACTGTGAGGTTTGTAACTAAGTTTATGTATGTATCTGTCTGCGTAAAAAAGGAAGAAGACATTTTATATGTGCTCCTTGTATAACAATCCCTAATGATCGTCATCAATGTGTCAACTAAATTGCCAAATTCTCATATGTATGGAAATGAAAATGACACCGCACATTGAGAAGACACTCCCAGAGCCCCGTTCCTCTCCCTGGTCGTGTAATACTGGGAGTCTTCTGCTCTGAGGTTCAGTCGTAGGCCCTATTCATTATTTTCATATTTTGCTCCTGGCATCTTATGCACCCAAAGGCATATGATGTCACTCTGACTTAGCCCTGTTTATGAAAGGCTGCAAGAACAAAACAAGAATTGCAACATTATTAATAACACAGGGAATGGACATGGGTTCAGGTGTCTGACAAACACAGGTTAAATCCTGCTCCACTGGTAAATCACCCCACGCTCCAGGTGGAGGCTCTCAACCTGAGTCCTTTACTCATCGACAAAGACCTTCATCCTCCCTCACCCCTCAGGTTCAGAGAAGCTAATTGTTATCATATTATTTTTGTGTAGTACTTCAGAGTTTATCAAACATTTTCACAGATTTTACTTTATAAGTAGCTCAACAATTTTGTGAGAAATTTAAGGCAGAGTTCCTTTTAAATTTTTTTTTAATCACTATTGTTGTTTTAAGATGAGGAAACAACAGACCAGAGAGATTAAGAGGCTGGCCAAGACCCAATCGAACTAGGAAACCGCAGAGTTGTCCCCGCCTTGCACTGTAGATCCTATATTCTTTCCTCGTTATACATGGTATTAAAAAAAATGTGGTTTCATACAAAGTGAAGTTCTCATCAACAAGCCAGGAAAGCAAAGAGCACACAGCTGCCACCAGCCACCAACTCCAGTACCACAGGGGCCTGGTACGTGTTGCAAACTCAGAGGCAGGCCAGGTGGACATTAACCACAAGGAAATAGTTTCTCTTTCTCAAAGAAACATGATGTTTCTCATTTTTCTTTAAAGGCACAACCTGTTCATTTTCTCTTTTGCCTTCTTTTTAACTCTAAGAAAACCACAGTACAAAAATAAGAAGAAGCGGTGATTAACATTCAACTTGATGGTTGGGGAATAACAGAGTAAGGTGGGGACTGCAGCAAACTGCAACTCTCCCTCTATGTTGGGTGTTGGTTACCATTCTTCTAAGGTATGGCATCCTCTAAAAGGGATAAAGTTCTAGGGTCTTAAAAGGCAGAAGAAGGGTGGTCCATTGCTCAGTGTCAGCCTGTGAGAACCTGAATGAATACTAAAGTGGTATGAGATCAAACTAGTATTTATGTTTTACTAATCATCTAAAATCTGAAGATTAATATCAGTTCTACTTACTAAAGCTGTTGATGGCTTTCATGTGACAAAGGTTTCCAACAGCATTCAAGGCATGTGCTTAATGCAAAATGTTTAATATACTGTAAATTCTTTATACTAACAATACTAAAAACCTTACCATATCCAGGGATCTTCGGGATTGAGAACCGCATGTTGCCATTTAATTTTTACTTATAAAAAATCATTACAGTAATTCAAGAGATCTGAAGAGCTTGCAGCGGTAAAATTCTCTTATCTGGGTTCAGAAACCTGTGTACAACTTCTAGTTTGGCAAACAAATGTCAAAAAATATGGAATTCCCCTTAAAGATATTATGTACAAACAGAGCCATCAAATTTAGAATAGAAAGCCCCAGATGGTCTATTAGTATCAACAAAAACCACTGTCCTTGCCAATATGAATTTCATAAAGCAGAAATCATTTCCAGGCATGCACAGACAGACATATCACATCCATGAATACTTATTAACCATATGCTCGATACCAGGTAAAAAGTACTTTATTACATAGCCTGTAAAACATTACTTTAAAAACAAACACCAAGTGTTCAATTGAATTGTTTACTCATATGGCAAAGGCACAGAAGTCTTTATGGAAAGAGTGGCCTGTACTCCCATGTTTTAGAGTGAGATAGGGTGGTGATTATGGCTGTGATGGGCGGGCTTTAAAAGCAGAAACAAGGCCATCAGCAAACCTGTTTGTGTTGGGCTGTCTTGAACATTTTAGCTTATGTTCTCTTCTTCTTTATGATGACCAAATTTCTGGGATTCAATATCTGTGTGGTTAATAACCTAATGACTATAAATATGATGGAACTACCATGTAAACCAAAGTGTCTTTGTACAATCATTACTGGTGAAATAAGGAATAGAGACTTAGAGAGTTTCAGTAGCTATCCCCTACCCCTGTAACTCAGAGAGGAAGAAAGTAAGAGAGATGAGGATGAGAGCCACAGGTCTTAATCACTCCACCTTGAGAACTTTCTAAAATTGTAAAAGGAACCATGGTATGATGGAAGCTCAGTACTTGGAAGCCAGTGTTGTAGGTGGACATGGCCCAATTAGGTCCTTGGGGCTTCTGGAGATGGAAGGCTGGGGAGGCTGGGAATGCAGGCTGGATTGGGGATGTAGAGCCCAATGATCATCTAAGATCCCTTAAAGAGCTTAAAAGTACCACAGTTGTTAAAAAAGAAAGAAAGAAAGAAAGAAAGAAAGACCAAAAGCAAACAAAAAAACCCAGACACCATCCTTAGTGAACATGTGTCATTTTTCTATACTATACATTCTTGAATAACCGTTGATGTTCTATCTATTTTAAAGAAGATAGCCTTTTTTTTTTTTTTTTTACCCATTCACCTCACTGATGAGTGAGATTCTGTGGGATAAATAAAGCTCCATTGAATCCCATTTATAGGATCCAAGAGCAGTTTATGGATCAGTCTGGAACTATATGAGGCTTAGCTGGTTTTGTGAAAATATTTATAATACAACAGTGAAAAAAATCAATAAAGATTTATTAAAGTTTTCATTCTCTGCATAGGCTTAAAATGGGTTCTAACCCATTAAAAGGGACTTTAATATTTTTAGAATTGAAATATTATAGTTTACTAATTTTTGTCTTGAATTGACCTTTCGCAATAAGTAGGTCGTCTTTCTCCTGGGCAGCTGTGAAGATGCCTGGCTCCACTGCTAGACTTTGTCAGCCTCATCAGGTGATGACACCTGAATTTTATGCCAAGATACACACGCACTCACAGGCAATGAGCTTTTCTCTACTTATATTATCTTTCTGCAACAGAGAAAGCAAGCATAACATTTCTTTAACCTTTGTGAATACCGTTTGGAGGCTCATCTGATACTCTTTAAAATAGGCAATTAAAAGAATCTGGCTGAAAATCTGATTTCTGATATATGTAAGAAAAATTAATAGCTTCTACTTATTGAACATCTACCATTTGCCAGATGCTTTTTACCTTGGAGCCTCACCTAGAAAAATCAAGTTACATTTAACATATTCCTCATAGGATGGTTGTGAACCATAAGTGGATGTAGAAGATTGTATAAATGGTTAGAATTCTTCTCTTCCCTGTACCTTCACTGCTTGCATTATGACTTCATAGGTCCTACCAGTAAAAAATATTGCCTTATGTCTCTACTCTTAATTCTTGCCTTTTGTGACTCACTTTGTCTAATGAAATGCAGTGGAAGCAACAGTGTATCAAATTGTGAACCTAGACCACAAGGTTTTATGCTTCTGCTCTCACTCTTGGAAACTTGGGGATCCTCTGTGTGAATAAGCCCAAACAAGCCTGCTGGATGAGAGGCATGTGAACAGACATCGTAACTGCACTCCAGCCCAGCTAGGTGCAGACATCTAGCTGACTACAGACACATATGTGAGCCTAACTGAAAGCAGAAGGGCTGCCATACTGTGTCAGCTCAAACTATAAACCTATGGAATCAGGAAGCCAAATAAATGGCTATTGTTTTAAGCCAGTAAGCTGTGGGGTGATTTGTTACTCAGCAAAAACTAACTGATACAAAAAGCATTACTTTCTTCACTGTACTAAAGAGAGCTATGGAAGATAGTAACTTGTCTAAGGTCACTCAGATGGTTAAGTTGAAAAGCTATCAGGTTATTATATCTGTCTTATGGGCCTATCCCACTACCGTAGTGACTTTTTTTTTTAATGTAAATGATGTAAACGTAAATGAAAAAGGACATGTTGAGTGATTTCTACATGCTCTGTGTCAGGGCTAGACATATTTCCTACATTTGGGAAATTTTACAATCTCTATTTTGTTTTTCATTAAGGAAGTTGCAACTTGACAGTTTTCCTCACGCTACTGCTTTAATCTGAATGTGCTGTTTTCCAGGTTTGAACCTGATCAAACCCTCTCTCAGAAACCTCTCTTAATGTCCCAAGATAGACTCAGAATTTCCACCTATGGCTGTTTGCAAAATATAACTACAATTACCCTCACTCTTTCTTTTATCCTCATCATTTATAATAGGAATTTTTGGTATCATCCATCAAGAGGTAAAGACCATTTCCCTGGCCCTTGAATCTAGACTGGACTTGTGACTTGCTCTGGCCAAGAAGTATGGCAGACATGACAGTGTGACAGTTCTGAGGTCAGGCCTAAGGTGTCTTATATAACTGCATTCATTCTCTAGGTACCCCTAACTCCCTCATGTAAAGAAGACAAGGTTAGCCCTGCTGAAGGATGAGAGGTCACAGGGACCAAGGTTTGATCAGCCAGGCTGTCCCAGCCCACACTGCAGACATGTGAGAGCCCAGCTAAGATGAGCAAAGGTCAACGATAGCTGAGCACTGTTGTATGTGGGATCCTGGTTGAGACCGGAGAAACTGCCCAACTAAATCCAGTCTAGATTGCCAACTGCAGAACTAATAAATGGTCATATTAAGCCACTAAGCTTGTTGTGAAGCAAAAGATAACACATATAGATCTTTTGTGTTTTAAAAGTTTTAAAGTACTTTGAAAACTTATTTTTGGAACAGCACATATATTCAGTAAATGTTCACTGAATGGATGAATAAATGATGAAATATCCAATTACACTGAGATAAGATTTCTCTGATAAAACAAGACATATTTTATTTTTGACTTTTTATTTTTATTTTGGAGTAACTTCTTTCTACTTCTTTCTCCCCTGGCTGTGAGACAGAATGATGTTTAGCAGGGGCCTGAAACTTATCGGATGTACTCACTAAATGCTGGCTCTCACTGATCTTGTATGTGAACTAAAATGCCACACAAAACAAAAGCCAAAGCAAACACTAGCACTGAGGGATGCAATTTCAAAATCAGGGCAGATGCTCCTGGTATTTGTGAGGTGGAGATTTAGGGGGCAAGGGACATGCTTTTGTTCTTTAATACTGGCAAGCTTCTTTCTCTTTCGGAGTATACAGTAGTTCCCCCTTATCCACAGTTTGGCTTTCATGGTTTCAGTTATCCACAGCTTCTGTGGTCCTGACGCAGATGACCCCTGATGTGCTATCACAAAGCCAGTAGTAGCCTAACGCTACATCATGATGCCTCTGTCACTCCCTTCACTCCATGTCATCACATAGGCATTCAATCACTTCACACCATCACCGGAAGGGCAAATACAGTAAAAGAAGATATCCAGACAGAGACCACATTCATATGAGCTTTATTATAATATGCTGTTATACTCATTCTATTATTATTAGTTATCATTGTTAACCTCTTACTGTGCCTCACTGATAAATTAAGGTTTATCATAGGTATGTATGTATAGGAAAAACACAGTATATACAGCATACGGTACTATCTATGGTTTCAGACATCCATGGGGGGTTTGGAATGTGTCCCCTCTGGACAAGGGAGGACTACTGGTCACTCTTTGAATGACCCATAGCTACTCAAGTCACCCAATTTTGAAGGACAGGAGAGTTCTGCTGTATGAAGATCATGACAAGAGGCATCTCTCACACTTCCTTAAGGATAGGAGTTCTTAACTTTTGCTGCATATTAGAAGCAATTGGGAAGTTCTAAAATAATGTCTCCAGAGATTGGTTTGACTAGTTCGGGGTACAAACTGCACGTGGGGACTTTTAAAAGTCCCCTAGTGATGTTATTGAACAGTCAAAGTTCAACCATTCCCGAGAGAGATGCCACCAGTCAAGTGGTTATTATTTGATTTAACTTTCAAGGCAGACCTAACTAGACTTTCATGTTTTATATGCCTCTAATCAAAACACAGCACAGAAATACTGTAGTTAGAAACTAATTTCTTATTATGGACAATGACTGGCTCAAAAGGAATTAAGTAATTATCAGATGACTAACTTCCTAATGATTTACTCAACAAGCCTAACAGGGACACTTGGCAGGATCTTCTATGTCTGTAAATGCCTTGAGAATAATTAGGTATTCAAAATTTTATTATCATAAACTAGAAAACCACATAACGCTATAAATCATATTAAATAATAAATTCAATCTAAATTTAAGTGTATGATCCATAAGCACATTAACCTAAAATTTTTGTTTGAAAATGTGCCTTACATATACTTCATCACATATTAAGTATAATTTAATATTTTAGTATGATTTTTAGTTCAGATTTAACATGGGTATTTTAAGAGACTGTGGTCTTCTCTTCTTAATGCAGAAACGACCTTCACAAGGCAACAGTATTATTTTCAGGGGCTATTTCTTTTTTAAGAGAGTTCAAAAGTGCTAAAAAATGATGGATATTAATCTTATGCTATAAACTAAAATAATGCATGCAAATTGGCTTGGTGCCAAAGTTCCATCCTCAATGAATTCCAAAGCTACGATCACAATCACAAACAGACCTCTAGCACATATTCAGAGTCAGAATTTTCTAAGCCACAGATTTCCTAAGTCAAAAATCTGATTTGACCCTTTAATTTCCTAAAATTGGAAAATGAGGTCCAGAGAGGTTAAATGAATCAAGCAAAACCCCTAACCAAAGGGCTGGGAATCAAGCCCAGGAAGCCTGAGCATGCACTCTCTCAGCTTTCTGGAAATGGGCACAAGCAAGATCACAGCAGAGCGTGTTCAAGCCCGTGTTCAAGCCCCACACAAATGGTGGCTGGCTGGCCCCAGATTTTGCCAACCTCTGCTACAGGCAGTTACGCTGAAAGAAGATCTTGGCAAAAAAAGGACTAGTTACTACTTTGTGCCCTAATTATTCTTATCAAGAAACATATTGTAGTCAACTCTACCATTTAATACATTAGCTATAAATATAGTTACTGTGATTTTTCTAGTCTACTATTAACTTTGTACATTAACATGGTACATTTATACAGTTAATGAACCAATACTGGTACATTATTATTAAGTAATAGCCATACATCATTCAGATTTCCTTAGTTTTCACTAATGTCTCTTTTTGTTATCCCCTCCAGGATACCATAGTACATTTAGTTTGCACTATTTTTTTTTATTAGTTCAACACCAGGTGTGTGTGTGTAAGAGAGAATGAGACAGAACATGAATCTTTCTCCTTCATTCAGCCACGCAAGTGCAAAACCCTACAAATTACTGTTCTCATATTGTCTAATGTAAAAGAAAAGGTCATATGTTAATAAAGTAACCTAGAGTTTTAATATGAGAAAACCACTGTGGGGAGTGAGAGGTTAGACTAAAAAGAACTTGACATTAGAGGGACCTAGAAACATGGTCTCTGATTTCAACATGGGTTAGCAAAATCTAAAAAGCAAGGGATATGGAAGAGTAATGTGAGGATTTAAAGTAATAAAAGGCAGGTCGCACAGAACTATAGTAAAGCAGAAGAAAGAAGTAATATTGTGAAATTTGTCATCATTTACTTTAGGGGAGTTTGCATTTTTAAAATCCACAGAAATGCAGTTACAGTTTCCTTGCCAATATTTGTATAAAACATTTTCCAAACAAGACTGATTCATCTTACTCTGAAATGAATTGTTAGATCACAACAGAGAATGTTAAAGAGTTTGCATCCCTTATAGAAATGCCAAACATTTTACTCTGCCTCATGCTGTACTATAAATAGGGAAATTCAAATGCTAAAAATGTTCTCCAAGTTGCCAAACATAGTTCTTTAGCATCTACTTCCTAGTACAAATGACTCATTCTTCCAAAGTTTGAAAATGAAAGCTAGTTACGATTCACGGAGAAATACTGCAGCTTACACCAATTAATTAAATGCAAAAGATATTTCATTTAGGTCTATTTCTTTTTTCTTAGGTCGAATCCACTGAAATACTTCTTTAGATTGTTATTGAAGTTTTATTAAAGAGTATTTACTCCAATGACAGTTGGATTTTTAATTAACAATTAGAATAGTCAGGCAACATTAAGATTGTTGGAAAATAATGATGCTGATTGAAATGACTTTGAAATTCATTAGCTGCTTTTGAACGTAATAGATGTAAAATTTATTTACTGTAATAAAAACGTTAATAGTGAAGTCAGAACATGAAAACTAATAAGCTCACCTAACAAGACAGTACAAATAATGCTCCAATCTCTTAGAACACAAGGAAATGAAACTCTAAGAAATGTAACCTGATTAAGAAAAATAGTAATTCTTAGGAAGAAATCACCTTTTGTTGTAAAAAGAACAATAAATAGGGGAAATGCCATTCATTTATGGTTGGTATTTCAAAATAGTGTACATATGTATGTATATCTTATAATAAGTAAAGAGAACATAAAGAGTACAGGGGCTTGTGTAACACATCTGAGGTCAGCACTTGCTGGGAGAGGCAATAGCTGACTTTCCCTGAACAGGAAACTGCAGCAGATGCTCCTGTGATGTAGTGGGGGGGGGGGGGGGGGGTGTGTGTGCAGGGGCATGAGAGGTTTCATAACATTTTCTTCTAATCAACTGACTCTACTGTCGGCCTTTAATCTTCTTTCCGCAATTCACCATACCTCATATTATCTCATTACCAACCACTTACTCTAGAACAGCAACATTTTCTTTAAACTGAACACAAATAATTATTGCAATGTCTTGTTCAGGCTTCACTAAAAGTCTTCACCTGTTTTGACTTGCATAGGTTTATTTTTGCAAGCCTTCAATGGAACTGTTTTGATTAAAAATTTTATGGTATATAAGAAAGAGGTGACTTAAGGACAATTTTTTGACTTTGGACAAGTTATTACTAAAGTTTGTATTATCATGCTCACTTACATGTAAACTTTAATAATCCTATTTTGAGTGTTTCCTTTTTTTCTTAAGGGGGGAGGGGTAGAGGGAGAGAGAGAATCTTATGCAGGCTCCACACCAGCATGAAGCCTGACGTGGGGCTCTATTTCACAATCCTGAGATCATGACCTAAGCCGGAACCAAGAGTGGGATGCTTAACCGAATGAGCAACCCAGGTGCCCCTTGAGTGTTTCCTTTTTAACAAGTGATGTGCTATTTCAATGAACTCTAAATTAATTATAAAATAAAATGCATAACCTGCAGACAAATTTTTGAGAAGACATACTGGTATATGAGATATATATCCAATATATATTTTCATAAGTAAGTTTCAAATATATAAGTCTCAAATTAATATTTAATATGTTATAATATCAAAACAGACAATAATTGCTTTCATTAACTGATGTTTCAGTATTTAACTTTTTTTTTTTTAAAGATTATTTATTTATGTATTCATGAGAAACACACACACACACAGAGAGGGGCAGAGACACAGGCAGAGAGAGAAGCAGGCTCCATGCAGGGAGCCCGATGTGGGACTCGATCCCGGGTCTCCAGGATCAGGCCCTGGGCCAAAGGCAGCACTAAACCACTGAACCACCCGGGCTGCCTGGTATCTAACATTTTGGACAAACATAATCAGCCTATGATGATTTTTATGTGTACTTATAAAACAACGAGACAAGATAAGCAGGTTTAGGCTGCTATTTGCAAGCATTTCTCTGCAATAAATACGTATTTTGTCTGACTTGTGTTGCCAGCTTGCCAACAGGAGTCTGAGGACATATATATATTAAGGGTATGGATGATCCTTATTTCTAATAAATAAAAAATAAGTTGTATGATTGCCATTATTTTTTCTTTTAACATTGAATTTTATACCACAGATATTCAAAAAAGCTGATACGTAACTTACCAAATATATTAAGATATTTAAGATTTACAAAAAGTATGATACAACAAACACCAGTGTAACTACTACCCCAATTTAGGAAATAAAACACTATGGTAAGTATATAAGAATTTCGGCCAGATGATTGCAGCTTAGAACAACATCAATACTTCTTAGGCTTCTTGTCTCAGGAGTGAGCAATCCATTTCAAAGATAAAGTAACAATAGGTGACTAAATAGAAAAACTAAAAAAAAAAAATAAATAAAATAAAATAAAATAAAATAAAATAAAATAAAATAAAATAAAATAAAATAAAATAAAGAAAAACTAAGGAAAGCTGCCATGGGCGCTTGCAGCATTTCAGTGACATGCTTGTTCATCTGTCACTAAAGGCTTTCTATGTTCTAAGAGGTCCTCCGACAGCATTATTTTTTTAAAAAACATTTCAGAATCATTTTATTTACTGAGACTTTAAAAAGAGGATTTGGATTTGAATTTTTACCCCCCTAACAATGTAAACCCCCTGGGACACCTCTGAATCCCAGTGGTCTTGTGAAGAGGCTGCAGGGAAACCGTGATCCAGGAGAGGACAAAGGGTGAGAAGTAAGACTTGCATGGGGTGGGGGGAGACAAAGGGATCAGCATCCTGAAAACAGGATGGATGTAGTGACGCTGTATAAGGGAGGTCACACAAACAGGCTCTGCTCTAGACCCCGTCCACCTCGGCACAGCAACCCGGACCTTGCCTCCCATCACACAGCCCTCCAGGGGTTCTGGAGAACACTCCAGATTCTGGAGAATCGAGACTCAGGTACCTTCTCATACATCAAAGCAGAACAGGTATACAATGTGTACTGGCTTAGTAAATGAGGACACTATCCGCAGCTCCCTATGAAACACATTTGTGGAGGGTCCAAATCTCTTTGGGACCAGTCTGTCACGGAGCCAAAATTTCTACCTAAAAGACCAAAAGGCCACGGAATTTAAAAACCGTGGGAAAAATTTGGTCTCAAAACTGGGAATAGCTGTTTCTGCAGGAAACATTTGTTTTTAGCTTAGGACCCTATTAATTAGGAAGCTTTGATTCTAGTTCTCTCCTCAAACAGTTCATCACAAAGCAGTGAGCAAAACTTGGTTCTTTCCTTTCAGCCATGAAGGATTTCAGAGAATTTCTTCTGCATACTAACCTCCCTCCTTTCTCTGTCTTTCCTGCCTTATATTTCCTAGGCCTCATTTTACCCCACCTGTTTTTAATTTTACTCTGTCTTATATGTTTTATATACATAAATTTATATATATAAAATAATCCTTGCAATAATTTGCAATAAATTGCACCTTATTCTTAAAAGCTCTTCTGGAGCAAGCTAGGATATAAACAAACAGTTGCCAGCTTCTCACAAAGATGAAAACAGCTTAGAGATAATCCAGTTCTATCCTCCATATTTTACGGATGAGAAATCTGAAGCTCTAAGGTACCAATGACTATTGGTTCAAAGACGGGGTGGCATTTAGGGATCCCAAATGTAGCTGGCTGGTCTTTCCTCAATACCTGATTACCTTCTATGACACTGTTCTGTTGTCTCTCCTTTTCTTAAGACAGCACTGCCCAACGGGTGCTGCTAGACATTTCTCCCCACCTGAGAGGATAAAAGCTTTAGGAAATTCTGCTCCACATCTCTCCACATCTTGCTGTGGAGAGTCACAAGGAAATTCTGAGAAATTTGCAGTAAGTACACCAATTTAATTTCATTTAATCTCTGTCTCTCAAACATATCGGATCATAAATGAAACGTCTTTTTTTCTTTTCTCTTTCAGGAGAGGTGGCAGGGAGCTGCACTCATTAACACCACTCTTTGGGGGGGATCCCTGGGTGGCTCAGCGGTTTAGCACCTGCCTTTGGCCCGGAGTGTGATCCTGGAGTCCTGGGATCGAGTCCCACATCGGGCTCCCTACATGGAGCCTGCTTCTTCCTCTGCCTGTGTCTCTGCCTCTCTCTCTCTCTCTCTCTCTCTCTCTCTGTGTCTCTCATGAATAAATAAACTCTTAAAAAAAAAAAAAACACCACTCTTTGGGGGAACATTGGGGTAAGGCAAGACCTCCCAAAGGCAGCTGTCTAAATCCTCACTGCAGGTGAGAAAGGAGAATGGTCAAACATCCATCTTATCAACTTATGGGCTTGAACAGTGGCTTCTCTCCATACTGGCAAGTCCAACATTGCTGGCCCCAGGACTGGAGCACACAGAAAGGTACAGGACCCATGCAGTCAAAGAAGTGTTAGGAAGAGGGAGAGCAATGGCCTTGGCCTTTCTCCCAGTGCAGCTTGGGTGATGCTGGGCAGGCATGCTGCGGAGTACAGCTCACCCCGACAGCCACAGGATGCAAGGCCTGGAATCCACTGACCTGCACCCACTAGAAGGACACAAATTAAAAATTCTTCTTCCCCTGATGTAAACTCCAAGAGGCAAGGGGTGTACAGTTTGAAAACCAGCAATGTAACCCACCGTGTGTGCTTCTCTGACGGCAGACCCCAAAAGGGGCTGTGTGCTTCCAGACCCCAAAGGGACAGATCGTTAAGCAAATTCTGTTCTTGGTACAAGAGGGGTCTGCGATGGGGTGCACAGGGACCTAATGCCTAGACCCTAGGGCAGACAGCCCCAGCGCACATGTGATCCACTCTCACCACCTGTGGAACCCAGGACAAATTACCCTCTCTGAGCTTCAGTTTCCTCATCAGTAAAATGGGAATCATAATAATGGTAGCAGTGGTGGGGAAGGAGAGTGGGTTACATGAGTTAATATCTGCAAAGTATTTAGACAACTGCTTGCCTCACAGTTGGTGCAGTTTAAGTGTTTGTTAAATAAAAGAGTGTCATTAAGCGTTTACTCCCAATTTCTCTCCACTGGTATGTGCCTCCTTTCCCAGTAGACAAAGATGAGCTGGAACTGGTGAAACAAGCCCTTGGCGACTCGTCATTTTAAGACAAGGATAGTCCTTGTCTCCTGGTTACCAGGATGTGAATGAAGCCAGACCAGGCGAGGGTTCGGCCCCTAGAGGTGCACCCGCTGATGGAGCAGCCTGTGAGCTCCCACTGCTTTCTGGCAGGCTGAGGTCCACGCTCCGCAGAGCCGGGTGTCACTAGTGCATGCTAATGACCGGGTCTCCAGTACAGTGGTTACCAGGGTTCCGGGAGAACAGGAACAAGAAGGCAGTATGGGAGACAGGGCCGTCAAGTCACAGCCACGCCAGCAGTTACCCTGCAAACTGTCTTCTGAGGCCTGCCCGTCCCCAGCCCCCTGCAGGAGCAGTAGGGACCCGCCCCACCTCTGCTTTTCCTCCCTTAGTAGCCATCAACTTGGCTGTTAGAAATGATAACATAAAAACTACTTTTAAAACCGACCAAATAAATGCACCAATTTATTGAAGCAATAAAGGGAAACAGTTTTGTAACATCTTGGTTAATTTTACTTGGTTCCTTTGGTTTTTACTGGAAAATACCACCATCTATATTTTACGTATTTTTAAGAGGTTACACAAACATGTCTTTAAAAAGACTGCTAAACACATTTTAAAAGACTGAGAAATTTAAAAATGAAGCAAATAATGGTACCTGGATGGTATTATTAAGCAGCAGAGTAAAAGATCTGCTTTAGGTGTCTAAGGCTGATCCTTACACAGGTCACATAGAAAGCCGAGAAGGGTCTGCAATAATCTAATGACCGCCTATACACCGACATCATTGCAGCTGTAATTTTAGAAATGTCTTAATTTATATTACATAGTTCTTACAAAAATATACAGGGAGTTCTCATAAATACAAGCCAAGACTGGGGGATATGGTAAATCTCTCTTGGAGCCATAAGGACGACAGGCCCTTGGACTCGGCTGGGAATGGGCCCACACACCTGCTCTTGGAGCTCCCCTGGTCTAGCTCACGTGCTCTGCGAACACAGCAGCCTGCAGCCTGACATCATTTTCTGCTCTAGTGCAACACACACACATGCACACACGTGAAATCCCCAGATGCCTGGGGCTCCTGGGACCATCACACCACACAGTTCCTGTGCCAGGTGGGGAGGGGAGGTTAGCAAGGAAGTGGGGTGTTTCTGCTTCTTAAGCAGCAGAAACACTGAGCTTCAGTCTCGTTTTACATCTCTGCCAGTTTGGTTTCCAAGAAAGGGCTAGCACATCCGTTTGAATCTTCACTTTCACAGTTGAATTTAAAATTCTGGACATTTGGGGCATGGCACCCTCTCACACTGTCCCTAACAGTGTACTGCTGATCTCAAAGCCTATCATTTAATGTGTCTTTTTTCTCTTACCTTAGGCAGCTCACACTTGCTTCTGTGAATCACCAGACGAGGTGCATAGGTTGTTTTTCATTTACACTGACATGAATACTAATGCACAGGGAGCGATCGCCAAGCAGGTCTGGTGTGTTTATAAACTTCATGATTGTAATTCTTGTTACTATAGTAGTTCGATAAGCACACCGCTGTCTTGAAGCCTTTTTTTAATGTAATACACGCATAATGCAAGGTGAAGGAAACTATCACTTGAAGGACAACTATTTCCCTAAATTATGACTTGCACCTACAGCAATGAGAAGCTTTAAAGTATTTTAAAAAAAAAATCTCTAAGCTAATCTCTTGCTTCGGATTTTGAGATTCTCCACTGCTGTTCCCCCATTCTGTATGCACAGCACAGATTCCTGCCAAGCCTATTACAGTGAACAAACAATGTCTTCTCTGTCAGAACAGACAATGAATAGTATCACAAAATTCTCCTCTAATGTACAGCCTCCATTCCCCCCACCCAGACCCTTCAGAAAAGAACAACTAGGATGAGGACTGATGAGGAAAGCATTACTCGCCCCTTGCCAATCTGAAAGTGCATTCTAGCAAGCTAAGGACTAGGTCATGTCAGCCATATATTAGCTGCTAAACAGAGAAAGCTGACAAGTTTTTTTTTTTTTTTTTTCAATTGGATCATATATTTGTGCATTTCTGTGGGTTGTGTCCTTGGGTATCTCTATCAGGAAGGAAGGAGGCAGTTTTATCAGATGTAATTTCAGGGCTTAGCAAAAATGGCTTTTGGCTACAGACTGAGTAGCAACAGGGGAGCTTCATAGAAATGACACAGCAATTTGTGTTAAAATATTGGCAGCCGATTCATGAATGCTAAAGCTGACTATGAATTCAGCTGCCTCTGTTAAGCCTTTATTCCCACTAAGCTTACGATTCATAAAGAAAGCGCCCGGAGTTACTCCCCTGAAACATACAGTTATGATGCTGACAGACTTCTCTTTGAGGTGTCTGTCTGTCTGTCTGTCTGTCTGTCTCTCTCTCTCTCTCTCTCATATTCATGAAAAGGCGTTAAGGATAGGATTTTCCAAAACAGGAACTTCATGAAGTATTTGTCACCAACCCAACCACAGCCTCACAAAGTGGTATTTTCATGAAAGGAAAGCATGGATTTCTTTACAATCTTCCACATTTTTAAGTCTTAGTTGGTATAAAATATCATGATTCCCTTTCCTTTCCCTCTATGACATGCATACAGCACAGATTTTACTGTAACCTCTGAGAATTGCACCACGCTTTCCCCATAGAAGACAAAATGCTGGGGTTCTTTTTAATAATCAAACCACACTAGCTATTGTTTTCGTGAATGCCAGAGAGAGATTAACACGAAGAGGGAAGTACAGCCTCCCCTTTCCTCCCACACATGTGTAGTACGACTCGGTGAGCTCCCAGATTCTGATGGCATTCTCCGGGTAACACGTTTAGGAGGCCAGCAGGATGTCCCCACTGTTCGGTCTTCTTCTCTCCCTCCCTCTTTCACAGCACCCTAGGCTCCTATTAGACGGCACAATCACGCCTGTGTGTGGCACCACCGCAGTCTGCGAATTCTAAGGATGGGTCCCCCTTATTGTGCATCGGTAATAGTTACCTTGGAGAAACGTTTGTCCAAATAAGAAATCAAAGCTCTGGCAATGTACTCCCTCTGAAATGCTGTGGTGAGAGTCCTCTCTTCCTTCTTGGCCTGCAACCAAAGAGAAAGAAAATTAGGGGAAAAAAGGCAGATGGATACAGACTGCGAAAGATACGTGTCCAGTTCGTTGTAAAGCACGCTGGCAAATTTAAGGCCAAACACTGAGGCTTTTTATTCCTTCCTGAGCAAAGCAAGCTGCAAAGTCGAGGAGCAGCAACAAATAGTAAATAAATAAAAAAATTTCTCTAACATAAAAATTAATGTCTGATCAAACACCCATCAATTTTTTTGCTCTCTCCATATTTTTCCTAATACTACGATAAATAAATCTATGTGCCATTGCACGGTTAATATTAAAATTCAAATATCTGTTACCCAAATTTGGAATAAAACAAGTGATTTATTTGAAGAGTATTTATGCTTTTAAATAAAGTAAGCTATGATTTAATTATGAGAATGTCTTTTTTTTAAAAGAAGATTTTATTTACTTGACAGAGAGAGAGAGTACAAGCAAGGTGAGTGGCAGGCAGACAGAGAGGAAGCAGCAGGCTCTCCACTTAGCAAGGAGCCCGATGCGGGTCTCGATCCCAGGACCTCAGGATCATGACCTGAATTAAACAGGGCAGATGCTTAACCAACTAAGCCACCCAGGCACCTGAGAATGTCTTATTAAAAGGAGCATCTTCGGGGCACCCGGGTGGCTCAGTCTGTTAAGAGTCCCCCTCCTGATTTTGGCTCGGGTCATAACCTCAGGGTGGTGAAATAGAGCCCTACACCAGGCCCCATGCTGGGCAGAGAGCCTGCTTAAGGTTCTCTCTCCCCATCTGCCTCTGCAATGCGTCCCCAGCCCTATGTGTGCACACAGCATGAACTGTGTGACCTGACATGCAGATCCCTTGATCCCAAGTTGTTTCTTCACCCACTCCACTGTGGGAATCAGTGTACTTCGGTCCCATCCATGGCTTTGTTCTAGTTTTGGTGCCCAGCCTTTCCTCTGTTCCCCTTTCCTCTCCACATCTTTTCCCATCCTCTAACAAATATGTCCTATGCTGAACCTCTGATGTAAGGCACCATAATAAGTGCAGCAGGAGAGGGAGTAGGGGAAGAGGATGGAATGAATGACAGGGTGAGCTTACACCCTAAGGGGAATATCCTAGCTGTTAACTAAGATTCAGAACTTCTCAACTATTTTAACAGAGATACAATTCCTACAATTTTTATATTCCTGTTTGAATATAAAAAACTGAACACAACACGAGCCTTCTAGATTTGCATCTAGTGATGTTCTATTATTAGGAGACATATGATCTTAGACTGTATGTTGCTTTCTTCCATAGCAGAGTCAGCAGATTATTTGTATTATCTCAAGGTACATCTATTGTCTCCCTGACAGTTACCAAGTGAGAAATGGCCACCTTTTGTTTGCCACTGCATTCAGCTATTATTATTATTTTTCTTTAATATGCCTATAAAGACCAGAATAAGACACACAATCATGGGCTGTCTTCTTCCGATCAGATTCCAGGTCTTTCCACTGTCAATCATGCAAACTGAGAGGGCAGAGCAGCTTCACTGGGTGAGGGCTTTGCAGACAGGAGCCTTTCCCAAACCACCTTTTGCTCTTTCATTAGATTTTAAAACAAACCTCCTCCTGAAACCCTGCCAGGATATATTTAGATGTGGATTTCAACTGTAAACATCTCCACTTCCCTATATCTCCATGGTCGGTCCCAGAGAACTCTCCTGAATTTGTTAGAAATAGAAGCAAGATTTGATTATCTAAATCAAACTGCTACAGAAAAAAAAAATGAGAAGAATATTTTTTCTTAAAATGCCAAATCTTATTAATATGTATTAGAAATAATATGTTTGCAGATGCTTCTCTATTACTAGATGGAGTAAAGAGTCTAATTTGAAAATTAAGCACATAACCTGACAGTTATTTTAATAACATAAAAGTGGTACATAGTTTTGCATTTTCAGAATATGCATTTCATGACTTAAAAATATTTCAAAGAAACAAGGTAATCAGGACAGTGTGGTACTGGAACAGGATAAACCTAAAGATCAATGGAATAGGATGTACCACCCAGAAATAAACCTGTATGTCTATGGCCAATTAATTTTTGACAAGGGTGCCAAATAATCAATGGGGAAAAACAGTCAACCAAAAAATCTAGGACAACTGGATAGCCATGTTGCATGTTTTCATGCAAAAGGATGAAGTTGGGTCTTCAACTCAGACAATATAAAAGCTAAATCAGAAAGAATCAAAATCTACATTTAAAAGCTAAAACAACAAAACTCTCAGAAAAAAGAATAGGGACAAATCTTCATGAGCTCATATTTGGCAGTGGAGTCTTATATATGACACCAAAAGCAAACGCAACAAAAGAAGAAATTGATAAATCGGACTTGATCAAAATTAAACATATTCATGCTTTAAAGGACACTATTAAGAAAGTGAAGACAACCCAAAGAATGGGGGAAAATCTGGGCAAATCATATCTAATAGAAGACTTTTATCTGGGATATAAAAGAACTTTTATTAACTCAATAATAAAAAGACAATCTGATCAAAAATCGGCAAAACATCTGAATAGATATTTCTCAAAGTAAATATACAATGGCCAATGAGCACATGAAAAGATGCTCAGCATTATTAGTTATCAAGGAAATGCAAACCAAAACCATAATGACATGAGATACCATTTCATCCCCCATAGAATGGCCATAATCAAAAAGTCTACATGGCAACAAGCATCGTAAGGATGATGACTGATCCAATCAAAGAGAAATCCCATGCTTTCCATGTTGATTTCTTTTTCCACTGAATGGAACTTCAGAAGTGAGGCGTCTACTCAAATATGACCCCCTCTCCCCCCACTGCATATGCTATGTCAGTGGAATGCCAAACTCAGCACTGTTTCTTCCATACCTACTTCACTGACAGAATTTTCATTAGGACTGTTAGCAGGTTCTTAACACAGATGATGACATTCATAAGAAGGCTCAAGAGTGAACTCTGGTAATTCATGATGCTTTGCTAACTTGAAGGCTTATTCTAGCTAAAGCCACTCAGAAAAACTGACATAGAGTTCAATTTCTGGGCCACTGGGACCCTGAGGGTTGGGATATGCACCTGACAGATGGCCTGACCCAACCCCCAGCTGGCACTGCTGAGTAGGAAGGGGAGTGGTTTTTTGGTTTTTAAACTTATGTCCTTACAGTCCCTTCTAGGGAAATAGAGTGATGTTGACAGCATATCCCCCTGCTATCTGAGTAGATAACTACGGGGACTGGGTAGCAGAGACTCAAGTAACCCAACTCCAAATTCATGTTTGACTTTTAAAAACTATACTTGGAGGCAGGTTATCCACTCACTGTGAGACCAGAATCATGAAGCTCAATTAAGGATTTTCAAATGTAAAAGAAACTTAAAGGTGACCTACAAAACAACCCCACTTGATACTTGAACACTTTCTACAATGTCTGTGACATCCAGGTTATAAGTATATAGAAAGGACTTGGTTAAACATAACAGCTAAAGGTACTAAGCACAGAATGAATCACAACGCCTACTATATAATAATCACTCAATATTTATTACTGAATGAGTGAATTGATTTTAAAAAATCAGAGTAGATTTGAGGATAGTGCTATATAATAAAACTGCTCTCCCTTGCAGTCCCTGAAGACAAGGAAAGGAGCAGGATTGCAGGGCACTCATGATTGGCGTGTGACCGCAGTAACATATCACACATGCAAACACCATCCAAATAAATACTATCTTTTATTAATGCTGCAGTGGAAACAAACCAACATGATCTGTTAATCGAGCCTGTGCTAGGATTCCCTTCCATAATGAAGGGCTCCCAGGAGGAATTCGTTTCTGTCTCTGGGAAATGCTGTTAGATTTGAGCTGGGGTAAGGAAGGTTCTTTTTCACACAGTGACTTAGTGGCTTCAACCTCACTGGGGTCCTGGATCTAACTTCTAGGGCCATATGGAACAAGTCCGATAATTTCCCTACATGGCAACTTTTCAAAGACTCAAAGACACCGAATTAAAGAAGTTCTTCTTTTCCTGCCCTTGAGCCTCCCCTTCTCCATTTCAAAGAATATAGTTCTGAGTACCAGCTACCCTAACTCAAAAAAGCACACAGGCTGTAAGAAGAAGAGAGCTAGGCCCTGGCCAGGCATGGTCACAACAGCAGAGCAGGCTAAGAGCCTGCTTCAGCTACAAAGCCCAACTGAAGAAAGCAGCCCAGTAACCAAGCACAACATCCAGTGGACAAGGTAACATTGATATCATTTAGGAAATCACCTTTATGTGGGTTTTGGTGATAGTGCTAGAGGAATTCTTGTGGACCAGATATTATAGGGAGGCAATAGGGAGCTGGTGAACTCAGGACTGTGGTCCATTTTCATCCTGGAGACTAATCACAGCTATAGACTCTGGCCACTGGGCAGTGATTCAGGGTAAGAGCTACAGTTCTTGAAAAGATCTCCTGGCAAGATCAAGAAAGACCATGGTACCCAAAATAGACACTCAGTCCCAGACATTTAGATACATAGGAAGAGAAAGAGCTGAAACTTGCATGGTCAAGGAGTGAGTACCATAGAAATCTGGAAGTCATTCCTGAGATACCAGATCCTACACTTGGGTGGCAATAAGGGCCACCTGGAATGCAGCACTGGTCATCCCAGTCGTCAGCAGTGGGGCAATACCATTCTCAGCATGGGAGATTAAAATTCAACAAACAATTCAGCAAGCACTGAGCAAGATGTACTGTGGGCAAGACACAGAAAGAACACAATGAGAGATGTCTTCCATTGCCCTGGAGGCTGGGTTGAAACATCTTCAGTGTTTCCTGCTTTAGTGAGAACAAGCTCAGACTTGGGGAGGGCATGATGATACATGCGAGAGGAATGACTGGGGAAGAAACATGGGAGGCGGGAGGAGATATGCAGGTGGCACACAGGGTGGCTAATGCTTTCAATTTTTGATTGTTCGCTTCCAAATGACCATGCTCAAAGGCCCTCACTCCAGATGAAGTAGCACTTCATCAGTGAAGAGGAGAACAGGAAACACGTACTTGTGTCCGTGTAAATACTATAGTCTTACTTAGAAAACCTGCGATCATAGAAGACTTTTTCACCAGCTACGTTAGACTGTTGGGATGTATGAATCTTACACTTGACTAAAGCAAAATCTAACTTTCTTTCATATATGATGCTGCTAAGCCAAATCTTTCCTACTGCCTTTTTGCCATTTAATTGGTGGTGATGATGGTGAGGTGGTTACATCATCCCTGTGCCATTTCTGCCTCTTAGATCTGGGTCACTGCGTTAAATGTCAAGATGTTCTCGAATTCTGTTTCTCTCCTTTGTTATGACATTAGCCATCTCTCCCAGCTTTGGGCCATGCATTTGTATAGCTGTACCCAAGTGAGGCCTAATGTCGGCTAGCACAGGATTTGGTTCAAATACCAGAAACCTTTCTCTAGGAAGATAGCAATTTATTAATCAGTTCCCTCTGGATATACATACTAAGTCAGTTATTAATCTAGCTAATTACACACATCCCCTATTTGTCCAAATGATAAATGTTAGCAATTTGATACACTTTGGGTATAAAAACCCCATAAATATATCTATAAAGTAATGCATGCTATTTCTTATTAATCCATCTGAATTCTATGATGGGTCTAGTAAATTGTCAATAGAATAGAGTCCAATCGCAAAGCACAGACATTTCCTCCCATTAAAATTTCAATGACTATTGAAGTCCTTTGCCATAATCATGCAAGAAAGTAAGACTGAATATGCTCAATGGTAAAGCAATTAAAAGGGTAGCTCATGTCAATGTATCTGGATGTCACTGATGTCCTGAACCATACTGGAAAACCGTAATTTACAACGGATGCTTCTTTCTCCCTCATCTCCGGATTCTCGACTTCTTGGGCTACACTTCTCTCCTTGTGAGGCTCCCTTGTATTTTCTGGCCATTTTTTCTTGCCAGCTTTCCCAGCTGTGGCTCTCTTCTCTTCCATGCTTCCCCCCCACCCCAACCCCCTACCCCCGCCTGCCCTGGCTGCTTTTGCTCACACTTCCAGCCTTCCTGGGATTTTCGGAAAGATTCCAGCTTTCATGCCATCTGATATCTCCTGCCTCATTTCTCACACATCCTAACAGCTGAAATCCTTGAGGTCCGCGAAGCAACAGTCCATTAAGAAAAGAGTATTTTCAGGGAGTCAATTTTCTTTACTAAGAACAGTAAAATGGAAGAGGCAAGGAAAGAAAGTTCAGAGGTACCAAAAAGAGGCCACTATGAAGATAAGATGAAAGTAAAAAAAAAAAAAAAAAAAAGGCATCAAAAAGATGTAAGTATGACACTGGGAAAATAATTCTTTCTGAAAATCCTCTTAAATGGTGTGGTTTAATAAAAATAATCCCCTTTCCAAGGGGAACATATTTTTCTTGAATTCTGGGGAGCTGATGATAAAAATTCTTTAACCACATATCCTCATACTATCTACGATATACAGAACCCAGGTAAGCATAGATACAGTTATAATACACACATGGAGTTATTAACAAATGACATTTTATTAGCAAAAACCTGCTTTTTATAAGAGTGTTACTTGGAAAGAGGCCTAAAATGACACTATTTCCCATAAGCCTTATCTGTGAGCATGCATCTCAAGCAAGGCTTGGACTTGAATTCCTTGCAGTTTCAATATTAATAGACAAAATATCAAAATAACCAAAGTGCTCAATAGGAAAAAAAAATCCTTTATTCCTAACAAAAGACAGAATAGTTTATAATATGCAAATTCGATGTATTTAGGGAGAGTTGCATGCTTCTCAGGCATCTAAACATAAAGCAAAGGACCACAAACACTAACAATAAAAAGATTAGCTCTGGAACTTAAATGTTGCTGTAGTGACAGAAATACATAAATTGACTCCCCTACTTACTAATAAATGAATTGGTAGGAAAATAAATATTTAAAAACATCCTTCTTTAGGCAATGTAAATAAACATGGGAACACCCACCTGGGTGGCTCAGTTAGTTAAGCTTCCAACCCTTAGTTTCAGCTCAGGTCATGATCTCAGGGTCATGAGATCGAGCCCCACTTTTGGTTCCCTGCTCAGCGGAGAATCTGCTTGAGATTCTCTCTCTCTCCCTCTCCCTCTCCCACCCCCACACTTGCTCTCTCTCTCTCAAAATAAATAGGGATGCCTGGGTGGCTCAGTGGTTGAGTGTTTGCCTTTAGCTCAGGTCATGATCCTGGGGTCCTGGGATTGAGTTCCATATCAGGATCCTTGCAGGGAGCCTGCTTCTCCCTCTGCCTGTGTCTCTGCCTCTCTCTGTGTGTCTCTCATGAATACATAAATAAAATCTTTAAAAAAATAAATACATCTCTAAATAAATAAATAAACAGGGCAATGAAAGAGGTCATTCATTCATTCATTTCCTTACTCATCTTTTAGTGGTATTTCCTTGCTAGAAACAAAAAGTAAACACTACTCCAGTCCCCCCCACTCTATTTTATCTGAGAAGCTGTCTTTTGGGATGCAACTTAAGCTGCCATTCAGAGACCCTAGAGCTTTGGTTTGTCTTTGCCTCTTGGTGGGTACCTGACTGGGCAGCCACTTGGCACACTTCCCTATCACAGAGCCTCGGATGGGCCTTTAGACGTTTCCCAGTGAGGGGTAATTTCTGTTTTCTCTAGTCTTATGATCACCCAAGGGACAGTGGAGCTGGAGAATCCATGATCACTGAGATTTCCTGGAAGTTGCTGCATGGGTGTGTACATATGGGTGGGGAAGGGGCACAAGCCAGGATGACTTCTCCTTCCCTAACTAACTTCCCTTCACTAACTTGAAGTTTGCTTAAGTGGGCTTTTGAGAAACCTCAAAATTCATAGAAATCTACTTACTGTTAGAAGTCCCAGCTGCAGATTGCAGAGTAAGTTCAGGACAGAAAGAGCTCTCCCTCACACTCCTGCTTAAAGTTCTGCAGAACTGGCTGTGTTGTTTGTGTTGGCCTGGGGCAACGGCTCCGCCTGTGAGGTCAAAAGGGGGGATATATTTAAGCTGTGGCTGTTTTCCTGGCAGCTTTCCACATTATTAAAGATTGTTGTCTATAAAGTGTCTGAGTTTTGGAGGAATGTGTAGGAGGGTGTGTGTGTATGTGCTGGGGGTGGGTAGGTTGGCTTTTTTTTTAATATATATATATTTTTAATCATAAGAGACACACAGAGAGAGGCAGAGACACAGGCAGAGGGAGAAGCAGGCTCCCCACAGGGAGCCTGATGAGGGACTTGATCCCAGGACATGACCTGAGCCAAAGGCAGACACTCAACCACTGAGCCACCCAGATGCCCACAGGTTGGCATTTTGTAGATGGATTTTACATCTCAAGTAATTTTATAGTGCCCCTTTCTATATATGTGTGTGTATTATAGACTATATGTGTATATCCATCTCTATATATGTATATAAATAGAATATATATTTTATATATGTAGTTGGAGAGCATATACACACTTATACACATTTGACCTCTTCAACCTGAGACTTTCAACACTGCCTGTAGATATCACACCAGAACTGTGCCACTGATATCATATTCAGGTGGCCATTCCCTTATGAATTCAGGCTAGTTTCATGAAATGCTAGCATATGTATGACATTTCAATCATTTCTCTAATGGAAAACAAATACTAAATGACCGAAGTTGAACTTTCGAGAAATTTTTTTTTAAGATTTTATTTATTCATTTGAGAGAGAGAGAGAGAGAGAGAGAGAGAGAGAGAGAGAACATGAGTAGTGGGGAGGGGCAGAGGGAGAGGAAGAAGCAGGCTTCCCACTGAGCAGGGAGACTAAAATGGGGCTTCATCCCAAGACCTCAGGATCATGACCTGAGCCGAAGGCAGATGCTTAACTGACTGAGCCGCCCAGGTGCCATGAACTTTAGGGAAATTCTAAGACACTAAGTGTCTCAGCATCCCAGGGAAAGTCAAGGAGATTCATTCCAATGGAAATAATGTGCACCTAATAATGTACTATCAATGCTCTGTAAATAAATATTTGCTACATGATGATTTGTAAGACATGGTGTATTCAGAAGAACTGAAGGTATCATGGTGGACTCCACTCTACTGAGCTGCATCTTCTCTGCAGGCTGGCTACATTTGGAATACTGTACTTTGCATGTGTGAATACAAATGACTGTGTGCCACATTTTTGAGCCTGTTATGGGTTGAAATGTGTCTTTCCCAAAATTCACATGTTGAAGTCCTAATGAATGTAGCCTTATCTGGAAATAGGATCATTACAGATAAAATTAGTGGAAGAACAGAGAAAAGTAGGCTCCTGAACTATTATGATTAGTGTCTTTATAAAAGGGGGAGATTTGGATACAGAGAAACATATACAAGAAAAATACCCTGTGAAGACAGGAATGTATGCAGCCACAGTCCAAGAACGTACCAATGGCTAAAAGAGAGGTCTGGGACAGAAAGAGCACAAGCAGGGGGAGCGGCAGAGGGAGCGGGAGAAGTAGACTCCTCGCTGAGCAGGGAGCCTGATGCAGGACTCGATCTCAGGACCCTGGGATCATGACCTGAGCCAAAGGCAGCCAACCACCTGAGCCACCCAGGTACTTTGAGAATTTGTATATTTAAACACTGTTTTCAATAATCAATTAAGGGGGGATGCCTGGGTGGCTCAGCGGTTGAACGTCTGCCTTTGGCTGAGGGCATGATCCTGGGATCTGGGATTGAGTCCCACATCGGGCTCCCTTAGAGGAGCCTGCTTCTCCCTCTCTCTATGTCTCTGCCTCCCTCTCTCAGTGTCTCTCATAAATCAATCAATCAATCAATCAATCAATAAATCTTTAAAAAAATAATTAAGGGAATAATTACCAAAACAACATAAAGTAGAATAACTTCCTTTTAATAATATCTTTTTTTAGTTGTGAGGAAAGTTTTATTTTTAAAAATTTTATTTATTTATTCATGAGAGACACAGAGAAAGGCAGAGACACAGGTAGAGGGAGAACCAGGCTCCATGCAGGGAGCCCGACATGGGACTCGATCCCAGGACTCCAAGATCACGCCCTGGGCTGAAGGTGGCGCTAAACCACTGAGCCACACGGGCTGCCCATGAGGAAAGTTTTGAAAGGGCTCCTTGAGAATTTGGACAGACCAAAACTCCTAAGGAATTTTTTACTTTACTGGGACTATTATATTTAGATTGATATAACAGATCAATTCACATTTCTTCAACTCCTCCTCTTGCTTAATTTATGCTTTTCTTGGTCATTGAAAAGTCACTCAAAATTCATGCTCAATTTCTGCCCTCATTCCCTTTTCAGTGTTCCACCATTTAGCACTTGCGCCTGGTTGAGTTGGGTTAAATATAACTTTAGAGTTAAAATCAAACCCACAATATTTTAGCTCAACTAATTTTAGCAATAAGGAAACCAGTGCCCAGTTGTGATCACACAGCTCTTTAGGGTCTGAGCCATGGACATAACCCAGGCCACTTTTCATTCATTACCATCTGCTCTATGGCAGTGGCTTCATCATGTGTCATGTATGCTACCTGTGTGCATTCTCAGATTTGGCTTCAGGGTTGGTACTTTTTTTTTTTTTTTTTTTTTTTAGTCTCATCCAAAGATTCTACTACACTGCCATATCCAGAACAGGCATGCCAAAATGTCTGTTTAAATATGTACTATTTATGATATAGCTGAGTTTCTGTAATAAGATACTAGCAACTGATAACACATGACTGCCCTTTAGCATATTGATTTTTTTTAAGTCTCTTCATTCAATATCTAGAACATATTCCCGTGGACCTGCCTTGCATAACTAATTGGCATGATGTACAACTCAGGTTTTATTTTCTTCATTGTTTGATTTCCAGACTAATGGCATTTTAAGTGAGCCTGAGATCTGGGCTCAGCTACTGTGGCCTTTTGTCTGGTCAAAGAAGGAACACAAGCCCATCTAACTGATCAAGTAAAAGAGGAAGAGGAATGGGAAGACAAAAATGAGAGAAAAGGAGAAAAAACCCTCAGGCTTTAAAGATATGAACTCCCTTGGACAAAGACACAATTTCTATTATAGTTGGTAAAAATCACCAGAAAACAAATGCTCCCAGAGGTTGTATCTTAGCATATAACACAGAAAGAGCTAAGAGCAATTTCCATATTAATCAGCCCAAATGGAGAAACTGATGTCACCTTACAAGCCTAGAAAGAAACAAAAACATCCCCCAAATCTAACTGTGAGAGCCAGAAGCAAGAAATACAGAAGCAGCTTCCTCACTGCAGAATTACATTTTTTGTCTGCCATCAACAGGTGTTGCCATGGTAACTATCCTATAGTTAAGAAATAGTAGAGGCAAGGAAATCTATACGAAACCACCATAGAGGAAAGAATAAGAAAGGTGCGCTGTAGCAAAACTAACCTCAGACCTAATAGAATGAGCAACCAGAGACTTGCTCTGCCATTTGTCAGATCTTTATGTTCTTTGAAAGGGACGCCGCGGGGGAGACAGGTCTCAGCCCAGGACTGTGGTCCTTGGAGGGGGCCAGGGAACTCTCAGTGGGGGGCTGCTGTGGCCCTCAATTTATTTCAGGTGCTAATTTACCTTCCCACTCCCATGTGCACATTGTAGCTTTTTGATGACTTTGAGGGGAAGGTTGCAGCTGAGGAGGGTCATGTCTGGAAACTTCTAAAAAGTGAACATCTATTAGTGGATGACTTCCTTACTATACTTCTACCTCTTGCAGGTAGTATAGGTAGTGAGAATTTCTCTGCTCTCTTCCTTCAGATGGAGAAGCTGGGTTTACATGCTATGAATTAGTGAAACAGTTCACAGCTCTTTCTTCATATGAACAACTGTAACCAGTATCTGTAGCTCTAGGAGGGAAATAACCTCCTCAGCGCCTGGCTAAAACAGAACCCATTTCTATGGTCCTCCTTTCACAGCTCATGGCTTATGATTGTGCCCCCTATGTTTAGCATCATGAGTAATGAAACAATTATTTCTGGAATTAAATGCTACATTCTTATTTTGTAAGCTGTTGCTTGGCTCCTGC
The DNA here is from genome assembly GCF_011100685.1 of Canis lupus familiaris. Lineage (NCBI taxonomy): Eukaryota > Metazoa > Chordata > Mammalia > Carnivora > Canidae > Canis > Canis lupus. Next base: position 28,847,732 of record NC_049250.1, read on the forward strand.
AAAAGGGCACCATCTATCTCCTTTTTTTTTTTTTTTCCACCAAGCTCTTTGTTGTTGTTCAAAGGACCACTCCACTCAATAAATGACATGAATTAATATACTTTGTTAACTTCTGTGATTCTTCAAAGTTAGGACAGCTGACAACACAAGTTTTTAAAGGATAATGACTCAAAAGGTGGCCTGAGAGACAAATCAGCGTGGGAGCAGGGATATGAGGCATTAAGAGAGTCTTGCACACAAAAGACGGTGGAGATGTTAGCAGATTTGCTCTGAGACCTAGCTACTAACTCTCTTGCCCAGGGATCCCTGGGTGGCGCAGCGGTTTGGCGCCTGCCTTTGGCCCAGGGCGCGATCCTGGAGACCCGGGATCGAATCCCACATCGGGCTCCCGGTGCATGGAGCCTGCTTCTCCCTCTGCCTATGTCTCTGCCTCTCTCTCTCTCTGTGACTATCATAAATAAATAAAAAAAATTAAAAAAAAAATAAATAAATAACTCTCTTGCCCATTTCTGAGACTCAGTTCTCCTTTCCATAAAGAGATAGAAGCATTCTCTACTTCAATGAGGCTTCCATGAAATACTGCAGATGAAAGTGTTCTGGGCATAAACAGTAAGTAAAAGCAGATGTTGGAAATACTATTGCCACTTGTTTTTCAAGCTTTCTGCTGTGTTAATATTACCTATCACTTTTTTGATGCTAACTGGGCCACAAAATTTGCACATAAAGTTTCTGGCAGAAGATTTCTTTCCTTATCATCATTTGGAGGTGCTTATCTGATTTGGATGCCACGGTCTTCTATTAGTTCCTTTTCTTTTAACTTTGTTTTCAGCCTGGCAGATTTGTATCATGGACGTGGGTGTGTGGGGCGCGTGAGTGTGCAAGAGAGGAAGGGGTAATGGAAGGAAGAGAGAAAGGAAGAGTGAGAGGAACACATGAGTTAAAGGGGAAACTTTTCCTTCACATTCCACAGATATGCACCCATCTCTGAGTGTTCGTTATTTTATCTGCAATCTGTAGATGGCTAGCACTGTTTCCGGCGGCCTTCTACGCTCTTCAGGAGAAATGATTCTGGGGATGACACTAGTTTCTGCAACCAACTCTCAGCTCATGATGCTCTGCTTCTCCACTCTCATGGTGAAGGGCTTTGCCAACTGGAGCTGAAAATGTAGAAATCCTATTTCTCAAACTGTAACCCCTAGAACTTTGTTGCAGTAAGATTCATACCTTCATTTTTCTTTTCTTCTTCTTTTTTTTTTAAAGCAGGGGGAGTGCAGAGGGAGAGTGAAGATCATAAGCAGGCTCTAAGCCTAGTGTAGAGCCTGACATCAGGCTCAATCAATCTCACCACCCTGATTTCATGACCTGAGCCAAAATCAAGAGTTGGACGCATAAGCAACTGAGCCACCCATGTGCCCCTCTATCCCTTCTTTTTTGTTTGCTTTTTTTATTAAAAAAAAAAAAATCTCTCTTTAAAATGTTGCCCTTTTGTTTCTGAGGGGTTTTGAATGTATCCTCCCCATTTCACCCCTTCCAATCTGTTCCTCACTTTCCCCTTTCCCTTCCACCCTGCTGTTCAGCACATTCACCTACTCACCAAATCTCATAGGTTCTACAACTTTGAGTGTTTGTTACAGTAAATTTTCAGTTTTGTTGTAATACATGCTTATTGAGAAGGCTCACAGAATTCAGAAAGGCCTATTATGAAAAATGAAAGTTCCTTTTCACCTTATTGTCCCAATCCCACTTCCTTCCCTAAAGGTACATACACTTAGAGTTGAGTAAAACACTTATTATTATTTTTTTAGTAAAACACTTTAAAAAGTGTGGAGAGATAAAAATCTAGAGGGTTTTTTTTTCTTTCTTTGTTACATATTGCGTAATACTAAGCATCTCTACACTAGGATTTGTTCAACAGTTTCATTGTGCTCATTTGCTGGATGTTAGAGAACTTTCCATGTTAGTGCATACAGAGTTACCTTTCCTTTTAATAACTACAGAGCACTCAAAGGTATGGAGATACTATATTTGGGCCAATGGATATTTAGATACTTTTGGTATTTCTCAATTAGAAACACTCTCATACTTCTCCGATTGACTTATTTCACTCAGCATAATAGCTTCCAGTTCCATCCACGTCAGGGGGGCACTTGATAGGATGAGCACTGGGTGTTATTCTATATGTTGGCAAATTGAACACCAATAAAAAATAAATGTATAAAAAGAAAGTGAAAGGTAAAAAAAAATAAAATAATTCACAATAAAAAAAACCTCTCATATGATTGCTCTTGCATATGTCTCTCTGGTTGTGAGTGAGGATACTGATAGGATAGATTCCCAGACACGGGATTGGGAGGGTCAAAGGGCATGTGCATTTTTCATTTCATTCTCCCTCTCCTCACTGACCTAAAGCCAACGTCATATTAATATATTGCCTATGCAGCTGTGAAAGAGAATGGATTTCTCTTTTCTGTTGCGTTTCACTGCCAATTAGATTAATTTCTCTTAATACCTTCTGAGATTCTTGAGTATCTCTATCTGCTGATGGTATGTCTGGCCTGGCTTTCCAGTGCTGCTGTGGATTTGTGGATCCCTCTCTTTATTTATTATTTTTTTTAATTTTATGAGTGAAGAATAAAGTAACACACCAATCATTTACTTGGTCAGGCATACAAGATCCATGAGACTTCTTGCCTGGACAAGGCCTAACTTTTCTTGACTCCTCTGTATTCACCTTCCACAGCCGACCAAGTGACTTACTAAAATGTAATACAATCACTCAACTCCTTTGTTTAAATTCCTTCAGTAACACCCTAATGCTTGGTGGGTGCTACAGGTTGCATTTTCTCTCTTAAAGAATGTATGCTGATGTCCTAGCCTCCAGTCTCTCAGAATGTGACCTCATTTGGAAATAGGGCTTTTACAGAGGTAATCAAGTTAAAATGAGGTCATTCATGAAGGTGGGCCTACTCCAAAATGGCTAGTGTCCTTATAAAGATGAGAAATTTGGACCTGGAGTCAGACATGCATGGGAGAAGATGGCATGGAGAAGCACAGGAAATACATCATGTGAAGACACAGGCAGAGAGTGAATCATGCTGACCCAAGCCAAAGAATGTCTGGGGTTACCAAGAACTACTATAACCGGTTTCCCGTACAGGTTTCAGAGGGAGTGTGAACCTGCCGACACCCTGGTTTGGAATTCTAGCCTCCAGAAATGTTAGAAAATAGATTTTTATTATTCTTAGCCACCCAGATTGTAGCACTTTGTTACAGCAGCTACAGGAAACTAATACCACAGGTAAAGCCCAACCTCTGACGCTGTCACACAGCACCTTTCATGCAGTGGCTCACTGCCCGTAGTATCTTCCTCTCAAACTTTCATGTGAACAACATCCTACTACCCTATGTGCTCATGACCAAAGGCGCCAGGATGCTTCCTCCTCCTTGCTTCTGAGCACACTGGTCCTTCCACCCAAACACCCTTCCCCATGCCCGCATGAACTGCAGACATGCCTTCGCTGATCTCCCAGGGCCACCTCCTTCAGGAGCTGTTTTAGACATTTCCCTGCCAGGCTCCTCGGACATATAGGATTGTCCCTTGAGTACCCTCTGTGCTGTAGACTTTGATATCATTTTGTACCTATTTGTTTATACACATCTATCCCCCTCTTCCATGCTATCAGCTCACTGAGGGTAAACCCATTATCTTAGCAAAGTCCCTACAGAGAGAATGTCCAAAATGGGATTTTTCTGGGTAAACAATGCACAGTGCCATGAACTCTAAGCAATGTTTCATAGACTTTATCCTGCAAATGGTTGATGCACACAACTGGTAACGGCCGAGGATTCCTTTTCTACATATTGAATATGTAACTGCTTTCTAGCTTGTTATTATTTTTGATGAGATTCATTGTTCTAATCAGTCACACTGAGAAACTTTAGCTGACTGCTTCCTTCATTAGCGTGGTTCATTAGAGACAGAAAGTAGATCAGTGGTTGCCTGGGGCCAGGGGGAGTGCAGAAGATGGGGAAATTGTATGACAGCTAAGGACTGAGGGGTTTCCTTTCAGAGTTATAAGAATTCTCTCAAGTGGATTACGATAATGGTTGCAAAACTCTGAATATACCGAAAGCCACTGAACTGTAGAGTTTAAATGAGTGAATTGTATGACATGTGAGTTATAACTCAATAAAGCTGCTTTAAAAAAAAGAAAAGCAGGATATAATTAATTCAATCCAGTCTACAAGAATCACCATTAAAACAAGTCAACTCGTTTTTTTTTTTTTTTTTGCCAAACATCTGCAGAGATAAAAGAAAATAAACCCTCCGCATTAATGATAAAGAAAACAAACAAAAACCATATCCTGTAATGTTTGCAGCATCCTAAAGAAAATATGACAGCCACCAGGACATTTTACATCAGACCCATGTACTTGGACCATCCTATTGCCAAGATGTAGCAACTTACTTAGGCCTCAAAACTTTTCCTTTGTCTTAAAGTATGCAATTCTCACTTCTTTCTCTCTGTGCCATATTAGAGATGTGTTTAATTCAAGAAATACAAGAGCAAGGAGAGAACAAAGATAAAATGACAAATGATAGCCAAGAAGGGAATTACTAAAATCTACCAAATTTTAGATAGTGGAGGGGACATCAGTTATATGGTGAATCCAATTACATCTGGGTAAGTCAAGACAGTAGCATTTGTCACGGTGTCAAGCAAAAGACACAGTTATCTTTAACACCTGTGAAACTGTTCAATATGTTTTCAGAATAAACAAAGCAAAGAATGACAAAAAACAGACATCCTGGTGCTGATTCATATACTGTTTCTATTTACCACCTATAAGGTAAATGCCTGTCACATTTCCTCTGTGAAACTTCAAACTCCCTGAAGACAGAGAAGGTAGCTAATGGGTGTTCTCTGATCCCACCATTCCACACCCAGACCATTCTGTCAAGAGTCAGCAATTGCTCACAGGGTACAGGATACAGAGTCAACTAAGAATCTCATTATACTAAAGAGATTTTTTTTTTCCTTTTTAGTAACACTGTTTTGGAGCAAACCTGATTTACTATATGAAGTAACAAAATCTCTGTAATAATTGATTCCATAATTGTTACCATTCTTTGAAGCCCCATGTCTAAGAACTTTATTTTGGAGACATGTACACTATGAAAAACCTCCAAAATCAATAGGTTGTTGGCTCATGAACGTATTTGAGCATGGCTCAATGAGCAGGATTCCACTGGATCTACCCAGATTGACACATACTACAAGTTCAGCTTTGAAAACTTACTCAGAACTTTATCTATTTTAGAGGCAGCTTTTAATGTAAGCACAAAGATGTTAATCATGGAAAGGGAGGGAATAATTTTGCCCTGCAACACGTCCTTATATAGGTCATATACTCCAAAAATGACTCTTTGCTACTGATATCTCATGATTAGTCACCAAGTTCAGTACATATTTGGAAAGCATGTACTTACATGTAATTAGCTAAGTTAAGTTATGGAGACAACCATGCAAAAATAGGAAAAAACATTCTCAGGGTTCAATGTGCTAGGATGCAATCAAGAAAAAAAAAAATAACACCTCTCACACACATTCGCAAAGCAAGAGTCAAGTGTGCCACTTCTAAAGGCTCCTCAGTTTCTTTGTAGGGACTTCCCAAGCCTCTTTCACCTCCTTTCCAAACAAACTCACCTTCTCCTGCCTCTGCCACACCAGAATATTCTAACTCCTCCAAATCTTGAAGGTTCTTCTTTGAGAGATATACTCTTCCTTCTGTCCTTAGATTCTGCTCAGTTCATCTGGCATCAAGTATTAACCTACCTATCTCATATTGGGAGTGAATCCTTTCTCTACACAGTTCAAACAGATACACTCTTGGGTCTTTTCCTGGATCTTTCTTTCTACCCCTTCACTTACTCCCTTGAGGGAGAGAGAGGGTGACTTCTTTAATGGGTGACTGCAGGAAGCATGAACGAGGTATCCCAGGCTCAGCAACTCCCTTCTTCCTCTAGGGAGTGGGGCTATCTTCTGGGAAGACGTGTTTTCCTCTGATCTTCATGCCAATAGTTTGAGTTGCTCCTTTTGGGCCCACAGAGAGGCTTGTCCCTGCCACTGTGGCCTGTACTCACTTCCGGAGTTTGGCATCAGCACAACAGATAAACCCCGCACTCCAAGCTGACCTTTACTAGTAATAAAGGTGATATTTGCCCTGACAATTATTTTGTCCTATCTCTTAATTTTTTTTCAGAACTTGGGAGTGTCTGAGAAGTGTCACTATTATGGTTTATAACAAAGACTCTGGCATCATCTGTACATGTATACATTAATATACATAAGTATATATATTGATTAAATAGCTTAAAAAATTGATATGAGATTGTGTCCCCTATCCCTGCCAGGATATAATTTTGGGTTGTGTCTCATAAATCTTTGTCTCCAGGGCTTCACCACAATGCCCAATATATAATAAAAATATGCTCATATGGGTTTAAGCCATGACTATACTATCCAATTAAGGACATATAGACGATTGAAAACAAAACTTAGGACTGTAATATTTGTGTGTCCAGCTACTGGTTATGACTTTATTAATGTATTTTTGGATCACTTAGAAGTAATAGCATAAATTTAATATAGAGTATAAAATATGATAAATACTGCGATCCTGCAGAGTAAATTTAACTGTACACTGAGCAAGAAGAGAGAATAAAAGCTAAGGCATATACTCATTTCTTTCATTAAAGTCCATCAGAATCATTTCAACAAAACCCTGTCTTTGAGTTTACAACAATCTAACAGTGAATTTTATGTAATATATATCAAGGTCTAATTTCCAAAGCAGTAATGGCAATCATAAGACAAATTTTCATGTACCTATGCCTTATATTTTCGTGTTATACATTACATTATCCATTGCTCACTCTTACATAAAAAGCCTCCCATACACATTATCCATTGCTCACTCTTACATAAAAAGCTACTAATGTGCAGTGTTGTTGGGAAATAATGACTTGGTTGTCTAAATGTGTTTTTGAGTGTTCCTCCATGAAAAAACAAAAGTAAATTAAACGCACAAGATTATAATTATGTCAAGATAAACACAGTATTTCAATAAAACTCCAGAGGTCAATTAACGTGATACGTTACTAATTTCTCTTCAATTTTACTTCTAGCACACAATCTTTTTTTTTTTTTTAACTGAAATATGCCTTTATGGAATGCTAACTGAATGCTAGAACAAACATATGGTACTAACAAGCAGTCCTGAAACGCAATAATGCTGGTAATGAATACTTATAGAAAGCCCTCTTCTCCAGTTTTCAAAAATGTTTCACACATTTTTTCCTTCGACTTTCACAGTATCCCCTTAAAACAAGAGGGTAAATATCATCATATCCACTTTATAAATGGGGAAACCGAGGCTCACAGAGGTTCAGTGATACTTCTAAGGACTGGCAGGGCTAATGCTCCATTACATATTGCTGACTTCCATTTGGAGATTCAATAGTTACCAAGCACCTACTGTGTAATAAACCTCAGACTAAGGCTGAACTAAAGATGGTTCCTGGTCTCTCCCCGGTCATCCTATTTGACAGAGGACCAGTCATCAACATGCAAATGGCATGTTCAATGTACTCCTTTAATTTTATATACAGAAAAAAACAAAAATAAATTTGCAAATATTTTTCCTATAAAAGCAAAGCTAGGGAAGACTGCTTTAAAATTAATACAGCTTAATCATTTACTTTAGAAATTAAAAACATGTTTCATTGTTACTTCTCAATGCTCAAATTCAAATGATAGTGTTTCAATTAAAATTGAGACTCCAAATTAAAAATATCCTTTGGCATTTTTAAATGGATCACTTAATCTTCTATCAAATGAATGAGAATCTGATCACATAAATTAGTCTACCTCATTCATGTACCAAAATGTCAAAATGACTCTAATGAAACAAACTTAGATTTACATAGTCATAGGCACTGTGATGAGAATGTTGCTAGAGAAGACCCTTTCTGAAGCTCTGTTCTGGGGTTTTACATATCAAAAATCACAGACAGGTATCAGCCCCACTCTGTAGCTCTCAAGCCGTAATTTTAATGGAAGGCTGCCTCTTCATAAGTGCAGTTGTCTTAAAATGTCAAAATAGGAGAGAGAAGACCCATGTTTAGTCCTGAAATGAAAAGGAACAGCACTCCCATTGCTTTTTATCTATCTCTTTGCCTATAAGTTAATCAATGAGTAGTAAATACATTTGGATTTCAGGCAGGTTTCCTTTGAGGCAGGAATAAAGAGAAGCAATTGTGATGCTGAGAAACCCAATGAAGCAACAAAAAAGAAAAGTAGGTGCATGAGTCAATCAGCGGGTGAGGTGACCCCGCAATTGAAGCCTCACTCTTGCTGATAAGCTGGCAGTAGACAGTAGAGCATGTGCTCATTACAAATGAAACACAAACCCCCACCTCACACCTCCAGGGGTTATCAATCTTCTGGAATTGAACAAGCAGAGAGGTATGCCAAAGTGTGTTTTACTTGTCCATCCCCATCCCCTTCCACCACCTTCTTCCTCTAGAGGACCGTTAACTTCCTATTTGCCTTATACTTTCCTTGTCTAAAGTCCATCTATGTTTTAAAGAACTCTTTTAATAAATGCAGCATTATATCTTAGGTAGAGTATACTTCCCTGTCAATCTGTAAGTTGTCTCTGATAGGGTTTGAGTGCTGGGTAGATAATTGTGATGCCAACATTATCACAAGCCCAAGTTAAGCATCATGCACAGTGCCTGAGGGCATGGCTCTCTTCTGTAAAATGAGCACTGCTGCACTAGCGTCCCTTTTACATGTGATAAGAAGAAAGAAAAAATGAGAACACGGAGAAGTCCTAATTTATATAAATCATTGTCAGCTGCCCTTTAAAGACTACTTAAGCTTTTTTAAACCATCAGGTCCCAAATTGTCACATAAATTGCTACAGAATGATACATCTATTTATGCATTTCTCTGGGTTGGATTAATTAAAAATCTAAATCTTTCTGTTCAAGCTTACCACCTTCTTTGGCTTATCATACATGTACAAGATTTTGGCAGCCCAGAAAAAGAGGACTAATTTACAAAATAATTTCATTCCAAGAGTTCATCTTCAAACCTGTCATTAGGGCACGGAATGCACGTTCTCATTAGAATGAGTAAATGAAGGTTATTACATTCTTAAGACAGCTTATAATTTTTATAAAGTTATGCAACTTTGTGTAAAATAAATAAACTAGTGAACATTAAAACCCTACTTATTATATTCAGAAGTTTCCTTTGGCCTTTTTTTTTTTTTTAAGATTTTTATCTATTTATTCATGAGAGAGAGAGAGAGGCAGAGGGAGAAGCAGGCTCCCTATTGGGAGCTTGATAGAGGACTTGATCCCAGAACCCCGGGATCATGACCTGAGCCGAAGGCAGATGCTCAACCACTGAGCCACCCAGGCGTCATCCCTCCTTTGGTCTTTATTTTGTAGAAATATTTACAAAGTTGCCATCAGCAAAGAAACACTATTTTCAGGTATTATATCAGGTATGCACTTCCATGTTTCAAAACAGGGTGCATATGCCATTTTTAAAATTATAAAATATTATTTTTAATATTCTTGTCACATCCTCATTGTTGAGGCAAGTAGTTTCCACATCTTCATTTTTTTAAGAACATACTGTTATGAATATCTGCATGACTTTCACATATTTTTCTCAATGACATGAAGTCATGATCTCATAGGATAGAAAATATAGCATCAGAGAAGATCCATTTATTTATAAAGACTGAGATTACTTGTCCTTCCTTTGGCTAACTAGAGCATGTGTGAATGACAAGGCCAACATCAGAAATCTGAACAGAAATGTTATATAATTAACAAGTGTAATGCCTCAAACATGGCTGTGGTTGTTTTTTCTGTTGTTATTATTATTATTATTATTATTATTATTATTATTATTATTATTATATCAACAACCACTGCACCACAATTTCCTAAGCATCTATCACTCACCAGGTGCTCTGCAAACATCATTCCTATCCTTTACAACTTTCATAAAGTAGAGATTCATATTCCCATTTTAAGTATGAAGAGTTAAGGGGCTCATGTAAGGCTACACAATCTCCATGCGCACCACACGTAACAGAAGCCACGCTCTCTCTTTACTCTGCCCCAACTGCCCAGTTCTTAGAAAAAGATCACAGGAAGGGGCTATCGACCTGCTAAAACCTATTCACTAAAGACTTGAAAGTGAATTTATATGAGGCCTTATAAGGAGACTCCATGTGCCACCCTGCGGCTTCATGAGAGGTCCTGGGGGCACTGCCATGGGCAGAGAGGACAGTGACAGCCCCAGCAGCCACTTTCTCTGCATGGCACTGCCCGACTCACAGGGCATGGAGACAATAAGGTAGCCTAAGGTCCTCAACCACTTACTTTTTTTCTCTAAGTATTTCAGCTATTTTGAAGTCTGATGGTGGGTGGCATTTTTCTCTAAATCAGAATGTAAAATCATCCTTAATTTGACACTAATTGAGCTCCATCGCTTCTTTACATGTCTGATCAAAATATAGCTTTGAAAGTCTACAGATAATTAAAATTTCAGGAAGTGTTTGGAGAAGCTTATTAATGTATTTCATAATCATTAACCAAAGAAAAATATTAATCTTTATGATCACCATTGAGCACGGGGAACTATTATTCTTGGGATTATTTTATGTGAACAAGCCCAAATCCTAATGTTACACAAGGCTAATGTCTTTGCTCAGAGGATTAGAATTAATTTATGACCTCTGCTTTTGACTCAAATGCTGTAAACATCGCTTTAGTTCCTGAAAACAAAGACTGCTCCTGCATAATTTTTCAGATAGAGAAACTGAAATTAAAGTACTATGATAATATTTACTGGATAAAACGAATGCCAAGATCAAAACTGCTAAAACTCTGAGTGGATATTTATTATCCCCACTAATCTTTTTGCATTTCAAAGTTTATTTATTTTTACTGTGCTCTTCATCAGTTATTATGGCATAATTTTAAATTCATAAAAGAGAATGCAGAGTTAATAATATCACAAGCTTTAAAAATAATACTCAAGTAATACTGATGAGGATAGAAATGCATTTGTTATCTAAATATGTTCTTTGGATGAACCAAAAAAAAATGGTAATCTAATGTTAGAGTTTTAACTCCTCATGCCCCAGCCAATAATGCCCTGCATAAAGAGCAAAGATTTAATTTTAAAACATTGATGAATACTTTTAAAGTGACAACTCCGTGAATCAAATGGTCATGTTCTCATCAGTGTATTCAAATAATAGAAGTACAAATTTTACAATATTTGGACTTCTCAGCACTCCTAAATTCTTATTTGTGAAGCAACAGCTAAAGCTGAGAAATGGACCTATCTCTCCATGGCTTATTTGATAGAAACATACCAATGATTACTTCTCACTGAAGATATTTTATGGCAAGTTCTAAAAGGTCAAAAAAGGAATTTCTAGTCTAACTGCAGGTGGGTCTGAGAATATAAGAACGATAAGCATTGGGTTACTGAAAAGCGTTGGCAGCTCAGAAATCAATAATTATCCCAAGAGCTGAGCACGGTGAGATGCTAGACTATTAATTAGTATATCTTATCTTTTATCTGTAGAGTTAAATCTATGCAATAGGTTAAAGAACATAGTAGTACCAGAATGTTTTTCTTACAGGTTTTTTTTTTTTTTTTTTTTTTTTTTGGTGAATTACAGCAAGTTGATGGCAAAATTAAAGAACTGAAAATCCTGCTGTTCCATTCACAGGCTATAATCCATCTCTTATAAATGAAAGGCATTTTGGGATCTCTTGGGAAAGTAACCTATTCTTTTCAGAACAAAATAAATTTCTCTCAAGGATTAGATTTTTGAGAGACTCTATAGCATTTACAAAAGGCTTTTGATACACCTCCTTGCTAATTTAATTTTCTTCCTTTTCTCTGTTAATAGCTAAGTTCAATTTGGAAAAACTTCTCCATATTATTGAAAATCAGTGAGCAGGAGTGTCGCTAATGCTTTCAGGCCACTACTGTACAAAGGTTATTCCTTCAAAGTATAAAAGATGGTCCAAAACAAGTTGACCTTTCTAAGACAGGAAGTAGCAAAGGCCCTGAATTTCAAAACCTGTTTTCTGGGAGATGCCTGGGTGGCTCAGTGGTTGAGTGTCTGCCTTCAGCTCAGGTTGTGATCCCGGGGGTCCTGGGATCAAGTCCCACACTGGGCTCCCTGTGGGGAGCCTGCTTTTCTCTTTGCCTTTGTCTCTGCCTCTCTCTGTGTGTCTCTCATGAATAAAAAAATAAAATCTTAAAAAAAAAGCTGTTTTCTCTCTACCCAAAAGAGAGAAATGTTAATGTCCAATAAACATTATCTTTGATGACCAGAGAACGAACATTTCCTTGGTTAACCTGACATGAGGGCCCACAGAATTATATGCATGCTCTATAGCTGCTCTACAGCAGCTTCTCTGCCTGAAAGAATACTTTGATTCATACATGTTCCAATTTATATCTATTTTGCATAAATGAAGCAGACTTGTAGAAGAGACTGGATTTGTTATCATGTAAAATACAGCCATTAGTAGAAAATTGATATTCCCAGACAAAAGAAGATCAGACTCTGGCTTCTGAGCTGGAGCTTGGGGTTAAGAGGTAGAACATTTCCAAAAAAGAAAGCTCTCCTTCAGAAAGTTAATCACAGGAGTAAATTAAATAACACTACCAAAAAAGGAAGCTACAACAAGCCATTGCTTGAGTCTACCATCAAAGCAGAACAACCTATCCAACTGACCCTTAGTATTAATGTCAGTGTACAGGTAATTCTTAAATGTGTATGTGTTGCTCTCTCAAAATCTTTTGTCAGCTATATCTTATGGTTGGAAACTTGACTCACTCGCCTCAAATGCCTATCATGTTAACACACAGTAGACGTGTTATCAATGTGCCAATCAGACGCTCCAACCAAGAGGTAAACACTAGCTAATTACAGAAATACAGAGTTTAAAGCACCATGGATTCTACAGCAAGGGAAGGTGACAGTAAGGCCTGCTTCCAGGCAGTGATGATGAAATGGTCTCAAACAGAAGCAGGGTGGGGTGGGGGGAGGTGCCTGGGTGGCTCAGTCAGTTAAGGGTTTACCTTCAGCTCAGGTCATGATCCCAGGGTTCTGGGATCCAGCCCTCTCACCTAGGACTGACTCCCTGCTCAGCAGGGGAGACTGCCTCTTTCCCAACACTCCCCACCCCCCACTCTCTTTCTCTCAAATAAATAAAACCTTAAAAACAAAAACAAAGAACGATGAGCCAGAGGGGAAGATCCAGAGAAGAAAGCAGATCTAGAACATTCAGGTGCTCCTAAGATGCCAGCCACTACTCTGGGCACTGGATGGACACAAGATGAAAAACACAGATGAAGTCTCAGCTTACTTCCCTGTAGGTAAAGCCTGACAAAAGACTAATGCTAAAGTATGAGATGGGGAAAGTAAATTAAAAAGGTCAAGGAAAAAGAAGTGAGAGTGTCTTGAGGGATTCCTGAACCATGGCTGCTTGGGGAAGTCCTTTTTGAGGAGGTAACACATAAGCTGAGATCTGCATGACAAGAAGGAACCATCCTCTATGCTTTCAACTAGAGGGAAAATTGGAGAGATGTGATTTAGTCTCATAATTGTGCAGTTTTCACCATTTTTTGTGTGTTTGAGGCATACATAATTTTTAAATATTAGAATATTGGTCAGATTATATAAAAAGATTATAAGACAAAGCAACTTGTCTTATGATCAAGTCTACAATAATTTGGTCCTGTCACTCATGACAATTCAACAAACACTGCCTCAGTTATCTGTAACAGCGCCCATACCCATCCCTGGCACCACCAGTTGGCTTCAGTTCTGAGTTGCTATTTGCAGCCTATACCACACTCATACACTTGAGAGGCAAATGTCTCCAGTTAAAGTAAACAGGAGATCTTTCTTTAGCAGAGGCTCAAGAACACACTCAACAAAAAAATCAAACTTCCTTTGTCTTCTGCAAACATAACCTGTTTGGCTTAATAATTGCCTAATAAATACTTGAAATTGTGCCTACACATTTTACAGACTATACACATTGAAATGTGGGAAAACAAATTTTAAACATTAATGTCCTGGCAGCCTGCCTTCGTGCTATGGGTCATTTACGGGGCAATGGCAAAGGACTGTGCAAATGAAACAGCAAACCCTGGTTTACCACTCTTGAGTTTCTATATTTTCTGGCTGTTCCACTAGAAAATAATCAGTTTCACAGATTCTCAACCTTGTGGTCATTTCCCTATATGAAGCTGTAGGAAAGAGTTTTAATTTCTTGTCCTTCCCCCCATTTTCTGATTCTTCATAGTTAAAACCCCCAGAGACGGACTATCAGCATGACTTGCCTGGTGTCTGCAGAGATGCACGAGGCACATGTGAAGAAGGGCGGGTCCTGGTATGACCGAGCAACATATCAAAATCACTAAAAACTGTGGCTGTTCCCAGAGGTCCACCACTCAAAATCATGTGTTAATAACTTGGGTGTAGGGCCAGCTAGCTGGGACACCTATTCTTCCGCTGATGACTAGTATTGATCTGGTGAGCCCACAGAGCCTCTGAACCAAAGGGCAAGGGAGAGTGACTTTCTTTTTTTTTTTTTTTTTTTAATTTTTATTTATTTGTGATAGTCACAGAGAGAGAGAGAGAGAATGAGGCAGATACACAGGCAGAGGGAGAAGCAGGCTCCATGCACCGGGAGCCTGACATGGGATTCGATCCCGGGTCTCCAGGATCGCGCCCTGGGCCAAAGGCAGGCGCCAAACCGCTGCGCCACCCAGGGATCCCGAGAGTGACTTTCTTAATCAGCTTCCTAGAAGAGTGCAAAATTAATTTTTAAAAAGATAGGGCAATAGGGTAGGATCAAAGAATATGAAGCTGAGCATACTGAAGGAAGAAAGTGGAGAAGACTTTGGAGGACTCCATGAAAGCTGTTTAGAAAACATAACAAATAACCTCAATACAATGGTTAGAGTCCAAACAGCCAACGCCCTCATCTTCAAACAGGCTCTGTCGTGTGCCTTTCACACCAGGCAATCAGGGTTTCTGCTGAAGATAAGATCTTAACCTGGGCGTTTCAAAAAAGTAGCTCTTAGGATCTTCTCACTTTTGCAAAGTAAGCTATCTGCTCATGAGATGAACAGCTATGTTCTTGGAGCTTAATGGGAGAAGCCCTGTAGCACTGACATGCCACCACGTTGTGTCAAAGCCTAGCGCTGTGAGACAAAGGAAAACAAGTGCCACCAGCAGTGAGTAGTAACCATCATGAACAGTTTTACATCCTTTCCCTTCTATAGTTCCTAGAACCTTCCTCTGAAGAGGCTCTCACTGCTGCTACTAGGAGAGAGGGAACAGGTGAGTCCAAAGAGAGAGGATCTTAGAGACTTCTCCCAAAGCTCTAGAGGTGGACTGGGGTCCCCTGGGAGCTACAGACCTGGCTAGAACACCCAGGTGCTCTCCATAGCAGGTGCTGAAGGTCCCAGCTTCTAAAGTCTGTGTCCTCAATGGTTCTGAGGTTTCTAAGGAAATTGTGGCTTCTGACTGGTAGTTGAACTAATCATCAGAAATCTTTTCACAGAAAATTGTGGACCATTGAAACTGGAAAAAGCTTTATTTTTTATGAAGAAAGAGTCCTCATTTCAAATATCCATTTTTTCTTTTGTTTCTTCTTTCCTTCCTTTCTAAAAATATCAACTAGTTACTTTTAAAAGAAAAAAAAGAGTCTTGATATACGGAAGATGATGGAAGTCAAGTGAATGTTTGCTAATTTCACAAATCCTCACCTTTATTTAAATGAACAAACAAAATGACACTATAAACAAAAACTTTAGTCCTTTAGGAACTCACCTTGGGTCACCCAGCTGCTAGGAGTAAATAATGAAACTAGAGTCTAGGTCATCTGACTCCCTAGCCAGTTCTACCATACTAAGATCAGATAGCTAAGAGAAAATTGATATTTAAAATTCCAGGGGCACCTGGGTAGCTCATCGGTTAGGCATCTGACTTGTGATTTTGGCTCAGGTCATGATCTCATGGATCATGAGATGGAGCCCCATGTTGGGCTTGGCACTCAGTAGGGAGTCTGCTTGAGATGCCCTCTCTCCCTCTCCCTTTGCCCCTCCCCCCACTCAATGCACACACACACGTGCCTCCCTCTCAAATAAATCAATAAAAATTTTTAAAAGGTAAAATAAAATAAAAAATAAAATAAAATAAAATTCCAGATGGTGACATGCTAGCCATTGGATACATTTTTAATCACTTCAAAGTCAGCTAATGTTAAAAAAATTTAGAAGAAAATAAAAATACCCATGCCCACATATCAACAAAGTGAATACTCTAGAATTACTCATGACTTACACAGTCTGGCTACGTAGAGAGCGAAGGAAACAACCCCAAAAGTGAATGTACTTGTGTTATGTGTCCCTTGGGTAGAAAAATCCACACTCTGGGATCCCTGCACTGTGAGGCAACATTACAGGGCTGAGATCAACAAGGGCAGCACATCTTTCAAGAGTGAACCGACAGATTTGGTGTCGACAAGGGGTTGTCGCTGAAGCTTTGATTCCATCCAGTCTGATGTTCCAATTTTAGTTACACTTCATTTAGGTTCATTTGAAAAGTGGCACCGAAAAACAGAGGACGGGAAGTTAACCATATGCTAAGATTTTCCTCTCACACTTGGAAGCACAGCAAATGTACTTTTTCAGGCTTATGAAGTAACCCTCTAGCATCATTGATTTTTGAGTCTTACAAAAGCTCTTCGTATTGTGCCTGCACCACAGATTTACACTGCTATAACTCCTGTCAGACATCATCTTAGCTTTATGAATAAATAAAACTATGCTCTAGGGAAACATTGATTTAAGAGGAAAAAATCAATATCCATCTAGCATGTGATAGACTTGAGCTTTAAGGCTACTTATCCTCAAAGTACAATGCAATACTGAGTGTAAAACCATACTTTTTTTGCACCATAATAAAAGGTAAGTGGGGGTATGTGAAATTGGCAGGCAAATGCTTGCCTTTCATAGTTCTTAGTAGATCAGGATTCCCTTTTTCCTTTACAAAGTAGTTAGCAGAGACTTCCAAAAGGGAAGAGGTAGGGAAAGAGAAAAAAGAGCTGGATGGACCAATGGTATCTAAATCTTGATAATCTGTAAATATGGATTGTGAATATATACACGAGAACTCACTATATTATTAATTCTCGACATACGCAAAATTTTTCATACGAATTTGAAAAGTATATTATGTTTGCTTGGAGAAAACTCTATAAAGCTAGTATCAGCCAAGATGCTGACAATGGTTGTCTTTGGGTAAGAGCCTCCTGTAGAGGCTTTTATCCTTCCTAGGGAGTTTTACACTTTCCAATTTTCTGTAGTGAATATAATGCTTTTATAACTCAGAAGACACACACAAAACAAATGTGGCTAAGGACAGAAAAAAAAACAAAAAAGATTAGAGTGATTGCCAAGTATTTTGTTGACTACTGGCCTAGAGAAATCCAAAATTCACAACGTAACACATACTTATATTCAGCTCTTTCTTACTGTTCTTGGACATTTTTCAGGGCTCAAGCAGGTTGCTATTAAAATGGATTCATTTAAAAAATAAAGCTACCAGCTTATGCTGCAATTAACCTCATCTCTCTGAGCCAAAGATCAAACAAGGGATAAAAGCTGGCTAAAGTCACCATTTCCTAGCCTTGCACTCACCCGACAAGCTAAAACTATTTTCACAGTGGAGGCAGTTGCTGAAAGTCCTGACAGGCCTGTGGTAACCTCTGATTACAAAGCCACTCCAGACAGCCGAGGCTTTTGCTTTCCTGCTCACAATTGGTTGGAATTAAAAATGAATCCCACTCTCTTTCTCTAGCTGCTCAAAGACGCAGCCTATTGCTAATTGTGTTAACTGTGGTCTCTCAAGAAACATACTCATGTGTTGATTTGGATTAGGGGCTCATGTCTCACCAAATAGTTACTGATGCTGTTTGTGCTCATTGCTTGTCTTTCTGATAAGTGGAAACAGCAACTCTGGAAATTTAAAACACACTTCCAAGTCACAATGGCACATTTAGAAGCCTGAAAATAGGTTGCAGTAATTTAAATTTTGAATCTCAAATTCAAACACAGTGCAAGCAACTACTGTCATCACCAAAGTTGATGGAAATATTGGCTGAAACTATCTCTAAGGTGGAAATGACACACAATTAAAAGTTCCAGAAGTATATAGCCACTGTGTTAGTACTAGTTAGCAGCGGAAGATGGAAAGGACCATAAATTGGTTTTAGTGGCTCTTCTTTAGTGCATGAATATGAAAAATAAAATAGAAAGCAAGACATTATTGTTGGTAAAATGCTTATATTTAGAGAAAAGCAGAGCATGAGACTACTCTCCACAACCATTATTTTTTTCCTACAGTTAAATCTTACGCTCAATGCTCAGTGTCTAAAGGAGGATCAGACATATAAATGGAAAATTAAATACAGTATGATCAGAGACACAACTTAAGAACTATGGAAGCCCAGTTACAACGGGGGATCGGGAGGGCTTCTCAGAGGACATGGAAGCCGAGGTGGATCTAGAAAGATTCACCGGAATTTATCAAGGACAAGGCGGCAAGGGCATTCTCAGAAGTGAAAACAGCCTGTGCAAAGGCATGTGTGCCCAAAAGCACACTGTGTGTTGGAATATCTGAGAAATTCAGTTTAAATGAAGCAGAGATGTCAAAGCAGGGAAAGGTAAACAGGATACTGGAAGGGTGCCACCGGGTCAATTGTGCAGGTTCACACCAAAGTGTTTGGATCTATTCTCAAGGTTAAAGGGCCCACAGAAGTCATTGAGAGCAGGAAATCACGTTATCAATTTGAAAGCAAGGTATCTCGAATGGGTAGAGTCTATTGGAAAAGAGCTATGTTAGCTCTAGCAACAGGCTGATGCAGAGTCAGGAAGGCCAGGGCTAATGTAGTGATGGTAGGAGGCAGAGGAGAAGATTGAGAAGATATTTACAAGGAACATTTGTAGCAGCTGGCCATTAATATTTGGTCTCATCAAGCACCAGTCACTGTTCTTAGAATTTTCATATATTATCTTAAATCCAGAATCTACTGTGGACTGGATGCAGAAGGTGAAGCAATGTCAGGTCGGAGATTTCTGGCTTGAGTTATGGGGTCGACAGTGATGCCTTTAATTGAAATATTGATTCCAGAAGAAGGAACCAGTTGTAAGCAGAAAGTGAGTGAGGCGGGCGGATAGAAGACATTTCACTGAATCCATATTAATTTTGAGAGCTGCTTGGGATATGCAAGTGAAGATAACCAAAACACTGGGGTCAGGAATTTGGCAGAGAGCACACTGGAAATTTGGCAGAAAAAAAAAATGCTCAGTTAAATTTAAGCAGTCAGCCACGTACAAAAAAAGTAGCACATAATACAATGCTTTCCAAAAACTTAAGACTGATTCGACTACAGAAACATCTGAGACCTATTCTAGAATATATAGATTCTTGAGTTAAATTTTAATTCCCCCTAACTAGAACATGTTCTACATTTCAGGCCCACACATAAAATAAGGCAAGTAGCTCCAGTGGAAATAGAAGTGGCTCAGAGAAAATATCTAATCCTTAAATCGAGATTCTTGTCCAATGTTGGGAGATCAGAGGAAGGCATTTTTGGAGTGTGGATAATCAAAGCTCTTAATGCACTGATTCTTTAAACTAAGTTAACTCACAAAAGGCAGGCTGTTTTCCAGGATCTGTAGTTATATTTAGAAAGACCTCAGAGGGTAACCAAAATGACCCTGAAATTGCTCCCTGTTCTCTTAAGAGGAAGGGGTTACTCTGAAAGAGAAAGAAATTCTCAGCAACTTAAAAGAAAGATTTAATTAAAAGACAGTGGCCTTTTTTACAAGATTCGTTCTATAAAGAGATTGGAAACATTCAAGCCAGATGTACGCCTTTCTTTCCAGCCCATAGAGGAATTGAATAATGATGTATAACGGATAAGGGTCAGTCAGGTCACCATGTTCATGGTTTGTAAATCTTTTAAAATGGGTGAATACAGCACTTCAAAGTCCAGGAGTCATCATAAAAATTGATAATCAAGTAGTAAGCTAATTGCCAAAATTAAACACAGGATGACTTTGTGTTAACTCATTCTTCCATTAGGTTGGATGATTTTTTTTCTGGATTCGGTTCTGTTTGAAGGTGACCCAAGATCATTAAAGATATTTAATACAACTTTATGATTAACACCATATGAGATTCCTAACACCACTAATAACAGGAAACACAATCTCATATAATTTCACTTGTGGTGGTGGTGACAGTGGCGAACACTACAGTATCTCATTAATCTTACCTATCCAATGATTATCTCTATCTCAAAGGTGAGTAGAGAGACAGAGAGGACAGGCCTTTTGCCCAATCTCCCATTAGCCTTAGAAGGCAGAGCCAGGGTAGTGTCCATCACCAAAAGGAAACACCATACTATGGAAAGCATAACCATAGGTGTCTCACAACCTCTAGGCAGAAACCCATGGTGCTAAATTTGAAACTGCACAAGCTAATACACTTGGGGGCTTTTCAACTTCACAGCTGTGTCTGCAGTCCTGCAATGCAAGGTCCCCAAATAATCAATCTATTGATGTTTCTAAGAAGTTAAGCTAAATGTAAGCTTGAATAAGCGAGAATGTAGAATATATCAGATACGTGAATACCTTGAAATTGTTCTTTCCCAGCTCTGTTACACCCAACAGCTGAAATAAGAGAATGACCTCGTGTTTTCTGGAAAGGAAACACAAGAAGAAACAATTTCAAAACTCTGAACTGAAGGAAAATTACAATAGCAAAGGGTAAAATGATTACCTTTTCATTTACTTATTAAAGTTTTGAGCAATAAGAAAAGCAACTGACAAATAACTATTTAGTTAACCTTTAGTAGAATGTTTAAAAACAAAGTTTAAAACTTGCTCTTAAAAAATAAAAATAAAACTTGCTCTTAAAATATTCACAGACCCATATATTTATCCTAATTTTTATATATGTAGAAAAGTAAAAATGACATTAATCACATGTGCTCCCAATGATGAATAACTATGCCCACGCTGTTTTATTTATTTATTTATTTATTTATTTATTTATTTATTTATTTATTATTGGAGTTCAATTTGCTAACATATTGCATAACACCCAGTTCTCATCCCATCAAGTGCCCTCCTCAGTGCCCAGTCCCCCATCCCCCGTCCACCCCCTCTTCCACCATCCCTAGTTCGTTTCCCAGAGTTAGGAGTCTTTCATGTTCTGTCTCCCTTTCTGATATTTCCCACTCATTTTTTCTCCTTTCCCCTTTATTCCCTTTCACTATTTTTTATATTCCCCAAATGAATGAGACCATATAATGTTTGTCCTTCTCTGATTGACTTATTTCACTCAGCATAATACCCTCCAGCTCCATCCACGTCAAAGCAAATGGTGGGTATTTGTCGTTTCTAATGGCTGAGGAATATTCCATTGTATACATAGACCATTTCTATACACTAACAATGAGACTAAAGAAAGAGAAATTAAGGAGTCAATCCCATTTACAATTGCACCCAAAAGTATAAGATACTTAGGAATAAACCTAACCAAAGAGGTAAAGGATCTATACCCTAAAAACTACAGAACACTTCCGAAAGAAATTGAGGAAGACACAAAGAGATGGAAAAATATTCCATGCTCATGGATTGGAAGGATTAATATTGTGAAAACGTCAATGCTACCCAGGGCAATTTACACATTTAATGCAATCCCTATCAAAATGCCCATGCTGTTTTAGACTCGTTGCTTCATGTTACCTCTCTCACACAAACACTGACAGTAACGGTGGGTTAGTACCGCACACCTCACACACAGACCTTTTGAGTTCTTTAAGGTATCATGGATTAAAACAAAAAGGGTTGCATGTTCTAAGAAGATGACAGCCTTATCAGAACAAAGATAGTTGGAACAAAATTGTACAGGACTGTGTGATAATTATTACAACATATTTAGCCATATTATTTTGTTTTCACCTTGAAATGTGCTATATTTTTTTAAAAAGATTTTATTTATTTATCCATAAGAGACACAGAGATGTGGAGACATAGGCAGAGGGAGAAGCAGGTTCCCTGCGGGGAGCCTGATGCAGGATTCCATCCCAGGACCCTGGGGATTACGACCTGAGCCAAAGACAGATGCTCAACCACTGAGCCAACCAGGTGCCCCAAAATGTGCTATATTTTTGTTGGCATTGCTTCTTACCTTAAAATAAAAACTGTATTACTTATAAAGATCACTTCCTCTAAGAGGAAGTGTGATGCAAGTATGAGGAATATAATCTCAAATCTAAAATTCTGTTTTTTGTTGACTATGGATCAAGGAAGGCAACTTAAAGTATGCTAAGTAGAAGTAAAGAGCCGTGGTCATGAAAGTACGGCCCAGTAACGAGACTGAATATTCTCAGAAACAGCATCCACTGATGTAAACCAATGCATTTTTTTTCTTTTTTTGGTAAAGTTTATTTTATTTATTTATTTATTTATTTTTTGGTAAAGTTTAAAAGAGAAAAGAAAGAGACATTTCTTAGGAAAAAAAAAGTGAAAAGCAAAGCAATGCTAGAAAGACCAAAAAAAATTTAGTAAAATTGACAATAAACAAGGCGGTGGTCCCTTCATGACCTGGCATATAAGCCTCTCCAGTGGCCAATAAGACAAGAGCTCCTCAACCCCTACTGCACCTCTTGGGGCCTAAACTCACATGGTCTAAGAGCCTCCTGGATATAAGGTCCAAGAGAAATGTTCAGGAAAGGGCAAGGAGAATTACACATCGAAACCAGAGAGAGGGTAAAGATCACATTTACCAACAGTCCACTTTCAACAAAGGAAGGCAATGGAAATTCTTTCCTCTTTGCCTTTTGCTGGGAAATTCCCCCACTCTGAACCACTGAGCACTACAGTTCAGCAATATTATGGGTTTTGGTAGGTTTCCTGAAAACTTGTCATTTATAAAACCAAGAAGATCCATTTCAAGCTCTAATCAACTGCATCAGAAACAAATGTTGAATCATATTTGCTCAAACATGGAAAACTATTTTGAGGCACTGCTACATCTGTCTAATAAGCCTTATTAATAAAGCTCTGTGCTATACAAAAGCAAAATGGTAAGGCCCAGTTCAAGAGACCAAGTTCCCAATATATAGGACACAGAGATACAGGGAATAATAGAAGTATGTATAGGTTGTGAATAGAGTACAGAAAAGAGCATGAGGGCTCCATATGTAGAACTCTCCACAGCTCCTGGGATAAAACCACACCACTTGGCCTGGCGTGGCAAACTCCCCATTATGGCACTGCCACCATGCCCAACATCCTAGCTCAGCATCTATCTCCTCTTCCTCAGCTCCCACCCATAGTTCTCTACGTCTCTGCCACACTGTTTGCTTGTTTGTTATTTTTCTAAGGGGCTAAACAACTAATCTAGACATGAATATCATATAAAGCACTTGTCAGAAAGCTAGAAACCATCTGTAACGTGCTTAATAAGACTAAGTGGATCCTGGTATCTGGCAGGTGGGTTCTCCCACCTGGATCCACAGCCTGTCACAAATTTCTCAATCTTGCCCTTCTTTTATTTAGAATAAAAGAAGGAGAAGTAAACTGTAAGCACTAGTATAAAGCACAGAGCACTAAAATTTGGAGCTGGATAATTCTTTGTTTGGAGGGGTTGTGGTTCCTCCACCCGTTGGCTGTGACAACCAAAAAGGTCTCTGGACTTTGGCACATGTCCCCTGAATGGTTAAATCACTCCCCACTTGAGACTAACTGGTCTCAAATGAATGATGACTTACTAAAATATAGTAATATTTATATCCTAACTTCCATACTATGCAGAAAGACAACGGTTTGGGTGAAGACCATCAGAAAGGGCACAGGTGGAGGAGGAAAGCATATTTATTGAGCACCCTCTGTATTCTTGGGCCTATGTGAGGTCAGTCATCGTATTTAATACTCACAAAACACACTCTGCTTTTTCTTCCTAAATCAAAGCTTGCTGAAAACCTTGGGAGGCAAGGAGTGATGCTGGCAATGTTATTACAAGCAAAACTCTTAGAATAAAATTAATATTTCTAGAACTTTGCACAGACACCTTTTCCTTTTCCTTCACTTGCAACACCCAACTGCTGAACTTCTCAGCCTTGAGAATGAGCTGTGCTACACATTCCCATGCAGAGTGCCTCCATTTGTGGCTTCATAGGATATTCCCTCTACCAATTTCAAAGCCATGTGGTTGTTTTCAGAAGTGTAGGCCCAAATGGTGTCAGATGCATGGCCAAAAATGTCCTCGTCCTAAATGCATGATGAAGTAGGCATAGTTAGCCTGTGGAACTGTCAAATGCTAACTCATTACAGCTCTTTGTCAGTGTCCCAAGTGAAGACAACACGCTCTGTAGCCCAGAGCAGATGAGTTGGTTAAAGGCTGACTTGACTACCGACCACCCTGAGAGTGATTGATGAAAGAGGGACAGCAATTCCTGACAGACCTGGAAGTTGGTCGGTTTCCCCCCTGGCCCCACAAGAGCCTAGCAAGCTCAACAATCTCAACGACATCTGGCATAGTCAGGTCCAAAAGGCTCTCTAAGCTGGGGTCTTCCATAATAATAGTTTTTATTAAAATTGGCTTTTTTTTCAGATTCTGTTCTAATATAATCACATCTTCTCCTCTAAAACATCTAATACCTAATATCTGTTCAAATACTTAAGAACAGTTTCCATGTGCTGGACACTATTCAAGGAGGTGTTTCTTTTCTTTTAAAGATTTTAGGGGATCCCTGGGTGGCTCAGCAGTTTACCACCACCTTCAGCCCAGGGTGTGATCCTGGAGTCCCAGGATCAAGTCCCACGTCAGGCTCCCTGCATGGAGCCTGCTTCTCCCTCTGCCTGTATCTCTGCCCCTCTCTCTCTCTCTCTCTCTCTCTCTCTCTGTGTGTGTCTCATGAATAAATAAAATCTAAAAAAAAATAAAAATAAAAAAATAAAGATTTTGTTTATTCACAACAGACAGAGAGAGAGAGAGAGGCAGAGACATAGGCAGAGAGAGAAGCAGGCTCCATGCAGGGAGCCCCAAGCAGGACTCGATCCCAGGATCCCGAGATCATGACCTGAGCCAAAGGCAGACAGACGCTCAACCACTGAGCCACCCAGATGCCCCAAGGAGGGGTTTCTGACCAAGACGGACAAAATTCCCAGCCCTCATGGAGCTTTTTGGTAGAGGTGGGAGACAAACCAGCCATCTCGCAAAACAGAGAATTCCTGAACAACTGAAGCTAGTCTGGGGCATGAGTACAGTCATGCTGGCCCCTCAATGTGACCATCACGATGGCACCCCTGGGAGAATCAGAGAACGCCCAGTGCTCCCACGGCTCCGGCAGGGAAGACCCCAGACGTGGGCCCACACGCAGGCACGTGAGTGAATCCAGCAGAGGGAGAGTCCGAAGCAAGGTTATCACCCTGAAACGTAAGGGTGGGCAAGGAAACAGTGAAGGTGTCCCAGGAGAGCAGCAGGTAGCTGGAGTCCTCGGAGAGGGGGAGATGCGAATGGACCGGGGAGCCAGCAGTGCGAGGGCCACCGAGATCCAAGCGAGCCCTCGCAGCATGCACCTGTGTGCTCCTCCAGCCGCATCCGCAGCACAGGGAGGATGCGGGCAGGGGCAGGGGCCAGGTAGGGGTGCACACCCAGGACGGGGAGACAGAAGCAAAGAACCCGAGGGCGCATGCAAAGGCGTGTTAGGAAGAGGGAATGGAATCTGCTCTGGGTAAATGGGAAAGGAGAACTGGCCCGAGTGACAGAGACTGGAAATGAGTAGGGCCTGTGGGTTGCAGGCGCTGGCAGCGTCCGAAAGTGACTGGAAGCCAGGAGGTGCGGTGGAACAGAAAGAGGGGGGATCAGAGAACAGGATGCTGGGAGGGAGGCTGGGTTAGATCCTCACTGTTCAAGGTGCGGCCCTGCACCGGCAGCCTCGACACCGGGGACGCGTGTGGACTACAGACTCTCAGACCTACTGCATCAGACGCTACGCTTCACCAGGTGACTCGGGCGCGCTAACTGTGAAGGAGAACCAGCCTCCGTGGAAGCCCGACCAGAAGCCACAGGCACCAGATAAAAAGGTGCTAGTGAATCAGTGTCTGGGGTTAGGGACTTCCCTGGGGCTCTGCTTCCCCTGCTCCACTTGACACGGCTCACTCTGGCATCCTGCCTTTGCACCCAGCTGCCTCCTGCCCTCCCGTGCTGCTGGGAGACCTTAGAGTCCAGGGACCAAAGAAGGCTGCCCCTCCAAGTGCCCCATTCACAGTCCCACTGCTCTGTCAGCAAATGGCACCCCCCTTGCATCCTGAGACCGAGGGCCACGTAGCCCTCTCTGCTCTCCGGGGCCTTCGGGGTGGCAAGCGGACACTTAGTGCCCCCATGCAGCCTGTGTAGTCCACATGCCTCCACAGATCGTTTAGTAGGCACTGATGCAAAATAGATGGTACTGGGGCAGCCCGGATGGCTCAGCAGTTTAGCACCTGCCTTTGGCCCGGGGTGTGACCCTGGAGACCCGGGATCGAGTCCCACATTGGGCTCCCTGCATGGAGCCTGCTTCTCCCTCTGCCTGGGTCTCTGCCCCTCTCTCTCTCTTTCTGTGTCTCTCATGAATAAATAAAATCTTAAAAAAAAAAAATAGATGGTACTGGCAAAATGTATAATACGGCTTTTCAGGTTTACTTCCTGCTATCACAATTATTCCAGATTTTATATCTCCTTTAATATGAGGAGACTGCCTTCACTCTTGATAGTTAATTTTATAAAACAAAACAACAGCTGTACGCGACATTACAGAATGAAAGCTGAGGCTGAGCCTAATTAACGGAGGCTCTGCTTCAATAACAGCTTTATTCCTAATAAACAGAGTGTGACATTTTCATTAACCCAGATACAAACTCCTGTACAAATACCCACATGTGAAATAATATAAAAATTCCAAATTTAGACTTGCTCACTCTTCTCTTTCAAGACACAAACGATTCTAGATGCTGTCACTTCCAATAGTTTTTTTAGGATTACTGAAAAATTATCAGTTACGAGTCCTACTATTTGCAGGCGCTGTGCTACACATCCCACACAGCTTCGTCTCATGTAATGTTCATGAGAATTCCACGGGATCTGTACTACTGTTATGCTGGTTCTACAGATAAGAAAACTGAGCCTTGGAAAGGTTAAGTAATACAGTCAGTGAATGGCAGAGCCAAGTTTCAAACCCAAGTTTCATCCAAAGCGTGGCCTCACTCACACATACCATTTAAGATTGGATTAATTTACAGCTGTCACCTCAGAGTGTGGCCATACAGTTTTCTCTGCATCCCAGAGCAAATGCACAGTTACTACTAAATATCATTTGTGCTGACATGAATCCAGAAAGCATAAAATGATGCTCTCTAATCTCATTATCAGTAAATATTCGATACAGACACTCTTGGTTAGATGGGACCCTTTTCTAGATCTGTGATAATTCTTTTAGCTTTTTCTCAGCTAGAATAAATGAACAAAGTGAGCCAATCTGGCATCACTCTGATAAACTTTGATATGCTTATAAACAGACGTGCTCAACACTATGGGTACCTGAATGCAGTCTCCGGTGGGTGGTCAGCCTGGCCTCCAAGAACAGAATCTTTTCTGCTGTTAGGAAAAATGTTGGCAATGGCCATTGTCTGACACCTTCTTCCACCAAGGCAGCAGAGACCTCAGGTATATTTATCAAGCATACAGAAAAAAAGAGAGCCGAGTCCAAACCTTCCTGTGTAAATTAATTACCACGAGACTTTGGACACACTGGCTCCTTCCCTGAGTCACTTAACAAGGTACCAATGTCTGGTCCTGCCTGCCCTGCTTCCCAAGGATGGCATGAGGATGACTTGATGGGCCCAAGGCCCTTGGATGGAAGAGCTGAGGCTAATGACACTGTGTCCACACATTCACACTGAGCAATACAAAATCAGGCCAGGACACCTGCACATGGGAATCACAGTGAGGCATGTGTGGCTGATAAAATATTTCTTTTGAAGTTAGTAAAGCCAAAATAAACAACAATAACAACAAAGGAAGCCCTAGAAACTGACCTTCCCATTCCCGAATCCTCTTCAGTAAAACAGAAACAGAAACCTCTTCAAGTACAAATTAGAGAAACACCTTTCCAGTCTCCCAGATTTTAAAAGGAACAAACGTTGTAAGAAAATAAATATCCTAAGGCCCCTGTGAAATACGTAACCTTTTTATTTTAATATGTCCTATATCTGGATGAATATTTATCACTCAATATTTATTACTGTCTCTATGCATATTTCTCCATCTGTCTTCGGTTGTCAAGTTTGATAAGGCAAGGGCCAAACCCATTTAGTTCTTTTTGTAAAGCATGTGAAATTGTTATGCATAATTAGGCACTTAAAGGGTTTTTGATGAAAATGATTATGAAGAATGAGAACAGTTAATACCACGGCAGGCGTGGTTTTTGAAACCTTCCTGTCTATTCTGAAATGTCACATGGTCACACTCATCGACCTGTAGAGCTAATGGGCTCGGGGGTGGTGCAGGGCTAGCGAAACATGTGGTCTGTGGCCCAGCAGCAGCATCACCAGAAGCCTGTTAGAAAGGCAAAGCTCGGGCCCCACCCTAGACCTACTAGGTGAGAATCTGCAGTTTAACAGGATGCCCAGGCAACGTGTATGGACATTAAAGTCTGAGAAGCACAGACCAGAGAACCATATAGTTCAAGGAACTTCATTTCACGCACAGGGAAGTAAGACATCCAGAAAGGCTGAGTGATGTGCAAGTAGCAACAGATCCTGAACTGGGCCTGGTACCTTCTGACCCCAGTGTTTTACTACCTCTTGCTTCTGCAGGCGTATTCCTCCTAAAATGACTCTTCTGGGTGTCTACGAATACATAACCATCTACAGATTCCTGAGAACACAGGTTGTTTTTGTTTGCCACGGAGGCCTTTATTCTCTCAACATTTTGAATATGCTTATAAGATGCTGGAAACAGAGCTCTAGAAAGCCATCTCATAGCAGCGGGCTGGCTCACTGCATGCTGCCCCAGATGAGAGACCACATCATGACACCATGCTCCTTGGCCGAAATCCGGATCCCACATTTCTGCACATTGCAGGTCTCATGATGCAGCGCAGGCTGCTGATCGTCTTTGCCCCCTATTCCCTATTTCACTAAATGCTCCTAAGTCCTGGCTGATGCACGGCTCTGCTTTGCAGTTCAACTGAATGAATAGGATTCAAACCCTCAAGGATATGTATTCCAAGAAAAAAAACACAGAAACATTTGAAAATTTGCAAAACTTTCTTTGAATTGCGGTTAATACACTAGTTTGTCACCACCTCTTTTAAGCCAGTTCCCATCACATCTTCCTGGTCCAGCCATATTACATATTTCCTATATCAGATTAGGAGCCATTAATCTTTTTTTTTTTTTTTTAAGATTTTATTCATTTTGAGAGAGAGAGTGAACGAGCATGAGCAAGGGGGAAGGACAGAGGGAGGAGAAGCAGGGCTTCTCCGATGGATGCAGGGCTCGATCCCAGGACCCTGGGTTCACGACCTGAGCGGAAGGCAGATGCTTAACTGACAGAGCCATCCAAGCACCCCAGGAGCCATTAATTTCTAATTAAATTAGGGGAATTTTATTATGGGTTTCCCCTTAGACTTCAGCCACAAAAAAGTAGCTAGTAAAGAGTATTCAATATTTAAATTCCAGCACTGTTGTGCAACTAATATTTTCCAAAAGGCTGAAAAGGACTGATACATACTTTAATCAGACCTGTATAGGGCAGATATCTGTGTTGACTCACATGTGAATACCAAATGGCACCCTCCAATATAGTGAAAATATTAATTTCTGGAAAAACTATCTTTTCAGGTATGAAAAGATCAGCTGCAGTTTTTCAACAACTTGGAGTTTTTTCTGCATATTTAGAAATCAGAAAGGAATTTATTGAACATTAAAGAAAGCACTGAAGGAGGCAGGTTTTTAAAACACAAAAGATTAAATAATCAATAATTCAAAGTTTAGACTAAGGGTTTGGGGAACATGCGACAATTTTACTGAAAGCAAAACATCTAGATTAGTTGAAGAACAAACTGACCTGTGTTGTAGATACCAGTTCCTAAATAAACCTTGAGAGAGACCACCATATGAGAGAGAGCCAGACTTACCCTAGAAGCATTCTTCTCTCCCTTAAGGCAAAGTCCTTCATAAGAGAACAGCATTCCATCATTTGAGGGTACAAAGTACCCAGAAAAGACCAGAAAAGATAAAGGGGAAAAAAAGTACCAAAATAAGATACTACCTGCTGAAATGCATATCCTAAGAAGCCAATCACAAACTAGTTGATGTATCAGGTTTTAGGAAACCTTCATTGCACCTTTGAGGTTATATTAAATTGGTATAGTAAGCACTAAGGACACAGCCTAGCATACAGTCAGTGGAATGTAAAATCTACTGCCTTAGACCCACATTCCCTGAAAAGCAGCAACTGAATGAAACTATTTCACTGCTGCCCTTTAGATGAAGCACATGGTCCCTATTTGCCCCAGTCCTCACCCCTCCCTATTGTATCCCAGATACTACAGCCAGGTACTAGCTGCTTCTGATCACTGCAAGGCACTGCTGTTCTTGGAGTTAACACAAAGGGATGCTAGTTTTACCCACCTCTCTACCAAATCACTGACTTCCTGGGAGGGCTTTGAGGTCTGGTTCATTTAACTCAGTTATGAGCTTATTTGACCCACCTGAGCCTATGACTCTTGCCCTGAATAATGCTATCAAGCTGTTGCTTTTGCCAGGACCATTCTCTTCTCCCCTTTTCCACCCCCAATTAGAATTTATTTTTCAAGGCTTTTACAGTCTTTCTGATCTCATCAGTTAGAATCTACTGCTTCATTATTATGTGTGCTAAAATTTTAGAATGAGTTCTCTGTACTATGAATCATTTGTAGGCCAATAGTTGAATCTTCTGATGTTCTTCCTCATAACTACAAGGCCTTCCATTGCTCACAACATCCAGCTGCAGCTTCTCAACCTCCTTTGTATTGGAGCCATGATCATCGCCATCCTGCATATACACACATACATACATGTATGTGTAGGCCTTCAGCATAGGCCTTAAGTGTGTGTGGGTGGGGGCAGGGGTGCTTTGCTGGGAGAAGGTAGAAAGGACAGAAGAGGCATTTGTATGCCTTCCTGATTTGGATCTCTTCTACCCACAGGGGCTATAAAGAAATGCAGTAAGTGGTAAAGGAGACTGGAAAAGATGAAGGACAAAGGTTGCTGACTTTCTTCCAGTATTTCTGGAACTCCCCTCCCCAGCTTCCACTCTGCAAGTCAGGTCTATGTGACAAGGTAGGATCTAGAGTGAGGACGAGGAGGAGAAGGAGAAAGGGGTGGTGGGAGGGGGGCAAGAGATGAGAATACCTTGTGAGTTCCTTACCCATGCTCCATAATCCTCCACCTCAGAGAGAAAGTCTGCAGCTGCTGAAAGAATAGGGAAGAGAGGGACACCTGGGTGGCTCAGTGGTTGAGTGCCTGCCTTCAGCCCTGGGCATGATCCTTGAGTCCCAGGGTCGAGTCCTGTGTCGGGCTCCCTGCGTGGAGCCTGCTTCTCTCTCTGCCTGTGTCTCTGCCCCCCTCTCTGTGTGTGTCTCTCATGAATAAGTAAATAAAAATCTTTAAAAAAAAATAATAGGAAAGAGAGAAGATACCAGAGAACAAGGAGCAGTCAAATCTCCTCAACCTTGCCTGCCATCTCAAAAGCTTTTAAACCTCCTTCACTCTTATGTCTGCTTCTCAGTTCCAATCTTGTCCCTGGCAACATGAATGCCTCTTCTCATGCTTCAGTCTGCTCTTTCTCCTCCATCCTGAAATCCACTCCAAGGAGTCACACCTGAGGCTGGAAGAGCAGCTCCTTTGAAGATGGGACTCTGGTCTTGTTCAACTGGTATATAACCATGCCTACCATTGCCTGCCTGGTCCAGGAATCAAAGCCACATGAATGGAACTGGATCAATAAAAACTCCTGAACTCAAGAATACTTTTCCTTGTAGGATTGTTATTACAAATGTACTCAGGAAATCTCTTGACATACAGAAGAAGGAAAAATAAACTGTCTGCTAGGGTATTTCTTCTTTGTCTTGAGGGAGGGAGGGAGGGAGAGAGAGAGAGAGAGAGAGAGAACGAGCCAGCCCATGAGCAGGAGGAAGGGCAGAGAGAGGAAGAGAGAATCTTAAGCAGGTTCCATGCCCAGCATGGAGCCGACACAAGGCTTGGATCTCACGCCCCTGAGATCGATCACAACCTGAGCAGAAATTCTGGAGTCCAATGCTTAAGTGACTGAGCCACCCAGGCATCCCCTGCACCCCCTTTATTTTAGTGCTAGATCTTCTGGGTTCAAGGTACTCGGTTGCAAATTATTTCTCATGTACTTGTTTCTTGAGATGAGGTGACAAGTTTTTCATCTAACAAAGTCACCTGCAAAAATATTTAAATCTATTACCCAAAATACTTTAAAAACAAATATCTTGAAAAGAATTGAGGTCAACTTCACAGTTAACTTGAAGGTTTTTCTCTTCTAGCCCTTAGGAAAGTGGGGATAAGAACTAAGGTGTTTTCCAACAGGCGAAAAGATCTTCCTAACATTCTGTAAGTCATGAATGGCTGTATTTTGAAAATGAGCAGATATTTGAGCTTAGTGCAAAGACTAAACCCGAAAAACATCTAAGTTTGGAAGCAGGTCTGCAAAGAGCTGTTTGAGAACACTCACACATTGATAAGAATCCCAAAAGCATGTGTGGCTTTGACTGCCATTCCTTATCCCTCCTTATTTTTATCTAACTTAGTTCCCAGGCTCCTGACTCATTACATTAAAAGACAAGCTGTTTCAGATGACCTTGTAGGTACAGAATAAAAAGAGCAATTGACAAAAAAGAAGAAAAAATGTACAGTGCAGAGATGTTGCTATTTATGAAAGGAAACATTGACTGTTTGGGGCAAGAAAGAGCAAGACTGTCTTCTGTCCTGGCCCTGGGAGCCTTCCCTCTATAACAGCCAACACTGCCAGTGGGCTGACAACATATACCAGGCATTGTTCTACGTACTTTTCATATGCCAACAATCCTACAAGGGAAATGCGATTATTACCCCATTTTACAGATGAGGAAACTGAAGTATTGAGAGACTCATTATTTGCTCAAGGTCACAGAGCAAGGAGGGAAAGGGGACAGGAGGTAGACAAACAGCAGAAGTCTGGCTCCAGACAACATGCTTTTATCTTCTCAACCCTTACTCCATTTGACTCTCTTTTGCTCGCTTCTCCATTATCTTCCCTCCCTCCTGCAAATGCTCCAGCTTCACCCACAGCAGCATTATAAGCTCAGCAGTTGCTGATCCCCTGGTCTGGTGAAACCCTAGCCAGGTCTCAGCCTTCTCAGACCTTTCCTTTGATTAAAGATAACACGGATTAGCAGCAAGCTGCGAAATGGGCAGGAGTCCACAGATTAGAGCCCAGCCAACTTTCCATTCCTGAAACCGTCTCCCCCTTTTATTAGCACCACTCACATGCCCAGCCGGGAAGGTTGTCTTCTTCATGGGATCTTCAATTATCCCTCGATCCTAACACAATCTGTGCAAACAAGGCTGACTCCTGTCATCTACTCTTTGATCGGGAAGCAAACAAAACAAACTTCTAATCGTAATATCATTTGCAATACCATTATCCTGAGATAATATAGAATTACTTAGGAGTTCAGTACTGAACATAATCAGTTCACTTCTGAATGTCTGCTCGGCAACAAAAATGTGCTAAGTACTACCCAGTATATCAATATGAATAATTTATCAATCCTTCCCTCCTACTAAATTTCCCTTCTTTGAAATTCTTTACTCCTATTTTCTACTATGTCAACTATTCCAGATTGAGTAGCTGAGAATCAGGAGAGACACTCGGGGTTGGGCCCCTCAGGAAGCAGATGGGACCTCTGAGTTGTAAAACTGAAAACAGCTTGAATACTTTGTTAGAAAACCAGATGCAGAAGAAATATGAGCTTGTACTATGCATATTATGCACCATGAAACCAAACCAATTTATAAGTACTCCACTGAAACTCCAGATAGAACTACCAGAAAGTCTTTAGTAAAGAATGTTAAAGTCACTGAAACCATGAAGACCGTAACTGCACAATTTTCATCATTACTGATTTAAGAATTGCCAAAGGAGACATATGCCCTTCCATGTATACCGATTTCATTTTAGCGAGTAACTTTCATAGGTGGTCAAATGATAGCCACTCCTCCAAGTATATTGAAGTCTTAGAACAGCAATTTCTCAAATAATGGAGGTTTTCAGAAAGAGAACTTTAGTTTACACGTAGGGAAGACACAACTTTACAAATTGCTAAGATAAAAGGTACAACATCAAAGCCACGAGAAAGAAACCTGCCTTGTATGTAGGTAGGCCGGAAGAAAGAGAGACATGGAGAGAGAAAGAAAAAAAGAGTGAGCAATTGAGGGACGCCTGGGTGGCCCAGAGGTTGGACATCTGCCTTTGGCTCAGGGCGTGATCCCCAGGTCCTGGGATTGAGTTCCACATCAGGCTCCTCTCGGGAAGCCTGCTTCTCCCTCTGCCTGTGCCCCTGCCTCTCTCTCTGTGTCTCTCATGAATGGATAAATAATAAAATATTAAAAAAAAAAAAAAAAGAAAGAGCAATAGATTTCCTACTGAAGAGAAAAGAAAGGCTGCATACACCTTGAAGAAGTCCTATTTGGGCAGGTCAGGTGTGAGGGCGGGACAGAGAATGTGGCCCTAGCAGAGGTAATAGCCCTGCAGTATCAAGAAGGGCAAGAGTCATAAATTTAGGTGCTGACCCGTGTCAGGCAGGTACCATATTAAGTGTGAAGTGTACCAGAGGAACTTACAGCCTTCTCAGCTCTTTGACTCGGCAGCGAGGTGGGTTAAAACGTTATTTTCCTCTAAGAAAAACAACAGGGCTACGCAGTGGTAGCTGGCTGGCTGCATTATCCCAGAGCAATATGGAGTGGTGAGGCCTGTGGCAAGCATTCCTCTTCCACAGGGGTTAGTTCACTAAGTGTATGTATCCAACCTGTCTGGGGGAATTTGGGAATGTGAACCCAATGTGAGCAGATTTTCTGTGTTTTCCTAAGAAAAGCTGGAAATTTGGATTTTTACACACCTTGCAATGTTTTAGCGTGTGCTCCTATAAATTTTATAATAATACTGTAATAATAATACAATAATATTGCCACCAACAATACTTTACAATAATACCAAGCAGGCCAACAAAACAGGTTTGAGGATGAGGTTTGAGGGCCATGTGATATATGGCTTCTGAGGAGGTGGGAGGAAGATGGGATTATAGATAGCAAAGGCCTGGACTTTCCATCCCAGATTGATTCCACCGTAGCCTGGGAAAACTGCTTAAACTCCCTCAGGTCAGCACCTGGCTCCAGAGAGATACTTGGAGACTAAATTAACAGCCTACGCAGAAAGGCAGAGGAGTGCAGTCTTAAGAAAGAACGGTGATGATATTAAACATCTTTTCATGTATTTGCCACCTGCATACCTTCTTCAGGGATGGGTTTAATTCTTTCATTTTCTGATTGCATTGTATCTTTGTATTGTTGAGTTTTATTAGTCCTTTATTAAACACATGGTTTGCAAATATTTGTCTTCAGTCAGTAGTTTGCCTTTATATCCTTTGTAACAGGATCCTCTGGAGAACAAAAGTTTTTAATTTTGACTACATCCAATTTTTCAAATTTTCCTTTTATAGATTATACTTTTTGGTGTCAAGTCTAAGACCATTATATCTAGCTCTAGATCTTAAAGATTTGTTCCTCTGTCTTTTGCCTAGAGCTTTATCCTTTCATTCTTTGCATCTATCTATCTATCTATCTATCTATCTATCTATCTATCTATCTATCTATCTATCTATCTATCTAATTTACTTTTTTTGCGGACTTACCAGTACTTTAATGATAATCCTCTTCTGTGCCTATTTTGGAAAACTTTGTATTTGCTATTTACCCTATTTCTAGTGCCAATTTTTTTTAATAATAAATTTATTTTTTATTGGTGTTCAATTTGCCAACATACAGAATAACACCCAGTGCTCATCTACT
Organism: Canis lupus familiaris; assembly: GCF_011100685.1. Lineage (NCBI taxonomy): Eukaryota > Metazoa > Chordata > Mammalia > Carnivora > Canidae > Canis > Canis lupus. The sequence goes on from NC_049250.1 coordinate 28,884,109, forward strand.
GAGATTTTTACCTTGGTCATTGTATTTTTTTTGGTAAGATGCCCACTAGGTTCTTCACTAAGTTTCCTATTTCTCTGATGAGACTTTCTATTTTTCATGTGTCCTGAACGTTCAAAATCGCTCAATGCCTTTTATGATGACTGCTTTAACAGCTCTGTCCACCGACTGTCTTTTTTTTTTTAATTATTATTTGGTTTGAGATCTTCCCAGTTGTTGGCATGACAAGTGATTTTTAATAAAACCTGGGCATTTGGGGTATTGTGAGACTCTAGATCTTATTTAAACCTTCTGTTTTAGCTGCCTTCCTCTGAAACCACTCTGACAGGCGAAGAGGGAGACTGTGTCATCATTGCCAGGTTGGAGTAGAATGTAGTTCCTCCCACACCTCCACGGACACCTGAGAGAGGGGTTCCTCCTGGCTGCTGGGCAGGGAGTAGTTTTGGATCTCCACTGGGCCCCTGCTGACACCTCCCTGGCTGGGAGGAGTAGTGTTACTGCTTCCTACGCAGTCTCCACTGACACCACCCCAGTGATTGGAAGGGGTGGAAATCCAGACTCCTCTTGTGGTTTCCACTTTTACATAGAGGTGGAGGTGGCAGGTTTTGTAACCACGCAGCAGAGATCAAAGTCTTGGCTCCTACTACTCAGCATTCTGTGACACTGCCCAGTGGAGGGGGCTCAGGTGCCTCCTCGGAACCTGACAAGAGTGGAAATCTCAGCTTTCCAAACAGCCTTTGCTGGCAGGGTGGGGCCACAGTTTGTTTGTGTGTGTGTGTGTGTGTGTGTGTGTGTGTGTCTGTGTGTGTGTGAGAGAGAGAGAGAGAGAGAAAGAGAGAAAGATTGAGAGAGAGAATGGAAGATGTTTGGCTAGAGCACAGTAGTTGTCTAAAAGCTTTCGGTGGGGTGTCCCTCTTTGGTCCCTTGGCTAGAAAGGACAGGCTTTCGTTGTTGTTCATGTTTTTTCTGTTCCCATTGGTGTTTCTTGATTGCTGGTTTTTCTAACTCCAAATCTGGAATATATGAGGCAAAAAGAAAACCCACATAACTAATCACTGGGTCATTCCTTGGGTCTTGAGGTCCACTGAGGTTCTGCTGCTTCTCTCCACCTTCATATCTTCTTAATGTTTGTTTTACGTGGATGTCCAGGGTTTTTAGGTGTATGTTGTGGGAATAACAGGTAAAAAAGCATGTTCACTCCATCTTCTCAGAAACAGAAATAGTCCTTCCTTTCATTTTGAGGTTAAAATGAGAAACCTTATCAAGTAAGGAAATTACATTTACTATGTTGAAAAAGCTACATCAAGTAGTAGCAGAAGTTTACATGAAATCAATTTGGAATACTTATCAAAAAACCTTAAGAAAAACTTTAAAATTGTGCCATGGCATTTAACGAAGGAGAGAACCAATTTACAAAGAATATGTTTCAAATGCTCTCCAAAAATACCCAAATTCTATGGTTAACTTTTTATTTCAAGATATTTCAAAAAAAAAAAAAGGACTTTATCTCTGTGGCTAATGTTTTGCAATTGATTATGTAAAAAATATTGAGGTTTTTAGCTTTTTTCCCCCTACTTTGATCATTATTTGAAGGTGCCTTTCTTTCCTAAGCTGTCCGCAAGAAATAGCTGCATAGGTCTTATGTATGATTATATTTATACTACCTGAAAGCTCTTCTCCCAAACAACCTCTTTAGTCACTTTAAGAGAACCAGATGTATGATAAAGGATGGCAGTCATCATTAAAGAGCAGACAGGGTCCTAACATTACATCTATTTCCTTTAATCAACCTTTTATCTTAGATGAAATGGGGAGAGTGGCAAAAAACACTGCTCAAAGTAAATAAAAGTCTGTCTAAAATATATTGAGATGAAGTCTGTTTTTGACAGAAATTCTTTTTTACAGTTCAATATAAAAGGTTACTCTAAAGAAATTTAATTAAGAAAGTGTCAGAATCAAATAAGATGTAGAAAGTCTCAAGAAATGTGTAAATTAGAATAACCTTCAAATTGATAAAGCACTTTAAACAATCTAAGAGCAGCTCTGAGTTAAGACAGCTGGGCATTTGCTTGGAATAATCCTGGAAAAATCAGGGTTTGGATTTTGTGCTCCACTTGCCAATTAGAAGCAAATGGCGATTCCTTAGGGTAGTCTCTAAATTCATCACGTTATTACTTCACATAGCCTTTCTCTTCCTTGGATGAACAGAAGGAAACTGCATGGTACAGCACTCAATGAAATGTAAAATAAGGATTAACAAGCCATTTTGGAGATTTCGCAAAATTAAGCTTCATCAACCAGCTTGACTCACGGCCAATCTGGCAAAAAGCATCCTAGAAAGAAAACTAACAGTCAAGTGACATGTAGCACAAAAAATTTAAATAACTCCCAGAAGCATTAAAATCATGAAAAGGTGCATTGTGTTCTGTGATCAACCAAGTCCATTACTAGAATAACAAGAGATCATTCTGTACTCAATATGCAAGTCCAAAACAGCCCACTGGCCCACCGTAAATTCTGCTTAGGAAACAAATAGTACATTTCCCTACCTATCTCCACAGAAAAGAACTAATCGTGGGGAAGAATGCATAGGATGGTGTGGAGACTTATTTTCCCTTTATGTGAAAAAGACACATGACACATCCTTACAGAGCTAAGGTGTGGCAAAGGCCATTTCTAGAAGATTGAATAAATCTGAAGTCTGTTTAGTCTGAATATGTCTTTCATGTACAAAACAGAATTGTTAATACAGTCAGGTAAGCTTAAGAACATAGTCAATATTCGAAGACTGCTTAAAAATGGAAAGTTGCATTTTGGTCAATTATGTTTTATGATTCATTTTTTCATTTTTTAAAAGACTTTTCATATACAGTTCTATCTCTTCTGGTAAGTAGTCATATTTTTTAGTCTGGCAAGGATATATGGGCTATTTAAAAAACAGGATTTTGTCCTATTTAATAGCTATTACATACTGTAAATCAGAATGTACAGCTGAGAGCATTGTAAAAAGTCATATAGTTCATTTTCTATCTTCAGGCAAGATTACATTAAAGTAGTTCAGGCCCAATGTCAGTAATTCTTATTCTCACTGATGGGGAAGGAGAAAAAAAATATGTAAGTGTGAATGTATTTACTTTTCATGAAGTTTATTTATGTTTAACCTAGAATTTCTATGCTACTCTAACTTAAACCTATTTCCAAGTGTCCATGTCTCCTAGTCTGAAAATAAATCACCAATGTCTTCCTTTAAAATGCTTGCATATTGTTATTAAAGATACTAGAGCAACTAGTCATATAATCATTAGATCGCACCACACAACCTTATACAAACATTAATTTCAGATAAATTAAACATTTGTTTTTTTTAAAGATTTAATTTATTTATTCATGACAGACACAGAGAGAGAGGAGAGGCAGAGACATAGGCAGAGGGAGAAGCAGGCTCCATGCAGGGACCTTAACATGCTAGCTTAACATGACATCAGAAAGAACCAGAGATGCTAAGTTCTAGGAAGAACATGGAAAAGTTATTACCAAAAGGATCAAAATGAAAGGCTTTGGACAAATTGAAGAGGTTCATCTGTCATCTTTGGAGGGGAGGGGGGAGTTAAAATAGCAAAGAAGTAGAGTCTCTTTCCCGGCAATAGATCACCTATTTGTTCTTAGCTTTTTGAGAAATCATTGTACCAAATTCCTACTGTTCCTCTTGAAATTCATTATGCTAAGTTATGTTTATAAGTGGAGATTTATCACGACTCTGTCAAGAACTGTGAAGGCTCTGAGATTTTAAACAATTTGTAAGCTAACAAGTTGGCCTGTCAATATTCACGGATACTGTAAGAAGACACAAAACTCCTAGGTCAGAGACAAAGGATTTTATTACTTGCAGCACAGCAAGCAGCATGAGTTTCATGGTTAGTCACTTCTGCTTGGTGTTCAAGTCCCAGGGGGTGCTATGCAGGGGCTCAGGTGGATGCTGTCTTTACCGTGGGCTTGCATTATACCTAAAGAACCCTGGGTTTGGAGAACAGGAATTGTTCATAATGGAGCCTTGCCCTGAAGGAAAACATTATCTTTACTGTAATAAACAGTAAATAACCCTACTTTTTGCTCTGAATGCAGACACTAACTTCTAATGCTGTTCATATTACAAATATCCTTACAAAAATAGTTCAGAACAATAAGGCATTTAAGTACCTCTGCCTGTAACACATGCAGAAATGTGAGATGCTCCCCCACCCCAAACTCTCATGAAATAAACAACGAAACTTGTGAAGACTTTGATGAAAATTGCATTATAATTAATTTGGAGAATGACTTCATCTTTCCTATACTGGGTTTCTCAATCCCTGAACACTGTATGCCATTCCATTTACCTGTCTTTTATCTGTTTCAGATAAAGGTAAGATTTTTTCCACTCTTGGATATTTTCTGGTTTCTGCTAATGTAAATGGTATTTTTAAAATATTATATAAAACAATATAAAGCAATTGTCTAATTCCCTTGGTGTACAGGAACACAATGATGATCTATCCCACCATCTTTCTGAATTGCTTCCTAGAGAAGTTCAGAAATTCCTACTCTGCTTTATTAATTGATAGCATTCCACAAATATTTATTATATGTCCTTGGAGTGACTATAAAAACAATTAAGCATTACGTAGCTCTTACTATGTGCCAGGTACTATACTGATGCTTTCCATGTACTTTCCAAGTAGCTCTTTTACTTCTCAAAAACACTCTGAGATAAATTCTGTTATTCATATGAGGACAATGAAACAGACGGGGTATGTTACTTGCTCCAGATAACACAATGGCAAGCAGAAGAGCATGCTAAATGCCCTCAAGGAATTCCCAGTCCAGCCTTAATATTTACATATGTGTGAAAGCTTTAATTCCTAAATAACAGTGACCTTCCTCTCCAGAAGGGAGTTTCTGGGATTAGCTGAAAGGTAGCTATGGACCTCCTGTCAGAAGACTTAGGTTGGAGTCCTGCACCATAAACTCCTAGCTTTTCGACATATACAGGCAAATAATGTACTACTTTAAGTCTTCATTTTCAATGCCACAAAGAAAATGCTAATTGTTCTCTAAATTTCACAGGTTTAGCAGGAGAAACAAGTGAGAAAATGACAAAAAATTGTGTAAAATGTCCTAAAATGTAAGTGAAGTGTAAACTGTCATAAAATTGCAGGTATTGATCCTTACTCTCCTATTTAGGCGGTGTCTACATAACATCTGTCCATCCTACTTTTACCTTCAGTTCATTTCAGATAAATTCAGCAAATACTTGATTGGTTACTAGAGACTAGATTCAGTGCAAGATGCTGGGAAAATAAACATTAATAAGGTGTGATATCTGCCTTCAAAGAACTTATAGCCCAGAGGGAGAAAGAAAGACCCACTAGCCAGGCAATTACAAGAATGTGAGTCACTCGTTAAGAGGGATGTAAGACAGCACTATGGGAATGCAAATAAGAGACATCTAAATCAGGTTATGTTAGGGTCGTTAAGGTCGTTGTACAGTCAGGGTCAGCTGCTCAGAGAAAGGAACACCTGAAGATGAAGCAGGAGTCCATTAAGGGATTTAGCGAGTGGTTTATGCAAAGTCTCAGGCCACATCTGAGGGACTCTGACTTGATGTATAACTAGAACACACAAGAAGAGTGTAAAAAATGAGGCTGGACTAATCATCAAGGTCCAGATCACTAAAACTTGTATACCATGCTTTTCAGGAGGCCAAATTCAGAAAATTCAATGGAGAATTTTAAAGGATGGCATGAACAAATCTGCATATTAAGTCATTTTCCCTGGTACTAGGATAGAAAACAGCATAGTTCTGGCTATGTCTGGCATCATAAAGTCCAATTAGAAGACTTCAAAAATAATACTGGGCATATGTCACCCAGATGATAACATTCTAAACTAAGAGAATGACAGAAGGATTTGAAATTAAAAGACAGATTCAATATTTAATAGATATGGTATACAAACCTTGTTGGCCAAGGGCTATGAAGATGAAGGAAAAGGACGCATCAAGACCTTCTGAAAGCATAAAAATCCTAGAAGAGAGCCGAGGCAGTGACATTTGAAATCAGTCGTAGCAGCATTTTTCTAGGTATGTTTCTGAGGCAAGGGAAATAAAAACAAATATAAACTGTTGGGACTTTATCAAAATAAAAAGCTTTTGTACAGTGAAGGAAACAATCAGCAAAACTGAAAGGCAACCTACTGAATGGGAGAAGATATTTGCAAATGACGTGTCCAATAACAGGCTAATATCCAAAATACACAAAGAACTGATACAACTCAATACCCAAAAAAAACCAACACAATTTAAAAATGGGCAGAAGACATGAGCAGACACTCTAAAGAAGATACACAGATGCCAACAGATACGTGAAAACATGCTCAACATCACTCATCATGAGGGAAATGCAAATTAAAACTATAATGAGGTATCAACTCATATCTGTCAGAATGGCTAAAATCAAAAACACAAGAAGCAACAAGTATTGGTGAGAATGTGGAGAAAAAGGAACCCTTAGGCACTATTGGTCGAAATGCAAGCTGGTGCAGCCACTGGGGAAAACAGTATAGAGGTTCCTCAAAAAGTCAAAAATAGAACTACCCTATGATCCAGTAATCATACTACTGGGTATTTACCCCCCCCCCCAAAATATAAAAACACTAATTTGAAGAGATGTATGCATCCCTATGTTTACTGAAGCATTATTTACAATAGCCAAATTATGATGTCCATCGATAGATAAATGGATAAAGAAGTAGTACACATATTTGTATACACACACACAGAGACACATGCACTAGAATATTACTTAGCCACAAAAAGAATGAAATCTTGCCATTTGCAACAACATGGATCCAGCGAGTATGATACCAAGTGAAATAAGTCAGAGAAAGACAAATACTATAGGTCAATTCCCCCATATGTGCAATTTAGGAAACAAAACAAATGAACAAAGTGGTGGGAAAAGACAGACAAACCAAGAAATAGACTCTTAATTATAGAGAATAAATGGATTGTTACCCAAGGTGAGGCTGGGGGGATGGGTGAAATAGGTGGTGGGGATTAAAGATTACACTCATCAAGATGAACACTGAGTAGTGTACAGAATTGTTAAATCACTGTATTTATTGTCCATGTGAAACTAATACAACACTGTATATTAACTGGAATTAAAATTAAAAAGTTGATTTAAAAAAAAAGAGGGACTTCCTGTGTTATTTGCCTAGTCACTGAATGGGTGACAATAAGTAAAGTAAATCTGCAGAAAAAGATAACACGAGGCAGAAGGGGAAGGCTCTGAAAACAAGGCACTAAACACCATTTTTCTCTTCTACGATCTGACTGAGAAAACACACATATGGATGAACTATTCACAGCAGGACTTGATAAATGCTAGGGTCAATGAAGCCAACAGTTAATAAAAAATTGTATCAGTAAGTTGTACCACACCACTGTATCATAGAGTGAAGCAAACAAACAAACAAACAAAAACCCTGACAATATTAGTTTGGACATATGTTTGAATAAAAATAAATCCATTTGTGAATATTAAAATGACATCACTTTGTGTAATGAAGCTTTGGAGAAGGATATTTATTCTTATGATTTCATCTTTGTCAAAAATGACGAGTCCAAAGAATCTTTGCATCTCCGGGCAAAGAGGTTTCTAAATGTCAACCAACTAACCATCGCATGTTGATGTCTCTCTACAGATTCAGCAATACTAGCTTAGTCCAAAATTTGATCCCTTGTCACAGACCTGATTAGACAACCGCAAAGGTGCTAGAACTTTATAAATTAAGCCCATCCTTTAGCAGGATGCTTTCCCCAACATCATACAGAGAAAAACAATGAAGAAAACCACCTGCCTTGGGATGCCTGGATGGCTCAGAGGTTGAGGTTGAGCATCTGCCTTCGGCTCAGGGCATGATCCTGGGGTCCTGGGATCAAGTCTGCATCGGGCTCCTTGCGGGAGGCCTGCTTCTCCCTCTGCCTGTGTCTCTGCCTCTGTGTGTGTGTGTCTCTCATGAATAAAGAAAGAAATAAAATCTTAAAAAAAAAAAAAAAAGAAAACCACCTCTCAGGTCAAGTATGTGGTGAATACCCTTTTAACTAAGTCAGAAGGACACGTCATCTGATTTAATCATTCATTCTTTAACCCCTACCTATTTCTTGGGATGGTGAGGAGAAATCACAGGAAAGGAAGGAAGGAGCACAGAACATGATTTCTATTGATCTCCCTTTCAGCCCCAACTCAGAGACTTCCTAGCTTGCAGGCAAGTCATGGCAGGGCTTCAACGACATTTCTTCCCTTTCAAAGGAGGAATTGCAGGGCCTTGACAATATATATTAACATGTTTGGAAAATGCTTGGTTTTCAAAAAATGTCTGATGAATGAGGACTCCAAGACATATACTGAACAAAACAAAATATAAAACAAAGAAGATAAATACGGCCTTTTGGGCACCATCAAAAACATAGCTTCACGGAAACAGAAGGGACGCAAGGCTGCCTCCCAGGTAAGTGGTCCTCCCTTCAGAGGATAAACCAGGAATCAAGGATGCAGCTGGAGCTTAGGGGGACAAACTAGTACAATTAATTTTTAAAAACCTTGAGGGTGGTCATAAAGTCTAGAAGTTGGTGAGTACCCATAACGAATGGCACGTTCTTACTTTCCAAGCCACAGTATCTTCTAGGACGTATGTATCTGTTTCCAGACTTTACAATCTACACAATCAACACATAAATGCTTTAACGAAGATCACGAAGCCTCTCTCTCTCCCCTTTACAAATCCACCATTCTTTAAATTGCAGTTAAACCTTCAGTTTTCTTTCCCTTTTAAGATTGCCACTGAAGTTCTTCTTTCACTTACACAGAAATGCAGGCACAGATGGGGGGACATTTTGCCTTCACGACAGGATGCCTTGTCTAGCATGCTGTACCCCCAGAGGTGGCTCCGAGCCCACCTGATACCATGAGGGATGGGAGTGCGACTGACCCCCAACACCAAGCAACAAAATGTGCCCCCGGGAAAACCTGTACACAAGAAATGGGCCCCCTGGACAGCCTGACCCACCCAGTAGCAAATGAAGCTGTTGGCTGCTGATAAAAATAACCTCAGGAAGGAGTGTTCATCTAATGTTCACCAACAAAGCAGCGATCTGTGCTGTGACAATCATTGGGTCTATAAACAAAAAGGCCTGCCTCTCCCCTGCCAATTCTCCACGACCTAGCAGCCAAGCTTCTGGGGAGAGAGGGAGGGAGGGGGGAGGGAGGGATGGAGGGGGAGAGAGGGAGAGAGAGAGAGAGAGAAAAAGAGAGAGAGAGAGACTCTTCATCACTTCTTAGAAGCTCATTCCAACAGGCCAGGTCACAAGTGGAGCCTAGCGCAGAGGATGCTACCCCCTGGCTTGCAGTTCTCTTTCCCTGGCCTGCTGCTGCGGGGACAGGGCAGGGTAGGACATGGTGTAGGGTGGCAGGGGAGGGCCGGGGGGGGGGGGGAACTCTGCCCTGGAAAAATTTTTTCTTGTTCTTTTTTTCATGCTCTCCCTCTCTACATATTCCCCTGGGAGGGGGGCTCTTCTGAGCTGACCTGTGATCCCCCAACATTCACGTGCTGAAGTTCTCACCCCCAGAACCTTAGAACATCTGCGAGGACCTTTAAGGAGGTAATTAAGCTAAAATGAAGTCTTTAGGGTGGACCCTAATCCAATATGACAGGTGTTCTTACATGAAGAGGAGATTAGGACACACAAGAGGGACACCAGGGGCACGCACACACAGAGGGATGATGATGTGAAGAGGCAGAAAAAGGACAGCCATCAGCAAACCAAGGAGAGAGGGAGGAGAGGGGCCTTCGGAGAAACAGAACTTGCCTACACGTTGGTCTTGGACCATCAGTCTCCAGAACTGTGTGAAAATAAATTTCTGTTGTTTAGGCCATCCTGTCTGTGGTATTTATGAGAGCCCTAGCAAACTAATACAGGATGCTTTTTAAAAGCCAGGCCAACATACACTTTATTACAAAATTAAATCTCCCAGATAAATACATTCAATACCCTATCAACAGAAGAAAATAAAGCTGGAACCTTCCTCACACTTTCATATGGGGGCAGGCAGGTAATTCATCTAAGTAAATGTGCTTCCAAGCTAGCTTTTAAACAAGAGTTCTAATCATCAGTGGACTTTTCACTCAGCAACCCTCCTCCACCTCTTTAACATCGTTTTTACAACTCTCAGTTCAAGAGCCACTTAAGAAATAAATGATTCATGGCAACTGAAAGCATGATAATTTTCTGTGAGGCATAATGGTTGGGTTTCTAGGTCTATGGGTAATAAAAAAAATGCCATCCCTTAACCCTTTTAACTTCTCTTATGGAAAAAAGCCAAAAAGATCCCCAAAAAGACCTATAAAGATCAAATCTCTCCTTTGCAATAAAATCCTACCTCTGAGAAAGAAAATTAAGGGATGCCTGTGACTCAGTCAGTTGAGCATCCGACTCTTTTTTTTTTAATAAGATTTTTCAAATCTCTTGTAATCTTTTTTTTTTTTTTTAAGATTTTATTTATTTATTCACGAGAGACACACTCAGAGAGAGAATGGCAGAGACACAGGCAGAGGGAGAAGCAGGCTCCATGCAGGGAGCCTGACTCGGGACTCGATCCCGGGTCTCCAGGATCACGCCCTGGGCTGAAGGCGGTGCTAAACCACAGAGCCACCCAGACTCCCTGAACATCTGACTCTTGATCTTGGCGTCCTGAGTTAAAGCCCTGTGTTGGCCTCTATGCTGGGCATCGAGCCAAGAAAGAAAAAGAGAGAGAGAGAGAAAGAAAGAGAAAGAGAGAGAAGAAAATTAAACTTTTCCTTTAGAAAAACTAGTTAAAAAATGCACATTTCTGGCTCTATCCAAAGATAGGATGTATTGAGTCTTGGATTTGAGAGAAGGATCCTGTTCATTCGTAAGACATTAACCTTTGAAGGTTTTCTGAATTTTGCCGGGCCAAGATTCCCACTTTCACAGGCAGGGCTATCTACAAAAAGGGGTAGATTGCTTGGCCAGTCATAACACGCACCAGCAGTGTCACCTTGGGCCAGATGCTTAATCACACTGACCTTGTTCCCTAATCTGTAATCTAGGGAAAACACACTTCTCTTACAGGGTTGTTGAGAGAATTAAATTGGATACTCAAGTAACAGCAGAGTCTGTAAACACAATATTTTTCAAAAATTGGTCCACAGACTCCACACGTCAGACACCTGGAAGCTTAATGAAATCTTGGGTCCCGCTCTATATCTGTAGACTAGAATGGGGTCTGGAAACTGGCATTTTTTAAAAAGGATTTTATTGATTTATGAGAGAGAGAGACAGAGACAGAGAGAGAGAGTGTGAGCATGCATGGGTGCATAAGCATGAGAATGGGGAGGGGCAGAGAGAGAGAGGAGAAGCAGACTCCCCGCTGAGCAGGGAGCCTGATGGGGGGCTCCATCCCAGGACCCCGGGATCATGACCTGAGCTGACGGCAGATATTTAACTGACTGGGCCACCCAGGAGCCTCTGGAAATTGGCATTTTTAATAAGCATTTTAAACGATCTTATTAAAACACAAACCTGGCCATGCTGCTCCCTGCTGCAGAGCACCCAGCCTCAACGCTCTGCCCTCCCAGTCTCTTCTCACTGCCCAAGTCTGCTCTGCCCAAACTGGTCTCTGAATTCCCACCAGCCATGGTTGTTTTGTTCACATTTCAGCTTAAATGTCACCTCCTCACGGGGTGGGGGGGGTCTCCCCAATTGCCCAGTCATTCCTAATAACATAAATATATTTTATTTCTCAGCCCAGAACCTAATACCTGCTGATAGTCCCTGCTTTATGTGGTTATCTCCTCCCACCAGAAAGTCAGAATAGGTAGCTTGTGAGCTGCTTTATCCACTGCCTAGCCTGGTGCCCGGCATACAGTAGGGACTCAATAAACGTATCCTGAATGGATGAACACATCAGTGAATTACAGGCTGCACTGATGCCAGCCTTGGCGAGGTTCTCATACTGTATGTGGGGGGCTGATAGAAAAGTTCCATTTCCTACCACACAACAGGGTGACCATGAAGTAGAATTTTCTTTGTGCAATATCTGTGGCTCAAGGGAAAGTGTTAAGTATGATTTCTGTAGACTGATCCCATTATAATAAAGAAAGCTGGCATTTAAATCAGTCCTATAGCTTCCTAGTTGTTTGTAAAGTGAGGCACTTCTTTTTCTCCCCACACAACTGGATTTCCCATAAATTTCACATGGCACGTCCTTAAACCAGTTCGCTGTGCGTACTTTTTATGAATACCAAAATCACCTCACTTAAATGCTCCTACTTACTGATAAAAGTAAAAGTATTGTCTTTGGAACAAAATATCCCTTAACAACAAAACAGTCAGGTCCAGACAGTATTATAAATCTATTCATGTTATAACCGTTCTCAGCCCCTTTAGAAACCGTGGAACAATGGAGCCCATCCACAGGCTCTTGTGTGCCACTCTCTGGAAAATGGACAGGCATTCTGACCACAGAAAGTCTAGAGAAGAGGCTTTATAAAGAAGGCTATCCGAATGCATTTCTGCCCAACTTCATTGTGTAGGGAAGGATTTCAGAGACCCACAGGTATATTAAGAATAAAAGAAACCTATGAATAGATGGCAGTTCAATTTTAGTAGTGGCCTCTCCTCTCCCACTAATTCAGAAAAATTTATTCTATACAATTAGTTTCCCAGCAAAGACCCTGCCACCCATCCTTCTCATAAGGAAAAAGCAAAGTGAAAATCTCCACCTCAGGACTTTTAATTGGTCATCCCATGCGTGTCTTTCCGGCACTGAGTTTCAAACTAACAACAAATGATGGAGGAGGGCACATGGTTTACAGAGAGTGACAGAAAGGAAAAATGGAAATAGTTGGTTGCAAGGCAGGAGGCCAGTGTTATGAAAGGAAAATAAGGCCCCTTGTGGCCAGACCCATGAGGAGTTAAGTACATACTCCACCTCAATTGGTTTCTGACCTGCTGGGGGCACATGGCCACCAGGATTTACAGATGGGAACACAGTCCAGTGGAGAGGAGTGTAGGTGGCACTTAGAGAAACCCATTCCCTCAGCAGCTGAAACTAAAAATAAACAAAGGGACAAGGGAGTGTTGCCATCGTTTAATCTCTTCTCATCCTTTTTCAAACTTCCTTGCTCCTCCATTCACAGTGGCTTGTTAACCTACAGCACCTAACAAGTATCATGCTCTCTAACCAGGAGGTTCTCAATGATGGGTGTATTACCTGATTGGGGGGCGGGGGGGGGGGGGGCAAGGGGGAGGCGCCTTTCAAACAGCACCAAGGTCTGAGGTACCTGGGGGGCTCAGTTGGTTGAGAGTCCAACTCTTGATCTCAGCTCAGGTCTTGATCTCAGGGTCATGAGTTCAAGCCCCTTGTTGGACTCCACCCTTAAAAAAAAAAAAAAAAAGACCCACCAAGGTCAAGACCCCTTAGGGCATGTTAATCAGAATTACTGGGGGCAGGCCCTGGACATCACTAAGTATTACACCTCCCCAGGTAGTGCTCTTATGCAGTGAACCACTGTTCTAAAGTTATCTAGAGTGAAAGAGGGAGAAAGATAAAGGTGAGACAGATCAGATGATCTGCCCCAACAGAGGGGAAAAGTAAAACCAGAACCCAGGGAAGCGGGGGGACTTAATGGGGAAGGGAATGCAGCAGCGACAATGTGAGGCCCCTGTGGGCTGTCAGTTCTTTGACAACAGGAAATGTGGTAATAAGAAATGCTTGCAAACTCAGGAAGATGCTTGGCAAGAAAAGACAGGTGCAAAACCAACGCGGGCCTAGTTTAGCTCTCTCAAGTTGGGAGACAGGAGAGAAGATGATACTTGCAAGGAGGCTGCAGCCAGACCAAGAGGTGGGTGTCAACCAAGACCCCAAGGATGAAGTGTGCAGACAGGAAAGGTAAGGTACGGACTTCCACTGCCCGGTGGCAATGATGCAACATCTCTTCACGTCATTGGTTCACCTTCAGGTGAAAATTTTGGTATTACACTGAAGCAATGAAGAACTTTAAAAAAGAGGTAAGAGCAGCTATGTAACCCCTACTGCATGCTTCCCAATGCCTACAGAAACATTCAAAATTACCCTGTTCACTCAGCTGACTGCTAGATCACATTGATCTTCAAGAATTTATTACTTGATGATGTTCTTGAGTTCTCAAAAGGCAAAGTTCTCTGATGTCCCTATAAACGTGCAGTTTTAGGGATGTCTGGGTGGCTCAGTGGGTGAGCCTTTGGTTCAGGGAGTGATCCTGGAGTCCCGGGATTGAGTCCTGCGTGGAGCCTGCTTCTCCCTCTGCCTGTCTCTGCCTCCCCCCACTCTCTGTCTCTCATGAATAAATAAATAAAATCTTTAAAAATAATAATAAAAATAAATGCACAGTTTTCTCCCAAGGCTGGTATAACACTACACTCTGTTTCTTTCCTCTAATTCACAGAAATTGGGTCCCCCTTGCTGATAAATGGGTCCCACAATCTGTATGGTCTGCCTAAGTAACATTTCATACTCAACATGTAACAAGAGCAAATTTTACACGATGATCAAAATATTCATTCACGTTCATAGCTACTTAGGAGTGCCATGGAAAAATCAGTTAAGCCCCAGTGCGAGGTACTTACAATTTTCCGAGTACCACCACTGGAATCTAGAAATGAATAAAGATATGAAATCTATGTGATACATGCTTATCTTCTCCTTCACCACATTTTTCGCCTGATTAACCTGAGAATTCTGATAACAGAGTACACCCAAACCTGCACTGTAGGAGGCTGTGGGACTGGTAATAAGAAAAATATAAACATGATAGCCTTTAATAAAAAAAGACATGAAAATAAATACATGTGGAAAAAATACTAGCAAGGCTCGCTAAGTATCATTAGGCCAATGATATAAGATCATGCAGAATTTTCTAAAAATTGGAACAAATCTGAAATACCCCACTTTGTACTAGTGTCTTACTTCTGAGTTGAGAACCCACTGGCTACCACACGTTGTTTTCTTCATGTCTTCATCTCTCATCTCACTGCCCAAGATTTGGGGATGGGTGTGAGGTTTACTTAGCACGAGTCTGGGGCTACCTGGAGTGATAGATGCCACTGTTCCCTTCAGATTTTTCTCCACGGACATCTTTTTGACCTAACAAAACTATCTTCATCTTCTGGGACCCTGGACCCCAGGGGTTCTGGAATAAATGAACGTGGCTACAGTCCAGGCCTGTGACAGGGAGGTGAAACCACAAACCACAAGAGAACACAGACCTTGCGGCCATAACACAGCCATACCTGGCCTTCTTCCACCAAAACTGAACAGCTAACTTGGCATTTTATCAAGTCTAATGGGAAGCTAATGATGTGAAAGCAGACGAGTATTATGAGGGCTAAATTGTATGAAATGTGTAGGTGGCAGAGGGGATGGGAGGGTGGGAGTGGGAAAGAGGAAGGAACAGTTGTTTGAAATGTAATATCCTGGGATACAGTGAGGCTAGTTCACCAACCTTTGTCTACAAGTTTGAAATGCAAAATTTTCTGAAAACAGGGTTCATTTGTTACTTGGCTACCAAACCCATTTACTCCAAAAACTGACCTGAACTGACATTAAGGTATTTGATCATCCTCTGCCCTTCTAAATGTGAATATTCATCCACTCTGCTACAGAAATTACTGTTTCCTGGATCACATGGATTATGCTATTACATAACATACTGTATTAGCTTTCTAAAAACTGAGTTCTGGAAGACGTTTGGCCCCAGAGGGACTGCTGACCCCTACACAACTCTCCAGACAATGAATCCTCTGGATTTAATCCTTTTGTAGTTTCCCCACATCATGCAGTATTCACCTGACCTCTCAGTCAGCTTGTCAATGATTTCAATGACATTATGTTAGTAGACAAATTCACAGGGAACAAAACTGGGCAAAGCTGAAAAACAGGCATATCATGGACTCTTGAATGTAGCACATATGCTGCATTAAACATACATGCTTATCTTCTCCTTCACCACATTTTTCGCCTGATTAATCTGAGAATTCTGATAACAAAGTATACCCAAACCTGCACTGTAGCAGGCTGTGGGACTGGTAATAAGAAAAATATAAACATGATAACCTTTAATAAAAAAGACATCAAACTATATTTTTACTTATAAAAATTAATATCCCAAATGAAATGTCCAGAGATTTGCTAAAAAGCAAAGCTAGAGAGACAGAAAATGAGAAGAGACAGAAAGATTAGTGGTTGCCTGGGGTTGGCAGTGGGAATACAGCGACCACAAACGGGCACAAGGGAGCTTTTTGGGGTGATGGGAAAACCCTAAAACTGGAATGTAATGATAGTTCTATAATGCTGTACATTTATTAAAGACCAATAAAATCCCTAAAACAGGAGACTTTTATGGCATGTAAGTTATAACTCAATGAAGATATTAAAAAACTAATATCCTAAATTTCTAAAGTAACACTTTTTATGTCAGTACTTCTTCTTTCCTGATGTTTCAAATTAATACCAGTTGAAATGGAGGAGAGAAAGGCAATAAAGGGGACCTATTCCTGATTATCAAGGGAAAAAGAAATTTCACCCATAGATGACTAATTCTATATCTAGCCAGAGAACACAAATTTCTTCTGGATAGTCCCATATCCTTAGGAAATAAAAATCAAAATTATTTTTTAATATGTCATATGTTCCTCTAATTATAGCATACATCACACTGAATAATAGTATTTTATTTGCCAGTCATCTTCAAAGAGAGTATAAACTCCTGAGGGCTGGGACGATGTCACGGTTTGCCCTGTATTTTCAGGACCTTTTAAGTGCTCGATAAATGATTATATTGATTGCAATGATTTCTTTCCAAGGACTGTCTATCACATTTCCATTTGCTTGAACAATATAAAGCAAATTTAAATGACATTCCCAACTTTCTAGATCAGGGTTTCTCACCTTCAGCACTATGGACATTTTGGGTCAGATAATTAATTTTTCCTGAAGAGGGCTGTTTTGTGCATTGCAGAATGTATGACAATATCCCTGGCTTCCACCCACTGTACGCCTCTCCCCACTTATGACAACCACAAAGGTCTCCAGATGTGGTCAAATGTCTCCTGCAGGACAGTGGCCCCAGGCTGAGAACCACGGCTCTCACTAGAAAGAGTGTAAGACAGAGCAACCCAAACTAATGTGTTGGCACTTCAGCAGCGCCTTTTGTGTTCTCACTTTCTGCAGTTCATCAGAAGATCCAGAAAGAAAAAGCGTATGACTAGGAAATGATGATTTTCTGACCACAGGCCTTGGCACATTATAGGGAGAAAAAAAGGAGAACATTCTTTTTATTCTTTCTGTCACTGTGGAGATGCGAAAGGCTTATTCTAATCCAATGCTGACAGTTTTTAGGATATGTGGAGCTGCAAAAATACATAAGAGAAAGGTCCAAATGCCAAATGGCCCGTGGCTATAAAACAGTATAAAAGAAGCATGTTCATTGCCAACACTGGGCTGTTTATTATGAGTTGTATCTAGGAGAACAATTTTGAAAATGCCATTGAATATTTATTGAAAGAAAAGATTTATAATAATTTGGGTCCTGACATGCCACTATTAGCAAATCACTCAGCCAGTGGGAAAGGTTAAGAGCCATGGTGGCATTAAATTAAGTCTAAGTTTCACATTTCAGCGTTTTATTTTTCTCAACAACCACAGTGTTTAATAATACTGTTCCAAATATCCCAGCACAAAGCCTGAAAAGCTCTTACCCATGCTGTATGCTCTTTTTAAAAAATTTTTATTTATTTATTCAAGAGAAAAAGAGAGAGAGAGAGAGGGGGGACAAGCATGGGGAGGGCAGAGGGAGAGGGAGAAGCAGACTCCCCACTGAGCAGGGAGCCTGACGTGGGGCTTAATCCCAGGACCCTGGGATCATGAACTGAACTGAAGGCAGATGCTTAGCCGACTGAGCCACCCAGGTGCCCTCATATTGCATGTTTTTAATGAAACTCCAAAGTTTTTAGTTTTAATTCTACTTTGGAGATAATGAACATTTCACATTGATGTTCAAGTTCAAGACACACATTTTGGGCAAAGTGACTATTACATAGCAAAGCAAAGGAAAAATATTCTTAACATCATCTGAATGTGTTAGATTTTTTTTTTTAAGGTCTTATTTACTTATTCATGAGAGACATAGAGAGAGAGAGGCAAAGACATAGGCAAAGGGAGAGGCAGGCTCCATGCAGGGAGCCCGATGCAGGACTCGATCCCAGGACCCTGGGATTACACCCTGAGCCAAAGGTGGACGCTCAATCACTGAGCCACCCAGGTGCCCCTCATCCGAATATGTTTAAATATTTACAAAGATTCATAATACTTTACTTGAAAACATCTTTATTTTTTATTTAGAAAAATAAAGGAGGATGCTTCTGACCTCAACGTCAACAATTTGGGCACAACATATGACACTATTCTAGTTTTCAACCACTTCTGCATTTATCAATCTGCTATATACAAGAAAAAGCAACCATAGACAGTTATGTGTCAGTTCTTATCATCTGAAAAGGAAGTATATCTTTTAAATTCTGTTTGTAAAAATGTTTATATTTTTTTCTCTGTACCTATCGGTAAACATAGGCAGGTTTAGGACTTTGCATATTTAACATATAATTCCTAAATCCACTAAAGAGAATGAATATACACAATATGCAAAAACGCTCTACTCAATCAAGCCCTAACTATACACATAATTATAGTATTCAAATTAGATTATTAATTTAGACATGCTCTATCATGTCAAGTATACACTAGCATAAAAATGTCTGAATAAGATTCAGTAGGAAGTAAAAAGAGGTAAAGAAAATCCAATTATTCTTAACAAATGAAAACTCCTACTACCTAACATTAAATATATATTCATGGGAAGATTAGTAGGAAATGCAGCTTAATTATTTACCTTGGTGGTGGGTAATAAATACAGTAGTGCCAAATCAATTCAACAAAATACTAATTCTGTGCCCTGGATTATCATATTTGCATTTGGATAAATTGGGACACATGAGGCATGAAATGGCCAAATTCATTTTCATTTTACTTCATTTGAGTTTCCTCACATATTATTCTAAATGTAAAATGCAATAAAATCATATATAAAATACCATATTGCTTTATATTATTATCTAAATTTTCATATGCCTCCACTGTAATTTCTCAACTACACTGGACTAAGGCTACTATAACACACCATGTGTAATGGTAACTACGAGAATTAAGATAGAAGCCTAACATTTTCATAAAACTTTTTAAAATTTATAAATGTATGGTCATTTTTAAAAATCAGCACCAATAACAAAAGATCAACTCACCAAACGCCGCAAAAGCATAAGCCCCTTCAGATTCAACTTTTCCTACTGAAGCTAAAATGTAAAATTGGCACCGTGAAGCTTGAAATTGAGATTTAAGGATAAGCACTGGTACTAGCATTTTGCTACTTGCTAGAAATTGCTTTCATCTGGAAGCTGCCATTTAGCAAGGTTCATAGATGGGTTTTTGTGTGTGTGTGTGAAATAAAAAAAATAAAAAACATAAACTTTTCAAACTGTCATAAAATTCCATGTTCTCATGAGTCTAACATTCCTGTATATTAATAGCTAATATCTGATTGAAAGTAGCGAAATTAGGTAAATCATAATTTTAGAACATCAGGAGCCACAATAGAGGTTGTAAAATTAAAATAAACCCTTTAGATTTATCCTGCATCATTTTACACTGCTCAAGTGTAAAATGCTCAAGACAAATGTTTTACTACTGTGGTATTAAATGGGTAACATAATAGCAGCTTTGGCAAGATAAAGCAAGCTACATCATTTAATGTTTTTGGAATATACAAGAATAATATTTTTTCTCTTTTAAAGATCTTTATTTATTTATGAGAGAGCGAGTGTGCGCAGGAGCAAGAGAGTGAGGAAGAGCATGAGCAGGGGGGAGGGGAAGAGGGAGAAGCCGACTCCCCACTGAGCAGGGAGCCCTACCCGGGGTTCCAATCCCAGGACCCCCGGATCAGGACCTGAGCCTGAGCTGAGGGCAGATGCTTAACCAACTAAGCCACTGAGGCACCCCGATATAAGAATAATAAGAGGAAAATCAGTAGCTTAAGCTTAATTTGGCTGATTCTTATTTCACACGCACACACAAGTCCACCCAGAACACTCCTCACATAGGACAGCGATTGCAACAACTGAACTGAATTTGTTGCAACAAATTTTCACTGCATCGCAAGTACCAAGTTTAACTATAATTTTGCAGTTTAAAATATTCAATCTCTTTATTTTATAATTCAGATGCTTTTTTTTTAAGCTTTTAAGAAAGAAAAAGATGCTCATTTTGAGAAAATTCTCTTCAATCTAACTTAATTACATACATTTGCATAAATAACCTGTGGCCCAATCAAATACAGACTGTAGCCAGCACAGTTTCTACTGCTGGTGCTTTGAGTGGACTAATAAAAACAATCTCTTAAATGTTCCACTCACTAATCTTTCTTTAGTAGCTGTTCATGAAGACACTGGCAACATGATGAGTGTCAAGAACCTACAAGGTGGGGATGCCTGGGTGGCTCAATGGTTGAGCATCTGCCTTTGGCTCAGGTTGTGATCCCAAGTTCCTGGGATCAAATCTGCATCAGGCTCCACAGGAGGAGTCCGCTTCTCCCTCTGCCTATGTCTCAGCCTTTCTGTGTCTCTCATGGGTAAATAAAATCTTAAAAAAAAAAAAAAAAAAAAGAACCTACAAGGTGAAGTCAGAACACTACCGTCTGGGTCCCAAGAGCTGCCTATTTATCCTCTGTGTTACCCCCACCCACCCAGTTATCTGAACCCTGTATGTCAGCTCTTTCAGCTCTAGAATTGGAGTAATTCTGCCTTTAAGTCAAAATTAAAGCCAAAATGGGTGAGGACTAAAATGTATGATATCAACTAAAATACATGGTCACTGTTTCCATCATCCCCATATACTCTGATTTGTCTATAATATGATGAGGATTGTTTTTATGACAAGCAAAACTTACAGGAAACTCTACTCAATATATCTCAAATATACCAATGAGCCAAAAGATTCATTAATAGCTACCAAAGGATCGGTTCAAAAGTACAAACCCTCTCAAGATGCTATGACCATGATAAAAGCTTAGTTTCCTTAAACTACCAAATAATATGCCACCTAACCCTCTTCCTCCCAGCATGCTCATTCATGGATACAATGAGACATGACTATTAGAAGAACCAAGCACTTTATCCACTGAGAAAGTGACTTTTTCATCCTTCCCACTTTCCCAAGTGCCCATGACCTGCTGTCAATGAAGGAGATCAATGAATGGAAAAGAAATATAAGAAATGACAATTCTATCCTCTACGCAGCTTCAGGTTCAGGATCATGGTTTTTTTTTTATTTTAATTTTTTTTAATTTATTTATGATAGTCACACAGAGAGAGAGCGAGGCAGAGACATAGGCAGAGGGAGAAGCAGGCTCCATGCACCGGGAGCCCGACGTGGGACTCGATCCCGGGTCTCCAGGATCGCACCCTGGGCCAAAGGCAGGCGCCAAACCGCTGCGCCACCCCGGGATCCCCAGGATCATGTTTTTTCATGATTTTATTTCTTTTTTTCTTTACCCTTATGTGCCACACCCACTTTCCAGATGGGAGGCCTAATGTTTATTGACAGAACAGAAAGCGATACAAGAAACAGCCACCATCATCTGTGTAGCTACAAGTTAACAGGCAGACCCGTCTCTCTGTTCACTGCTTCTTCTTTCCTATTTCATTCCTTTCCTTACCCAGCTCCTATTCCATCAAGCACCTCATTTTACTTTGCCTCTGGCTTCTGCCACTTTGTGTTCAAGCACTTGTCAAAAACTTCTCTCACCTAATCTCATGGCCCATCTCCTTTTCTTCCACCTGCCACCTTGGCCCTCAAAGTCACCATCCCCTCCTTGCTTCTCCCCTCTTCTTCCTTTCCCCACTCTGATCAATCAGTCTGAGTTCAGACCTCAAACCTGCACTAGGATTCATTCAAAAGTTGTTTTTTTTGTTTTGTTTTTTACAGGGCTTCTGTTTCTGCCCTCACCCCACACCCTCCATCCTTTACAAAACACTAGGAATAATCATTCTAAAAGAACAACCTAAAGTACCCAAATTCATCTAGACCAAGCATGGTCCAAAGACCCTTTTTTTTTTTTAAGATTTTATTTATTTATTCATGAAAGATACACACACACACACAGGCAGAGACACAGGCAGAGGAAGAAGTAGGCTCCATGCCAGGAGCCTGATGTGGAACTCGATCCCAGGACTCCAGGACCACGCCCTGGGCCAAAGGCAGGTGCCAAACTTCTGAGCCACCCAGGGATACCCAAAGACCCTTCTTAAACTGGCCCCAGCCTCTCTATCTCTGGCCTCTCCACCACCCTTGATGTACGCCAGCCACGTCTTTTATGCACTCTTTACAACTGCATCTTTTCCCCCCTTCATTCTGCTGAGATTCTTGAGGGCAGTGCACGGATTCTTCTTGTGTTTGAGGTTTCAACATCCAACAACATACCTGGTATCATATCAATATATATCTGGTAAATGCATAAATGAGTAAACATTATTCCATCTCAATCTGACTCAAACACCGCCAAGCTGCTAGTGATTATGTGTGAATTAGAGGGCCACTGCTCTCCTGAGAAAGTGTCAGGGAAAAAATAGTAAGGCCACAGTGGTTGCAATTCCTCAAAGCTGAATGCAGAGGTTGTAGTATTTGTGTGTGTAACTGTGTTACAGCTTGGCTTTTCTTAATTTAAAAAAAAAAAAATCACTACATTGTGTGGTTTTATTGCCTCTAACTCTTACCATGAGCTGCCTCAACATTAAAGTTTCCAATAGCTTCAGCGTGTTCAACCCTAATGGGAATGATAGAGGAATGGGTATGGCTGGGGATGAAGGGCCGGAGTGAGCAGAAGCAATATTCACAGTAATGCTTGAGTCACAAATGCAGTGAGACTAGATGCCCAAAGACTGACATGATTCCCCTTCATCACTTAGAGAATAAATCTGCAGAAAGGCTTATTACAGATGCAACACTGGGAGCTCTCTGAAGACTAGAATGACAGATGACAACAATGTTGACTCAGTCACACCTTTTGATACTTTTTAAAAATCAAAAGAAGCTGATCACTTGCAAATGCAAACGTGATAGGATGATAGGGTACGTAGGTACTGGGTCCTATGAAATCGTAGAGGAAGGTACCAAGCTGCTGTTGATCGATTTCAAATCTTTTTATTTGTTTTACTTGCCTACTCCATAAGGTCCGTAGGGTTTCCAGCGCTCTGTAATTTAAGTAAAGGCCCTCCAGTCAGGCCCAAATTCCCTATCCTTTGCAATAGTGTCTGTCTTTAGAAAATTCCATTTTTCACAAGTTTCTAGTCACTCACAGGTTTGAAAATCGTATAGGCCTATAAAATCAAGGAGGGGGAGTAGATGAAGTATAAACACAATATGCCAAAGTGTTATAACAACAACAAAAATAACTCAAAACCTAAGGAATACGAAGAACTCATTGAACAAATGCTGACTGCAATGTGAAATCAAGAAAAAATGGAGGAAGTGAGGCTCAGAGGAAGGATCTAAACATATTACAACTTGGTCATAAACTTTGCCTTTATATTGTGCATTTGAACTGGAGTTAGACTATAATACAGGCATAGGAGATTCGATGCAATGTTCCTATTCTAAGACAACATAGTTGACCCTTACTTATTAAACATATGTATTCATTTAATTTACAAAACACAGTCTCATTGTAAATAACATATGACACTGTTGCAATAATGTTACTGACACTTTTTTGTAAACTTTTTTTTTAATCACTAGAGAAAATATCATGTTTCTATGCTTCCCCTTTCTTCAATGAGAGTGACACAAGTATGTGACCCAAACACAGATCTTCATCTGCTAACATGCCTCTCTGCTGGGTCCTGTTATAGGGGTCCTGTTATCGGTCAAAGACTTTACGCTTCCTATTTCACAATGCTAACATGTGGTTTTCTTTTCTGAGCTTGTTGTATAAACTAAGCCTAAGTTCTTCCTCCACAAAGATATGGAGATGACACTATCTGTGCAGTCAATGCTGGATGCTGGCCATGGGCAAGAAGGTGGACAATGGGCCTTCCCGCCATCTCTTCAGCTCTATCCCAGGGTAACTATGGGGACCAAGCAAGAGAGTACAGGGTTATTTTGAGAAGCACAATATAGGGCATCTATGCAGCATAGTTTGATGAACCATCCTGAAAGCTCCAAAATTAGATGCAGAACGTACTGTAAGGAGCCCAGGCCTTGTCAGACAGCCATGTATTCCATTCTTGGCTCCAAAACTCACTACTGTGGCCCTGGATAGGTGCCCTGACCTTTCTAGGCTTCCGTTTCCACTTCTGAAAAACAGGATAATAAAGTAACTACCATATAAGGTCACTATGAGGATTAAAGTAAATACTGTATGTAAAGTTCTTAGCATGGCAGTTGGCACAGGGGAAATGTTCTATGTTAACTATTCACTCCAATTCTTATCCAGGAGACACCACCAATAAGGACTAGAAATGTGGCAGATAAACCATTCTCAGAGCTGCCTCCCCCCACCTCTGCCCCTTATTCTCAAATTCAGCAATGCCCAGCCTTGAGGGACTGTCTCTGCCACAGTGAATATGAACTGCTTGCTTGTAGACAGCCAGAAACTTGTATAATTCCCTAACACATCTCTCATGGATGTGTGAGGCAAGAGCTCTAGAAACAGAATCAGCGCTCAACTCCCCAAGTCATAAATGAAGATCATTTAAAACAACAGATAGGAGAGAGTAAATGATTTTCATTCACTTTATCCATATTAAAATTACCTTGTGTTTCCTGTATACATATATCTTCTGACAACCAGAGAAAGCGGATGTCAGAGAAGTTATTTGGAGATCTAGAGGTGGCCACAAACAAGCCAAAAAATAGTTAATACAGACAAGAAATAAAACAGAACCACATAAATTCTAAAGAATTAGTTAAAACTAAATTATGGACTCAGTCTAAGTCACAAAAGTGACCAAGGAAGACTTCAACTATAGAAATACTCAGAACAGACAGTTTATATTTGAAATGTAAATACTGATGGAGTCCAAGGAATATTTGTACTCTGACAAGGACAGTTAACATTGAAGCAGAAGATATTTCAAAGATAGGAAGAGGCTGTTGATGGCAAGGGCTCTTTTTGGCACACTGTGTCTGTGGGATTGTGTCCCCAGGCATGCCTGAGGCACTCTCCTGAAAGCTCATTCCCAGAAAGTTTTGATTTTTTTAAACTGACATTTTACTGACTTACAAAATTATATGTTTCAGGTGTACGACTTAATGATTTGATATATGTACATACCGCAAAATGATCACAATAAGTCTAGTTAGCATCTGTCATCACACAGTTACAACTTGTGATGAGAACTTTTGAGATCCACTCTCTTGGGCAACTTTCAAATACACAATATGGTATTATCGACTATAGTCACCATGCTGTACAGAGTTTTGATTTTAAAAAAAGAAAGCCAACTTTGAGCATCTGTCCTGACGTACTTTCAGTGGTAGAATACATTAGCTAAGAGGCTATACCAGTCTACAAGCAGTCTGTTGCCTATGTGCCTTATATAACAACTAGATTTTAACATCTAGAGAGCAGAATAAATATTTACCAAGAGTCAGAACACTATGTAGTATCTGGATGATAACCCAGGAAAGCCCTCCTCACCGCCCCCCCCCCCCCCCCCCCACACACACACACACTGTGGCCTCTCAATCATTCCCAACCTCCGAAGTTAGGTGAGAAGTTTGATAGGCTATGGACCAGACTTTTAACAAAGTACCCCGGAAACTGCTTCCCATGACCCTGGCATTAAGGCCTAGAAGAAGCATGCTTATTTTTTGCAAAATATAAATAGTTTCCATTTCTGAATATATAGTAAAATGTGTGGCAAAGTACAAGGACTCTCTCTGCCCCATGGTTGTTCTCCAGCTGGGACTGAATTCATGCTCAGGTATGATGCTCTTTGTGGATGGAGATGACAGCTGCCTGTGCTGGTTTTCTAGGCCATGTGGGTCACTGCAGCCACATCTGCAGGCAGGAAACAAACCAGAGAGCACCGTCCTCCAATGTGAACTGTCACATATCACTTTTACCCCCTTGATTCTCTGAATATATGAACAGGGAAGTAAAAAGCAATGGCATCCACTTGAAAGTAAAGGAGAAAATGTACTTCACCCCCTTGCACATCTACCTTGTGCTAGGCCAAGCAAGTTATTTAATAATAATTATGGTAATAATAATAACTCCCAGTCTTGGAGAACTATGTTGTGAGTCCTGGTAAGCACTTTGCATACTTTAATGCTTAACTTGAATTTCCTTATCTGTAAACTGAAGATAATAATACACATATCTTATTACTATGAGGATTAAAGGAGAATAGATGGAAAAAGTACTTTGCAAGTTGAAGCAGCAAGGTCAAAAGGGAGAGGATTTGAAAGAAACCAGTTAAAATCCCAACTCGATCTGATCTCACTGAGCTTCAGTTCCTCATCACCCAAGTGGAGAGGAAACCACCCACCCCAGTGAAGAATTGAGGGAGACAGTAAATTAAATAGCAGCTGGTGTGCATCACTAGAAAGTGTTTAATAAATGTTCATATTCTCTCTTCTGTTATACATGTGACCTGCTTCCATTAACCTCCATCAGCAAGCAGCCGTCCAATGTCCCTGTTATCCAAAGATGCATTTCCCTTTCATAGTAATGATGATTTTATCAGTCTAACGTGCCAGACACTGGCTCAACAGCTTTACAGCTATGAACTCACTTAATCCTCATCATAATCCCGTGAGGTACGTACTACTGTCATCCCCCATTTTATAGATGAAGACACTGAGGCAGGAGTTTAGCTAATTTGCCCAGATTAAAAACAGATGGTAAGCAAGTCAGGCGCTGAGCTGTCTGTCTACCCTCCTAACCATAAGGCAACAGTGCTGATGGGGGTGAGTCTGTTCGACATTCCATGCTTGGATCTATTCTCTTCTAGACATAAGCAATGGACGCTCTCACAAACCACAATGTGTTGACTAACTTTTCAGCCTCTGGAATAACATTTTAATATTTTTCTAGAATTCTTCAAAAACCTATGATTTGTTTTTAAATGCAGGGCCTATAACTAGCTCATCTTGTTCTATGTGTTGGAATGCCATAAATAAAAGCACTTCTCTTTCTCAAGATTGCCTAGATAAATCTTACATTAAGACACATCCCTGAGTTTGGTTTAAACATTTATTATAAATCCAAATTTAAACAAATATATATGTATATATACCTTCACACACATATAGGATGTGTGTTTAATGCTGTTAAACATTAACAGCTTAATGCTGTTTCATTAAACTAATGACTCTGATAGCAAATAACCTGAAAATTCTCATTTCGAATCTTCAGTCTTAAGTCATAGCAATACCATATTTATTTCAAAGTGTTCTTTTTACGAATTTAATTGACTCAAATATTAAATAAACATCAATGATGATAATGTATTGCTCTACTTAATGGGAATCTCTAGGGGACAGATGAAAAAGAAAGGTTCTAGAATTCTATCCTTCAAAGCAGGACAGGACAGCTACCCATAAATCATACTCTTTTTTTATTAAGATAATTAAGCCCACCAGTAGTACACTTAACTTTCAGACTCAACAAATGTCTGGGATGAACAATTCCCACTTTTTCTAAAACAAAGAGGATGTGTTCAAAAAGGGTCCTCTGCAAGCTCTCTGCACAATGCACGCTATTTTAAAACATGATTTATGTGTCTAATTCCTGGAGCTGCCTTGAAAAATATACTGGGTTCTTCCTCGCATGCTACCTACTAGGAGAAGACACTCCAATTTGAAGAGTGCCCTCTGTTTCAGACTACAAGAACGCTATATCATGTCAGCATTTTCATTAAATACTGTTCAAGCTGGACCTTAAACAAATGGAAGGGAGAGCCACAGCTGCAGCCACTGCAGAGACGGTTATCCCGCCGGGAGGCTTATATAAGAGGCGCAGGGCCGGCAGGGTGAAACCCAAGTGTCATCATCCAAATCCTATTTCTTTGAGACTTGCCCACATTCTTGAAATGTACGAAATCACAGACGATGGACGGATTTCTCATTTTATTTGCCTGATGGCACAAAACGCCGTGTTGACTTAACAACTTGTTTTCTCCCTAAACGCCTGGGCTCCAATGAGGGAGACGCTGGCAACTTCTGCCTACGGGAAGAGCGGAGTGGGATGCGCGCGAAGCCCCAAGGACTGGCTGGCTGCCGTCCCCAAAGACCCATCGCGTCCAGGGGTCACTCCCCCGAGGGCTCAGGAGAGAGGTAACGCGACCCCGCACGCTCCCTCCACCGCCAAACGCGGTCCAGGAGCTCGGAACGTGCAGTCAGCGGCAGGCGAAGCGCCCTGGGAGCACCTGTCCTCCCGCAGCACGTTTCCAACCCGCACACTCGTCCTCTCCCCGCGCGCCGGGTCCGCTTCTCCGCACCCCGACCTCCCCGAGCCCGAGCGCGGCCCCTAACACACGGGGGCCACCCCCAGCTTCATGCAAAAACGATCATGCCAACGCACCTCCCCTCCGCACGGCTCCCTGCAACTTCAGAAACTACAGTCAACTTACCGGGACGCGGAGACCGGGAGCCCTCCGGGGTGGGGCGGGGGGACCGCGCTCGGCTGCGCGCAACCCCGCTGGCCCCGCACCGCCCGGGCGGCTGCACGGCTGCTCGGCTGCTCGGCTGCACGGCTGCTCGGCTGCACGGCTGCACGGCTGCACGGCTGCTCGGCTGCTCGGCTGCACGGCTGCTCGGCTGCACGGCTGCTCGGCTGCTCGGCTGCACGGCTGCTCGGCTGCACGGCTGCTTGGCTGCTCGGCTGCTCGGCTGCACGGCTAGGCGCCGCCGCTCTGCACCAGCCGCCTCGCTCCGCCGCGCCCGGGGCCGGGGGCACTGGCCAGGGCGCGGCGGCTGCGGCGGCACCGGCCGCGCGGACCCGGAGCTGCAGAGCTGCAGGCGCCGCCGACCCCGGAGCGCGGCGCTCCGAGCCCCCGGCGCGTGTCTCCGGCTCCGAGCGAACGGCCGCTCGGCGAGGACCGCGGCACCGGGAGAGCCGAGGCGCCGTGCCCCGCAGAGCCTCCGGGGGGCTCCCGGGCGGCCGGTCACATCGCGCGCGCAGCACCGCAGTCCGCACTCGCCGCCGCGCCGCGGAGAATGACAGGCGCCGAGGCGGAGCAGCCGTGCGGGGCGCGGGGCGCCAGTGCGCATGATCCCGGCCGGCTGCGGCACGTCACGGGGGAGGGGGAGGGCGGGGAGGGAGGGGAGGGAGGGGAGGGCGGGAGGGAGGGAGGGGAGGGCGGGGAGGGGGCGCGCTGGGCGGGGCCGGGGCGGGGGCGGGGGGGGGCCTGGCGCCGCGCCCCGCTCCGCTCCCTAGCGGGGAGGCGCAGGAAGTCTCCGCCTCGGGGTTCTGCGAGCCCTGGAGCCGCGAGGTTGAACTTGTCTGCAGAGTCCATTGTCCTTGACCCCCCACCCCGCCCCGTGTGCTCTCAGGGGTCCCCAGGGCGCTGGGCAAGCCCCGAAGAGCCACGTTAGCTCAGGTATAGCTTAATCGTGAGGGCCTGCCACTGAGGGGACAGGGGTCCTCCCCACCTGGCTGTACATTACAGAATGACTTGGGAAGCTGGTGGGAGCCCTTTGCCCTGACCGCACCCCTGGAGTCCAGACTTAAGTACCGGAGAATCCCTGGGTGAGGCTCGGGTATCAGTAAGGTTGTAAAGCTTTCCAGATGATACCGGGGTACAAACAGCAGAGGTTTTTCAAAGCTGTAGCGTTTGTCAGAATCTTCTGAGCATTTTGAAAGAATGCAGATTTCTGACTCACTAGGCCTAGGCGTTAAGGGAAGATCCTTCATTCCTAACACGATCCCAGTTGATGCCAGTGCTGTGCTCTAGCACCGGACCACCTTATCCTTACTACCCTTAAGTATAGTGTAGGATCTGGAGCAGAGCTTCTGAAAGGTTGGGCTGTGTGAGAATCACCTGAGTAATGTTTTTGTTGGTTATTGTTTTTTAATTGCAGAGCACATTCTCAGGCCCTCCCCATGTGGTTCAGCCTCTGGGGCTCTGCTAATTCTGATGGGTCTGACGATGGGTGGTGTTTGAACAAACCTGGTGATAGTAGGCCAGCAACCTGGAGTTGGGCATGCACTTTTGCAGTGAGCAGGACCAAGCCAGGTCTAGAACTCAGAACATCTGAGTCCAAGTCTAAGCCCAAATGGTACTTTATGTTACTAGTCCAAATTTTCTATGATTATTATCCATTGCTTTACTTAGTAGGAAATATATATAAATCATGAAACACACACGCACACGACACAGTCTGATTCCTTACACATACTAAAGTGGCTTAAAGTTGGCTGAGGGAAAAGGCTCATTAAGAGGGGAGGGGTGGAATAAGGGATAGTAGATGGTCTGCACCATAGTGCATTGCAGAGGAAAGGGTATATAGCAGGAAACAAACCTTAGGTCCACCCTAGAGCCTGGGATAGCATCTTGGAGAAGATCCAGAAATTAGGCTTTGCCTCTGATCTCATAGCACAGGTTGAAACTGGGATGTTCAACAGTTTATGAATATATGGCATGTCACATATATTATCTCATTGAAATCTCACAATGGTCTGGTAAGTTGGATAAAAAAGATAGTAGGCCCATTTTATGGATAAAAAAGGAGGCTCTCTGGACATTAGTTGACTTGCACAAACAGTGGAACTTGAATCGGAGTACAGAGCTAAATATTGGATGTGACTTCTATAATTCTAAGGAAAATAACGATTCAGATCTTACAAGGAAAATGGTTTCTGTGTTTATTGTTCACATCCTTTAATGGCTATGCCTACATTTTGAGTTGTAAAGCAGTTCATTTTTGTAGAGAGGAAATGCAATTTATATCTTCACTTCACTTTTGCAGCTCTACAAATTGGAATGCAAAATGTTCTGAGAGCACCCCAGTCCCGGACCATTGCAGTTACATAATGCAGGCTTCACCAACAAGTTCAAAGAGCAACACTCATATTTTCTGGTGACAAGTATAATTACCATCTTCATTTTATCCAGGCCCAAAGAATCTAAGTGATTTAGACAAAATCCAGGCAAGCACCAGTATCTAGCCTCTCCTTTTACCAAATGACATACTGAAGATTATTTTTCATTTCCAAATTTTTCATACCAAGATTTACCATCATTAAATTAGAACCAAATGTATTTCAAAGCCACTCCTTGATACAGAACCAGAAGGAGGAGGAACAATTCCTGTGCTTGTGGTAAATGCTATAGTCTTTAGTCTCAGTCTGTGTAAAGTTTTGGAAGAAAGTACTTGATACTTATACACAATGCACAGGTTTGCCTTAGAATCCTACTCACCTTTATCTTTGCTTTCGATGTAATTTTTTCATAAAGCTATTCTGTGTGATTATGAAATAAAAAATTAATGAATGCTTCAAAGAATTCTCTGTAAATGAAGGAGCTACTTGCAGATTTTTGTTCAGTTTTTAATAAGAAAATATTTTAAATAAAATTTTAAAAAACCAGAGGTAGTATGCTAGTCATATTGGAACCTTTAGCAAAACCCAAAGTTGTCATTTCTGTTGTTAGAAACTCCAATAAAAATATTTATCTGTATAGTATGTGAATTCATTTGTATATTGACTTTACAAGATCCAGAATTTAATTATATAAAAAGTTAATTAGTATGTCCCACTGCCATTGTATTTTGAGCCACTATTATTGGCATTAAATGCATGAAATGTGTAATATTGGCTGAATATTGACTGTCTTATCATTGACTGTGTCTGCTTTCGAATTTGCTTCTCATTAGCTGGGAGGAATAGCAGCTTCATTTATTTTTTTCTCTGAGCTCTATATTCCTTATGGATCAGCAAAGCCTGTTCTTTGGGTAAGAATTTCTTCATTAAGTGCCTCTAAAAGTCTCAACAGTGAGGACTCATATAGATGACTCCATTGAACCTATTCTCTGCTTATTAGAGAAACTGTATCTAGAATAGACTCTTATTAAACTCTTTTCGGGGATGCCTGGGTGGTTGAGTGATTAAGTGTCTGCCTTTGGCTCAGGGCATGATCCTGGAGTTCCAGGATCGAGTCCCACATTGGGCTCCCTGCGTGGAGCCTGCTTCTCCCTCTGCCTATGTCTCTGCCTCGCTCCTCTCTCTCCCTGTGTGTGTCTTTCATGAATAAAAACAAAAACAAAAACCTCCTTTGGCAAAGAATCACAAGCTAAGCTAAGTTGGGGCCCCTAAATTTGTAAATTACATTTCTTCCTCCACTTCACTCAAAAGGATTTTTTGACATGAAAATCTCCCAGCCTCTGCCTACTTCATACTTTTAGTCCAGATAAGAGAACTATGGGGAGTCCAAGGTGACTGACCAAGCTGAGACCGAAGTGGGAACATAGAATTAGATTTCACTAGGCAAAAACTAAGGTTACCGTAAAAATTAATACAAGTTGTGCTTGATTTTTGGACATGGCTTATTACAGTTTGCTTTGTTTGAACACATGCAGCTGCTACTAACTTCCCTGGAAACCATAACTGAATCTTTGGTGGGAGGAGGTAGTAGGGATAGGGAGATTAGCATTCTGTCTTTTTCTCCCGGGAAACTTTGGAAAACTATTGGAAGGCTCCTCTTGTTCTAACCCAGGAAATTTACCAAATGCTTTAAATTTAAAAATTAAAATTTTTATTTTTAAGCAATTTGTTTAGAACTTAGAACCGTCAATGTAATAAATGATCTGGATTTTCAGACTAGCTCCAAAATGTTTTTTTTTTTTTTTTTTTTTTTTTAAATTTTTATTTATTTGTGACAGTCACAGAGAGAGAGAGAGAATGAGGCAGAGACACAGGCAGAGGGAGAAGCAGGCTCCATGCACCGGGAGCCTGACGTGGGATTCGATCCCGGGTCTCCAGGATCGCGCCCTGGGCCAAAGGCAGGCGCCAAACCGCTGCGCCACCCAGGGATCCCGTTTTTTTTTTTTTTAAAGACTTTATTTATTTATTCATGAGAGACACAGAGAGAGGCAGAGATATAGGGAGAGGGAGAAGCAGTCTCCATGCAGGGAGCCCAATGTGGGACTGGATCTCGGGTCTCCAGGATCATGCCTTGGGGCCGAAGGTGACACTAAGCCACTGGGCCACTGGGGCTGCCCCAAAACATTTTTAATGCCCACAAGTAAGTTTATATGGGGTTCCTTGTAACCCCAACCCTGAAAGGAAATAAGCACAGAGTGAGGACTCTGGCCTAATGGTAAGAGTACAGTTTGGGTCTGGGGAAAATAGAATTTGGGGACTAAAGAGGAAGATTGGCTATAGCCTTTGGTGGCTGAAGAGCTGAGGCTGGGGAAGACTAAATATTAGCAGCCTTTGAGATCAAGTTGGGAGAAGTATGGACTTGTGACCAAGAAGAGAGATAGTGTCAAAACTGTACCTGAAGCTTCGTGCCTTTGTCTCTTCTTAAAGTTCTTAAGGATCCCATGTTTGACTTAATCTATAGTAAGGAATGAACAGAGATTAATAAATAGACTACGAACCCCTTATAAATAGATAAAAATAGGTAAATGCTTTAAAGAACTACTACAGAAATGCGCATTCAATTTTAATCTCTAAGAATAATACCTACAGCCTCCCAACCAAGTTGCCACTAACAGAAAAAAGTGGCTGGTGGAGAAGCCACATGCACACTTGGAATCAACCTCACAGAATCATCTGGCTCCAGCTCCCTTCATTTCCTTCTGTCAGCTGAAATCACATGGCTGCCATCTGTAATTACCTAACATGGGGTGTGGATAGCTTCAAGCACATAGTAGGTTCTTAATAAATGCTAGTTGTTAGTATTAGCCTTTTTTTGTTCTCTCCTCGAGTTAAAACTGAAGCTACCCGTCTCCTAATGTCCATTTTATCATTTTAATGTAAGCAGTGATTAACTGTAGATTTTTAATGGAGTGCTTTTCTTTTCTGACAGAAGACTCAAGAATGACTTCAGGGCTCTTCTGAGAACCGGGGGAATCATGTAGAAAAGGCTTTCAGGGGAGATCAAGACAAAGCCTGCTAATGTTACTCTGTGGCCTCACGCTGTACTGAGGGGAAAATGCAGAGCTTAGGACTTGACATGTGTAGATCTTTCTACTGGGAGAAAGAAATGATGGTGGGAAGAGAGAGAGAGTACTTAACAAAAGCAAAAACAGAGACTGCCTGAAGGAAATGTCTTTACATTACAAATTAAAGAATGCATATTCCCATCATCTTCTGTCATCCTGACCTTACACATTCCTTCTTACATTTCTATCCCAACATCTTCACTGAAGATTTATGGCTGTAAAACTAATGTGGTGTTCATGATATTGGCAGAGATTTCTTAGGTTCACTTTTTAATTCTTCTGCTTCTATTATCTCCGTAGAATATAATTCTTACAAACTTATAATTTAAATAGGCATCAGACGAGACTGTGTTTCACTAGTAATAAATCATTTGCCAGTCAACAAATAAAAATTCAAGATTGAAAAAGGAAGATGTATAAAATTAGCAAGAGTTTTAATTCTTTTTTTTTTTTTTATTATTTTTATTTATTCATGAAAGGCAGAGAGAGAGAGAGAGAGAGAGAGAGAGGCAGAGGGAGAAGCAGGCTCCATGCAGGGATTCCAACATGGGACTCAATCCCGGGACTCCAGGATCACGCCCTGGGCCAAAGGCAGATGCTCAACCGCTGAGCCACCCAAGGATCCCAAGAGTTTTCATTCTAAGAGAAGCTAGTTGCACAGTCTCCAAAGTCAGAAAGATGTGAAAGGCATTTAGTGGCTGAAGCATGTCTGTCATTTCTTGTCCTGTTGTACATTTTTTTCTTCCATTCCCACCCTCTCAACACTTTTTCAGCAAATAGACTTTTCTGCTCTCAGACTCTGGAGTAGAGGCCATCTCTTGTTACAGAGGATAAAACATGACAGGGAGAGGAAATTCAGCATACTGTGGCTTTCTTCTTGAGCCAGAAGCCCATTTAGAAATTCAGGAATGTGCTCTGTTTACATGGCTTTCTTCCTCACTCACATAAGG
Source organism: Canis lupus familiaris (assembly GCF_011100685.1). Taxonomy (NCBI): domain Eukaryota; kingdom Metazoa; phylum Chordata; class Mammalia; order Carnivora; family Canidae; genus Canis; species Canis lupus. The sequence goes on from NC_049250.1 coordinate 28,919,435, forward strand.
TTCCTTATCTTGAAAATGAAGATAATAGTAGTAGCTATTATTAATCTTTGAGCCAGCCACTTACCTATTCCTACTTCCCCATGTACAAGGAGCATCCAGTTTCTGCTAAACTCTTTTCCCTTACCTACTCCCAAAGGAAAGAACCCTTCTAGAGAGAAATGATGGTCAATACTAGTGACTGCTAGTGAGAGTGAGGGCTCCCCAAAGTTTCTACATACTTGGCAGTGGCTAAACTTACTACTGTTCTGAACAAGCAACAAAAACTCCTGGAATTTGAATTGAATTACTTATATGGTGGTTAGACCTTCAGTGGAGTCTCAGACGTATTCCTTGGGGGAATGAATAAAAACAAAATTGCGTAGCCTGATGGGAAGGCGAGGGACCTTGGAGATTTCACAGCAATTCCTATAGAGAGAAGGATTGCGGAGGAAAAAGCCATAAAGTAAACCATCACTTCAAGATGTCTTGTAAAAACAGCAGTTGGTTTTAGAAATATTTAATCCCAAATTCCACTGAAGTGCACATGGTATTTCCTGTTTCTGGAAACTTAGAGAAAAAAAAAATTAAGCTCTGTTTGAAAGCAAGCAAGCAGAGCCAGATGTTGGTGTTGGTAATGATCCGCAGAGCCTAACACTCGTGTGGCAGCAGTCAGGAAAATGCATGACAGCTGTCTGAAGCCATGGGAGCCTAATTTCTCTTGGCCAGAAAAGAAACAAAGTGTAGAGCCTATTTTGTTTATATGTACAAGAGGACAGCTGAGCCCAAGAGACATTATTTTGGTTAATAGAGCCAGTAACAGCAATTTAAAATATTATTTGTATTCCCTTGACATACTTTGTCCAAATCAGTTATTCAAAGAGTGTTCAGTATCCAACCAACTGTAGTGCCATTCTAAAGTTTTGTTGCTGTCATTGTATTGGTTTTGGTTTTGGTTTTTAGAAAATACTAAACTATTAAATTTTGAAACCAGGTGTAGGCCATCTCATAGTAGTTTGTTTGCTCCATATTAAGAATTGGAGGTTTTTCTGAAAAAAACATGATTGAACTTCTTGATTAAAAGATTCTTGGGTAGGGACACCTGGGTGGTGCAGTTGGTTAAGCGTCCATCTCTTGATTTTGGTTCAGGTCGTGAGATGGAGCCCCGAGTCAGGCTCCAGGCTCAGCATGGAATCTGCTTGAGATTTTCTCTCCCTCTCCTTCTTCCTCTGCCCCTCCCACTCATGTTCTCTCTCTCAAATAAATGTATTTATTTTTTAAAAAATGAGCCTTGTGTATACAGAAGTGGTTACAACCTACTTTATCTTTTACTATACTCCACCCTAAATCTTCTATTTTGGTCTAACTAGTTTGCTCTTCACTGCTTCACTATCCTGTGTACTTTCTTGCTTTGGTGTTTCACTGTTGTTTTTTTCCTCAACTTCCATACCTACATATCTGTCCATCAAATACTATCCATACTCTAATACCTAATTCATGTCTCACCACACTCATGAAGTTGACCTTGATCATTTCAGCGCCCTTGCTGAAGGGTCTCTTCTCTTGGGAGCTTCGAAACATCTACTGTCTGTATCATTTACATAGCACTTCTCCCAAACTGTCCCTGGTTCCTGGCACAGACCTTCAAAAACCCTTGGAATTTCTTGAGTGAGAAGAGTATGCTAGATATATGTAATAAACCCTCATGGACCATACTTAAGTTTATGCTCATGAAATGTAGAGGAGGATCAACCAAGGGCTTAAAAGTTTGGAACTTTTAGCCTTACCTCCTGACCTCTGGGGAAGGGAGGGGCGCTGGAGATTGAATTTAATCACATGGCTAATGATTTAATCCATCATGCCGATGTAATGAAACCCTGATTAAAAAACAAAACAAAACAAAACTTAGTACACCAAGGCTTGGGGAGCTTCCGGGTTGATGAACATGTTGATGTGCTGGGATGGTGGTGCACCCTGGCTCCACAGAGACAGAAGCTCCCACACTCAGCACTCTTACAGACTTTGTGCTACGGACCTCCTCATCTGGCTGTTCATTTGTATGCCTTATTACAAAACAGTAACTGTTAAATATAGTGCTTTCCTGAATTCTGGGGGTCATTCTACTGAATTATCAAATCTGAAGGAGGGTTGTGTGAATTTGTAGCCAAGTGAGACAGAAGTGCAGGAAGCCTGGGGACCCCACTTGCAGCTAGCATGTGATGTAAGGGCAATCTTATTGGGGACCCTGCCCATTAACTTGTGGGATCTGACACTAACTCCAGTTAGTATCGGAATTTAATTAAATTGTGGGACACCCATTTGGTGTCAGAACACAATATTACATTGTGCATTTTAAAACACACCATGGCATTGCCTTATTTATAGTTTGGATTAGCATATAGCAGAAATGATATCACCACCACAAGATTCAGAAGAGAGCAATTATATCAAGTGCTTATGTCTCTATCATCAAACTCCAGTGTTGATTGACGGTCAGTGAAGTTATCAACAAATTTAAGTATGTGCACCTTAATCCTTCAACTGAACTGAGGCCTTCTGGTTATCAAGTCCACATTTTCAGCATCTATATATTTCAAATCATGCCTACTGAATTGTCTTAAAAGTCCTAAGTACTAATGACCTGCTTTCTGGTTTTATGATGATATACGAATTGGCACTTGATAATGATAACACTCACCTTGCATTACATGCCTAGTTAACAGTCTTCTCTCTGTGGACATTGCTTTAATACTCTCTTTCTTCTCTCTTCTTATTTCATAAACAGGAAATGCTAAGCCATAGATAAGCTTCTTTCCTAGGATCTTAGGGTCAGCTAGGACCAGAATTGAAATTAAAAGTCCATCTCAAAAAAAAAAAAAAAGTCCATCTCCCTTGGATTTCTGAGCCCATTACTTCATTACTTAATCATACCCTCTTTGAGTAGTAAGAGCTACTGGTCATTTTCAGTTCCAACCGCTATATGGATAATGATAGATGGTGAAGTAGCCAACAAAGCTCAGAATCAGGTTTTATGATGCATGGTGTGCTTGTCATTCATTTTAGAAGAGTTCGTTTGGCCTTATGTTTACACTTGTAATTATTATTATTATTTTTTTTTTGCAATTTTTTTATTGGAGTTCAATTTGCCAACATATAGCATAACACCCAGGGCTCATCCCGTCAAGTGCCCCCCTCAGTGTCCATCACCCAGTCACCCCCACCCCCACCCACCTCCCTTTCCACTACCCCTTGTTCGTTTCCCAGAGTTAGGAGTCTCTCATGTTCTGTCTCCCTTTCTGATATTTCCCATTCCTCCATTCCCCTTTATTTCCTTTCACTATTTTTTATATTCCCCAAATGAATGAGACCATATAATGTTTGTCCTTCTCCGATGGACTTATTTCTTTTCTTTTTAATTTATTATAGTCACACAGAAAGAGAGAGAGAGGCAGAGACATAGGCAGAGGGAGAAGCAGAGGGAGAAGCAGGCTCCATGCACCTGGAGCCCGATGTGGGATTCGATTCCGGGTCTTCAGAATCGCGCCCTGGGCCAAAGGCAGGGGCCAAACCGCTGCGCCACCCAGGGATCCCCGACTGACTTACTTCCCTCAGCATAATACCCTCCAGTTCCAACCACATCGAAGCAAATGGTGGGTATTTGTCATTTCTAATGGCTGAGTAAGATTCCATTGTGTACATAGACCACAGCTTCTTTATCCATTCATCTTTCGATGGACACCGAGGCTCCTTCCACAGTTTGGCTATTGTGGACATTGCTGCTAGAAACATCGGGGTGCAGGTGTCCCGGCGTTTCATTGCATCTGTATCTTTGGGGTAAATCCCCAGCAGTGCAATTGCTGGGTCGTAGGGCAGGTCTATTTTTAACTCTTTGAGGAACCTCCACACAGTTTTCCAGAGTGGCTGCACCAGTTCACATTCCCACCAACAGTGTAAGAGGGTTCCCCTTTCTCCACATCCTCTCCAACATTTGCTGTTTCCTGCCTTGTTAATTTTCCCCATTCTCACTGGTGTTACACTTGTAATTAAATCTAATGTCTTCTTGCCAAATGAAGTCAATGCATCATTTATAATGATAGAAAAGTTTAGGGATATAACTTAATTTAACATGTACACTCTTAAAAATGATGAGAAATATACTTCAAGATTGACAAAAATAGAAACAAACATTTTAAAAAAAGAAATCTCAAGAGTATAAAAATAATTGTATTGCTTACCTAGCAGGTTAAAATTTAATTAGCCCTATTGAGTTGGAGTTGGACTCATTTTTTTTTTTTGAGTCTTCTTCATGATAAATCAGAATTGAAACTAACTTTAGCAGCTAGAATTTTTAAGGGCTATGGGGAACACCAGCCAACAATTTATTTCAGACTAGAGAACAGAGAGAAAAATCTCGTTTTATTTTATCTGATTACTCTTCAGAAATAATTACTTGCTTTTGTAACACACCAAACTTTTACTTTATTTCTAACAGAATCTCTGAAAATGATGGCAAGTGGAGTTAGGGAACTGTCATTACTATAGCATTCTATTTGACAACATGCAACACACCCATTAAGAGCTTTACGTTTGAAAAAAAAAAAAAGAGCTTTATGTTCTCCTCAAACATGTGGTAGGAAACTTCAAAGTTTATTTAACCCATAAATCAAGCTGAGTATACAACAAGCTTGATAATAAACATGTGTTGGTAGGCTGTATTTCAGACCACTTCCCTAGAAGCTTTATCTAAATGGCAAACACTGGCAGAAATAATTGTTTTCCCAAGTCTTAAGTTTAGACACTATTTGTGACACTTTTCTCAGAGACAAAGTAGATAATTTCAGTGGCCATTTTGTAGTTAAGGGAAAAGTTCATGGTCCTTCATTTCCAGAATACTCCTGCATAGATAGTGACATGCTCCTGACCTTGGACATCTGCTCCATACAAGCTTTTGCATGCAAATGCTCTTCAATGGGAGACACCTGTGTGATACGACTTTTTAAGAAATGGCCTCAGAGTTGGCCTGATTTTAATATTTCAACAGTATTTCATTCCAAAGGAGTCCAGATTAGTTTTCTTTTAAGATCTATCTCTTGGGGTAATTTCAGACTTACAAAGTTTCAGAGCAGTGTCTCAACTAATCTAGACTCTTCTGAATTAGGGATGATAAGGCCCACTGTAGGCCCACTTGCCTGAGACGACAGGAGAATTGATGGGGGCTTGGTTAGAAAAAAAGTGGCTTAGGTTAGGGTTTTGTATCTGCTACAGTATGGATCCCAAAGCAGTCTTTCTTTTATGTAGAAGAGAGCTGATTATGAGATTTGGCCCCCAGCACAGTGGTTAGCAGCGTGGGCTCTGGGGGAAGGTAACCCAGGTTTATATGCTCCACTGACAGGTACAGAATCCTAGTCCAATTGCTTATTCTCTCCGTGTCTCCAGAAGCCTCCTTTATAAAATGTAGCAATGACCTTTCTTATGTAACATTTAATAATAAGATACCAAACAAAACTAATGATTTTTAAACATTTGGCACAGTCTCTGGAACTTAAAAGCATTCAAATAGTAACCAATAGTGCTTACTCTGTGCCTGGGGAAGTCTGTGCATTAAATATATGTAAGTCCTTTAAATTTCACAGTGGGAGATACCACATTCCCATTTTACAGATAAAGAAACTGAGGTACATGTGGGCTGAGTAACTTGCCCAAGGTCATACAGCTAGTAAGTAGCAGATTGCCTCTGCACGTTTTAACTCAGGCCATGTGACTTCTGAATCCATGCATTTAGTGACTATTTTCTGATGCTTCTCTAATCGATAAGTGTGATGTTTTATTATTGTTGTTTTCCTTCCTGTAAATCTTTCCAACTTTGTGGCACAGACATGACCTTTGTTCCCTCGGGTCTTGTGTTCCAGGAGAAGCAGCAGCTGCCTCCTCCTATTGCTCAGCCACCCATAATTCGTGACAAGCCACTTATCACTTGCACAATTCCCATTGTGAAGGGGAAATGGTGGCAGGAAGAGACTAAAAGACATACATGAGGAGTTATATTCTTGTTTGGATTCTGACACCCTCCTAGCTGTGTGGACTTAAGATCTTAAGTTGTAAAATGGGCCTTAATCTCCTAAATTGTAAAATGACAGATTCAAATTGGAATATTCCATATCTAGGATTTCACAATAGCCTACTTACCTAAATTTAAATATTTACTAAATACCTACTAAATGAGAACATTGTATTCTTTGCTAGGACAAAAAAAATCAGTAGAAATAAAAATGATAGAAAAATGCAAATAAATTGAAGGTGTGATCCCAACTGTAAGTACTTTTTATCTAACATGATAGACACCTGCATAAGTAAACAGGATGGAGAGCTTGTGTGAGTTGGGAAGACTTGGGCTCAAATATAATTTTTCTTTCCTATCTGTGTTTATCTAACTGAGCCTTAATGTTCTCATTTATAAAATGGGCTTGATAATACTTTCCTTGACAGAGTTGGATCATCGCTGATACTCATAAATGTTATTAAAAGTATTCAACAAATGCTTTGGATAAATATGTTATTTAAAAGAAAGAACATAGTAGGGATGTCAGCAGGAAAAATATATACTGTGGAAATTTTAAAAGTACACATGGGATCATCGACTCACTTGATTTCCATTCTCTGTTTTCAAAATAAACTAAAAAAGAGGTTATATGCCAAAATTCATTATAAACTGATTAAGAATTTAAAGTCTAGACACTTGGGATCCCTGGGTGGTGCAGCGGTTTAGCGCCTGCCTTTGGCCCAGGGTGCGATCCTGGAGACTCTGGATCGAGTCCCACGTCGGGCTCCCGGTGCTTGGAGCCTGTTTCTCCCTCTGCCTATGTCTCTGCTTCTCTCTCTCTCTCTGTGTGACTATTATAAATAAATTTTAAAAAAAATAAAGTCTAGACACCAACACAATTTTACAGAGTCTCTTCTAGCTCAGGATCTCCAGAAACACCCTGATTGTATGCTTTGGCAGATGTGTTAGTCTTCTCCCTTTGGTGGGGGGGGGGTGGAGAACAAGGGAAGTGGGGGTGGGGTGGTTGGTATCTTTCCATGGAGGTAGCCGGAGATTGCATGGGTTGTCTGCTATCTCAAAACCCAAAGCCCTGTAAAAGGCAACAACATGGGTATTTTTTTTTAAAAAGTGTCTATTATTAAATGGTGAACAGTGAGGGGGAAGAGGTTCTTTCCTATCCTGATATTTTCTTCCATGTTAAAGGGATTCCATTAACCTAAACTCCTGTCTCCCTGTTACTAGTTCCCCACCCAGGGAGGGAGAGTGACTTATCTAACTGGTAAGGTTAAGAGAAGAAACAGGACATATATAGCCCACCACCTTCTCTTCTCTTTTAGGTATGAGTTGCTGGGAGGAAGTGAGTGGTTTGCTTTGCTCTGCTCTTTCTCTTCTTTTGGTGTTACAGAAACTGATTTGCTCCCAAAGTCCAGCACCCACTGCAGCAGAACAAGTGGGCTTGCCGTGCTGACTCCTGCTTGCCCACAGGTGTGCGAGTCACATTTTCCAATAACATCTTTATTGGTAATAAATGCTATATTATGGCCTCCATCTACCTGACTGCTCTATCTATGTCTTATTTTATTTGGAATTCAAGTGAGGAAAACAATGGCGGTAATTATTGAGTACTCTTGATATCTGACCTTCAAGAAGTCGTTGCCCCTACCCCAGGGGACCTCTGGTTTTCCTGCTCAAGTAGATGGCTTATACTGAGTCTTTTGCATTGCTTTCTTTTGTCCCCCCTTGATGGAGCCATGCAGTTTTCAGGGTGGCTGTGTCCTAGTGGAATAATTTCTCACAGATTTTGAATACTTTAAACTGAGCCAATTAGTGGGAAGAATTTAATTTAATAATCATTTCATCCTCTGCATGTGAAATGTGCTATAAAAAGATGTCAATCAGTGCTCTCCTAATTACAAATATATACTATTAATGTATTATTTTAATGCTAAAGGAGCATGTTATTGTCAGACACTTGATAAGAATAAAATGTGAATTAAAATGGGATACATCTGTGAAACACGAGAAGCATGCCATTTAACCAATTTAAAAATAAAAAATGAAGGGGAAGGAGATGAGACATACTGCCCATTGGTGACCAAGCTGGATGCTGATGATGGATTTGTGAATGTCCTGATTAAATCCTGACTCTGGTGTCCTACCTAAACATCATAGTGTAGAACTTACACATTGATTACTTTTAAATTCAGGGCTCACACAATAATGTTATCTGTTCAGTTCAATTCAGTGAATATTTATTTGACTCAAATTTTCTTTATGGCACGTTCTATGTTCTATTTGGGCAAAAGAGCAACAAACCTGACAAAATGAGGGTCATGCCCTCATGGAAAATAATGGAAAGAACCTAATTGTATTTATCAGTTAAATTTGTAATTGTCAGCAAAGAAATATTTTTTAAAATAAAAATGCAAAATTTTCAATATATGTACTATGGTTTTTATTGCTTTGTTTCTTATAACAGGAAAAAATAAGGAGAAATATCCTGATTGTCTCTCAATAGAAGATGGTGTCATAAATGATTGTACTTCCATTCTATGGGGTATTATGTACTTGTTTGATAGAATGAGGTAAATCTATATGAAGGGATTTAGGATAGCAAAATGATTCATTGTTAAGTAAAAAGTTACGTGCACTTCATTTTTGTAAAACAACAATAGCAGCAATGATATTTATATGTATATTATATGTTAGTTTAGCAAAGGGACAAGTAAGGAAGGCACATGCCAAATTTTTAACAGTGATTACATTACTTGGGAAAACTTTTGAACTGAAACAGGGATGCTTTACTGGTAAAAATAAATAATGCTAAGTAGAAACAATAGACTATCTCAACTAAGAAAAACAAACAGGAGTATGGTGGAGATGAAAATGTTGACAATGTGTTCTTCTATGTAGTATAATGATGATTATAAGTAAATTTTTTCTCTCCCTTTGGACACTTTTATGTATTTTATACAGAAGCATGCATTAATGTAACAATCAGACATTTAAAAAATTTATAAGGAAGAAATTTGTGCCCTTTGACTTGTTAATCCTACTCTTAAGTTTCTTTCTGAAAATGGAACATACCAGAAGAATTCAAAGAGAATAATTTCTTTTAAAGTAATTATAAGGAAGAGCATGTCATTATTCCAGAAATGATTATTTAAAACTGTTTTTGAAATTTATTTTGGATTTTCCAGTGTATTCAGTAGAATCATTGGATGTTACGCTCACTCCAGTTAAGCAGAAATTTATCTTGCTCATCTCTACAAGGAAACCCTGTCCCAGTCATTCTGGGTAAGATGCATTCCACTCTAATCTGAGGTATCATGATGTATATTCATAGGAAAAAAAAGCACACTTCTCAGAAATTACGCAAGACTTTCCCCTCAAGCTGTTAACTATTTAAAAAGAGGCATCCTCTGAATCTTTTTTTTTAAAGATTTTATTTATTTATTCATGACAGACACAGAGAGAGAGAGAGAGAGAGAGAGAGAGAGGCAGAGACACAGGCAGAGGGAGAAGCAGGCTCCATGCAGGGAGCCTGACGTGGGACTCGATCCCGGGGTCTCCAGGATCAGGCCCTGGGCTGAAGGCAGCGCTAAACTGCTGAGCCACCCGGGCTGCCTGCATCCTCTAAATCTATCCAAAAATAACAAATAATAAATAGGATGCCTCTCTTTTTAAAGATTTATTTATTTTAGAGAGAGTGCACACTCATGTGCGTAGGGGGAGGGGTAGAGGGAGAGAACCTTTAAGTAGACTCCCACCTGACCACAAAGCCCAATCCATGACCCATGAGATCATGACCTGAGCCAGAACTAAGAGTCAGGCGCTCAATCGACTGAGCTACTCAGGCACTTCAAGGATGCTTCCTATGTAGAAATTTATAATCTCCAATCTAAGGATCTTAAAGCTTGAATAACTGCTTTTGTGTATGAACATGTGAGGGTACAGTAGACAATCCATTTGACAAACACTATGGATTGCCCACCATGAGTCATCTTGTTATCTTTGGGATATGTAATGGCAGATGTGAATAGAAATTACACCAGGTGTGGTAGATGGCTACCCAGACCACTTTGGAAGCACTGATGCTGGCACCAGGGGTTGAGACAGAAAGAAGGGACATATACAGGGAAGTGGAAGCTTAGTTTGTCCCTGAAAAGTCTAGGCTGTTAGAAACTGCAGGTGGAGCAGAAAGATCTGGGGTGGAATTCTATCACTGCCAATTTTTTTGAGCTTGACTGTGTCAGTTAACGTCTGAGCAATGTGTCTCTGATTTGATCTGTGCTGAATTGAAAAAAGCGGTAAAAAATATGCAAGTGCTTTGCAAAGCTATTGAGACAATTAAAGGAGATAATGTATGCAAAAGTGTATTTATAAAGTGTGAGGCTCAATACATAAATTTAATATATTAATAATTAAGGGCTTATTTACATCATTGGGGACACACAGTGCAGTGTCTTCCACTTGGTCATTACCCCACAATACTTATTAAATTTATTTGGGGAGGCAGGACATATATTGGTGATAAAGTGATGTTTTGGCAGCTGTCTTCATGAAAAAAAGCCAAGGTTCCCTAGGTATTGCAAAATTAAGATAGTTATCATACTTTACATGGGCACAGAATACTTGATATCATGGAATTTTAGAACTGATAGGGTGCCGTGTGTCCCTTGACTCGAGTTTCTATTGGTGGCTGGTGTGTTCTCATGTATTCTTTCCTAGAGCACCAATTCACTGATTCAGTATGACTAATGAATTCAATTACTCAGCCAGGAAATATTATTTGAGAACTGAACCATGTTTCAGGGATGCTATTAAAAGCTATTGATACAGTAGCAAGGAAAGGTGTTCATGCTCCCTGTCCTTATGGAGGTGACAGCATAATATGTGAGGCAGGTGACTGTTAGGCAATCACACAAACCATTGTAACCATGACAATTGGTTGTAGGGAAAATTTGTAATTCCATAGGGACCTATCATTTCTATGTTTGATTTAGTCAGAAAGTTCAGGAAAGATGTCTGCAGTACCCAGAAGATAAAAATGGGAGAGAATATTCCAGGCAAAAAGAAAGCCTCCCGCAAAAGCCCTGAGACAACATGGAGCATGGTGAGTACACAAAAGAAAGCCGGAGTTGCTGAATCCAAAATTAAAGGCATATGGGGACGATGCAGTTGGAGAGGCTAAGGGAAGCTGAAAACCTCAAAAGACTTGAATGCCAGGTTAAGGAGTTTGCCATGTTTCCAAAAAAGTAGTAGGAAACTAATTAGGGTTGGAAACAGGTGTGTCTTGACCAGATCTGTGTTAGAGGGAGAAAAAAACATCACTCACATTGTGTTTTGAAGAGTAGACCAGAGATGAGCTGAGGTTAGTGCATTTGTTTTCTATTGCTGCCAAAGCAGATGATCACAAATTAAGCAATTTTAAACAGAGGGTTTTCGTGGGTCAGAGGTCTTGGGCACAGCATGGCTTAGCTGGGTTCCCTGTGGATGATCTCAGGAGGTAGAAAACAACATGTTGGCCGGGTCTGAGGTTCTCATCTCAAGCTCATGGGCTATTGGCAGAACTCATTTCCTTCTCCTGCTTTCCATGGAGCCCCTCCCATCTTCCTCCAGCCAGTAACACTCTCCTGTTTCCAATCTCTGCAACTTCCCCGTCTGCTGCCTCTCTCTCTTCCTCTTCTTCTACCTTCTGTCGGCAGACAGTTCTACTCCGGAGGGTTCAGGTAATGACTTTGGGCTCACCTTGATCATCCAGGATCATCTATTTTAAAATCAAATTTATGAATAGTCTTTATTACATTGGCAAAAGCTCTTTTGCCAATGTAATGTAAGTTATTCATAGGTGTGACATCAGGGGCAAAGGTCACGGAGCCAAAATTCTGTCTACTGCTGCACTTGATATGGGGCTACGAATTAGAGAGTTACTCTAATGGTTCAAGTGGGAGAGGTCGGGTCCCTGGACAAGAGTAGTGTTGGTAGAGATGGGAAAAAATTGTACGTGTTAGAGGAAGCTTGGGGAAGGAGGGACAGAAAGGTATAAGGGCACGCTCCCAGATTTCTTGCCTGCACAATTGGGTAAATGGGAAGTTCACTACCTCACAATGCAACTTGTTCCATTTTGGGACTGTTTCCGGCATGATTCTTCTTTCCTAAACCTTTTACTGACAATTTCTGGCCTCTCTCTATCCTGCATTTCTGCATTTCTTCATCTTGCACAGAGACAGCACTCCTGCAGATGCTCCTGGCCGCCTACCATTATTGAAAACATACACCAGAGAAGATCTGTTTCTTTAGTAATTTGTTTCTGCTTGTAAAGAGCCTTTATGTTTGGATTATAGAAATCCATTAATACCACTATTCAAATCTAAGAGAAGAAAAGCCCTAAACCTCAGAACTAACCACTGTTTATAAGTTAGTGTTTGTTCATCCTGATTTTTTCCAATGTATATAAATATTTTTTTTATAGAAAAGGAATAAAAATATGTTCTTCTACAACTGGATTATTTTTCCTAGTGATATGTCTTGGCAATCCTTACATGTCACCATATGTGGTTTTTTCTGGTTCTTTTTAAGAGTGGTATAGTATCTTTTTAAATAGATATGCCATAATTTACATAACCTGTCTCCTATTAGTGGCCTGTTTTCAATCATTGCTGTTATAAGCAATGTTTTCATCAATATCTAGGTGCAGATGTCTTTGACTACTTTTATGATACATCTCTGGGGGATAACTTTTCTAGAATTAGAACTGCGAGATCAAAAATTCATATATTAAAATTTTTAGTTGTTATAGTGTTGTTTAGTTGTTAAGTGTCCTTCAACCAAACTGTGGCAGCATGTTTCTTTCACCTAGCCTGGTGGAGGGAGTTCATTTAGAACTAGAGGAAACTCTCTTTTTTTTTTTTTTTTTTTTTTGATTTTTTAAATTTATTTATTCAGGAGAGACACAGAGAAAGACGCAGAGACACAGGCAGAGGGAGAAGCAGGCTCCATCCAGGAAGCCTGATGTGGGACTCAATCCCGGGACTCCAGGGTCACTCCCTGGGCCAAAGGCAGGCACTAAACCACTGAGCCACCAGGGCTGCCCCAGAGGAAACTCTCTTAATGAAAATCTGAGATAAAGGGCACCTGGGTGGCTCAGTGGTTGAGTGTCTGCCTTTGGTTCAGGTCATGATCCTGGGGTTTTAGGATTGAGTCCCACATCCAGCTCCCCGCCGGAAGCCTGCTTCTCCTTCTGCCTATGTCTCTGCCTCTCTCTGTCTCTCATGAATAAATAAATAAAAATCTTTAAAAAAAAGAAAATTTGAGATAAGACCAAATTAATCTCTTCAAGATGTCTAGGAAATGCAGATTTAATGAAGTTAACACTGTGTTAGGTTCTGGGAATAGTGTCATGGTACTGGGGACTCAAAGAATGGGTATTGAGTCTTTTCCTCAAGGATCCCTTAGGCTAGATAGTAAGCACAAGGCTCCTGGAAAGCATTAAAGAAGCATGAGAGGAACTTGGGAGGTGATGCATTGGGGAGAATTTGAGCAGAGTCATTTTGGTGAGCAGGATTTTGGAGGGAAACATTTTTGTGCCCCTCACAAAATAGCCCTGTGGATGTGCTGAATGTAGATGTTGTAACTCGAGGAATAGGGCACACAGAATGAGGCTGGAAAAGCAAGTGATCTCAGTCTGTTTCAGTTAGGAATGCTTTTTATTATAAGTGACAAGAAGGGAACAACTGTGGCTTAAACAAATATAGGTTTATTTTTTTTCTCAAAGTCAAAATGTAGGAGGCTGAGGAATGGGTTCGGTGACTAAATGGTGTTGGTACCATTTGTCCCATGGTGCCAAAATAGGCTGCCTCAGTTTCTGATCTCACATCTACATTCAGGCCACAAGGAGGAAGGAAAGGGTGGCACCAGCACAGCTGTCCTCTGCCTCAGGAAAGCCAAAGCTTCTTCAGAAGCCCCCGTAACAGATTTCTGTTGCTGTTTTACTGGCTACCACTCACAAGAGAAGCTGAAGTTATGGAGAACAGAATGTCATAATTTGCTTAAGACAACTATGAACACTGCTGAGAAATGGGTACAGAGATTTCCAAGCAGAACTTCAGGCCTAGAAGAAGAGAGAGATTGATGTCAGGAGACAACAGAAGCTGTCCTTGTAGGTTAGATTCTGAAGGGCCTGTGCACTTTGCAGGAATGTGAACTTCATGGTATGCCAAAGGCAACCAACCTTCCAACTTTCCATATGGATTATAAAGGTTTCTAGTAGTGACTGTTCTTGCCCAAACAATTCAAAGAGTCTGAACTTGGTAGAAAATTATTTCAGAGTGACAGCTACTGATCAAATGAACAACTCCCTTTATTTACTTTACAATATGAAAGGACAAGATTGTGCTATCTCTTTCATCGGCCAAGCTTTCCTGACTTCAAACAGAATATTGTAAACAAAAACACTTCACAGGATGTGGAGATGAAAACAAGTTATGAAACCAGTTTACATGGCACAGTTTAGGGAGAATCATAAGACATAAACACCCCTTTTGGGTTAAAAAATCCATATTTACAGACAGATGTATAATTGCTATCATGTTATTATGAATTTTGAAACATCTTTAATGAGCTGGTCAAATAGTCAACTCAAACGTGCCATCATTTTTACAGTTCCACAGTTTTTCTTAAATATAAAACAGTTTCTCTTCTCATCAAACCAGAGTAGCTGTGAACTATTACTAAATGGTCCACATTAGGTTATGTATAAATTCATATTTTTTCACTATGATTGTTGATATGTTTATTTTTAGTAGAGGAAAAAAATGGGAACACAGAGAATGAGACTAGGAAATCCACTATGAATCCCGCAGAAGTTAAATATTAAAAGTAACCTGTTAAAAGCTTAAAGAGAATGCTTGGAAACTATTGAATTGGCCTTATGGATTATACTTACCATTCTCTTGTTAAACACTAAGAGTATTTGGGGATAAGAGAAGAGAATTATTTTCTTAAATAAATTATTGCCCATTTTAGCTAAACACTATTATAAAGCTATAACTTCTTACATGAAAATATTAGTAGGGATCCCTGGGTGGCGCAGCGGTTTGGCGCCTGCCTTTGGCCCAGGGCGCGATTCTGGAGACCCCGGATCGAATCCCACGTCGGGCTCCCGGTGCATGGAGCCTGCTTCTCCCTCTGCCTGTGTCTCTGCCTCTCTCTCTCTCTCTGTGACTATCATAAATAAATAAAAATTAAAAAAAAAAAAAGAAAATATTAGTAGAAAGATTACAAGTCTCACTGTATTCTCCATAGACACTCTTCAGGGTTGTGCCCACAGCGTATGAATAAATGGTTGTAGTATTCTTTAATTAGAAGATTTTGATCATATGAACTGTTATTCCGCTATTGCTATCCAATAAAAGACAAATGTTTCACACTTTCTTTTTTTTTTAAGATTTTATTTATTTATTTATTTATTCATTAATTTATTTATTTATTCATGAGAGCCACACAGAGAGAGGCAGAGACCCAGGCAGAAGGAGAAGCAGGCTCCACGCAGGGACCCCGATGCGGGACTCGATCCCGGGACACGGGGACCATGCCCTGAGCTGAAGGCAGATGCTCAACCGCTGAGCCACCCAGGCATCCTAGTGTTTCAAACTTTCAACAATACGTACTTGACCTGAGTTACTAGGTCAGTCCCACACTATGTTACTATATAAACACAACTAAGAGACCCAAAGCGGAAAATTAAAAAAAAAAAAAAAACCCAGATCAAAACAAAACAAAAAGCCACAGGCAAAGACTCAGCAGTGACAAAAAAAGATCAATATTTATCCCCCCCCATAGGTGAAAAAGACATTGGTGATTGAGAGATTTCAGAGTAGGAAGCACAATCCCCTCTCCCAGAAGGATATTGGAGATGATCTGGAAAAATTTGTTCTGTTTGTCATAGAAAGCATTCCCTTCCCTTCCTCTTCACGTATACTTCCCTTCTGCCCTGCAGGTGCTGGCCTGTCCGTGGGGCTCTGGAGAATACCCCTAACGTGGGTCAGGGCTGCTCATTCTTCTCCCTTCATGACTGTGTCAGTCCAGGTTCTCTGGGGGACTGAGGGTGAGTGTGCAAGAGGCTTCTCTGGGGCATTGTCTGTGGGGAGCACAGAGAGAGGGAGCACAGGAGACAGGGGGAGCCTTCAGACTGCCCCACAGACCTGACACCTGTGAGAGGGGAGGGGAGGAAAGATGAGCACACAGAATGCACCCAGGGTTGAGACAGTCTCAGCCAGGCTAATGGGAAATACCCAAGGCAAAGTTTCCCACTGAAGAGGCAGCCTGCTGGTCAGAAAGGGTGGCGTTGGGGTATGTACCATTGGGGTGAACCCAAGGAGTGACTGCTGGAGGGTGTCAATCATCTCGACTCCCCATGAGGTTTCATTGTCTTGAAGGGAAACCTTGGGAGGGCACTCCCGTGGCATCATCTTTTTTATTCTGGATCAGCTCATGTTGCTCCCCGATCTGAAGGTCTGCAATAGCTCCCTGGTGGCTACAGAATAACGTCCAACATGCATTGGAGGTTTCTGCAACCTTGACATAGGATTCATCTACGCTGTCTACTTTATGTTAAGGGTATCTCCTCCGGATTCTTGTTCTCCAGCCAGACAACTTAACACCACTCCCCAGACCCCTATGTAGTGTGAAGTCTCTGAGCTTTCGCTCCAGCTGGTCCTGCACCTCACACTCTCCTTCTCAGCCTCTTAACATACGACTCGCATTTCCATGTCCATGTAGATTCCTTCTCCTCTGAGGCATCTCTCTTGTGCCGTCAATTCAGGATGCAGCACCCGCCTTTTGTGCTAAACAGCACATTGTGCTGATGTGTGTTTGGCATGGATTTCATTTAACTTTGTCTTATGTGCTTTCTTCAAAGAGGTAGAGGACAGGGACTTGATCTCTAGGACCGTTCCTGGGACTTATGCATAGGAGGGATAATTTGACAAATGTTTCTTGAGAAGAAATTAACCCAAGTGCAGGAAAAGACATTTGTTTGTGAGAAGAGAGGATGGGGGAAGAAAGGCAGCATTATCTAAACAATCCCAAATACATTTCATTCAGCACATACGCTCGCTAGATTCTCTTTGTTTCTCATGGAGAGGTGAAAGATCTCCTTTCCAGGAACCCGAAGCCCATAGTATCTAGAGAAGTTGAGAAATAAAGAGCAAGGAAGCAGATGGAGCTTCCTTAAATGCAGCCCTTAGAGGACCCAGCTCGAAAGAAGAGAAGCAAATCTGTGTTTTCCTGTATAAGTCTTCCCTTTCTTACTTACATGTATCCATGTGGTCTAAGAGTCTCCCACCTAGTTCTTATGTGAAGACCAGTGAGGTTTTTTATGCCTTCTCGTGTTTATCTTTGGGATCCTATCACCCAGCAGAGGACCTGGCAGAGATTTTGTGCAGAATAAGCGACCACAGTGAGCTGCATAAGTGTGGTGTGCAGTAAGCGAGGAAGCAGACACTCTTACAGAAGCAGAGATCTAATCAGCAGAGGGTGGTTGCCAAGAAATCACACAGAGAGAATTATAGAGACTAAAACAGTAGCAGGAGGTGAAAGGACAGATGGCAGCATGAAGAAAAAGAAACAGAGGGGAGACACTTGGTTTTGCAACGGTCAGTTGGATTGGACTATTTCTGGCCCCAATAGAAATAAAAATATTAATTGGATTCAAGTTAATAAGTCTTTGTTATGTGCTCATTTTTGCGAAAGGCCATCCTTATTTCTGCAGTATAGAGCCAAAAAAAGTAGGATATAATTAATTTCTGGGTGCAAAGTAATTATAGTCTTGTTGGGAACACATATACAAACACATATTAAATAGCTTAGTTATGACACGATAGAAAACACATTTGTGTTTTCTTGACTCTTCTACATTCAAGTTACCCGTAAGTCCGGAGTGCTTAACCTGTAAAATGCATCCTAAATCTGTCAGCTTTTCTCCATCTTCACCAGACCATCTTAGTCTAAAACTCATTGTGCCCTCTAACCTGCAACAACCTCCTGTCTGGTCTCCCATGCTCTAATCTGGGTCTCCCTCATGGTCCATTCACTGCCCAGTAGACAAAGATATCTTCCAAAAACTATAAACTATACCCTATCTTCTCTTGCCTAAAACCTTCCCATGGCTCTTGGATGCGCTCTGAGTAAAAGCGGAGGTCCTCACATGATCTAGCACTAGCACTCAGCATCTCTACCAAGCTTCCCCTAGCTTGCTACCTTACATGCATACCACCCTTCTTTCTGTTCCTGGAAACTGTCATACTTGGTCCCTTTTTAAGACATTGGCATCTGTTATTCATTCTACCTGGGACCTTTTGCATTCCATCTCTGCAGGGCTGGCTCCTTTTCATTCAGGTCTCAGCTCAGATGTCATCTCAGTGAAGCCCTCCCTGATCCCTTAATCTAAGCTATCAATCCCTGCCCCCTTCAGGCACTTTCTAATATCACCCTCTTATAGATCTTCATAACACTTAGCAACATCCAAAATAATCTTCTATTTTGTTTGTGTTTATTGCCTGTCCTTCCCCCAGAGGATGTAAGCTTTTCAAGAGCAGAGATTTGGGTTGCTTTTTTTCTTTTTCCATTTCTTTATCTCCATTACCCTAACATGATGCCTTGCACATAGTCAATTCTCATTAAGGAGTTGTTTAATAAATGGATGAAAAGTATGAACTAATGAAAGACAAAGAAAGATGATTGTAGCTCAGAGTAGTTGGGAGGAAGAAGTACTCAGGGCAGTACTCAGAGTAGTTCTTGGAGGAAGAAAGATTATTTTAGCTGTGAAGAGCGGTGGGGGACATGCACATGTTTGTCAAAGGAAGGACTCCAGCCTGGCTGGAGCAGAAGGTACACAGACGCAAAGATGGGGCAGGTATCACATCAGGGCAGTGGAATTCAGAGGCAATCAGAAGGCAAAGGAAAGTCATCACATGGCCAAATAATGTCTATGCATTTTGCCTCAGGTGGCAAGGCATTGGAATTCCACAGGGTATATGAGGGCTAAGACGTTTATCATTTTATTTCCAGTTGCAACAATACGGAACAAATTACAGTCCCTAAATCATGAACATAATGAAAAAGATTTAGTAAGCCCCATATATTTCATATTTATACTAGTGATGGTGATTTTATTTTATTTTTTGGCTCCTCTGTTTCTCATGAAATGGTTCACTATTTTGATAGAGCCACTCCCTGAATTATTCAATCCAGGAATAGTTTTCATTTACTGGACATTTTATTTTCTCTCAGGAATGGCCCTTATAGAATATGCATTTCTTTTCCTGAATGAAATAATATATGGGAAAATACTTTGCAAGCCATCAGGCACCACCGAAATAGAAGGTGGAATGATTATTACTGCTAAAGGTCTTAAGGGACATAAACCACTGAGAGCATCAAGTCTCACTGTCCTGCTTTCCTTGCTTTTTATTGCAGGAGGATGGACTATTTCATTAAACCTGGAGATTATTTTCTGTTATAGTCAGGAGGCAAACATGGTTTCTGTATATCTTTTTGTTATTAGCTCTAAGAAAATTAACAAAACCCAGGTATTTTTCAGAGAAATCTTGGGTGAACAACCAACCCTATAGTATATTGTTGCTCAGAAGAAGAAAGAATTAAAATTCTGCTGATTTGGGTCAGCTGGGTTGCTCAGTGGTTGAGCATCTGCCTTTGGCTGAGGTTGTGATCCTGGGGTCCTGGGATTGCTTTCCGCATTGGGGTCCCCACAGACAGCCTTCTCTCTCTGCCTATGTCTCTGCCTCTCTCATGAATAAGTAAATAAAGTATTAAAAAAACAAAACAAAATTCTGATTTAAAAGAACAGTTATTCCTCACATTCCCACTTGACTCTTCTTTCAGTAGCACCACACGTCTACATGCAGAGTCAAGAAGAATGGCAATTTCTGTGAACACCTAGAGTTGCAAGGGCCTACTGCAGGGAATGGGAAATTTTAGGTTGTGTTTAAAAAAAAAAAAAAAAGGAATGCACTTGAAAGATGAAAATATTTTCCCAAATAGGACCATCTTGGTCTTTGTCCTCCATAAATGGCTCAATCAGTGTTCCTGAGCATATTTCTATGGTCACACTGATGCTTTCTGTGCAATGTTTTGTAAGGTGATCATTTTCTCATTTTATACATATCATAGGGGAAACGAGTTCTCTGAGATCCCAGGCTCCTGGGTCCTTCTCTAATAAAGAGCAAAAGTCAGCTTTCAGTTAGAAAGCAAAGGCCAGTCAGACATAACAAGGGACAGAGTGGTTTGGAGTTCTGACTTGGCTAGAACTCCAAGGAAATGAGCCTCAGTAGATGAGCAGAGGGTGGTGGGGCAGGTCTATCTGAAAAAAAATTTGGAAAATAGGGACCCAGAGAAAAGTTTTTCAGTGAAGAAGCAAGTCAAAAGAAACCACAGTTTTTTGGGTGGAGAAGTCAATGGACTTTAAGAGCAAATGCAAACTTCTAAGAGACCAAGAGTGACAAGGATCCCACCTGGTTTAAGAATTCCTCAGCATCTTAAAAGCCATGTATGAAAAGTCCACAGACAATATCATTCTCAATGGAGAAAAACTGAGAGCCTTTCCCCTAAGATCAGAAACAGGACAGGGATGTCCAGTCTCAGCACTGCTATTCAACATAGTACTGGAAGTCCTAGCCTCAGCAATCAGGCAACAAAAAGAATTAAAAGGCATTCAAATTGGCAAAGAAGAAGTCAAACTCTCCCTCTTCGTAGATGACATGATACCGTACATAGAAAACCCAAAAGACTCCACCCCAAGATTGCTAGAACTCATACAGCAATTTGGCAGTGTGGCAGGATACAAAATCAATGCCCAGAAATCAGTGGCATTTCTATACACTAACAATGAGACTGAAGAAAGAGAAATTAAGGAGTCAATCCTAGTTACAATTGCACCCAAAAGCATAAGATACCTAGGAATAAACATAACCAAAGAGGTAAAGGATCTATACCCTAAAACCTATGGAACACTTCTGAAAGAAATTAAGGAAGACGCAAAGAGATGGAAAAATATTCCATGCTCATGGATTGGCAGAATTAATATTGTGAAAATGTCTATGCTACCCAGGGCAATGTACATGTTCGATGCAGTCCCTATCAAAATACCATGGACTTTCTTCAGAGAGTTGGAATAAATAAGATTTGTGTGGAATCAGAAAAGACCCCGAATAGCCAGGGGAATATTGAAAAAGAAAGCCAGAGTCGGGGCATCACAAAGCCAGATTTCAAGTTGTACTACAAAGCTGTGATCATCAAGACAGCGTGGTACTGGCACAAAAACAGACACATAGATCAATGGAATGGAATAGAGAACCCAGAAATGGACCCTCAACTCTATGGTCAACTAATATTTGACAAAGCAGGAAAGACTATCCACTGGAAAAAGGACAGTCTCTTCAATAAATGGTGCTGAAAAATTGGACAGCCACGTGCAGAAGAATGAAACTAGATCATTCTCTTACACCAGACACAAAGATAAACTCAAAGCGGATGAAAGATCTAAATGTGAGACAAGAATCCATCAAAATCCTAGAGGAGAACACAGGCAACACCCTTTTTGAACTTGGCCACAGCAAACTTTTGCAAGATACATCTATGAAGGCAAGGGAAACAAAAGCAAAAATGAAAAATTATTATTGGGACTTAATCAAGATAAAAAGCTTCTGCGGGATCCCTGGGTGGCGCAGTGGTTTAGCGCCTGCCTTTGGCCCAGGGCGCGATCCTGGACATCCGGGATCGAATCCCACGTCGGGCTCCCGGTGCATGGAGCCTGCTTCTCCCTCTGCCTGTGTCTCTGCCTCTCTCTCTCTCTCACTGTGTGCCTATCATAAAAAAAAAAAAAAAAAAAAAAAAAAAAAAACCTTCTGCACAGCAAAAGAAACAGCCAACAAAACTAAAAGACAACCTACAGAATGGGAGAAGATACTTGCAAATGACGTATCAGATAAAGGGCTAGTTTCCAAGATCTATAAAGAACTTATTAAACTCAACACCCAAGAAACAAACAATCCAATCATGAAGTGGGCGAAAGACATGAAGAGAAATCTCACAGAGGAAGACATAGACATGGCCAACATGCATATGAGAAAATGCTCTGCATCACTTGCCATCAGGGAAATACAAATCAAAACCACAATGAGATACCACCTCACCCCAGTGAGAATGGGGAAAATTAACAGGACAGGAAACAACAAATGGTGGAGAGGATGTGGAGAAAGGGGAACCCTCTTGCACTGTTGGTGGGAATGTGAACTGGTGCAGCCACTCTGGAAAACTGTGTGGAGGTTCCTCAAAGAGTTAAAAATAGACCTGTCCTACGACCCAGCAATTGCACTGCTGGGGATTTACCCCAATGATACAGATGCAGTGAAACTCCGGGACACCTGCACCCCGATGTTTATAGCAGCAATGTCCACAACAGCCAAACCGTGGAAGGAGCCTCAGTGTCCATCAAAAGATGAATGGATAAAGAAGATGTGGTCTATGTATACAATGGAATATTCCTCAGCCATTAGAAATGACAAATACCCACCATTTGCTTCGATGTGGGTGGAACTGGAGGGTATTATGCTGAATGAAGTAAGTCAATCGGAGAAGGACAAACATTATATGGTTTCACTCATATGGGGAATATAAAAAATGGTGAAAGAGATTAAAAGGGAAAGGAGAGAAAATGAGTGGGAAAAATCAGAGAGGGAGACAGAACATGAGAGACTCTTAACTCTGAGAAATGAACAAGGAGTAGTGCAAGGGGAGGTGGGCGGGGTGTTGGGATGACTGGGTGACAGGCACTGAAGGGGGCACTTGACGGGATGAGTACTGGGTGATAGGCTATATGTTGGCAAATCGAACTCCAATAATATATATATATATATATATATATATATATATATATATATATATATAAGAATGGACTGGAATTATATATTTATATATATATATAAATATATATATTAAAAATATATATATTTTAAAAAAGAATGGACTGGAATTAAAATTGGTCTAATAGGGCAGATAAATTTGGACTTCAAATGCAAAATAATAGTAACAACAAAAACAGCAATATCTACTGAGCTTTCTTTTTTACTACAGTATGCATTGTCATGAATCATCCTGCATTATCTCACTAATCTTTCCTACCTCATGACATAACAACTAAGTTTATTCTTATATTAAAGCCGAGGAAATAAAGATTCAAGACATCTAAGGTGCTAAAATGATGAAGCCAGGACCGGAGCTTTGCCTGCCTGACTCCAACACTCATGATCTATAATAGTTCTCAAACACAATATGGTTTGGGATGTATACTCGATTTGAAATATAGAGAAGTATATACAAAGAAGTTAAAATTCACAGTACTTTTACCATGTAAAAACAATGTAATGCAATTCTTCAGATAATCACGATTCCCAAAAATAAGTACTGTTAACACTTTATATGGTTCCTATATATATGCAGATGTTTGTGTAGCGTATATATTTCTTCTCTTAATGTAGATCAGCTTAAAAACAATGCTCCGCAACTTTTTATGTTAAAAATGAATATAGCAATCCTTTAAGAAAGTGATACCCTCCCATATTTGTGCATCTTTTTTCCCTTGAGGAAAATAGCACTACAAAATATGTAGTATTCATGTGTTCACGTATGTATATATGTGTATACATATGATGTATGTGTATATGTATACCACAGTGTACACATAATATTTCCCCATTGATACTGCCAATAGACAGTGGTACCAATTTATATTTTTACCAGTGTATGATATAAGACCTCCCCTCTTCTCACATCTTTGTGAAAACTAGTTGTTACTAATTTAAAAAAATTATTTTTTAATTTTTAAAAATTTTATGATTCTAATGGTGGAGAAATATCTCATGTCTGCTTTTTAAAGTTTTTATTGAAGATGAACATTTTCACATATTTAATTATCTTAACATAAATGTTTCTTTTAAATATGTTAATGTAGATATATTTTTTTCTCTTAGTGACTTAACCGTTTTCTGTGTATCTTTAGTTTTACACGTGAGCATAATACGTAATCTAGGAAGTAGGGTTGGGTAGTACCAGGAAAGAATGAATTTCGGGGTTGGGACAGTGGTAAGAGGACATTGAGACAGTACTTGACTATTTTATATAGCTATCCTAAAAATATTTGATGGAAAGTAATAAAAGAATGTTTCAAAGCACTGTTTCTAATCTTTGATCATTTAACTCTCTTACTATGTTGGTTTTTTCCACTCTGAGATCTAATTTCTAATTTGTAAAATGGGGATAAAATTTATTTTCCTTTTTAAAAAATATTTTGAACATTGGAAAAGAAGACATGAAAACAGTTTGAAATCGGTACTCCATAGCATGATAATTATGTTTATTTTCTTCTGTTTTATCAATGACATCCTCTCAGGTCTGATCAACCCATTTCAAACCCACCCACACACTGTTTTTTTATCCCTCTTATAAAAACACTTGCTTTTAAAATAGTGAAAGTAACACATCTTTGCCATTTCCTTGGATTTCCATTCAATTGTCTTTCAGGCTTAAAGAAGGATGTCTCATTCTAAAGTCGAAATTGAGTTATCTGAGTTGTCCTTTAGTTAAAGATGAAAGTAGGAGAGTTTTACAAAGAAATGTAAGGCTCTGGAATTTTGTTTCTTTTGATTTAGAAAAATCTAAACCTCTTTCCTTTGGGGCATTACACAAAGCACATCTGTTAAACCAGGATTTTCCTGATAAAAACAGACATGGGCTCTCTTGACAATTTGACCTATTTGTATTCTGTTGGGCTGTTATACATATGTCTGGAGGGTCCACCACATAGTGGGCATTATAAATCGAAATAAAGAAGTCCACTTGGCTATATCAGAACCATTATCCATTAGATATGATCCCCCAAATCTTCATCTAATCAAATGCAGTTTTATTAGCAGCTATACATTTTTAATAGCCAGCTCACTCTATTCATTGTAATTCAAGGTTGTGTCTCTGCTGCCGTCGTAAATCACTTGTTATGCTCTCCTGCTTTATAATACCAGTGTAACCTTTTGCTCTATCTTGCTGTCAAAACATTCCAATCTGATTTGATGCAATTTTATTCCACATGCACCCTTTTTTTTAACCTACAGAATAGCAGAAATAATTGAGCACATTTGAGAAATTTTTTTCGCCAAATATCTACAATAATTAAAACTCTAAATGGAAAATTCTTGACAGTAGTGTTTATCATTAAGAACTTCTTTTCATAGGCATAGCAAACAAGATGTGGACTGTGTACAATAGCTAGTCAAAGATGGATGAATAATAGAAGCTTTATTTGCTGAGCATTCCAAAGGATCCCATTTATGAGACAGCTAAAACATGATTCATTGGATCCATTAGTGGTTCCCACAACCGTGGCAGACTGACAAGAAAGACCCACATTTCCAGGCTTTATGATATGGTAGTTCTTATATTGCCTAAAACAAAAATGGTTTCATACTACTTTCCATATAGATTGCAGACTTGCATTGATTTTTCTCTACTTACTTTGCAAAACATAGATCTTCTCCAGATGCTTGGATCACACATGCCAAATAGGTGCTCAATCCAATGGGTCTCTGGCATTCCGCATCAGTAGCTGTTAGGGAGATACACTGATGGGCATAAAAACTGAACGTGTAATAGAGATTTAGCTAATGGTATTGTCTTTTTTTCTCCTACCTCACACTTGAAACACAATATGATATATTTTTGGCTGAGACGTGTTTTCTTCTTGTTTTCTATTTTTATACACATACTATCAGAGAGGGACACAGGAAATCTATGACAGCCCAACCCAAACTGTTCTGAGATGAGACTAGAAATTAAGTTTCTAGCAGGAAACCACATATATTTTGAAATCCGGTATAATATGCAACAAAATCATGTCTTCCTTTGTCTATCCTATAACAGTAGTCATTATATTCTTTTTTTTAAAGATTTTATTTATTTATTTATTTGAGAGAAAGAGTGAGAGAGAGAGAGAGAGCACGAACAGGGGGAGGAGGAGAGGTAGGGAGGGGGGAGGAGGAGAAGGAGAAGCAAACCCCCTTGCTGAGCAGGGAGCCAGATGTGGGGCTTGATCCCAGGACCCTGGGATCACAACCTTGACCAAAGGCAGACACTTAACTAGCTGAGCCACCCAGGCACCCCACATTATATTCTTTAACTGGATAAATTTGCCCTTTGTTTCTTTTTTTGTTCATAGGGGTACCCGGGGTATCTTTAGAATGACAAGAACTGCTTGGCTGGTACTAAAGTATGTGCTGTCTTGATGTACTTTCCCACCATTCAAATTCTTTGAGAAAAACTTAATTTTCTTTTTAATATCCCTTCTATTAATACAGAGTCAGATTTCATTATTTTCCTTATCTACAGTTTCCTTAACCATATCAAAGATGCTACCCAGGAACCAATTCTTTACAAATAAAGAAGGGCTTAAAGCCTTTTATCGCTTCTCATATTGGAAAAAAAACAAAACAAAACAAAACAAAACACTAAGGGCACTGAAAAAGAAAGATGCTTTAGCTTTTGCTTATCTAGGAAAGCAGGGTAAGGTCGTTGAAGAGAAGGACCTTAAATGCATCACAGTATTTCTTTTTTTTTTTTTTTTTTTTTGCATCACAGTATTTCTGCAGGAAAATTGGACTTATCCCTGATGTGTGGCTGGGTGCCAAGGACGCAGATTAGAAATACAAAATACATGATTTCTGGATCCATCAGACAGAGTGAAGAGAAATGTTGCTTACTAGGGAGGCCAGAGAAGGCCTCTCGGAGGTGATATTTGAAGTGATCAAATATCAGCAAGAAGCTGTGTGGAGACAATCCAGGGAAAGAGGACTGCAAGGGCAGGGAAGAGCAGGTCCCAGGCCCTGAGAGCCAGACAGGCCAGTGTGTCCGGAATGAATTGAGAGAGCAAGAGATGAAGAGGGGGGAAGATATCAGCTCACACAGCACCTTGCAGGCCAAGACATGCAAATGTCTGCATTTGATTTCAAACTTGGTTGTAAATTAGTGGGAACACAGATACAGTGCTGCTTTCTATGACCATGAAAAATCTGGGGGAGCCAAGGGAGGAAATATGGATTTCGTCATGGTCTCAAATGGAAGGTACCCGAACATTTTAAGCAGGGAAGTGACATGATCTGACTCAGGTTTTAGAAAGTACATCTGCAGAGTTGTTTGTAGTCACCATGCAGGAGGTGTCCTGGCAGGAAGCTCAGGGAGGCCTGGCCCAGGAGTCTGTTACACAAGATGTGATTGCCCCGTGGGCTAAATTGTAGCAGTGATGTTGGCAAGAAGTGCTTGAAGCTGGGGTATGGCCTGCAGGTAGAATGGGCAGGACTGGCTGAAGGATTTTAGGAGGACATTGAACCACTGAGTTAGTGAGTGGACGCAGAGGGTGACTAACAGGTTGGTTTCCATTAAGCGGAAAACAGAACCAGAGCCTTATAGGAGATGAAGACAGATGCTGAGCTTCCCAATGTCTGTTGGTTGGAAGTTCGAGCCAATGAGCTGGTGAAGAGGACTGATCTGGAGGTCACACACCTACAGGAGACTGGAATTTGATCGTGTGGCTGGGATGGGCAGAGCAGAAGGAGGAGGCGAAACTAGAATGAGAAAGTAGTAGCCTGCCCTGGGGGGTGATAGAAAGTAGCACTGCAAAGAGTGATGGTGAGAAATGTTACAGGAGATTGGTGGCCCAGCAATCATGCCAGCACACATCCAAGACAGCTGCTCCATTTATCAAGGCAGAGAAAAATCTTTTAAACCTATTGGAGCATCATATAGACAGCCGGCCAACAGATTGCATTTCCCACATATTAGCTACTTTTTTAAAAAAGATTTTATTTATTTATTCATGAGAGACACACACACAGAGAGAGGCAGAGACACAGGCAGAGGAAGAAGCAGGTTCCCTGCAGGAAGCCCGATGCGGGACTCGATCCCCAGACCCCAGGATCACGCCCTGAGCCAAAGGCTCAAATGCTGAGCCACCCAGGTGCCTCTAGCTACTTGTTTTTATACTACAGATACAAAACTTTTTTTAAAGGCTTGGATGAAATAGATGAAGCAAGGGAAAAAAATGTCTGCATTTGATTTCAAACTTGGTTGTAAATTAGTGGGAACACAGATACAGTGCTGCCTTCTATGACCACGAAAAATCTGGGGGGGAGCAAACGGAAAGTGAGAGGATGTTATTGCATCTAACAGCTAATGAAAAACCTTTACCTTTGGCTTAGGAAAGACAAGAGGGTGTGGTTTTCTGGAAGTTCATTTAAATATAATAAATAAGTGGAGTGCAAACCAGACGCAGGAGATGCTGGGAAGCTACTTCTTTTCTCAGCATTAGTTTTTCCCTGGGAATAGATCGCTCTCTCAGTTCTTCTGGAAAGATGATCTTTCATAAGCCTTCCCAGGAAGATTATGGGAAGAAGTTATGTGTTGTGTTTAATATCATGAAAAATGAGTTGAGAGGTCATCAAAGCTATAATTAAGCTCATTCATTCATTCATTCATTTGACACATACAAATTACACTCAAATCCAAAAGTATGTGATAAATATTCAAACCTCTTTGAGGTCGGGAATCATACCTGATGTATCTTCATATCTCTTATAGTACCTGGCACCAGTTGGTGAATTAAATGAATTAGATGGCAAAAGGAGAGGTGATTGTGGTTGAAATATTTGGAGAAATCTCACGGTCAAAACAGAATTTTAACTTGGCCTTTAACAGAGGGAGAGTCTATCTAGAAATTAAAAGGAGGTAAGGAGTTATATTAAATAATAAATCTGGAAGGAAGATTTATCTCCTAATCCAAATGTGAGTAACTGACTTAAAACCACTCATTCATTCATTCATTCATTCATTCAACAATTCATTTAGTACCCTCTATGTTTTAGGCATTGTGCTATGTCCTATGCATGCACTATAATATATTCACGGTCTCTGCCTTAATGAAACTTAGAGTCTAGTGGGGGACACAGATGAGAAACAAATTAGTAACCGAATTGAAAAACAAAAATAAACAAACAAGGAAAAGAAACTCAACTTTTTCCTTGCGATGAAGACTTTTAAGATCTACTCTCCTTGCAACTTTCAAGTATGTATTGCAGTTGTAATAACTGTAGTCACCATATACATTACATCACTAGGACTGTTTACTTTCATAACTGGAAATTTGTACCTTTTGTTTAAAAAAATTTGTAACTATATGGGGTGACGAATGTTAACTAGACATTTTGTGGTTAGCGTTTCACAATGTATACAAATATTGAATCATTACACTGGACTCCTGAAGTTAACATGTTATGTGAAAAAAGAGAAGAAAATCTATATTTTTCTGATAGAAAATAATGAGGGATTGTTTGATTGGGGTGATCATCCATGTCCTTTCTGAGGAATGACATTGCCTTTGGGTGAGAAGCAGCCAGCCTTCCTAATGGCAAAGAATTTGGTGGGAGAAGGAGGGAGTTAACTGGTTGATGTTTTAGGCAGAGGGAACAATATGAAAAAGCTGGGAGATAGGAAATATCTTGGCTTCTTTAGAAACTGAAAGGAGGATTTTTAGCTCAATTTTTGAGCTTGGTTTTGAATAAAAATGGGATTTTGAAGTAGAGACCTCCCAGAACAAGAAGGAAATTAACAGCCTAAGAGGGGATGAAAGGTCACTGGTAATAGTCACTCATTTCATAAACATACATTGAGTCAATCTGGGCATTGAGGAGCTAGCAGTAAGAAGCTTTTAGTCTAGAAGGGGTTGGCGAATCAGAAAACAAGCAACTCAAGAAGCAATTTAATTTCAGATCATGATAAGGTGTCAGGAAGATGACACAATGTCATGGGAATGATAACGACTGCTTTAAATAGAGAAGCCAGAGAGGCTTTGGAGGGAAAGACACCAGCTGCCTCGCCTGGAGTGACAGCCTTTCAACAACAGCATGTGAGGAGGTCCTGAGATGTGTGGTTCTGCAAAGCTTTTCCCGGTGTCACGAAGGCCAGGAATATTCTCACAGCTTGCAGGTGCACCTCACTCCGTTGTGCTGAGGCGGCCTACCGCCCCAGGGGAGTGGAGGCTGTCCCGGCCTGCTGCACCTCCTGTCTCTCCTTGACCTTTGTTTCTCTTTCTGTCACCCTGTGCAACTTATGTTTCCCCTCCAGCCCCACTGGCAGCAAGCACCTTCTCCTTCTTGAAGCAGGTGCAGTGGAGTGCTGTGGGCTGCGAGCTGGGAGGAGCCCCATGCGGCCCAGAGCAAGAACCCTGCGTGACCGTGACCGCAGAGCCTGGATCAGGAAACAAGCATGTGTGAATGTAATCGTGGGCATCGCTCTCTGACAAACCCAAGATTCCGCTCGACAACGTGTCACTGAGTTCCTGCTGTGGGGGCTTGTGCTTTTATCTCCCTGACATATGTACGCACGTCTGGCTGAGAATGTGAGGTCTAAATGCGGAAGCAAATGCTTGGGTATCTATGCACAGGATAAGAGTGAGATAGAAAATTATGTTCTTAGAGACACACTGAGACTCCGTTAAGTTGAAGTCATAGATGAACTGATATGTTATCAAGATGCTATTTCATGAGAAGCTATAGAAAATAGACAAATCTATTTTCATTTTTTAAAATTATTTACTTGACAGAGAGAGAGAGAGAGAGAGAGAGAAAGGTTGAGCGCAAGCAGAGGGAGAAGCAGACTCCTATAGCGAGCAAGGAGCCTCACCGGGGCTCGATCCCAGGTCCCTGGGATCATGACCAGAGCTGAAGGCAGACGCCCACCAACTGAGCCAGGTGCCTCTGACAAATCTATTTTCTTGATAGAATTAAGTCACACAAGAGACAGACTCAACACACATGAATTGAGCACCTATTATATACCAAGTACTCTGCTTAGAAAATGGGTTTAATTCTGTTCTTTGCTGTAAGTCTAATTTCCCCATCTTACCAGCCAGGGATGAGGGAACAG
Organism: Canis lupus familiaris; assembly: GCF_011100685.1. Classification (NCBI taxonomy): domain Eukaryota; kingdom Metazoa; phylum Chordata; class Mammalia; order Carnivora; family Canidae; genus Canis; species Canis lupus. Next base: position 28,950,495 of record NC_049250.1, read on the forward strand.
CCTGACATACTGGTCATGTACTAAAAAGAGGCAGGACACCTTGTGAGCACAGGTCTCTCGATGCCAGAGCCGGGGGTCATCTTATGAGGTACCAGCTGCCTGCTTGGCATCTTGACAGCAGGTTAGGAGGGAGCCTGGGGAGTATTCGAGAGCAATGATGGGTGTGCCTGAATCAGAACATGAGTCAGAGTCTATGTTCCTTCTTTCTAGCCATGTTAAGACTGGGCCAGTGACTTCACCGTCCTAAGCCTCAATCTCCTTAACCCCAAAAAGGGAATAATGATAAAACCTATCCTGCAGGGTTGTTTTAGGATTAAATGAGCTTCTTATATCAAGTATCCAGCATCATGCCTGGTGCATTTGGCACACAATAAATGACAGCTACCTATCATATGAGAGAGAATTTAGCCCTCAAGGTGTTCTTTTTTTTTCTTTTTAGGTTTTATTTATTTATTCATGAAAGATACACACACACAGAGAGAGAGAGAGAGAGGCAGAGACACAGGTAGAGGGAGAAGCAGGCTCCATGCAGGGAGCCCGATATGGGACTCAATCCCAGGACTCGGATCACGCCCTGAGCCAAAGGCAGGTGCTCAACCACGGAGCCACTCAGGCGTCCCACCTCAAGGTGTTCTTTTTAAACTCAATGACATCCACTAGCTCAGTGTGTCCTCCCAGATTGGAGATGGTGGCTCAAATGGAGCCAGCTGATGGAGGGAGGGGACTCTAAATAACACTGTCCCCAGGACAGGTGCTCTTTGCTCTCCAGCCTTCTTCATGAAGGGTGAGCATCACAGTTGTCCTCTTTAAGGAAAGCATTCACTTCCCACCAGCCAGCCTCGGGGCATATCTACAATCTGAAGTGTCTCCTCCGAGAACACTTGAGGTTTCCAACAACTCCAAGGCCTCATGTTTGAATCCAAGTGCCGCCTTTCTCACATAATCTCTGCTCCCCTGTACCTTCTAGATGTCTGAGTAGGATGATTTACATAAATATCCTGTATACCGTGTCAGAACATTTGAATGTGAGTTTTGAACCAGGCTCTTATTAAGAAGAAATTCATTGCTGATTTAATTTAATTTAATTTTTGCATGTTAACCCTATCAAATAGCCTGCCTAGTAAATTAGATAATAAAAAAGTTAAAAATAAGTGAGTCATGTGACATTTGCAGTTAGAAAATAAATCAGAGGAGAAAAAAAGGAAGTGAATTGTTCTAAGTATACCAGAAAGGCCTCGTGCATTCATAAACTCATTTACTTTTCTCCAAATCAATATGCAGTGCTCAGCACAGAGACTATCAGAGAACTACTGAATATAAAGCACACAAGATAACAGCAGTGATTACAACATGCAATTGTGCAGCTGTGATACTAGCCCCTCCCCCTCAGCGCATCCCCTCCATCAGATTGGTTGCTATGTTAATATTTTAGGCTTAAAGGACCAGAATTAATGCATTCAGTTTTATCTCTGATGTGTTGGTTTTCTGTCAAAAACTCCTGACAGCATTAACAGCCAATGAATCGGGATAATTAGATGGAGCGATGTACCCCATCGTGTAGTCCTTGGAATCAATGGGCGCACCATCATCCCCTGCCTGGTCACAGAGCCTTGGCACAAGATGATATCCCCTCCCCATTTTTCTACAGGGCAACAATTTTCAGCTATAAATAGGCTACCATTTTTTTTTCTCCAAATAATGAATATGGAGGATGATCTTTCTCTGTTTTGATGAACAACAGCAACCACAAAATCAGATGAAATCTGGGGAGGAAACTGGAAGAGGTGTTACAAAGTCCCTAACACTGACTTTAAGAAGAGTCTATATAGTCTGATCTTGTTACCGCCATTTTTTTTTAATGATGATGAAGTAGTTGTCTGTTAAGAGAGAGATCCTGTGTAATAGGCAAAGATCCTCCTGAGAATGTTCCAGCTCATTCAGCCTGACAGTAAAAATAGAGAAGTTTTAGAGGAAGACAACAGAAACACAGGAAGCTGACAGGGGAAGACATTGTGAAACTCTAGCATTTTCACCCCTGAAGACTGGCCTCCACCCCTCCCTACTCGGTCTCCTCCTTTCCTCCCATGCCTTTGCTCTAGAACAGCACTGTGGAAGAAGAAAGGGAAAGGATTATATACGTATCTGGTGGCCAATAAAACAAACGCCTCCTTTAGCGTCAGAAATGATTAATCTTTATGACTTTTCTTTTCACCATTTACTCAAGAATGGTTGAGAATTCAGAATTCTGCTGCTATCAACAGCTCCAATCTTCCTCATCCAGACCTACTTTCAGTTTCTAATCTCCAGTTGGTTGCTCCAGTCTAGATTTCTTCCCTTGTCTCTGTGAAATTTCCTTTCAGAGGGAGAAAGTGCTACCACGGATCATTCTGTGTCTGAACTTATGACCCCTGTGCAGAGGAAGGTGTTTTGGAAGCTCCCGCAAGGGAAGGTCCAATCCTAGGCCGCCTCTGACAAGCACCTCCAAGTGCATGAGGCTTTGCCAGGGACAGTTTGCTGAGGCCGGCTGTGGAAGTCAGCAGTGAGGTGTCAGCAGCAAGCTGTCTTCGAAAAGGAGGTGAGCTGAGGGGAGCAAGGAGGTGTGGAGCTTCTGAAACTGAAGAATAGAGAGGTCTCTCTTGATTGTTTCTTCTTAGCTTGGAAGAGATGGGCTAGTAACAAAGGAGGGACATAGTATGTTTGGAACAAAGTTGGCATAATACATTCTAAAAATTAAAAAAAATAATAAAAATTAAAAAAAAACTGGCCATAGCAAAAGTCTAATGAAATATACCATCCACCCTTAAAAAGATGGTTTCCCTTTGCCCTGGGATGTTGCTTATGATAAGAGGTTGGGTAATACCCATGGTTTAAAGTGACCCATCATTACGGATTTCTAAATGCCAAGTCACTGTCACAAAGCACCAGGCCCTATCTAGTCTGATTTATAGCTCTAGGAGGAGCGACGGACTTGAATAATTAAATAATCAAGTATCCACATAAATCCTTTCTCCAATCCCTCCTCTAAAATTTTTACTTTCCTAAAGAGTAGAGATTAATTTTTAATGTTATTAAATTAGAATAAAACCTAAGAATAGACACATTTGAACATTTGATAGAATGTACTTTCTTCCTCTTATTAGGAGAGTAGCATCTAAGGCCCCATCCTCGTTCAGCTTCTGCAAAAACTTGAAAGGGAAAATAATCCATTAAATGAAAAAGGCTAAGCACTGGAGAGTATTACTCGAATTATCCTTTAATACGACTACATAATGTTAATCAGAAATATGGTCAAAAATAGAATACGCCTCCAACTTGTGTTATCCACAAAAAGCAAAGCAAAGCTGATATGTGAATCCCACTGTAATGACTACCTGATTCTAAAAGTTTTCATTTGGTTTTTAAATATATTTATATAAATTTTCATTGCAGGAATAGAAAGTATGTTGTTGCATCATGTTTGGGGTAAATCATACGTGACCTGGAAGATCTCATGTCAATCTTTCATATTTCCCAAGATTACTTTCAATTGTAGGACCACAAGACTACTACAGGTTCTTAGGCTCTGGAAAAAAATCATGGGTGGAGTGTGTGTGTGTATGTGTGTGTATGAGATCACTCAGAATCACTTTTTAAAAATATATTTATTTGTTCATGAGAGACACACAGAGAGAGGCAGAGACACAAGCAGAGGGAGAAGCAGGCTCCATGCAGGGAGCCCGATGTGGGACTCGATCCCAGGACCCCAGGATCATGCCCTGGGCTGAAGACAGATGCTCAACCACTGAGCCACCCAGGCGTCCCAGAATTATTTTGAAATATAATTTTCCCCATACCATTTCCTATGGTCGAAACAATATAACATCTATGTATTTAAATATTTTTGAGTGAATTTATTTTATTAAATATGGTTTAAAGTATTTTAAATGACAACAATAATAAAAAGGTAATAGGTTTCCAATTCTGGTCATTCTTAATCCCCATCTTAAAGAGTATTTTGGGAACTGTAGCACCACTATCAATACACTAGTGAGTCCTTTGATTTTCTTTTTGTTTGTTTGTTTGTTTATTTAAAAAATGTAAAAGAAAGTAAAACTGGTGAGAATGAAAACAGATATTTTCAAGTATACCTTACTAAAGCAATATTGTGACCCAAATTTCTGAATAAAGAAATTTAAGTGTTTAAAAATAGACCTCTCATTTTATAAAATAGTTAATTCTACAAAGTTTTGTCAGGAGAATTTGATTAACCCACTAAATTTCATTCAAATTGAATTTTACTAGATCCTACTCAGAAAAACTGATCTCTACTGAGACAAAATTGCTGCAAACTGCATCATAATGTGTTCAAAGTATAGAATCTCCCAGATGGGACTCAGAGTAGCAACATAGGCATCTAAAAGCAATTTATGAAGTGATGAAAGCCCAAGGACACAGTGAAAACAACAATAACAAATAATGAAGCAATGGCTGAGTAGGATGTGTTATTCTTAAGTCCATCAAAGGTAATTATAAAAAGCATCTTTGATTTGGAGTTAATGATCTCTTCTTAAGATCAAATGCTTTAATTAAAACATCTTTAAATTACCTGTTTTTCATAAATGTTTTAATATAGATCAATTGGGATGTGCTCATTTTTTTAACTAATGGGAGACAAAATATGACAAAGTCTCCGAAGGAATTTAATATTAAAATTATTTGGGATCCCTGGGTGGCGCAGCGGTTTGGCGCCTGCCTTTGGCCCAGGGCACGATCCTGGAGACCCGGGATCGAATCCCACGTCGGGCTCCCGGTGCATGGAGCCTGCTTCTCCCTCTGCCTGTGTCTCTGCCTCTCTCTCTCTCTCTGTGACTATCATAAATAAATAAAAATTAAAAAAAATAAAAAAAAAAATATTAAAATTATTTAATCTGATAAGACATCTAAAAGCACACCTTTTCTTTTCAGAGCACCAAACTCTGAAAGGAAAAAAAAAAAAAACCAACAATTCTTAAATAACGAATAAGAATGTTAAAGCGAAAAATATCATTGACAATTTGGTTTATAATGTCATTCACTACAGTCTTATGACTCCTGGAGACTATTTTAAAAATGCATGAATGTTTATGTATTTTATTTTTTTAAATTTATATCAGTTTTACATATCATTTTTAAACTATTAGGGCTGGGGAAAAAGGATTAAGTCTACCAGGAAAAAAATTATTTTGCAGGTCATTTAGCTTAATACAATAAAATCATTTTATTTTATATCCCGAGTCTGACTCAAAGGAAGTCTGTGCATTCTTTTCAAGGTCCAAGAATAGAATTCCAAGTAATCAAGAGTACCCTAGCTACAGTTTTAACTACCGGTACTCAAAAGTCCACAGTGATCTTGATTTGCTTTCCTTTCATTATTTTTTTTCCTGTTCTATGTTTTCTATGGTAAATTCCCTTACTGCAGGTAGACTAATTCCATCTTCCTTTGACTTAAACAGTTCCAGAGGTGATGCTTCCCAGTAGTCTCTGTGAAATCCAATCCCAGCAGGGAGAGATCTAGTTTCAAGACAGAAATCTAGTCACCGGAAATAGATAAGCTTCCAACAATTTAAAAAGGAAAATCAGGTTAAAAAATTTAATGAGGTTTCATTCTTGAAATTAGTCACGTTCTTTTATTAAAAGAAAAAAAAAAAAACTCCAATGAGCCTTCTGTACCATAATAATAACTCAGATTTGCATGGTGTGTTGCAGCTTAACAAAGCTTTTTCACAGATTATTTTATTTAATTTATATGGTGCCTGTTTATTTTTCTATTAGATCTTAGAACTCTGCCATGATCTGTAATAATCTGGAGTTCGTGACTGGCTACAAACATGACGAGGGCAACAGCGGTTGAGTTGTCTTGGATAAAATATAACCCAGACCGATAATGGGAGCCCCGGAAGGCACTCGTCCATATATTGTTCCATCTCTAGCATGATCTCAGAGCCAGGACTTCAGAGATAACATCATCGTGAGACTTTAGTGCACTCAATTTGATTTTTTTATGATTCAAAATCATTTCCTGGGAGACCTTAGTTTTTAAAACCATTTCATCTTCATCACTATTTCTTTTAAGTTTTCCAGATTGAATTCTTACAGGAAAGCCTCTTTGCGAATCAACAGTAAGAGAGATACTTTTGACATATTCATAAGTGAAGGTAAAACCAAATGCTTCACATTGTGAAAATAGCTAACATTCTCATTTGTAAAATTCAAACAGGCATTTCCTAATCATTTGTGTAGATCCAGTTTCGATTCATAATTTCCAGACTGCCACCTGGATGCATTCAAGCTGCTCTGTGACACACAGTTGAGCTAATTTTGAAGGTTCCTCCTTTGTCTCTGGGCTCCTTCTCTTTTATCCCCCTAGGACTCTCTGCCTCAAGTTATTTTATCTGAAGCTATGTCTGAACATGAATAGACAAATGGAGAAGTGAGGCAATTATACTATTAATTCAAGCAGAAAAAGGAACACACTTTGCCTGAGTTATCTGGAAATTTCTGGCAAGTGTCTTTTTCTGTTTCATTGATCTGGAAGATTGACTACCTTCTTTTTTTTGGGGGGGGAGTGTGGATCTGGTCTATGTCACATAGCTTGAGCATTCGGTGTCTACACATGATTGCCTCATTTCCTGCTGCCTTGGACCGCATCTATTCTAGGAAGGCTAAGCCATAATAGAAAGGTTCAGGGTTCTGAGGTACAGCTCTTGTGAAGATATCCCTGTGAACGCTCAGACTGCTATTTTAAGTTCTTAATTGATCTTAAGGGTCTGTTACACCAGTCATGGTGAACTGGACCAAGCGACATTCGTCTTCAGTCATTCACTCATTCATCATTTATGAGCGCTCTGCACCATGTCCCGAGGATACAAAAATGATGATGTCTTGCCACAAACACGTGAAACTGCCCAAAGACCCATTAAAAAGGAGATATGCTACGATGGAATAGATTTGAACAGTGAGTCTACTGTGGGTGAAAGCACACACCCTGTAAAAGTTTCAAAGAGGCAGAAGCAGAAGCTGCAAAAGCAACTTCCCATGAATATACTTTTCATGCTCATCTTGTTTTATTTTTCTCCTATAAGCCCTTAAGAATGAGATAAATCAGTCTCATTGGAGATTCGTTTGCTGCTTCTCAATACTCAGTCTCTGAGAGTTCTGGGGTAGACATTCTCCACACATGAGGGCTTGGCAGAGGTTTGTCAAGCATCTCTGCCAAGGGCTCTCCCTGGCAGATGGCAACAGCTGTTTGTGATCGAGTCAAAGAACGTACAGGAGGAACTCCTGCAAAATGTCCTTTTTATTACACTAATGACTTTTTCCCTGAGAGCGGCTCTTCATTGTATCAGTGCATAATTGTTTTTGCTAATGCATTTGCTCCGATCACCCAAAAATCTAATAACTCTGTGTAATGAATCATTAACAATTTCCTTAAATTCATTTCAGTGTTTGCATGCTGGTGGTATTCAGTGTATGCTAATAAACCTAAAATATTCATGCCTTTGAGTCTGAGATTGCAGACTTGTGTTAAAAAAATTTGTTTTAGTAAGTGTACATCTTAAATCTGCATTTGGTAGAATAATGAAGTGTAAACTCTGCGGGATTATTCTTGAATACAATACTCTAATTTTCTATTCACTTTCTAAGCTGAGTTCTTTTATCTCCTTCACACGCCGTGATCACTTAGCTCCAACAAAATGACACATGGTCATGTTTAACTTAAAAGCATTAATTGGTGTTTGGTAATGGAAGATGATCAAAAGTGATTGATGCTGACCTTTTCCACTTTGATTTATTCACACTGAGATTCAGCCTCTGATTCACCTGCTGAAACAGATATTAGGGATAAGTATCTTATTATCATTATTTTTAATCAGAGAAGGGGAAAATAAACTGAGTTCTAGTCATAAAAAGACACCACTCTGCAGTACAGAAGTTTCCTACATTATTATTATTATTATTATTATTATTATTATTATTAAACATAAACAATGTGCCAGGTACTCTGCTCAGTGCTTAAGGTTTCCCATCTCATTTCACCCTCCCCCAAAGCCCATGGGGCTGGTACTATATTATTTTACAGATAAGAGACTGAGATTTAGAGAAGTGAAGCAACTTGCCCAAGTTGGCAGTGTTGCGTAGCGGTTCTCAATTGAAGACGATGGCGCCTTCCTGAGGACATGTGACAATGTCTATAGATGCTTTTTATGGTCACAACTGGGCAGGAGGCAACTGTCATTTTGTGAGAAAAAGCCAGGGATACTACAGAACATTCTACAGTGCATAAGAAAGCCTCCGTAACAATCGTCTGGTTCAAAATGTCCATAGCGCTGTGGCTGAGAAACCCTGGTGCAGCAGGTGTGTGCGATGCCCACGTCACAGTTCCCTAAGCTGCTGACTTCAGAGCAGCTGTGCCCGACAGCTGGGGTGGACCCTGGGCTGCAACTGCCTGCATCTCACCACCACAGGACCTAGTGCCTCCTTGCTTTTCTGCCTCGGGGCCTTCTTTGAAACACCTGTGTAGGTGCAGGGGATTGTTCAAGCGTTAACACCTGGAGGCAACTCTCCCTATTCCAGATGGCAGAAATCTGGGGGCCTTCTCTACGGTTCCTCTGCATGTCCCCCCCATGGACTCCATCTTAGTTGCCTACAGCGGTGACCCACTGGCACAGCAGGCACTTACTGACCTAGTGCCATCTCCCGCTGGTGGAGGGTTGCCCCAGGATGGTCACACACCTCTGCAATTCCAGAGAAAGCTTTGGAGCACTGGGGCAAAGCCACTCCCACCTGAGCTGGGGGTGGAAGGCTGGTAACTCTACTGCCCTGTTGTGGTATCTGGCTGAAATCAGGAACATAGGCCTTATGGGTTTTATCACTACCTGTCTTACCTCCAATGCTCTTCGTCCTAGACTTACCTCCCAAATCAACTACCCACACCCCAAGTCCTTATTTTAAGTGCTGTTTTCAAGGGAACTCAAACTAAGGCACAAAGCTAGCAAGTCTGCTATGTTATATTGCAAATCCGATGAAAACAGAACTGCAAGCTGGCTGTGTCACCTGATAAGTGAGGGAAATCAGTCTATTAGCACCCTTTGGCTTACGAGTCCCCCTCCACTTTAAATTTCATAGTCAACCACTGGATATAGTCAACTAGGACTCTAAATTCTGTCAATACTTTGTCTTCTCCCAAGCCCAGTAACACATTCTCAATGCTGGGATCAACCTTTCTGTAGTTGTTATCTGTGCAGAAGTCACATTAACTTGTGAGAGGAAGCCAGTTGACTTGACCTATCGCAGATTTATGCTGAGAACTTGAAATTGGCCTTTGGTACTGTTTGGAAATATTTTATGAATCTTTTCATGATTTTGTTACAAACTTCTTATTCCTTTTTAGCCCGTGACCTGACTTTGTTAGCTCTTTTCTCCATGATCTCCTTGTACCATTTGACACCTTCTTCATGAAATTTTTTTCTTCAACTGCTATTATTATACTATATTTACTACTCCTTTGATCTCTCCCTGACAACTCTTTGTTTTTGTAATCTGCTAGGTTCTCTTTTTACTCCTTCCCCCAATCTGAGCACAAGATTTATCATCTGCCCCTTTTCTACACTCACTCTCTGGGCAGCTCATTCACCTCTAGACGAGTGACATGTAAATATCTGTTTCCAACTCTGATATTTCCCCTTGGTCCCAGGGTCATTTCTCACTGTCCATTTGATTAACTTGTCAGCCAATCTTCTCCTAGGTAGCCCATATGGCTCAGAAGAAGTTAAATCCTCTCCCAAGTCCAGAAATGTACCAAAATGGTCTAAGCAGAATCTCCTCTCTTGCCCAATTGGTTCAGCAATTGTCATGCAAACCAGTGCAGTTCCCTGAGATTCAAGGATATATTTGTTGGGGGTTCTGGGAGCTCTTTTTTCTTTCTTTTTAAAAAATATTTTATTTCTTTATTCATGAGATACATGGAGAGAGGCAGAGACATAGGCAGAGAGAGAAACAGGCTCCCTGCGAGGAGGCTGATGCGTGACTCGATCCCCAGACCCCGGGATCATGACCTGAGCCAAAGGCAGATGCTCAACCACTGAGCCACCCAGGTGCCCCTTCTTTTATCTTCTGAGAGAGCTTTTAGAAGCAATTCTTTTTCCCTTGCTTTTTCTCAGGATATATTCCCGGGTGGATGTGACATCTGGAAGGAAGATCCTTATATTAATACCACATTGGGGATGACACCAACAAATGGAGGAGTGCAGAGTCAAAAAAAAAAAAAAATCTCAAGAGAATGGAACTCAGAAAACTGGATTAAGTCTGTCCCAACAGGTGCACTACTTTTGGACATCCAGCAATGGGAGTCATGTCATTACTTGTTGTTTAAATCACTTTCTGTTACTTACAGCCAGAACCTCTTAGTGAGAAAATGCCCTGCCAAGTTTTCTTCAGAAGTACCCTCGACTCTTTCCATTCTTCCCCATTATAATTGTCATCTCTTCAATGCACATCTACTACTGGCACTGTCCTAGTAAATTTATATACCTTCATTCTCTCCTCTTTCTGATTCATCTTTCATACTGCTGCCAGGCATTTTCCTAAAAAAAAAAAAAAAAAAAAAAATTCTCACTACGTTTCTTCATTCTGTAAATTCCTGTAATGGTTTCTTTTTGTTTCAGCGTTTAATCCAAACCCCCAAGATTTGTTCTTAAGACTTTTCATAACCAAATTTCACTTTATATATACTCAATATGGTTTTTCGGGTTCCCCAATATTTCATGACAATCTTTTTCCGTAATATCTCTCCCCTGAGAAGCGTTTCCCCAGTGAAATTCAATATGTACTTTGAGTCTCTATTCAAGTTCTAGATTTATGATAAACTCCTCTTGAATAGAGATAGCCTCTATTTATTCAAATAGTCTTTATTAGGTACATACTGTATGTTCTAGGCCCTCAATAAGGCAGTGGAGCTACAAAGACAAATGTCTGAAAAAATGTCTGAAAAAAATCTTCCTAGGAGAGCAACAGTGAAAAAAAAGTTGAGAAGCCCTGTACCGGATACTGGGTGAATAGCAGTGAACAACAAGGAAAACAAACTCTCGTTCTTGTGGAGCTTATATATGGGAGGAGGACCCACAGGAAACAACATAAATAAGCAAAATACATAATGTGGCAAAAAGGAAGCAATAAATAAAAAAAGAAAAAAGTAAAGGAAGGCCATAGGAAGTGGTTATATGGAAGGAAAGGACATTGACCCTTGAGCTAAGGGTGGTCAAGAACATTTGAGTCAAGGCCTTCTTGAGTGAGGGAGTGAGAATGTCCCATCACAAATGAAACAGATTTTGCAAAGGCCCCGAGGCACAAACAAACTTAGCACGGGGAGAAGTTAGGAAAGGATATCAAAAGCCATTTCAAAGTGTCCCCAGGACCCAAGTCATGAAGGGCCAAGTAAGGATCTTGTTTTTAACTTTAACAACAAAGGAAGTCACTACAGTGCTCTGAGGAGGAAATGGTACTGATAATAATAATAACTGATTGGTACTTTTCCTGGGCTCGCTGTCATTGCTGTGCTGAGAATGACGTGGACAAGGCAAGCAGGGCACCAGGGAGATTAGTTGGGAGGTCTACTGGCTAGCCTGCTAGGGCTGCTGTGACAAAATACTATAGACTGGGAGGCTCAATAATAGAAATGTATTTTTCACAGTTCTGGAGACTGGAATTACAAGATCAAAGTGCTGGCAAGGTTTTTATTCTGAGACCTCTTCCCTAGGCTTGTAGGTGACTACCGTCTTGTTGTGTGCACACATGGCCTTTTCCTCAGTGTGTGTGCACATAGAGAGAGTGCACACAGGTACTTCCTTGTGCCTTCCTCTAAGGGCACGATTCATTCCAGGGCTCTAACCTCATGACTTTATCAAATCCTAATCACCTCCCAAAAGCCCCAGCACTGAATATCATCACAACGGGGTCAGGGATTCAAACTAAGAATTTTGGAGGGACACAAACATTCAGTCCCTAACAGGAGGTTACTGCAATAACTCAGGTGAGAGACGGTGGGGGGCTTGTATGACGTGGTGTGGTAGTGAAAGATAGAAGTGAAGATAGTTTTAAAGGCAGAGCAGACTCAATGTGTTGATTGATCTCATGTGGGAGGTGAGAAAAAGAGGAGTTTTCAGCAAAGATGCCGCAGGGTTTTGGAGAGTCATGGTATTATTTCTTTTTTAAGATTTTATTTATTTATTTGAATCAGAGAGAGAGAGAGAGAGAGAGAGAGAGAGAGAAAGCACCAGCAGGGGGTGGGGCAGTGGGAGAGGGAGAAACAGACTCCTCTCTGAGCAGGGAACCTGGTGCGGGGCTCAATCCCAGGACCCTGAGATCATGATCTGAGCGGAGCAGACCCCCAACTGACTGAGCTTGCCAGGCACCCCTCATGGCATTATTTTTTTACTGAAGTTTTCAATATGGATAAGTAGAAGAACACAAACAAAAACAACTAAGATTCTTTGGAACACTGAAATTTGAAAACATTTGATCTAAGGATCTCAATTTATAAGTAGATGTGTAGGATATTTTCAATTCAATTCAATTCAATTCTGTTTGACACAATAGTTGGGTAAAACTGGCCGGGGATTGAAACCATCTAGCAATGCCTGTGGCAGTCTTGCAAAACTGAAGAACTATCCTGCACGGATTCCAATACTGGTCAGAAACACTGGTGCAGTTTCTTTTTTGTAGTATTTATTTTTTCAAATCTCATCTTGCACTTCAAGGCAATAGAAAACAGAGTATTTTACTGCCAATTCTTTAGGGCCTTCCCTCCCCTCCCCATTCAGTGAGGCTCTCAATGCCTTGAGGGCAGATGTGATCTCTTGGATTTCTTTCACATCCTCCTTGAGAGAATAGCATAAAATCCTTTATTTTGGTGTCTCTCTCTTGTCTCTTCCCTCTTCCTCTCTCTCTCTCTCTGTCATTCTCTTTTTCTCTCCCCATATGCAGTATATACTCTCATTTTATCCATTTCTTACTGGAGTTCAAGGAGTGATATATGCAAAGCTGATCCTAACCATGGTTAAGGACTGACTTTTGCTTTAAGGACTTAGCATACAGGACCTGATAAATAAATATTAGCTCTTAATAATGATAATAACAGGAGGCATCTAAAATGCTCGACTGAAGCAAACAAATGCCTTAGTTAAAAGGTCTTCTAGCTGCCATCCCTTTGCCTATTCTCTTAAATTCAATCTTAATAATAGGATTTAAAAATTACTGTCAAGGGGCACCTGGGTGGCTCAGTGGTTGAGCCTCTGCCTTCCACTCAGGTCATTATCTTGGTGTCCTGGGATCAAGCCCCGCATCAGGCTCCCTGCAAGGAGCCTGCTTCTCCCTCTACCTGTGCCTCTGCCTGTCTCCCTGTGTCTCTTGTGAATAAATAAATACAATCTTTAAAAAGAAAAAAATAAAAATTACTGTCAAGTTAATAAAGTTTATTTTCTTAATCTTAACATAATCTCAACTCTTTAATATTTATTTCTTTATATTCTCTCACAAATCTTGTCCACATGGAGTTGATTTTTTATTAGAAATAATAATACCAAACATGCCTTATTCACTTAGAATCATTTTGTAAATACAGTTTCAATGTTTCTGATTATCACAGTGATCATTTTAACAGCTGCATTACAGCCCATCACATTTACTGATAGCTCCTTCCTTTTGTGCTGGATAATTTGTTTCTCATCTTTAATTAGTTATGTCTGATATTTCTGCCTTGTCTTTCTGTCATCGATTCTTTTTATCCTCTATTATATACAACTCCTCCTCCATGGATTATTGTCTATTTGCTTGGTTTCTGACTATTGTGATTTATATATGCGTGCATCAATTCACCTATCCACTTTAGCTCTGATCAATGATAGTAGCTTGATCCTTCTAGCTTTTCTTCGATATTTATATACCTGGTTCCCAATAGGTGGTGCTTCAGATCTCTGTGGCTCAGGAAGGATTTGTTATAGCTTGAGGCATATGTGGGAAATCGGTGGGATGTTTCATGGTAGGAGAGAACACATATACCAGAATAATTGAAACGTTTTAAATATAAAAGCCACATATTTTTTCTTTCAATATTATGAAATATATCTTTACTAAATATTTATGTATTCACTAAATTATAGTAAATATGCTCCCAGGGTACCTGTGGATTACTTGGTGATAATAAAAAATGACAACTAAATAGTGTCCTCAATATTCTTCTCAAGAAAAGTAAACAGATCCACAGCAATCATAATATTACTTCATATGCCTAAATTAGGATGGAGTAATGCTTTTTTTAAAAAAAGATTTTATTTATTTATTCATTCATGAGAGACACAGAGAGAGAGAGAGAGAGAGAGAGAGAGGCAGAGACACAGGCAGAGGGAGAGGCAGGCTCCATGCAGGGAGCCCGACATGGGACTCAATCCCGGGTCTCCAGGATCACACCCTGGGCTGAAGGCCACACTAAACCTCTGAGCCACCCGGGCTGCCCTGGAGTAATGCTTTTATAGACGATGTGGTCTGGGTTCAAATAACATTTATTAAATGCAAAGAATTTGCTTTTGACTTCAAGGCAAAAAATAAATCTATCAAAGTTAAGACTCAATATAGACACAGGTCAGATTCCATTATGAAAACTCAAAGAATCCAAGCAAACTAAGCTAATTTAGTTAAGGTTGTAATTAAACAGTCTGCAGAAGTAAATTTTATATATTTGATAAAAAGGAGGAAAAAAATCTATTCAACAAGCAAGATGAAATGTTTAGGAATTAAGTGTTAAGATTTATTTAAGGATCTACACAAAGAACATTTTAAAATGCTACTGAAACATGCAGAAGAAGACGAATATATAGAAAGGTATTTCACTTCTTTAATAGGAAAAAACTGCATCATAAAGCTGAGCTTCAATAAAAACAGCAGAAGCATTTGGGAATTATTTTGGAATCAGACAAGCTGGTACTAAAGGTCACATGGAAAAACAAAAAACAAGAATAGTCAAGAAAAATCTGGAGCAGTCACCGGGAAGACTAGCTCTTCCTCATATTCAAACGTATTTTAAATCTTCAGTAATAAAAACAGTGTGGTACCTGAATAGAAGGACAGATCACTGGAATTGAATAGAAAAAAAATAAAAGGAAATTTAACATACAAAGAAGGTGGCACCCCAAATCAGTAAGACAAAGGTAGATTTTTCAGTTGACCTGATATTGGGTCAATTAATGAGGTCTTAAGCAATGTGTAAATTGATAGCACATCTTGATATGGACCCTCTGTCCAGCTTCACTTCTCCCAAACCACCCCCCACTCATCCTCTAGACACTACTCTCCAGTAACATACTTGCACAAAAGCCTTTGTCACAAGTTCTGCTTTCTAGGAAACATAGACAAAGGCACTTATTTTATCTCTAACCTCCTCTTCTCCTGCCCATCTACACTCTTTTTTTAAAAAAAGATTTTATTTATTTATTCACAAGAGACATATAGAGAAAGACAGGCACATAGGCTAGTGTGTACAATTCCCCCACTAATCTCATGTTCTCTGCCTCTTGGATCCAAGGAAGGCCCAGGAAACCTGTGCTGCCATTTGGTTGCCCCTATTCTCCTTACAGCAAAAGGTTTACATTTAGTGTCTCTTCACCTTCAGGACATTTCTTTTTCTGGCTCTTTGTGGGATCTGCTGCTACCGTGCTCCTCCTGCACAGTATTCTAGATCTGCTCCTTCCTCCAGTGTCTACCACTCTGGGCAGGCTTCTCATTTTTATACAGCCTGGAGTTTTAACTCCTCTCCTGGTTTTACTAAAAATGGCACCAGAAATAAAATTTTAGGTGCTTTGCTTTCCTACTCCTGTATTTCTTGTTGCTTTTTGGATTATTTTCAGCAAGAGAAGAGATAAATGCTGACCTAATGTCATCACTACATTCCAAAAGGAAACCCTACATTTCTTGATAAACAATGGTGAATTTCCTCATTAATACCATTAACAAACATTTGATTCTACCTAAACAAAAATAGGCTTTTGGTTCAAGTACCAAAAGGGTTTCCTTATCAACATTACATTAGGAAACTCTTTTATGCCCACATGCTTATTACATGAGCACTATGTGCATAGACTATGTGATCTAGTCATGACAGATTAACTCAGGTGATCCACTCATGCACCACAGCCTATGGTCTCTCCTGTTCTTTTGCTTCCATACTCCAACCACAAGTATTCTTGCATCTAACTGATACTCTTTTCTCTTCAAACTTAATTTTCTCCCAATGTATCACATGTTCTTGGTTTACTTTCCTTCAGTATCCAACCTAGGCCCTCATATAACATTCATTTTAACAATTTCTTGGTAGTAGGTGATTTCCATAACCATCTGCTATATTTGCCCAAGAAAAGCCCAATCCCAGGTCAATCTAAATGTCTATTTTCTCTTCTCTGATACTGAGTACTGATAGAAAACTTATAGCACGTAATGAGGGAGACGTGTTACCAGCAGATAATTGGCTCCTAATCTCAGTCAAGCAATGGTTATGGTAATAATAACAATTGCTAACATCATTTATTCATTTATTTAAAGCTTTCTTATAGCAAGGAGAGACTTTGGAGTCATTTTGTTCATATTTGATATCCAGCTCCCTAATTTACTAGCTATATGACTTTAGATAAGTTATTCTACCTCTTGATTTCAGTTTTCTCATCTATAAAATGGAGAAAATAAGAGTACCTACCTCTTAGTTCTATTGGGAGTGTAGAATGAGATAATATGATTAAGGGATAAGACTGGTGTCACACACATAGTTTACACTCACTAAGCGGTAGCTAATGTCAGTGTAATTGCTACATATTTTTAAGACACATTTTTCAGACAGAAAACTAAGTCACAGAATATATTCCAAGGACTATAAATTCCATAAAGGCAGTGTCTTTGTTTGGGCTGCTATAACAAAATATCACAGACTGGGTGGCTCCTAAACAGTAGAAATTTATTTCTCACAGTTCTGGAGGCTGGAAGTCCAAAAATGGGTGCCAGCAGGGACAAATTCTGATGAAAGACCCCTTCGGGCTTATAGACTGTTGACTTCTTATGTGCCCTCACATGGCAGAAGGGGTTGGGGAGCTCCATGGGGTTCTTCCATAATAGCACTAATTCCACTCATGAGAGTTCCGTCTTTATGACCTAAGCACCTCCCCACCCAAGCCCTACTTCCTTGTTCTATCACATTGGGCATTAGAATTTCAACATATGAGTTTTAGGGAGGCATAAACATTCAAACCATAGTGGGCAGTGGCTCTATTGCTACGTTTTGCCTCTTGTTGTTGAATATCTAATATTTTGCATAATCCCTGGCACATATGAGAGTCTGTTATTCAACAAATAGGTGCTAAATGAAAGAATGAATGAATGAATGAGCAAAGACACTTTCCATAGGTCACACAGCTAAATAAGTGGCAGAGCCAGTATTTGAACTCAGATTGCTTAGACTTGCCAGTCACATTTACTTCACTTTGCCTTCTATTACTCAAAGCAAGTCATAAGACAACTGGATTTCAAGGATTAGGGAAACAGACTACAGTTCTTACAAGAAGAGCTACAAAGATTATGTGGCCATAAGCAAAAAACCACAGACATCCTCTCCCATTTCCTACTCACATCTTTACCATTCTCCTTGAGTCTCCTAGTCTCTTCATATATGCCCACTTTTGGAAAATAAGTGATTTCTAACTTTGCAGAGAAAGTGGAGAATCTCAGGCAGAAATTACTTATGCTTCCTGCTTCTACCTGCACTTAATTGACTGTAGATTGTGCCTCCCCTACCCCTATCCCCCTATCTCCCATATCCTTAGTGGTTTTGATACTTATATCTTTATTTTTAATTCCAGGATCAGAGATGTACAGGTCTTTCTCCTGAAAAAGACTTGTCTCTACCATTATACCTGTTCCCTCTTCTACTTTTTCCTCAAGAAACTCCCATCATCACTAAAATCTTTGAATAATTTATATTTCTGTTTTAAGTTTCATGCCATTTTATAAACATGCAGATATCTTTTCCATCTTTTTGGGGGAAAACCCTTTATCTTTTGTTTTTAGTCACATGAATATATTTGCAAAGAGATGTCTCCACTTACTATCTCTTTTTCTTTACTTTCTCTTGATGTCTCAACCCATCACCAATTTACACCAACATTTTAAAAAACACAAATTGTTTTCACCAAAGTTACCCATGACTTCCTAGTTGTTTAATGGATTTGCTTGAATCGTTACTGTATGGTTCATAATTCTTTCACTAATTTCTTTTCTCTACTCGTGTTTTAAATGTTGGCTTAAATTAACACCTTTAACAACTTTGCCCATGACTGAAACAATATGACTGCATGCTGGATGATCTCATGCAGTCCTTGCTGTTAACCGTCATCATAAAGGCTGTATTATCTCTCCCATGTGCTCTTAGGGTCATATTCAACTCCCAAATGGACATTTGCTCCTAGATATTCTACTATCAATATATTAGTTCTCCATTGCTGTATAACAAACCATCTTAAAATATAGTATCTTTAAAAAACAATAATTAAAAAAAACAATAATTTATTCACTCATGATTCGGTAATTTGGGGCTTAGCTGGCTGGTTGTTCTGCTGGCCTGGCCTGGGGTCATGAAGGTGTCTGCAGGCAGCTAATGGACTGGCTGGAGACTGGTTTGTGTTGAATGGCCCATTCATGTATTTGGGGACTTAGCTCAAAATGCTGGAATGGCTGGAACTCTCTCGCTTCATGTTCTCTCTGGTTCTCAGAAGCTACTTTCTTCACAAGGTGATGACAGCATTCCGAAAAGCTGAGAATAGAAACTGTAAGACCACTTGTGGTTGAGACTTGCCAAACACATGTTACTTCAGCCACATTCTCTTGGTCAAAGCAAATCATATGACCAGCTGTATTTCAAGAAGTGGGAAAATAGACTCCATGTCTTGTTAAGAAAACCTGCAAAGAATTTATATTTAAATGATTACATACACCTTATACTTAACATTCCCCTAACTGGTATTTATCATCATCCTTGAATTTTCTGATACTCCAGAATTTTCTGTTTTAATTCATGCAGTCCCCAGGTGAGAAATCTAAGAACAATGATCAACAATCCTTTGTTTTTCAAGTCCAGTCTCCAGGTTCTGTCAAATTTATCATCTCACTTTCTCTCACATTCTTATCTCCTTAGCTTCAAGCCTATGCATCTTCAAACGGAAAGTCCAATTCTGCCTTTATAATCTACTCTTACTATTCCTGCTAGGGTGATCTATCGGAGGTGCAAAATGATCAGCATGCATCAAAGTAGATGTATATCCTTTTTAAATAAAGTTATTTTTGTTGTCTGGTACCTGAATCTCATTCCTATGATTGGTTGGTTTTATATCTTCCTACTGCAGCTAGAAAGAATTATCATTGTTTACCCAGCCCTTGGTTGTTGGGCTGCATAACCATAACCTGGCCAGCCCCATCAGACATGCCTACTGCAGACTTTGAATCCAAAGCAAAAAGTGGCAGCCACATCCAGTCTCCCAGGAAATAGTGCCAGGAGTGGCCTCCAGAGTCCAATGCCAAGGCGCAGTGGTAGGAGTTCCAGTGTCCAGTCATCAGATATAGGGCATCAATATTTTTGCCCAGTTTTATGTCATGGCACTGCTGTCTTTTATTCCTGCCTATTTTCTGAGCCTGTTTCCAGTCTTCTATGTAATTCTGTGTAACACTCAATGGTTTTTGGATATATTGGGCTTTTTGTTTCTCTTAAAATTGGCCAGAGTTGATTTCTGTTGCTTACAAATCAGAACTTTGTATGCTTCCAACGTTGTTGCTTCACATATTTTAGTGAATCATTCATGAACTAATTTTGAGTAAACATTTATTGAATGAATTATTGAACCTGGTTTCTGACTTCCAGGGGCAGGCCATCTATGAAGGGAGAAGAGACTCAAAAGCATGAAAAAGTTCCATGATATTGTTGTCAGTATTTTGGAGTTAGATAAATTATAACTGACTTTATGACGTGCTCTCTGGGCTTTGGTAGATGTTCTATGTTGGTGCTGTTAGAGAAAAACCATTATATGGGCTTGGCCCTTAGGGCAAGCAGTTAGGAGATTTCAAGGACAAATAAAATTAATTTAATTTTTTAAAGATTTTATTTATTTATTCATGAGAGACACAGAAAGAGAGGCAGAGACGCAGGCAGAGGGAGAAGCAGGCTCCCTGCAGGGAGCCCGATGCAGATCTATCCCTGGACCCCAGGATCACACCCTGAGCCAAAGGCAGATGCCCAAACACTGAGCCATCCAGGCATCCCTAAAATTATTTTAATTTTAAGAGAAAGACAGTAGTGCTCTGTTTTATTAATAAAATGTTGTGTAGGAAGTATAATTTAATCAACTAAGCGTTACACTATTGCACAATGGCAAGAAAAATAAGTGACTACACATTGTGCCACTCTTTCTCTTTTAAATTGTAACAAATTTACTCTGATCCAATCGTCTTGGCACAATCTAGTTAAAATCCAAAAATTAATAACCAACATTCATTAGTAATTCTAGATGGCATTATGAAATGTCCAGAGGTTTGAAGTAATCTCATTCTATGTCAGTTGATTCCTGCTGAGCTAGATCTTCATTGGTAGAAAAAAATGAAGATACATGGTACTTGTTGCTAAATGAATGCAACAAGCAGTAAGTTTAATAGTGTTCAGAGAACTTTTGCAAATAGTGCCATTCCTTTTTCATTCCAGACTAATATTGCCTTTCTATTCATTATGCTTTTGTTTTTTGTTTTTAAAGATTTTATTTATTTATTCATGAGAGACTCACGCACACAGAGAGAGAGAGAGAGAGAGAGAGAGGTAGAGACACAGGCAGAGAGAGAAGCAGGCTCCATGCACCAGGAGCCCGACATGGGACTAGATCCGGGGTCTCCAGGATCAGGCCCTGGGCCGAAGGCAGGCGCTAAACCGCTGAGCCACCCAGGGATCCCCCTATGCTTTTGAATATATATATATGCTGGTAACATTTTATGAACTGGAGAGATCAGAGAAAATTTATTAGAAATTTATTAGAAATTCAAGAAATTCGAGCTGGGTTGTGACACATTACAAAGATTTAGATATGGATATGCAGAGAGACAAAGGAGGTCGTTAGTGAGTAGGGAATGGACTGGGTAAGATATATGGATGAGAAACTGTATTTGGCATGGTAGAGTGGAAATAAAATTCCAGCTCAGTTGAAGAGTATTAAAATCATGCAGTAATTAGAGAAGGCATTGGGGAAGGTAAAATTAAGGATAAGGAATTGCCGTTGACAATTTGTAAGTGGAGAAGGAATGGATGTCGTGTCTAGAACGATCAGGTCAACAGTCCTGTGCATGACGGATGGAAGTGAAGAGATACTGGAGTCAAAAATGGTAGGTAAGGTGGTTAATGCAATTATTACCTCATACGGTTATTGAATTATCAGCTCACAAGGATTTGGCAGTGAATCAGGTAATAGGAAGGAAAAAAGCAGAGAATTTTAAAGATATCATGAAGCATAAATTTGCAGAACTTAAACATAGGACATGGAAGTCAGGAGACAAATGAATGAGAGTTAGAAAGTTAGTAGTTTGATGGTTTATCAATATAGAGAGGCATGGCCTCACTAACACAGGTGAAGTCAGAAGAGGATAATTTTAAAGAAAAAAAAAGACAAATCTGGTTTGTCTTTGGCAGATACATTGACTTTGAACATCCAAGTGGAAATGTTCAAGTTTCATTTGTATGTTATAGCCTAAAAGAGACACTCAAGGCTATAAACTATCCTCAGAGTGAAGATGGTTTGGTGTGGGATGAATGAACTAATGAGAAAAGTAGATCTCTGGAAATGGCCTTGCAGTGGAGCTAGGAGGAGAAAGAAGAAAGCGAAGAGGACTGAGAATGAACTCTCCAAGAAACAAACAAATAAACAAACAAACAATGGAGAAGTAAAAATGGGCCCTGGATTTGGAGAGTTAAGCAAGAATAGATACATTAATAGTACCAAATGCTAGTTCAGCATTTTCCAAATATCCTTGAGTTTGTTGCATTTATGCCATAATAATTATCTATGGCTAAAGAAAACCTTCCTAATTAAATATTTGCTATATGAAAAAATTTCTGTGGGTTAGGAATTCAGGAGTAACTTAGATGCAATGTTTTAGCTTGGTGTCTCTCATGGGGTTGCAAACAAGATGGCAGCTGAGGTTGTAGTTATCTGAAAGCCTGACCGGGGCTGGGGGCTTTGCTTCTAAGATGGCTCAGTCACATGAGTAGAAAGTTGGCACTGGCTGTTGGCAAAAGACCCTAGTTCTCCACAAGGATCTTTCCACAGGGTACTTAACTGTCCCTGAAGCATGGCAGTAGACCTCCTCCAGAGTAAGTGATCCCGAAGAGAAAACAGGAGGAAAATCACAATGTTATTGGTGATCTAAGCTCAGAAGTCCCACTCCAACATTTTTTACAATACCCTACTGATAAGACATGTCAGCACTATTCAACATCAGAGAGGACTAGACACAGGTAGTGAATAGCAAGAAGGGAGAATCATTGAGGGGATTTTAGAGGGTATCTTAGCAGGAGGTAAGGATCATTGAGGGTATCTTAGAGGTTGGCTACCACAACGTGCCTCGTCTTGTCACTGATCAGAAACTTAGAAGTATTTGGTCTTTCCTATAAAACTAGTGACTGCTAACAAATCAAGTTGATGGAAAAGTTCCTAAAATAATGAACATACCATATCTTTTGTAATTAATTCTTTTCTTCTTCCTGGTCCATTAGATTTCTCCATCAATATATGCTCTGAACTTGTAACTTGGAATGCAGTATTATGAAATAATTGGTGAAATCCATGGGGTCAGTAACCATTCGTGAACATTATCCCCCTTAATGAGATACTTAATGTAAAGCAGATGGATTAATGATGTTTCCTGGATCATTTGTTGATTATTAATTCTTGCTTTCCTTGTCTTCCCAAGGGATGCATTCTGCTTTAAAGGCAAATTGATTTTTTACATTTTTATTGTAATTCTATGTGTATTCCTTTATCATTTTAAATGCTCTTCCAGTATGATAAATAAGCAAGGTCTACATTAATTAATTAATTAATCAATTAAATTAATATTTAGTGAAAACACAGATGGCATTTTCACAATAGGCCATTCTTCTCAGATTTGAATGTGTAGAAGAATCACCCAAGAAACTTGTTTATAGATGCAATTTTCAGAGCCCTACTCACAAAAATTAACTCTTTAGGTTTGGAATAGGGCCCTGGAAAGAGAATTCTGAATGAGTAGCCAAGATAATTATGAAATAGGTGGATCCATGGAATTATAAAGACCTTCTTCTTAGGAAAAACTTTCATTAGCTTATAATGCTTATATCCAGCATTTGGCAGAATAAATTGGAGAGAATAAAAAGTTTCTGAGAAAAGTAGCTACCAAACAGTTCTTAAAAGAATATACTTTCAGCAAATACATAAAGGAAGAACAGAACTTTCTATAGTTACTAGACAAGGCCTGAAGAAAGAGGTACCATGCAAAGCAGCCAGGTATGGAAAATACTAGCATTTCTAATTATAAGGGTTAAATTATTTAGCATGAAGTGCTTAATACAGTAACAGTCGCCCAGTAAAACTTTCATAAAATGTTCTTGATGATGATGATGATACTATAAATTGGATCATTCAGACTGGACCAGACTGGACCAGAATGTATGTTATTTTCTTGGAAATAGTGGTTAAAGATGACCACCCATTAATCAGCGAGTAGAACTAAACATTGAAATCAGACCCTATTGTGTATATAGTCTTAATAGTTCACAATATATAGGTATGAAGAGTGAAGTGTATATAGTTCTTAACTCCATGAGTTCAGACTTCTTCAAAAAATACCTAGCTGCTTCAAGAAAAAAAACACAAACAAGAAAAACAAAGGACGTCTGTATCAGTTTCCTAGGGCTGCTGTAACAAAGTCCCATAGACAGAATGGTTTAAAGAACAGAACTTTAAGCACCTCACAGTTCTGGAGCTAGAAGCCTGAGATCAGGGTGTCAGTAGTGTTAGATCTTCCTGAGGACCAAGAGGAAAGAAACTGTTGCAGGCCTCTCTCCTTGGCTTGTAGGTGGCCATCTTCTCCCTATATGTGTCTGTGTGCAAGTCTCCTTTTCGTATAGGACACCAGTCCTATGGGATTAGGGTCCACTTTAGTGATCTCATTTTATTATTTTTTTAATTTTTTTTTTATTTATGATAGTCACAGAGAGAGAGAGAGAGAGAGAGAGGCAGAGACATAGGCAGAGGGAGAAGCAGGCTCCATGCACCGGGAGCCCGACGTGGGACTTGATCCCGGGTCTCCAGGATCGCGCCCTGGGCCAAAGGCAGGCTCTAAACCGCTGCGCCACCCAGGGATCCCTAGTGACCTCATTTTAACTTGATTACCTCTGTAGAAGTACCAGGGGTTAGGATTTCAACATATGAATATTGGGAAGGACACAATTCAAGCCATGACAACCTCTCTCCACTCTCCTTGCAGGGTCTTGTTTTCTTTATAAGCTTTCAGATTGGGATTGAGTGTCCCTAATGAGTAGGCTTAGCATGGAACACACACACACACACACACACACACACACACACACACGACAAAGATGTCAAAGCCTGCTTTTCCCACATAGTGCTTTTGTAATAAAGCTTTTTTTTTTTCTTTTGGCATGGGTGGGAATGGTGAAATTGGTAATGAGAGCAATATAAAGGAGTAAAGTCCTTACCATAAAAAGGATTATGCTCACATGGCACACAAGGAATAAATGTACGGGGGAAAATGAGATAATGGTACAGAAATGTCCACTAACTGAATTGAATTCAGCTTAGGATGTGACCAAATTTAATGAGCGATGTTTTGAGTGTAGTACAGAGGAGGTGCTCATGAACCATACTCATTACTACTTCACAACTACTAACCTGGCGTTCCTCTAGAAAGACTTCATTTGAAGGGGTACCTGGGTGGTTCAGTGGTTGAGCATCAGCCTTTGGCTCAGGGCGTGATCCCAGGGTCCTGGGATTGAGTCCCACATCAGGCTTCTGGTGAGGAGCCTGCTTCTCCCTCTGCCTGTGTCTCTGCCTTTCTCTCTGTGTCTCTCATGAATAAATTAATACAAACTTAAAAAAAAGACTTCATATGAAATAAGTAAGAATAGGGCCACAAGCAGAAGGAAATGACCAGTAAAATAGAACTAGTAGGACCTATTTGTCTGGAGTCAGTGCTTTTGTTTATAATCTTAAATAATAGGTACAAAGTGGTCAGTCATCTTCACTTTTATAAAGTCTTCCCTTTTGTTATTCTTATTTTCTTTGGCTCTGACTTTTTGTCTCTTTAAATATTTTCATATTACTATACATCATTTTGTAAGTCCTTTGAAATAGCATTTGGAATAAGATGAGAAATAAATACAATAAAATGTTCTGAAGGAATTGTCTTGCTTTATTTTGTTCGCCATAAGGAAAATACTTTTATAACTCAAGCCAGCTTTCAAAAGCTTAAACTATAAACAAGAAATATGAGCTAAGGAAAGGTCAAATAATGGATAAAACAAAATCATGTAATTTGGATAAGATGTGTTTTTCTTTTTTTATGAGAGAGTAGAATTGCGTCAATTTAGTCGATTGTAGGTTTAACAGGAGAAAAGGTCACAGATCCATAGCTGCATGCACTTCATGCAATAAACTAAGAAAGAGAAGTGAATAATAGTGATTTATGGAATTCCTCTTGATTCTGACACTTCATTATTTTTATACAGAAATAGCATTTCTAGTGTATGCTTTTGGCATTATGTTTCCTCATCTTGCTCTGAAATAATATATATACTGCAATGAGCCATCTCATTTTATAGTTTTCTAGCAAGAAAATAGTATAGTATTTTCAGCTGTATTTCTGAAAGTATGGAAAAGAATGGCATAAATATGAAATCCAAAATTCAAAACTTACTTCTTACAAATTTTTACACACACACACACAGACACACACACACACTTACACACAAACCATTTCACTAACTGGCATATACAGTTTTAAAAGAAATAACAAAATTAAAATGATAAGGCTTTATTGTTCCTTTTTAGCTGAGTTTTTACATCAAAAATTTAATTATACTTTTGAACCAGTACAATTGCTTAAAAACTAGAGAACAGACCTTTATTTGTAGCAAGATATTAATATGGTTCTCCTCACTGCCTATCAGTTTTTTGTTGAATATGGAACTTTCTCATAAGTGACACAAGGCACAGAATTTTAAGAAGGATGGAGAAGGTTTGATGTGTGTGGCAAAAATCTGTGGCCTGTATATTATGATTTGGCTACAAACTCATCATATGATTATGACTCTGACTCTGGTCTACCACTAGATAGTAGTGGTGTCGTCAGGTTGGACCTGAGATTAAATCTTTACTTTGACACTCAGTTGGAAGAGGAGTTTAAATTTTCTAAGCTTCAGTTTCCCCATCTGTAAAATGAAGATGTTGATGGCCATTTTGTAAGAACTTAAAGAGAATAAAATGAGATAATATATGTGATGTTAGGCATTACCTCTCATAGCACTTTCTAAGAATAGTCCAAAGGTTAATTGGATGACATGAGAATGTTTAAAAATAAGAATTCTTGAAAATTCGACTGGAGGGAAAAGTGGTGATTAGATTGGCCAATGCCTTCTCCAAGTAAACATCTTTGACTTTATAGCTTCTGCTCAAAGATTCAGTAAAGAAGTGTTCGCCATCTGCCAGCGTAGTTGGCTCTATGCTGAACTGTTTTAATTACTACCACATTTGCTATGTCACTTTATGAATAAAATATTGACATGCTGCCTCTAAACTCACATTGGAAAAGGAGATCACGTTATTGCAATACAAGGCTGTGGACTTTACACTTGCAATGACTATGGTTCACGTGGCAAGGAAAATATGGCAACACCATGATGTCTAAATGAAATATTGCATGCCTGGGAGTACATCCTTGATGAAACAGATGGTTCTTTGTTGAAAACAAAATATGATTATGGTGTTTGCATGCAAGAGATTTTATATTGTCTAATTATAAGAATCAAACTAGTTGTTACTGTTTTGGAGTGGAAAGCTTCTTCAAATCTTAGGGAGATTTCCTACTCTTGCCTCTATACAATTAAGAAAAATGAGATAGAGGTAAAATATCACTTTCATGAAGACTATTATGATGCCCACATCTACAAAACAAGACTATGTGCAGATTCAGACACAAGATCCATTGTTAGTGTATCATGTTGATCTGGCTTCAATATATACTGTTGAGCCAACAAGTTCGCATAACCATGCTATGTTTACTAGGCCCTTTCTATTTAAGAGTTCATCTTGATTAATATTGCCTTGACATTTATCATTGCGCTGTAACTGACCTCAATGCAGTGGAGCACTTCTTTAAACTTTAACAGATATGAAGAAAGAATGACTATCTTTGGTCTTAGAGTATGAGGCCAGGGAGATTAGCAAAATCAAGAGAGAGGAAAAGGAAAGTGGAGAAGTTTCTGAATGAGGAATCTTTAGTCAATAAATGAAAATAAATATCCTCTGTATAGGTGACTTTCAACTGAGGTAATTTTGCCCAGGGGCATTTGGAAATGTCTAGAGATATTTTTTGTTGACAGCCCAGGGACAGGTGCTATTGGCATCGAGGGAGTAGAGACCAGGGATGCTGCTATACATCCTATAGTGCACAGGACAACCTCTCACAGCAAAGAATTACCTGGCCCCAAATGTCAATAGTATGGAAACCGGGCATCCTGCCACTTGAAAGTCTGAATTACATTCCCTTATATACATTTTAGGACTAGATATATCTATAAAAGTTGGACTTGTAATAAAGCAATTTTTATATTTTATCCGCTTCGTTCATATGGGATTCTACTCAGATTGTATAGTTTAAAAAAAAGAGTTACTTTCTGATTGTTATATGAAAATAAGATTTTCCTGGTGGTAAAACCTCTCCTGAACAAATAGCAACCTCAGAATGGTGTTTCTCTAAATATAGCAGAGGAGCAAAAATATGCAGTCACGAAATTTGTAAATACCTTAAGCTGATTCACATCCCTGGGGATTCTATGCACTGCCCTGGGCAATAGCAGAAAAACCCAATCAACCTGGGACACAGAGGGAATGGTAATTTAAGTTGTAAATATTGGGACAGTAGCAAAGATAGCCCCAAGCTGAGCACAAAATTGGAGAAATGGCTGGGAGCTAGAGCACATCAGTCTAGACTGGGGGAATTAAGGCTCTCAAGTTAAAAATTGGAAAAGTAACTCTGGAAATAGAGCTGAAAGACAATCAACCCTCTTCAGGCCTGTAGACTGTAGACCCCATAATTCTCATGTTTGGCCAGTTATTACTATGCAACCATAAAAATCTCAGTGCCATTCAACAATAAGTGCTTATTTTCCATGGTTCAGCTTGTTGACGGGAGTTGGGTGATCTAGACTCAGCTGGATGGTTCTGCTTTAAGCTTCGGGCTTGGCTATGGTTGCTTCCACTTGTCTTTATTCTGGGGCAAACAGGTAGGCAGAAGAATTTCTTTTTATGGCAATGGCAGAGACACAGGAAGATAATTGCACAAGCACACTTCAAGCTCTTACTGATGGCACATCTGCCAACCGCCCATTGGTCAGAGCAAGTTGTATGGGCAAGCCCAAATTCTAAAGACAGGAAAGAAGACTCCTATGGAGGTAGAAAGGGAATGATATTTTTTTTTTTTTTTTTTTTTTAGGGAATGATATTTTTAAACAACAGTATAGCTTTCTACTTCATCTATAATTGAGCCCATTTTTTTTTAAAGCGATACAGCTTTTATTTATTCAGGTGCAATATCCTACGTTTAATACTTAGAATGGACCGTCCAAGTAGCGAGTAATGTAGTTGGATTTCCAGGTCTGAATATTATTCCCCCTCTCTACTACCGATTGAGAAGCTGAGCGTAACGGTTTTCCTGGAGTCTCATCTCCACCATCTGCTACATGTAGATAACATTTGCTGTTGACTTACTATCGTATGTCTTCCAAGAAGCAAGATAACTCCAATTTACTAGAAAACCCTCAGTGGAAGGCAGTAATGAAGGACTCATCATTATTTGTTTAGCCTCAATAATTTTTCTGCATTTCCTTTGATGTTATTTAGAATATTTTTAGAATGGAGAAAAAATTTGTCCAGACAAGCATTGGATGCTTTTCCTCATCTCTCTCTCTCCAAAGGATACTATTTTGAATTTGTTTGGCATTTTAGTAAATCCATTAACCTTTCCCCCTTAGACTTAGCAAATGGGTCTGACAGCTTAATTCTGTTTCCTGCGGAATCTAAAACCACATCATACACTGCATCATGTTAGACATTAATTATAATGTATTTTCACACCAAATTCAGAGTTAGGATAATGAAAGTAGGGAAAATAGGTACTGGAGAAAGCTGAAGAAATTTGTCAGTCTTGACTCTTGCTAATTTTGCCATAGCTAGGTTAACTCCTGTTGATGGAAATGGCATGTACTACCAAAGGGGCTAAAACGATTACTGAATTTTTAAAAATATCCATTTAAAATAAGCTTGTTCTCTTTGCTACGTGAGATTGCCACCCATATCCTTTATTTAATCTGTGACAAGTCTTAAGTACTCCTGGTTTCTCCATATGCTATGATGTTCACAGTACGGAATTAAAAGGAGTACCTTGGAAAGAAAGATCTCAGTTTCTAAAAAGAAAGGCTAGTTATAAAAGTCAATCTGCTTTTCTGTTGCCTTGTTTCATTTCCTGAATCAATCCTGAAGAGTAAGGAAAAATCAATGGCCTCAGCAGGTTACTCTGAGGGGACAAAGAAAGAGTTAGACTTTGTTTCCTTTACTCCCCACACAGGGCTGATTACTACTAGGAATGGACATTACAAGAGAACAAGAGCTGGCTTGTGCCTGACTTGCTGTCTACACCTGGATAGCATGCCTCACCTCCACTCTTCCCACTACACACATCGAAGCAGGGGTGGTGCCTACCTTGCACCTTACCTCACATGCTTCCTGCTACCTAAACCTGAACATCAAAGTTTTCCCATGGGATTTCATCATTGTGGATATCTATATCTCATTAGAGACCCTAGTCCCTTTGTCCTGCTACCTAACTGAGCTTACAAAAGTTTATTTATAACCTGGTTGATTTCTTCCATTTTCTTATATTTGATCAAGGATTTCTTTCTGGTCCGATTTCCAATATTGTTGAGGTAGCAGAGGGCCTTATCTGGTTAAGGCATTAAAGTTCCTGATGAGCAATAACTTTACGAGAAAAAAAAATGTGGATGCAAATTCCGACATTTCCCACAGTAGTTATTTGATGAAAACATCATTTTATTAGAAGTCTTAAATTTATCGACGGCTAAGTAAGCCTTTATGATTCTGTGAGATGGAAGTGGGTGAGGAGGGAACAGATAATGGCTGGTGATAATATGACATCCACTCTGGTGAATCATAGTGGCCTGTCATCAAAAGATATTATTTGGTATTTCTTGTCTACTAAATAGGAGATGGGAAAAAGGTTGAGCAAAGCTATTACATTAAAAAAAAAATCTAAGTTTCTGGTTTTCTCTTTGAACTGGAGTAATAGTTTATTTTACTAAATAATATTCACCAATAATATGTTATATATAGTACTCTCTCGCTTTTCTAATTCTTTTAGGTATCTGTGGTTTTATTTTACCTTTCATTTATAATGAGATTTACTTCTGTTCGCTGTCTACTTTTTCTTGATTTGACTTACTGAGGGTTTCTCTTTTCATTCACTTTATGAATATTTTAGCACCGTATTAAATGATTGATTCTAAATTTTGTTCGTTTTCTAACTCATTAGTTTTTGCCTTTATCTTTCTTCATTCTGTTTGCTGCTTTACTTGAAATTCCTCTTATTAATGTATTTTGCTTTATATTACTTTGTTTTATTGTGTATCCTTTTATGCTTCTTTAAAGTGTTAATTTCTGTATTTCGTCTTTTTAAAACAATCATAGCAGTTAATGTTATATATTTATGTCTGAATGTGTTTAGAGATGTAATTGATATAATGCTCCCTTTATGACATATTCCTCTTTTCTAATAGCCTGCACAACCTTTAATGAGTTGGAACTTGGGACTCTACAGTCCCAACTGATTAGACAAGGGCAGGCATCTTATTCGACTGGACCAATCACATTTTTCTCACCTTGAATATCGGATCTGGAAAAGTGACTCCAGTCAGTGTCTGCTAGACTCCAACTGGGATTTAAGAAAAAGTTAACCCATGATTAACTGAAACAAAAAAAGCTAGGCTGCAAGTAAGCCTATGTACAAGAGAGGAAGAACCAGGAGACTATGCAAGATGAGACAGAAAGATAGTGAAAGTAGTCACTTTGATTCTTATAAGAGTTCCTATCCCTTCTGTAGTTTGGCTTCTCTTCTAGACTTTCGTTTCCATTTTACTTCAGTTAGCCAATTAGCTTATTTTCTTGCAACAATATGATTTCTAACACAGTAGTTCTTTCATTTTATTTTAAAACAATGTAGTCACTTTTTAAAAAAATATTTTAAACTGAAAAAATATTTTATTTATTTATTTTTAAAAATATTTTATTTATTTATTCATGACAGATACAGAGAGAGAGAGAGGCAGAGACACAGGCAGAGGGAGAAGCAGGCTCCACACAGGGAGCCCGATGTGGGACTCCATCCCGGGTCTCCAGGATCACGCCCTGTGCCGAAGGTGTGCCAAACCACTGGGCCATTGGGACTGCCCTGAAAAAATATTTTAAATAGTGAGTTTGGTTCTCATGTTAGCCTGTGGGGAAATTGCCAATTAGTTTGTCTATCTGTGTTACAGTTTATCTGGTAACAGTAACTTGAATTTTCAGTAAAGTTCTAGATTTCTCTGTTTCTTTCAATAACATTCATGATTATTTTAATGAAATGAAGTAAGGTGTTTAAAAGGAAAGAGCATGTGTTAGTTTCTTATTGCTGCTATAACAAATTAATGTAACCCTCATGGCTGAAAACAACACAAATTTATTATATTACACTTTTGTAGGTTAGAAATCTGAAATGGGTTTAGTAGACCAAAATTAAGGTGTGACAAGGCCGCATTTCTTATGGAGGATCTAGGGGATAGTTGC
The DNA here is from genome assembly GCF_011100685.1 of Canis lupus familiaris. Classification (NCBI taxonomy): domain Eukaryota; kingdom Metazoa; phylum Chordata; class Mammalia; order Carnivora; family Canidae; genus Canis; species Canis lupus. The sequence goes on from NC_049250.1 coordinate 28,982,741, forward strand.
TTCCTTGCCTTTCCTAGCTTATCAAGTCTGCTTCTATTCTTTGGCTGAGGTCCTTTCTTTCATCTTCAAAGCACATCAGTCTGAGCTTTGTTTTTATCATCATCACATCCCTTTTCTGCTCCTGAGCTTCTATCTTTCTCTTACAAGGACTCTTGTGATTGCATTAGACCCACGCAGATAAGCCAGGATAATTTCCTCATTTTATAATCCTTAATTTAATCACATCTGCAGTCTCTTTTATCATTTAAGGTAACATATTCACAGGTTCTGGAGATTATAATGTGAACATCTTTGAATGGCCATTACTCAGCCTAAGAGCATTAGATTAGGGGCTATTTATTCATGTCAATTCTGTAACTTATTAATCTTAAGCAAGTTACTTAAATTCACTGTGCTTCAGTTTCTATATCTGTAGTAAGGGACTTATATTAATCACTTTTTAAAAACTCTCTTCTTAGGCTAAAATTCTTTTTCTAGGCTACCATGAATAACACACAAAATAACACTAAATTGCCAGCATAATTTTGAAGATGGTTATTTTTTCTCAAGAATATACTACTAATTTTAACTACTAGGTTTCTTAATTTCAGGCAAGCATTTAACAAGAACAGCCTTCTTCTTCACTCTATATAATCATTTTGTACTTTCTTAATGACAGTGTTTCTCATTCTTATTCAATACTTCCTTTCCTTTCTAATGCTTCTCCTATTCCTTCCCACTCATGCTACCCTACTTCCTAATTCTCTTGGAAAAAAAAAAAAAGCTTATAAGACCAACTAATAGACAGTGTCTTCTAAGGAAGCTTATTTTGAATAAATATCCATTATGTTTTCCCATCATTACTACCTCTTATCTATTCCTACCCACCCATGAGTCAGATAACAATTTAAAAAAATTTTTTTAAGTAATTAAGAAAACCACTGAGTGAAGGCATGGATAGCAATGGTTAAAATGTAACATTAAGGAGTTATCATACTAAGTTATTATTAATAATTATAAGATTTTCTTATAGTAAGTCTATTAGATTAGCAAGTCTACCATCCAGTACCAAGGGAAAGAGGAAATAAAGCATGCACATTTCAGAGGAGGTAGGTTATAAAATATTCAGACAAGCATGATTAGGAAAGGACATTATAGTGGAAAAATTTAAAAGGAAGCTTTAGAATCAGAAGAATGTCTGACTACCAAGAGGTTGGCTTTGGTCTCTGAATATATCTCCTTTACTGCCTCATTTTGCTTAGAGTTGTTGGGAACATTACATTGTCCTATTTTCCCTTTTCATGGTTTCTCAGGGAATATCTGTGGAGGAAGAACAGTCATGTAAACCTTTGATTTTCTATTTAAATTTCAGATGTGAACTAGATAATCACAACCAACAAATTAGACAGCCTAGAAAAAAATGGATAAAATTCTAGAAACACAGAACCTACTGAAACTGAATCAGGAAGAAATAGAAAATCTGAGCAGACAAATTTATTAGTAAGGAGATTGAGTTAGTAATCAAAAACCTCCCAACAAATAAGGATCCAAAACCAAATACTTTCACCGGTTAATTCTACCAAACACTTAAAAAAGAATTAATACCAATCCTTTTGAAACTTCACAAAAATTGAAGAGAAAGGAGCACTTCTAAACTAATTTTCCAAGGCTGGCATTACCCTGGGCACTAAAAGCAGACAAGGACATTACAAGAAAAAAAATTACAGGCCAATACTCCTGATGAAAAAGAATGCAAAAATCTCCAACAAAATATTAGCAAATTTAATTCAACCATACATTAAAAGAATCACACATCATAATCAGGTGGGATTTCAGGAATGCAAGGATGGTTTAACATCCTCAAATTAATGTGATCCATCACATTACCAAAATGAAGGATAAAAATTATCTGATCATCTAAATAGTTGCAGAAAAAGCATTTGGCAAAATTCAACATCCATTCACGTTAAAAACTCTCAACAAATTGCATATAAAGAGTGTGTACTTCAACATAATAAAATCTATATATGACAAACCCACAGCTAACATCATATTCAATATTAAAAAGCTGAAAACCTTTCCTCTAAGATCAGCAATGAGACAAGGTTGCCAATTCTCAAAACTTTTATTTAACTTACTACAGGAAGTCCTAACCAGAGCAGTTAGGTAAGATAAGGAAATAAAAGTCATCTAAACTGTTTTTATTTGCAGATGATGTGATATTGTATATATATATAAAAAAAAAAACCCTAAATACTCCACCAAGGAGCTTTTAGAATAATAAGCTCATACTAGCAAATTCAGTAAGTTGCAGGATACAAGATCAACATATAAAAAATAAATCAGTTGCACTTTTATATGCTAAAAACAAGTTATCAGAACTAGAAAATAAGGAAAGAATCCTATTTACAATTGTATCACAAAAAATAAATATCTAGGAATAAATTTACCCAAGGAGGTGAAAGATCTGTACACTAAAAACTACAAGGCACTGATAAAATAAATTGAAGAAGACACAAATAGATAGAAAGGTACTCTATACCCATGGACTGGAAGAACCAATGTGAAAATGTATTTACTACCTAAAGCAATCTATAGATTCAATTCAATTCCTGAGAAAATTCCAATGGCATTGTTCATAGAAATAGAACAAACAATCCTAAAATTTGGAACCACAAAAGGCCATGAACAGTCAAAGCAGTCTTGGAAAGAAGAACAAAGATGGAGGCATCACACTTCCTGATTTTAAACTATATATAGTAAGTTATAGCAATCAAAACAGCTTGGTATTGGCAAAAAAGCAGATAAACATCATTGGAACAGAAGAAAATCCAGAAATAAATCCATGCATATATGGTCGATTAATTCACAACAAAATAGCCAAGAATATAAAATGGGGAAGGGTATTCTCTTCAATAAATGATGTTGGGAAAACCAAACAGCCAATGCAAAAGAATGAACCATAATACCTTACACCACACACAAAAATAAACTCAAAATGGATTGAAGACTTGATCATAAGACCTGGGACTATAAAATGCCTAAAGAAAAAGGGAGGATAAGCTCCCTGACATTTATCTTAGGAATAATTTCTTTTTATTTGATGCCAAAACAAAGGCAACAAAAGCAAAATAAAAGAGTAGTACTACATGAAACTAAAAAGCTTCTGCATTGCATAGGAAAACACCATCAAAATTTAAAGACAATTTATGGAATGGGAAATTTGCAAACTGTTATATCTGATAAGAGCTTAATATCCAAAATATGTAAAGAACTTATACAACTCAATAGTAAAGTGGAACAAAACAAAATCTGATTTAAAAATGGCCAGAGAAACTGAATAGACATTTTCCCAAAGAAGACATACAAACAGTCATCAGGTACATGAAAAGATGCTCCACATCACTAATTATCAGGAAAGTGCATATTAGAACAACAATATCACCTCATTCCAGTTAGAATAGCTATTATCAAAACTCAGGAGATGACAAGGATTAGCAAGGATGTGAACAAAAGGGAACTCTAGTGCACTGTTGGTGGGAATGTAAGTTGGCATTGCCACTATGGAAAACACTCTGAAGGTTCCTCAAAAAATTAACAAAATAGGCACCGCATGTTTTATCACCACATGATATAACAATCCCACTTCAGGATAATATATCTAAAGAAAATGAAGATAGGTATTGAAGAAATATCTATACTCCCATGTTCATCGCAGCAGTATTTATAAGAGCCAAGAAATGGAAACAACCTAAGTGCCCATCAATGGATGAATGAACAAAGAAGATGGCATATATACACATACATATATTTAAAAAGGAGGAAGAGAAGGAAAAAAGAAGGAAAGCCTGCCGTTTGCTGCAACCTGGATGAACTTTTATGGCATAATGTGAAGGAGAATAAGCCAGACAAAGACAAATACGGTGTCACTTACATGTGGAATCCAAAAAAATAAATAAAAGCAGCAAAAAAAGAAGTCAAACTCATAGACACGGATTATAGAAAACTGGTTTCCAGGGTGGAATGGAAATAGGGAGAGGTCTGTGAAAGTGTACAAACATTTAGCTATAAAATAAATAACGTCTGAGGATTTAATGTAAAACATGGTGACAGTAGTTGATAACACTGTGCTGTATAATTGAAATTTGCTAACAGAGTAGAACTTTAATGTTCCTAATGGAAAAAAAATAAATAAATAAATGAGGGGATGGGTGTGTCAATTAACTTGACTGGGTAATCCTTCCATAATGTGTATATATATCAAATCACTACAAAATACACTTTAAATATCTGACAAGTTTATGTGTCAATTATTTCTGAACAAAGCTAAAATTAAAAAAATTATCAAGTTAGCAAGAGTAGTTTGAACATTTATATATTTACTATTTTTGCTTCTAAGGGATCTCTTACTTAGTTTAGCAGTTTCCCAGCTTTGTCAGAGTGGAATGGCCTTCATCAAAAGATATTACTTGGTAGAGCCAATATGTTTGGACCAGTTATACTCCCTCATCCTTCCTTTAGATTAGTTTTTTTCCCTCACAAATCCTTATTGAAAGTGATTTTCTTCAGCTGCTTGAACGTGTTGCCATCATGAACATGCTAACATAGAATACATCATCTGGACTATGAACCAGGAAGAAATCCAGGCTATATTTGCTGTAGTTACTCAATATGGGTAACTGTTCACTGCTCTTTTTATTCCAAAAGAGCAGGGACAATATTCATCCTAAACATCAAGAATTTATGGTCCAATAAAAGGAAGGTATAAGTAAGAAACTTAAGCATCAACATTCTGAATACAAGCTAAAAAGTTTAAGGTAAATAGGCATAGGTATTTCAGCTGCTATTTCTCCAGAAACGTGTCATGTCTTTTCTTGAAAAGTTTCTGTAGCCACTGAGAGACTGAAATGTCTGATCCTCATTGCCCAACTGCAAACTCACATGTGGCCTCTTTTTTTTTTAAGAAACTCAAGCAATTCTCCAGCATGAGAAAACTATTCCCACAACTATCAAGATGCTTCTTCACAGCTCTAATGGCCACACTAATTCTTCCAAGGAAATTATGTCTTTATGGAGAAATTAAGGCAATTTTTTTTTTACAGAAAATACTGAAGAACTTGACAGGATTTATGTAGCCAGTTAATACTGAAATGTAATTACAACCAGGTTCATTGTTTTCTCTTGACTACCTTTATGACCAGTAGTTTCTACTGAATCTAATTTTTAAGGCATGCAAATTACAGGAGGCTTCAGAATGCCAATAATAGCATGCTGGGGTTAATTATTGACTCAGAAGGGAGAATGTCAACTACTGAATCATCAACATAGCTCTTGCCACACCTGGGGTTTTCTCTGGATGACTTCCATCCAAGTGTTGACAAAACTTGACCTTGGATAGTTGCTAAGATTTGTCGGGACTATGGCCAAAGGTGTTTACGTGCCAGTAGGACAGGCTCCGTATTCATTAGCCAGGTTATTCTGCTTCACATATGGCAAGAAAAGTACTTTTTGAGTTTTCCACATTAATGCTGATTGAAAGCTTCCAGACAAAAAGGCTCTTATTACTGTAATCCCATGCAGTGCTCTGGATTCTATCCTGATGTAAACCTTAGTGTGTAGCAAAGCCGAAAGACCAAGGCTCAATAATGGGTCACCTAGGAAGGATAAGCATGCCCATTTATTAAAGCTAGAATATGGGCCCATAACCAGAATGCTACATTTATACCTTCTGAATGGTCTTGGCAGCAATCCTAGTGGGGTGGGGAGTGCGAGTGCGTTTTTTTCCAATTGAATTAACTGGAGCCAAAAGTACTGTTCTGACCCCAGCTGTGCTTCTGATTTGTCTGGGGGAAAGCACTTAACCTAGAGTTTCCCAATTCTCTTTGGAACATAAAATCATTAAGTAACTGACCTTGAAGGTTATTGTGAGGAATGATGACAGTTTAAGAAGGCTTGTCTTTGGGATAAAGAGTGCTGCTTCACAGCAGCCTCAAAGGCCTTGGTGCTTCCACAAGGGGTAGTAAATAGAATAAAGAGAGTGGAATAACAGTCCTAAGAAGGGCATTATAGAAAAAGACTAAATAATGTTGTCTAGCCTGTTAAAACCTTTTCTTGCTGCTATTATCTATAATTTCTAGGTCAATTATGCTAATGTCAACCCAGGGTCTAACTGAGTTAAGGAAAGAATACAGGAAGATTTGTATTGACATGATGTCAAGAGAAGGGTGGCATGGGGTATGGAAATGGCTCATCATGCCTCCATTTGAATATAATAGCCTGCTTTGGTGCAAGCTACTAATAGGGCCTGATGGTTAATCATATCCCTGTGGAGCGAAACTTGTGTCTTGCTAGATCACAGATCCAGAGATAACCAGTTTCACAAAATGTAAGGTTGAGAGCAAACTTTAACAACTCTCTAGAAAGTGTCCTTTGAAGGAGTCAACAATATTTCTCCTTTGAAAGAGTTTAGAAAATTGGTCAATGATAAGACAAAATTTATGCTTTCTGCAAAAGGTCAGGAATAGGCTCTTTAGACTTAATTATAAATTATTGTCAGGTCATAAAGCAAATTCAATAAGATGAACAGAAAATTTCTAATATAAAAAATGATACATGCTAATTTTAAAACTTAAAATATGAATAAATTATCTTGCCCCATTTTTCCTCCAGGATGTCTTCACAAACAAGGAAAAAAGATTTACTCCTTAATTTCCACACCCCTTATTCCCCATGTACATGATGACACATACTCTTAAACTCAGATATGTGGGTCTCTGTCCTGAGGTCAGCTCCCCAGAACAAATAAATTTCCCTCCATACAGAAAACTATCTGGAGAGAGTACAGAATTTTCCCCTAGTACCTGGAAGTATGAAACTGGGCATAGGACAATTAGGCCATTCCTTTTTTTTTTTTTTTTTTTTTTTTATTTATTTATTCATGATAGTCACAGAGAGAGAGAGAGGGGCGGAGACACAGGCAGAGGGAGAAGCAGGCTCCATGCACCGGGAGCCCGACGTGGGATTTGATCCCGGGTCTCCAGGATCGCGCCCTGGGCCAAAGGCAGGCGCCAAACCGCTGCGCCACCCAGGGATCCCTGATCAATACAAAATTTTATTCTTGGAATTGATAATGTGAAGAATTTGGTTAAATATGTTCTTAAAATTTTAAAGTAGCCAATGGCATAACATAGAATTAGGCTAAAAAGGAACATGAAAGCTATTAGTTGTCATAATCAATTTAAAGATTAAATGGCCCTATTAAAAGAGATTTTCAAATAGAGTCAATTAAACTATTCTGTTGTGAAGGAATAGACCTAAAACAAAGCACAAGATGAGTAAGAACATAGTAGATAAATACAAACACAAAGAAACTAGATCAGCATTTAAATGGGCAGAGAGTATTTTTTATTTGACATACAGTGTAACTGATTTACTAATTCCAACATTTATTGAGTGCACACTATGTGCCATATACTCTTATAGATGTTCGAGGGCACAGTGGTGAGCCAAACAGATGAAAGTATAAAGGAAAATAAAACAGGGCAAGGTGATAGAGAATGACATAGAGGTTAGGGTGGAGGGGATAAAGATATAGTAAAGAATTATTTTGCCTAAAATACGTAAAGAAAGCCACTGATAGAAATAGGAGAAACAGAAATACAGTTACCGTACATCTTCTTTAATACAATTCACTCACTTTTTCACAGACCAACAAGTAGCTATAAAAGAAGATATAGAGAACTTTAACAATGTGCCATTAAAATGTCGAGTTATTGATATATATGTATATAATGTGCACCACCTCTGCACTTTACAAAGAGAAGACATTTTCCTCAGGATTTGTGAGTATTCTAAAAAATATACCACTTACTATGTCATGAAAAAACACAGTAAGTTCTTCAGAGCAAAAATTACACAGGCTATGTGTGTAATAAAGTTAGTCTTTATTAAAAAAGTATAATCCTTGGGATGCCTGGTGGCTCAATGTTTGAGCATCTGCCTTCGGCTCAGGGCATGATCCTGGGATCCAGGATCAAGGCTCACATTGGGATCCTTGCAGGGATCCTGCTTCTCCCTCTGCCTGTGTCTCTGCCTCTCTCTCTCTCTCTGTCTCTCATGAATAAATAAATAAAATCTTAAAAAAAAAGTATAACCCAAAGACATTAAAAACTCCCTTATATAATTCTTGAATCAAAGAATTTAAGAAAATGACAATGGAAAGCATTACATATTAAAACATACGAGATGTAGTCAAAGAAGTACCCAGAGACAAATTCATATCATTTAATGCTTTCATTTATAAGCAAACCAAAAGGAATACAAATGACCTGAAGCCAGAATTTCCAGAACTGGTGTCCTGCACAATATCATGTCACAAAATGTTAGTAGTATCCTAAAAAAAGTAAACTATGTTAGTAGTATACCACAGAAAATATACTATACTATTCTATACAAAGTATATAAATTATATACTTTACTATTCAGTACTATGTTGAAGTATACTATACACTAGAAGGTGGCCTGGGGTAGAAAAACAATTTAGAAGATGCTATTTTCAAAAGCTATATATTTTTGGGACACCTGGGTGGCTCAGTCAGTTGAACAGCTGCCTTTGGCTCAGCTCAGGATCCTGGGATCAAGCTCCTAGTTGGGCTCCCTGCTGAGCAGGGAGCCTGCTTCTCCCTCCTTCTGTAGCATCCCTTGCTTGTGTTCCCTCTCTTCAAATAAATAAATAAAATATTTTTTAAAAAATAAGAAGCTATACATTTTTTAATTTGAGAATTCTTTAGTATCTTTGATATGATAATGAGCATTGTACAGCACTAAGAAGAAATAGTATTCACAGTTTAATATTCACAGTTTCCCAAACTATTTGATCATAGAAATTTTTTTTCATAGTGTACATATTAACGTCTCTGAGAAAAGCTCTTCTTGTTAGGAGTTAGTTGGACAGTTAGTCAGGGCCAGAGTCCCCAACAAGAGAATATGAAGTCAGAACACTAAAATCAAACAGCACCGACACCCTATTTTACAAAAATGACTTCTGCAAAATGTCCTAAAATAGGGCAATTAACCACAAAGCATTTATCTCTATCACGGGCAAGGGGCAATTAAGACATAAGCTCCCAGATGTCAGTAAAAAAAAGGCCATCAGCACATGGACATTAACCTACTGGATAGACCATATATGACCAAAGCCCTGATTGGCACAACTCAGCACACTCTAATTCCTTAAGATACTTCCACGAAAAAAACTAATAAAACCACCTAAACTTAGAAACTCAGAGGGCAGCCCACTCGGGTCCCCCTCCCTCTCCAGGAGCTTTCTTCAATCCCTTGGGAAGTTTGCTTTGCTGCCCACTGCTCTTCCTCTGGTCTCCCTTTTCATTCTTCTAGGCAGCTTGACCAACAACCCCGGACACTAAAGGCAAAGTTCCTGCAACATGCTGAGTAGTTTGGGAAATATAGAAATGAGCATTCAATTTAAGAAGCATTAAGAAAGAAGGAATAATAAAAGTGAAAGTAATGAATCAAAACCACAAACTGTTCAAATTAATAAATCAATCCATAATCTGGTTCTCTAAGAATAAAATGGGCCGTGCTTGACAAGCTTAAATGTAGAAAAATAACAAACTATTTAGTAGTAATAAAGTTGAAATACCAATGAAGCATTTTTTAGTAAACTAGATCATAGATTGCTTTAATTAGCTTAAAAGAACAGGAAAATAAATATTGTGATAGAATTGGAGAGGGAATCACTTAAGTGTCTTTAATAAAAACTCACAAATCATGATTAGTTATTTCAGAACTTCAACAGTTAATTCACATGTTATATAAATGATTCCAGAGAATAGAACATCATGGAAAACCTATCAGTTCATTTCAAGTATCTAGTGTAATATTTGAAAAGCAAACATGATTGTACAAAATAAAAAGAAAGGTAATTATTTGGGCAAATAGAAAAAATATCTAAAAAAAGGACACCGGAGAGGCTCAATCAGTTGCGTCTAACTCTTGATTTTGGCTTAGGTCATGATCTCAGGGCTATGAGATCAGACTTGGTGCTAGATGTGGAGCCTGCTTTAGATTCTTTCTCTCCCTCTGCCTACCCCCTTTTCTCCCTCTATTAGGGATCCCTGGGTGGCGCAGCGGTTTAGCGCCTGCCTTTGGCCCAGGGCGAGATCCTGGAGATCCGGGATCGAATCCCACGTCAGACTCCCGGTGCATGGAGCCTGCTTCTCCCTCTGCCTGTGTCTCTGCCTCTCTCTCTCTCACTGTGTGCCTATCATAAATAAATAAAAAATTAAAAAAAATAAATAAATAAAATAAAAAAATAAATCTTAATAAATTACTTTTAACTGAAACTCTCATTTGAGATATATATATAAAGATATATAATATTTATATATGTATTTAAGTATTTATATTATCAAAATATCTATATACATGTTTATTAATGAATGCAAGCCTTATTGACAACTAAGAGATTATTAACATGTTCCATCTATATCAAAGATGAAAACGGTGATAAACTTGATAGATGTTGAAAAGCCATTTGAAAGCCATTCATAATCAATTTCTGACCAATAGCATTGAGTTATTTTAAGACAGAAGAATTCTTTCCTAACATGACAATGATTATCTCAAGCTCAGTGCAGAATTTTCTGAGAGGCCAACTAGATACTCATGTAGAGAACCAAAGCATTTGATCCTTAACATTTGCAAAACACCCACTGACGTAGCCACCTTTAGAAAACTGAATTTCTTGGCAGCATTTTACAAATGAATGCTGGTTCTGTTTTGAATTGCATATCCTAATCTTTTCTATGTGCCATATGTCTTTAAAAGTTGCTTAATGTTTAAACAATTGGCATTCCTATTAAGGTAAATAACGAAACAATGATAGCCATCAGCATTTGTATTTGAATAGGTCTGCCCACGTAGCAGAACAAGAATGAGAAGAGATACAATTATGAGATTCTAGGAGGCAAGATTATCATTTTATGCTAACGATCTGGCTGTTTACTTTGACAGTGCAAAAGAGCAATAACAAAAAATTGTTAGATATCGTAAAAGACTTCATTAAGGTGATTGATTATAAAATAGATATACCAAGTCATTCATTCTTCTATTTACCCATAATAGCAAGTTTGGAAACATAAAGGAAACAAATCTCAATTATAATAACAAAATTATAAAATCATCTTGGCATAAGCCTAATCAAAAACAGGGGCTTATGTTATTAAAATTATATATCTCTTTCCTTATAGATGTAAAAGAAGATTGAATACATGAGGGCATATACCTTAATTCCAGAGGAAAGCCTCAAAATTTTATATATTGTCAATTACAACAAACTTTTGGTACAAATTTCATGCTCATCCAATTTGAATATGGCTAATTCTTAGATATATCTGGAAGAATTAAATCTGTTTGGATTAAATATATAAAACAATAAAAAAATTAAAATTGGGAGAAAATGAGAAGAGATCTTTTAAATAAGGTAGGAAATTGAGAAAAATTAAAAGGAAATTAAACAGTTTGACTACACAAAACATTTTTAATTGTCTTATGGCAAATGATATACTAAAAACAAAATGAAAGTCATAGAGTGAATATTTACACATTATTGATAAAGGGTTAAATGTCATATACAAAAGGTTTCTATGCATTTATAAGGAAAAAATCCCAAGCAATATGAATAGATAAAACAAGTTATAAATGGACTATTCATACAATTGTATTGTATTAGTATTTAGCCATGAAATACTAATTCTTATCCATCATATGAGTAAAATTAAAGAAATGATAATATCTAGTGCCTGCAAAGATTTGGACAAACAGCATTCCCCTAGACTTCTGGCAGAAATGTGAATTGTAACACCCTTTTTTGGAGGAAGCAATCTAGTAATATCTATTTCCAGATGTTACCCTTCAATCCCAGAAATTCTATCCCTATGAACTTATCACATACAAACAAAGCTTTGATACCTTAGAATATATGCTCAAAAAAGACTTTTCTTATAGGATTGTTTGTAGAAGAAAAAGGTTATCAAGGTCAGTGATTGTCCATCAATGGGAAAAATAATTGAAATATTTTGGCACATCCATGCATGGATTTTAAGCAATCACAAGAAAGAATAACTTAAATCTATACCTCTTGAATGAAATTTCTATTATTCAGTGAGAAAATCAAGAAGCAGAAAAATGCTTACTGGCTCTATTGTATGGGACAGAAGTTAATAAAAAGCTCTGTATATGAGATTGTGGGTACATACATATTTGCAAATGTTGCAGGACCATGGTTAAGAGGAGGAAGGACACTCACAGGCTGCTGGGGATCATGTTCAAGGTATGAGAGGAAAGAAGGAGAATGGAAAGGAGGGTTTTAAAGAGTCTACACTATACTAGAAAACAGTTCTTTTAGAGAGCATAAAACTCAACCTACATTATTGGTTCACATTGTAAAAATTAAATCTATGCATGAACTAAAAGATAATATGACTGGATTAAAATATTGATTTTCCCAGGACTGTTACTTCAAAATATTGAATTTTTGAATAAAGGAAGAAAAAAAATTCAGTGAAAACAGAAATAAAATCAAGAAGGGAGGGATCTGGGCAGCCCTGGTGGTGCAGAGGTTTAGCGCCGCCTGCAGCCCAGGGCGTGATCCCGGAGACCCTGAATCGAGTCCCATGTCAGGCTCTCTGTATGATGCCCTCTGCCTGTGTCTATGCTTCTCTCTCTGCCTCTATGAATAAATAATAAAAATCTTAAAAAAAAAAAAAAAAAAAAGAAGGGAGGGATCCCTGGTGGCTCAGTGGCTTAGCGCCTGCCTTCAGCCCAGGCGCAATCCTGGAGTCCCCGGATCGAGTCCCACATCAGGCTCCCTGAGTAGAGCCTGCTTCTCCCTCTGCCTGTGTCTCTGCCTCTCTCTCTCTCTCTCTCTCTCTGGGTGTCTCTCATGAATAAATAAATAAAATCTTTAATAAACAATCAAGAAGGGGAAAACTGTCACAGCCTGTGAATTAAAATATGCTTGTGCTGGTTGAGCTTCTTCAGATGTTATCTCCACTGATAGGGAAATACAGCTGAGGCTGAGTAAAGAAGTAAAGGAAATGATCTGAAGGCCTCATGGAGATCTAACATGTGGCTTATTGCTCTTCAGGATAGAAAAGTGGTTTTAGCCCATGGAGAGAATAGAATTCCAGTGTCTCCCATGCTCAGCTACATCTCTTCTTTCTTCTCCTTCTCCTTCTCCTTCTCCTTCTCCTTCTCCTTCTCCTTCTTCTTCTTCTTCTTCTAAGATTTTATTTATTTATTTATTCATGAGAGACACACAGAGAAAGGCAGAGACACGGACAGAGGGAGAAGCAAGCTCCCATGGGGAGCCCAATGAGGGACTCGATCCCAGGACCCCGAGATCATGACCTGAGTTGAAGGCAGACGATCATCCATTGAGCCACCCAGGTGCCCCACATCTCTACTTTTTCCGTTTCAGAAAACTGAGGTCTCATTTTCAGAAGTGGATCCATCATGTTTAAAGTACAGGTAGGAGTGAGCCAGAGTAAGAACAAAATTCTTCTCGTAGAGGTAAAGATACACCCCACTGAAAGCTGCCAGGGACCAGCTGCTGCAGTGCCAATGCTTTCACAGAAGTGTCTTCTAGATTCCAATTCATATGGTAACATAGATGTTCTTGCACCCAGAGGAAGGCCACCATGAGACTGCCTCTCCTGGAAGAATCCTTTATATCCTTTTCTGTGTCCAGACTCTTCCACCTTCATCCCCTAAGAGCGCCCATTCATTGTACCACAGAAATCGAGCTGTGCCCTGTAGCTGGTTTTAAGGCATATTCCCTCATATTGTTTATAGGTTGTTTTCATTTGTTGCCCAGACAATGCAGTGACAGGCACGGGCTTCCCACATCAGCTAGGTCTTGAACTTCAGAGGGCTCTGTAGATCATTAGGAGTCACTGGTCACCAATGGCCATGAAGTTCTAGCACTGGATGTTCAGGATTTGGGGAGAAAAAAGAGGTAGGTGATGGTTATCTTTCTTTAGCTTAAACTTGAACCTGACCCACTAAATGGATGACTTGATAGATAGGCTGATAACATGTCTTCAAAAAATTCTTGTTCCTCTAATTTATTATAGGAAAGTCTTCTCATGAATAAAGCAATATGGGGACGCCTGAGTGGCTCAGTGGTTGAGCGTCTGCCTTCAGCTCAGGGCCTGATCCTGGAGTCCCGGGATTGAGTCCCGCATTGGGCTCCCTGCATGGAGCCTGCTTCTCTCTCTGCCTATGTCTCAGCCTCTCTCTGTGTCTCTCATGAATAAATAAAAAATCTTAAAAAAAAAAAAGCACTATGTCTCAAATTTATCTTCTTTTTGGAATTTACTAAATGTTTTTACATATTTCATGCTTTGTGATATGCAGCTATGTCTTACAGGCAAATTTTATGCATTCCACACTTTATACTCTTCATAAATATTTTAATTCAAATAAAGTAAATTTCAGAGTGTTATTTTTTTTCTGAGACCAAAAATACAACTATTAATAACTTCTGACTTTATTAGTGTTCTCTAAATATCACAAAATTAATATTATAAATCTTGGTTTAGGTTGTTAATTCTTAAAATGGCTTGTAGTTTATATGTGAGGAACTTTCAAAATTTTAAAAAATATTGGGAAAAATAGTTCATTTTCTCTGAAAATTGCTTCTCCAGTTATGTATCTCTCACTGTTGTGTTCTATCTACCTGATATTTCTTCTCTATTCTAACTGCCTAATTTATCTTCTATGGCTTGTCACAACTGATTACTTCAAATATCACTCTTTGGTTCCACCAATTAGAAATGCTTGTTTTGATTCTGAAGCCAACAATCCCCTGTAGAGAAATGTACAAACAAGAGAATCATGAAATTAAATTTTTTTCCCCTTTTTTTCCACTATGGCTGAGAGATGTGTATACTTAATAAGGTTCATAAATTTTGGTTTCCCTAAGAAGGACCAAATCTAGAAGGGAACTTGAACACTAATAAATTCACTTTTACATGAAATACTCCAAATTTTGCAGGTCATCCTAAATTTATTCTCATTAGCAAGCAAATGAATAAGAAAACCCATCTATAGACAATTTTAATTTCCCTGAAGAGGGTGTGTTTTATTTTTGGGGTTGTTTTGTTTGTTTGTTTGTTTGTTTGTGATGATGCGACTGAAAATCCTTTGGTAAATCAGAGATACTGTTGACATAACGCTGCTCTGGTTCATTCACTCAGAGATTTTAGAAACTGAATAGAGAGAGGATTTCTCTTTCTTCTACATTCTCCCACTTCGGTCATTTAGAACTTAGTTTTTGTTTTGAACTTAGTTTGGTTTTTTTTTTAAGATTTTATTTATTTATTCATGAGAGACATGGAGAGAGGCAGAGACATAGGCAGATAGAGAAGCAGGCTCCCTGCAAGGAGCCTGATGTGGGACTGGATCCCCAGTCCCCAGGATCAGGCCCTGAGCCAAAGGCAGATGCTCAAATGCTGAGCCACCCAGGTGTCCTGAACTTAGTTTTGAAAAGAAATATTAAGACACTGTGCTGGATCCTAAAGTTACAATTATTTTCTGAGTTCCACTCTAAGTTTTTTTTTTTTAACCAAAAAAACAGTTTTAGAAACTTGGTATGGTTTAGGGAAATATAAAAAATAAATTGAAACCACTTGAATTAATTCTCAGTTGTTTGTTCTTTAGGAAATGTATTTGCTCTTCAGACAAACGTCTTCAGACCTCTAAATACTGTTGAATACAAAGCTATGAAATACTTCAGTATTGGGGTTCCATAGTGTAATGGTTAGCACTCTGGACTCTGAAATACTTCAGTATATGCCACATTGTCACATCCATTGGTACCTTAAGGACACTAATTGGCATCTTTGATTGGATGTCTTGTTCCTGCCCAAAGAGCCAGTTCAGTTTGGAAGCAATCTTCTCAAGACTGTGTACCTCTCAGTACTGCTGGCTTTTGGTTCCATAAGCTTATTTTGTCCACAGATGACAATAATTCCTTTTCTCTTTCTCCAGCTTTTCCTCAGAATGAGGTCTTAGAGCTCAGGGCACCTCAGTGACTCAACACACCCACTTTTTCTTCTTGTTTGAATCACTCATTATTTTTACAAGTATTAATTGGACACCCACTATTGGGTACCACTGTGTAGGGGATTTAAGAGTTCTAAGGACACAAAGGTAGTTTCTTTGTGAGTTTTTTCCCAAAAAGAGTTAAAGATTAATAAAGTATGTAAAAGCCATGTCTATGACTATTATACAAAAAGAAAATGACAGGGACATGAGAAAGGGACAGGTGAAATCTTAGGAGTCAGAGGAAGGAGCATCTACTGTCAGTAGAAGGGTTAGTTAGGGACAGTTTTCTGGAGAGGGTGAAGGTCAAGTGTTCCCTCTCCTGCAACAGACTACACATGCACATAGATTCACACACAAGTCACAGTGCTGCATTAATTTTTAGTTCCTACCCTAAATGCTCTCTTCTCCATACCCAAGCTACCTCATTTAAATCATGAACCCATTGCATCCACTGTAGACTGGTTTGCCCTTCCCACTGAATGAATGGCTCTATCCAAGTACCAAGTACCCTAATCGTAACTACCACTAGATTCTTTTCAAGTCTCATTTCATTTGATCTTTTTCTCCCTTGCATCTAACACTCTTGACTACTTCTTTCTCCCTTTTGACTTCCTAAATAGCACTCTCTTTTGATTCTGTTCGCCCTCCGAGCATTGTTCCTCAGGATTCTTTCCAGCTTTTCTTCTCCTAACAACTTATTTAAGTATTGGTATACCTCAAATTTTTCTGACCTCCTAGCCACTCACTGGGTATGCCCTCCCTGAATGAGCTCATTCAGTCCAATGGTCCCAGTTAATATCTTCACCTAAACTCAGTCATATGTTTGGGCTCAAAAGCGCTATAGGACATTTCCACTGCAGTCCACCTTAAGTCCTGTTCTGCGTGGGAGTCCCTGAAAAAGCACATTGAGAATTGGAGTGCAGCATATTTGTTAAGGAGTAGAGTACTCTTGGGAACATCTTTAGAAGGGGAAAGAAAGAAGTATCTTGGACGAAAGGAGAAGTTAGGATGTAATGCATTCAGAAAGCCTTAGGTAACTTCACGAGGAGCCTGGAGCTGAGATATCCTGCAATATTGTCCCTCATTGGGGCAAAGGGGCTGGGTCTTTGTAGTCCTGCCCTGATCAGTAATGGATGCTGGATGCCCCCAAAAAGGGGCTTGACATGGGCAAGAAGCCTCATATTCCCAGTAGCACAGAGAGTATGTCCTTTAACCCTGAAGGGGTATCTGGACAGCCCAGCACAATGTTTACTACAGGCACCTAAAATGTCTGTAACCCTGTATCCATTATTTTTTCCACAAATGTGTTACTTCTCTTGCATTTCTGTGTTTGTTGAATTGCCCTCCTGTCTGCCCACAATTCAGCCATTCAGAAACGCTTGCAGTCTTACAAGTACATCAGGCCATTTCATATCTCCCTGCCTTTGATCATGATGTTCCTTCTGCCTGGAAGATTCTTTCATCCCACTCCCTTCCTACTTGAGAATGCCTATTCATCTTTCAAGTCTTATTTCAAGCAGTAACCCTCTGTGAAACCTTTCCTGGCTTGCTTCCTCCCCCTTGAATCATCCCATTCTTTATTTATGACTCCACTATGTCCCAACACACTGCGATCTTTAAATCTATAATTTGTAATTGCCCTCTTTGTACCCATGACTATCTGTCATATTTGTATTCTCCTAGAAGGCAGAAATTATGTCTGATTTATTTCTGAAGAGCATGGAAGAAAGCACATTAATTAATGATGAATGAAAAGATGTTAAGTAGAGGGGAGGGGCCAGTTGCTAACAGGATGAATCTGAAAAACAAACAAAAAAACCCCAAAACAAACAAGCTTGGTTTTGTGGCTTTCTCCAATTATGCGCCAAAGTCTCACGATAGGAAGGGGAAAGATAATGTGAAGTGCTCAGGGTAAGACCTGAGAAATTGGATCCATTGGAAGGACACAGTATGGAAGAGACCAAGGCTTCCAGTGAGAGCTATATGGAAATGACTACCCAGAGGGAGTGGCTTGTGTCGGAGACAAATGAGCCTGCAGTCTGCTGGATGGGCTGTGTGCAAAAGTGGTCCAGAAGCTGGAGGATGGAAATGATAGAATCAGTACCAGTGAGGCTGTGGGAAGGGAAGGAGGAAAGGAAAATTTTGGAGCTCAAAATTTTGGAGATGAAGCAGTTTGGGGTGATGACAAGGTTCAAGAGTCAGTCTTAAATTTAGGTTGCTTAAGGGGAGAATAATGAAGATAAACATTGTTATCACTAAAGAAACTGAAAAATCTTTGAAATCAGGAACCTGTGCAGGTTTTTATTAGTTACCATATATCTTGGTCCTTTGGTCCCTTGCTGCATTATGCCTACTGTTCCAGTGTAATTATTAATAGTATTTCTCTCACTCTCAAAAGAATCCTTGTTTGGATGATAAATTATAGTCACTCTAGTTATTATTAACTTCCCCAAACACCGCGATAGTACTTAGTGTAGCTGAGATAGCTTTCTGGACTTTCAGAGAAAAGTTGGGCTTTCAAAATTAGAATATTCACAATTAGAATTAAAATAGAGTAGGAGACTTAAAGAATAGTTATTGCAATTTATTACAGGAAGATAATAATAATAAATGTACTTCTAATGAAAACATATATCACAATTAGAATTTTTTAAACTTGTATTTACACACAAAATCTTAAGTTTTCCGTAGTATGGGTCCTACTTTTTTTTTTTTTTAAGATTTTATTTATTTATTCATGAGAGACAGAGAGAGAGAGAGAGAGAGAGAGAGGCAGAGACACAGGCAGAGGGAGAAGCAGGCTCCATGCAAGGACTCCAGGATCAGGTCCTGGGCTGAATGTAGGCGCCAAACCGCTGAGCCCCCAGGGCTGCCCTGGGTCCTACTCTTTTTTTTGGGGAGGGGGGGTCCTACTTTTTAATGATTTTTTAGGATAGAGTGAATTAGAACAAATAAGTAAAGTTTAACATGTGGCTTGATAATTTACATTGAAAGAGAAGTCCTCCAACTTCAAGATGCTTCACATATAATTGCTCCATTGTATAGAGGAAAGAACACAGAATGAAAATCAGAGGATGTAGCTCAGCTTCTTACCAGCTAACATGAAAATAACCAAGTTAATTATTCTGTCTAAGCCTATTTCCTCATTGGTAAAAGCGGATAATAATGGCCATCTGACCTCTCAAAGGGGTCATTTGGTGAGGACCAAATGGTATAATGGAAAATTCTTTTAAGAACGGTACAGATGTAAGTATACCAAATGTCCTTTCTAAAGACAAAACAGAAGCAAAAACGAAACAAGAAAAAAGAGATTCCAGGTGAGTTATTAGTATTTTTGTTTTTAATTAACTTGAATATCTTTACATAAATAGAGAGTTAACTAGTTTGTCACTGTTATACGTAAACAGATGAGTTGTTCAGGATTTAAAAATTCATTTCATAAAATAGGATGTAGAAAGAACACTGGGAATAACTGGAAACCATAGTTATCTTGTTAGAAATCTGTCTTCTCATTTTATGTGAAAGACAGAATAATTAGGGAACCGAAGGCCTGATGAGAAAATGAGGTAATTTTTGGAGACAGAAATATCTAATTCATTCTTTTATAAGTGTTTTGCCTATTAAAAGCCCTCAACCTAGCCATCAGAAGGTCAACCATTTTATAGATTAATTCACTCAACCTCCGTCAGAGGTTAGGAGCTCTCTGGTGAGAACAGCTGTTTGTCATTTGTCTTTCCACATCAAAGACCCA
Organism: Canis lupus familiaris; assembly: GCF_011100685.1. Classification (NCBI taxonomy): domain Eukaryota; kingdom Metazoa; phylum Chordata; class Mammalia; order Carnivora; family Canidae; genus Canis; species Canis lupus. Next base: position 29,002,602 of record NC_049250.1, read on the forward strand.
GGGAGATTCTTTAGTAAATTAGGGAGGTATTAAGGAGATGGGATTAGTTCCTGGTATAAAGAAAGTGCATACTACAACATGCACGTTTCCCTATAATGAAGGTAGGAAATAATAAACATTAATTGGAGCAATAAAGCTTCCTAGAAAATCAGGCCTAGGACATTTTATTCTAAGACATACTTATCCTAAGTTTGCAAATACGTCAAAAATTTTAGGTAAAACACCATATGTAAGTTTAATGGGAAAATTCTTTATTTTTCATGCAGAATATAGATTTTTCTGACAGTAAACTTAACTTTAATTATTAAAAAAGAGGCAAGTTTATTCTTGTACACAGCTTGTAGTAAGTTTGTAGGATAATAGGAAAAGAATGTAAATATCTGTGAAAATGGATATATTTTGGTAAGAAAATGAATATATTTTAAAACTTCCAACGATGGTCTAAGATCTGTGTTAGGCATACTACATGAATGATGACATTTAATTCCCATAGCAATAAATGAGGTAGGGTTAATTCCCACCTTCACTTTTCATAAAGGGAAAATAAGGTACAGTAGCTAGGTTAAGTTAGAAGCCTTTAGGTGGAAATCTAAAGATTCTCCCTACCTCACCCCAGGATTCCCTGGTTATCTAATCAGACACTAATGTAGGTAGTGTTGTGAAGAGATTTTGCAGTTGTAATTAAAATCCCAAGTCAGCTGACCTTACGACATGGAGATTATCCAAATGGGCCTGATCTAATCACATGAGCCTTTAAAAGGCAGATTCAGAAATCTAGAGAGAATTAAAGTGTGAGAAGGACTCAGACGTGCTCTTGCAGCTTTGAAGATGGAAGGGCCATGCGAGTGTGGGCAGCCCTGACAAGAGAGTGGACCCTGGCTGAAAGCCAGCAAGTGAACAAGGACTTCAATCCAACAACGACAAGGAAATGAATTCTCTTCAGCTTCATTAGCTAAGAGCCCATGCTGGCCAACACCTGGATTTTGGCCTTCTGAGACCTGAATCAGAGGACCCACTTGAGCCATGCCAGACTTCCGAACTACAGACCGGGAGGTAATAAATAGATGTCCTTTTAAGTTGCTAAGTTTGTGGTAATTTGTTACAGCTGCAATAGAAATCTAATACAGAAACTCAGTCATAGAGTAAATAACCAGGAGATCTAAGATTTAACCCACTCAGCATAAAGTATAGTGATGAAAATAGTAGTGAGCAAGACCAGTGCATTGATTTGAAGAAATTTCTTTCTTTCATTCATTCATTCATTCATTCATTCATTCACTACCAAAATATTTTGGACTCCCTTTTATATAACAGGACTATCTCTATATAGGCTACAGGGATTTTAAAAAAAAAAATCTAGTCCCTTTCCTCAATGAGTTTACAATTTAAGGGTTGGGAGCAGACAAGCAAATGGATTGGCCAGTACAATATGTCTCTTAAGTACTATAAAGAGATAGGCTAGAGGTTATGGTAGCACATATTCTTTTAGTCTGATTTCTTACCATGTTGCAGGATAGTGCAGGATAGTGGTAGGCAGGATAATGGGTTCCTAAAGATCTCCTTGTTCTAATCCCTCAGAACCTGTGAATATACTGTGTTATAGGGGAAGAGGAAATTGAGGATGTAAATAGAATTAAGGTTGTTAATCAGCTGACCTTAAGATAGGGAGAGAATTTAGGATTCTCTAGGTGGGACCAATTAATCACAAGGGTCCTTAAAAGTGGAAAAGACAGGGGTGCCTGGGTGGCTGTAGTTTGAGCATCTGATTCTTGGTTTTGGCTCAGGTCTCGATCTCCTGTATTGGGGGGAGTGAGTCCCTGTCTCCCACCCTATGGGTTCCCCATGGAGTCTGCTTGAAGATTCTCTCCCTCTGCCCCTCTTCTATGCACTATTTCTCTAAAATGAAGAAATAAATCTTTAAAAACATCCCTTGATGTTAGTCCAGTAAGACTCATTTTTGAACTTCTAACCTCCAGAACTTAAAATACTAAATTTTATAAGCCAACAAATGTATGGGAATATATTACAGCAACAATAGGAAGCTAATACATTGCCTGAATTTCCCTAATGTGAGATGAATTAAAATAGCAATAGAATGGGAAAATGCATTAGGTTTATTTTATTTTAGCTGATATTCAAGAGATAGTCTCTAACTGTTGACAGCATTTGAGAAAAAGAAAATGAGTGCAAAAAGTTGAATCATAAGAGAAAAAAATAAATGTCATCAAATTAAAAAATTCTATTCTTCTAAAGAAACTATTTAAAAAATTTTTTTAATGCTCAGACTGGGAGCAAATACTTACTGGGAGCAAACACTTAGATCAGATAAAGGATTTGTACCCAGAATATGTAGAACTCTCACAAGTCAACAATAAAAAGACAAAAATATACTTTAAAAACAAGAAAAATATTTTTTTTAATTTTTTATTTATTTATGATAGTCACAGAGAGAGAAAGGGAGAGAGGCAGAGACATAGGCAGAGGGAGAGGCAGTCTCCATGCACCGGGAGCCCGACGTGGGATTCAATCCCGGGTCTCCAGGATCGCGCCCTGGGCCAAAGGCAGGTGCCAAACCGCTGTGCCACCCAGGGATCCCAAGAAAAATATTTTAAGGGACATTCCAGCCCAGAAGATATACAAATAACTAACAAATACATGAAAATATGCTTAATATCATTAATCATTAGGGAAATGCAAGTTAAAATCACAAGGAGATACTAGTATATGCCTAGAATGACTAAAATGAAAAAGATTGACAATGTTAAGTGTGAGCAAGGATGTGGAGCAACAGCAAGTCTCCCTCATTGGTAGTGCAGACACAAAATGGTGTAACTACTTTGGATGATGGTTTGTCAGTTTCATATACATGAAATATACACTTAAGCAATTCTACTTCCAGATAATTCTCTAAGAAAAATAAATGTATAGATGTCTGAATTTAGATCTAAATGTAAAGGTTTATGGCAATTTTGTTCATAACCCACCCCCCCAAACAGTCCATGAGCTGATGCATGGATAAACAAAGGATGGCACATCTATACAGTAGAACACCATTTGCTAATGAAAAGGAATGAACTGATGTTTGCAACATTATGGGTTAATCTCAAAAACACTATACTATGTGAAGAAAGCTAGATTCCAATGACCACATATTATATGATTCCATATGACATTCTAGGAAAGGCAAAACTATAATATTGGATAACAGCTCAGTGGTTGCTAGGGGTGGGGGTTGGGGAGATAATTGCAAAAAGACACAAAGGAACTTTTGCAGATGACAAAAACATTGCATAATTTGTTGTGGTAGTGGTAACATAACTACACACATTTATAAAAATTCATTGATCTGTATACTTAAAAGGAAAATTTTTATTTTATATAAAATTTTTGGGTGGGGGGTTGGGGTGACTGGATGATGAGCACTGAGGAGGGGACTTGGTGGGATGAGCACTGAGTGTGAGTGTTATGCAAATTGAACTCCAATTAAAAAAATTTTTTTAAATTTTATTGCATACCTTAGCAAAACCGATTTAAAATTCTCCCTCTCCCCAAGATGCCTCAGTGGCTCAGTCGGTTAAGCACTTGACTTGGATTCGTCTCAGGGTTGTGAAATGGAATCCTGCCTTAGGCTCTGCATTGGGTGTGGAACCTGCTTAAGATTCTCTCTCTCTCTCTCTCTCTCTCTCTGTCCCCCTGACCCCCTCAAAAAAAAATTAAGAAGTAAATAAATACAATAAAATTCTTTCTCCCCCCCCAAAAGAAAATAAGTGCATAGCACATGGTTTAAATAAGGAGATAACCAACTTACAAATGTAAGCTCTCTCAGGAAAATATGGCTTCTTAAATCTGTAAGGGCAGAGAAACCATATAGGTGCGAAGCTTTACAATTACTGCTTGTGCATTAATATTTAACTGTAATGTATATTTCCTTGTTTGGTCTATTGAATCAATGCAACACTTAAAATGGATATCTTATTTAATTTTTTAAATTGATATTTTAATTAAATAGAAGACTCCAGAGATGAATTAAGATATCCTGAAAAAAAAACCAGAAAATGTGTTCATATCATCTTCTTAAAAAAAAAATGCACTAGGATAAACAGTGTGATGTACAATGAATAGGACATTGAGAATTACACAATAGTTTGCTGAAATGAGTCTAATTTATCTCGCTCAACATTCAGGAATAAGCTTTTTAAAAGCTCTTTTACTAAAAAGAGAAACATTTCTGCGCTTGTAAGCTCCTCAGAGAAGAATACTAACTACAGGGTAGTATTATTTCAGGAGCAATGGGCTTTACTTTGACAGTCATTAAAGTTGTCCCATGTATAATTTCTGGGATCGCCTTCATAAAGTGTGTCTTTAGTACACATATTTGTAATTCATTAAGAGCACACGCTCATTTTGGGAAATGCCATTTTAGAGACATGGGCATTGAACTTGTGAGAAGGCAACTATTTTGCCCAAATTACTGTGTGCCATCTGAAGCCTAGAAGGGATGGAGAGCAACAGGGGATCCTGGTGTGGTGCCTTCTGTACCACACAGGGGCTCAGCGACTCCCCATAGACTATTTACATGAGAGAGATTTTTAAGAATTTCATTTTGTAAACGGTTCTTTTGAGGAGGTGCTTCTACAAAGGGGCCTGAAGATTATACTAGGAAAGTCTTAAATTAGAAAAACATAATTTGGGGACACCTGAGTGGCTCACTAGTTGGGGGAGGGGGCGTCTGCCTTCAGCTCAGGTCGTGATCCCAGGGTCCTGGGATGGAGTCCCACATCGGGGAGCCTGCGTCTCCCTCTGCCTATGTCTCTGCTTCTCTCTGTGTCTCTCATGAATAAATTTTTAAAAATCTTAAAAAATAAAAAGCAAAACATAATTTTATTTTACTTATAAATCTTGTAATCTAAAGGGGGAGAGAAGGCCCAATCCAGTTCTTTGTTAATATCCTTCAATTGCAACATATTACATTTGTGAATGTCCTGAGCCTCTCACTGTTTCAATAAGCGTTTCTCCCTCTTCCCTTGGGGGTTCATCGTCATCGCCAATAGCTATAAACTGTAAAGATGGGATGGGATGTTTCATCTCATTAAGATGCCAAGCAACCAGGAGTCCTTCGTCCTCCTTACATCTGATTTATGCTCCTCAAATATGACCTTTAAGGCCTTCGTTGCTTTGCACACACACTGCATGTCCCAAGGGCACATAATTAAGTAGGTCACATGTCTCACACTGCATATTAGTACTTGCCTTTCAACATGCATTTCCTCTGTTGTACTGTGGGAAAATTCTCTTTTTTCATAAGACAGTCTTGCACAAGTTCTTGGCATTTTGCACAGAAGAAATAAATGTCCTTGATATATTGTGGGAACACTTAAGGTCATTTGGGATTTTATCAGTCATGAGAATAATTAGCCTCACGTTTTCTAAGGAGTAGAGCCCACTCATACTAATTGTAGTATTGCCTTAGGCTTGTGCTTCTCGGGGTACAAAAGAGCTCTCAAGGATCAGAGTTGTGGTTGTACCTTTGCCAATTAAAGTATGTCAATAATGTTTGAATAATGCTATCCATAAAATGTCACGACAAAAAATGAAAAAAAATATTTAAAATACATCTTGATAATCTTTGACACTAATTAATCAGCCTGCAGAAATGCCTATGTCCCTGGTAGGGTTTCTATTAATTCCTCTCGAAATGGCTTTTTACTCCGCACGCTGTAGGATTTTCCAATCACGTGAGTAAATACACATGTTTCTTTATGCTTAAAATAATTTTGCTTTCAAAACTTTAATAACCGACTGTGCATTTTTAGCACCAAGATAAAATTTCATTTTGCTGACCATAATTATTGAATAGTGAAAGATTAAAAAATATTTAGTGCAAATAGAGTTTGAAGTAAATCGGGATTACTGGCTCTGCTCCTCCACTGCACCATCACAATCTTTTTTATCCTTTGAAAATCAAGTTTTCTCCATCTAAGAAATCAGCTAGCGTAATCCTAGACAATGCATTTGTGTCCTAATGAATAGGCCTATTTAATTAAGTTGGATTGCATGACTAGTGACTTGCTCCTTTTAGTGATGCTAATAAAGAGACATCTACAAGATGCAATTGAGTTTTCACATGACGATCCTGTTAAGAAATTAATTGGAGATGAAACAGTGGCAAAGAACACACAAAACCCTACAGAAAAGTGATTCTTGCATTCAATGTGCATACAAATCACCTGGTGAACGTGTTAAAACATGGATTCTGGTTCTGTCACTCTTGGGTGAAGCCTGAGATTTTTCATTTCTAACAAGCTGTCAGGAGATGCCCGTGCTGTTTGGTGTGAGGGACCATGTTCTGAATAGCGGGCTTATCGACCATCACAAGGTGACAGTTCACCGTTTGTAGGAGTGTGGGTTGGCACATGATTCTATGGCACCACTCAGGGCTGAGCTGCCTCCTTTTGTTGTGCCTAAGGAAATTAGAGCCAAGCACTGGGATACGAAGTGTGCCTTCTGGGTTAAAACATACCAGTTTGCCTCGTCTCCCTCTTATTCCCTGGCTAGACCCGAACTACAGCTCTTGACTTTAGGAAGAATGGTGCTGATTTTATACTGAAATATGTTCATGGGTGATAGTGACCGGAATGTGTGGGCCTCAGTGTCAGGGATGTAGTCAAAAAGGGTGACTTACTTGGGAGAGTATGAGGAGCTGTGCAGACTCTGTGTGTTTGTGTGCCTGCTTGTGCGTGTGCCAATATATGGAATTCCACTCATAGTTGAAGAGAATCATACTGCAGTGGGCTTTTTACTTTCATTTTCCCCCTAGAATGAGGACTGCTGCTTTCATTTCCAATCTTGTTGAATACAAAGACCTCCTTTTTGATTTTTTTAAAAGATTTTATTTATTTTTATTCATAAGAGACACACACACACACAGAGGCAGAGACACAGGCAGATGGAGAGGCAGGCTCCATGCAGGGAGCCTGACGTGGGACTTGATTCCAGATCTCCAGAATCACGCTCTGGGCCGAAGGCAGGTGTTAAACCACTGAGCCGCCCAGGGATCCCCTCCTTTTTGATTTAAAGTATAGCTGAGACACGTGGTTCACGTGTACAACGTAATGATTGGACAACTCTATTCCTTACTCTATGCCTACCACAAGTGTAGCTACCAAGACCTCCTTGGTAATACAAACATATTAAAGAATTTTGTTATCCAACTGAGAATTCATGATCGAAACCTTTGAATTGAATTGTCCTTAATTAATCTTAAGTTTTGGGGGGGAAACTCCCCAAATCCCAAAATGAAACCAGTATACCTATGACAGATGTAGTATTCATTCAGCCTAGACAATAGTTGCTCTCTGCAGCCATGGTTTGGGAGACAATTAAGATGATCTGTTGAACCTCTCCCTTCACTATACTACATTTCAGTCTTCTGTTCTCCAGGATGACCAATTTCCTATGAAGAATAGAGAGCCTGGAGAGACTAGAGATGTTGAACTTACACAAAATCCAGAAGAATTTATGGGCCCCAGAAGCTTTATATATATATTTTTTTTCTCTCTTTAAAATTTTTTTTGAGTATAGCTGACACACAATGTTACATTTAAAGTTTCTGGCGTACAACGTAGTTGATTCAACTTCTCTATGTGTTATGCTATGCTAGCCCCACGTGTAGCTCCCGTCTGTCACCATACTATACTATTGGAGTATCATTGCCTGTATTCCCTATGCTGTGTCTTGTATTCCTGTGACTTATTCATTCCAGTTCTCCATACAGAAAATTAATATGCAAAAGCAAGATATAAGGAATGTTTAGCTTTTTTTTAAAGATTTTATTTATTTATTCATGAAAAACACAGAGAGGAGAGAGAGAGACACACAGGCAGAGGGAGAAGCAGGCTCCATGCAGGGAGCCTGACATGGGGACTTGATCCTGGGTCTCCAGAATCACACCTTGGGCTGAAGGCGCTGCTAAACCGCTGGGCCACTCGGGCTGCCTCTAGCTTTTCTTTAACATAATAAATGATGAGGTACTGACAAAAAAAATCAAAGACTCTATTTCACATGTTTTTATGAATACTTCAAGATATTTGTTTTTGCTTCTTTCTATTTAACTGAGTGATGTTCCCTAGTAAATAAATCAACCAAGCCAAATAGTCATAGGTAAAGGCTTATTGTCAAGATTCTGCTAACAACAGAGGAGACTTCCGTATTTTGAAATAAGGAATCTGTCTTCAATCTGTGACCAGTTTCCTTGTCTTTATGGTGACTTGCCCACTGTTTCCACATTCCAGTGTTACTAATGTTCATGTCACTGAGTTCTAGCTAATGTAATGTTGGATGGAATGTGTTCCTTTTCTAAGATGATCATCAAAAACTACCCCCTGAGTCTGCACTTGTTCTTTCCCCTATTTTGACCAGCTGCAGACAGACAAGCACTGAGAGAAGGGAGGAGCCACAGATGAAAGGAGTCTTCATCCACAATTGACCATTTGGAAGGTGATCTGGAAAAAAAAAATCCTCAACAATGGACTGTAAATTTACAGAAAAAAAAAAAACCTCTATTGTTTGAATGCATTGCATTGTTTGGATTTATTTGTAATCAATAAGTCTACTCTAAGAAATACAAGTGAAAAATAGGAAATTGAATCTTGTTTTGATGTCTCCATTGGGAAGAACATTTGGCAGATTGCCTTGTATCATCAGGTGCTCCATAAACATTTGCTGGAAATACCTGAATTCAGTACTAATCTCCAGATCCTGCTCCTTTTCCTGAGCCAGTGACCCAGAGGGAAGAGTCTAAGAGCCCACATTCCACTCAGACCCGTATTCAGAAACAGTGGGGGCTATTCCACTTTTAAAATTCTTTTTTTTTCATGTGTACTTTGCCCAGACCTGTTGCAAAGAAACTTTTGCGTGAACGAATTCACGAAAAAGTATTTCTTTTTTGAGTGACTTTCTTTCATCTTACTCTAAAAGATACTCTTAAAAAAAAAATTAAAAATAAATAAATAAATAAATAAATAAATAAATAAATAAAACTCTTATTTAGCAGTAAGAAAAGGCTAACATCACTTGGGAATAATGTCTCTTTATTGGCTAGGAACGAGGAGAAAAGGATTCCTTGTATTGTAAAATATATATTGGGCTTAGTTTTAATCTCCAAGGAATTTGCGTTTTCTGGAAAGAGAGGGGAAATTATCTCCTATGATTATTTCTGGAATCTTCTCTTCATACTAAAGAAGTCATGATAGGCAACTGAATCCGTTTCTTGGGAGACTACTCTCTGGCCTTGGTGGGCTAGCTATAGGAGATCTTTTACTCTGAAGATTTTTCTTTATACATCAAAATAGTGATGTGTCCTGTTTTCAAAAGATATTTAAGTTCATAATTAATTGTATTAGGTACCTAAATGTTTATGTTCCCAATTGTATTAAATACCTAAGTACTGTCTACTTAGTAGGAATGGCTCCTACTTTTTGTAAACCTCTTCTTTAGACAGAAACAGAAACCACAAATCAAATGTGTGCTTAGAGATAACACAGTTGGGGGGCCTGGATGGTTCAGTGAATTAAGCATCTGACTTTGATTTCATGAGGTCAGATCATGATCTCAGGGTCATGAGAACAAGCCCTGCATCAGGGCATGGAGCCTTCTTGGGATTCTCTCCCTCTCCCTCTCTCTCTAATAAAACAAAAATTAAACAAAACATAAATAAATAAATAAATAAATAAATAAATAAATAAATAAATAAACCAATCACAGTAAAGCCATACAAGTGTCAATCAGAACAGATGGCAACATCTAAAAGGAAAAAGTGTTTTGTGTGGAACGATGGAAGCACACTCAGAAATCATGCCAAAGAAGAGAGGGATATATACTTTGTTTTGCCTGATTATTGCTCTTAAAGGATTCTTAAGCCAGATGACTCTAGAATGTGAGAAAGTACATTTCCGTTGGTGTGAGTCCTCACGTTTGGAGTCATTTGTTATGATAGCCATATGAACTAATGTGTTTCCCCTACTGTGACGTAAACTCCTGGAGAGTAAGAGATTGTGTTTTGTTTATTGCTGTAGCTTTCCAGGCATAGGCTGGTGCCTGGCATGAAGCAAGTGCTCAATAAATACTTGTCGAATGAATGAGAAGAAATAAGGAAATAGATCTCCAGCTTATTCGGAAGGTGTAATTTCCTTTTTAAATAGCTTTCATAGTCATTATGAAATTATTTGCTCCAGAGAACCATTTTCTGATTTGTCCTCATTCTGAAGACAGCAGTGTGTAGAGGTTAAGAGCTGAGGCTCTGAACTTTGACAGACTTGGATTAAAACTCTGGCCATGGACTCATTGGCAGGTGTGAGTTTGGACAAATTAATTAATATCCTTAAGCTTCAATTTCTGCATAAGACTGTTGGAAGGATTAAACATCTATATATATTATATATATCATATATATATATATAATTCCTAGCTTGGTGCTTGACTGTGTAAGTATATAGTAAATAGGAAATCAGTTTCATGATAATAATTATAATCTGTTGGAATTAATAGGAAATAAACTGAAATTTTATAGACTCAAATATCTTCTAATTTTAAATTGCTTTAAACTGACATCCATCTAGTATAACATTTTTTTACTAAGAATTTCATTCAAGTAAACTCTTTCAAGCCAGAAAATTCCCTACTACAGGGAATTGCAGATCTGTCTCTCTGTACCATGTATAAGCCGTGAGAATGTTGTATTAATTGGGATCCCTGGGTGGCGCAGCGGTTTGGTGCCTGCCTTTGGCTCAGGGCGCGATCCTGGAGACCCGGGATCGAATCCCACATCAGGCTCCTGGTGCATGGAGCCTGCTTCTCCCTCTGCCTGTGTCTTTGCCTCTCTCTCTCTGTGACTATCATAAATAAATAAAAATTAAAAAAAATAAAAAGAAGAATGTTGTATTAATTATGTGAAAAATGCCAGGAGTTCCAAGTTGTAAAATAAATCCAGCCCAATCTGATTGGCCTACCTCACCGACTGTTTCAGGGAGGCTGGACAAGCAAGTGGGTTCTTGCTTCTTAGCTCTTTGGTTTACTGTGCCATGATCTGTCAGTTTTTCTACCTCAGGAAAGGAAATGATCTCTGCACTCTTTTTGTTGTGATTCAGTGCCGAAATATCACATACTGATATTGTCTGTCATTCAGGGATATGACAGTTCAAAAACCTATTCATTTGCATAAGTTAGCATAACATTGAAACACAGATGAAAAATCCTGAGTTGCTCCATCACCACTGCAAATAAAATAAAATAAAAGTGAAAAAAGATCTTTAAGAATATGAGGAAACATTTAGATAATAAAATTGGAAAGTAGTGCCAAGGAAGGAGGCAAGAAAAGCACATCTTTTTTTATTCTTTTTTGAAAAATTTAAATCCAATTTGCCAACATATAGTAGAACACCCAGTGCTCATCACATCATGTACCCTCCTTAGTGCCTGTCACCCAGTTACCCCATCCCCGCATCCCACTCCCCTTCAGCAACCCTCTGTTTGTTTCCCAGAGTCCAGAGTCTCTCACAGTTTGTTTTCCTCTTTAATTTTTCTTCATTCAGTTTCCCCTCCTTCCCTTATGGTCCTCTGCACTATTTCTTATCTTCTGCATATGAGTGAAATCATATGATAATTGTCTTTCTTCGATCGACTTATTTCACTCATCATAATACCCTCGAGTCTCATCCACATCAATGTAAATGGTGGCTATTCATCCTTTTTGATGGCTGAGTAATATTCCACTGTGTGTGTGTGTGTGTGTGTGTGTGTGTGTGTGTGTGTATGCCACATCTTCTTTATCCATTCATCTGTCAAAGGACATTGTGGCTCCTTCCACAGTTTGGCTATTGTGGACACTGCTGCTATGAACATTGGGGTTCAGGAGTCCTGTCATTTCACTACAACGGTATCTTTGGGGTAAATACACATAGTGCCATTGCTGGGTCATAAGGTAGCTCTATTTTAACTTCTTGAGGAACCTCCATGCTGTTTTCCAGAGTGGCTTCACCAGCTAGCATTCCCAGAAAGGTATGTCTTTAAAAGGCAAGACAAGGGGTCTTGATCTGTTTTGTTATTTTGTTCATTGAACATAAAAATATCTGTTAGACTTCCATAAATTCATTCTCAACCTCAATCCCTTTAATTTCCTCCTAATTGTATTTCTTAACTCTGAGGTAACATAATTTGGGGGTTTAGAGACAGCATATGTACCATATACTATACAAAAATTTCAGCTCCTTATGCTGGTGGAGGAAATCTTGCCTGCTCTTGCCTGCTCTTCCCACTCCAGGCTCCACCACCATGGATTCCTTTCTATTCCTTAAAAATAAAGCTGAGGAGCATAGCTGCTTCTTTGGCCTGGGAATGTACTTTCCATCATCTGTTTATGGCTGGGTTCTTTGGAGAAGCTTCCCTAAATCCCTGCTTGCACATCATCCTGGTTTTATTCTTGGCCCAGCATGGATATTTTTCTCGGTTGTGCATAAATATGTGTTTGACCTTTTTTTTTTTTTTGATGAACTGGTCATCTCCTATCCCATTACAAAGTAAGCTCTGTGAAAACAAGACCCTGTTTATTTTGTCTGCTGCCATATGCCCGGTGCCTAGCACAGTTCTTAGTATAACCTAGTAGATGCTAGTAAATACATCTTAAATGTAATTGAGGCAATAGCTTCCTATACATTCATTTTATTGTTAGTTTCTCTTCTCAGTCTTGGGTATTCCAGTTTCTGATTTCCAAATTTTGAATTCCGTCTGAGATATTATAAATCCTGACTTCTGTCAATACAGAATGATATTTAACGTTAACATGTAATATTAGACACTGAATACTAATACATCCTGATGTTGGACTCTAAGGTTCATGAGGAGTGCAGTTGGAGAGCCCTGGGCTAGGAGATTCAGGAAGGTGAATGTTACCTTATTACTAGAATTTCTTCAACGTTGACACTCTTTGAGGAAAGCTCATGCAGAGAAACACTGACAGAGAAAGTCAAGAAACAGCTTTATTAAGGAGTGGTTCTGGCACCTTAGATCCCAGTTGAGGGCTGCTAATCAAATGCCCTAGAGCAAGAGGCATAAACCCATGATCTGAGATGTGAGGGGGAGGCAGCACCATTTTGATAGTTTTATCTTCTCAGGCTCAGAAGAAAATCTTAGAATCTTACCACTCTGGCCAACAACAAGATGCAAATCATAGTAAATGTCTAAAACACCAGAGATGGACATTGACTCAGCTCCTGTATGAGAGAGGCCCTTTGTTCTTTTACTATTCTAGACACTTCGATTTAAAGAGAAGAATTGCATGTAGTAGATATATCCCTATCTAAATAGTGGTACAGATTCTTAAAAAGTTAAACATTCACTTACCAGATGACCTAGCAATCCCACTCGTAGGAATTCACCCCAGATAAATGAAAACATGTGTTCACACAAAGACTTGTATTTGAGTGTTCCTAGCAGATTTATTCATAATAGCTAAAAATTAAAATCAAGAAAAGAACTGGTGTTGGTGAATAGATAAATTGTAGTCTCTATGTAATGAAATATTACTTAGCAATAAAAGAAAATCCACTTATATATGCTACATCACAGATAAATCTTAAAAACATTACATTGAGTAGAAGAAGCCAGGCACAATAGAGGGCATGCTGTGTGATTTTATTTTATGGTATTCTAGGAAAAGAAAAACTATAGTGACAGAAAGTAGAGTATTTATCAGGAGCATCAGAGCTGGGAGAGGGTTGAGGGGAAGGAGAATGTTTTTGCACAAGGGGAATGTGTGATTTTTGGAGTCATGAGAAATGTTCACAGTAGTGGTCGTGTGTACACAACAGTATACGTTTGTCAAATCTCATCAAAACGTGCCTTAAACTGATGAATTTTATTTTATATTAATCATAATGCCACAAAGCTGGTTAAGTATACACTAAGTATATATATCCCCATAAATACTCTGGAATCTGATACGAAGTTACTAGTTGCTTCTTCCTTTTAAAGAGGAGGAGGAGGGAGGAAGAAGGTAGATGTTTTGTTCCCATTGAAAGGAACACCCTCTGGGGCATGTTCTAGCAAAATTACAATGGGTGACATACTTTCTGTTTCACTCTACATGGCTCTGAATGGTTCTTCTCATTTCACATTTTGTAATTACAAATTCTTCTTTGTGCTCTTAGGCGACCTGTTTTCTGACTAGGATTTTTTTTTTTTTTTCAGCAGTACTAGGGGATGGAGAGGGGACATGAGAGGGAGAGGTAGTGGCTGCAGGGTTATGCTCTTTCTATGAAATAGGAAATGAATAGTCAAGGACTTTTTTTTTTCACGGTTTGTTCATGTGTAGGTGAGCTGTGATTTGAGCTATGCTTTGGCCTGATGTGTCTCTTACACTTTTAGAGTATCCCCATCAGGAACCCTTCATTTTCACCAAAGTCCAAATATATGGCAATTTAAGTAGAGCCTGGGTAAATAAGCCAATGTGCTAAAGTCCCTTTGACTTACAGCTCTAAGTTGAGCACTTCCATTAGTGAATTTCATTAGGGTCATGCTAATGCTATTAATAGGTTTCACGAGGGTCATGCTACTAATATGTATGATGATTTTAGGTCTTTTTTTTTTTTTTTTTTAGGTCTTTGAGCAAAGTTCACTGGAGTCTTACCTCAACCTGGCTAAAGAACTTAAACAGGCAACAAGGGACAAAAACAGGTTCTGCCTCTTAAATGTATACTTTGCACTATGTTGCTCTTTAATTATCCCTGTTAAATAGCTGTTAAATATCCCTGTTAAATAGATAGGGGTCTATCTAACTTGAATTAAATAGTTGAAGATCTGAGGCAGTGAAGGAATAAGTAAAAGCCAACCCACAGTAGACGGATGGTACTTAGGTCAAACCTCCTCTAAGGTATCAAGTGAGTATTTATTCCCTGAAACAAGGTGTGTCATTGTAGATTTACTGCAGTAGATAAAGGTATGGCCACTTGAAACCGGAGATATCTTCAACTAAACAAGCCAGGCTTATTTATTGTCCCCCTCCTCACTGAAGGAAGAAATGAGATGACTTGTATATCCATCTTCCGTTGTCTTTTGTAGATGATAAAATTCCAAGTATGTGGGAAATTATTTTAATTATGTTGGTGATTCTCAATTTGGAAAATGAAAATTTTTTCCTTTTAAGGATTGACTTCTCAGGGAAGAAGATTATTCCTAGTCCCAATCTGCTTAATTTAAAGGGAAACAGGTATTTCTGACCATTGCTAAATCCCATAGTCTTCCAGGATTCGACTGCACCCAGGCCAAACTCTATCCTAACTGGGCCGCTCCTGCCATCTAGTGACCTGCTTCCAGAACTACACGGACAGGGCATTTACCTAGTCTGATCTGCTCAAGGGTCAAGAATTATTTTTAATTTAATGAGTCATGTGATTAGTTTTGACCTTCACGTCCTTTCATCCCTACCTACTGTCTGTGTGTGTGACCTTCGGGAAAATTACTGAATACTTCTGAGGCTCCGTTTATTCACCTGTAGAATGGGAATAAGGACCTACCTTTTACAGTTTTCACGAGGCTGGTAGGAGATAATATATGGAAAATGCTGAGCAGAGTGCCTGGCACAAGTAAATCCTGAATAAAGATTTGATGGTTTGTATTTATGATTATGCAAGTCCAGAACTTAAAAATAGGCCAAAGTATGCAAAATCAAGTTATGCTATATGAGGTATTTCAGAATAAATTAAGTATATAATATTTAAGGCTTGGAAGAAGATCAAGTTTATTTAGGCTCTTTGTGTTCGCTGCCAGCAAATGCATTATTGCACTTGCCTCATTCCAAGCCTTTCCCCACCTCATATTGAATGTTCCCGTCATGGCAGACAACTCATTACTTTGCATACATTTTAATGCCTTTCTTTCTTTTTTTTCTGAAATACTCTCCCTCACATTTTTACATTTCACAGTCCTAAACTCCCAACTCAAATGTCAGCTTCCCATATACTCCTCTGGTGCTGTCAGGTGGAGTTAAATGCCACGTAGCCTTTAATCTCATCTCTATTAGAGCATCTGACAGTGTCTACTGGAGAGAAACAGGAATCAGGCGTGTGTGGTCGCAACTAGAGTGTGAAGTGCCTGCTGTGGGATGTCGTGTATTGTCTTTGTATCTTCTCTCCCCCAAAACAATGCCTAACACAAAGACTTCACACAACACTGCTCCACAGAAATGAAAGTTTGACAAATATCTTAGAACAACTTTTTAAGAAGGCTGAATGAGTCAGAGGGGCTTCTAATGTACGTTGGACTAAATCAGCCTACTGGCTTGAGTTGGCAAGATTCGTCCCATCAAAGTATTCTTTTGGATTAAACCATAAGTAACATCTTAATAATAGTACTAATAATTGAGTTCATTAAAGAATATTTGGAAATTACTAAAAATGTAAAATAAAAAATCATGGCCCTGCTACCCAAATGGTGATATTTGATCTTTTTTCGGTGTTTTGTCTATACATTGTTTTTATCACTCGGTTGTGAACCTTGTCTATTTGCAGCTAAATACCCTGATTATTAAGCTTAACATACTGTAAAGATTTTCCCATTATACTGTATACACACACACACAAAAAAAAAACAATTTGAAAAACCAAAAGTCCACTGAATAAATGTGCCATAGTGTCCTTAACATCACTGTAGTTTAGATGTTAGCTTGTTTGCATTTTTTGCCTATTATTTGTAATGACACAAAATAAATCTTTGGGCATACAGGTTTTCCTTTGCCCAGGCTTACTTGCTTTCATGAGTCCCAGAAGTATAATCCCCCACTGACTGCCTTATTATAATAAGCCCTGATGGACCAAGACTTGGTTTTAACCAATGGGTTTTGGCTTATGATGGCTCCAGGTCACTGTTATGAACTTCAGCTGCCCAGAATTATTGAAGATGTGAAGAAAGGCTCTGGAAGGTTACGCTGAGCAAGCACAGAAGGCATACTATTTTCTAAACCCACTCCCTGATATTCAGTTGTTTGCTTTATTTTTTATTGCTTATTTTTGTGTGTGCATTTGTGTGTGTACATTTTTTCATTTCGTTTTATACATGAAATCCTCAGGCGCAAGATGTTAGCTGATTTTATATCTTTCTTTTACAAAGGATGATTTCTTTTGTTTCTGGAGTTATTCGCTTATACATTTATTAATTGCACTTTGCAGATATTTATGGAAGTTTACTCCATGCCAGACACTTCTACTAAGCGTTACATAACCAGACACTAATAAGACACATTCTTAAAAGCAGTTCATGGCTTACCTAGAATAAGACAAACAGTGGCATTGCAGTATGAAACTCACTTTAATAGAGGTAAGAATACTATGGCTTTGGAAGCAAAATGGGGGGCTTATTTTGTCATGGGTAATGGGAAGACTTTACAAAGGAGTTTATACTTGAGTCTTGAATGATGTAGGAGTTTACTGTTGGGCTTCAGGTAGATTCCATTCAGAGGGAACAATTTCTTCATGGGCGTGAAAGGGAATTTTCTTCATGGAAAAACTGAAAAATTCTTTGTGGCTAATGAGAGGGCTTACATGGAGGGAAAGAGCAGGAAAGATAGAATGTAAAGATAGACTGAGGCTAGATAAGGAAGGGTTTTATATTTTTATATTGGAAGCCAAGAAAAGGGATCCCCGGGTGGCGCAGCGGTTTGGCGCCTGCCTTTGGCCCGGGGCGTGATCCTGGAGACCCGGGATCGAATCCCACATCGGGCTCGCGGTGCATGGAGCCTGCTTCTCCCTCTGCCTGTGTCTCTGCCTCTCTGTCTCTCTCTGTGTGACTATCATGAATAAATAAATAAAATCTTAAAAAAAAAAATAAAAAAAAGGAAGCCAAGAAAAGTGTGTTTTTTATATTATACCCCATTAGGAGTCATTTAAAGTTTTCTTCCTCTTTTCCTCCTCATCCTCTTCTTCTCTTTCTTCTTCTCAAGCAAAGGAGTAACATTAAAATAACAGTATTGGGGATCCCTGGGTGGCTCAGCGGTTTAGCACCTGCCTTTGGCACAGGGTGCAATCCTGGACCCAGGATCGAGTCCCGCGTTGGGCTCCTGGCACGGAGCCTGTTTCTTCCTCTGCCTGTGTCTCTGCCTCTCTCTCTCTCTCTCTCCCCCTATGTCTATCATGAATAAATAAATAAATAAATAAATAAATAAATAAATAAATAAATCTTTAAAATAAAATAACAGTATTGAGGAATTGAGACTTTATGCCAGGCATGTTACTTGAACATTTTACATAAGGGTTTTTACAATAATGCTATGAGACATTGTTTTCTCAAATAACATGGGACAGGAAAATAAGACGTAAAGAAGTAATGTGTCCAAAGTCGCACAGCTAGTAAATGGCCAGACAGAAGTACAAACCTGAATATCGTTGACTGCAGAGTCTTGCCTCTTAATCACTATGGTCTATTGCCTCTTTGATGTAATATTTTATTTATTTTAAAGATTTTATTATTTATTTATTCATGAGAGACAGAGAGAGAGAGAGAGAGAGAGAGAGGGAGGGAGGCACAGACAGAGGGAGAAGCAGGCTCCATGCAGGGAGCCCGACGTGGGACTCGATCCCGGGACCCCAGGATCATGCCCTGGGCCGAAGGCGGCACTAAACCACTGAGCCACCCAGGCTGCCCTTTGATGTAATATTTTAGAAAGATACTTTGGAGTCTGGAGAGAGGTGATTCGTAGTTAACAGAAAGGGCCCATCTGTGAAAGTATTGCAAGAATATAGGACAGAGGTGATGAGGGCCAGAACTTGGCCCTCTAAGTTGGAGGCTGAGCGATTAGAAAAACAACAGCTATAGGCATAAAGTGTGGATAACAGAAAATGCCTATAATTCTGGGGGGAAAAAAAGAGATACTGAAAATTCCATTAAAAAGACTGAAAATTCCAATTATGGCATCTGCCATTTGGGGACTGTCTATCATAATGTTCTGGAAAGTCGTCCATCCCTGACTGATCTGAGATAAATGACATTCCTTCTCAAAAATCTGGCATCACTGAGTTTTGAATCATAAGGTTGCCTGTAATATACAGAAGAATTGAGTTCAAAAAAAATTTTTTATTAAGTCATGTATTCAATACATTGCTAGATCCTGGGTGTAAAGATGAACAGACTAAAAACTTTCCCTTAGAGAAATCTCCCACCAAGATGTGTTGGAAGACCAGGACAAAATAATCACACTGCTGATAAAATGTACCCAATGTTGAGAGGTGTTGACAAAGCATCCTGAGAGCCCCCAGGGAGGAGAGAGCATTTCTGGTCATGGCATATGGGCAAAGTTCTACCAACAGTGTGTGGAGAGAGTTTGCATTTAAGTTGGACAAGAAGGATTTTAGGGGGTGGTGAGAGGCGATGAATCTCAGGTAGGAAAAAAGAGAATCATCTCAGAAGGAGAAGAAGGCAAAGGTTGGGTGTGTGGGGGGAGAGCAGAGGAGAGTCAGGTTGGTGGCTGCAGAAGGTGTGCTTCATTGAAGAGAGGGAGGTAAGGCCAGGAAGGTATGAGGGCAGAGGAATTGCCGACACAAGCTGTCACAAATGGTAGGCCAGGCCAATATGGCTGGTGCTGTGATTTTTACCATATAAGCTTAGAAGGTATGTGCATATGAATTCTCTAGATGGAGGAAAGGGTGATTTTTTTTTAATTGAGAATCACTGGGTTATAAATACTTCTAGGTCTTCACACCTCAAATATCCCTAACAGTCCTGATGGCGCCTGGCACATTGCAGATATCCAGTAAATTTTGTTGAGTGAATGAATGACTTCTGCTCTTCCTGCTATATGGATGATAGAGGAGACCTGCTTTCCAACAAGTGCACATCTTTTTTTTTAAAAGAAATTATTTATTTATTGGACAGAAAGAGAGAGCAGAATCAGGGGAATAGCAGAAGGAGAGGGAAAAGCAGGCTCCCCACTGAGCAGGGAGCCCAACATGGGGCTCGGATCCCAGGACCCTGGGATCATGAGCAGAGCCGCAGACAGATGCTTAACCGACTGAGCCACCCAGGTGCCCCAAGTACACAGCTTCTAAAAAAAAAAAAAAAAAAAAAAAAAAAAGCCAAAAGTGAGGAGGGCACAAGTGGACTCTGGAGTCAGGAATGGCTCCAAGATTCACTGAGGACAAGTGATCAAGCCTCTCACTTCAAACCTCTTCTCTTCATTTTAAATTGGGAACAAAATTAGAACCTACCTGGTGAGGTTGTGACATTTTAAAAGCCTGGCATACAAAGCACTATGGTTAGCTATTATTCGGGAGCTGTTAGAATTCGAAGGTAGCAACCAGAGTTCCTTCCTCCGGCTTCTGGCACCCGTTGACCTATCAAGAGATTATTCTGTCTTATTCTCACATCTGTCCTCCTGACATTTTATTTCAGTCTTCAAAAGACATGAGGCAAAGCATCATAAACATAAAAATCATCCCTTTTCCTTGCCCTAACTGATTGAAACCCTTTTCACACGACAGGCTCCAACGGGCATACTCACTAGCTGCCTGCTGGACCCTGTCAGCTCTTACAGCACGCTGCCCAGGCCATCTGCTACGCACCACGGCGAGCCATATGGAACCTAGCCCCCACTTCTTTGGAAATGCCTGGCTTTTTCCTTCTGTGGCTTCTTTGCTTAACTGTACTTCCCAGGTCTATGGAATGCAATGGTTTGTGATAACAATTCTCTTATCTTCCACCCTTCCACCCTTTTGCAGTCTTTTCAGTCTTTTTAATGGAATTTTCAGTATCTCTTTTTTTTTTCCAGAATTATAGTCATTTTCTGTTATCCACACTTTATGTCTATAGCTATTGTTTTATCTTCCACCCTCTCCTTGGAAGGAGAGTCAATGACTTAAATTTTATCAGGAGAGCCTTTAGATGATGCAGCAACACTCCTGTTAAGTGATGACCAAAAGCCTCACTAAAAGCCCTGTGACATTTGTGATCCAAGGTAAAAAATTCAGAAATCGCACTTCTAGAATTCTTTCCTACCACCATCCCTATTCTCTACAAAGGGAATAATATTACATTTTCTGTCCTTCTCTCCTCAGTTACTTTCTACTGCAATTATCCTCCTCCAAGCTTAGAACAGCAGGTACAGCCATGCTGAGATGATTAGTTCTCAACTGTTGCAGGTTATTAGCAGCACAGAAAATTATATGCAAACCAAGATATGGTTTGGCTCCTACTGTGATAATCTCAATGAGATTTACAAATATCAAGGATATTTCTAAGCTCTCCTTAAAACTCGTAGCAAAAGCGCTTGTCTCTTCAAAGTAGGAGCTTAAATTAAACCTTAATCAGTCTTCAAAAAGAACTTTCAAGGATTTTGTCTAAATAAATAAGAGGGCTGGGTTGCTTATTTAAAGATACTTTTTTAATGAAACAGGAGTTTTTTTTTTTAAATGGAACAGAGGTAAAAGGAAGCAATTTTTGCTGATTTTCAGCAAAATCATGAAGTGAGACAAGCAAGTTTTCAGCTGCCATAACATCTTTCCATGCTTCTCGGTTTTTGTTCCCACTATGGCCCCAAGGCACTTATCAATCATGCTTTTTATACCATAAGGAAAAATATATTAAAACTTAGTATGTTAGTATAAATTAATTAGAAAATGTTAGACCCCTGAAGATAAAAGAAGGACGTGCTTTACAAAAGCATTTCCGAGGAAGAAATGAGCAATTCACCCTCATTCTCATGGAGGAATAATTTCCATCTTCTGTTCCTTTTTCTCTTAGGCATTGATTCCACCTCCATAAAAAACAAAAGCTCTTTTCCTTTCAGTCCTTTCCAGAACAGAGTCAACATACTTAGATCCCTGTTAGCTTTGTCTTTCCCGAAGCACTTACTATATATTGCCTTGTAATATAGTTATTTGGGTCCTGCTCAATGAGCTCAGATAAAAAGCTCAATTAACAGTGTCTTTTTCTTTGCATGCCCAGCTGCAGACCCAATGCCTAGACCTACTAGGTGTGTGACAAATCTGTGCTGAATGATCTTGAAAAGCCCATCACTTACTACAGAACAGAGAACTTTGCATGGATTGAACGCATCTCTGGAGTTAATTGTGCCAAAGGTAGATCTTACATTTGAGCTCAAAAGGGTTTCCTTACATTTTTGTGGTTATCAATCTTTTATGCTTTACACCCTTTCAAGTTTTCAGTGACCCATTTTAAAAGAGTAACAAAACAAATCAAGCTAAATAATTCAGCAAGGAATGAAACCTTAGCAAGCTCCCTGGGATGGCATGGGCAAAGAGGTGCTTGACCCTACCCCTTGCCCCATATCATCAGCATCCCCCCTTGCTGCAAGTCACTGCAAACAACACAGTTGAAATAAAAGATGGATCGGGATGCCTGGGTGGCTCAGTGGTTGAGTGTCTGCCTGGAGCTCAGGGTGTGACCCAGGTTGGGATGGAGTCCCATGTAGGGTTCCCCGCAGGGAACCTGCTTCTCCCCCCGCCTATGGCCTATGTTCCTGCCTCTCTCTGTGTGTGTCTCATGAATAAATAAATAGAATCTTTTTTTAAAAAGAAATAAAAGATGGATCTAGCTATGCAAACTCAGTGTACATGTCTACTATCTTTTCCTTCTAAGCCGACCTACATATGAAATTCAGTAGTCACCACTGGTTGATTTTAGATCCACTACTGCGTATTTAATAATGCCTTATCTGCCTTGCCACAGCTCTTCTATATATTCAAGAGGCAATATACTCTCACATTCCACTAAACATTCTTTCATGGCACTGATGATTATGCTTGCCTTTTACCCACAGCCAAGTACTCCTGTACTTCCTGTATTACACACTCAGTGCAATAGTGTACCCTGACAGACAGTCATCCCTGGAACAGCATTAGTAATTGTAGCAAATATGCAAGAACCGTGGAAAGTCCACAGTACTCCACTGACTCAACGGGCCACAGAAGCTGGGTCAGTTACTGTGAAGAGGAGTCAGCTGGCATCTGAGACTCCCCTCAGAACTGAATCCCTTCAATTACCTTGTTTTGATTCTTCATATCCCCCCCTACTCCAGGGGGAGATCCAGATTTTGTGGACTTGAAACATAGATAATTTGGGAGTTCTTCTTTAGGAAAAACAACAAAAATTACAAGTACAGAATTAGCTACAGCCTAATTATTTATTTCAATTGAAAAAAAGTCACAACAAATGACTTACTCTAAAAAGCTGACATATCCTCCAAACATCACAAAATTGCAAACATAATATAAGACTTCAAATTAATTAAATAATTGATGCAACTTTGTGATAATACTTACCTAGTATTTTTGGCTGCCTACTCTCTGGTTACTTCTTTATATGACAAATGACGAAATTTCTGGTCATTTCCAGTTCATTCAAGCAGTGATTAATTTCAAATACTCTCGCATTGACAATACTTATTACCCAGTTAGCTATCACTAACTGCTTTATAGTAGTATATTATAAATCTTATGTTATCTTAATGTTAATAATTTCCTGTCAAATCAGCAAGAATTGTATCTTTTATCAGTGTGTTCATATGATTTATTACTCTTTACTAATTTGCCCATCAAATAATTGGGAAGCTTTCTCATTATTTCTTTTCCAACATTATCTATATATTTTAGTTAATTATAGCTTTTGGTATGGTCTGAAATGTTAATGACATTTTAGTAGACTAATTGTGTTGAAATTTTTTTCTAATTCTTCGAACACATACTTTAGATTCTTAAAGTATTATTGTTTCCATGCTCTGTGACTTGAATAGCTTTTTAATGAACATATTATCCCACATCCAGGGTTGTTGAAGAAATCCATATGCTGTGAAAGAAAATTCCAAGTCACATGTATTTTTTACAATGCTTCATCTCCAAAACAAAAATGTGTGGCAAAGTTTGAAGTAGTCAACAATCCTAGCTACCGCAGATGGAGTTTTTTCCCACTGTCAGTAAGATTAAATGAACAAGCTGCATACTGCACACATTCTGCAACTAATTAATATTTTCAAAAGTACTTACACCATTTGTCGTCACCAATGTCATATGCTAATCTGTATATTAAGTATTCTACGTGCATTACTTCTTATTCCACCGTTATCATAGTAGTTCTGAATATAATAACTATTATTATTTCCATTTCACAGGTGAAACTATGCGGCTTGAATACGTAGCTAGCAAATGATTGAGCCAGAAGTCATGCTCAGAAACTCTGAATCTAGGGCTCAGGCTCTCACATACTTACTGTAAGATCCTGCTTTCTTTGATTGCTGTGTTGATATTAGAGAAGATTTGGAAGGAGGAAATGCTTACCCTGAAATACCTGAAATATTTGTATTGCCTTACCTTAAGGCTATGTATGACAAGAAAAACACATTTAGCAAAGCTAAAAGGGTCCATATTTTTCCCACTCCTT
This sequence comes from Canis lupus familiaris, assembly GCF_011100685.1. Classification (NCBI taxonomy): domain Eukaryota; kingdom Metazoa; phylum Chordata; class Mammalia; order Carnivora; family Canidae; genus Canis; species Canis lupus. Next base: position 29,027,034 of record NC_049250.1, read on the forward strand.
GTTCAAATAAATGATTGATTAGATTGTGGCAGACGTTTTAGCCTCGGAGACCTGCAGAGGGAGCCCAGAGGCTCTAAGTCCTTACTGTTTTGCTAGCTTTACAAAGACTAGCCTGTTGGAAGGACTGCCACATCATGAGCCTCCCCCTGACTGACGGTGACCTCTGTTAAACTCAGCAGACTGGGCTCCAGCTTCCTCCTCTATAAAAGTAGAGAGAACTGTACTAAATAGTCTCTTGGGTCTTTTCCGGCTCTAAAATTCTATAAAGTTCTATTGCAGTGCCAGTTTAAGTAGGATCATGGGATGTACCTAGTACCAAAGACCAACCTATCTATCTTTCTTTCTTTCTTTCTTTCTTTCTTTCTTTCTTTCTTTCTTTCTTTCTTTCTTTCTTTCTTTTTCTTTCTTCCTTCCTTCCTTCCTTCCTTCTTTCTTTCTTTCTTTCTTTCTTTCTTTCTTTCTTTCTTTCTTTCTTTCTTTCTTTCTTTCTTCTTTCTTTCTCTCTCTCTTTCTTTCTTTCTTTCTTTCTTTCTTTCTTTCTTTCTTTCTTTCAGATTTTATTTATTTACTCATGAGAGATGCAGAGACATAGGCAGAGGGAGAAGCAGGCTCCATGCAGGGAGCCTGATGCGGGACTCGATCCCAGGACCCCAGGATCACGACCTGAGCCAAAGGCAGACACTCAACCACTGAACCACCCAGGTGCCCCAAGACATTTATTTTTTCATCTTTATTTTCTTTAAATTAAAAAAAATACATATTTTATGTATTTATTCGAGAGAGAGCACATAAGTAGCAGGGAGGGCAGAGGCAGAGAGAGAAGCAGATTCCTAGGTGAGAAGGGGAGTCCAATGCGGGGCTCCATCTCAGGATCCCAGGATAATGATCTGAGCCGAAAGCTGATGCTGGACTAACTGAGCCACCCAGGAGCCCCTATTTTTTTCATCTTAGTTACTGAAGTCATACTTTTTAAATATGGAGTCATAGTTCCAGGCAGGATATATAGTAAAAGACAAGCCAAGCTATTTTCTCTTCTCAAATATTCAGATTTATTAATTATCCACAAAATTAAAATGAAGGGTTTTGATATTCAGAAGCTTTATTGTGTATAAGTAAGGATATTATAGGAGGTAATCCACTGATAAAACAATGATAATAATAATAATTTCTTACTTGTATTCATATGGGTTTATGGCAGTCTGCAAATCCAATTTGGAAAATCAGTCATGTTGAAGCATGTCTACAAATAAATGTTCCAGACCAAAAATTATAAATGATCAATAAGCTCATGAAAAAGGATCAATATCACTGAGAATCAAGGAAGTTAAAATTAAAACAAAGAAATACAGTTTTCTATTTCCCAAACTGATGAAGATTGAATGGAAGTGTAAGTTGGAAAACCTTTCTAAGGGAAAATTGGGTGATATATTTGGGATTCTTTTTAACAACAATAACAAACTTTCTAAAAGCAGCTAAACTTAGCACTGACAACACTTCTTTTCAATGGTACATCTGAAGCCAGAGTTAAATATAAGTATAGTCTAATTTCTTGCATTTCTGATTGATTATGACAATTCTAAGTTGCCTATTTCTTCTCCATTCATAATTCAAAGAGAAAAGGCTTTATCCTGTTTTGTGCTTCTCACCTCCTCAACCTGGCTTCAGGCTGACCCTGCCTCAGGCACCAGCTGGAGGACCCCAGCTGAAGGTGCTATCAGCTCAAGGTCCCCAGACCTTCTCCCCAACCAGGGACGGCTCTGATTGGAGTCCCAGCCTTTCTCTCCTCCAACAGCAGGAGGTCTGCAGGTTTGCAGCTGGCTTCCAGCATCACCCACCCTTTCGGATCTTCTTCCCCATGGGACAGGATAGGAAACTAAACAGATGGAAGGGGATTTTATGGTGAGGACCTAAAAACTACCAGAGTCTACCCTTGTCCTGCGGGGGCCCCTTCAGCTAGGGCCATGGTAACAGAGAGAAGGGCAAAGGATGTTGCTTTAGTTCGTCTTACCTCCTGGAGCAACGAGCCTCCCTGAGCCGGAGTAGGTCAGTGTGGACAGTATGGGGGATTCCAGCTTCACTTGGTCCAGGGGCAAAGGGGCAAGGGGATGGGGAGAACTACTTAATGGGTAATATGTTTTACTTTGGAGAAATGGAAACATTTTGGAACTAGATAGAGGCAGTTGTTGCACCACATTATGAATATACTACATGCCTCTGAATTGTTCCTTTTAACACAGTTAATTTTATGTTATGGAAATGTCACCTCAAATTATTTTTTTAAGTTAGTAGAGACTCTCTTTGAGTGGGGGCATTATGCATGATTTCTTTTGTCATTTATCTGCATTTGAAAATTGTTAATCACAAACCATATGGTTTTAATAATTAGGAAAGAACTGTAAAAAGAATTAGACCCCAAGAAACTTACAATTTCAAACTACCCTTGAAGACAGCGAAAACCAAAGCTAAGAAAAATCTAGACGTCTTTTCACACACTTTGAGAAAAACACATCTTCAAAAAAGTAAACACATAATATTTAAAATTTTCATGTTTGTTCATAAACAAATTTCTTTCCGTGTATTGTTTCCCAGAACTCTTTCAAGCAAAGAAGAATAGATTTATTTTAGAGCTAGTGCCTTGTGGGGAAAGGAGAGGTGGTGAGAAAGGATGGGATTCCTGGGCCAAAAATTCAGTTCAAATCTGCTTTTATGAAAGAAACACCCTAGCACCACACGCCCATCTGGAGGATGAGGACAAAGTTGGCTTCACAGCTGTCTGTGTCTTCTCTTCTTTTCTCTGCTAGATATAGGACTGAGAGAAAGTAAGTGCACAATGCTTTTTTTGCTTGTTTATTTTAATCATAAAGGTATTCCCTGAAGATGTTAGCTAGAGCAATTGAGTTTGGGTTTGGAAAAATGAGAGAAGCAATAAAGGAGAAGGAGCTGCACTTTTCACGGCCTCTAATTTTCTTCTGTAATAAGTTTCCTGGTTAAATGCGCATGCAGTTTGTCCTCTTTCCTTGTGGGAAAATACGTGTGGTAGTAACTCTTTCAGGAGCCCACAGGGATGCCTGGGTGGCTCAGCAATTAAGCGTCTGCCTTCGGCTCAGGGCATGATCCCGGAGTCCCAGGATCGAGTCCCACATTGGGCTCCCTGCATGGGGCCTGCTTCTCTCTTTGCCTATGTCTCTGCCTCTCTCTCTCTCACTTCTCTCTCTCTCTCTCTCTCTCCCTCTCCTCCCACCCCGTCTCTCATGAATAAATAAATAATATCTTTGAAAAAGAAAAAGAGGAACCCACTTTGCTTCTGTGCTGACTTTGCTTTGTTGGGGGAAAATATATACAATCAGAGCCAGTCCAGCCCTACTGTGGGAAACATTTGGAAGACCATGGAAGGTGTTGTTGAAAAGAATAATAGATCAAGCATTTTTATTTTTCTACAAGCCACTTAAAAGAAAACCATAGAAATCTAGTAAAATAATCCAATGCTTCAGTGAAAAATGATGGCTGAAGGTGTTTCTCAAAGCATTGTGTGTGGCCCGCCTGAATCAAAATTTCCTGATTATTGTAAAAAATACATTTAGGAGGTTTAATCCTAGAATTACTGAAACAGAAACTGTGGGAGGTGAAACTATATTTATCAAAAAAATACACGTAGGGGCCCCTGGGTGACTCAGTAGATGAAGCATCTGCCTTCGGCCCAGGTCATGATTCTGGGATCAAGCCCCTCATCGATCCTATGCTCAGTAGGGAATCTGCTTCTCCCTCTCCCTCTGCTCACTCTCACTCCCCCTCATGCTTGAGCTCTCTGTCTTGTGACTCTCTCTCTCTCTCTCTTTCTTTCTCAAATAAACAAATAAAATCTTAAAAAAAAATACACATAAATGCATTCTAAGGCAGAGGTCAATGAAGCATGAGCAAAGGACCTAATCTGGCTTACTGCCTGTTTTTAGAAGTCAGGCTTTATTAGCACACAGCCACACTCCGTCTATTGCTGCTTTTGTACTAAGATGGCAGAGATAAGTGGTTGTGGCCGAGGCTCTATGGGCCTGTAAGCTTAACTGTTTACTATCTAGCCCTTCACTGAAAAAGTTTGCAATCCCTCACTGCTTCTCAGACTTTCATGTGCATGTGAATCACTCAGAAATCATTTGCGAAAAGATTTAGGTTCAGTAGGTCTGGCAGGGGGCCTGAGATTCTTTTTCTCTCAAATCTCCTATGTGATGCTGATGTTGCTGTTATGTAGATCACATTTAGTAGTGTGGCCGAGAGTAGTTGTCCTCAGAATATGATAAATGTAAATCCTTTTTTTTTTTTGTTTTTAGATTTTTAAAATTTATTCATTCATGAGAGACACACAGAGAGAGGCAGAGACATAGATAGAGGGAGCAGCAGGCTCCCTGGGGGTTGCCCAATGCAGGAGTCCCTCCCTGGACCCTGGGATCACGCCCTAAGCCGGAGGCACATGTCTGCTTAACCACTGAGCCACCCAGGCATCCCAACAAATGTAAATTCTTAGCTCCAACACAAACCTACCAGATCAGAAATGCTGTGGGCCGTGTTTTATCAATCCTTCCAGGGCTTGAATGCATTTCTGATGCATTCCAAAGCTTGAGAACCACTTGTCCAGATTATCCTTATGTAAACTAAAACTATCTTCAAAGAACCTGAAATTATATGTTTATGTTAGACTCCATAATCATTGAATTTTCCTAAACACAGTGTATATTTTTTGACCATAATAATCAGCAGGGAAGGAGGCACTGTATGAAGTCGTCACTTAATACCATCTGATTTTTTTTTCCTTGTATATCCAGAACGGTAGCCTCAAATAACTAAAATTTTTACATACCTCTTCTTTAGTTTATTCTAGTTTAATTAATACTTGCTTTTGGAGGGGGTCTTCTATTTTTGTGCCGGCTCAAAATAGCTTCAAATGCCATGTCATTTCTAAAATGAACAACAGAGGGAGCTGGTGTTATAATCCTAATCCATGAGGATTAGCGGAATCTTTCCTCTTTATTGGCCAAATCAAAGAAAGAACAGCCTTTTGACTCATTCTTGAATGAAATGTTATTGTTTAGATGTGTAGTGCATGTTATATACGGCTCTTTCTAATGCCAAAACAGTTATATATGTTCTAAATGAGTGTAACCTGTAAGCAATTCTATTCAATCACTTTCAACATTCATAGACCTTCTAGTATGTTCAAACAGTATCGAAAGTACAAGAGATGGGACGCCTGGGTGGCTCAGCGGTTTAGCACCTGCCTTCGGCCCAGGTCGTGATCCTGGAGTCCTGGGATCGAGTCCCACATCAGGCTCCCTGCATGGAGCCTGCTTCTCCCTCTGCCTGGGTCTCTGCCTCTCTCAATCTCTCTCTCTCTCTCTCTCTCTGTCTGTCTCTCTCTGTGTCTCTCATGAATAAATAAATAAAATCTTTAAAAAATAAAAAATAGAAAGTACAAGAGATTACTAAAGCACAGATCCTGTTATCATTAAACATAAGCTTTTGGGGAGAGGGAGTATTCACAGCAGCCTGTAAATAAATTCAGTAATACAGAATACAACCTCCTAGTAAGATCAGAGAGGACCAGATAGATTGCTTTAGCTAGAAGTGGTCTTTTGGGTACATGACATGAGTAGTCTCAGGAGGGCCTGAGCCATGTAACACTGAGCTGAATGACACCCCTTACCATAGCACTAGAAGTACAAACTGTTAATCGTAATTGCCCAGTTTGTCAACAGGAGAGATAATATTCACAAAATGAAGTAGAACATATTCCCAGGAGTGAGGGACCAGCGCACGGGCAACAAATGGACTATATCAGATCCTTCAGCACCACAAAGATTTAAATGGGCTTTGACCAGGATGGATTCAGGACTTGGCTTTGCTTATCTAGTCAAACAAATTAGTGTTAAACAGTGAAAGGATTGAAATGAAAGATACTATTGTCAGTTTGTTCTACCAAGTGACTTTTTTTTTTTCTGATCAAGAAAACCATTTTATGGAACATTCTGTATAATAGTTTGAACTACTTAGTGGGGTGGGGACTAAATAAATATTTGCTGATATATGAAGAGGTGGAGGGAGACCCAAACAGCTGATCGGATTGACAGAAGAAAGAGATGGTCAAAGTCTGATGAGGGTGTTATTAGTAAGAATGAAAGAGAAAGAAAACCTGGAGAAACACTGTTTGGGTAGATTCTCTGGGTTTGATAATTACCTGGATACAGGAATATAGAAGTCAGTGGGTATGAAAATGACTGGTGACCAAATGACGATGAGGTCTTGAGTATTTTTTTTTTTTTTTTGCATTCTATCAGCAATTCATTTTATTTTATTATTTTTTTTAATTTATTTTTTATTGGTGTTCAATTTACTAACATACAGAATAACCCCCAGTGCCCGTCACCCATTCACTCCCACCCCCCGCCCTCCTCCCCTTCTACCACCCCTAGTTCGTTTCCCAGAGTTAGCAGTCTTTACGTTCTGTCTCCCTTTCTGATATTTCCCACACATTTCTTCTCTCTTCCCTTATATTCCCTTTCACTATTATTTATATTCCCCAAATGAATGAGAACATATAATGTTTGTCCTTCACCGACTGACTTACTTCACTCAGCATAATACCCTCCAGTTCCATCCACGTTGAAGCAAATGGTGGGTATTTGTCATTTCTAATAGCTGAGTAATATTCCATTGTATACATAAACCACATCTTCTTTATCCATTCATCTTTCGTTGGACACCGAGGCTCCTTCCACAGTTTGGCTATCGTGGCCATTGCTGCAATAAACATCGGGGTGCAGGTGTCCCGACGTTTCATTGCATTTGTATCTTTGGGGTAAATCCCCAACAGTGCAATTGCTGGGTCGTAGGGCAGGTCTATTTTTAACTGTTTGAGGAACCTCCACACAGTTTTCCAGAGTGGCTGCACCAGTTCACATTCCCACCAACAGTGTAAGAGGGTTCCCCTTTCTCCGCATCCTCTCCAACATTTGTTGTTTCCTGCCTTGTTAATTTTCCCCATTCTCACTGGTGTGAGGTGGTATCTCATTGTAGTTTTGATTTGTATTTCCCTGATGGCAAGTGATGCAGAACATTTTCTCATATGCATGTTGGCCATGTCTATGTCTTCCTCTGTGAGATTTCTGTTCATGTCTTTTGCCCATTTCATGATTGGATTGTTTGTTTCTTTGGTGTTGAGTTTAATACGTTCTTTATAGATCTTGGAAACTAGCCCTTTATCTGATATGTCATTTGCAAATATCTTCTCCCATTCTGTAGGTTGTCTTTGAGTTTTGTTGCCTGTATCCTTTGCTGTGCAAAAGCTTCTTATCTTGATGAAGTCCCAATAGTTCATTTTTGCTTTTGTTTCTTTTGCCTTCGTGGATGTATCTTGCAAGAAGTTACTATGGCCGAGTTCAAAAAGGGTGTTGCCTGTGTTCTTCTCTAGGATTTTGATGGAATCTTGTCCTCACATTTAGATCTTTCATCCATTTTGAGTTTATCTTTGTGTATGGTGAAAGAGAGTGGTCTAGTTTCATTCTTCTGCATGTGGATGTCCAATTTTCCCAGCACCATTTATTGAAGAGACTGTCTTTCTTCCAATGGATAGTCTTTCCTCCTTTATCGAATATTAGTTGCCCATAAAGTTCAGGATCCACTTCTGGATTCTCTATTCTGTTCCACTGATCTATGTGTCTGTTTTTGTGCCAGGACCACACTGTCTTGATGACCACAGCTTTGTAGTACAACCTGAAATCTGGCATTGTGATGCCCCCAGATATGGTTTTCTTTTTTAAAATTCCCCTGGCTATTCGGGGTCTTTTCTGATTCCACACAAATCTTAAAATAATTTGTTCTAACTCTCTGAAGAAAGTCCATGGTATTTTGATAGGGATTGCATTAAACGTGTATATTGCCCTGGGTAACATTGACATTTTCACAATATTAATTCTGCCAATCCATGAGCATGGAATATTTTTCCATCTCTTTGTGTCTTCCTCAATTTCTTTCAGAAGTGTTCTATAGTTTTGAGGGTATAGATCCTTTACATCTTTGGTTAGGTTTATTCCTAGGTATCTTATGCTTTTGGGTGCAATTGTAAATGGGATTGACTCCTTAATTTCTCTTTCTTCAGTCTCATTGTTAGTGTATAGAAATGCCACTGACTTCTGGGCATTGATTTTGTATCCTGCCACGCTACCGAATTGCTGTATGAGTTCTAGCAATCTTGGGGTGGAGACTTTTGGGTTTTCTATGTAGAGTATCATGTCATCAGCGAAGAGGGAGAGTTTGACTTCTTCTTTGCCAATTTGAATGCCTTTAATGTCTTTTTGTTGTCTGATTGCTGAGGCTAGGACTTCCAGTACTATGTTGAACAGCAGTGGTGAGAGTGGACATCCCTGTCTTGTTCCTGATCTTAGGGGAAAGGCTCCCAGTGCTTCCCCATTGAGAATGATATTTGCTGTGGGCTTTTCATAGATGGCTTTTAAGATGTCGAGGAATGTTCCCTCTATCCCTACACTCTGAAGAGTTTTGATCAGGAATGGATGCTGTATTTTGTCAAATGCTTTCTCTGCATCCAATGAGAGGATCATATGGTTCTTGGTTTTTCTCTTGCTGATATGATGAATCACATTGATTGTTTTACGGGTGTTGAACCAGCCTTGTGTCCCAGGGATAAATCCTACTTGGTCATGGTGAATAATTTTCTTAATGTACTGTTGGATCCTATTGGCCAGTATCTTGTTGAGAATTTTTGCATCCATGTTCATCAGGGATATTGGTCTGTAATTCTCCTTTTTGGTGGGGTCTTTGTCTGGTTTTGGAATTAAGGTGATGCTGGCCTCATAGAACGAATTTGGAAGTACTCCATCTCTTTCTATCTTTCCAAACAGCTTTAGGAGAATAGGTATGGTTTCTTCTTTAAACGTTTGATAAAATTCCCCTGGGAAGCCATCTGGCCCTGGACTCTTGTGTCTTGGGAGGTTTTTGATGACTGCTTCAATTTCCTCCCTGGTTATTGGCCTGTTCAGGTTTTCTATTTCTTCCTGTTCCAGTTTTGGTAGTTTGTGGCTTTCCAGGAATGCGTCCATTTCTTCTAGATTGCCTAATTTATTGGCATATAGCTGTTCATAATATGTTTTTAAAATCGTTTGTATTTCCTTGGTGTTGGTAGTGACCTCTCCTTTCTCATTCATGATTTTATTAATTTGAGTCTTCTCTCTCTTCTTTTTAATAAGGCTGGCTAATGGTTTATCTATCTTATTAATTCTTTCAAAGAACCAACTCCTGGTTCTGTTGATCTGTTCCACAGTTCTTCTGGTCTCGATTTCGTTGAGTTCTGCCCGAATCTTTATTAACTCCCTTCTTCTCTTGGGTGTAGGATCTATTTGCTGTTTTTTCTCTAGCTCCTTTATGTGTAAGGTTAGCTTTTGTATTTGAGTTCTTTCCTGTTTTTGAATGGATGCTTGTATTGCGATGTATTTCCCCCTTAGGACTGCTTTTGCTGCATCCCAAAGATTTTGAATGGTTGTATCTTCATTCTCATTAGTTTCCACGAATCTTTTTAATTCTTCCTTAATTCCCTGGTTGACCCTTTTATCTTTTAGCAGGATGGTCCTTAACCTCCACGTGTTTGAGGTCCTTCCAAACTTCTTGTTGTGATTTAGTTCTAATTTCAAGGCATTATGGTCTGAGAATATGCAGGGGACAATCCCAATCTTTTGGTATCGGTTCAGACCCGATTTGTGACCCAATATGTGGTCTATTCTGGAGAAAGTTCCATGTGCGCTTGAGAAGAATGTGTATTCAGTTGAGTTTGGATGTAAAGTTCTGTAGATATCTGTGAAATCCATCTGGTCCAGTGTATCATTGAAAGCTCTCGTTTCTTTGGAGATGTTGTGCTTAGAAGACCTATCGAGTATAGAAAGAGCTAGATTGAAGTCACCAAGTATAAGTGTATTATTATCTAAGTATTTCTTCACTTTGGTTAATAATTGATTGATATATTTGGCAGCTCCCACATTCGGGGCATATATATTGAGGATTGTTAAGTCCTCTTGTTGAATAGATCCTTTAAGTATGATATAGTGTCCCTCTTCATCTCTCACTACAGTCTTTGGGGTAAATTTTAGTTTATCTGATATAAGGATGGCTACCCCAGCTTTCTTTTGAGGACCATTCGAATGGTAAATGGTTCTCCAACCTTTTATTTTCAGGCTGTAGGTGTCCTTCTGTCTAAAATGAGTCTCTTGTAGACAGCAAATAGATGGGTCCTGCTTTTTTATCCAGTCTGAAACCCTGCGCCTTTTGATGGGGTCATTAAGCCCGTTCACATTCAGAGTTACTATTGAGAGATATGAGTTTAGTGTCATCATGATATCTATTCAGTCCTTGTTTTTGTGGAATGTTCCACTGAACTTCTTCTTAAAGGGGAATTTTAAGAGTCCCCCTTAAAATTTCTTGCAGAGCTGGTTTGGAGGTCACATATTCTTTTAGTTGCTGCCTGTCTTGGAAGCTCTTTATCTCTCCTTCCATTTTGAATGAGAGCCTTGCTGGATAAAGGATTCTTGGTTGCATGTTCTTCTCATTTAGGACCCTGAATATATCCTGCCAGCCCTTTCTGGCCTGCCAGGTCTCTGTGGAGAGGTCTGCTGTTACCCTAATACTCCTCCCCATAAAAGTCAGGGATTTCTTGTCTCTTGCTGCTTTAAGGATCTTCTCCTCATCTTTGGAATTTGCAAGCTTCACTATTAAATGTCGAGGTGTTGAACGGTTTTTATTGATTTTAGGGGGGGGGATCTCTCTATTTCCTGGATCTGAATGCCTGTTTCCCTTCCCAGATTAGGAAAGTTTTCAGCTAGAATTTGTTCAAATACATATTCTGGCCCTCTGTCCCTTTTGGCACCCTCGGGAACCCCAATTAAACGTAGGTTTTTCTTTCTCAGGCTGTTGTTTATTTCCTTTAATCTATCTTCATGGTCTTTTAATTGTTTGTCTCTTTTTTCCTCAGTTTCCCTCTTTGCTATCAACTTGTCTTCTAGGTCACTCACTCGTTCTTCCACCTCGTTAACCCTCGTCGTTAGGACTTCTAGTTTGGATTGCATCTCATTCAATTGATTTTTAATTTCTGCCTGATTAGCTCTAAATTCTGCAGTCATGAAGTCTCTTGAGTCCTTTATGCTTTTTTCTAGAGCCACCAGTAGCTGTATAATAGTGCTTCTGAATTGGCTTTCTGACATTGAATTGTAATCCAGATTTTGTAACTCTGTGGGAGAGAGGACTGTTTCTGATTCTTTTGAGGTGAGGTTTTCCTTCTAGTCATTTTGCTCAGTGCAGAGTGGCCAAAAGCAAGTTGTATTGGGAAAAAGAGAAAAAGAGAGGAGAGAAAGAAGGAAAGAAAAGAGAAAGAGAAAAAAAAGGGAAGAAAAGAAAAAACGAAAAAAAAAAAAGAAGAAAAAGAGAAAGAAAAAGAAAGGAGAAAAAAAAGGGGGTGGGGGAAGGAAACAAATCAAAAAGCAAAACAAAACAAAACAAAACAAAAAAGAACCACGGGGGAGTATCTTCTGATTCTGTGTACTTTAAGTCCCTTGGCTTCTCCTGGAAGTTGTCCGTCTAGCTGATCTTCTGGGGGAGGGGCCTGTTGTGCTGATTTTCAGGTGTTAGCAGTTGGGGGAGCTGCTGTGCCCCTGCCTGGTGCAGGGCTCGGTGGGGGTTGTTTACCCCGTGAGGCCGCAGGAGGAACAGCCCCAGTGGCGGGGCAGCTCTGGAAACCTGGATTCAGCTCCGGCAGGAACTCCGTCTGCAGGGCCTGGAGGCTCCGGGCGGGGCCGCTGATGTGCTCAGCTGGGGCAGGAGCGTCCTCGCTGTCCTGGGCCCTCCCGGCCTCTGCCTGTCCCCGGGGGAGGCCGGATCCTGGGCTGTGTCCCGGCGCCCTGTGCTCCGGAGCCTGCGCTGTTGGATTCGGGCTCCCGGGCCGCGCAGCCCCCTCCGCGGAGCCGCCGCCCGAGCCCCTCCGAGCTGCTCCTGGAACCGCGCAGCCCCCTCCGCACGGAGCCTCTTCCTCTGCCCGAGCCCCTCCGAGCTGCTCCCGGGGCCGCGCAGCCCCCTCCGCGGAGCCGCCGCCCGAGCCCCTCCGAGCTGCTCCCGCCCCACCCCCCCTCCGCGGAGCCGCCGCCCGAGCCCCCCCCCCCGAGCTGCTCCGGGTCCCGCCATGCGCGCTGCAGCCCTTAGGGAGCTCGGCGCACTCTCCCGGGGCGCAGGTGTCTGTTAGTGTCCCCGGGAGCCCGAGGGCATCCCCGCCCTCCTGGGTCCTGCTCCACCTCCCTGCGAGCCCCTTTCCCCCGGGAAGGTCGGTGCAGCTCCTGCTCCTCCGGGACAGGCTCTCCTGTCCTGGGGACACTCGCCCCGGCCTCAGCCCGGCTCCTCGCGGGGCCCCTCCCCCTTGGAGGCCTTTGTTTCTTTATTTCTTTTTCCCCGTCTTCCTACCTTGATAGATGCGCGAACTCTTCTCACTGTAGCATTCCAGCTGGTCTCTCTTTAAATCTCAGGCCGAATTGATAGAGTTTCAGGATAATTTGAAGGTTTTCTAGGTAATTTGGTGGGGACAGGTGATTTGGGGACCCTACTCTTCCGCCATCTTGCTCCTCCCCCCTCGAGGTCTTGAGTATTAATCAAAATATTAGAAAGCTAGTTGAGCTTGGAGGGTGTGTGTCCAGGGATGAGTAGCTTTAGACTCTTTGGGTTGGAGGTGCTATACCACCTAGGATGAGATACACAAGAGGCTGCTAGCATCACAACCTTGAGGTTTGGAAGAAAGGTTTGGAACAGAAATAGAGATTGGAGTTATTTTATAGAGATCTTAGGATAGCTTAGGTATATGATAAGAGGAAAATACATTCAGTCACAATTTTACTGATCCATTTGATAATATTTATCAAAGACCTAACGTGTTCTCTGCTCTGGGCTACAGGCTGATGAGTACAATGAAGAACATTTTTGGAACACTGATTATATGATAGGCACTGCCCAGTGCTAAAACTGGAACAGCAAACTTAGATGAAATCTACATCCTAGTGGAAAGATATAGAAAGTAAAATTAAGAAGTAAAGGTAAATAAAGGTAAATAAAGCCTGGAAGCAAGATGGAGAATGTTAGAGCTAGGGACTCTCATTTTAAATAGGCTGATCAGGGAAGGCCTTGCTGAGAAAATAGCATTTGCGCAAAGACCAGATGTGGGTAAAGGAGCAAGGACGTATGGGAAACAAAGTTCCAGGCAGAGCAACAAGCAGCAGCAAGAACACTAAGTACAAATGCCCTGGGGTAGGAACATGCCCGGTATACTGGAAGAATGGCAAGAAGGTCAGGGTTTCTGCAGCAGAGTACAGTGATAAGAGATAAGGTCACAGAGGTGACAGGGAACAGCTAATGTAGGAAGAACTTGTAGGCTGCTGACATGACTTTGGCTTTCCCTAAGAATGAGATGAGAGCCTATCACAGGGATTTTAATGGAGGAGTGACATGATCTGACTTATGTTCTGTAGTATCACTCAGGCTTCCACTGGGAAAAATAGCTAAAGAGGCAAGAACAGAAGCAGTAAGAAGACTAATTTGGGTAAGAAATGACGGTGGCTCAGCCTAGGTTAATAGCAGCAGAGGCGGAGAGTGGTTGCATTCCGCATATATTTTGAAAGTAGAACCAATAGGACTTGATTGATTGATTACAGGCTGTGAGAGAAAATTGAGAATAAAAGGTCGCTCCAGCATGTTTTGTCCTGAGCAATTGGAAAAATGGCATTATCATTGGCTAGGATGGAGAACACTGAGATGAAGTTTGTGGGAGGAAGGAAAGATCGAGAATTTTGTCTGAACATGTTAACCATGAGATAGGTACCCATTAGACAACCAGGTGAGGTCATGGAAGAGGCTGTTTTATATATGATCCTGGAGTTCAGAACAGAATTGTAAGCAAGAGATAAATGTGGCAGTTGCCCTGTACAGATGGTATTTGCAGCCTGAAGTAGATGAAATCACAGAGAGAATAAGTGTAGATAAAGAGAAAAGGCTCTCAAAGGCTAAATTAAAATTAAAATCTTGGAATATTCAACATTTAAAGTCAGAGAAAACTATAGGAACTAGTCAGAGTGAGGCAGTCAAGGAGTTTATTCTAAAAAGAGATACATACAGAAATAAGTGTATGTTTGTACTAATTACAGAGGGGGTTCAAAGAAGAAGAGGACTCGGGTCTATCAAAATAGTGAAGGATTAAGAACGATTTGATAGACAAGGACCCTGGAAGTGGGTGAGGATGTTCCAGACACAGAGATGAGATTCACAAATCCAGCTCATTGTGGTAGGGAAGTCAACAAAAATGACTCTGAAGCCAAACTGCCTGGATTTGAATCCTTACTAGCTGTGTGACATTGGCCAAATCACTTCAACTCTGTAGGCCTCAAGTTCCTCATCTATAAAGTGAGGGTAATAATAGTATGTACATCATAGGGTTGTTATGAGGATTAAATAATTAAATATTTGTAAATTCTCCAATTACAAGCATGCTATGTGCTATATAGAAGTATTAGTTTAAAAAAAATCAACACATGGGGCTTTGGAATTCTATGGAACAGTTTGGGAATTGTAATGATCAGAGTACAGGGTAGGGTGGGGAGAGTCATAAGGCTGGAGAGGCCAGTTAGGGCTAATTCATGATGCTCTTCATATTGTAGTAAGGTATTTAGGCTTTCCCTCTAAGCAACTGATCAGATTTATGTTTTTGAAACACCCTTCTAGCATCAGGATGAAGGTTACTGAGTGAGGAAGGAGGTTAGAGGTAAAACATGCGTAAAGAGAGAGAAATGAGATGACGTGAAGAAAAAGAGTAGGAGTGAGTGAACTGGAGAGCATTTAGGAGGCAAAATCAGCAGTGCTTTGTCACTACCTGGATGTGGAGAGTAAGGCAAAAGGGAAAGACTCAACGGACTCCCAGGTTCTCTCTTGTGTTACTGATTAGCCGAGAAGGAATATAAGAGGAAGAACATGTGTCTTTAATTAAAGAGAATCCTGTTTTGTGAGTGCTGGCACTGAGTACTTTTGATATTCAGGCTGAGATGATCAGACGCTTCGGGAAGCAGAAGCATGGGATACGAGCTGTTGTATGGCTGTGACCTCAGAAGAAGAGTCTAGGCTGGACATGCAGATTTAGAAGTCAACATTGTCTAAGTGATCGTGGGAGTTATAAAATTAGATGTCCAAGTAACAATGTGCGCAATGAGAAATCCGAAGTGAAGCATCAACACTTGGAGAAGAGACAGCTGAAAAGGAGGCAAAGTAGGTATAGAGATGGAAGAAGCAAGAAAGACTGGCTTCTTAAAAGCCAAGAAAAGGAAAATATCTGGGAGGATAATGACTGAAGCCCCAAATGCCGCATATAGAGAGGTCAAGGATGAAGACAAAAGAAATTGCATTAGGCTTGGTAATTATGAGATGAGTGGTTTCTCACTATAAAACGAAGTGGTAAAAGCTGGAGGCTAATTACATGGGCATAGTAGACACAGTTGGTGCTCCTCCCGTGTCCTTTGGCATTCGCCATTCCCATACCTGCTGATGGCTTCCTACTGCAAATACCTGCCATGTTCCACCTTTGTAGCCAGCAGGAGCCCAACTTTATCTTGGAGCTGACCAGAAGTGCTAGAGAGTCAATGTCACCAGGAGCAACCCTCAACGATCCAGGATGAGAGTTGATTTGTAAGTACCTCAGTATTCCCACCTCCAAAGAGGGAAAACTCTCAGACATGTTCTGCATAGTTTTCTCACATGTCCTCAATGAGATTCAAATCTCATGTTTCCTGCAGTTTTTCCTATGCATCAACACACCCTATAGTGACTCCTTTCCCTCTCTGAGTCACTTCCCCATCCCCCTGGCTGGGATTGCCTCCCAAATAAGTCACTCCCATCAAATTCTCATCAGGGTCACCTTCTGGAGTTGTCCGATTTAAGACATTAGATAATAAACGTTATAATGAGACAAAGATGAAAACAAATTAGAATATTTAAGCTGGGGATCCCTGGGTGGCGCAGCGGTTTGGCGCCTGCCTTTGGCCCAGGGCGTGATCCTGGAGACCCGGGATCGAATCCCACATCGGGCTTCTGGTGCATGGAGCCTGCTTCTCCCTCTGCCTATGTCTCTGCCTCTCTCTCTTTCTCTCTCTGTGACTATCATAAATAAATAAAAATTTTAAAAAAAGAATATTTAAGCTGGATTGCAAATGAAAGAAAGATATAGGGCAGTAGCTAAAAGGTGGCATAGGGTCAAGAGACTTTTTTTCCTTTATATCATAGGGGAAAATCAAGCAAGTTGATATTCTGAGAGGAAAGAGCCTATGGTGGTGGGGTTGAGGGTGTAGGACAAGAGATAAGCTAACAGTGTCCCTGGGATAGTAGGAAGGCAGGTGATTGCACAAAGAGGGGTTACTAATAGAGGGAAAAAGGACACATTATTATTAAGTAGGAGGCAAGGAGAAATGGTGGTTGTAGTAACAGGTAAGAGTGCAGTTGAGTGTGTGTGTTGTGGTGACCAGAAAGTAGAAAAAGAGCTCATTCTCTCAGGTGAACAAGATTAGGGTCAAAGTATAAATCTATAGAGCAAGAAGAAAGAAAAAATATGGCGACTAGTAGAATGTCTTCATGTAGGTGATTAATGGAAAAGAGAAAAATTTAGAAAGGTAAGTCAAGAAACAAGTAGTACAGTGACATGGACACAAAAGAAGAAACACTTTCAAAGGAGGGAATGATTAGATTGGCCCAGGCTGTAGATGGGCTGAGATGAAAGGGAAAAGTTTGTGGATTTTTCAATTTCCTAAACAATTATCAGTGATTTTGGAGCAAGGAATCTCTATTGGGATGATAGAATAGAAGCTTCCCCCTCAAAAGATAAAGGAGTATATGGATAGGGAAAAAGAGAAATAGTAAATAGAAGATCCCTTGATCAAATATTAATTCCAAAATACATATTCATATCCGTTAAATGGAGAAAGATAGTGCCTGGTACCAAGTGCCTGTATTCAAAACCCATCAGCTATTTGGTTCTATTATATGGAATTGCCTGGATTTGATGATTTACAAATAGGGTAATTTCACATGATTCAACCCAATACTTAGGTTTATTACTAACTAGCAGTCAGATTCTCAGATCCTTCATGTCAAAATCAGTGCTAAGTCTACAGGGAAGACTTGAGCCACAAGACTGCCAAGAATACTTTGTAGTTCATGAAACACATGGATGGAGGATAAGAAAATTGGCAAATATTAATTTCATTGTTACTGTTTCCTAATAATGTATACTCTATGTAAAAAATAATAATTTCTATAACACGGTATTAGAAATAAGCAGTGTTCTTTTTGTTAGATTTTCACAAATATTCTGAAAATAGAAATCTTTCTCTATATCACTCAGCTTTTAATCTGGTGTTTTTGAGAGTAAAATAGCTATAGTAGAATGAAACTATGAATGGCAACTTATCTGCAGTAGACATTATTAAATGAAAGCAACTTTTGTGAACTTGATTATTTTGGACCTTACGCCTTGCTTCAATAATTTTTCTCAAATTTAATTGCTTCAAGGCCACTGATGAAGGGCATGTAAAATGCAATTAACAGATGAAAAATCTCTCTTGTGATTTGATATTAAACAGAAGTGATGGAGTGTGACATTAAAAAAATGGTATCAGAGGTGCACACTTTACATTTCACTTTAATTATATCAATTTCAGATTCTGGAACACTGCAGTTTCACACATGCTTAATTAAATTACGTCCGTACCAATACTTTTAGGTCAAAAAACATTTTTTTGGAGGAAGTTTCAAAGACAGATAAGATGAGGACAGCAATTCTTTGCCTTTCTGGCTACTGGGCCAGAATAAGCTCTTGAAAGTCTTTTTTTTCCCTTTCAAAGATCTGTGGTTGTAATTAAAAATGATTTGAATAGAATTCAAAGCCCCTAAAACAACTGAGATTTTTTTTTTTTGAGTATTCTTTGGGCTCACAGAAGAGAGAGTGGTCTATATTAATTTCACTAACTCTCCATCCCTGATAAGTAGTTTCAGACTGATGTACTTTTTTTGAAGATGTAAGAAACAAGAGACCACTAAAAGCTTTTTTTAACAATTAAAAAATTAAATAATTAATTTTACTTCAAAGAAGAATTTAAAAGCTCTAATTTATATCCATTTTACAGACCAGAAAATAAAACTTTAAGATATTAATGTTTAGGTTGCGTAGTGCTGGTCGTACAGTTGATGTACATGTTTCCTTATGATATATCATATACTAAATTCCCCATCTACACGTTCCTTTCAAGGGATTCTGTGAATATGTAGGAATTACGTTTTTCTTCCCTTACCCCTGTTTATGTTAATAGCGATGCTCTTTTTGCCCTTCCAGTGCTTATGTCCTATCTTCTTCTCCACTATACCATTTTCCTAGAGGCATTCTATGATAAAAGTTCAGGTGAAAGTCATTGACAGTGGTCTGAAGTCCTCATGTGCAGGACACTAGCTAAACCATAGCACCAAGTAAGTCTTAAGGAGTACAGTGGTTGACTTAGATTCTGAAGAGAGTATCTGCAGCCACAAAGAATACCTTCCCCAGACATTACAAAATTTACCAGATATTTGCTGGAGCCAAGACTATGCTTTCAGAACATTTTAACATGTAATAAAAACTTTGAGAACTTACATGTTATATCAGTTCAGTTTATTTAATTTGTTAGCAAATAAGTTACATAGTTCTATTCATAATAATAGTTACCATTAACCAAATAATATGTGGTATTTAAAAATACCTACATATATAAATACCTACATATATGTGTGTGTATATATTATATAATATATATATATTATATAATGTAGTTCCCATTTAAATGGATATTATGATTCTCCTTAAAGACAAGTGAACAGAGAAATTAAGTGACTTGCTCAAGATCATACAACTAGTTCCCAAAAGGTGTCTGCAAATGTTTTTTAGTTACATCTCACCTTTGTGTTTGTTTGTGTGACCTTGTAATTTAGAAAATCAAAAGTTATGGTGAGATCCCCTCAAAATCCCCTTCCTTAATGGCTGACTTCAACTAACTCTAGTTGTACTCAGCTGATAGGTTAAAATTGACAGACTAAAAACTTCCAAGTTAGAAATCCCCTCACTAATTAAAATAATTAAGAGACTCTTTTAAAAGTGAGGATTAATAACATATTTAGAATTTTATTGAACTATTGACTATTTTTCCCTGAGATACTTAAGAAATTTCAAAGTTCTTTCACTAATGCTTACACCTTCCTTTTAAAACTAAACATTCCATAATTAAAGCCTAACACTAGATAGAGAAAAATGCACAAATCTTATGTGTACAGGTTGATAAAATATCACAACATGAACTAACCCATGTAGTCATCTTCCAGGTAGAAAACTTTGCCATAACTTTGAAGCTCCCCCCATGCCCTTCCCAATGGCTCTTCCTTCTTCTCTTCCCATAAGAAATCATTGTCTTGGCTCCTAACACTATAGATTAGTTTTACCTATTTTTGAATGTTTTTACAAGTAGAATAGTCAGGTTTTTAATCTGTGCAGATTCTTTTTATTCAATATTGTGTTTATAAAATTTCATCCAAGTGGTTGCAAGTAGCTGTAATTTTATTTTCATTTTTTTTTTAAGATTTATTTATGACAGGCATAGAGAGAGAGGGGCAGAGACACAGGCGGAGGGAGAAGTAGGCTCCATGCTGGGAGCCTGATGTGGGACTCGATCCTGGGACTCCAGGATTGTGCCCTGGGCCAAAGGCAGGTGCTAAACCGCTGAGCCACCCAGGGATCCCTGTAATTTTATTTTCAATGCTGCATGATATTCTGTTGTATGAATACACCACACTAAAAAATCCAGTCTTCTGTTCATAGAAACCTGAGTTATTTCCATATGGAGGCTATCCAAACGTCATTACCATGAATGGTTTTGCACATGTCTCTTGATATAAATGTTCGACTTCCGTAGATAATTCCAAACAGATTTCCAAAGTGGTTGTACTAACTTACAATCTTCCCAGCTGTGAATGAGAATTCCTACTTACCATATTAGTGCTAATTTCTGATGTTTGTTTGTAAAGTTGGGAGCTCAGAGGAAGCATCATCCCTGTTTAAATGCAGCATAGCGATTTTATATATTCTATTTACCCCAGGTAACTAAGCTGTCTTCTGGATCTTTTGTCATTGTGACCTACTCCCTAGCTGTAACTGTTCACACTTTAGCTGGAAGTCGATGCTGTGAACTGAGACTATTTAATAACATATGGCAGGGTACCAGTATGATCTCATGTGTGAGTAACCACTTTAAAATCATCTTAGTAAATTGTTGATTCATTGGCCTGAAAAGAGCAATGTCAAAGTAAGCCACTCAGAGAGTGAGGCACTAAGCCTGGACACTGTGCTAGGAGGAACACTGAGGTCTTCTTGATGCATCTCACGCTTATCATAGGGTTTGCATGAAAGTTCTGAAGATACCAGAACTTTTGCAATACATTATTCCAGAAGACAGCATTAATTAAACTGACAACAGGTGCCTAAAACCTCTGACCCATTCCTTCCAAGCAGGTTGAAACCTTTTATTAAAGTTCCTTGTAAACCCTAAGAACCTTATTTCAGAAATTCTTATAAACTATACCTACTTTTTCTCAGTTAAGAGGAAACCTGTGAGAGATGATCAATTTACCTGAAATGACTCTGGAGCCAGGAACAATTCCAGACATAAATGTGCAAAATGAAATGTCTATTACTTTACCTTGTTTTTGAAAAGCTCACCGAGACTTTGGAGATGGTGTGGGGAAGAAAAGAGAATGACATTCTTGGATTTATTTGTGAGTAATGTATATACATCTATAATTTTTCTTCTTGGTGATGTTAAGGAGAAACTGAACGAGCAAGTTAAACTTGTAGCCTTCAAAGAGAACCTGCTCTCCTTGCCTCATATGCCTTAAGTAGGTGAAGAAGGAAAGGAGATATCATCTCTGAATAATAAATAGAAGATTAAGAGAGATTTAATCTCCATGGTATTTCCAGCACCCAAAGTTTCTTTAGCCCACAAAGTCCATTTGCAACCTCTTTGATTGTCTTTTTTTTTTTTCTTAATTACATGAATGATCACTAATTTCCAATGCATCATCAATGTTCTTCATCACCATTTCTTCAGCCCATGAAGTCATGGGCAGAGTGATGCTATCATCAAGTGTCTGATGATCGGTAAAAAACAATAAACACACCCAGTAACCTAGAAGTGAGGTTTTCATGTTTAAATCTACTCATGCTGTCTTCTTGCCATTTGCTTTCAGTGGCATCCAGTTGACTTAATCGGTTTCAATAATAGATTTAGCATAGACTCTGGCAATTTTCTCAAGAAATAATAGAAATCTTTGGTAGGTGAGGGGAAAAAAAAGGGAAAACAAGAGTGGGGTTAAGGAAGGAGGAGGAAGTGTGGATGAATGAAAGTGCCTCTTGCGCATTTCCACAGATTTAAGTATGTGTGACTGGTAGGTTTAAAGAGGAGCCCTGGGACACCTGGGTGGCTCAGTGTGAGCACCTGCCTTTGGCTCAGGGAGTGATCCCAGGATCCTGGGATGGAGTCCCACATCAGGCTCCCAGCGGGGAGTGGGCTTCTCACTCTACCTGCCTATGTCTCTGCCACTCTCTCTGCGTCTCTTATGAATAAATAACTAAAATTAAAGAGGGAGAGAAAAAAAAAAGAGGGAGAGAGAGAGAGAGAGAGAGAGGCCTTTTCCTTATACAGGCAGAGAGAGCAGCTTCCTCCTGTCCCTGAACTTCTGTGCAGATTGAAAAACCTCCATCAGAGAAAAGTGGAGACTTCTCAACTATGCTTCTATCTCGGTGAGACTACTCTGGCTTCTCTAGAGTTGGGAAGAGAGGGAAAAGAAAGGGTAGAGAAAGTCTTAATTGACTGGAATGGTTCCATCTGAAAGTTATATACATCTGAATAATAAACAGATCTGAAATTTATTTTGCACTTAGTGGACATTTTTTTAACAGGATTTTATTTATTTGACAGGGAGAGAGAGAGAGAGAGAGAGCACACAAGCACAAGCACAGGTAGTGGCAGGCAGAGGGAGAGGAAGAAGCAGGCTCCCCGTTGAGCAGAGAGCCTGACGTGGGGCTCGATCCCAGGGTCCTGGGATCATGATCTGAGAGAAAAGCAGATGCTTAAGAGACTGAGCCAGCCAAATTCCTGGCACTAAGTGGACATTTAAAGCCTACTTGTGTGTGTATGTGTGTGAGCAAGCTGTTACTGTGGATCTCGTGTGTGACTAATCACCCCTACCCCCACCCCCAAACACTGAAAATTTTTCCCTGGCAGTTTTCTTGATTCTAGGAACTTTCCCATCTTACTCTACTTATAACGCCCCCTTCAGCAAGATCTTGTGAGGTGGAAGTAGGCTGGGCAGTAAGTATTAAGGTTATATTATGAAATTTGCTCAGGAGTCTGGATCTGAAAACAGTCAATAACATAAATATTAATTTTCAACCATTATATTACACCCTTAAATTAGATGAAAAATGATTAAAAGACACAATTAGGATTTTTTGTTGTTATTGTCAATGCAGCTTTCTTTTTAGATTGTTAAAGATCTGAAACTAATAAACTTGATTTATTCTCTTCTCATTTTACAGTGAGAAAACAAAAATCTATGTTTATACAGTTATTTTGTAGCACAGTAAATTCTAGAAAGAGGGTGTTCTATATCCTAGGCCACTGTCCTAGGATTATGCTTTATGCTTTTAGGGTGGATACTTAATAAAATGATTGCTTTATGAGTGGTTTCTTTGCCTGGCATATCTTAAAGTATTTAAGGGTGGTTATGATAGACACAAAAGCTGCTCTAATTCAATTCTTAAATAATCTTCTTAAGATAATCTTTTTCAAGTGAAGACAAAGGACAATTGAGGCTACAGAGATTGTGACATTTTTTTGAAGAAATTTGAGGCACCTAAATGTCCCTGTTACAGTTTAAATAGTGAACAAATTATATTTATATGAGACATGGTTTTTCCTGAGGAACAAAGGTGGAAGCCACGCAATTGCATAATTAATTATAGTGCTAAATTCTCCATAGCTACTTAAAGTCCATACAATAGTATTGCTGTAATCATCAATTCATAGGCCAAATATGACTAATAGAAATAATTTAATTTTTAGGCCAATCCTCTTGCTTTATTTTTCATTTTATTTATTTTATTTTTATTTTATTTTATTATTAATGAGAGAGAGAGAGAGAGAGAGAGAGGCAGAGACATAGGCAGAGGGAGCTTGTGGGGAGCCCGATGTGGGACTCAATCCCAGGACTCTGGGATCACAACCTGAGCCAAAGGCAGACGCTCAACCACTGAGCCACCCAGGTGGCCCATCTTAGTTTTCATTTTACTATTTCTCCCTGTAAAGTATTTTTTTAATGCCTAAATAATTACAAAGTATATTTGACATTCTTGGTAAACATGATTTGGGATTATGTTATTTCTTACTCTGGAAAAACTTTATTCAGGCACCAAGTGCAGTTGGATTATGCAAACGTTCTAATTACATTGAGTGGAAATGATTCTTTTTTCAGAATATTTTGTAATAGTCCTGCTAAACAAGTTAAAATCATTATTTGGTCCTTCCTAGCCTCTAACCTTATTTGAAATTAAAAATGTAATTGGGGATCCCTGGGTGGCTCAGCGGTTTGGCCCCTGCCTTTGGCCCAGGGCGCGATCCTGGAGACCCAGGATCGAATCCCACGTCGGGCTCCCGGTGCATGGAGCCTGCTTCTCCCTCTGCCTGTGTCTCTGCCTCTCTCTCTCTCTCTCTCTCTCTGTGTGTGACTATCATAAATAAATAAAAATTTTAAAAAATGTAATTGGAATTATTCTTCTTTTTCACTATTATTTTTCCTATAAACTCATGCCCCTCTCCCTCTCCTTCTCCATGTCTTTTTCTCCCTCTCCTTCTCTCTCTCTCTCTCTCTCTCTCTCTATATATATATATATATATATATGCACACAGATATCCATACACACATACATATATATATACACATATGTGCACACATATATAGATACACATACATAAAACACATACTTTATAGAGTTTTATTTCTAGTTCTCTCAGGTATCTTACATATAGTACATTTGGGTATGATGATGATATATCATCATCAAATACTTATAGGCCTTGTAAAGGGCTATGGAAGAATAAGTGAGCAAACATTCCATTATTTCCGAGGGTCAACCTAAGACCAAGAGCTAAAAATTACTGGAAGCAGATTTCAGCACAATAGAGATTATGGCTTTGTCCCAATCAGAACTATTAGAACATAGAAAGGGCTTCTTGGTGGGAAAATGTGAGGCCTCTATCACCAGAAGGATTTAAGTGGAGACTGGTTTTATTTGTATTGAGAGAAACTTAATAGGCTTTAGTTGAAGTAGAAGACATCTATAATTCCTCCGAACTCTAGGATTTTAAGATTCGTCTTTAGTTCTGAATCCAAGTCACAAGTGCATATTCAGAAATGAAACTATATAACTTTAAAGGATTTACTAATAATATGTATGCTCAAGCAACAGCCAATTGGGCCAAGATCAGGTCTGACTAGGAATTGCTGCCAAAAGATGCAATTAAAAATTATACAACTTGGGTGTGGGCACCAGAGGTCAAATTTTACTTCTGAATATGCACTAGTGACTTGAACTAGGTAGGTTTCCTCAGAGCCCTGCGGACTTAAGGCTTTGAGCTGAGAAAGATGAGCATGTGAAAGAACTAGAGCCTTGCCCTGTGAAATGAGAGGCTATAGCCAGTAGCTCAGTAAAGCTTAAATCAAAAGGAAACCTGTTACATTTCTCACAAGATTTGGTGTCACTATTCATGTTTATTGGAAAGTGATAAATGAAAGCATTGTTGATTCAGAAGTGATTTTTATTTTAATTGTGATTTATATCCCTACCTGCTTTCAGATAAAATATTCGATAGTTATGATTTTCTGTTCCATAATGGAGCAAACTTCTGTATCTGTAAATATACATCAAGAATAATTATGTCCATCAAAATACAATACAGTGGAAAGGCAGTCAATTAAAACAACTTTTTTTCATATAGCAAATGACTTAAATAACACTCATATAGTAAGTGATATTCAAAGGGACACTGGTAAATGATATTCTTTCCAATTTCTAGAGGCTGATACTATTCTAGAATAGTAGAAGAAAAGAGAGTTTGGGGATATATTTCAGTTTAAGGGGTTCTTTGCAAGACTGGTTTGGGTCTGTAGCTTCTAAGAGGATTAATTATTATACCTCTATCAGGTTGTTGTTGTTGTTGTTGTTGTTGTTTTGACTAACTAGAGTTTTACTACTTTACAGGATGTACTGATAACATAGCTACAGAAGTGATAATATTTTATACCATGCAACAAATGCAATAAAACTTGTCGTAACAGAGCCACATTCTTCCCCCAGGAATCACATATAGTTTCTACTGAAAGATAAGGGCATCAGAGCATGTGTGGTAAAATCATTAACCTTTGCTTCGAAATCTCTTCTCTCCAAAGTGGATGCAAATGACACAAGAAAGGGGACACAGCAAGATTTTCTGGTCCTTACCAATCTGGCTGGGGTGGTGCAGAATCCTTGTTTCAACTTGTACACTGGCAGATTTTATTATGCAAGTTGTGTATCTCAGCATGTGCCACAACCTTGAGGACAGCTAAATGTCAGTTTATTTCCAAGTTCATGGTAAGGAACTCACTCTAAAACACAGAGTGAGGTGGGTAGTGATGCGGGTTGCATCACGGTCTTGAACCCAGTATTTCTCAGATGAGATCTTTCTAATCTCCTGATTAGATGGTGGCTTTGCGGCATTTGGCACATTTATTTTAAACAGGATGTATCCATTTAGTACACCCACCTGGTTCCTGCTGAAGAGATGACCTGTTCAGACAAACAAAGAAAACTCTAGAGTTTCCAGGATACAATTGAAAGCAACAGGACTATGTATCCCTTCCCCCACCCTAAAAAGATTGTGTGATATCTTCTTGGAAAATTCACTTAATATTATAAAGATAAAATGAATTTATCTGACATTTTCAAAGACATTTAATACCTGGGAATTTCCAGAATGTGCTGAACTAAAACAGAAGATCTTTAACAAATGTTAAAAAAAAAAAAGCAGTTCCTTAGCTGGTGTAAGCTTAGGTTAACAAACTCCTTGAAGGCAATGGCTAAAAGTTATTTCACATAATTATTAGGTGATCTGAAATTGTAGTCTGACTTTAATCAAAGGAATCGGTCTTATGTGGACAGCTTCTCTGGCTCTTTGTGTGTGGGTAAGCAGAGCAGTCCACGCATGACACATTTGTCTACCACGTGAGTAGGGAAAGATGGACTATGGCCCTATGGCACTTTTTCCCTCCTGTAAAACAAACCTCAGGTTTTACATTAGATGATACTAGAGTGCCATGATAATGCTGTACTCGAAATTTAGGCTTTGGAACTGCCTGATAGGTAAGAATCAAATCTCACAACTCTTTACCCAACATCATTCATTCAATCTGTGATATTTGGAGTGAAAGAGAGCATTATTTTTAATTATACTAGGACAACACCATATCATGGCTATGCAAAAAACAGTGCAGTCAGTTCTGCTAACCAACACAGAAAAGCCATTAGGAAACCAGGCTTTGTCCTGAGAGATTAACTATGTATGTTGAGGCTGCAAAGTAGGTGACAAAATTTGAGATTTGTAGCACAAATATTCTTTATTCCCACCTTCTAAATTAGACCTAAACCAAGATCATGGTTGCCCTCAATGGGTAACACCCACCTCAATGATAACATAGGGCTGGAAGAGGTGTATGAAACCACACTGTTTAGCCAATACAGAAAACAGAATGTGGTTCATTGGAACCGCAGATTGGTTTCTCACTATTTGTTCATTTGTGAGTCACTTAATTGAGAAACACCTGCTCTAAGAGGAATGAGGGCATATAAGAGGCAGGACAGTGTAGGGAAATGCATGAGAGTACAATAAACCTTTCACTACACGCTGTTGGATTTATATCTTTAAGTGTGATGGATGCAGATGTGAGCCAGTGGACAAAAAGTGTCCTACATTGTTTAAAAGTAGATGAACAAAGATATCCATCCTGTCTCTTAGCTCCTTTAGAGGAGTACACAGAATCAGCTCGATGCTGTTTTTTGTAATACTGTGCAATATTGTGTTTTGTGTAATACTCTGGGGGATTTAGAATAGCTCTTCCCACCACCAGGTAAAGAGGATGAGAGTTAGGATTGAGAAAGTGTCTTTGGTGGGCAGCCCCGGTGGCCCAGCGGTTTAGCGCCGCATTCGGCCCAGGGTGTGATCCTGGGGACCCGGGGTCGAGTCCAGCGTCAGTCTCCCTGCATGGAGCCTGCTTCTCCCTCTGCCTGTGTCTCTGCCTCAATCTCTCTCTCTGTCTATCATAAAAAAAAAATCTTAAAAATGAAGTCTTATGGATAAATATTAATAAAGAGAAATGATCAAATGGTGTTAGAGTCTGGGGGAGAGAACCTTAAATCACAGAGTATCACGTGGAAAGTGGGACTGAAAAATGGGAACGTATAATCTGCCAGAAAAGAATTCGGCCTCTTCTAGTGGAAAAATCTAATTTGGAGGTCTTTGTTTTTGCAGTTTTAATTTTTTTTGATGTATGTATGTATGTGAGACAGAGTACAAGTTGGGGGGCAGGAGTAAGAGGGCTAGAGGGAGAAGCAGACTCCCCACTAAGCAGGATGGCTGATACAGGACTCCATTCAGGACCCTGGGATCATGACCTAAGTAGAAGGCAGATGCTAAAGGGACTGAGCCACCCAGGTGCCCCTGTTTGGGCATTTTTCAAAGGACAAAGGCATACTTTATGAATTTGTCTGTGTGCTTGCAGCTGGGCCAACCTCAGACTTTGAATATAAAATTATAATATAATATAATATAATATAATATAATATAATATAATATAATATAATATAAAATAATATATATTGGGAGTGGCAATTTGGCTGATGGTGGGTTTCAGGAGGTTGAGGATGCTAGGCGATTTGTTTTGAGACAGCATTGCCTGATAAGCACAGTGTTTTTACTAAGATTTTGTGTTTATTGGGATGGTCTTACAAGCCTCTTTCTGCTCCATTTCAAGATACCCTCTTACATGTTGTTTTAGACCTGGAACACTGACTACCACCCACACGAGGATTGAAGGGACTACATATTTTGCTAATGTCTTACCATGAGCTAATGACAAAGGTCATACCCAACAATATATGTCTGGACGGTAGGAAGATCTATGTAAGAAGAGAAATGGATTGATTTTATACTGAGATAAGCCATTATATCCTCTGCATCATTTAAAACCAACAACCTTCATTATAACCTCTTAAAATTGTAACTTTTATTGTAACTTTTGCAATGTCTCCTTTTCTCTCTATTCTCACATCCAGTTAATTTAGCAAGCACATACTTATGATGAATTATTTAGGCAACTGGGAAATTTTAATGGCTATCCATTTGCAGGCACGTTGGGGAAGAATCAAACTGCCTCCAGTGAAAGGACAAAATTCATAAAAGAACTCCTTTTTTAAAATGCTTTAGTGAGAAATAATCTTATTACCAAAAACAAAAGAAAACAACCTTCCATTGATGAATGGTAGCTTGTCGTGGCTGGATACACTGAAGGATTTAAAACTTGAGCGTGTGCCTGAAGCTGTGTAGCTTCCTGATCTTATCTGGGAAGTTTTCGCTGTTACAGACAACTTGACAAGATGCAGATCCATGCTCTATCCACTTGTTAGGCTTTTCTTCTGGAACTGATTCCAAGTGGGATTTTCTTAAGGAATATCTAGTTTTAAGCTAGGGATACACAAGCATGAGTGAGCAAGACACGAAAGAGTCGGATCAAAAAACTGGCTATAAAATTTAAGAGAGAAACTAGATTTAAATTAACATATTATCCACCCTCCCTACCACATTTGAAGTCCTGATGAGCAGACAGGAAGATAGCTGCCTCGGATTAATTAGAAACAAGTCTAAATGTTGAGTAAGATAATTTTTGGAGTGAGTTTGTTCAATTTCCTGTCTTTTCTATATATTTTTATGGGGATATAATCAGAAATCCTTAAACTCGGAAGTGAAAGGCACCCTGATGTGGCAAAGCCATTTGCAAGTTCTTATATACCCTACAGCTTTGCTACTCAAAGCATGGTCCCCAAACCAGTAACACTAGCTTCGCCTGGGAGTTTGTTAGAAATGCAGGATCTTGTGCCCTGCTATGGAAACTACTGACTGCATTTTCACAAGATCCCCAGGTAAATTGTTTGCACACTAAACTTTGAGAGGTACTGCTTTATAGTATTCACTATAAAGCCCCTCCCCCTGCCTTCTTTTTTGCTGAATCTGCACATGTACTAAGAAAAGAAAAAAAAAAAAGAAAAGATGCAGCTGTTTGAACATGGATTGCTTTGGGTAGTCTCTCCAATGATTGCTTTCATGTGGTGCTCTTTCTCTACCAGCTGCATACTTCCTGGCCACCAACGCTTAGGGTCCTTAGGAAAGGATTAGGTACAACAATCAGCTTTGTGGAAGGCACATTTATCCACACAAACTAGGAGGTTGTCTTTAAATAAAATGACATAACATACACTAAACTTAGATGCGAGTTTGTGGAATATGAAGCTGACCAACTATTACACCCATCCAACAAAAGTCGAGAGAAATATTCTGTTTTACCACTAGGTGGAAATAGAGTAATTTTGAGTATATTTTTCAGGGCCATGAACTACTAAGGAGGTAAGCTGAAAGGGACCTAAGAAATC
This sequence comes from Canis lupus familiaris, assembly GCF_011100685.1. NCBI lineage: Eukaryota > Metazoa > Chordata > Mammalia > Carnivora > Canidae > Canis > Canis lupus. The sequence goes on from NC_049250.1 coordinate 29,056,963, forward strand.
ATTTGGTGTAATTCTTACCTTGTTAATTTCGTAGATAAGAAAACTGAGTTTCTGGAGATATAAGTAAAACTGCACCTGCCTTACAAATGATGGTCTTCTAGAGCTATGGAGGGGAGATTTGCTGGTAGGCTTTGGTTCTTTAACCATTTTCACTATGAATAAACGTGTCATTATCCTCCAGCATGAAGAGAAGGCACAATGTGACACCTACCTTGCCTCTGTATCGCTGCTAAAACTAGTGACCAGTGTAGTCACTAAAATTTGTAAGGATAGGTTTAGAATAAAACTATTTTTTCTTGTCCCTGTATCGTAACATAATTAATCTCGATCAAGTAATAAGGCTCCCTTTCTCCGATGAAGAGATACTCAACCATCCCATAAAGTCATACAAGATTTTAATCAGGTTTGTTTTTACAACATTTTTGGTTTTTACATGTCATATTGGGTTCAAGTCAAGTAGTCTAGAACTTCAGTTAGCAGGTCAAGGGAATACTTTATGTTTTTCAGAACTTGAAATCCATTATCATTTTTTTTTTTAAGAAAGGAAGGGAATTGGGACACCTGGGTGGCTCAATAGTTGAGCGTCTACCCTTGGCTCAAGTTGTGATTCTGGGCTCCAGGATTGAGTCCCGCATGGAAACCTGCTTCTCCCTCTATTTATGTCTCTGCCTCTCAGTGCCTCTCATGAAAAAATAAATGAAATCTTAAAAAAAAAAAAAAAAAAAAGGAAGAGAATCTGAATTCAGGGCTTTCAGGGCTTAAGGGACATTAGAAATAATCTACTCCCATCGCTTTCCATATGTGTATATATATGAAAAATATATATATATCAAAATGAGAAGCACCAGAACAACAATAATGACACGTTATTCATAGTGAAATGGTTAAAGAACCAAAGCCTACCAGCAACTCTCCCCTCCATAGCACTAGAAGACCATCATTTATAAGGCAGGTGCAGTTTTACTTAGTATCTCCAGAAACTCAGTTTTCTTATCTACTATGAAGTGTGTCACCCACAGTAGCAAAGCAATCACCATGCCCTTCTTTGGTCCAGGAGACTCCCAGGTATTTTGGCCTATATCTTTCTGTTTCTTGGGGTGTGTTAACCCCAAAAGGATTATTTCCACTCATTACATCAAAGAGTGTGTTTAAAAGTTAAGTTTTAACTCCAGTTTAAAAACTATTTCTTAAGTATTTATGTATTTAGTACCAGAATGCCATTCTCCTTTTGAAATTTCTGTGACATGGTTGATTATGATAATCTAAAAATTAGTACTCCAGTACAGAATTTTGGCTGTTATTACTGTGTTCTATACAAAAATGGATAAAACATGTAGAGCCAGCATATTAAGTATGCAAGTCCAAACACAACAGGAGCTGCCTCTGTAGGAGGCAGGGGCAGCAAGCCGTCCTAAATGTAGAGAAGGCAGCACTTGCATCACTGAACAAATGACCTCAGAACTTGAACATTTTCTCAGCTGTACAGCCTCAGGTGTGGGACATTCAAGTTCTTAATGGCACAACTACATGGCCTGAGTCACTTCGGTATTAAAATGGTACCACAAGAAAAACTGGAGTGATCCTAACATTAGGGCAAGGATTTGAAATAAAAGAATTATGGTTCAGGGGAGTAAATGTCCTGAGGCATGAGGGGAAATGACCAACCTCAGATGTCAGTTTGTTGAGGATGGAACATGAACCAGTGTCTTGGTATGGGTCAGGTGACTGGGTAGCCTCTCCTCTCAGCTCTATGAGGACAGTGAGCTAGAGGCAACCAGGTGTGGTCCTGTTTCACAAGATCTGAAGTGAGGACTGGACAGGGATTCTGGTTTTACCACTTTGCAAACATTCCCTGCCTTATGTCCTCTTTCAAAAAATGGGGATAACACTAGCAAAAATTTAGTGGAGCTCAGAGTTAATGGATAGAAAGTATGCAGGAAGCACAGCCTCCAGCACAAGCAGACATTCAATAAATGAACCTTATCTCCACCAAGGCAGCTGGCCTCTCTGCATGGCAACTTTCTCACCTCATCACCACCCACTCCTACAAGGACCTGTGATCACACAGTAAGATACTATGACAAGTACACTTTGACAAGTATAGTGTTCTACACAACAAATACAGGGTCTTAGTATAATTAAAGGCAAAGAGGAAAGCGCCTAAACACTTGGGAGTCAGAACAAACTATGAAGGGGTCAATCCACTAGCAATAAACGAATAACACATTCATCTTTTTAAAAGATTTTATTTATTTATTCATAAGAGAGAGAGAAAAGAGAGAGAGAGAGAGGCAGAGACATAGGCAAAGGGAGAAGCAGGGTGCCCGCAGGGAGCCCGATGCGGGACTCGATCCGGGGACTGTAGAATCACCCTCGGGGCTGAAGGAAGGCGCTCGACCACTGAGCCACCCAGGTGTCTCCAACACCACATTCTTGATGGGTACATTTCATAGCAATGACAGTCACTTAAACTCACACTTTTTTTAAAACTTTAAAAAATATATATTTTCATTGATGTTCAATTTCAATTTGCCAACATAGAGTGTAACCCCCAGTGCTCATCCCATCAAGCACCGTCCTCAGTGCCCGTCACCCAGTTACCCCCCCTCCCCCCGCCTCCCCTTCTGCAACCCTTTGTTAGTTTCCCAGAATCAGGAATCTTAAGGAGCTTTAGTTTGGAAACTGAACTTCTTGGGACATCTTCCCCCTGTCCTGCACCTTCTGATAAAATCGTCTAGCTCAAATCAGGCATACAGTCTCCCGGAGGCCCTATACCTGGACAGGAGTGGAGGAGGGAGTTGAGGCGAGAGGTGAGGGGCGGCCGAGGGTGGGGAGCACAGGCTCCCCGGGGAAGGTGTGGGATGTGGGTCAGTCCGCCCGACTAGGAGCAGACCCGAGGGAGGCCAAGAGGTTTATCCATCAGTCAGCCAGACCGCCCCCGATCGATCAATCCCTGCCCCGCTACCCTCCACGCCCAGCCGGGACTGGTGATTCACTCGGGTGTTTCGGAGGAAAAAAAAAAGAGTGGCGGCGTGGGAGGTAAAGCGGTGGAGCCGAGGGGAGGAGGGGAGGAGGGGGAGGAGGGGGAGGAGGGGGAGGAGGGCCCGCCCCCCCCCCCCCCCGCAGCGACCCCTCCGGTTCCCCGGCTCCGCGGAGGTTCGCAGGCGCAGGCGTCCCGGGCGGCGTGGGGCGCGCCGGGCGAGTCCCTGCTTGCAGGAAGCGCGGAGCTGGCGGGGGGAGCCACCTCGCCTCCCCCCAACCTACCTCGGTCCCCCGGCAGGTGGAGCGGGTTCGCCCTTGGAGACCGGGGGGAGAGGGGCCCCGGGGAGCGCGCGGGGGGCGGGGCCTGGCGAGGGGCGGGGCCGGGGCGGGGCCTGGCGAGGGGCGCCTCCCATTGGCCCCTCGGAGCCGCCCGGCGCGCGCCGCCTTTATAAGGCCGCCGCGGCGGTGTTCCTGCCGCCAGCCCCGCCGCCCCGCCGCCCCGCCGCCCCGCCGCTCCGCTCGCCCGCCCGCCGCCCGCGCCCACCATGGCCACCATTCAGCAGCTGGTAGGAAGATGGCGCTTAGTGGAGAGCAAGGGCTTTGACGAATACATGAAGGAAGTAGGTGAGGCTCCCGGCCCGGCGGCGCCGTCCGCGTGCCGAGCCCGGCTGTTGGCCCGGCCCGGCCCCCGCCCCCCGCGGCCGCACGTGGCCCAGCGCGGGGAGAGCGGGCGCCGTCGCGGGCCTCCCACCTGCGCTGCCTCCCGGCCTCGGCGCGCTGCCCCCGACCCCCCCCCCCGACCCCCACCCCCAGCCCCACTTCAGGCGGCCCCGACACGCTCCCTGCGCTCGCCCTCCCCGCCCCTTCTACCCCCCCCCCCGGGCTCCCGCGCCGCCGCATCTTTGGTGCCCAGGTGGCTTGCGGGTCCCCCTGCTCCGCGGGGCGCGGTGTCCGGCAGAAACCCTTCGGAAGGGCTGAATGGGGGCCCCGCTTCAGCATCCCCCACCCCCCGCCCTCCCCGGGGGAACCGGCGGGCTCTCCTCGCCCCCGGGCAGCAGGTCGCTGCCAGCCCCGGGCGCCCCGTGGGCAGGTGGCCCGTCCCAGGGCCCGCTTGGCCCCGCTGCCGCCCTGCGCCCTCGGCCCGAGGGTGAGGGGCCACGAGGCAGGGAGTGGGATGGATGGATGGATGGATGGATCAATTGATTGAGATTTTATTTGTTTATTCATGAGAAACACACAGAGACACAGGCAGAGGGAGAAGCAGGCTCCATGCGGGGAGCCCGACGTGGGACTCGATCCCGGGTCTCCAGGATCACACCCCGGAGTGGGTTTTATTGGAAAACCGCAGTCAGAAACTGCAGAGCCGTCCTGCGGCTCATTTCCCAAGTGCATGCAGGATGGGTGTGGCCCCGCAGAAAGCCCTCGATGGCTTCCAACCCCTCAAGGCAATAGGAGTCTCTAGGAAGGTTCCAGTTCTCTCTCTCTGTCCCTCTCTCAAAATAGTACTTGATTCTCTGGTATTGTCCTTTTTTTCCAAGCCAGTGACAGTAACTGTACGCTGGTTGACACACTAGGTGGATAGGAAACAGAAAAGGACCTTTGTCACAGGCCACTGGGAAGCGGGATGGAGTACTCTACCGAGGATCTTATCTGAAAAGGGGCTTCCAGCCCGGAGACGACTGCTGGGACCACAAGGGGTGCTTTAGAAGCTGCACATCCCACAAATGTTAACATGACTGCTTTCTGGTGCAGAAGTCACGACAAAGACCCTCTCCTGAAACCTAGTCCCTGTGGCACCTGAGAATCCATCCTTCATTAGCCTTTATCCGAAGCAATGAGAGGTTAAGGCTGAATAGTGAATCTTTTTTTTTTTTCTGACTTCTAAAAATTATTTATTTATTCATTCATTCATTCATTCATTCCTGAGAGACACACAGAGAGAGAGAGAGGCAGAGACAGAGACACAGGCAGAGGGAGGAGCAGGCTCCATGCAGGGAGCCCGATGTGGGACTCGATCCTGGGTCCCCAGGATCAGGTCCTGGGCCAAAGGCGGGGCTAAACCGCTGAGCCACCCAGGCTGCCCCTGAATAGTGAATCTTGAGTGTATTTATGCTACTGTGAGTACAAGTAGAATTCAGTCTTTTTCTTTCTTGCACTGTAAATCTAGATGAAGATAACTCTGGAGAAAGCCACTTACTGCACTGATATCCAAGAAATGTTTGTGTGTGTTCACTTGTGTGTGTGAGGACCAAGTAAAGAATGCTGTTTCTCTCACTTGGAAAGTGAATGCGTTTATTGGATGGCTTGTTTCCAGGGTTCTAGAGTCATGAAGGTTGTCAAGGCTCAATTCATTAGAGAACAATCAAGGTGTGGGAAGAGTAGAGCCTTTTAGTTGTCCAAAGTGAGAATTAATGACTTCACTAACAACATGAGGTGCCAACCCCCACACTGGCAAAAGAGAAGGTACCAAGAGGACATTTCAAGCCTCGGGGAATTTTTATCATCAAGCCAGTTATTCTGCTTAGGTTGTAGTCTCATCTGTGAAACCAGGATTTGAGCTAAATCTTAGTTTCCTTGTAAATATTAACAATAGGAAGAAATACACAGAATCTAAATTAAATAGGATATCCGTCTAGTAATTGAGTTAATCAGCTCTGATATGCATACTGTTTTTGAGGATAAAGTTTTCCCAATTTATTAGCACCATGATTGTGCAGTTAACTCATAAAACACCATGCTATTTGAACAGAATTGATTTGGATTTTGTGTCGTTTATCAAGAGCTTTTTGGGCAGCCTGGGTGGCTCAGCGGTTTAGCGCCGCCTTCAGCCCCGGGCGTGATCCTGGAGACCTGGGATGGAGTCCCACGTCGGGCTCCCTGCATGGAGCCTGCTTTTCCCTCTGCCTGTGTCTCTGCCTACCCCCCCGACCCATGTCTCTCATGAATAAATAAATAAACTCTTTAAAAAAAATAGCTTTGTATGTGTCAGACGGTGTGGTAGAGTCCTATGATACAACATTTGGTGGAATGAGTTAAATCCATTTTAGAAGCCCAGATTTCTTCTCTAGCTTTCTGAAGGCCAGCGTAGCATGGTGGCCAAGAGCTAAGCTTTGGAGCCAAACTGCCTGCTCTGTTGGTTCCAGTTCCTTGATTTTCTAGCTAAATGAGCTGGGGTAAGTTACTTTCTCATCTTGTAAAATGGAGACCATGCACTCCACCTCTCACATAGTTGTTGCAAGGCTTCCATTAATTAATATATGTTAAGTGCTGGCATATGGTAAGTACTGGATATGTGTTTACACTTGTTACTGAGAAGTGAATAAGTGAAAATATGTACAACACAGTAACTGCAATTGAATTGCTGCATTTGTGATGTAAACTATCACTTTGGATTTCTGTTATTTAACATGATACAACATCCTACAGGAGTGGGAATGGCTCTGCGAAAGGTGGGTGCAATGGCCAAACCAGATTGTATCATCTCTTCTGACGGCAAAAACCTCACCATAAAAACTGAGAGCACTTTGAAAACAACACAGTTTTCGTGTAATCTGGGAGAGAAGTTTGAAGAAACTACAGCTGATGGCAGAAAAACTCAGGTTAGTCATAAGTTAACAAAAATCACAGAAGTTTCCACGGTGATAGATTGTATCAATAATATTCTTACTGTTTATAGGCAAAACTTAATGAAAAAGCCAAATTATTTTATGAATTGAGTTCGACCAATTAGTGAAAGTACCAGCTTCATCACTTAGTCTGTTTTGAAAAATAATTTAAGGAACGTGAGAGAAAATAAGTGTCTTTTGTGGGGCTCTAGATTGAGAAGCATAAAATCGTTATGGGTTAATGAAGTAGACCCAGAAAGGAAAAGATGAAAAAATGTTGATTAAGGAAGTTATGAGCCATGGCATCTGTCTTATAACATACTTTGGAAGATTAAAAAGTGTATTTTTGCAGACTGTCTGCAACTTCACAGACGGCGCATTGGTTCAACATCAGGAATGGGATGGGAAGGAAAGCACAATAACAAGAAAGTTGGAAGATGGGAAATTGGTGGTGGTAAGTGCCAAATTTTTTATGTCTTATTAGGCTTCTTGTTTACATTCAGAGTTCACGTAACTGTTTAGTATCACTGACCGTGAACACAATAACTAGGTTTGGGTAGAAAAAAATTGCAAAGTAATAAGGTAAACATTAAGACACTAATAACTAAGAAAGCACTTTATGGTGGTGGAGACATGAGATAATGTAGTAGAGGTTGTACCTGGAGCTGGGTTTAGTCTATGTTCATTGTTACATGACAGTAAAATTTTGGGCAAGCCACCAAAATGCCCTCTTGGGCATATATTTTTCCATTTACTTTAAAATGAGGAACAATTGCCATGATCAAATGAATACCTTATAGATTTTGCAAATTAATACTTTAGTTTGCAGTAAAGCATACCTGCATCTTAAACAAAATGGCAGGAATTCTAAAAATCATTTTCTCCATCTTTGTAGATTATAAAGTTTTGTAGGATGCTGATCCTAGTATTTACTACCATTGTGCTTCAATGCAAGACTAACTTAATTCTTCACTATTGTTCTTCTAGGAATGCGTCATGAACAATGTCACCTGTACGCGGATCTATGAAAAAGTAGAGTAAAAATTCCATCATCATTTTGGACAGGAATTAGCTGTGAGGATGAACAAGCTCAGTTCAATGAGCAAATCTCCATACTGCTTTTTTTTTTTCATTACTGTGTTCAATTATCTTTATCACAAACATTTTACATGCAACTATTTCAAAGTGTTGATTTAATTAGGATCATTCCTTTGGTTAGTAAATAAATGTGTTTGTGCTATGCCAGTGTTGTATGCTTTTTATTAACTTCATAAGGAAACTAGTGAATTTTAATAAGTATGAATTGACTAAATTCTGGGGGTAGTCTTGAGGGTGCTATACTCAGATCATATTTTAGTAATTTATTTGTAGAGCTACTTCTATGGCAAATACACTACCAGTCAGGGATGCCTGGGTGGCTCAGTTGGTTAAGTGTGTGCCTTTGGCTCAGGTCATGATCTCATGGTCCTGGGATTGAGGCCCACTTCAGGCTCCTTGCTTGTCGGTCTCTCTCTCTCAAATAAAAACAAAACAACAAAAAAACACTACCTATCATCTAAGCTTGCCCTACACTATTTGGACTTTGTATCAACTCAGAAATCCTAAATTTCTGGCAAGACTATTCTCATTAAAAAAGAACTACATAAACTTTGTAATTTAAATATTAGAATAAAAGTCAAATTATCATCATTGACCACTGATCATACTTTTTTTTCTGATCATACTTTTAATAGTGTAATTACAACTATTTTTCAGGAATTCTGCAACCCCAGATTCCTTTAATTAACTTTTTGAGGACTTACATGTGCAGGCAGTGTTCTAGAGGTTGAGGCATATCTAGACACCAGGTCAAATCATCTTCACTGTGAGGAAAAACACCACCTTTGGAATAACACAATGGGTTTATTAACAAAAGCCGTAGAAGTAATACAGCTCTAAAATGCTTCCTGTGTGCATATATAAAGAATAACTAGAATTCTAGTGAACACCTGTTCTGTTTCTCAAACCCAGTACAAACATCTGCAGTTCACATTTGGAGAAATAGCTTGTAGACATTGGGCTAAAGCCTTGTGTGCATGATCACCAGAGCAATACTTAGGGGAAGTACTACCATTATCTCTATTCTACAAATAAGAAAACAGGTTTGCACTAGCTAACCTGTTCAAGGACATAGGAATTAGTAGAGCAGGACTGGGAACCTACATCTTACAGAGTCTACTCAACGACTGCTCAGTCATCCTACAACACTGCCTCTCCAGCTTGTATTAAGATCTCAAGACTATAACATCCCTCAGTGTAATAATTGAGACTTTTGCAAAGCCACTCTGAAATGTTAGCTGGTAAAGAGTTTTAAGAATTACTGAAAGCTAGCAGTCAGGGAAAGAGCTCAGCTCACTGACCCTAGGCCTTTGCTGCCTAATATGTAGCAATGAGCCACAGGTGTTTGAAAGGTGGTCGGTCTCTATTGGGATGTATTGAAAGTAAAATACACATAAGATTTCAAAAACTTGATACAAAAAATGTAAAATGCCTCTTTTTAAAAATATTGATTCCATGTTGAAATAACATTTCTGGATATAGATGGTTATCTAAACATATATTAAAAATAATTTTACCTGTTTCTTAGGTTTTTCTGTCGTGGCTACAGAAAATTTTCAAATTATATGTGCTGGCATTTTTGTGTCCATGTCTTTATTGGACAGTGCTGCTCTGAACTTCCTTTTCTCTCTGAATTTCCATCTTGCTTATTTTGATTTTCATGCTAGAGTTCCTCTTTCATCCTCTTTTTTCACTTCTAATAATGGTGTACACTTAATTCTCCTTGGGCCAAATACTTCAAGGGTTTTGTAATTCTCAGAAGCACCCTACATTATGTGCATTAACTATTGTTTTCTGCCTTGTTTAGATGAGCAAACAAAGGCTCAGAGTCTTGGTAGTGGGGTTGCAAGGCATAAAGTGAGTACAAGGCAGACAACATTTTGGAGCACAAGTTCATCTGATGGTAAAGCCAGTGCTACTAGCCATCCTTTTCTAATACCTTTACTGCCTCAGTTTATGGATTGTGGAGTGTTGCCTGAGGGATGGTAGCCCCATGTTTCTTACATGGGAACTGTTGACATTTTGGGTGAGAGAAGTTTTCACTATGCTGAAGTAGGGCAAGCATCATAAGACTCTTAACATCCTAAGATTGTGGCCACAGAATACTCATCGTTCCTTCCTATCAGTCTACCCCAAACACCTTCTACATTACCAAATAAAAGTATGTTATCATACCCAGTTGTGAACCACTGGGTAGAGCAAATGTATCTCAATTGTATGCTACCTGGTGTCAAGTAAGCGCTTCTTTCTCCTAAGGGATCATTTAATGTCAGTTGACCCCTTAGCACAAGATGAACTTTGTAAAAAGAGACTACATTACCTGACTCATACAATTGTTTTAAATATTAAATGAGATAATGTATGCAAAGCACTTAGCCCAGGGCCCAGCACACAGTAAAGGCCCAATGTCTCTAGTACTGCTCAATAGAACTTTCTACAGTGAAACAGGCTATAACATCTGCACTATCCAATAGAGTGGCCACTAACCATATGTTTGTGGTATTGAACACTTGAGGTGCGGTTAAGGAATTGAATTTTTTGTTTAAATTTAATCAATTAAAATGTAATTTTAATATCCATGATGCTAATCTGTTTTCCAAAATTGAATTTCTTATTTTTGATCCCAAACCTATTCCTCTTGCAGTAATCTCCATTTTAATACATGGGAATGGCATTTTTCCAGTTCCCAACCTATAAGCCTAGAGAGTGATCTTTAATTCCTTTCTCTCTGATAACATATCTAATCCATTAGCAAATTATTTCAGCTTTACCTTCAGACTATATTTAGAACTCAGTTACTTTTCACCCCTTCAGCAAATACCACCTGGTTCAAACACCATCTCTCCTTAGCTCTCCTGTCAGCATTTTTATTCTTCCAAAGCTGTCATTTAAAAAAATAGCTAAATTAAATTATATACTCCTCTGTTAGGAAGCTAAAGTCCCCACAGAGGTCCTATCCAATCTTGTCTGTCTCCCAACTTCCCAACATCTCCTGATTTCTTCTCCTACCACTCTCCTCTCAAACATTTCCCTTTAGCCACTGACTGTTGTTGACACAGTGTGGTCCTGCCTCAGGACTTTTGCACTTGTTGCCTCTGCCTGTAACAATCTTTCGTGAGGAATCTGCCGCCCAGGCTTCTCAGTTTTCTCACTTCCTTCAGGTCTCTTCTCAAATGTCACCCTAGCAATGAGTCATTCCCAGATCACACTATATATAATAGCTATCATCCCTCCCCCAAGTTCTATTCCCTCCCACTGTCTTTGCCCTTACCACCAGTCCTGACTAGCTATATATTTCCTTTAAAAAGTTGGAGGAGGGGGCAGTTATCCATCTCTCCCACTGGAAAGTAAGTTCCATGAAGAAGGGACTTTATTTTTACACTTTTCTCTTTCTCTAGCATTCAATTAGGAAGCAACTTGGCACACAGAAGATACTTAATAAATATCTGTTGAATGATTAAATTCTTTAATTAATGGCTTCTTTGTGCCTGTTTAACACATTTTAATATTATTTAAGAGCCTTTATGATTTTGCTTCAACTTACTTTTGAAGACTATACTTCTTATCCTTCATATACATCATTCAAATTTAATCAGGTCTTTGACCTACTCTAGAAGTAATGTGCTTGATGACTATAGAATATGAATGAAATAGGGAGTAAGGAATTTGTGCCATCATTTTTCTAAACTAGTATGTCATGACATTCTGTTCTACCTGTAAATAGGCTTCTCAACATTTAAAATTTACTTTACTACAGCTGAGTACTACCAACAGGCAATGTCTGTCAAACAGAACTTCATGTGAGTTTGTTTGTGGAACATAGTACAGATTAGATACAATTTGCTACAAATAAAATGGTTTCACATAAATCAAACCTTCACCAAAGAAAAATGTACAGGCAAGAGATGACTTAACTTTTGGATTATGTCCTTGAATGCTATAAGGGCTACAAGTTCATACGTTTCCTTCAAACAGAATCTGAGTACCTAAGGATGAATGGTTAGGGTGAATCATGACCATGTGATCTTTGTAGGCAACATGAGGCTTTGTTTTATGCAAGTATAATTATATTGCAGTTATTGTTAACTTATTCAGTGGTTTCTTGAGTCTTAACCTCGTCTGTTTTTTCAAAATCTGGTGTTTGTGCTATAATAGCAAAAAGGGGGATCCCTGGGTGGCGCAGCGGTTTGGCGCCTGCCTTTGGCCCAGGGCGCGATCCTGGAGATCTGGGATCAAATCCCACGTCAGGCTCCCGGTGCATGGAGCCTGCTTCTCCCTCTGCCTGTGTCTCTGCCTCTCTCTCTCTCACTGTGTGCCTATCATGAATAAATAAAAATTAAAAAAAAAATAATAGCAAAAAGGTTGGGAACCATGTGTTTAGTACCTAGATTTTATTGCTGCCTACGCAACTTACATTATTACTCAATTCCTGCTGCTTCTTAGTCAATGATTATTAATGTTTGTTGTATTTTAAATTCACTTTTAGGTTTATGAGAATAATGGTGGCTGTTCCTTGGGTTTCATGTACTCACTGCTCTCCTTTTTCAGTGTTCACTTCCATTTGGTGGTCACGTGTGATGTGGGTTAGTAGGAAGAAATGATGAAATTGATAGACAGGTTTAAAAAGCTGAGTGACAAATGTTTTGAAATATTGTGAAAGGCAGGGTGGTATGACTCCTCACTGGTCCCACAGCAACTGGAAAATAACTTGAGTCTTATGACATCTGGTCTGTCAGGACCAGTCACCAGATCATGTGTGACTATTTACTTGGGATCAAGCCCATCTCCTCCCTCCATACCCCCTTCTTCCACTCTGCACACTTTGAAAAAGTCTGAGAAGAGAGTAATAATATTTTGAAAAGACTACTTACTATGGTGCTGGTGACACATGACATGGTGAACAAGATAGAGCAAGGTCAGGGTCCTTTCTCATGGAACTGACGTTCTAGTATGAGAAGATAGAATGCAAACAATTATACAAATGGCATAGAGTGATAAATGCAGCAAGAAAAAATATGAAAAGAGCAGTGTGATAAGCAGTGAGCAGGGTTGAAGCTACTTTTTATGGAATTGTCAGGGAAGTCCTCTCAGGAAGATAATGTTTGAACTGAGACCTGAATAATGAACTGAAAGTAAGCAAGTAAATATCTGGGAACATAGCATTGTAGGCAGAGAGGTAAGCAACTACAATAGCCCTGAGTAGGGACAAACCAAGTGGCAGAGTGACAGAAGCTTATCGAAAGAGAAGCAATGGTGGGAAAAATGTAGTCTAATATTTGGGTAGGAGACAGAGCATGTGGGATCTGGTAGCGGCTAGTGAGGGATCTGGGTTTATCTGAGGGTCAAGAGAAACCATTGGAGGGTCTCAAGTAGTAAATAACAGAAGACCTCCCCTCGCCAAAAAAAAAAAAAAAACCCAACCCATACAAGCCTAGTTTCACTTTCAGTAATGGAAAATTTGACATTCGGAATAAACCTCCTACTAAAAACAACTGAAAAATTTATAATTTTTTAAAAAATAAATTTTAATTTTAAATTTTAAAAAATTATATTAAAAAAATTTCTTTAAAGGGTCAAAGAGCTAATAAAATACTGAGGAATTATTTAGCATAGATCTAGAAATCAAGAGACACAAGTCCAACTGACAGGGCTGGTTTTGCCATGGAACATTTATTTGTGCATCCGGCAGTGGCTCAGAGGGCTGAACTGTACTTTTGGCAACAAAGGAAACAATTGCCCTTTGTCTGATGGTAGATGAGCTAACCTCATCTTCTACTGAATTAGAAAAAGAGTTCCTAATAGTTGAATATTTAGGTATGATGGTCATGAGAGTGCTATTTACCCTAGCAGAGGATTGGAAAGCACATAACTTTCTAGAAATGGGGGATTGCTTAAATAATAACAGTATGACCACATGACATTTATAACAGGCATAAAAAGACTACCAAGATCTTGAAAAGGTCTTATAATGCACTGTAAAGTGAAAAAAAAATTGACTATATTATGTACATGTTGTCTCACTTGTGTAACAACACATGTGTATATATAGAAAAATATTGAAAAAATTGAACATTAAAAATATAGAAAAAATTAACAATGGTTATCTCCTAGGATTGGGGTGATGTTTAATGTCTTATTTACTTGCTATGTGTCATAAGAAAAATGTGGGAACGTTTTAATATAGTTTTATTTATATTTTTAATGATAAATAGTGTATTAGAAAATACTACAGAAAAAATACAGAAAGGTACAAAGTGGCAGTCTGACTTCCATAGAATATCAATATTAATATTTGATTATGAATATTCAAATAATTCTTCACACATTTATGTGCATATAGACCCAAAACATTTTATTTTTTTTAATTTTTTTTCAAAACATTTTATACATGGGATCAAACCATTATTTTATTGGCAATACTCTTTTAACTCAAATATTTATTTTTAAAAATAATTATAATTGACATATAACATTAGCTCAGGTATACAATATAATGATTCGATATTTGTATACATCATGAAGTGGTCATCGCAATTAAGTCTAATTACCATCTATCCTCATACAAAGTTACCAAAAAAATTAAGTTTTTTTCCCTTATGATGAGAACTTTCAAGATCTAGTCTCTTAACAACTTTTAAACATATAATATGATGTTATTGACTACAGTCATCATGCTGTACATTACATCCCCATAACTTACTTGTTTTATAACTGGAAGCTTGTTCTTCTTTATCCCCTTCGCCCATTTCACCCACTCCTGAACATCCCTCCCCACCAGTAACCACCATTCTGTTCTCTGCATCTTTGAGTTTTGTTGTGTTTGTTCATTTTTGTTTTTTAGATTCCACATGTAAGTGAAATCATATGGTAAATGTCTTTCTTGTTTGACTTATTTCACTTAGTATAACACCCTGTAGGTCCATCCATGTTGTTGCAAATGTCAAGATTTCATTCTTTTTTTCACTGAATAGTATTTTACTTTATATGTTGTATATCACATCTACTTTATCCATTCACCCATTGATGAACATTTAGGTTGTTCCCATATTTTCACTATTGTAAATAATGCTGCAGTGAACATGGAGATGCATATGTCTTTTCAAATTAGTTTTTGTTTTCTTCTGAGAACTACCCAGAAGTGGAATTGCTGGATCATATGGTAGTTCTGTTTTTCATTTTTGAGGAATAATCTCCATAGTGGTTTCATCATAGTTTCCATAGTGATTGCACCAACTTATATTTCTACCAACAGGGCACAAGAGTTCCCTATAATTACATCCATGCCAGCATTTGTTCTTGTATTTTTGACAATAACCATTCTGACAGGTGTGAGATTATATTTCAATGTGGTTTTGGTTTCCATCCCCTTGATGATTAGTGATGTTGAGCATTGTTTTATATGCCTATTTGGCCATGTGCATATCTTCCTTGAAAAATGTGTATTCAGATCCTTTGCCCATTTTTCATTGGATCATGTATTTTTGTTGTTGTTGTTGAGTTGGATGAATTTTTTATGTCTTTTAGGTATTAACCACTTCTCAGATATATGACTTACAAATATATTCTCCCATTCAGTAGGTAGCATTTTCATTTTGTTGATTGTTTCCTTTGCTATGCAGCTTTTTAGTTTGATGTAGTCCCACTTGTATATTTTTGCTTTTGTCACCATTGCCTTCAGAATCAGATCTGAAAAAAATATCACCAAGAGCAATGTCAAGGAGCTTACCCTCTGTGGTTTCTTTTAGGAATTTTATTGTTTCTGGTCTGATCCATTTTGATTTCTGTGTACAGTATAAGATAATGGTCCAGTTTCATTTTTTGCATGTGCCTCTCCAGTCTTCCCACCACCATTTATTGAAAAGACTATCCTTTCTCCATTGCATGCTCTTGCCTCTTTTGTTGCAAATCAATTGATCATATATGCGTGGGTTTATTTGTGGACTCTCTATTCTGTTCTATTGATGTATGTGTCTATTTTTATGCAAATACTATATACTGTTTTGATTACTATAGCTTTGTAATATAATTTGAAATCTGGGAGTGTGTCTCCAGCTTTGTTCTTCTCTCTCAAGATTGCGTTGGCTATTCAGGATCCTTTGTGGTTCCATACAAATTTTAGAATTTTTTTGTTCTATTCCTGTGAAAAATAACATTGGAATTTGATAGGGATTATATTAAATCTACATATTGCATTGGGTAATATGGACATTTTAACAATATTAATTCTTCCAGCCCATGAGCACAAAATATCTTTCCAATTTCTTTCACCAATGTTTTTAGAGTTTTCAGAGTACAAGTCATTTACCTCCTTGCTTAAATTGATTCCTAGATATTTTATTCTGTTTGATGCAGTTGTAAATGGGATTGTTCTCTTAAATTCTCTGATAGTTCATTGTCACTATACAAAACTGCGGGAGTGGCATGGAGGGTGGAGTGCTCACCTGTTGACACTAGAGAGAGAATACAAAAATGGCAAACGCCCACACCTGCACCCGCAGGCAGAGGGAGAGTGCGAAGATGGTGCCTGCCCCTGCTGGCCTGCAAGGTAGAGAGAGAATGCAAAAATCGCACCTGCCCATGCCTCCAACCCAGAGAGAGTCCCAGCAAGCTTCTGTACCTCCCACAGATGACTTAAGGTTAGCAAATGAATCTCCCTCACATAAATGATCTAAGCACTTTTCAATCTGCTGCTTTTGTGCTGGGTCTGGGGGCAAATGAGTCTGTGTGTGAACCTTCTAAGGGCAGAATCTGTTCCTTATGGTCCTATGTTTCTCCTGTAATGTAAACCTCTTTGGTTTTCCAAGCCAGATATTTTGGGGGCTTGTCTTTCTGGTGCAAGGCCCAGGGGTTGGGGTGCCTGATGTGGACACATACCCTAATTCCTCAGGGAGAAGCTCAGTATTGGTGAGGTTTCTCCTGGCTCCTCCAGATTGTAGGTCGCTGTGCTGGGGATGGGGTTTTTTGGACAGATTGGTCTCTGCTTCCCTTACCAGTCTTGAAGTGGCCTTTTTATCTTTTGCTGTGGAGAATTTGTTCAGCTGGTACTCAGGGCTTTTTTTTTTCAGAGAGAATTGCTGCATATATGGCCCCTTAGATTTGTTGTGTCTGTGGGTAGAGGGAAGTTCAGGGTCTTCCTAGATCCCTATCAGGAACCACCATATCCACATTGTTTTTTTAACTTCATAATATGTAACTGTACCTCACCTCTATTATTTATTTTATCAATTTTTATTGATATCAAATTTTATCAGTTGCCAATTGACAACTGTTTAAGTTTATGAAGAATTTTCAGTTATTAACTACGGTTCAGTGAACACTTTTATACATAGATGTATATACATAAATAAAATAAAATCTTTTAAGAATATTTAAAAAGTACTTACCCTTCAGCTAAGTCCCCAGAGCTTTCTCAGCCTTCTTCATAACATACGCCAAGTATTGCTTGGTTGCAGACAAACCTGACCTCAAAATGTTGTAGAATGTACTAATACTTGATTAAGGAAACTTCTACCCTACAAAATAGTTTGCCTCCAAGAGGCACTTCAACTACTTTAACAAGGAACACATTTCTCCTTTATACAATTAAGTATCTAAGGTAGGGAAATTTTCATTCTAAAGTCAACTCTAATGGACAAGTTGAAGGACCAATATTTTATTTATGATGAGACAATTTTGCTCTTTCTCGTTTGCTGGGTTTCATGCAAGACCATGGTGTTTACTTGAGCCACAACTCTGAGGGCCTATATTCTCATTTTCATTTGTGTGAATGGCCCTGCTGGGTTGTGTGAAATCTGTGTGGTTATGCCTATGTACTGGCGTTTGGTGTAGTTTGTTTCTGGCATAGTTGGCTTGTTGGTTTATTACTTTTCTACAAGGAATACAAGGGAGAAAAATCCCAGTGATACCGTTCAGAGTTTCTGAAGAGTGGCAATGACGATAGTGTTCACACAGAAGTTTGGAGAAGTAACATATAAGAGAACAAAGACTTCTTTCATTACTTAGACAGAGTTGGTTTGACAAAGGTTTTCAGTAAATCACACCACCGAATATAGAAACTAAACTTGCTGACTCAGTCTTTTGCACTAACCACTAAATTCAGCTTCCTTCCTTAGCCATGCAGGGCAAAAACACAGGGGAAAAAAATATGCCACCCTTTCTGGAACAGGCAAACTTCTGGAAAACTGCCAGTTCTGGAGGTTGACCTGTATAATGCATCATTTTACAAAATGCATACCACACCCAGAAACCTTGGAGAAATCACCATAACACAGATGAGATAATCTCAAAACTTTCTGATTTTATGTTGAAATGACTAACATGTCAGTAGAAGGCTCTGATGATAACCTAAGTTCCTTATTCTGGAAATGGGAAATAATCCTAGGATCCCAGAAAACTTAAATCAGTGTTGATTCTGGATGTTTGGGCAGTTGATGGGGAAATAGTACTATTTCAATTCTGCGATCAGGGGCACAAAGACACATTCAAATAAGAAATAAGATGCCAGACCAGGATAAGTCAATACAGTGTTAGTGATGGCAATAAAGCCAAGAGATGATTTTATAAAAATGTCATCAGCATATTTGCCAAGTAGAAAATCACATTATCATTACTCGTACTTCATTATACCTAAATTCTGTATACACGGTCATTCTTTTTTTAATCGAGGATACATACTTTCTTTATATCAAGAACAAACATATATGACTACATAGCTCATATATAAAGCATGTCTTACTGTATTAGCTTTGATTAGTTAGGTGATGAGGTCTTTGAGTCCTGCTCCAAAGTCAGCGAGTTTGAGATGGATTGATTGATTCATTGATTCATTCAATTCAGCAAATGTGTGCTGAGCCCCGACAATGTGCCAGGCAAAATGATGAGGGCTGGGCATACAGAACTGAATAAAGGTGAAAAGTTCTTGACTTTATGGAGCTTAGAGTCTAGAGGGAGAGATGGACAAAAAAGCAAAACTAATGTAATAATTATAGATGGACGTAATTGCTGTGAAAGACTAAACAGGATGCTTGATGGAGAATGACAGCAGGAACCCATAATGGGCAGGCTGGGGACAGCCTCTATGAGGAAGAGAAATTCTCCTTGAAACCTGAAGGAAGAAAAGGAGCCAGGCAGGAGATGAACAGGAGAGAGGCTTTTTATTTTTTTTTATTTTATTTTTATTTATTTATGATGGTCACAGAGAGAGAGAGAGAGGCAGAGAGACAGGCAGAGGGAGAAGCAGGCTCCATGCACCGGGAGCCCGACGTGGGATTCGATTCCGGGTCTCCAGGGATCGCGCCCTGGGCCAAAGGCAGGCGCTAAACCGCTGAGCCACCCAGGGATCCCAAGAGAGGCTTTTTAGCGGAAGGAGTAAATGGCCAGGGGATGGAAGGAACTTGGTGTGGAGCCAACTGGGGCTCATGAGGAGGAAGAACTATGTGGGGTGCTGGGCGGGGGCCGGGGGGGGGGGGCGGTGATGTGCATGCACTGGGGCCAGCTCTCCTGGGAAGTCACCTGGAGGTAAGGTAGGATCACAGTGAAAGGTGGATACATATATTTCAATCCCTAGAGCTAGATAAACTTTTGAAATCAGAATTTGTTTTGCATTTTGACGTTAATATAGTGCACATATGAAACCATGTATTAACCCATATATTATGTAACTCTCCCAGTGGCACGGGGGGGGGGGGGGGGGGGGAAGTACCCTGTAAATCAAACACATTCATATACCTGCAGTGAAACATGAACATTCACACAAAGTGAGGCCCATAAAGACTATACATGGCCCGGCATCAAGGTTATCTCAGGCTTTGCTGCCAGATGAGTTCAGCTCCAATTAGATTTAACCACTAACTAAGTTATATTTTTTTTAAAAAAAAAATCAGTTTTCAGAGCTTTTGGCTTTTGGCTTTTGGATTGGTGGATGACAGATTATAGATCTATAATTATCCTCCCCTCCCACAATCATTTGACCAATACTCTGTAATTCATTAATTTGACAAATTATTTTTTGAAGGCTTTTCCATGTGCTACCAGGTAGTGTTTTGATTGTCCAGAAATGCGTTAAACATGAAAAATTCATATACTCTTAAATAGGAAAACTTCCTTTAAGAATTAGCCATGTAAAAAATATATATATAGCTATGTAAGTTTTAAATGTTAATTTTCTGCAATAAACTATTACCAATGACCACAGAGTTAAGCTAGCACAAAGCCTTTCAGTATGTAGGCTAATTTAAAAGGGTCTAATGCCAGGTTCTTGGTCAGCAGGCAGTGAAGTGATGGAATCTACAGTTGGCTTCCCTGAAGCTCCTCTAATGTGATACTGTCCAGATCCTTTCAGAAGATTCTAATACTCACATTTGCCTTTGATAATTAACAGAATTTATCTGCCTGTGATGAACTATTTGTTCTACAGCATTTAGAGGAAATATGTAGAAACAAGAGTGTATTTTGGATGATTCTTGTTCCTAATAATGAATTTCACTACTGTTTTTGCAATAGTGCCAGGCTACTGAGGCAAGAACTTTGCATGATTTCATTTAATCTGTAAAAAATGAGGTAGATACGAATATTATTTCTTTTTTTTAAGAATCCAGGAATAAAAAAAAAAAAAAGAATCCAGGAATAGAGGTTTAAAAGCAACATGAAGGGAAACTGGAGCTGCACCTATAGAGAGCAAGGCACACCTGGGATTTACCCTCCACCCAGTACCCACCCTGCTCCGGAGGTGGCAAGCAAACAATGACTGGCTGGTGTGGGAGTGTGAAAGCTCAGGTCCCCCTCAGGGCAGGACAACTCTGAGATGTAGGTGACACTCCAGAGCTGCCCTCATCAAGCTGAGCCAGCGCTCTGAAGAACTTTGCCTGAGATCACACCCTGTCTTGGTTTCCTTTTCTTTTTTTTTTTTTTTAATTTTTTTTTTTTTTTTTTATTTATTTATGATAGGCACACAGTGAGAGAGAGAGAGGCAGAGACACAGGCAGAGGGAGAAGCAGTCTCCATGCACCGGGAGCCCAATGTGGGATTCGATCCTGGGTCTCCAGGATCGCGCCCTGGGCCAAAGGCAGGCGCCAAACCACTGCGCCACCCAGGGATCCCTTGGTTTCCTTTTCTTGCTCATGCTTCCCCTCCACTCTTTTCCTCACCCTTACAGGTCTCTCCAAAGCACTTCCTTTAATAAATTGCTTGCACAAAAATTCTTACCTCCAGGTCTGCTTCTGGAGAACTTAGAGCAGCCCTACTGAACCCAGGGGAATTCCTAACCCGTGGAAACCATGAGTGATTAAAAAAAATGATTGCTGTTTAGACTGTGATTTGATACGCAGCAATAAGTAGTTAGAACTCCCTGCAATACCGCAGTAAGTGTGTACAGCAGGGACTTTTTTCCAGCTCATTCTCAGAGACAATCTGTGGCTAAATTCGTCATGATCTGGCAGGCATATATTCCAGATGTTAGACTTACCTTCTTGCTGTAGGGCCCTGGCTAACACCACTATCTAAAGCCCCACAGAGTGTCTGATCTGTGAAACAACATCTCCTTGGGTCAGAGGACCCGCTTCATGGTAAATGAGGTGTGACAAAGTGTAAATGACCATGGAATCCACTGTTCCTACCATGAACTGCCTCACTTAGAAGATTTTAGCCCGATAGAACATGAGACAGTCTCTTGAAAGAGCGGGGCATATGGTCCTTCAGGATGTGGTTTGTACAGAGAGCCGTCTGGAGCCCTCACATACTGCTGGGTACCCAACAGGGGGAATATAGAGGTTCAGGAACCAGAGGCAGGAATAGGAGTGGCCTTGCTTGCCATGACTCCCAGTGACCTACCTACTTCTTGTTCTTTGGATATGTTTTTATACCTTCCTTTCGCTCTCCCAGCTTCAGTGTACCTCCAGAAGCTGCAGCCGTGGTTCTGCTTGGCCAGACAGTCCCAACACTACTGGAGGCATTCTATTTGCAAAGGGCTGGAGGTTCCCCTCCTTTTCCCACCAGTGCTGCCAGCCTGGGTGCAAGGCACAAAAGCATAGCTCCCTTGCCACAGACTGGGACAGCTCTGAGGTTGTTTGCCTTCTGGACTTTCCTTGTAGGAAAGGCTCAGCGTGAGGTCTCATCCTTGCTTGCCTACCTCTCCTTCTTCAGAGGACCCTCACCTAACTCATTTTCTAGGGTCACAAACAAAATAAATCACGGGATCAGGACCTAGAGTTTATATTATTCATTCTTTATCTGAATTTCAAATTTAACAGGGTATCATGTATTTTATCTGGTAACTGTATCAAGACAGTAGCCCAAGTCTGTCTTATTCCAGTACTTTTTAAAATTAATAAATCATTTTGAATCTGTAAATAAATTTAGTGTACATATTATAGAATTCAAAATATAATATTATAGAATTATGTAGTAAACAATAAGTCTGCCTACCACCCCTGTGCCCAACCACTCAGGTCTCCTTTTTAGAGGCAATCATGATAAACTGTTTCTTGTTTATCTTTCTGGAAACGTTCTTTGTAAATGCAGGCATAATTGTGTATGCATCTCTGTAATTTGCTTCATTAGTTTAGCAACCTATCTTGGAGATAGGTCCTTATCAGCACATATAGAGCTGCCTTGTTCTCTTCAATAATTTACACATTTACTTTAAAAAGACTCAATTAATAATAATGTGGATTGTTTTCAAGTTTTTGCTCTTATAGATAACCAAAGTCCAGACGTTGTTGTTCTATTCAATTTAAAGAGACTCCAGGGTCTTAAGCATTAAAATGCAAATCAACAGATTGAACTGCTAAATACTCCTAATAGGATTCGGGAGAGCTGGGTTTTACCTGATAATAAGTTAGAACAAATTTAAGTGGATGCTATCTATGCTATCTGACATTTAAAATTATTCTGCCCCCAGTTACTGTGCTAGAATTTTTTAGTGGATATGAATACATGTTCCCTCCTGATCCTTTACAATAACTCCCCAAGAAAACTAATAACTATTTACAGATTCAAATATCGTTCTCATTCACAATAGGAGAGGGGACTCATGGCACTGTATTTAATTTCATCTGAGAGTCAGTGCATTTTCTAAGACTAATGGACAGTGAGTAGAATGCCTACTGCTAAAATCCAATAAAACAAGAGTGTGTTTTAAAAGCACTGTTTCTGGGATAAGCAGTAGGTCCTATAAATCAATTGCAATCCTTTCTAGAAAAGCTCTCTCAGAGAAAGTGAAATAAATGCCAGGTAGGTTCCTAGAAGGTTGTTTTGCTAATATATAACAGGAGGGAAGATATAATTTAGGGCAAGAAGAAATTATTATTATAGACTGATATTTATTGGAGGGAACTCTCATTGGGTTAGAAATACTCCAGGGGTGCCTGGATGGCTCAATCAGTTAAGCGTCTAAGCGTCGGACTCTAAGCATCGGACTCTTGATTTCAGCTCAGGTCATGAACTCGGTATCCTGAGATCTAGCCCCGTGTAGGCCTCCATGCTGGGCGTAGAGCCTGCTTGAGATTCTCTCTCCCTCTTCCTCTCTGCCCCTCTGCTCTCTCTAAAAAAAAATAGAAGAAAAAGAAATGCTTCCTACTCTCAGTAGGTTTACAATAAGGTAGCTTGACATGGAAATAAAGATGCTATCTATACGCAAGAGTTGCTCTCAACAGAATTCATATATTGCATAATATACACAAGTAATGTGTGTGGCTTAGATTTCCTTATATTCCATAATTCTTTGCGAGTCAAGCATATGGAACCGCACCCTGAAATAAGCCTCCATAAAAGCAGACTAACCGGGTAGGAATTTAGTTTAAAAGGGAAGATGAAGGTTCTGCAATCACTATGTATCACAATTAATCTTTTCACTACCTTTAATAACATGTTTATTACTTAAGGAAGAAATAGCTCTGAAATGTTAGGTGAACATGTGGAATGTTCAACCTGTTCAAGTTCTACAGCAAACTTATTATTTGGGAAAGCAACATTAGCAGATTTGACCCATGAATTTGACTTTTTATTCTTAACACTGTCACACTGAAATGTCCACTGGTTCAGGGTAGCAGGTACTCTCCCTCTGAGTGGTGTGTACAGCGTGTGTTCACTGACACTTTATATGTTAAATAAATATCACAGGAACTGAAACAATCGATGTTTCCCAAGTATAGGGATCCTCTCAGCCACAAGATTTACTTTAGCGCTTCCTGAGAAGTGCTTTCGCAAGTATAGGAGCCCTGCTACCCAGTTGCAAATTGCTCTTGAGTACCACGTGAATGCGTCTCTTGAATGAACATGAAGGCGCTAGATTGCAAAAACCAGTGTTCCAAAAAATAAACATAAAAAACTGATTTTTTTTTTCTCTCTCCAGGCATTGCCTGGTAATACTAGTCTGACTACTCTTCTGCTTATTTCTTACTCTTTCTCAGTTACCTATATTTCATTGTTTATTTACCAGGTCAATTTGAAAATGGCAAAAACAATTCAAATAATCTTTATTCTAAAGCATCTTCCCATGCTGTCTTCATTAGTCTATGAACTGGCTTTCCCATTCTTGTGTGTTGGTAATGGAGAGGAGGAGAAGTTTTCCTCGCTCCTCTTACAGTCCCTGGCTGGGTCTGAACATTAAGCTGACAAAGGCAGAGAGAAAAGCATACACATTTTACACGTACGTGGAGCCAGAGAATGAGGACCAGAAGTGACTAGAGCAGGAAGCTTTTATGTCTTTTATGCAGAGAAACAATAAATTTGTGAATTGACAAAACAAAGGGGTTTGGGCTTAAGGCAGTAAACAGTGAAGAAGTCAGTAGGAAGATAAGGGCTTAGTTTAGTTAGGTTTGTTTGCAGATTCTTCGAGTGACTTCTCTGGGCTGATAAGAGTTTATCTCCAGTGCAAGGAGACTTATGTCCAGAGTTTAGGCAGAAAAGGGGCAGCTTTGTCTATATTTACTGCTCAAAGGTTTTCAGCCCAAAATAATTTGTATGGTATAGAGACATATTTTAGGGTGACAAATTCTGGTTTTCTTTGGGAGATAGGAGTCATGGAATCAAATAACTCCAAGCCCAGAGGCACTTGGAAGGGCCTCTGATAGAAAACCCAGGAGAAATAAATATAGAATCTTAGATTTTCAGGACTGGAAGGAAACTTACAGAGAATTTAACCCAATATCAGATATTCGTATCTCTCCGGAAATGTGTAGAATTGTTTAAAGACAATTTCTAGTTTGCGAACCCTTGCGTCCTGAAGTCTACTTCCTTCCCACTTTTGAAACACTAAATTACCAATTTCTAACCTTCAAACCAGTAGTGTTTAAAAGTGTCATAAATTGTACATATCACGTAACACTCACATTGTATGTCACTGCCTACACTAAGTTCATGATGTGTTTATTTTATTTTCCAAGATAATTTTCTGGTACATTCTATTTTCTCTTTTCTCATAGCAGTGAGAATACAGATATCATCACTGATTTCCTATTCTCTCCTTGGATCAAATCTCAAAGAGTATTGAACTGAGAACTTGAGGAGCATAATTAGCAGAGATAATAAAACTAGAAAAAGTAGATATAATAAATTATTTTAAAAAATCAAATTCCGAAGCCAAAGGGCACTTTAGTTAGATATCATTTAGTAAAATATCTTCATTTTAGAAGATGAATTAAGGAAGACCAAGAATGTTTGCTCAGTGAAACAGATGGTTATGGTGGAGCCTCTGCTAGGTCCCATTCTCTTGAATTCCAGAAGGACTGTGAGGAAAATCTCAAGAGAAACTTCAATGCATGAAAGGTATTCTGGTTCCCCTAGTTCCCTGAAAACTTGTTTACTAGACCTTTGGATTCTGACAACTTGATTTCTTTTTCTTTCTCTCAGTCTCTTTTTATTTTTTTGCACATTCGCTGACTCCAATTTAAACTTTCGGCCTCAGATTAATGAAAAATATGTATCCACTGAGCTGATTAGATTCTCAGGAAGTTCTGGGTCTGGAAAAGATTCCAGATGCTCCCAGATTAGGCTCTTTAGAACAATGAAGGGGAGCAATAGTATACATGATTCGAAATAAATAATTCTTCAGAATGATTAACATCCTGTTAATGTTTAATGTAAAATATTAACATATGTTAATAATTAACACGTTAATTATTAACATGTTAATAATAAACATTAATGTAATTATTAAATTAATAATTTAATTATTATTAAAGAAAATTAACAACTAGGCATATTAATGGGAAACATGCTTCTTAGGCAAAGCATATATACAAAATATTTAGGGCTTGTTTTCAAAAGGGGAAGACTTACATAACTCCATCCACTACCATCCCTACAACTTGTAAGAGAAATTTTGATAAAAGCAGTGATATTCTAGAATATATTTTGGATAGAGTTCTAAGCAATAGGTCATGGCTTGTTTTAAGGAATGGAATGTATTTATGAAGAGAGGTGGATAGTAGTGCTTTCTATGATAAAATTCCTAGGATGGATCTCATTGAGAAATGCCATAATGTTGAGGGAGGAACCAAAAGGGATGATCACTTATAACCTCTTCTAGGAATATTATTAATGGGGCTGTCTATGTAAACAATTGTGCTCATTCCTGCCTGCACTCCTGTAGTAAATTGTTTTTTGAAATCCATTTTATCTCTGTGTATCTTCTCTTTATTATTATCTTTCTGATTCTCTGTTTTGTTTTGTTTTTTAATAGAGGAGATAATCTATTTTTCTTAAAAAGAAACTCTAGCTTTACATCTCTTCTCCTTGGAGGCTTTACAAACCAGGTTTATCATGAATAATTAAGAGTTTACTTTTGTTGGAAACACTTTTTTATGACTGCATCAGTATATGGAACATAAAAAAAGATGTTGATACAAAATAAAAAGATGTTGACCTGTCAGCTCACCAGACCTAAAGACCAGTGTGGATCCATGTGTACTTGGACTGAGCCATGCAGACCACAGGTGTTCTCTGACTGTTTTTCATAATGTTGGGTAGGCAGGATACCGATGAATGAAGTTCATTTTCTGTAGATGGCGTATTTCCATGTTCTTTAGACTTTCTCTTTTTAAGAATCATTTCACAGCTTGTGTTTTCTGTTTCCTTCACATTGTTTTTCTTCTTAAATAAGGGACCTTAGAATCAGACCCCTTTACCAATAAGTGTTTTGGTGAAAAGCAGTTCTTCCTTTAATCTACAGTCTTTCTCCTTCAGGCCATTTCTATTTCCTCTTCCTTAACTATCCCATTTCCCAGTTTTTGACCACTAGGTGTCATGAGTATTCACACAAATGCCTCAAAGATGTAAAAAGAAACTTTCACTTAAAATAAGCCTCTGAAATAGTGAAAGGAACTATAAAGGCAAGAAGGGAAACTGGGGCAAAATTAGAGAGGAAGATAAACCATGAGAGATTCCTAACTCTGGGAAACAAACAAAGGGTTGCAGAAGGGGAGGTGAGTAGGGGATGGGCACTGAGAAGCATACTATGGGATGAGCTCTGGGTGTTATACTATATGTTGGTAAATTGAATTTAAATACAATATAAAAAAATAAGCCTGTAAGTATCTTGACTTTCCATATAAGATTTTGTATCACTTGGACCCATATAATAGTTCACATTTACATGTACTTCAAACTCATACTAGAAAGTTCAGAAAAACTGCCAAACCCAAGGAGAACAAAATAGAAATCTTTGTGGCATATGAATGGTTTGTCAAAGGGACAAATATGTGTAGCTTTGAACTTTGCAGAATTCATTCCTTTCAGATTCCCTTCCCCACAGGCCTCTAGAGGTGCCCTTAGCCTCACCACATGAGATTAATAGGCATTTCCTTTTAGGGATGAGCTGCCCAAGACAAAGAGCACATTGAACTATCCTTTAGAAATCTTTGCATTACTTTGTAATTGGGAATCACATGAGACACTAGGACCCACTATCAATCTACTTACTTGTATCTCAGCTGAAGTGTCTGATAGGTTAAAAAATTATTTTTAAATCATGGCTTTTTGGAGCTAGAAGGATCCTTAGAATGATCAATTCTAACTTCTTCATTTTAGGATGGGGAAATGTTGCCTGGAGTGGTTTGCTCATTGTCCAAATGTTCTGGTAACAGAACTAGACCTGGACACACATCTTCTGTCTCCTATACAGAATTCATCTTCTCTGTAGTTATTACTGTTCTTAGGATAGATTCATATATCTACCTTGGAATTTTGAAGAAAATATAAATAAAAATATTCCATAGCCCATGTTTAATATTCTAAGGAAAATCTTAGCTCAGTAAGCTTCCTTGGTAGAGATTTGATATTAAGAAACAAAAAACAAAATCAGTCTATTAGTCATTGTCACAATGACAAGAAACAAATCTTAATGTTCTCATTATATAGAATTTACAGATCGCATCTTAACTCAGATAGATGGAATGGCTGTTCCATTTAGCATTTTGCATTGCTGCCAGACATCTTTCAATGAAGTTTTCTTTTTTCAAGGAAGATGACCATATTTAATGGAAAGATGTTGTCTATCTATTGACTTTCTAAGAGAATATTATTCTTGTCACCAAGTTGAAAAGGAAATTAGCTTAATCACCTGGATATAAATGGAGTGAAATATTCTATTTTTTGAAGTAGCTGTATCATAAAATAATTTTGTTTGTGTAATACACTTCATTTCTTAGGATAAGCAGGGCCATCCTCGTATGACCAAAAGGTTTGGATAGTTCATGTTCTAGATGATTACTCACTTTCCAGGGAGAGGATCCTATAGATCCTTCTGGTAAATATGGCTCTTTCATTCTGACCAAGATTTCCATGGTAAACTCCAGAGCAGAAATTCTTTGAGTAAAACTTTTCATCTAACTATAGTACGAAACAGTCACTTTGGCTAAATTTTCTTATAGAAAATTGAATTCAGTTTGAAACACTGAATTAAAAGTTCTCTGGTGACAATAGTGCATGGAAACTAGTTACACTGGAAATTTTGAACAGTGTTTGAGGTATTCTACTAAAGAAAGTTGCAAGGTAAAATAAGGGTGAAATAATTTGCATGCTCAAAACCCTTTCTTAGACATTTACAGTTTTACTTAGCATATTATAGACTGAAAAATCCTGCAATCAGGAAACTTTTGTTGTAAAAGGACAAATAGCATCTTGTGAAAAACAAGTTGAGAAATTTTTATTTCCAAAATGACATAAAATATTTGATTGATAAGTCAACTACTCTGTATCTTACAATGTGCAATTATTCTATTTGATTTTTATCTAATTTATTGGCAGAATCTTGACAGTATCCCCTTTGCCTCCATGGCCACATTCTGGCTAACAAGATTTGTGATGCAAAAGCCCTGCCAATTTATCCACAGAATTTTCTAGTATCGATGTCCTATCGACAGATGGACTATTTTAAAATATTGCTTTCATGTGTTATAAAACAGTTGTTTAGATTGATTTCCTCTGACTCATTTATTTCCTTCACTTAATGTAAAAAGAGGTTGAATAGGTCTGGACTAAAAATGCAATTGTTTTATATCCTGGGAGCTGATATTGTGGTTGTTAACCGGTGGTAGGAGTAGCTTGCCTATTCAAGATACTAACTTGTTAGCGTGGCATAAAAGGTCAAGTGTATTTGTTTCTAAGGTGGCATGGAAGTGGTGCACCCAGATCACCACTGATAACAGAGGTTTAGTACAAGAAATCAAGATAAAAACAAGGTAACCTGGGTTAATGTCTTGCTTTCTTATAAATTGGCCTGATGCTGAAACTTCCAGAACTGGGTTGTTCTGTAAGCCTGATGGAGAATTATGACAATATTTTTGTGCTATTTTGTTTATAGCTGTAGCTTATGTGATCTGTTTTCTATTCCTACATCCCAAGAGAGAGGATTAATTTACATTAGTTTGTCATCTTCCTATACAAAGAATTCTTACTAGGCAGTTTTATTTCCAAGCTACTGCAGAAGCCATTGACTTACCCCCAAGTTCAAGTTCAATTTGGAACTTGTGCCTCTGGAACTAGCCTAATCCCCAACTCTGTTAATTTTGTGCAGAGTATCTGAATTTTCTTCTATACACATGCCACGAATCCTAGCAATAATTTCCCTAAAGAATTACTTGCCCTTTCTGTCTGCCCATTATGTCCAAGGTGACATAATGATCGTGGCCATGGGAACCCAGAAGTTCTCATCTGCTACTTCAACTAATCCCCCATTGCCCTTCTCCTTTCCTCATGAAAAATGGAAGAATATATTTTCTCCAAATATTCTATGCTCCTACTTGTTGCCATGTTTTGTACATGTACTTCTCTTCTGTTAAAATGCCATTCCCTTCCTTTATCACACAATAAATTCTTCCCAGATTTCTAGGCTTGGTTAAAGCAGTACCTTTTCTTTTCTATGCTATCTTTCATGTTCATTCTGAAGCTCAGAGAAGATTTCAATTGACATGAGAATAAATTAAGATTAAAGATTAGAATAGTTAGTATATTACTTATGATAGGAGTAGCTGCTATAACACACAATCCTCAAAATATATAATTGTTTAAAAATGTATGAAAGAAGTTTGTCTTTCAATCATATAAACTCCCAAAGAGTTCAGGGGCAATTCTCCTCCAACTAGTGATTCAGGGTGTTAGGTTCATTGTATCTTCTAGATTCACCATCCCTAACACTTCAATTTAAGAAAGCTTAAGCAATAAGATTGTTTTAACGAAGTCATTCAGGGGGTCTTTTTGAGATGCCTTGGAAGAGCTGCAGGGATCAGGCAACCATGGGGAACTTCAGATATGGGACCTGAAGACAACAATGCCACCATGGTTATCTTTTGTCTTTGTTTTAACTGTTTGCTAACTTTGGTATTTCATATTACAGAGCAATTGCTTTATATATGTGGTGGGAGTGTGAAATTAGCCAGCTCCAAGTGTAAAGTCTCCAAGTATAGTGACTCCAGGGTGGGGGAATGAGAATCTAGCCAATTTGGCTTATATGTTCCCCCAGTGGACCAATTACTGTAGTTACTGCTAAGAAGAGCTCTGATTGGCTAGGCTAGCGTCATGTGTCCCCCACATTTTAGCACCAGCAAGCACTGTGATTGCAGTTCTACACATGACAAAGCTAAAATCAAACTCTCCAAAGAAAGGTAGGAGCTGATATTGCCAAACAATGAACAAAGATTTTCTGGGTAGGACAAGCCCCCCCACCCCCCTGATATCTATTATAAAAATGCTTTAAAAAAAAACAAATTAAGAATAATTAATTGAGACTGAGATGTTATTCTAAAAATCAGTTTTCCATGTTTCCAAATTTCTGTAATAGTAAAATAACTTAAATTTGATAGTAAACTGAAGAAAAACTTTAGTCTTCTCCACATTTATATTAATTGCCAAATGTCAAATTTCATTTTATTTGATGTTTCACTTTACCATATCCCTGAAACTTTTATAAGGGGCTATAATGTAGAAATGAGAGAAAATCCATTCTTCCAATTGCACATGAGTCATAATTAGAATAACCATATATTTTAGTTTGTTAATGACAGTCCTGTTTATATCCATTATCTTAGAATGTGAGAAATTTTACAAAAAGTGTATTAGGAAATAATTTCACTATTTCATGATACCACTATTTAACATTATCTTCTTTGAATTACCTTTGTTAAAATATGAATCCAAGGACTTTGCAAACTTCTGTGCTAAGAGAAAACAGTACTTCCTTAGGATATTTAGCCATGTCTACTGGGATCTATATAGTCTTTAGATTCTTGTTCCTGAAACCTTTAGTAAAAGTAAAGGTGAATGGACCATAGACAAGGTAGTTGGAAAGAATAAATTTCTAAAAATTAAAATTGTGTTGTTTTTGTAAATATTTTTCATTAACTAAACAATAAATATGTATATGTGTATATTCTTGATTGATTCTAGTCTTTCTCTGGACTAGCTATACTCCCACCTTTGAATAATGTGAAAATTTAGTTATTCTTCAGTTTTATAATATGCATTTATTATATACTAGGTGCCATTTTCTAGGTATTGGGAATAGTTATTTAAAAAAAAGTGGACAGGTGTACCTGGGTAGCTTGGTTAGTTGAGCTCAGGTCATGATCTCAAGGGGGTGGGATCAAGCCTCATGTCACGGCTCTGCACTCAGCAAGGAGTCTGCTTGAAATTCTTTCCCTCTCCGCCTTTCTCCCTGCTCTCTCTCTCAAATAAATAAATAAATAAATAAATAAATAAATAAATAAATCTTTTTAAAAAGTGGACAATATTCATGTCTTCTTAAAATGATATTTTTGTGGGAGATACATAATAAACAAACAAGAAAATATATACTACAGTACCAAGTAGAGATATTAGTTATGAAGAAATACAAGGTTATATCCTTATCAAAAATGTTTTTTCTTTTAACTATATGGATTTCTTTTACCACCAAAGGAGCCTTAATAATTATACTATGATCTAAAAAACTTCCCATTACCTTTCACCAATTATATTTCAAATTATGTTTTCCTACTTTACGAGCTGATCTATTCCAGGAACTCTCAAGAGTTTACTAGTCACTGAAGGACAATTTCTAACTAGCATCTATAGGTAAACTAATCAGCAATAAACATAATCATAAACCATTTCCCTATCACATTATTTCCCCATCTTGGAAAAACATTTTTCTTCCCATAGTTGATCCCAACATCTCTTTAAAATGCATGTCATCTACCTTTTTAGATTTATTTTCAGGTAGTAGGTTTCTGAAGCCTATGCATCCTTGGTCTCACCCATGGGACACAATTAAAATAGAGCCCACTCACTTTGATCTTAGGAAGAACATGGCCCCTGGTTTAGACCAGGATCCTTCCTGGAGAGAGATAGGTAAGTTCTGATGGATAGGGGCTCACTGGACCAACTCTTGGCTACAGCATTATACATTCCTCTGAAATTTATCTATAATTGTTCAATTTGTCCTTTCCTTTTTCTTTTTTAAGATTTTTATCTTGCTTATTCATGAGAGACACACAGAGAGAGGCAGAGACAAACAGAGGGAGAAGCAGGCTCCTCACAGGGAGTCCAATCTGGAACTCGATCCCTGGACCGGTATTATGCCCTGAGCCAAAGGCGGATGCTCAACCACTGTACCACCCAGGCATCCCTAATTTGTCCTTTCTTTTTGGACAGAAATCTGGATTCTGTGAAAATATTTCTCAACTTCTAGAATAAATCATAATGCTTCAGTTATATTTGTATTAGAAAAGAACCTATGATGAGATTCAGTGATTCTCAGTCCTTCCAAGTTTCAGGGTAGATCTCAGAGGCACTGGGCAGTAGTTAAAGTATATTTCCAAAGAGTTAAACGGGGGAAAGGACTTGGGAAGAATCCAGCTATATACATTTACAAGAGTCTATTACCACAAGAATATGCGCCCCACTCCTTCTGGAAATAGAACAAGAGCTGTGTAAAACCTACCTAGCACATTTTCTACTGGCTCACATAAAACTGCCATCCCAATGGTACATGTACTTATATATACCCCATATCACATTACATATCACACATATTTATACATATGCACATACACATATATAAAGTTTACAGCATTTGTAGGACCAGTCCATGACTGACTTGGGACCTTATGCTTTTATTTCAAAAAGCCTTAGGGTAAGTGGAAGGATATGATTGCTAAGATGGTGACAGCCTTGGAATATGAACTAGATTAGAGGAAAACTTCAGCAAATTGGAGAAGCCTATGCAGCTAATAGGAGTGTGGAAGTAGGTTAGTTTCTGTTGCTTTAGTTGAAGTCTAGGGCCCACACCACTGACTCCACATGTAATCCCATGTTCTAAATTCCTGTTATTTGTCATTTTACTCTTGGTAACATAAGCAGCCCCAAATCATTGTTTTGAACTTGTTACTGGCAGTGTAATTGGCTAGATATCCTGAAAGCCTTCCAGATTTTTACCTGAAATCATCTAAATATGCTGGGTTAACAATAAAATACATCATGTTAAGTCCATAGTTGAGCCAGTAAGAAAGTTAGCCAAATCTTCAAAGAATAAGAATAAAGCACCTTCAACAATAGATGTATCATCCAGATATAAAATCAATGAGGACACATTGGACTTAAACTATACGTTGGATTACATGGACCTAACAGACATATCCAGACTATTCCATCCAATAGTAGCAAAATATACATTCCTGTCATGTACAAATGGAACATTCTTCAGGATACATCATATGTTAGGCCATAAAGCAAATCTTAATAGATTTAAGAAGATTTAGACATTATCAATCCTCTTTCCAACCACAATGGTATGAAACTAGAAATCAATTATAAGAAGAACAACAAATATGTTGAAATTCAACAGCATGCTACTGAACAATAAATGAGTCAAAGGAGAAATCAAAAAGAAACAAAAAGAATCTTAGGAGAAATGGAAATAAAGGGACAACCTACCAAAACTTGGTATGCAGCAGAAGTAGTTTCGAGAAGGAAGTTTATAGTAATGAATGCCTACATTGAGGAAAAAGAAAGATCTCAAGTAAATAACCTAAATATATAGCTAAAAAAAAAAAAAAAAAAAAAAAAAAGAAAGAAAGAAAGAAAGAAAAGAAAAAAGCCCAAATTTAGTACAAGGAAGGAAATAACAAAGAAGATGAGAAATTATATATTAGAGACATTACAATTCTACCAAGCAAATAAAAAGAATCATAAGAGACTATGGTATAAAATTATATGCCCACAAATTGGACCAATGAGAAGAAATGGATATATTCCTAGAAACATACAACCTACCAAGACTGAATTGTGAAGAAATAGAAAATTGGAACAGATCAATTACTAGTAAGGGGATTGAATTAGTAATCAAAACTTTCCAACAAACAGAAGTCCAAGACAAGGTGGCTTCATTGGTGAATTCTACCAAACATTTGGGGAAGGATTAATACTGGTCTTTCTTAAACTCTTTCAAAAAACAGAAGAGGAGGGAACACTTCCAAACTCATTTTCCTGGGCTAGCATTACACTGATACCAAACTAGATAATCACACTACAAGAAGATTATAGTCTAAAATCCCTGATGAACATAAATGCAAAATTCCCCCCAAAATATTAGCAATCAAATTCAACAACTTAAAAAAAATCATATACCATATACCATCATCAAGTAGGATTTATTCCAGGGATGCAAGGATGGTTCAGTATCTGCAAATCAATCAATATGATGCACTACATTAACAAAATGAAGGGCAAAAAAAAAAAAAAAAACATATCTTCTCCATAGATTAAGAAGAAGCATTTGACAAAATTCAACATTTTTTCATGATAAAAAGTCTCAACAAACTGGGAACAAAGGAAATGTTCCTCAGCATAATAAAGGCTATATATGACAAGCCCACAGCTAATATCATACTCAGTAGTGAAAAGATGAAAGCTTTTTCTCCAAGATTTGGAACAAGGCAAGGATGCCCACTCTCATCATTTTATTCAACATAGTAGGAGAAGTCCTAGCCAGAGTCATCAGACAAGATAAAGAAATAAAAGGCATCCAAATTAAAAAGGAAGAAGTAATATTATCTCTGTTTGCAGATAACATTATATATGGAAAACCCTCAAGACTCCAGCAAATAACTGTTAGAACTAATAAATTCAGTAAAGTTGTAGAATATAAAATCAATATACAAAAAATCTGATCCATTACTATACGCTAACAAATAATGATCAGAAAGAGAACTAAGGAAGCAATTCCATTTATAATTGTATCAAAAATAATAAAATATTTAAGAATAAATTTAGCCAACAAGGTGGAAGTTCTATACACTGAAAACTATAAGATGTTGATGAAAGAAATTGAAGAAGACATAAATAAATGAAAATATACTTCATGTTCATGTACTGGAAGAATTAATAAAATGTACAACTATCCAGTGAAATTTACAGATTCAATGCAATTGCTATAAAAATTCTAATAGTTTTTTTCACAGAAAAGAGAATCCTAAGGTTGTAATAGATCCCACAGAAGACACTAAATTGTGAAAGCAAACTTGAGGAAGAACAGGCTAGAAGTATTGCACTTTCTCATTTCAAACCACATTCCAAAGCTATAGTAATTAAACATATGGTATTTTCATAAAACAGATACATAAATCAATGCAACAGAATAGAGAGACCAGAAATAAATCCATGTATTTATGGTCAATTAATTTATGATAAAGTATCCAGGAATATACAATGATTAAAGGGTAGTCTTTTCAATATACAGTGCTGGGAAAACCGGACAGCCACATGCAAAGAATAAAACTGGGCCACTAACTTGCACCATACACAAAAATTAATTAAAAATGGATTAAAGATTTGAATTAAATGGATTAAAAATGGGTTAAAGCAGGGGATCCCTGGGTGGCGCAGCGGTTTGGCGCCTGCCTTTGGCCCAGGGCGCGATCCTGGAGACCCGGGATCGAATCCCACGTCGGGCTCCCGGTGCATGGAGCCTGCTTCTCCCTCTGCCTGTGTCTCTGCCTCTCTCTCTCTCTGTGACTATCATAAATAAATAAAAATTAAAAAAAAAATGGGTTAAAGCAAAAATAAACAAGTAGGACTACATCAAACTATAAAACTTCTGTACAGTAAAAGAAACCATCAAGAAAATTAAAAGGCAACCTATAGAATGGGAGAAAATATTTGTAAACCACATATTTAATAAGGGGCTAATATCTATAATATACAAAGAGCTCCTACAACTCAATAGCAAAAAACCAGGTAAGTCGATTGAAAAGTGGTCAAAGGAACTGAATAGATATTTTTCCAAAGAAGACATACAACTAGCTAACAAATACACGAAGAGGTGCTCAACATCACTAATTATCAGAGAAATGCAAATCAAAATCTTAATGAGATATCACCAAACACCTCTTAGCATGGCTATTATCAAAAAGACAAGAGATGTCATATGTTGGCGAGGATATGGAGAAAAGGAAACACTTGGATACTGTTGGTGGAAATGTAAATTGGTGTAGCCCCTATGAAAAACACTATGGAGTTTCCTCAAAAGGTAATAATAAAACTACCGTATGACCTAGCAATCCCACTCCTAATGTACAAAGGAAATAAAACCATTATCTCAAGAGATAGCTCTACTCTCACATTTGTTGCAGCATTATTCACAATAACCAAAGTATGGAAACAATCTAATTGTCTGTTATTAGATGAATGGATAAAGTAATATATATAAAATAACATATAATACGAATATAGAAATGCAACTGTTACTAACAGAAAGAGAATATTATATAGAGAAGAATATTATATGTAACTTAGCCTTACAAGGAAGGAAAGCCTTTCATTTTTGACAACATGGATGAACCTGGAGTTTATTATACTAAGCAACGTAAGCCAGACAGAGAAACACAAATACTGCATGATATCATTTATATATGGAACAAAAGGAAGGAAGGAAGGAAGGAAGGAAGGAAGGAAGGAAGGAAGGAAGGAAGGAAGGAAGGAAGGAATGGAGGGAGGGAGGGAGGGAGGGAGGGAAAAACTTAACTATAGAAACAGAGAGTGAAAAAGTGGTTACCAGGAGCCAGAGTAGGGGACATAGCAGTAAAAGTGTACAAATTTTCAGTTTTGAGATGAATAGGACGTGAGAATCTAATGTAATAATGCTACCATTGACAGTATTGTGTAATTGTATTTAATTGTATTATTGAAATTTGCTAGGAGTAGAACATGAATGTTCTCACCAAAAAAAAGGGGGGGAGGATGTAAATATGTGAGATGATAGATATATGAATTAACCTGATAAGGAAAATCTTTTCACAATGTATGTGTATATCAAATCATTATGTTGTATACTTTGAATATCTTCCCTTATACCCTAGTAAGCCTGAGAAAAGAAAGGGAAAATAAAGTTAGGCCAGTGTTTCTCAACCTTCTTTTCATATCACTCCCTAACAAAACATTTTGGACATTTTTTTTCCGTATTACCCTTATCCCCTATGGAACTTTAATATCACAGATATTATTTACATTTGTTTATATTCTATGGCTCTTCAGAGGGTCATAAACCATTGTAATATCTAACAAAATGTTTTATGCCCCCAAGAACTGGTTTTTGCTAGTGGAGTGTACTGGCCTCTTTGCGAAGCTTAGCTTTCAATGTCATCGTAATTAGTGGAATACTAAAAAGAACACTCAATTTGTGGTCAGTTGAAGATGATGGAAGATTAGAACACTTAACTCTACCTTGTACTATCACTCTTATTTTAGCATAAGTATTCAATTTCCTTGAATGTCAAATTCTTCATGTATAAAATAGGGTAAGGTAAAATAATAAGCAGAGACAAGACAGAAAGTATATTATTTGCCTAACATCACAGAGTTGTTGTGAGAGCAACTTTTCCTGAGATAAGTTTATCAAGATGGGACTCACCAGAAGATTGCCTATCAGCATTTTCTTCACAAAACCAGTCTTAATACAATTAACATAGAAAGAACCTCACATGGTTGCATAGTAGTAATGGGATGTGGCAATAGGCTCTGCATTTCAGTTTAACAATCAGATAATAAGGGTCTTTCATGGAATTTGTTGAGATAAAAAGAAGTACTTATGTCTAATGGAGTAAAAAGTCACAAAAGGAAATTTTGGAATATTTTTTCTTTAGGAAATTTGAAAACAATATGAAACATTGTTTGACTTCAGGGAATTATTTGCAATCAAGGACTGAGAAAATTGATCTCTCTGATCCTCAGCTTCCTCATTTTCAGAAATAATACATATTTCTTAGGGTTTTTTGTGAACACTGAAGAATTAATGGCATTAAAGTATCGAGTTCATGGGATTACATGGTAATTATTATGTGGTAATTATGTGTAGAATTAAATTAAGTCGAATTTTACTTTCCATAGATAGCTTATGTTGCCTTATGAAGCCATAGGGGATACTATTTATTAATTCATTTATTCAAAAAATTCTTGATGCCATTTCTGTGTGCTGCATACACTGCCAGGTGTTGGGAAGATGGGAATATAGTACACATAGTCTGTGGTCTCATGTAGGTATGAGTCTCATTTCCTCACTGCTCAAGGTGTGCTCATCAACATCACCAGGGAGAATGTTAGAAAGAAGGAATCTCAGGCTCTACCCCAGACTTGCCGAATCAGAATCCACCTTCGAACAAGTTCTTCCACACAATCCATGTGCACATTACTATAGGAGAAGCACTGCTCTACTGAACTGTAAGTGGTGTTGGTGACATTTTACTCCATGTGATACCTAAAAGTGTCCTGGGAGTGTTCTTGCATTTAAGAAGCTGGTGAATCTGAGATACGGAACTGAAAATGTAGATATAACAAGCTACAAAGAGTCTGGTTTTAACCTCCTTAATTTAGCAGAAAAGAAATCAGGCCAAAGTATTAAAGAGAAATAATGATGGTAAAAGTAATAAAAGCAAGGGCACACATATTCTGGATTCTTTCTCTCATTCTCATTTCCTCATTTGTGCAGGATACGATGTAAGCTTTGACATTACCAACCCCAGCCTTGCTGTACTTAGGGGATTTACTGAATGAACAATGTGATAAAGGCACTTTTCACTGCTGGACATGGGAGGAGCTATGATTTCCTGAATGTGCTCATAGCCTGGGTCCTCTGAAAAGATTTTTTTGATGATGTGGATGAAGTCATAGAAAGAAAGCTCTTTCATTTACTAAGAACACAAATCTGGGAAGGTGTGACAGATGCTACCAGTTGTCCCCGAGTGCCTGTTCCTCATCCTTTTACTTAATAATAGAATTGTTCTTTTTATCTGGACACACAGCTCCCCAGAATAGAGATAGCATTGTTTTCAGCCTTTCTTGTAGGTAGTTATGGCCCGTGGCTACATTCTAACTAACGAATAAAAGATCCTAGAGGAAAAATTCTATGCTCTGTAAAAAGTCATTTCTCAAGGGTCTATAAACCAAAGTGTTATATGTAATGGCACTTTGGGGCGATCATCTTAAATAGACTGGAGACAAACTTCTTGACTCTTTCCTACTTGTTGGCTGGAGAGTGGATATGACAGCTGAATCTCTAGGCTTCATCTTGAACTATAAAGTTCAAGGATGATAAAACCAAGATGAAGGATGATAAAACAAAGGTAAAGGGACTGGGGTCCCGGATGATCACAGAGTCATCACTCCAATGCTGAAGTGTTTATCTATGGTCTTTGTTCACATAAGATAGGGCTGCATTTCTATGTTGTTAACATTAGTGTCATGTTATTCAAAGCCAAATCTAATCCCAGCTAATCCAGAGTGCTTGCTTATATACTAAACAATGAAATCAAGATTAAAAAGCTCTTGGCAGACTGAAATGATAGTCAAAACTGTTGTGACATAAAGTGTAATAAGATGGAACTGCCAACACTTAGAAAAATGTTTCCAAATATTAAATTGAAAAGAACTGGCTAAAGAGAAATTCATATATAAAAGACATGATTATGTGTTAGGGGAGGGAAGCAGGCAGACACAAAGTTGGTGTGGGTGAACAGTGTAATGAGGCTATTTAGAGCTAAGGCTGTTAGACTAAATTCAATTGTACAGACCAAGGGAGGTTAATACTTTCAATTTTCTGTGCTGACATAGCACTTTTGGGGTGTTATGTTCACTTCTGAGCCCCATATTGTTCACAGTGATAAACTACATAGGGTCTAAAGGCCAAACAGAATAGCATAGGGTCCGACAACCATGACAGTCAATGGAAGGGCCTGTGAAGAATTAGCCTGGAGAGAAGCAAGTGTAGGGAAATGTAGGGGAAAGGTAGCTTAAAATATTCAAAGAGCTGTCACATGGAAGACAGAGTATGACTGTTTATTTGCTTTTTTCCCAGAAGGCATACTTATGACCCATGAATGAAAGATACTAGAGGCAAAATTCTGTTCTGTAAAAGAAATAATTTCTCTCAATAACTAAAGCTGTCTTGAATGAGAATGCACTGCTTTGTGAGGTGTTAAGTTGGATCATTCTAGAATCATGAATGCTAGCCTTTATTTGGTGCAATCTATGAGCCCTTTGTATGTGTTATCTCATTAGTCCTCACAAACCTGTGAGGCAGATTCTATTTTTTCTCTCTGTCTTACAAATTTTATTTAATTTTACAAATTTGGAGGCTTAGAAAAATCAAGTAACCTACCCAACGTCATCTGGCTGGTGAAAGGCAGAGCCAGGCTCCAATGCTACCTTGCAACCCCCTCTTGTCCATTCATGGAAGTGGGCAGGCTGGGAGAAAGGGCAGCATGAGCTGGCAGTCCTATAAAATTCCTGAGTTAAGCCACATCTGGAAACGTCTCCATTTCTTTATCTTGAAAGTGTTTTCTTAACTTTAGTAGTAGTAATGAGACTCAGTGTGGTATGGCAGGAGAAAACTCCACTGGCTTTGTCTCAGACCTTGCTCAGAGGGGAAAAGGGGAAATCATGAAAAAGTAGGGGAATGGATCACAACATATAAATTTAAATCCTGACTCTTTTACTTTCTAGTTGTATAGTTTTGGACAAGGTATGTAATCTGTTTGAACCTTAGTTTCTTCATGAGTAAAATTCTAATGATTACAGGCAACTTGCAGGGTTGTTGTGATAGCTAAAAATCAAGGGATTAGCTCAGGGCCTATTGAAGAGCAGATGCTCAAAACTGATCATTCATTATCACTGACACCTGGCATGTACTGGTGCCAGTATTAGCTGCAGCTTGTGGTTAGAAAAATCAGATTCTGGGATTTCTCCAGGATTTAAAGGAGAAATTTAAGCTCCTTTAGACTATATTTTTAAAAAATTTTGTTCTAAAATTTTATTTATTTATTCATAAGAGACAGAGGCAGAGACACAGGCAGAGGGAGAAGCCGGCTCCCCTCAGGGAGCCCCATGTGGGACTCGATCCCAGGACCCCAGGAGATCATGCCCTGAGCTGAAGGCAGACACTTAACCACTGAGCCACCCAGGCATCTCTAGACTATATTATTTTTATAATGCCTTAATCGCTACTTGTCTAGAAATTTAGAACTTTATTCTTTCGGATGAAGCTACATTTCCCAGGTTCACCGAAAATTAGGGTTCTGCTTGTGATTCAGATTTTGTCTATCAGATGTGCTCGTGTAAGACTTGGATTAGTGAAGAAATAAGTGGGGGCAGGGACACAAAGCAAGGGGATGTGTTGGGGAAATAAACAAAATCTCCTGAACTCAGAAAACCTCTCCACAAAGTTCTAAAAGAGAGAAAACAGTTTTATTATTGAGTACACATAAGCCAGATGATGTGAATTACAATCCACTAAGAGATTGCAGACAGAAAGCAATCTTGCCCTTATATAGCCAAGCAGACATGACCTATGCCATACCTGTTCTCAAGATAGACAGTAACTAGTCCTTAAGAGGACTGCATAGCACCATTCATCACACATAGTTGATCCTAAATTCATCTGGTTATTGGGGCAGCTACCTGTGTTTGCCCATGGTCTTCATCCAAAAGGAAAGTATTCTCTTATATCATCATGACAGGATATAAGTTTGCAACTTGAAGCCAGGTACCAGCTGAAATTAGGATCCTCTCCTTCCATGGAAACTGGAAGATAGGGACACTATCTTCCTTGATGATTATATTTCAAGGAATTGGTTTCCAGGTCCTTGAGGAAAACTTCCAGGATTATAAAATTGGCTAGAGGGATATTTCGTTTTTAAAAAGAGTTACATATATTTTAAAGAAGCAGAGAAGTTAAACGTTTTCTAAAGCAAATGCTTTAAGAAAAGGGAGAAGTTTAAAAAAAAAGGGAGAAGTACTTCACTTTTTTCAATAAGAAAAGTTAAGTTTGTTGTTTTCTTATTTTAAATTTGCATTTGCCCTTATACAACTCATCATGCATACATGGCCTTGAAGTCAAGAGTTCAGGTGGTAGCTTCCCCATCCATCCTCTGATCCTAGTTAACAATTAAAGGAAATACATTTTTCCTATAGCATGACCAAGATGGCGGTCCAGTTGAGACTCCCTGACCTGCCAACCTCCTAATTATGATAGTTAGCAGTTCTCTGATGGGCCAGTGTTGATCTGCAGCATCCCAGATCTTGCTCCTCCCTTTCCAGTGAGTTTATATGCCCCTAACTCACTCTATTAAATCCCTTTCTTCTTAAGTACCTGGAGTACTGTCTGTTTTCTAAAACTGAACTCCATCTAATATAAAATCTAATGAAAATTATCATCTAAATGAGCCACAACTCTATTTTAGACAAAGTTTCTTTGACAGTATAAACAGAAAAAGTCTAGAATTTTATATGATTTTGCTAATGAAATAAATATTCAAACACGTGGAAAAACACCTATCACCTTTTGGTTGTTTTATGAATAGTATTAAACGGATAAGACTTGAGTGTGTTGTTTGGGAAACTTAAAAAGCACATTTCTTTGGCATAGATTTCTTTTTTCTTTTCTTTCCTTTTTCATCTTCAGATGATAAAAGAAATGCAGTTTTTGATTAAAGTTATCCAAAACATAATGCAATTTAAAAATAGAAGGGATGCGGCTAATCTGGGATGTTTCCATTCCCAAGTCTCAAGGAGCAATCCTTTTTCATATATTAGTTTTCAGTTCTTCCCATCCTTATCGATTTGTCAGTCCCTTATTAAGAGGTAAAGGCTAATTTTCTTCCCTTCAAATCTATGATGGCCTTGTCACTTGTATTGCCCAACAGAATGTGACAGAAATGACTGCAAAATTGATCTAGTCCTTAAGAAGCCTGGCAAATTCTGCTTTTGCTTTCTTGGAAGCCAGCCATTGTTAAAGAAGTGAGACTATTTTGCTGAAGAGAGGCCACTTGGAAAGAGCCCCAGGGATGTGAGATTGAAAGGTGATGAGGTTGATCAGCCAGTCTCACCCATTCCAACCACCCTCTGAGGTGCCAGATGTCTCTAGGAATTCACACCTACTGGCCCTTCCCTGGGAAGTGCTTCACTCTCTCTTTTCCAAACTAACTCCTACCCATCCTTTAAGACTCAGCTCAAGTATCACTAATTGTAGATCTCTCAGAGAAGTATGGAAATATGATCACTATAGGCCAATTCTTCTAGTCTGAGGGTAGAGTGGGAGAGATAAAAGAGGC
Organism: Canis lupus familiaris; assembly: GCF_011100685.1. Classification (NCBI taxonomy): domain Eukaryota; kingdom Metazoa; phylum Chordata; class Mammalia; order Carnivora; family Canidae; genus Canis; species Canis lupus. The sequence goes on from NC_049250.1 coordinate 29,100,719, forward strand.
TTCACTTGAAATATTGCAATCATTTTCTACATATCCATTATTTAGTAAATGATTACTAATTGCTTGTACTACTTGTACAAAATACTAATGCAACTCAATACTAGCAATTACGTAGGGATAAATATTTTATATTATCATGCAATGAATAGTATAAATAATTCAGTTAATATCCAAATTATCATATAATAATACAATTAAATATGCTATGTGTAAGTAGTGACTTTATGACAGTTATTATTACATATGGTACTTTACCTCTTACTAGTAATAGTTATTAGTGAATAATAGTAGTTATTGATGGATGAATCAAGTTCTAAATACTATAAGGCAATAAATAATATTTGGACAGTTAATCTTACCTTGTAATTGTACAAAATATTTATTTCCTAGAGCTCAAAGCCAAAACCTCATAGAAAATTCTCTTCAACTCTGAAATATCATACTTCCTTAGCAGTGCAGAGTTTCAGCCTCCACTGATTAGCCCCTGCAGTTCTGTGCTGGCATTCCTGTGCATGGGCTTAAAGGAGTTTCTGCTTACAGTGTCCAAGACTTTTGAAAAAGTCATATTAATAGTCAGTAAAGGAACATGAGTATGTTAATCCAGATTAGCCCACTCTACCGTGGTTTGTCACGGTGAAGAGATTAAATAATTACCATATAACTGATATAATATAGGAAGAGAGTTGCAGGAAAAACTGGAATATTGGCTCATGTAATCTTACTGGACTATTACTTGGTATCTCAGTGCCTTGTTTTCCAAACTGTAAACAGATAACCTGTCTCTAAATGATCGTGGTAATTAAAGAAATAATGACATATCAGTGTAGAATATTCCTGTTTCTGATTCTTCCTATCTGTACCTAATTACATGTGGGTGCTGTGCTCACCATGTGCACCTGCCAATCAGCAAACCTGATGGCCATAAAGATATGGGTGAGCTAATGGTACCATGGATCAGGTCCCTTTTCAGCACCTCCACAAATGTGTTCTCTCTCTCTCTCTTTTTAAAATCCTCTTACTCACTAAATAAGAGACAGTGATATTAGTATGGCATTTTGACTGCTACTAGCTTCCAAGAATTTTTCCGCCCCGAGTCAATAGAGAGCCCAGTAAATTTAGGTCTAATGGTAACTTTTCTCAGCACCTACTATTAACTAGGCTCTTTTGAGTTTTAAGGCTCAGAAAGCCCTTCAAACTAGGGAAGGTAAATTGGGAATAATTTAGGGCACCAGGAAAGAAAAAATATGGTTATATACCATGACAAATTAGGAATTACTCCTGGAGTGCAAGGATAGCTCTACATATAAAAATCGATCAATGTAACATACCACATCAAAAAAGGATGAAGGAAAAAAAGAACACATCACCATCTCAATTGTTGCAAATTTGACAAAATTTGACATGCCCTTTAATGATTAAAACACTCAACAATACAGGAATAGAAGGAACTGACTCAACATAATGAAGGCCATATGTGAAAAACCCACAGATAAAATACTCAATGGTAAAAGACTGGAAGCTTTTCCTCTAAGATCCAGAACAAGCCTAGGAAAAACAGAGAACATCTGATTTACAATCTAATGTTTGGTTTAGTAAATATTCATATAAATAATTAATAATACCAGTCTGTATTAGTAAAGATAAAGCACTGGCAAATCTTCAACTTCCAACGTACTAGCATCCCTAAGTAGGCATAAAATCCCTGTAGTGGCAACCAAGTGCAGGGTAGTGAGAGTGGTCCATTCTGAGTGCAGGCAATCATTGAGTGTATTGTCTGCAGAGAATTTGAAAATGATAATAAAATCAGCTACGTGGTCTGCTTTTGAAAATCACCATGTACAGGCAATTTGAACAGACTTCATGATAAAATATCCCTCCCTGAAAAACACTTTTGTTGTTCTAGGTTCTAAACAGTTGTGGTTATTAGGGAATTTTAATAATATATGTAAATTTTTAAATTAGCTCATTTTTATTACTTATCCCTTCATAAACATTGTATTCTGGGCAAGAGCTATTTGAAAAACTCAGTTATTACTTGGTCTCCTACACACATGCAGATTCAATTTGAGGGCAAGGTTATAATATTTTGAGCTAATTTGGGATACAGTTTCTCTCTCTACATATCCCTGAGTTTAAATCATGAAAAATGATGTAATTTTTCTTTTTTTATCTTAAAATCAAGGAAATGCAAATTAAAACTACAAGGAGATAACAGTAAACCCCACCAGAATATCTAGAATTTAAAATGACTTATAATGCCAAATGCTAACAAAGATGCAGAGCTTTGCTGGTGATCCACACTGCTTGGGGAAATTGTTTTGTATCTACAAAATTTGAACATAATCATACTCTATGACCCAGCAATTTCTTCTCCAAGCAAATATCCAACAGAAATGCACAGATACCCCAAAAGATAGTAACAAATGTTCAAAACAATGTCATTTGTAACTGCTTCGTACTAGAAACATTTCAAACTTCTCTAAGAGTTGACTGAATAAATCAATTGTGGTAGATTTATACAATGGAATAATACACAGTAATGAAGAAAAAACTGCTATACTCAGCAACTTGGATGAATCTCATAAATAATGTTGACCCATAGAGGCCTTAAACAGAATGATGCATAGTTTATAATTACACTTATATAAAATACAAAAACAGGAAAAATTCTTCTGGGGTATTAAAATTCAGGGCAATTCAGGCAGTTAAAATATGGCCTGGGAGGGACATGAAGATGTTTTCTGATGTTTTCAGAATGCTCGATTTCTTGACCTAGCTAGTGTTTGTGTGGGTATGTTCCCTTTGTGATAATTCAATAAACTGTAACTTCATGATTTCTATACCTTTCTGAATGGATAATTCAACAAAAATGTTTATTGAAAAAAAACATAGCCATGCATTAAGGTATAAATAAAAGGTGTCACAGGCATTGCATTTTGGGGATATGATTCTACAATCTGATGTGGGTGGGTTCATGGATGTAGCTGTACACATACAGATAGAATTTCCCTTAAGAAAATCTAAAACAGGGCAGCCCGGGTTGACCAGCGGTTTAGTGCTACCTTTGGCCCAGGGCCTGATCCTGGAGACCCGAGATTGAGTCCCGCGTCATGCTCCCTGCATGGAGCCTGCTTCTCCCTCTGCCTGTGTCTGCCTCTCTCTCTCTGTGTCTTTCATGAATAAATAAATAAATAAATCTAAAAAAAAAAAAAGAAAATCTAAAACAAAGAAATCTACATTTACAAGACAAATAAACCAAGAGGAATATTATTTGTGTAGTATTAAATGCATCTTTTAAGAAACAATTCTTTTATTGTGCATGAAAATGTAATGTGATTTTCAGATACTTTATTCCAATCCTCAGAAAGAAATCTATTATGTAATTTTTAAAGTAAATTAAGTGTTCTACCTTATACCTCACCTCTCTATTTTTTTTACTGGCATATTTATTTTATGAGACTCTAATGGTGCATCATCATCATCATCTTTAGTATCATCATCATCATTATCCCACTGCATTTTCATCATGCCTAACAGTAACAAAGAGCTTTCTCTGATTGCACAACAAGACTTAGAGGTTAGGAAGGCAAGTATCAGACTCACATTCTACATTAGCAAACAGGCTTGGACTGGCTAAAAATTTTTTTCATATCCCACTGCTTATATGAGGTGAAATTGCACCCTAGTCTGAAATTGCACCTTATTAGCTCGTAATCTATTAAGTTGCTTGATTTCAAACCACAGAGACCATCTCTAGTCATTTTAAGTTGGGGATGGGGGAGAGGCGGAAAGAAGGAAGGAAGGAAGGAAGGAAGGAAGGAAGGAAGGAAGGAAGGAAGGAAGGAAGGAAGGAAGGGAGGAAGGAAGGAAGGAGGAAGGGAGGAAATAAGGGGGGGAAAACGAAAAAAGAAAAGAAAGCCAGAATATGTTGGAAGCGTATCAGAGATTCAAGTATTAACAAGAGGCTAAAGCACCCGTCTTGGAAAACTGGCATTCCAGCCAGCTCCAAAGTCTTGGCAGCAGGAATCATGATGCAGAAACCATCTGGCCTTTGTATTGCTGCTGGGATGACTCTGAAATCCAAAAAGATTCCAGCTCAGGATTCCACATCCCAGGAAGGAGGCTCAATGGGCTATTTTGGTTTTATGCCTACTTCCTGAATATTGTAAGGGACCAGGAGGGATTTGAATTCCTTCATTTCAGAGAGGAGGCAATCAGCATTGGGGAATTTCCCAAAAGGGATATTAGAGTTAAGAACTTCCTCTAATAGGACAATAGGGTGCTGATGATGATCAAAGTGAAAAGGAGTCTGAGGAATAATGCACGTAAGACACTAGGTTATAATTCACTTGACTCCACTGACATCCAAGGTTGCTTTCTAGACTGAGCTGATTCTCAGTTTTTAAGTAGTGAAAAACAACATAAGTATGCACGTCAATTATTTTCAAGATTTAACAGGGTAAAAAAACAAATAGAACAACCATAACAGAAAAGCTAATGGATAGCTAAGAGAATATAAAATAACAATAATTCAGTGGCTATTGGGTACTTACCTGAAGAATACAAAAACACTAAATCAAAAAGATATATGTGCCCCTATGTTTATTGCAACATTATTTACAATAGCCAAGATATGGAAGCAAGTGTACACCATAGATCAATGGATAAAGATGTGATATATATATATATATATATATATATATATATATATATATTACTCAGCCATGATAAAGGATGAGATCTTGCCATTTGTGACAACATGGATGGACCAAGAGTATTATGCTAAGCGGAACAAGTCAGAGAAAGATAAATACCATATGATTTTTTCATATGTGGAATATCTAAAAAAAAACCCAAACAAATGAATAAGCAAACAAAAAGTAGAATCAGACATGTAGACACACAGAGCAAGAGAGCTTGGGGATGGGCAAATTAGATGCAGAGGATTGAGAGATACAGGCTTCCAAGTTATGGAATGAGTAAGTCACAGAATAAAAGGTGTAATATAGAAAATACAGTCCGTGATATTGTGATACCGTTGTATGGTGACAGATGGTAGCTACACTTGTGATGAGCACAGCATAGCATATAGAGATGTTGAATCACTACATTATGTCTAATGTAACCTTGTGTGCTAACTATATATACTCAAAAAAATTAAAAACAAAACAAAATAATGCAGTGGCAACCAGAGAGGTCAAGACTGCTGCCAGTGTGGTAGCTGCAACAGTTTAGGAAAACAACTGGAATTTTAAAAGCATGTATTTGCTTGTTTCTATTTAGGGCTGGGAATATGTGAGTCTTCAACCTAATTTTTAGTATGATCAATATAGTTTTTAATATAATCATGGTTGAGATCATCATGTATATTGTTTTGCTAGGGCTGCTGCGACAAAGTACTACTAATTAAGTGACTTAAACCACAGAAAAGTATTCTCTCACAGTTCTGGAGACTATAAGTCCAAGATCAGGTTGGCAGGGTTGGTTCCTTTCTAGGGCTCAGAGAGAGAATCTGTCCCTTGCTGCTTCTCTCCCAGCTTCGCTGCCAGCTTGACTGGCAATCTTTGGCATCGCATGACTTGTAGATGTCTCATGGGATCTCTGCCTTCATGTTCAGAATGAAGGAAGTTGGTTTGATGGTGTTCTCTATGTGTGCATGTGTGTTTCTGCATCCAAATTTCCTCTTTATGTAAGTACATAAGTCTAATGACTTTATTTTAATTTGTCTTTGAAAGATCCTATTTCCATATAAGGTCATTTTCTGAGGTACTAAGGGTTAGGGTTTAAATGTATCTTTTAGGGGGACATATCAACCCTTTGCTATCAAGAATAATACTTCATACTTTGTAATATCTTTTTCTGGGGACCAAAAAGCATGTTCAACACTGTTTCGTATTTTGGAATAGCTTGGTTTCTGAGAAGGTCAATTGTTCTCCTAGGCTCAAAGGACAATATCAAGGCTGTTGATACTATGTCCTGAGGCTTGACCTTTGTTAATTCTGTTAAGTTCTTAGTGTCATGTTTATTGCAAAATACAAAGTTCTTTCATGGAAAAGTATTGGTTTTGTCACATGATATTTAACACCTTTATTTGTGTGTGTTTCACAAAAAAAAAAAAAAAAAAAACTCAACTAATTAAAATTTTTTGTTATATTTATTTTTGTTTGGTTTATTTTGTTTAATTTGAATTCAATTAATTAACATATAACGCATTATTAGTTTCAGAGGTAGAGGTCAGTGGTTCATCAGTCTTCTATAATATCCAGTGCTTATTACGTCATGTGCCTACTTAACATCTATCACCCAATTACCTCATCTCCTCCCCTCCAGGGACCCTGTTTGTTTCCTATGATTAAGAGTCTCTTATGGTTTGTCTCCCTCTCTGATTTTGTCTTGTTTTATTTTTCCCTCTCTTCCCCTATGATCCTCTCTTTTGTTTCTTAAATTCCACATATGAGTGAGATAATATGATAATTGTTTTTCTCTGATTCACTTATTTCGCTTATCATAATACCATCTACTTCCATCCACATTGTTGCAAATGACAAGATTTAATTTTTTGATGTCAGTTGAGTAGTATTCCGTTGAATATATATATATATATACACCATATCTTCTTTATCCATTCATCTGCCAATGGACATCTGGGCTCTTTCCATAGTTTTAATTTCTTTATCTTATTTAGAGATTTCATTTCTTCTATTTTATTTCATTTTTTAACTTATTTTTTATTGATGTTCAATTTGCAAACATATAGAATAACAGCCAGTGCTCATCCCATCAAGCGCCCCCCTCAGTACCCGTCACCCTGTCACCCCCACCCCCTGCCCACCTCCCTTTCTACCACTCCTTGTTCATTTCCCACAGTTAGGAGTCTCTCATGTTCTGTCCTGAGAAAGGGAGACAGAACATTTCTTCTATTTTAATCTCCGTTTTCCAAAGCTTCTTGAGGATTTTTCTATTGTTAATAATTTTTTGGCCCTTAAATATGATATTCCTGGTAGGAAAGATTCATAAGTTTGGAATTTCACAATGATAATTAACATGTATTAAACCATTATTGTGTGCAGGAACAGCGTAAGATCTTTATATAGATTATCTCACTTAATTCTCAAATTAGTCTCACTTTACAAATGAAGAAGCTGAGGCTTTGGAAGATTCTATGAAAGTCAAGGTCTGTAGCTACTAATAGTGCAAGAGAATGTGGACTCAGGCTGATTCTAAAGTCCAGCTGTCATCGTTCTACAGGACTGCTAATTAAACAGTTTCAGTAAATTAAGATTGCCCCCAAATTTGCCTTTCAGTTCCTTACTCACAAAGGAGCAAGTTTTATTTATAACCAGAAATTATCTGAAATGCTTGCTGGGTAGTAACAGCAAGATTGCAATCAACTGTTGTGCATATCTTCTGGAAAAGAGCTCGAGGAAAGGAAAGGCGGGTGGGGAAAGAAGGATGGAGGGAGTCTATCATGTCACTGGGAAGTTTTTCACCAGATACAGGACAGCTCTCGAGAGCATTCCTTTCCCCTTTTCTCTGTATACTCAGGAGGGATAGGAGGAATTTTCCTCTTGGAGAGAAGTCCGAATGCCAGGCCCAGTGACATGATAGTCAGAACAAATAAGATATGGGGTAGATAAAATACTGTGTCAGAGGAATATTCATTAGATACAATCACTTTAATGTAAAATGGACTATTTTTTTCTTTGGGCCCAGATTAGCACATCTCTAGATTGTTTCATATAAGACATCCAGTGCTGGGATCCCTGGGTGGCGCAGCGGTTTGGCGCCTGCCTTTGGCCCAGGGCGCGATCCTGGAGACCCGGGATCGAATCCCACGTCGGGCTCCCGGTGCATGGAGCCTGCTTCTCCCTCTGCCTGTGTCTCTGCCTCTCTCTCTCTCTCTCTCTCTCTCTCTCTATGTGACTATCATAAATAAATAAAATTAAAAAAAATATTAAAAAAAAAAAAGACATTCAGTGCTGAGAGATAAATTTGTCTCTTCCCTATAACTGCATCACTTTCAACTTCTATTGATTTAAAGGGGGAAGATATGACTCCCTCAAATAATCTGTTATCTTCTATAGTTGGTAATGGATGAAAAAAATGAAACTGAATTCTTTTCTTTCCAAAGTCTGGAGAGAGGATTGAGAGGGAAGGCAGGATATGGTTAAGTATCCTTAGGCAAGCTTCAGCTCTGGAGTATGCTCCAGGCCTTACTCAGGAAATATGACACATCAGGAATGCACGAGAATGCAAGAAGAAATTAATCTTGCCATCAGGAACACTGTGCATTTAGAAATTCTCTATTTCAAAAAGCATCAGCTTACAAGAGGCCTGGCCACTTTCTTAATTATCTTTGCAACACAGCACATACTTTCCCTCTTCTTCTAAAGGGAATGTGATTTGCTCTTTCTCTCTCTTTCTCCCTGACTGTGCAAATACTATGGTCTTCAGCAGATGGGCTTGAGAGCTATACAAAAAAAAAAAAAGTCCTTTATGATCTTTCAAACTTATTCTTTTTCTCCTGGAATGTGCTGAGGTGTCCACGGCTGCCTGCCATGTCAGATAGTAAAAGTGGTGTGATGATGACCACGTTGGATGGTGAATGGAGGATTCCCGACACCAGGTACTGGCCAGCCAACAGGACATGGGCTTGTCCCATGGCAGCAGAAAGTTGCTCTGTAGGCCAATAGCAAGGCTGTGAAATGGCCTGATCCAAATAGGAGCCAGTCCTGACTGCACCCCAGAGTTGCCTAGCCAGCCAGCCCAGTGAGGCAGAAAGCCACCCTCATTGCTGACACCGCAGAGCGGCTCTCACAAAGCGCTGCCTGTTGGCTCTGGACACAGACCTCCCACACCTACAGATAAAAACAGAGAGAGATTAACATGCATTAGAAACTAAGCAAATAACTTAAGGGGTAATTTTTTTAAATGCCTGTATATCTAGATCCTGACCTCCTTTTATTCAATTTTAAGATATGCCAATACGGCACCTTGTGATACGTTTAGTCCTGTGCAATGTGTGCTAACAGCTCCCGGCCTCTGTGGCACTCAGGGTCTGCATCTTATTTAGCTGTCAATTGGTTAGCAGGAAATAGGCCAAATAATTTTATGTGGAGTTGGGGGTTGTGGCTCTACTGACCAGGGAGAGCATTATGGACAGGTGTTCACAAACTGAATCCATGGTTTCTTCCTTTACACCTGACACCCTTGGCAATATTATTTTTTTTTAAGATTTTATTTATTTATTCATGAGAGATGCAGAGAGAGGCAGAGACATAGGGAAGGGGTGAAGCAGGCTCCCCACAGGACTCCGGGATCAAGACCTGAGCCAAAGGCAGATGCTCAACCACTGAGCCAACCAGGCACCCCCCTTGGTGACACGATGCAAGACTAAAGCAGGAAGTACCCTCGTAACAATAGGCAAATAGATAGACTGTGGCCTCATAGTGTTTCTTATGAATTGAAATGAAATGAAATGAAATGAAAAATGAAGTAAGGTCATTTTTACATCTTTAATTTGGAAATGCCTCTATAATCTATTAGGCTCCCTGAAAAGTATGACACATTGATGTCCTGATATCTAAAAGCAAGCACTTTGCAATTAGATACAAAGTGCTGAATACTTGCGGAGTATCATCAACGTTCAATAAGTGCTGTTGAATTTTCCAACAGATCCTTTATTATCTTCACATTCCGGCTTTACATTTATTCCAAAAGTAACAAAGAAAGAAGAAAAAAACACCCGAGACTGAATGTTTGGGTTGCTCTCATTTCATACTTCTGAACTCAAACTATTGGAATAATGGCCTTTGCTGTGAGTGTTGTTAATAGGTGAGCAAAGTTAATGTTGAGGCTCCCACATTCTCCCTTGGGAATACGGCATTTAGACCATTATTCTCACGTTAACCAGCTAGTTCAAATCTCTTTGGAAGCCAGTTCAATAGAAATAATCTCAAAAGAGTAATATTCAGAAAATGATGCTCCCTCTACCTTGGGAAAGGACAGTGCTTTGAGTAGCCCAAAGAGCTGCTCTTGTATTGTCCCTTTCCCCCCAGGGTTAATGTTTAGATTGAGGAACCACATTACTCCCCAGAGGATGGTGCAGAAAGCAACACGAGGACGTGTTGGGACAGGGAAGCTTACACTGAAGTATGAGTGGGCAAATGTTGGTCACATGCTGTTTTCTCTGTCCCGGCTCCTAACTCTCTGATCCCTGGTGGGAAGACAGTCTCTCTAGCTCCATTTTTGTTGTTGTTGTTTTAACCACTGGAAAAGGCTTCTCCCTTATGAGTTTGCACGTGGCATCTCAAAAACAACCAGTTGTAGGTTCTGAGTATTCTCAAAGAGTAAGCATTCTGGTCGCTTCTTCTGTGAGCAGATATTCCCAATAATTTCACCATTCTCTAGACTCACTTGATAGAGATCCTAAATACTGGGGAATCTCCTGTAGAGAGTATGTAAACTCTTCGAGAGGAGTGGCACAGTCACAGCCTTTGGTACACATTACTCAACACAGTTGGCCTTGGGCTTGGCAGGGACTGGGATATTGCTGTCGGATTGGGAAATGCTGCATATATGCAGTAAGTGCCAAGGAGCTTTCCCAAGGAGTCCCTGTTTCTAGGTTAGAGATTATAACTAAGTACCTAAAGCGAAGGCTGAAAAGACACAAGGGAAATACGCTTCCAGGAAATTTTTAGAGAACAATTCTCGACAAACTCCTATCAGAGTAGCTATTAAATTCATAATGGTTTCATCAAAAATCTCATCTCTGGCACCATGTATTTCAGAAATGTAACTGCCTGAGCAGAATCAGCTGCCTGAGAACTCGGCAGCGATTTTTTTTTTTTTTTGTACTTTGCTCCCAACTATAAGAATTTGCCATTGTTAGTAATTATAAACGATAAGACATCATAAAATTGGAGCAATTATAAGAAATGACCCAAAAGCCAGTTTTCATGTTGTCAGAATAAACAAAGAAATGTTAAAGCTCAGTCTTATCTGCGTGTTAGTAAGAAAGTCAGTGATGGAAACAGAAGTTCAAACGGCTCAGTTAAAACAGTAAACCACAAGCACTCAATCTTGTACAACATGTATAACTCAACTCCAGTGTTTCACTTCTTACTCTGAGATCAGGTTTCTTAAAGGAAGTGTGGCCAGTTCAGATATACCAAGGGTAAGAAAGAAAGTTATCCCAGGGAGGGGGGTGGTTTTTATAGGTCAGAGGGTTGCTACCATTATTATTAAGCATTCTGCTACTTATCAAACCTTGTTCCTTGAGCTTTGCATATCTGATTTTACATACTCATCTCAGTAATCCTGTAAAATTGGTATAATTATCTCCATATTTCAGATGCCTACCATGGAGGGAGTTAGGTAAATTTTGCAAAGTCTCACGGACGGTAAATGCCTTTGGAGAGTCCCAGACCATTCTGATTCCAGATCCGAGAAAGCACGCTTCTGTTGCCCCTCCTCTAGGTGAATGTCAAAGGTACTCAAAAAAAGGGGAAGTGAGAACCCAGTAGGGCTGCCCGGCAGGGGCAGTAAGATTTACCTCCATTCATTCACACTTGCTCCCTTGGGAGGGGTTCTGTGATTCTGAGTTTTGTGTTTCAGCTTCAGCCTTTCACCCTTCACTCTCCTGCTCACCACACAGATCTCTGTCCTGGGAAGGACACTGCACTACGTTCAGAAAAGTATATCTATATCATTAGTAACTATCTGCACATTTTTCTAAAAGTTGTTAAGCCATTGCTTTTAAACATGGTAAAGTCATTTTATTTAATTTTATTGATTTTATTATGTTTTGGTAAGTCAGTAAATTTGGTTCCTTGTCACTCTCCAGCTAGGAGACAGCGGCTTCCTTCCTAATGTTGGGCTGATTTTCTGGAAATTCCTCCAGAATTCCTGTCCCTGAGGATGACATGGCAGAGACAAGGGACACAAAGAGGCATTCCATCAGGTGGCTGGGAGGAGAGGGTCTAATTTCCCACAGTCCAGCAGGCTCTGAATAGTCTCAGTATTTAGGAGGATCTTTAGGATGCTTCCCAGTAATGCAGCTGGAACTCCTTCCTCTGCAAGCCATTCAGAAGGAGGCAGAATTTAAAAGCATTTAAATCACTGACTTTCCTTTTCTTACAGGGGTCGGAGATGAATATGCTGAGAAGTAACAGTTTTAAAAAGAATGGTTTAGCAACTTTTTTTTTTTTTTTTTTTGAGGAGAGAGAGTGTGCATGAGCAGGGGGAGGGGCAGAGGGACAGGAAGAGGCAGGTAATCTCAAGTAGATTCCTGTGCCTTAACCTCACCATCCTGAGATCATATTCTGTGCTGAAATGAAGAGTTGGACCCTCAACTAACAGAGCTACCCAGGTGCCCCAGGAATGGCTTAACCACTTTTAGAAAAATGTCCAAGTATAGTTATGATGATTAAGTATATTTTTCTGAACACAGTTAATATTCAGCATTTCAAGTGGAAAAATTTCAGTTTATATTGATTTTTGTTTCAAAATTTTATTTTTTTATTTTTTTGCTTTTTTGTTTTTTTTTAAATAATAAATTTATTTTTTATTGGTGTTCAATTTGCCAACATACAGAATAACACCCAGTGCCCATCCCGTCAAGTGTCCCCCTCAGTGCCTGTCACCCATTCACCCCCACCCCCTGCCCTCCTCCCCCTCCACCACCCCTAGTTCATTTCCCAGAGTTAGGAGTCTTCATGTTCTGTCTCCCTTTCTGATATTTCCTACCCATTTCTTCTCCCTTCCCTTCTATTCCCTTTCATTATTATTTATATTCCCCAAATGAATGAGACCATATAATGTTTGTCCTTCTCCGATTGACTTATTTCACTCAGCATAATACCCTCCAGTTCCATCCACATCTGGAGATCCCTGGGTGGCTCAGTGGTTCAGCGCCTGCCTTTGGCCCAGAGCATGATCCTGGAGTCCCAGGATCAAGTCCCATGTCGGGCTCCCTGCTTGGAGCCTGCTTCTGCCTGTGTCTCTGCCTCTCTCTCTGTGTCTATCATGAATAAATAAATAAAATCTTTAAAAAATTTTTTAAACATCTTGTTGAATTCCCATATTGTACACCTGAAACTAATGTAACACTGTATGTTAACGATATTGGACTTAAAATTTTTTTAAATTTAAAATACCATTTTCAGTTTGCTAATATTTTAGCATCTAAATGTTAACATTCTTCAGATTTCTAACTAGTTTTCTTATCCTCCCTTTATAATTTTACACTATGATTAAATATCAAATTAAATATCAAATTACTCACAAATCATCCAATCCATTAAAGTGTTCCCTTCTAAATATCCTTGCTTCCTTCCTGTTGATTTTTGAAGTTTCATATTTTTGAATCGAAATTTTCTACAAACTCCTACCCAACTTTCTGTTGCTGAGATTCTTATTACAAACCAAAATGTCAGCATTTTATCTCTATCCTATCTCTGATAGGATTCTTGGCTAATTTTGATTTATTTCATATCATCTTTAAACTAAATTTAAAATTTTAATTTAATGAAAATTCAACTTAACTCTAATTGTGAATCAATTTTAATTAAAATTAGAATTTTCTGTTTTAAAATTTAAATTAAACTAAAAATTACTTGCAAAAAATGTAAATGAAGGTTGACGTGTCATTTGAGGAATTGGAAAAATAATACTAAATGTTCTTAAATATTTGAAAAATAGTCAATACTAAATGCCAAGATTGTTGATGGAAAAAGTAGTTGATATTGGTACTTTGTGAATTTGGGATTTGCTAGCATTTTAGCAATCAGTTAGGATTATTTTATCAGGTGGCCAGCCAAGTTTGGTTTAACCAATATACCAAAGAATATATTTGGTTATATGTAATCAAAATCAAATATTTTTATTTAAATTGGTAAAAACTGCAGTTTTTAAATTTTGGTCATTCTACAAATTGATTATTTAAAGAACAAATTTTTAATAGGTATGCCTGCCTTCATCTTTAAGACCCTGTAGTTAAAAATACAAACAAGAACATCCATAATAATGGCAACATTTATTGTAAATAGACAGTAGCCAGCACTGTGCCAAATACTCTGCAGTAGTTATCTTCCTTTGCCCCAAACAACTTTTTGAATTAGGCATTATTATTATATTTTATGCAGAAGGGATCCAGAGGTTCAAAAAGGTTAGTCGCATAAATTGCTCAAAGGAGGCAGGATTAGGACTACTTTTCTCAGAGGCCAGGTTACAAAACTGTGAAATGCAAGATGGAAACCATCCACCTCTGCCCTAGATCTGCAAAGTGGAGATGAGGAAAGAAGTTGCTTGCACTTCACTGCCTAAAGAGAAAGAGCCCAGCATCTTCACAGATGCAGCATTTGGGGCAAATCATAAGTGGGCTGCGAAGATTTCCAGCCAGTTGTTTAGGGAGTAGGAGTGACATTAGAAGGGACACAGGTGGGTCTGGTCCAGGCATCCAGCTGGCAGCAGGGCTAGACATTGGCATCTCCTGGCGATGGCTGCAGCCCCACAGCAAACACAGTCAGCTGACTGCTGGCCCCTGGCTCCACAGCACAGAGCTCCATTCCCCGCCATAAGGCCATTACGTCTATTGGATACAAAGGAACAGGCTGTTGCTCCTAAGTGCAGCCTACAACTAGTTGCTCTCTGAATAATGCCAATCAGCCCTGCATGGCTGGCAGGAAAGTAAGAAAGTCTTATAACCTCAAAGCATAAAACTGAAGGGCATGTGCAAGTCTAGTTCCAGGGATCCAGCTATAGGGGTCATCAGACAAGAGGGATGTGCATGGAACGGTTTTGACTGTCATCTAGCCAGCTTTTGTTTGGGGAGATTGGGCTGAGATGTATGTGGGTTAACCTGTTGTGTGAGCCTTAGCTCATTATTAATACCAGCTAGCAAATACCAATCCTCCTCCTCTTTCCGTCACCTCCTGTAACTTTCACAGTGATTATCCTGAATTTTTCTACTGTAGTGACAGATCTGGCATAACCAGAGACTGTTACTTGCCATACATTCACACCACCTCCTCTTTCCCACTGCAGCTTTGGGAAGAACAGGGCTTGAGAAGGAAGAGAAAGGGAACGGGAAAGATTTCCCTTTCTTTCTGCTTGGGATGACATGATACCATATCTATCAGATTATTTTTCTTTTCCTTTTTTTTTTTTTTTTTCAATTTTTATTTATTTATGATAGTCACAGATAGAGAGAGAGAGAGAGGCAGAGACACAGGCAGAGGGAGAAGCAGGCTCCATGCACCGGGAGCCCGACGTGGGATTCGATCCCGGGTCTCCAGGATCGCGCCCTGGGCCAAAGGCAGGCGCCAAACCGCTGCGCCACCCAGGGATCCCCTATTTTTCTTTTCCAATCCCTCATCTCATATATCCTTCTCAGATTGAATGTCTCTAGTTAGTGAGATGGCAAGTTTATATATATATATACTATACATTAGTTTATTTTTTAAAATTTACAATTTAGTGGTTTTTAATACATTCACAAAGTTATACAGCCATCACTGCTATCTAAAAACAGAACATTACCACAACTTGAAAAAGAAATTCTGTTATTGTAAATTTGCATTTTCCTCCCTTCCTGAGCCCCACTAATCTATTTTCTGTTGCTATAGATTTGCCTATTCTGGACATTTCATAAAAATAGAATCACAACGTATGACCTTTTGTATCTGGCTTCTTTTATTTAGCATGATGTTTTCTATGTTGTAGCCTGTCGGTACTTCATTCTTTTGGATAGCTAAATAATATCCCACTGTATGAACCCACAATGTACAATATTTATCCATTCATCAATTGATGGAAATTTCAGTTGTGTCCACTTCTGGCTACTATGAATACTGCTGCTATAATCATTCATTGGGGTTGAATGGACATGATTTCATTTCTCTTGGGTAACACCTAGGAGTGGAATTGTTGGGTCATATGGTGCTCCGTATTTAAATTTCTGAGGAATTACAAAATTGTTTTCCCCAGTGGCTGCACCATTTTGCATTCCCACTAGTGAAGGTACATAGTGCAGCCAATAATACATTAATGACAGGTAAAGACAAGTAAGCTATTGAAACTAGAAATGCACAATGTCACTAGTGTTTTATTTAAAAATGAGAAAAATACTATAGTTAGGGATGCCTGGGTGGCTCAGCAGTTGAGTGTCTGCCTTCCGCTCAGGGCATGATCCCGGAGTTCCGGGATCGAGTCCTACATCGGGCTCCCTGCAGGGAGCCTGCTTCTCCCTCTGACTATGTCTCTGCCTTCTTTCTGTGTCTCTCATGAATAAATAAATAATATTCTTTAAAAAAATACTATAGTTAGTGACTACAAGGCCAAAAATGAGATGGTGTTGCTTAAAAGAAGATGTAAGAAAACATTTCAATAAATTGCACGTAATTAAAAAAAAATAAATTGCACGTAATTGTGCAAAGTGTGACTTATACAGGCAACAGTAAGCTAGGACATGCAAGAAAAAAAACTAGAAGAAAGGATATCCTGAAATAGTCAAGGAAGCTTCAACTATCAACCTGAGAGATGACAATAGGGGGTTGCAAGGAAGAGAGAGTTTACATGCTTGCTAACTATTTTTGTTTTGTCAAAATTCCTTGGGTGAATAAAGGAAATCTACATAAATGATGGTGATCTCTGATCCACTTAGGAAATGGAAAACAATGTCCAAAGGTAAGAGTTGGACAGATCCAAATTGATTCAGAAGTGTTGGAAAATTCCATCACCATCTGAATATTTACCCTCTCTAAGATGACAGCAGAACATCTACTGCTAACATTTAGTCAGTGGAACACTGAATTGGAATGATTTAATCAAATACATTACTCAAATTTTTATCCCATATCCAGAGAGAGCAGCCTTTCACAGGTTTTTTATTCATAGATAGATTCACCTGGAAAAGAAATAGTCTCCGAGGTAACTATGAAGACATTTACTTTGATTAGAATTACTTATTTTGGTAGCTCTGGGGCACTAGTCTTAGCTCTCAGGATATTCTGCATAAAGTCCCCAGAAGTTCATAGGAATTCATACATTAAGTCAGACATATGATCATCCAGAAAGGATTATGCCCCCGGTTAAGACCACAGGGATGGTTTGTGGGATGACAATGGAGCTTCTGGCTCTCAACCATGAAGATTAGGAACAACTTAGAAATCTTTCTAGTTACCTTCAGAGCTCTGTTTTGGATCTGTCACACCAGCTTTATATAAGCCTTTTATAAAATTGATTTTCCACCCATATTTGTTGAGATTAGATTTCACTACATGTTAGGATCCTGGAATACCAATGGCTTAATTTCTTTCATGTAAAGTTCAGAGGTGTGCAATACAGGTTGATCCATGGTGTGCCCACTGATCAGGGACTCAGCCTTATCCCAGCTCACCAGGTTACCTTTGCTGTGTGTGCCCTTATCAGTAGGTTTGGACATCACATCTGGGTTCCAGGAAGCAGCAAGGAGGAAGGGATGAAGCATAGCAACAGGTGTGCCCAAGCTCATTATAAGGAGTATTAGAGAAGCTGTCAAAGGAAACTTCCACTTATATATCATTGATCAAAACATAATCATAAGCATATGGCCACCCCAAACAAGGGAGGCTGGGAAATGCAGTTTTAATATCCTAAACCATTTGCCCAGCAAAAAGACGGAGGTGTCCATTTTTGGTAATTTATCCCAGCAATCATGAAATAAAGGGAGGACAAATACTGGGGCACATTACAGTATTTGTCATTGCCACATTTTGGAAAGTAAAGTATTAGTCTGTGTTGTGTAATATAATTCTTCCTCCTAATTTCCCTACATTTAAGCTTCAGTGTCATCTAACTGACTTCATATTGGTTAAGAAGTAACTTAAAGATCCCTGAGGGCTCTGGCTGTGGAAATGGAAATGAGATAGGAGGGCACTAAATAGCATTAACTCCGTGTAATGAGGTTCGCTCTCAGTATCACACTATTATTTTTGAACGGTTGTGCTTGAGTGTTCTTCCTCTGATTATCAACTTTAGTTATTTATTTTTAAACAAATTACCAAATCTAACTACTCGCAAATCATCCTTCCACACTGATTCCCAAACTTTGTTGTCTAGTTTATATGACAGTCATCTCTACATCACTATTAATACTTTGGCTACTGTCCTCTGGACCTTCTGAAGCATAGATGTTTCTTTTTTGGTAGATGTTAGAACCCAGTGAAAAAGCCTTGGCTCAGTGGAGGAGAGAGAGAACGAGAGACACACTTTGGATAATTAAAATTCATCAATGGTTGGGCCAACTTACAGATCATTAAAAGGACATATCCTCTATGGCCAAAGAGATGGAAATAGATAGTGTTATTTAAAATGTGGGAAGATAGCTAGTAATCCTGTATAGTATGTTTTAAAGTTGTTAAGAGACTAGATCTTAAAAGTTCTCATCACAGGAAAAAAAAGTATGTATGGTGGCAGATATTAATTAACAATGTACTATGGTGATCACTTTGCAATATATACACATATCAAATTACTATGTTGTACATCCAAGACTAATATAATGTTACATATCAATTATATATATCAAAAAGAAATGAAATGAAAGTGGGAATATAATTATAGGAAATTTGATAGTGAGACGTCATAAAGGTTGAAAGGAAATCTTGCTTCAGGTGCCAGTTAAAGTAGGCCACCAAGTTAAAGAAAAGAAAAATAATCCATTTAAAATATGTAAGTGTAATAAAGATAGGTATTTTAGGAAGAGAATTATCCTTCAAAATTATCCATCCAAATCCTTGTATTCTATGGATGAGGTTCCTGAGATTCAGGGAAGTGAGCTGGAAACACTCATGAAATTAATTACAAACCTCTTGGGGGAAAAATGTCAGTTTTTGGCATTATTGAATAATAGTTGCTTATCAATATAAGATTTGGTCAGATTCTCACAAAGAGATATAAATAATTTACAATGATGTAAATTATTGATAAATGGGAAAAGTTATGAATGTAAATCTTGGAGCAGATCCCTAAACTCCTAAAAATAAGGGGATAGAATTATTCATAAAAATGACAGAGTTCAGAAGATGAAATTAACATTTAAATATAATATTGTCTTATTTGTGCATTCAAAAGAGCCAGTCAGTATTTAAGCATGGCTATCTGACTCCTTACATTTAAAAGTAAAACAAGACAAAAGCAAACTTTACTCTCATTACTTATTTCCTACACTTTCAGTTTCCCATAGTTTGATGGGCAAGATATCAATTTGGGGGGTAAAATCTAATGAGGAAACTCATCAACCTGGCCATCAGGACAGCTATAGCTAACATTATAGGCTGTATCTGGTCCCATTTATTTCTCCACTAGTTGCTTCTTTTCAATATATTCTTCAAACAAGCATTTTAAAAGTATTTCCTCTGCTTCTTGCTTTGACTGGGTGCTGAAGGAAAGAATCACTATGATCTACTTAACAAACAGACCACAGAAAATTTAACCATGAAACTAAAATAATTGCTGACTTTTTATCATTTCTGCATCTTCTACAAAATGC
Source organism: Canis lupus familiaris (assembly GCF_011100685.1). Classification (NCBI taxonomy): domain Eukaryota; kingdom Metazoa; phylum Chordata; class Mammalia; order Carnivora; family Canidae; genus Canis; species Canis lupus. The sequence continues at coordinate 29,120,250 of NC_049250.1, forward strand.
GGAGAAAGTCAATACTAATTTCTGTCATTGCTTTTTATCCCTGGCCGATGTGCTCAGAAGACTTAAGCCCGTGCACTAAAGAAGTAGTTCCTGGTTCTTTTGAAAGGCACTTCTGTCAATTTTGCTGCTTTGGATATTGATCTGACCTTTAAATTCCTAAATTGAAATGGAAGCCTTTATGAAGAGTTATTATTATAAGATGATATTAAGACATAATAGCCTTTAAAATGTATTACTACTTTCTTAACAAATGTTACCAGGATGGGAAAATAAATGAAGAAACAAACAAAAAAATTAGAACACAAAGCATTCTGTAGGATTTGTGGTTGGTTTGTTCATTCTTTCTCTTTCATTCCATTTTTTCCTTCCTTCTTTCCTTCCTTCTTTCCTTCCTTCCTTCCTTCCTTCTTTCCTTCCTTCTTTCCTTCCTTCCTTCTTAGGAATTAATTACTGAAAATCTGTTACTTAATGATTTCATAATATTAGTACATGCTCTGGCAATATCTCAAATGCTTGGGAGAATTAACATAGGAACAGGCTGGCAGCCTGCTGAACTCATTTAAAAGACAGCAAATGCTATAGGGGGGGAAAAAAAAACCCAAAATGAGTGCTAGCTGGTTTTTAAAGTAAAATATCTTACTTAGTTGAAGACTGGCATCAATTGAACTAATTCTTCAATACAGAAGGGTCATCTTTATGCTGTTAAATCCAGAGAGAAAAGTTGAGTTATATTATTTTTGCAATAGTTCTGTGGAGAGGTGGCTTATTTCACTTTGTCTTGAGATCTTTTGTCACAGAATCATCATGAGAACTCAGACATAATTAAAATCCAGTCTGTTACACATAGATGAAAAAAATCACACAATCTCTAGAATCAACTAGATTTGTGGTACAGTGTCTCATCATAAGCATCCTGGACCCAGAACCTTCCCATTCACTTTGGGGAAAGCCTTCTCAGCTGGCTTGCTCATTGACTATATACACAAAAATGCAAGAAATGTGACTTTCCTGGTGGATGGGTTCATTATCTCCTCTAAACTCGTTCTCCCCCACTGACTGTTCTAACAGGTGTTTTTGTCTTTATTATTTATAAATGAGGTTTTATGGCGTCATAGAGTCTCTCTCTCTTCCTCTCTCTGGAGCCTAATAGGGAATTATCAAATCATATTGTTTCAGGTCTCAGAGATGTTTCTCCTTGAGCTAATTTGCTTCTTCCTCAACTGTGCCTTTATACAAAAGAAGAAACAGCCTAGAGAGTCTCAGACTGAAATTGCTTCCCTGTAAGACTTCCAGGGCAACCTTTTTAATATGAAAAAATACGAACCTTTTGGCTGAAGTTTGCTATCACTGATAAACAGGATTTTTCCTTTTTCCTTTGTGGGGGTTGCCTCCTCAGATAAATCTTTCTTTATTGTATTGGTTTTAATGCCTAATTTTTGTTTGCATTTTTTCTCTCTAAAAAGTAATAAATAATGATAAATGCTTCAAGTGCTATAAAGTATATATAGTTAGTTTTCTTCTATCCTCTGAGATCTGCTCCTGTAGCTCATGCCCTGAGAAGGATGTGTTTGAAGCTTCCTATCACATGGAAAAAAAATAATTCCATTTTTTAGGGTGCCTGGGTGGCTCAGTTACTTAAGCATCAGACTCTTGATATCATCTCAAGTCTTGACCTCAGAGTCTCATGAGTTCAAGCCCTGCATTGGGTTCCATGTGGGTCCCTGGAGCAGCATGGAGCCTAAAAAAGGACAACTCTGTGATCTCTACCCCCTTTCTTTACTTTGTTTTTCCTTCCTGCTCCCGGCACATACCCTCTGCTCCAGCTATACCTGCTATGTAATTTCTTTCTTTTTAAAACTTTATTGAAATATCATTGACATATAAAAATTAAAGATATTTAAGGTGTGCAGCTTGATTTTTTTTCAAGGAAGTTCTATACTCGACATGGGGCTTGAACTCACAACCTTGAGATCAAGAGTCCCATGCCAGCCAGGTGCTCCTCCTACTTCTGTAGGCATTGTAAAAAGATTGCCACAATCAAGCTAAATAATTACCATCACCTCTACATAGTAACTATTCTGTGTGTGTGATGAGGGGGTGGTGATTTAATTTAAGATCTACCATCTTAGCAAATTTCAAGTGTATAATACAGTACTATTAACTATGGTCACTATGCTGTACATTAGATCTCCAGTACTCTTTCATCTTACATAACTGGAACTTGGTACTCTTTGACCAATATCTCCTCCTTTCTTTCGCCCCTGGCAACAGCCATTCTACCATCTGCTTCCATGAATTTGACTATTTTAGATTCCACATATAAGTGAGATCATGCAGTTCTTGTCTTTCTGTGCTGGCTTACTTTACTTAACACAATGCTATCCAGTTTCTAGATGAGTTCTGGGTTGTTGCTTCTGGGTACTCTGCCCTTTGGGTCATTGCTCTGGTGATCCCCTCTGGTGGGATCCTGCAAAACTTACTCAGCCTTCCAGGCCCTGCTCGGGTTATCATTACTACTTCCTGGTATTCACCTCACATTTTTGTCTCCACTAATAAATTATAAGTTTTAAGAGAGAGGAAGTTGCAAAACCTTGAGTCTAGACTCAGCTTAGCCATTAATAAGTATGTGTCCCAGAGAAAAACACTAAGCCTCTAAGCACCCCCATTTTCTCAACTGCTACATTTTTTGGGTGTCATCCTTGGGCAGGGGCCATGCTAATCGTCTCTGTATCATCCCAGTGATAGTATATGTGCTGCCAAATGGAGCACTCATCTGCTATATATTTTTTTAAACAAGTAGCCAAGTGTTAAAAGACTGGAGAAGAAAGCAGAAACTCATGCTGCCTCTGTGTTCTTTTTTTTTTTTTTTCTTTCTTTTTAAGATTTTATTTATTCATGAGAGGCAGAGAGAGAGAGAGAGAGAGAGGCAGAGACACAGGCAGAGGGAGAAGCAGGCTCCATGCACCGGGAGCCCGACGTGGGATTCGATCCCGGGTCTCCAGGATCACGCCCTGGGCCAAAGGCAGGCGCCAAACCGCTGCGCCACCCAGGGATCCCTGCCTCTGTGTTCTTAAAGTAGGGAGACATATTCTCTCTCCTCTAAATAAATGAAAATAAATATTTCAAGTAAATATTATGATTGTCTCCTAAGAAATATTAGCTCAGTGGAAAACAGAATATGTTTATTGAAGTATATGAGCTTAACACTAGGAATTATAAATCCAAATGATTAATATGAAATCTCAAGTTTCATGGAATGTTTAATTAATGAAAGACTTTCCATTCAAGCAGATAACTTGTAGGTTGGTTGAATTCGTGAACTTTTATCAGTAGTCTTTCAAGTTAAAAAAAATCCTTTAAGATTTTTTAAAGTATTGTTTATAACATAAGCTATGTCTTATGCATTCTCAAGGAGGGATTATAAGAAGCTTGTGACCTTGTTTGAACAGTTAAAATACTCAGGACATAATCACCAAGATGCCTTTTTAGGAAAGAATTTCATTTAAATCCAGTTAAAGTAGACTTTAATATTCATAAGAGGATAGAATTATTATCTGGATAAATCTATCACGCAGAATATTGTGGCAAGAATTAAAACCCAAGAGAATAATATTTTAATGGAAAAATTTCCTTTAGAAACTGGAAATAAAAATAGGAATAATTTAATCTTTCAGGTCATAAAAATGAACTTATAAAAATCTCAGATGACAAATGTTAAGGTACATTCACAGAACAAGAGGAAATAAAAAAAATCATTGAAGTTTTTTATGAAAATAACTTAAAATTTGAAAACTATGGTTCACCAAAATTCATCAAAATGATAAAAACAACCTTTGCAGATAAATTTTTTTTTTTAACTTTTATTTATTTATGATAGGCACACAGTGAGAGAGAGAGAGGCAGAGACACAGGCAGAGGGAGAAGCAGGCTCCATGCACCGGGAGCCTGACGTGGGATTCGATCCCCGATATCCAGGACCGCGCCCTGGGCCAAAGGCAGGCGCCAAACAGCTGCGCCACCCAGGGATCCCTGCAGATAAATTTCTAAAGAAGAAATGGAAAACATACAAAAGCTGCTTTTGTTCCTTCAAATGTTTTCCCAGGGGAATTCCATAAAACCTTCAGAGAATATAAATTCCAATATTATTTACATTATTTTAGATCATAGAAAAAAAGAAGTCCCTAAGTATATTTTATGAAGCAAATACAACATTTGATATTATAGACTGTTAAGTCATCATTTGATAGATTCAAGGAGAGACAGCATATGATTATCATCAATAATCCTGGGGGAAAAAAGCACTGAGCCAGCAGCATGTTTTACAGAAAAAACTCAAGCATTCCACTGACATCAGGAAAAATTAAATAATGTTCACTATCATGTTACAGTGTAACATTGGGCTAAAATATTGACCATTAAGCTTTTAAGAAAGTACAAAGAAATTAGAGTTTCAGATATTAAAAGGAGATGAGAGAGAGAGAGAGAGAGAGAGAGAGAGAGAGCATTTGCAGGGGAAGGGGCAAAGGGAGAAGCAGATTCTTTGCTGAGCAGGAAGCCCAACCAACATGGGGTTTGACCAGGACCCTGAGATCATGACCTGACCTGAAGGCAGAGGTTAGCCACCCAGGAGCCCCTCCCCAGTTCATTGTGAAAAATGAACATACCTCAGGCATGTATCAAGACAAAGTATTCCAATGTAAATAGTGTTTAAATGTAAAAAATAAAACCATAAAAATACAATATAAAAACTTGAGTAAACTCCTATAAAGCAGAAAGGCCTTTCTAATTATAGACTCAAACCCATAAACCATAAAATGAAAGGCTATAATATTCAACCACATTTTAAAAATTACTTCTGCATGAGGTAAAATATTACAAACAAATATAAAAGACAAGTGATAAACTGGGAAAAATTACTTGTAACTCACATTACAAAGGAAAGGCTCACCTTCCTCTTACATAAAAATATCCTTTCATATAAAAATATGAAAAAATAAGTAAAGGGTTGAGCAGACAGTTCAGCATAGGCAATATAAATTTAACTTTTAGATTTGTAAAAAGATGCTCATCTGCACTCATTATAAAAAGAATGCCAATTCAAACATCATCACACTTGTGGTTTTAAAACATGGCCCCAGAATAATCTAGCACTCCTCCCATGAGCAGGTGCACTTTCCCTTGAATTTGATGTTTGTTATTTTCTGACCACCAACTCTAGCCCATGTGAGAAATATAGCAGACTATATAGGAGAGGTGTTGCTGTGATGGTTTGGTAGTTTGTACTACCTGGCTCTTTCTCTGAGAACCCAACCACCATGCTGTGAGGAAGCACAAGCCCCCCAGTGGACAGGAACCAACAGCTAGTACCAAATTGCCAGTCATGTGAATATGCTAACTTGAAAGAGACCCTTCAGCTTTAGTTGAGCTGTCCCAGCTAACACTGCATGAAGAAGAGATGAATTGTCTTTATTAAGTTTTGCTGAGATTGAAGATTTATGAGCATAGTAAACGATTGTTTCATTTTAAGCCATTAAAGTCTAATTTAGGGTGGTCTTCTGAAATTGTTAAGGAAGAAGTAAAACTTTCATTATTTGAAGATGACATGATACCTATATAGAAAACCCTAAAGACTCCACCAAAAAACTACTAGAACTGATACATGAATTCAGTAAAGTTACAGGATACAAAATCAATATACAGAAATATGTTGTGTTCTATATGCTAATAACGAATTAGCAGAAAGATAAATTAAGAGAATAATCCCATATACAATTTCATTGAAAATAATAAAATACCTAGGAATAAACCTAATCAAGGAGGTGAAAGACTTGTGCTCTGAAACTACAAAACTATAAAGCTATAATGATGAAAGAAATTGAAGATGATACAAACAAATGGGAATATATTCCATGCTCATGGATTGGAAGAATAAACATTGTTAAACTGTCCATACTACCCAAGGCAATCGACAGATTCAATGCAATCCCTATCAAAATACCAACAGCATTTTTCACAGAACTAGAATAAATAATCCTAAAATTTGTGTGGAAACACAAAAGACCCCAAATAACCACACCAATCTTGAAAAAGAAGAACAAAACTGGAAATATCACAACCCTAGATTTTGAGATATACTATAAAGCTATAGTAATCAAAACAGTATCCTACTGACCCATACTAGACACAGAATAGGGAGCCTAGAAATAAACCCATGAATATATGGTCAGTTAATCTTTGACAAGAGGCAAGAATATGCAATATGAAGAAAAAAAAACAGTTTCTTTAACAAATGGTGTTGGGAAAACTAAACAGCTACATGCAAAAGATTGAAACTGGACCACTTTCTTAAACCATATACAAAAATAAACTCAAAATGGATGAAAGACTGAAATGTTAGAACTGAAACCATAAAAATCCTAGAAGAGAATAGAGACAGTAACATCTCTGACATTGGCTGTAACGACATTTTTTCTGAGTGTGTTTCCTAAGGCAAGGGAAATAAAAATTAAAATAAACTATTGGGACTACATCAAAATAAAAAGCTTCTGCACAGCCAAGGAAACAACAAAACAAAAAGGCAACCTACAAATGGGAGAAGAAATTTGCAAATGGCATATCTGATAAGGGATTATCACCCAAAATATATAAAGAACTTATATAACACCACACCCAAAAAAACAAATAATCCAATTTAAAGATGGGCAGAAGACATGAACAGATGTTTCTTCAAAGAAGACATACTGATGGCCAGCAGACACATGAAAAGATGCTCAACGTCATTCATCATCAGGGAAATGCAAATCAAAACTACAATGAGATATCACCTCACACCTATCAGAATAGCTAACCTCAAAAACACAAGAAACAACAGTGTTGGTAAGAATGTGGAGATAAAAGAACTCTGGTGCACTGCTGGTGGGCATGCAAACCAGTGTAGCCCCTGTGGACACTAGTATGGAGCTTGCTCAAAAAAAAAAAATTAAAAATAGAATTATCCAATGATCCAGTAAATTCCACTACTGGGTATTTACCAAAGAATGCAAAAGCATTAATTTGAAAAGATATATGCATCTCTATGTTTATTGCAGTATTATTTACAATAGCTAAATTATGGAAGAAACCCAAGTGTACTGTCCATCGATAGGTAAATGGATAAGGAAGATGGGCATGTATATGTGTGTCTGCATTTACATATATGTATGTATATGTTTATATATATACACGCAAAATATTACTTAGTCATAAAAAAGGAATGAAATCTTGCCATTTCCAATGACATGGATGGATCTAGAGGATATGATGCTAAGTGAAATAAATCAGTCAGAGAAAGACAAATTCATAATTTCACTCATATGTGGAATTTAAGAAGCAAAGAAAGAAAAAAAAGAGGGACACCTGGGTGGCTTAGTGAGTGGTTGAGTGTCTGCCTTTGGCTCAGGGCATGATCCTGGGGCCCAGGATCGAGTCTCACATCAGGCTCCTGCATGAAACCTGCTTCTCCTCTCCCTCTGCCTGTGTCTCTGCTTCTCTCTCTCTCTCTCTCTCTCTCTCTCTGTCTCTCATGAATAAATAAAATCTTTAGAAAAATAAAAAAAAAAAAGAGAGACAAACCAAAAAACAGACCCTTAAATACAGAGAATAAAATGATGGTTGCCACAGGGGAGATGGGTAGGAGGATGGGCAAAGTAGGTGATGGGGACTAAGAACACACCTACCGTGAGGCCCTGGTGCCTCAGTTGGTTAAGCATCTACCTTCACTTGGGGTCATGATCTCAGGGTCCTGGGGCCTCAGGCTTCCTGCTCAGTGGGGAATCTGCTTCTCCCTCTCACTCTACCCCTCCCCTTGCTTGTACTCTTTCTCTCTTTCTCTCTCTCTCTCTCATGCATGTATGCATGCACTCTCTCTCTCAAATAAATAAATAAAATCTTTTTAAAAATTCACTTACTGTCATGAGAACTGAGCAATACATAGAACTGCTGAATCACTATATTGTACACTTGAAACTAATATAACACAGTATGTTAACTATACTGGAATTAAAATAAAAATATGTTTTAAAAAAGAGAGAACAGGTTACAGTTGTCAGAATAAAATTATATCTCATATTGAAAAAAATACTTAATTTTTCTTGCATATTATTTTATCATCCAGACGTTAGACATGAAAATACCTATTGTTCACTTCTTCTTTGGGAGAGCATTATGGGGATAAAATAAAATAACAAATGTGAAGGTGCCATGGGAACAAGTAAATACAAAGTATTATCACAGCAATTGTAAATATAAGAGTAAAAGAAAGCATGGCTCTGCTGGAAGATATCAGCCTGAGAACATGCACTTACAGTAAAAATGATGGAGTAAGAATACCTGCCAACATGGGATGTAGAGAGATTTTTAAGAAAATAGGAAGGAGGCGAGGAGTGGGAAATGATGAAGGGGAGAAGGCAGCACTAGGTAACAGACTCAAAATAGACCCAGAAAGGTTGCTGATCAGCCCCACATAGCTCTGGACTATCTCAGGGTTTGGACATTCCCCGTACGTCATTTCCACTCCAGGATTGAAGTACTCTTCTCCAAAGACAGTGTTCTCCAAATGAAGTCCACCTCATTCAGGCGCTTAAGTATCTGTGGTGTAATGACCAGCATTTGCCCAGTCATCTCACAACTAAATCTGATCATTGACAAGCCACATCCACATACCGAGACCTTTCAGTCAGCTTTCAGTCAGCTTTCTGTCGCCTCATGTAAAAAAAGAAGAAAAAAGATGACTGTTGAAGAAATAGAAATAATACAGGGAATATAAAAGAAATAAAAAAGAAAAAAGCCCTCACTAGTATCCTTAGCATATTTTGGCAAAAATTCATCCTTTAAAAAGAAAGAAGGAAAGAAAAAGAAGAAAATGCTAATAATTATTCAAGAAACAAGAAAGACCCTTTGAAATTTTTTTTCCACATGCAGTTTGATCCACAAAAACCAATGGATCAGTAGAAATTCAAACTGAAAAATTTGAAAAAATATTCTAGAAAGTATTATAAAAGGATTAAGAGTTGTGAAATAGAAGTGGAAAATTCAGTTACAGAATATCAATACGTGAAAGCCAACAAACAACTAATGAAAACTCCACAAAGAGAGAATACTAATATTCAAAGAAGAAATTACCAGAGAACGAGAGTAGAGCTCTCCTTTCTTTCCCTGCTGTCCTTCTCTCCATTACTTGTTCTGTTATCCCATTATAACTCCTAATCATAAACTTGAAACTCACCAGTGATGTTTTTGTTAAAGGGTTTTATGTACTTCTGAAGAAAAACACTAGAGCAATTTGCATTGAATCAAATTCTTGGAATCTCTTGTCCTAGTTTGTACTGGAATATTTAGGGAAGTCCAGGGGTATCTCCAGAACAGCAAAGCTTTTCAGAGTGGGTTTTGTCTCCTGAAAGGAGACATTTAGTGATGACTTTATGCGATGGAGATTCTGGAATGATGAAAGTGGAGTAGAGACACCCAAGAACTTTATGTCCCCGTCCAGCCTCATGAGTCCCCTGTTTGGACCTATGGGTGTCAGCCATCAACCTAATACCATTCAAGGCAGAGGGAAAGACATAAACATATTTTGCAAAACAGTATGGCAGTGGCAGTGTGACCAATCATCTAGGTGTGCCTGGGACTATCACACTTAACACTGAAAATCCTACATCCTGGGAAGCCTCTCAGTCCCAAAATCACTGGGATAGTTGGTGACATTATGTTTAGGATGTCTAGTGTAAGCCAACTGCCTGGAATAAAATCCCAGTTCCACCATTTACAAGCTGTGTGACATTTACAATTGTCAAAATTGCTTAATCCCACCTTTTCTTAATTGTCTTATATGGAAATAGGGATAACATTAGTACCTAACTGCTGGGTTTGTGGTAATAAATAACTCGGAACATGTAAAGAACTCAAAATGGTGCCTCGCCTGTGGCAGGCACTCAATAAATATCACCTAATAGCATTCAATAAATATTTTTAATAACAAAACCAGTAGCAATGTTACTATTTTCAAGTGGAAAATAGTCATGTACTTTTTATGTGTGCCAAAGTAGACAGAGTTGTGTAAATAATATGTTTTTGGAGATTGATAAGGACAAATAGGACCAGTGGGTGTTTTGAGATGTCAGCTGAATCAAAATCAATTATTTTCATGGTTAATCCTACAACCTCTTCAGGAACAGCTGTCAGGAAAAGCAGCAGCCTTTATTCATTTGAGCTATAGACAAAGCTTTCATCAGTAGGTGATATTAAAACCATAAAAATGAAAATGACTTTCATATCTGATTTTAAGCTGTGAGGGCATGTTCATGCTGATGAAATTGGAATGGACATCAGGTATTTACTGTTGTCAGGAAAAATAAAATATGGAATGCAGTGACATAGGGCCAGGTATCACTGAGTTTGAATTGTTCCAGTATTTATCTTTTTGTTAGTAGGTATATTCATAGTCTTCCTAAAGTTGAGGGTTGTAAAAAATGTACTGTAGGCATATAATTTTTTTTTGTTGGTTTTGTTTCTTTGCTATTCAACATCTGAACATCCTTCCTCTCTTTTGGTAATCCCCAGTGTGGGCATTGGTCCCAATCTCGATATGAAGAGGCTAACCACTGTCTCCTCCCTCTCTGTTGTAGCAATGACAGCAATTATTAACCATTAGCCTACGTGCATCAAGATGACACAGAAGGCTTCTTTCACACAGAAGTAGATTGCTGGGCCCCACCTTCTGGGGGTTTGAGAATTTACATTTCTAGCAAGTTCCCAGTTGATATCTGTGTGGCCAATTAGGGATCACACTTGAAGAACCAGTGAGCTAGAATGTGAACACATGAGTTAAGTCATGCAAAGAGAGGCATCTGATTGGGACTTGAGACAATAATATCAACACAAAGTCAACTGTGAAATTTTCTGTGACTAGAGCAGGCATATCAGGAATCCAGCTCTGGCAACACCAAGGGCTCAACAGGCAGATATCAGAGTGGATAAGAAAATAGTTCTTGTGAGTGACCTTGGGTGTCTCGCCTTCCTTGATTCTTGCCTGTTTTCTAATTCTTTCTGTCAATTCTGTGAGCTATCCTGTCCTCTCAGTGAATTCTCCTTCTAGGTAAGTTCAGCAGAAACAAGTTCATCTAGAAATACTGCCTGAAAAAGCAAGACTGTCAATGAGCAACAGGGATTTGAACTACTGTCAACCAGGGAAAGTGATAATTGACTATAACTGAATAAGTGCAGTGATAGAAGAATGCTCTGAGCACTACATGAGCACAGAGGAGATGATTTGACCCAACTAAACGCTGTGTAATTGTGGGATGGAAAGTGGGAGAAGAGCATATTTGGAGAGAGTGTTCAAGACAGGAAATAGGATAAAACTGGAGACATAAGTAGGAATGAAGTATTAGAAAACTCTGTGTGTCCTACAAAGTGAATTTAGACATTATTTGGCAATATTTAACATCAACATTTCCCAAATTTCTCTAGAATCTCTAGATCTCTGAATCACTGAAGATTCTAGGGTTGGGACATATTTAATCAAAATGTTTTATGGATTCTTATGATCAAGCATGCTCAAGAAATGTTGCCACAGATAATGAGAATCATTCAAGAATTTTCAGTATGGAAGTAACATGGCTTTCTAGACTATTCTCTAATAGTATGAAGAAATAGCCTTGAGGAGTAGAAGATGGGAAACAGGAAGACCAATTAGAATGTTGTCCCAGTTACTGGGACAAGAAACGAGATGGGTCTCAACAAATGCTGTCCTAAAAAGGAAAAGGATTTAAAACATATTAGAGGGAACAGGCCTTGTTGGGATAATATTCAGCAGATGATGGGATTCAGGGAGAAAGAAAGAAAGAGAGAGAGAGAAAGAGAGAGGTGTATCAGGACTACTCCCAGGACTTGGATTTAGGTCATGGATTGACACATATATGTTGTTTTTTAAATGTTGGAGGTAAAACTAAGAAGCAAGGCAGAGCAGGGGAGAAAGGCAGGGGCCAGAAAAGACATTAGTTTTTTTTTTGTTTTTTGTTTTTTTTTTTCTGGTAATAATAATGGTTTGTAGAAGGGGAGAGTGCTGGGATCCTAGATACATGAATATTGTTGCATAGACTTGTGCATCAAGTCTGTGGGGGATGTGTGTGTGTGTATATGTGGTGGGGCAGACATTTCCTAGTGTGAGTTCACAACACAATCCAAAGTTTCCTTTAACACAGTCTCAGACTAGGACAAAAGGGTGCTCAGAGTCTGTCCTTTATAGTAATGGTGCAGTCAAGAAAAGAAGTGGGAGATGCAGTAGCAGTGAAAAGTTCAGATTTGGGAGAAGACACCATTGTGTGTGGAGCGTAGAAGGGTGACGATGTCGCTGAAGGCCCCAGGGAAAGACTGGCCTGAGCGCTTGACCCCACCACAAGATTTGTTGGCGCTATGTGGCTTACTATGTGACACAGTGTGAATCATCCGACTTTCAGTCCCCTGATCTGTTGAAAATTATAAAGGAGATAGTGATTATATTGTAATAAATCATAAATTAGGATAAAAGAATTTGCATACACAATAAAATAGAGCATTCTTGTTGAAAGGGCCACAGGGTTGCCATATATGACGTACAAAATAATGCTCATCAGTATTTCTACAGGAATTTAAGATCGCCCTTCTAAGCATTGCTCTTCATTTCATATTGTTTTATTCATAGCACTGATTTGGTGCTGATGCATGTAAATTATTTTCCCTTAAAAGCTTTTAATTCAAGAGACTCAAACTTCTTTCTAAAGTCCAAACCAGAAAAGTTAATAACTGGGTGCTAGTTAACTTAGTGTTATTTTATCTCGGATATAAATAAATATTATCCAGGGACTAGCAAAAACACTACAGGCCTACTTTTGCAGGGCTATGTCTCCTTTGACCTTCAAAATCTTTCAGAGCAGATTTTATCCTTCAACATTTGGTACTCATACAGCTACAATGTGTTAAACAGTAAAATATGAGCACTGTACATAGATTGTACTTTTTAATGCTCACAACACATCCTTTTCAGGTTATTATTATGATTATTCCAATTTTACAAATGAGGAAATGGTGATGCCAATTTTACAAATTGTGTGGGCCAATGCCACGCAGTTAACTACATTTTATAACCAGCTTTCAAATCCTCGTCTGATATCTACCAAGAGAAAGAAAAAAATAATAATCTGAGAAGATTTGCATGCATATCTTCCTGGTCACCAGCTCACTACATAGCTTATTATGTGGCCATAAGGAATGCTCCTCATTCCAGATATTAGCTATAACGTTACGAAGAATTCCTTTCATAAAGCTAGAAAGGACTCGAAAGAAGAATGTTTTCTAAATCAGCTATTATATATTTGCTACAAAAAGGGGTATTGATACACGTCCATTTCCTATTGCCATCAAATCTTAAGTCCCCTGCTTGGAATTGTAAGTAATTCCTGTGTTTTGACATTTCTGACTGTGAGAAAGCAATGAAGTGAGCACCTGGCTCCCAGATCCAGATGCTTCTTTTCTCCTGCGTACTTCCACCATCTTCCTTCACTCAACGCACACCCGGCCTCCTGTGCTTCCGACAGACACACTTGCCATCACCTCAATACACTTTTTTTTTTTTTTACCTCAATATACTTAAAGCAGGTTTACTCCTTTCAATTCATTCTTCATAGTTCTGCCAATGTCTCCCCCTCCCCCTTCCCCCAAATGTTAATTTGGTCATCTTTTACTTCTCCTTGGAAATCTTCAGCAGCAATTTATTGCTGAAAGTTTAAACTCTTTAACATGACTTGATAGTAATAGATTAACCTATCAACTGAGAAATATTTACAATTGTTCCATATCTTGGTTTCTCTTAAAACATTCCTACGAGGGGATCCCTGGGTGGCGCAGCGGTTTGGCGCCTGCCTTTGGCCCAGGGCGCGATCCTGGAGACCCGGGATCGAATCCCACGTCGGGCTCCCGGTGCATGGAGCCTGCTTCTCCCTCTGCCTGTGTCTCTGCCTCTCTCTCTCTCTCTCTCTGTGACTATCATAAATAAATAAATAAAAATAAATAAATAAATAAATAACTAAAAAAAAATTCCTACAAGGAAGATAGATGTCAAATGTTCTCCCTAATTGTAAATTGGAGAACAGAGGTGAACTGCTTTCCAAATAGATCCAGAAATTCGATGATAGGAACAAAGGCAGATTATATTTCTTAGTCCCTTGTTTTGCCTCAAAAACAGATTTTTTAGTCATTTTTTTATCATTTTGACAAATATTCTCACATATGCCACATATACCCATATGCAAACTCATAGCATGTCTAATTGGTGGTTTTTTATAGAGTCCCATTTCTATACTACTCATGAAAACCTCTCAGAGTGAGAGGTAATGTCCAGGATAAAAGTGCAAACTTTATAGATACATAGGTGGATTTCTCTCTATCCTCTGACACCTATAATTGTGAGACTCTGAGGCAAATTGTTTAACCTCTTCAAGGTTTAATTTTCTTATCTTTAAAATAAATATAATAAACATAGATCTTAAAGATTTAATGAGAATGCAATGAGATGTTTGTAAAGTTCTTAGCACATTTGACACATAAAAAGTGTTCAATAAATGGTCATCTTAAAATTGTGTTGTTTTAGTTTATTTAGAAATTTCTTGTCAAGAGGTACGAGTTCTACTTTAGTAATAGATTTATTATTACACAACCTCCTAGTAGATCATGACATAGCTGTGTGTGATGGTACCACTTTCTACACAGTTAAAAGTTTCATCTTTAAAAGAATTAAGTGATTAGGGGTATTATATGAGTTAGTTCATGTAGTCTGGCCTCCTCCAGACCCAGGACAGCCCAGACAAGAGGTGCAGGGCACAGTAAGGATGTAGTATGGCCCTTCTGCTATAAAGAAGCTAAAATTGCTAAAAATAGAAATGTGGAATCAACTTTGAGGGTGAATCAGTGCACTGAGTGATTCCTTTTCAGTAAAGCTTTTGAAAAGAACCTACTTTTTTTTTTTTTTTATTAGGACTTCATTCTGGGGTTAATAAATAAACAAGCTTCTAGGAAATTCTTGCATTTTCTTATGTAGTTACTGAAATGTCATGGATTCTGGAATTAGTACGAACAATACGCAAGACTGTTAATAGTCAAATATTTGGCATCGTCTAGAGGCAGATTAAATTTTTACTTCCTCCTCAAACTTACCAGGTGAATTACCCGACTTCTTTGAATCTCTTTCCATAGCTGTATGGTGGTAATAATAATAGTACCTACTTCAAAGGCAGGTAGTTTGAGAATTACATGAAACAGTAGATGTAAAATGTTTAGTGCAATAGCTGGCACATTCAACAAACTCAAAGAATATAAACCCTTGTCTTTTTCTCATTTGATATCACTTTTCTGATTTCTTAGATGGTATCATTTAGAGGTATTCTTATTTTTATATCTACATTTATCCCCCCACTTCATCTCCACACCACACTCACTTTTTCTGATCACTTATGTTCAGAGAAACTGTGTCTACAGCAAAGAAACTTCAACTGTGGGATGAAATGGAGTTGGAAGGATGACAGAGGACCTAGTGTTTGGATTTCTTAGAAGAGCCTTAACTGGGACGTGAGTCAGGAAATGTAACCGACATGATTAGTCATGCTGGAAGAGATCAGACCGATGGAAGGGACCACAGGAACCAGAACTGGGGAGCAGGCATTCTCAATTCAGAGTTCTCATTAATGGTCATCAGGAGCAGACAAGCTCATTGTGTTCTGAGAACTTTCTACTATGTATGAGAGAAAGATTCTCTGAGCAGTGCTGTTTGGGCTTTCCTGCCATGCCTGGGAATGTCAGCAGGTTATTTGATATGATCTAAGCCTGATTATAATTTGGCATGTATAAATTGCCATCTGCCCACATGATTTATCGTAGCCTTTGCAATGGTATGGATTCAGTAATAACATTGGGATGTTTCTAGGTGAGACAAGAGGTAAGGGTAAACTACTTCTTTGAATTAAAGAACATATGAAAATTAGTAGTACCAAGAGTTGATAATATACCTGGTACACACAGAAAAATCCTATGGAAACTTTAATCATCAATTACAGTGAATTCAATGAACCACTAAGAATGGCCTCACCCCTCCCTTTTTCTAAATTAATTAATGCTGTTCTCATTTTCAATAGGACTGAGTGGCTATCTTTTGTTCAGCTTGCCTAACAAAGCAATTGCAGGCCTAACCAGTGCCTAGAAGAATCCAGCCAGCTGCTAGAAAAACTCAGTGATGTTACAGGATATTGGACACAAATTCTGTGATTTCTGAGACCATCAGGAAAGTTGCCAAAAAAATGTAACAGCAGATTGTAACCTAAACTACTGCTTGGCGCCATGCCTTTTCAGCCTCTCCTAGCATGTTCATTTTTCCCTTTTCACTTAAATATCCTTCCAATAGCCTCAGAAAAACACACTTATACACATACATTCACCTTAATATTTATTTATACATTTACTATATTTCCTTCTTCAGTCTCCTCCTTTGTTTTTTGTTTTTTTTTTAAAGTAAGCTTTAGGCACCAGATCCCTATAATATTAATTTCTCCTTCTGATATATAAATGGTTATTAACCAACAACTATGCATTTATTAGTAGTTCAAGACACTAGAAACTTCATATATAAGAAGTTACTCTATCAGGTTAATAAAGATTACATAAGGCCTAGCAATTTCAACGAAGCTGAAGAAATACTTGTTTCTTTAGAATGGTTATCTATTTTAACTCTCCCTAAGCTATAAGCCCAGTGAGGTTAGGATTGTGTCTACTTTTTCACTATTGTATTGTTAACACTTAAAGTAGTGCCCAGTCTATGGTAAGCATTCAATAAATATTTGCAAATAGATGATCTCAAGGAGCACCTACTAGGCGACATTGAGTTAGGTCCTGAGTAAGAGGAAGCCTCGATATTGAAGATCTTCAAAGCATATAATGAATGAGCTGTGGGAATCCAAATGAGAAGCAATGGCCTCTGCTCAGGAGTTGGTAGTGGAAGACACAGGGAATAATAACGTGAAGAGGATTGAAATTTTAAGCTGAGCCTGGACAAGCAAGTAGGAGTTCCCCAGATAAAGTGGGAGAATTGGCAAGAATATTCTTGGGAAAGAGAATAGGCTTGATAATTTGGGAACCATATGTGAAAAGTGTGGTTAGCCTATAGTGTATTTGTGAAGATAGGAGGCAAATAAAGCCTTGAAAGGTGACCAGAATTTGAACTTCATCTGGTAGAGGGAGCCATCTAGGATTTTTTTTTTTTTTCCCAGAGAAGAATAATTCTGGACTCCCAGTGAGTGAATTAATGAACTGAGAAGCTGGACCCAGAGCACCCTGTTTGGTAGATATTTCAAATATGTTTGAGAGAGCAGAGGAGGGCCTGAGTGAGAAGCCAATAGATAGGATTGGTTGGACAGGATAGTTTCAGCAACAGTGTGGAGCTAAAGCTAATAAAATTTAAATACTAACTGAAGGATAGAAAGGACATAACTCTGTCACTCAAAAGTTTCTTTATGGAGTGACATGCATAGTCAGGTGACATTTATCAAGACAGTAAATGGAAGAGTAGAAACAGCTTCTAGGAAAATGATGAGTCCAGTTTAGAACATGTGGCATGTTCTCAAAGTTGGCATCACATCCTGATGGTGCCAACTTTGAGAGTTTCATGATGACAAACAGCGAGCAATTGGAATGTGGGTTCAGATCTCAGAAAAAATTTGTGTGTAACAGACAAAGTCAAGGATGCTTTGCTTTAGGGACGCCTGGGTGGCTCAGTTTGCTAAGCATCTGCCTTTGGCTCAGTTCATGATCCCAGGGTCCTGGGATCAAGCCCTGAGCCCCATATTGTCAGGCTTCCTGCTAAGTGGAGAGCTTGCTTCTTCCTCTCCCTCTGCCCCCTCTTGTCCCCTGCTTGTTCTGTCTCTTGTGTGTGTGTACTCTCCCTCTCTCTAATAAATAAATAAATAAATAAATAAATAAATAAATAAAATCTTTGGGGAAAAAAAGAGTGATTTGCTTTAGAGGTGACAGTTGAACTCTTTGATGAGATCGCCAAGGTAGAATGTGCCAGATAAAAACCAGGAAGACTAAAGGCTGAATATAGGGAAAGTCTCTAAGAGGGAATAGAGAAAGGTGAATGAATGAAAGAGTAAGGAAGAAACTGTCAGGAAAAAAACCGTATGCAGTAATAGAAACAAGAAATTTCACAAAAGAGGGAAAATCAACAGTGTCAAATGTTGAAAAAGCCTGAAGACCTAATAGAATGAATTTTGTATTTAAAGCTTCATTGGTAACTTTGGAAATTATAGCTAATTGGTGACTGTGGAATTCAAATTACTGGGCATTAGGAAGCAACTATGAGGTGAGGAATGAGGCACTGAGTGTTTTGACAATTCTATGAAGATTTTAGCAATGGAAGGAAAGGAAGACCTATTGAAAGCCCGATGGGGTAGCAATGTCTGAGAAAGTTTTGTTAAAATCACGGAGAAAAATATCTAGGAAAAATAATTGTCAGAAAGGAAAGAATTGCAGATTCCAGAGAGGAAATACTATTCATGGAACAATCCAAAGGAAAGAAAGAAGGAAGTGGACTCTATTGCTTGTGTCTTCAAATGATTAAATTCATTCTCTCACTGTTTTCAGATGATGGAAATTGTGAGTTCTCTGAGGTCCAGAAATAGTAAAACTTTTCTAGGGAATACTAATTAAGTTACAATTATAAAAGAACCACGCCATTTTAAGGATTTGGCGGGGGTAGGGAGTGCTGAAATTTCAGGATAGATGGGAATATGCTCACTCTGAACTGAGAAGTTGCAGCCAGGCCTCTGTCCTGCAGGTTGGCAGAGTAAGCACCTCTGCTTTGATTGACTTTCCTTAGCCCTTCATTGTGGCCCCTCCACTTCTTAGACTAAGGAAAGTAATTATTTATAATATAGTCCATTCAACTTGGATCTGCAGTAGAATCAAGCTAATTCCAACTACAGTGTAGTTGTAAAAAAAAAATTACTCATGTGTAATGGGCAGAGTGTGGGCTGAGAGATTAAAAAATCCTGAACATGCTTCTTCTGAGTCTGTGAACTGAGTTGGGCATGGTAATCCTGGAGAACAAATGAAAGCTGTTTTTGAAAAATTAACCACTGGACCAACTAATAAATGTACTCATCTAGCTTGCAGGTAGAGTTGAAGCACAGGGTATTTTCCCTTCCAACACTCTTCCTAGGAAAAGTGAGCAAAGAGAGGTTGATGATATTTACATTCAATTAATGTGTCTGGCTGCAGGGAGCTCATGAACTCAAAGACACTAATAGCTTTAGCAACAACCAGATAAAGAGTGAGTTTGGACAGAGTTATCTGATGGGCTTCACATTGGATTAGGCTTTGTTTTTTCAGAGCAACTGTTGAGTTCTCATGAAGTAGAATGCATCTCATGATGCTTCTTTCCGTGAAGCTCTTTGTAGAAACTAATGATTTTCAGTAATTAAAATACCTGATGAATATCAAAACCATCACGGCAGCAACTTGTGCAAACAAAACAGGGGAGCCTAAGAAGGTACAAGTTTTTCCACTTCTAAGCCAAAGGGAACGTTTCAGATGTATAAGAATTAAACCCTTGGCTGTTTGAACAAGCTTGGTGTTGCCTAAGCTGCTAAGTGAAGAATGTCCTAAAGGAGAAAAGGAAGGAAAGAGTGCCTTGCTAAGTAAAATATTTTGAATCTGTGTTAAAAAAAAAAAAAAAAAAAAGTAGCCAGTATTTCTGAAAGTAACCAGAGGGAAAAAATCAGGAAGTAGAAAATCAATAATATAAGGTTGTTGGTGTTCTTACATTTGGTTTTTTTTGCAGTATACATTATACAGGGCTGGCCTCTAATTTGTCCCTGAGACATAGCCTGTTAGTTACAGCATAATGGCCTACACAAATTTGCACCTGAAACTAGAGCCTCATCTTTAAAGATGAACAGAGCTGTTCAGGAAGAACTAAAGATCTAAGCTAAAAGGCAAAATTGGGTATTGAGGCAATAAGAACACCCAGACATCTTTTTGTCCCTAGAATATTGCATAATTCTCAGTCCATAGAGAAGTCACTGAAAAATGATTTGTTGGCTAAATGAAGACCAGGTAATGATGGTCATACAAAGAAGTATACTACAGTGAAAGGAAAATTCAGGAAAAGAAGTGCTCAGAAATTCAGGCAGATGGTATTAGGAAAAGTCTGTTAAGAGACAATGGGAAAAAAACCCAGGTGAGGGTTCAGATCTAAATCCTAAGAAAACAGAATTAGTTCCTAGAGGTGATGATATTGAAAAAGAAGTTGCCAAAGTTGCTGAAACAAGATCCAGGCCTAGGCAACAAGAGGAAAGGCCTACATAACTAAATCATGAATTTATTCAACAATTGCTTACTCGGTTGCTCTCTCTGTGAAAGATACTCTGCTAGATCCCAAGAATAAAGGAAAAAGAGACAAAGATTCCTATTCTCAGGTAGCTAATAAGAGGAGACAATAAATAAAAATAGGCAAGAAAAGTATATCGTATGCTAGCTTATGTTAAATATTTTAAAGAAAAATAAAGCAAAAGGTGTGGATAGTAAGGATTGGAAGGGATTATGATTTTAAATAGGGTGATTGGGGAAGACATTAACTGAAGTGACATTTGGATAAAGACAAAGAAAATAAAAGTTAATGGAGTAATTCATCTCGATATCCTAGGGCGAAATAGCCCAGGGGAGGGAGACAGAGGAACATCAGGTGCAAAAACTCTGAGACTCTGAGGCTGGAGTAGATTAGGAATTTTCTAGAAGGCAGAGAGGCTTGTATGGCTTGAGGGAAGTGATCAAGTGGGAAAGTAGTAGGAGATGAGATCAGAGAGGCAAGGGGAGGTCCTGATGGAGGCACATCATGTAGGACTTTGCAGAATTGGACTGGACGTGCTGAAATCTTACAGCTCCAAGATCAGAACTATTCCTTAGGACTAAGGTCAGGTTGAGTCTACTGGGATCCATCAAATGAAAAGCACTTCTCTGAGGAGTGAAGAGGGTAAGAACCAGGTGGGTCCTATCAACTATTTTGGGGAGCAGGGAAAATGCACAGGAAGCAATATATATCATCAACAACCTTCTGGAGAAGGGGGCCTCGCCTTCTGCGCTCTGGCCATTCCCCAAAGGAACACATTTTATGTCCTCTTTCTGCAGAAAACTAAAGGATTATCCTCACCGGCTTAATATCAAAGAAAGGGCTGTTTAAATTACCAC
Source organism: Canis lupus familiaris (assembly GCF_011100685.1). Classification (NCBI taxonomy): domain Eukaryota; kingdom Metazoa; phylum Chordata; class Mammalia; order Carnivora; family Canidae; genus Canis; species Canis lupus. The sequence goes on from NC_049250.1 coordinate 29,141,553, forward strand.
TTGGGCAGACTAAAATATCCTCAGTATCTAAAGAAACATAATGATGGAAGGAGAAATATTGGAGTTGACAGGTTTAAGCATGGACCTGACTATGTTTAGGTAGTTCCCTACAGGCAATTCCCTGTGTGAACAGTAACTGAGGTCTGAGCAAAGGTCCCCTTTCTAGAGTCTTTACCTCTCTGGGTATGTAAGTATATTTAATTCAGTATATACATATTTGTAGTTAATTGTGTTTATTGAAATTAAATTCCTAGTGTAATTTAACCTTTTGAACCCAGTGTAATTTAACCCTTTAAATAAAGGTAATAAAAGCAAAATGAAATCTAAATGTAAGAAACTTAAGTTATTTTCAAATTTCTAACTCTGTGTGGTCCACCACTCACTATTATCCATTTACTGAACCAGTTGCCAGGTAGGACCCGACCCCTACATAACTGCTAGAGAAAGGACAAAGGGAGCTTATGAAACTGGATATCCAATGGAGTTATTTATAGACTAACTTCTATTTGCATAAAGTTACTGGGCTTGTTCATTTTTAATTATTTCAAAATCTTGAGCACCCTCTCTTCCAACTGGAACACATTCCTGTTTCTTCACATACATGATAAACAGCAAGGGAGTGGTATAGATGGCACAAGTTGTTTTGTTCTTTTCTTCCCCCCCCCCCCCCCCCCCCCCCGGAAAACAATACATCTTGAGTTCAGAAGGACTCAGAACTCTCTAGGAATTAAATTGTATCCTATTTCATATTCATCATAAGCCAAATTCAGGCTTCCATGAGTCTAAATCTAGTTGTTCAGCCACTGCTTAGCACAGCTAGTTTATCAAACCGGGTATTGTGCAGTCTAAATAGAAACAAAAAGCTTTTTGATTTGGGCAGTTCTCATGAGAGCTCATTGACTTTATTGTGATATTTCTCTTTATACAGAAAAGGACCAGATTAGTATCTGATAATAGATCAGCACATTTATGAATGCTGAATGCTGAGCTGTGGGCAACATGTGATTGGATACAGAATTTGTAATTACTTAGCTTTATTGAGCCTGCTGCAAGGATGGAGAGGGGTAATGAGGCACTGATCTCTTCCCCAGGGGCCTGAAATAGCAGTGACAGGCAAAGGTAGGCCATTCCCTGGGGCTGCAAGCCAGACAAGCAATTGCTGAGAGGCAATGCAGGCAGGTGTTAGCACTAAATATGTGGTTTCACAATGGAAGACAGAGCATGGGGGACACAGGTGCCCTGATATGGATTTATCTGTACTTGAGTCGACAGGTGTCCCCATCACTCTTGGGGCAAGATATCAATATGGTGGGACAGGTGGTGGTGAAGATGAAGCCACGGTTGGGAAAGAAGGAGGAGATGTGGGAATTGTTCAGGAGTCAGGTGTCAGGGAGACTATTTACCTGAATGATGAGGCTGAAAATCAGAGCCAGTTAAGAGATCAAGAGGTAAAGTGCTAGTCACTCAGAGGCAAGAAGAGGTTCACTTCCCTGGAGGTGTAATACCAGCAGCGTAAAGTAATACTTTTTGACTATTAACTGTAAAATCAAACCAAAACAAGACACACAAACATATATGAATCTGTTTAGTGAGGCATAATATATAGAGAGAAAAATCCACATGTCATTAGCATACAATGTGAGGAATATTTCCAAACAGACCCACTGATGTAACCAGTACCCAGACCAAGAAACATTATCAGGACACTCCCTTGGACCCCCTTCCGGTCATTATAACCCCCACTGGAAACTACTATTCTGGCTTCTAATATGTCTATTTGTCCTACTGGTTTGTCATCTAATGTAAATGGTGTGGTGCTGTGTATAATCTTTTGTATGTGGCTTCTTTCACTCAACATTATCTTTGTGAGAGTCATTCATATTGTTGCACATCATTCTTATTGCTGTAGAGGATTCCATCATATTAAATGTATCCCAACTTTTTAATCTATTCTACTCTTTAGGGACATTTGGGCAGTTTCTAATCTTTAATTATTAATAGAGTTTTCATGAGCATTCTAGTACATTCTTTTGGGGAATATATATGTATGTGTTTCTATTGGGTGTATACCTAGAAGTAGAATTACTAGGTCATAGGAAAGTATATATCTAGCTTTGCCAAATACTGCTGGTCTTCTAGGGTGTGGTTATACCAATTTTTGTCTTTTTTTTTTTAAATGTAGGTGGCACAAAAATTTCCACTTAGCCTCTACCTGAAGTATTTCCTTTCTTCTCTCTTGTTTTAAAGTGCCTATGTTTTGAGTAACAGCTAGGCTTTCTTTTAAAAAAAAAAAAAGAAAGATTTTATTTATTTATTCATGAGAAACAGAGAGAGAGAGAGATTGAGAGGCAGAGACACAGGCAGAGGGAGAAGCAGGCTCCATGTAGGGAGCTTGATGTGGGACTTGATCCTGGGTCTCCAGGATCAGGCCCTGGGCTGAAGGTGGTGCTAAACCACTGAGCCACCCGGGCTACCCCAGCTAGGCTTTCTGCCAAGTTCCAAGAAGTGAAGACCATAGAATAAAAGAAAGAGGGAAATTAGGGAATAGGCCTGAGTATTAATAAATTACCTGAAATTGCTGTATATAACTGGGCACCCCAAGTCTCTTTAGCTTTTATTCTCTATCCAAGTACCTATTTAACACTTATGACCCCTCAGGAATTTGACCCCAGTTCTTACTCTCCCCAAAGTTCCCAAACTCCTCAGGTTCCTGCAGTTAGTCATAGAAGATGGATCTCAGAGCCCTTTATGCATTAGGAATTATACCTGTAGCATCGGAAATTTGGCCTTCTTGACATATTTTTTCAAGTATTAGGTGACTGAGTTGAATTCTACAGTTGGACTAGAATTCTACATGTTGGTTAATAAGACTTTTAGGGCTGTCTGTAATCTAAGTTGCATGTACATCACATTACACTTATAAGGAAAACAATTTCAGTAACTATTTTTTGGGTGCTGGGAATCTAGATGGATAATAAATTGAGAACCCTTGTGTTTGTGTTTGTACATCAAAATTCAGTATTCCAGGTTTCAAATCATTAGAAACCACAAGTTAAATTAATGGTCTAATGGAGGCTTGTCTAATGTGGGCCAATTGTATGAAAAGCAGAGTGATCAGATGTGAAAAACACATTCTAGGAGCACTCAGAAAAGAAGGTGGCTGGTCTCTGATTATATAAATTTATCTATTAGCCTTCTGCACTTAATCTAATTTCCCACAGAGAAGAGAGTTTCAATCGTAGGGTCTTCAGCTATTTTTCTGAAGAAAGCAGCCCTTATGACATTGAGTAATGCATGCCTCTCCCAAAGCTAGAGCTCCCTTCTGAATATGGGGGTAATAATGCCAGGTTTGCTCAATTAACTCCAGAGTATTGAAGAGGCAACTACTATACTAAATGTTTGTTGTCCTAAAACCTCCCCTGCTATGGCCTCTATTTTATTACCTTAATGTTTGAAAGCAGATTTATACAACTCATTAACTACTGACCTGCAACTATTAAAAAAAAAAAAAAAACTTACTAAACAGAACTAGTCAAGTGTGTCTACATTGGACAGACTCCTAACTACTTCTGAGTTACTGGAGAAGACTGCTAACTGGGAATCTATATATCCTTGGGAAGAAATGCTTGAAATAATATATTATGTGTAAATTTTATATACTGAGTTCACGGCTGTTTGCTCTAATTATGCCCATCTATTTATCTTGCCTTAAAAGATACTCTCTGGGGATAGGAAGACGGTGGAATAGGAAGCATCAGGAATCCCATGTCCCCACCCAGGCAATAACAAAGGCAGAGTATGTGTAATGTAACTATTTTGGAACTTTGGAGCCTATTGAAAGTTTACCTAGGTAGCAGTTACCCAGCCCCAAGCTCTCAACCCCCAACTCAGTGGCAGGCAGCTATACATGTGATCCTGGAGAAGCTTGCATTTTAGGAGCCAGAGTGGGAAATAAGACCTTATCCTCCAAATACAGGAAATCTGATCACTGATTACTCCTTCTGATCTTAGTGGCATAGTCACAGAAGCAGTCAGCCATTGTTGTTGTACCTCTTTGCTTTGTGGCCAACCCCACCCCCTCAGGCCACAGTAACTTCCAGGAGATTTCAAAGGCTAGAACCTTCCTCCTTTATCCTTTCATTTTTGTCTTTTTCTCCTTTTGGGAGCCATATATGAAAGATATTCAAAAGCAACTGCATATATGGAAGAAATTAGAAAGTTATCACTTATGCCCAGAGAAAGGCATAGGCTCAGAAAAAAACCCATAAAAAGACCTTAAATTTACACCTTAGGCTGATCCATGGCACAGAAACACCTTATAGTAATCTAAACAAAGCAATTCCTCCCCTGGAAAAGGGGAGGAATCTGATTTCCAGAGGTACCAGTCTTCTAGATTCAAGTGTTCCATTTTCAACAAAAAAAATCACAAGGCACACAAGAAACAAGAAAGTGTGTCCCCTAAAAAGGTAAAAAGTCACTAGAAACTGTCCCTGAGAAAAACGTGATGGTATGTTTACTAGGTACTAGATAAAGTTGTTTACTAAAAAATTGTGTAAAAGATGCTCAACTAAGGAAGACATGAAGTAAAAGACAATGTATGAGCAAAATGGAAATATCAATAAAAAGATAAAAAATCTAAGATGAATACCAAAAATAAATTCTGGAAATTGACTGAATTGGAATAACTGAAATGAGAATGTCACTAGAAGATTCATAGGTATACTTGAGCAGGCTGAAGAAAGAACTAGTGAATTTGAAGATAGGACAACAGAAATGATCAAGTCTGAGGAACAGAAGGACAAATGATTGAAAAAAAGTGAAAGAGTCTAAGGGACCTGTGGGACACTGTTAAGTAAACCAACATATGCATCTTGGGAGTCCTGGGAAAAGGGGGAGGGGAGAGAGAGAGAGAGAGAGAGAGAGACAGAGGCCAAGAGAATATTTTGAGAATCAATGGCTGAAGAATTCCCAAGTTTGATGAAATATAAATGAATATAAATGTCAAAGAATCTCCACAAATTCCAAGTAAGATGAACTAAAAGAAACCCACACTGAAACAGGTTATAATCAAACTATCAAAAGTCAAACACAAAGAGAGAACCATAAAACTGGCAAGAAGGAAATGATTCTTCACATACAAGAGATTCTTAATAATATAATCAAATATTTCTCATTAGAAACTTTGGCAGCCAGAAGACAATGGGCTGATACATACAGAGTGTTAAAAGATAAAACAAACAAACAAAAAACTCCAAACTTTCTTTTTTTAAATATAATTTTTTTTTAGATTTTTATTTATTTATGATAGGCACACAGTGAGAGAGAGAGAGAGGCAGAAACATAGGCAGAGGGAGAAGCAGGCTCCATGCACCGGGAGCCTGACATGGGATTCGATCCCGCGTCTCCAGGATCGCGCCCTGGGCCAAAGGCGGGAGCTAAACCGCTGCGCCACCCAGGGATCCCCATAAATTTATTTTTTATTGGTGTTCAATTTGCCAACATACAGAATAACACCCAGTGCTCATCCCATCAAGTGCCCCCCTCAGTGCCCGTCACCCAGTCACCCCCACCCCCTGCCCTCTTCCCCTTTCACCACCCCTAGTTCGTTTCCCAGAGTTAGCAGTCTTTACGTTCTGTCTCCCTTTCTGATATTTCCCACACATTTCATCTCCCTTCCCTTCTATTCCCTTTCACTATTATTTATATTCCCCAAATGAATGAGACCATACAATGTTTGTCCTTCTCCGATTGACTTACTTCACTCAGCATAATACCCTCCAGTTCCATCCACGTCGAAGCAAATGGTGGGTATTTGTCATTTCTAATGGCTGAGGAATATTCCATTGTATACATAGACCACAGCTTCTTTATCCATTCATCTTTCGATGGACACCGAGGCTCCTTCCACAGTTTGGCTATTGTGGACACTGCTGCTAGAAACATTGGGGTGCAGGTGTCCTGGCATTTCATTGCATCTTCACAGGTTTCCACCAAGAATCATATACCTATCAAAACTGTCCTTCAAGAGTGAAGGAGAAATTAAAACAATTCTAAACAAAAGCTGAGGAGGTTTGTTACCACTAGACCTTATCTGCAGAAAATGTTCAAGGAGTCCTGGAGAGTGAAATAAAAACACACTAGGTTATAACTTGAAGCTGCATAAAGAAATAAAGATTGCAGTAAAGGTTAAAAATGGACAGTTATAAAAGCTAGTATTATTGTGACTTTGGTTTGTAACTTTACATTTTGTTTTTTACATAATTTAGCAGACTAATGCACTAAAAAATGAATCGTAGTTTGTTTTTGGCCACACAGTATATATAGATGTAATTTTGTAATATCAACAACTGAAGGATTGGGGACGGAACTATAAATATAAAGAAGCAGAGTTCTGGGGTGCCTGGATGGCTCAGTCAGTTAAGTGTCCAGCTCCTGGTTTCAGCTCTGATCATGATCTCAGGGTCGTGAGATGGAGCCCTGCATCAGGTTAGGTTCAATCCTCAGCAGGAAGTTGGCTTGAGATTCTCTTTCTCTTCCTCTGCCCCTCCCCTGCTCATGCATGCATGCACTCTCTCTTTCTCTCTCTCTAAAATAAATATTTTTAAAATAATAAAGTATGCTATTGAACTTAAGCTAGGATAGATAAATTCAGATTAGACTTATAACATTAGGATATTAAATGTAATCCCCATGGTAACCACAAAGAAAATAGCTATAGAATATACACAGAAGGAAATGAGAAGGGATTTAAAATATTTCTCCATAAAATAACAATCATAAAAGGAGAGAGTGATTCAGGCAATGTGGGGAAAATGCTATGAGGCCCATAGAAAACAAATAGCAAAATGACAAGTAAGTCTCTTCTTAGTAATTATTTTAAATGTAAGTGAATTAAACTCTCCAATTAAAAGAAATTGGCAAAATGAATTAAAATAAATAAATAACCATGATTCAATTATATGTTGAATTATATGTTGAAAAATTCATTTTAAATCCAAGGAAATGAACAGGTTAAAATTGAAATAACATGAAAAGATCTGTTGTGCAAGTGATAACCAAAAGAGAGACATATGCAACGGAACATTATTTAGCATTAAAGAGGAAGGAAATTTTGACACATGTTACAACACGGATGAATCCTAAGGACATTTTGCTAAGTGAAATGAGCTATTCAGAAAAAGAAAAAGACAAGTCCAGTTATATGAAGTACTTCAAGTAGTCAAAATCAGAGACAGAAAGTATAATTATGGTTTCCAGACACTGGGAGGAGGGAGGAATGGTGAGTTATTATTTAATGAATATAAGAGTTTCACTTCTACAAGATGACAAGAGTTATGGAATTAGATGGTGGTGATGTCGCACAACAGTATGGATGTACTTAATACCACTGGCCCGTCTCCACTTAAAAATCGTTAAGATGCCAAATGTAATGTATGTATTTGACCACAATAAAAAAAAATGGAAAAAAAAAGATACTCCTATGTTTTTCTTGACTTTTAAACAATGAATATAATTAGCCTTTGTGCGGATCAATTGTCATACTGGAGGTTTTAGTGGTAGATATAGGAACAGGGTGCCAGATTGTCCTGACCCCCAAGACAACCTTTCATAGAAGCTTTTATGAACAGCTTAATACCACTGGCCCGTCTCCACTTAAAAATCGTTAAGATGCCAAATGTAATGTATGTATTTGACCACAATAAAAAAAAATGGGAAAAAAAAGATACTCCTATGTTTTTCTTGACTTTTAAACAATGAATATAATTAGCCTTTGTGCGGATCAATTGTCATACTGGAAGTTTTAGTGGTAGATATAGGAACAGGGTGAGCAGATTGTGTCCTGACCCCCAAGACAACCTTTCATAGAAGCTTTTATGAACATATCTGGTTTGCAGCTTTTTGACTGAATATTTTGCTCTTTCCCATAAATTGTGAGGGCCCGAGGGGAGAATAGTTTACATTTCTGGTTAACTATAGCTCTGTTTATGGGACATTTTCTTGCTTCTTGAAAAAAACTGGCTGGGATTAATGGTTAAGATGTGCTTTTAGAAATCAACCATGGAACTTTTACTGTGTACTTTATATGTAAAGAATGGAATTAAGGAAATAACCCGAGACAGAATTCTTGACCTTGGGGAACTCATGTTGAGCTGGCGTATGGTTCTAATCAGAGGTCTTCAGTTTCAATGACAGAAACCCAATTCATGCAGACTTAAGGAAAACAAGGAATTGCTGGTTCAGCTCCCTGTGGACATCCCTCTGCTCTCGACTCTCCCATTGTCACTGGCTTGACTGCTGATTTCTAGCACCTGTGACTGTTTGCCTGCAGGCTCTTTTGTCTTTTTATAGGAAAGGCTAGAAGTGACCTAGAATTAACAATTAGGAACATTCATCAACCAGTGACAGAGTTGGTGAAGAAACAAGCCAGCCTCCCTGCTTCCCAGGCAGGTTAGCTGAAGCATTCGTTCTAGATCACATCCCAGAGTGCGCTGGTGGGATGAATTCCAACTGCCCCAAATGACAGCTTGCTTGATAATGCACGCTTTATTTATTGGCTTTTTCCATCTTCTTTACCTCACTTCCCTACTCCCCTACTAGTATTTTCTGGGATCAATCCCTAAATAAACCATTTACACTATAATCCGTATCTTAGAAGACTAGTTCTGGGTGAGCTCCCACTAAAATAATTGGCTTTTCTAAGCGAGAAGTCCATTTGCAAACTTCAGACACTACTGGATCCAGGGTTTTTTGTTGGTTTGCATTTCAATTCGTTAAGATCTTCATTAATGGATGCTTGCCGTTTGCTGACTTTTCTGAAAAAAATCAAGCTGTAAACTTGTATTACAAATTAAAAATGAGGTTCTTAAAAATCTCAACTTGACCAGATAGGAAACAATTTAAAAACCTTTAAAGGTGTATTGAGAAAAACCACGTTTTTTTTTTTTTTTCAATACGTTTGTCATTACCAAAAAGAGGCGTCTTTAGGTTAAAGAATAATAAAACTCGGGGATCCCTAGGTGGCTCAGTGGTTTAGCACCTGCCTTTGGCCCAGGGCATGATCCTGGAGTCCCAGGATCAAGTCCCACGTCGGGCTCCCTGCATGGAGCCTGCTTCTCCCTCTGCCTGTGTCTCTGCCTCTCTCTATATAATCAAAAATAAAAATAAAAGAATAATAAAACTGTAGATAATGTAGATGGTTTTATTTATCTGGTACTTGGGCAAAAAAGCAACCCCTTAAGGTCTTCAGCTCCACTCTTTTGTTCATTTCTTATTGATGGCATCTCATCTTCATTCCTTCATGTTGGATGAGTAACCCAGATGATGGTGGAGATGGTAAACTGGCCTTTACTCAACCCTGCCCTGCTCAGCCTCGGAGTGGACGAAGTGTTAGCTGGTGGATCGACTGCTTTGGTCTCTTTGCCATCTTGTGGTTTAGGGTTTTCTGGGCATCTGTGTAGGTAGTTGAAGTTGCGGTGGTACTGACGTTGAGGTGGCTGCTGATCTTGGGGTCATCTGCTTGATTTTCCTTATCATCCTTGTTGCCATCCTCTCTAGGTTGTCTTTGGTGAGGAGGACCTGTATGGGATCATGGTCTATAACCTCGATTCATACTCTGTCTCACTGGTCTACCTTGTTCTTGTGCACCTGGTTGTCAGCACCTGCCATCCCTTCTCCCTGCACAGGAGGGTTGGAAAACTGTGGTTGACGCCCATAGGGTCTCCACATTAGTAAGGTGGGAACCGTACGTAGCCTGCAGTAGAGTGGGCACTGTTGGGCCTGGCCTTAGGGAGTACTTTCCGATCCCTTGTTCTTTTCCCCACTCTCATGATCCTGGTAATTCTGCGGGTAACTGAGTGGGGGGCCCTGCCAAGTGGATGGCGTCTATAATGGTTTCGGTCTACTGTGTATTTACTGCTTTGACTGGAACCCCACCAAGGCCGGGTACATTTGCTGTGTCCACACCCATTTTTCCTTCAACAACATCACACTCCACAGTCTCTCCATCTCTACGCTGCGAAGGTACTTTCTGGGGTTATTCTTCATGGCAACCTGGTGGACAGATATATCTTCCTTGGTGTCATTCCTGTTGGGGAAACCAAATCCTTTTCTTATGTTGAAACAGTTTACAAATGTTCTGAAAACATTTGTTGTGATGACCTTCTGGTCTCTGTCAGGCAGGTGCCGCCCATGTGAGGCCCCACGGGCCACCGGCCACCCCTCCCTGCCCTGCTGCCCGTGGTGCCAGGCCTGGTGTGGGCAGCAGTGAGGGCGAGGGTGGCTGCTGGTCTCTGCCTTGCTGTTCAGGGTTTGGGTGATCATGACTGGGGCCAGGGGTGCAGCTGCTCAGGGCTCTCTGGGGTCTGCTCTCCACTCCCACTATTGATCGAACTCCTAGGGATTTAAAAATGATGTCATTTTGAGTGTATTTCTCTTGTTTGTCTCTTCAGTCCTTTGCCCCAGCTTCATTTTTATCCACTGCCTTCCATTAAGGGGACCAAATGGTTTCCAAAAGCCCAGATGTAGACCATATTCTCTCAGCCACACCAACCCCAAAAGAACTATTTTTCCTTTTTTTCTGATGGACATGAATTCATTGACCTGAAATTAGTCCATACATAATCCTAATTTAATCATAAGAAAGGGATGGAATACATTGACTAGATTATACCTGGGTCAAGTACCTAACTCTAGAGCCAGAAAAAAGTCAGGCCAATGTACATCACATTCCCTGCAAATGGAGAGATGAGTTTTCCAAGAAAAAAACAGGTTGCTGTTTACAGAAAAAAAGATAATGGATGATGGAAAGATAAAAATTACAAAGAAGCAAGATATTTATATTTATTTATTTATTAAAATATTTTATTTATTCATGAGAGACAGGCAGAGACATAGGCAGAGGGAGAAGCAGGCTCCCTGCGGGAACCCTTCATCCCAGGACCCCGGGATCATGACCTGAGTCAACAGCAGACACTCAACTGCTGAACCACCCAAGTGGCCTCCAATTCATATTTTGAAATCCTGACCTCAATGTGATGGTATTTGCAGATGGAGCCTTTGGAGAGATAATTAAGTTTAGATAAGATTAAGAGTTTGAGGCCTTCATAATGTGATTGGTGCCTTTAGGAGACACCAGAGCCTTCTCTTTTTCTCAATCTTGTTCTCACTCTTTCTCAATGTTTAGAATACTTTGAAGGGTTTTACCCATGTGATGGGGATCATGGAATCCACAAAACACTTTGATGTATTTCTTCTCTCTCTCTGTCCCATGTATGAAATTGAAGAAACTGAAGGCTCTTTCCTCAGACAATTGGATGACTTCCTTTGGTGCCTCTTGATTGGACAGACCAATATCTTTGCTGGAAGTGTTATGGTATGAATTTTTGTGCACCCTCAAACCCCATATGTTGTCATCCTAACCCCCAAGGTGATGGTATTAGGAGATGAGGCCTTTGTGAGTTAATAAGTTATGAGGGCTGACCTCTCATGATAGGCATTAGTGTCTTCATAAAAGAGGCCTGAGGAAGCCCCCTTGCTCTTTTTGCCAGGTTAGGACATGGTTAGGACATGAGAAGACATTGGTCTATGTGTAAGGGGGCTCTCACCACACACCACATCTGCCTGTGCAGTGATCTTGGACTGCCAGCCTCCAGAACTGTAAGAAATAAGTGCTTCTTGTTTATAAACCACCCATTTTATGGTATTTTGTTATAGCATCCTGAGCAGTCTAAGGTAGAAAGTATATCAAATTTCCTAGCATCAGAAACTGATCAGTCACATATCTGTTCAATGGGGAAACTAACACCACCTGATAAATTTACTGTAATAGATATATGGAATCACCTTATGTATTTGTAACTCATTTTCATAAAAGAGTGTTCCTGCCTTATATCTAAAGACAGATAACTATTAAAAACTATTAAAAACACAAATAGAAAATCTGTTTCAAGGCAAAAAGTAGAGTTAAAATAATTGCCATGATATGAATTCACATTTGACATTGAGCTTCTTGGTTGTTCAGGCAAATGGGGAAGACAGTAAAGTTTTACTACAGTATTTGTTATCAAAATGATCTTCAAGGGAAATTGTATGTCTGGGTTTTTGTATGTGTGTACTTGTGTTTCCTAAGCCAAGTCAACTTTGTGTGCTGAGTATTCTGCTGGGCAACTGGGCAATGTTCTTTGTTTTTGTTTGTTAGTTGTCAGTTTTTGCAAGTTCTGTTTTATATATTTAAACTATGTTCCTACATTTCTGAGCCATTGTCTCATTCTTGTATCGTCCATATACATTCATGTTAGTGTGGTTGATTGCTTGGTGTCTTTCCATAGATAGAGAAATACGTGTTATTTGGCTATTCCATCAGGGGAAAAGGTAATTTGGACCATGTATTAGAGATAGCCACCAGTCTGTTTAGATCCAAAGAGAGACATTAGAAGAATCAGAAAAAAAAAAAGGATACTCATGATGTAATTACCATTTAGTACCATTTTATTCATATAGGCCTTTTTTTTTTTAAGTATAGACTAGCTAAAATGTCATAATGGAAGATTACAAAATCTCAAATCATAGTCTGGAGTACTGATATTTTCTATCAACATTTTTGTAATTTCTCTCTGTGTGTTTAGGAAGGACAAGATGTGTATTGGAAAAAGAAAGGATCTGGAATTGGACAGACCTGCATTCAAATTATGGCTCTGTCATTTATGAACTGCATGAACTTAGGATCTGTAACATTCTCAGATCTCTGAGCCTTAGTAGTCTGTCTTGTCTGGATGGCTTGACAATACCTCTCACAAATTTGTGAAGATTAAATGAGATGATGAGTTTATAACACCTGATAGTACACAGCTCTATAAGTATTTTTAAATGAATGGATCCTTCTAGAATAAATTATGATGATGGCAATGATAATTTATTAAGAGACAAATGTTGGCTGAAGTACCAAAACAGGTAGAGAATGGTAATTAAATAATACAATATCAATAAGAATTTGATACAATCATATAAGACCTGCAAGAATTTGGTTTGTTATCCTAAAAATATTTTTAAGTAAGAAGAGACTATAAGAAGCTAATTTAACTCAAAATGCTTGGCATAATCTAATTATCATAAATGGTCTGACAACTCATTTTCTATTTTGCAGCAATTAAAAGGAATTAGAATGATTAATTTTGCTCAAAAAGAAACAAACGCATAATCATAAAGAAAGTTTCCTCTGTGGGAAAACAATGTAACCTTTTGCTTCCCTATCCCTCTTGGGCATAGAAAATATGTTTTTGATGGCTCTGGGCCATTTTACTTTATTCCTTATAGGGAAGAAATCCGAACTAGGAAATTTTCTCAAGGATTCTGGCCTTTGTTTTAGTAGCTAATACACACTTGTGGTTTATTTCTTCTCAAATATCTGGTACATATATTAGGCAAATCCACTGCTTTAAGAAGAGAACAAAGTCATTCAGAAAAGTCTGACAATAAGAGACCAAAGTTTGCAACTGAGGCAAACACAAAAAACAAAAAGAAAAAAGAAAGAGCAAGGATTGTCTTATTTATGCCAGTCAAGTGAATTAAATAAGGCAACGGTGGGAATTTAATAGACATAAACATTATGATCCACAATGAAGAATACGTATGCACCAATTAACATAGCATTACATAGATCATAAGTTTAAAACTACCAGAACTTCATGGAGAAATAGATGGAAACACAGTAGCAATAGGCTCTTGTAGCACAAGTGACCAACTAACTCAACAAAAAAAATGCATAAGGATATGAAAAACCTAAGTCCATGAAACAGTTACAAAAGGTGACCATCAGTTTTGCTACAAAGAAAATCATGACAAATTCCCAAAGGTAGAAAAAACAAAGTAAATGTTCTTTGATCAAATTGTAATAAAACAAGAATTAATCTTGCAATAAACAAGAACACAAGAAACAAGAATTATAGGATAACTCTAAAGTGTTTAGGGGAAATTTCCTTAAAAATTATATTGATAAACAACAATAAATTAAAATAACAAATGATGAGATCCCTGGGTGGTTCAGCAGTTTGACGCTTGCCTTTGGCCCAGGGCGTGGTCCTGGAGTCCCAGGATCAAGTCCCACATCCGGCTCCCTGCATGGAGCCTGCTTCTCCCTCTGCCTGTGTCTCTGCCTCTCTCTCTCTCTCTCTCTCTCTCTCTGCCTATCATGAATAAATAAATAAATAAATAAATAAATCTTTATAAAAAATAAAAAAATACAATAACAAATGATGTAGCCAATTCATGAAATTTTAAGATTAAAAGAGTAAGATAAACATAAAATAAACAAAAAAATCTTAATAATAAATAAGAAATTAATAAAAATACTTGAAAATGGGAAAATTAACAAGCCAAAGCTTTGGTTATTTCCAAAAATGAGACAAACTAGTAGTTAACATGTTCAAAAATGAGATAAAAAATGCATAAGATAAGATATAAAAATGGTAATATAGAGGCCCCTGGGTGTCTCAGTTGGTTAAGTTGTCTGACCCTTGGTTAAGGCTCAGTTCCTGATTTCAGGGTCATGAGACTAAACCTCCCATCGGGCTTGGCTTAGTTTGGAGTCTGCTTATGACCTCCTCCCCGACCTCACTAAAATAAATAAATCTTTTAAAAAATCCCTCTGCCTCTGCCCCTTCCCCTCTCTAAAAAAAAAAAGACAATATAACTACAAATACAAGAGAATAAAGATCATTAGAAATATATACCTAATTTTATGAAAATAATTTTTTTTTAATTTTTAAAATTGAATTAAGTGGGTAAACAAAAGAAATATAGACTACTAAAACTGGACCCTACTTAAAAAAAAAGAAAATCTAAAAGACCAATTATACAAAACAAAGAAAATCATCAAAAAGTAATACTTTAAAAAAAAAATAAAGTAATATTTACTTCACACCCCTCTCATGCACAAAATGTTATTGGGTCCAGACATTTAGGAAACAGATATCCCAAAAGATATGAAAACTCTTTTGGAACATGGAAAAAAGATGGAAAACCTCCAAACTCTTTTCATAAAGTCAGCATAATACTTATAACCTGACAGAAAAATCTGAATAATCTAATAATTATTAAATGGAAAAAGCTATTTACAAGTTTTCCATAAAATTTCCCAGAAAGAAAAAAATCTTAGTTTCAAATAGTTCCATTGGCAAATTCTACCGACTACTCAAGAACCACGTGATAGACATCTAACAAAAACATTTGTAGAGCATGAGAAATAGGGAACATTTCCCAATTTGTGAGATTAGCATATCCTTTACACAAACCCCCCAAACAGTACAGAAAATATGCATTTTAGTTCAATGTCACTGATGAATTCACATCAAACCTTAAACCATTTAAATACAGCAACGTGTCTATCTCTATGTGTATAGGAAACACCCCTACTCTCCACCCCTGTGTGTGTCAAAAATTTGTGTTAGACTGCTTCACTTGTATGAAAGACCTACGTTACTGTCTGTTTTCCCTAAGTGAAAGAAATCCAAAATAGATTTTTTGCTTTTTCTAAAAAAGTTGAAAAGTGAAAATAGCATTCAGCCTTTGTTTTGCAGAGAGTCTTTATAGAGACAGTTTGCACTTCAGCAGCAAGAGTGACCTGCCAATGTCCTTTCCTGGGAACTAACTTGGCATCTCAGCATCAAGCTGCCATAGCTTTGAACCAGGTCTGTGAGCATCTGTGCATTATTTTGGTTTATTTTATACAACCTTTAGCAAGATGTGCCCTAAGGTAGCAAACAGCCTAAGAGAGGTTATTTTGGGGTCTGGAAGTGATCAAACATTTTTCCTTTTAAATTACTGGTAATTGCTTCTTTGTTTTATGCCATTTTGGCTTACAAAGTTTTTATAGGAATCTTTGACTTTCGGAGAGCAGGGGAAAATGGTGTATACATATACATATGATTGACCCTTGAACAACTTGGAGGTTAGGGGCTCCAAGCCCGGTGCAGTCAAAAATCTGCATAGAGCCCGCCCCCCACCTCCGGATAGTCATGGCGGCCCTCAGAACGTCTGTGGCGCTGTGGAGCCTCCTGACAGGTTCTCGGAACTCGGAGCGGGGCTGTTTCCGGCCCGAATTCGGCCCCAGCTCGGTGCCCTGCTCCAGCCGCCGCCGGGCCCTGCGGGGTGGGGCCGCCATGCCATTGGCTTGCTTCCGAGGCGGAATCTGGTAGTCCAGAGATCAAGAAACCTACATTTATGGATGAGGAAGTCCAAAATCTACTCATCAAGATGACAGGCTTGAATTTGCAGAAGGTTTTTAAGACAGCTATACAAGAACTGAAGCCACCAACCTATAAGCTAATGACCCAGGCACAGTTGGAGGAGGCTACAAGAAAAGCAATTGAGGCAGCTAAAGTACGATTAAAAATGCCACCAGTTCTGGAAGAACCAGTGCCAATAAATGATGTGTTAGCTGAAGATAAGATATTGGAAGGAGCAGAAACAGCCAAATACGCATTTACTGATATATCATATAGCATACCACACCGGGAGCGTTTTATTGTTGTCAGAGAACCAAGTGGCACACTACGCAAAGCTTCTTGGGAAGAACGGGACAGGATGATACAAATTTATTTTCCAAAAGAAGGCCGTAGAGTTTTAACACCAGTAATTTTCAAGGAAGAAAATCTTAGGAACGTGTACAGCCAGGACCGACATGTTGATGTCCTCAATCTCTGTGTTGCCCAGTTTGAGCCAGATTCTGCTGAATATATCAAAATCCATCATCAGACCTACGAAGACATAGATAAACATGGGAAGTATGACCTTTTACATTCAACAAGACACTTTGGTGGAATGGCTTGGTATTTTGTAAATAAG
Organism: Canis lupus familiaris; assembly: GCF_011100685.1. NCBI lineage: Eukaryota > Metazoa > Chordata > Mammalia > Carnivora > Canidae > Canis > Canis lupus. Next base: position 29,158,392 of record NC_049250.1, read on the forward strand.
AAAAAGATTGATGGTTTACTGATTGACCAGATTCAGAGAGATCTAGTCGATGATGCCACCAGCTTGGTCCAGCTATATCACATCCTCCATCCAGATGGCCAGTCTGCTCAGGAGGCCAAGGAGCAGGCTGCTGAGGGATTACATTTAATTAAGGTCTTTGCAAAAACAGAAGCACAAAAAGGAGCATATATAGAATTAACACTACAGGCTTATCAAGAAACAGTCACTAGCCATTCTGCAGCTTCCTGAAAACATTTTTAAAATAAATTTCATTTTACTAAATTGTAAAAAAAAAAAAAAAATCTGCATATAACTATTGACTCTAAAAACTACTAATAGCCTACTGTTGACTGGAAGTCTTATTGATTAACACATATTTTATATGTTATATGTATTTTATACTGTATTCTTACAATAAAAATAGGCTAGAGATGAGAAAGTGTTATTGGGGGGCCTCGGTGGCACAGTCAGTTAAGTGTCCAACTCTTGATTTCGGCCCAGGTCATGACCTCATGGTCTTGGGATCAAAGCCCCAGCTCATTCTCTAGGCTCAGTGGGGAGTCTACTAGGGAGTCTCTCTTCTATTCTTCTGCCCCTTATCCTCCTCTCTCTCTCTCTCAAATAAATAAATAAATAAATAAATAAATAAATAAATAAATAAATAAAGTGTTATTAAGAAAATCACAGTGGAGAGAAAATGCATTTTCAGTACTGAGTTGTATTTATTGGAAAAATTCACATGTAAAGTGGGACCCGCACAGTTCAAACCCATGTTGTTAAGAACCAATTGCATTTAAAGCATCACTGACAAGTCAGTTTCATCCAAGGAATGCAAAGTTGGTCTAACATTAGAAAATTAATTGATTTAATTAACACTTTAATAGATGATCTTATCATCATATGCAAAATAATATATTTAATAAAATTCAATATCCAATTATCATTTTTAAAAAAAAAAAGAAAAAGAAAAAGCTCTTAGTAAACCAGGAATGGGGAGGAAACTTTCTTAACCAAATAAAAGGTCTCCAGAAAACCTGTAGCCAACACCCTAAATAATGGTGACAAATTGAAAACAACATTCCCTTTTATATCAAGAATAAAGCAAAGATATCTTCTATCACTATTCTTCTCTACTGGTTGTCCCAGACCATGCAGACTGATAAGAAAAAGATACTAACAAACAGCAAGATTAGAAAAGATGAAGTTACAGGCTAAATGACAGTCTAGAGACCATGCGACATCTGGTTCTGGGTCACAACTCTGACTTCATTTCTCTGTGTTCTGCTCAACCGTGCTGTCCTCTTGCTGTCCCTGAAGGAAACCAAACTCCTGCCTCAGAGCCTTTGCACTTGCTTGTTCTCTCTGCTTATAGCACTCCTCCTGGGTCCTCCATGTGACTCGCTCCTTCAGACTTGCAGAATTCTTCTCAGGTGGCTTCTCTGACCATCTTATTTACAAATCAAACCCTTCTTTCTTCCTCTTCCTTCCAGCATTCCCCTTCTCTCTTCTTTACTTTATTTCTCCAAAGCCATCTAATGGCTACATATTTTGTTTGTTTATCTCTCCCTGAGAGAATACAATCCCATTTCACCAGGGATTTATTTTTTTCTTTTTTATTAACTGTTGAATCCCTGGGTCTTGAAGGGTACCTGGAATGCAGAAGACATTTAAGTAAATATTTATTAAATAAATGAATAAAATCTAGGTGGGAGATTCAAAACATTCTATTATTAGAATGATTAAGAGTTTAGAAAAATTGTTTAAAACAAAATCAATATGGAAAGTTACTTGATTATAACACAACCTAGAAAATAAAATTTAAAAAAACTATTTTTTATAAAAGTAACAACAAATTTTAGAGCTTGTAAGGTAAAAACTGTAAACTATTGTTAAAAGCATAAAAGATGGAGATAAATGGATAAATATATCCCATCCCTCGATAGAGACTCAATATGATAGATTTCACCTTTCCCAAAACTGATCTTGATTTGAAGCAATTCCAATAAAAATTCCAACAGGGTTCTTTTAAAAGAAATATGACAAAGTGGTTTTAAATATAAATGGAAAACAAAAGGGCCATGAATAACCATTCCTAATAAAGAAGAGGAAAATTGAGGACTTTCCTTATGAGAAATAACTTTAGGGGCGCCTGGGTGGCTCAGTCAGTTGAGCTGCTAATTCTTGGTTTTGGCTCACGTCATGATCCCAGGGTCCTGAGATGGGAGTCCTGCCTGGGCTCCCAGAGGGGTCTGCTTGAGATTTTTTTCTTCCTCTGCCCCTCCCCACTGTTCTCTCTCTCTCTCAAATAAATTAATCTTTTAAAATAAAAGACATCACTTTGAAGCTATTGTAATTAAGACAGTATGATATCAGGTAAGGGAGAGATGAGTAGAAAGACAGAACTGAAGAGAGCTCACACATATTTAGAAAATGGATTTATGATGGAGTGGCTAATATAGATGACTGAGTCAAGGATGTACTTAATTTTAATGTAGTTGAATTTATCAATATTTTTCTGATAATATGTGTGCTTCCAATTTTTAGTAAGAAATCCTTTAAGACTGTAATAATAAGGTATTTTCCTAAATGATCTTCTAAAAGTTTTATAGTTGTTCCTTATATCTCCAGCCTATTTGAAACATCTTGTACATGTTGTAAGATAGGGTCCATTTTTAATTTGTTCATTTGTTTGTTTTCCTGCATTGGAGAAATAATTGTTACAGTCCATCTTTGCCTCACTGGTTTGCAATGCCCATTCTGTCATAAGTTAAGGCTTCCACAAATGTGTGGGTCTGATCTCTGGGCTCGCCATTCTGGTTTACATAAATATGAAAGATGAAGGACCTACAAGGTTTTACACTAAGTGAAAAAGTCAAGAGAGACAAATACCATGTGACATCACTTATATGTGGAATCAAAGAAAAAAAAATAAGCAAAGCAAACAGAAATAGATCCATAATACAGAGAACAAACTGGTGGTTGCCAGAGGGGGTGCAGTGGGGGATGAGCAAAATAGGTGAAGGGAATTAAGAGATAAGAAGAAAAAAAAAGAAATGTGAAGATTATCTGCTCCATTAGTCATAGAAATGCAAATTAAAACTATTCCTTATCTACTAAGTTGTCAAAATTTCAAAGGCAGATAATATCAGGTATTTACATTAGATATGAAATAGTAGAGACAGCTGTTCACCCATTGCTGGTAAGGGTGTAACCTGATAAAAGTTATTTTTAGAGAAGTTTGGCATTGCCTAGTAAATTTGAACTTTCTGACCCAGAAATTTAATTCTTAGATATAATCTTCTAAAAAACTCTCGCACATATGTGCCAGGAGGCATATACAAGAATGTTCACAACAGTGTTGTGTATTAGCTAAAAACCTGGGAATAAACCAAACACCTGTCCCCAATCACCTGATAAATAAATTATGTTATATTCATACCATGGAAGATACATAGCAGTGAAAGCAAATTAACTCTGGTTACATGAATCAACACAGACAAATCTCAAAAATGCATCACGAGTGAAAGAAGCAGTCACCAAAGAATTTATAAAGTATGAAGAATAGTTTATTTAGGGATATTTCCAGAAGTGACAAAACTAGAAAGAAAGCCAAGGGGATGATTAATATCAAAATGCAGAATGATGGTTCTCTCTGGGTGGATTGAGATGAGAGAGAGATGGGATCACGGGGTTTTTACCTGTATGATGGGAATATATTGGCTTTTTAAAAATTATTTATTCTTTAAGCTATACCTATAAATATATGATTTTTCATATATACATATGTTTTACAATAACAACACTTTAAAAAAGGAAAGGATTATAATAATACAATATGATAAATGCTACCTAAGTATTATTTTTTAAAAAGTATCATGGAAGGAGATTAGAATAAGTGAATAGTTGCCAGGAAAGAAAATCAAGGTTTGCAGTGGAAATATTAAGCCAGGATTACCAGGGCAAAGGGAGTTGGATGGCTTGGTGGTCAGTGCCAGACACTGAGAGAGCCAAGTGAGCCTCCCTACTTGCAGGACAATGGACTGGGTACTTAGAGGACAAAGGATCCTAGGTAGTCCTAATAATGCTCTGGCAACTTTATCACCTAATTTGTGTGTGTGTGTGTGGCCTTCCTGAGGAAGACCATTTATCCCTCTGAGTGCACTTATTATTAGACTATCACTCTTTATTACATTTTTTTTAAAGATTTTATTTATTTACTCATAAGAGACACAGAGACAGAGAGGTAGTGACACAGACAGAGGGAAAAGCAGGCTCCCTGTGAGGACTCAATCCCGGGATCATGCCCTGAGCCAAAGGCAGACACTCAACCACTGAGCAATCCCAGGTGTCCCACTTTTTCTTTATTTCAACATACTTTCGAAAAAGTTAAAAACCCCATGTTCCCAGGCTCGTTTTCATTGGCTACAGTTTCATTTGAAGGCTTTTAGATACGCCACCTTAAACTTTTCCAATAGATACCTCCAAAGTATATCATAAAATTAATTCTCTCTTATATTTCCACAAAGTGTGGAGCATCTTGATTTTTTTTTTTTTCTGTTAACATAAAGTTACTTCCTCAGCATCCCTAAATTTAGTTGTCTATTTGTGGTGGTCTCAGCTTGGCTTAGTCCTGGCCGTAAGTAAATTTAGCTGCTCCCCATTTCCTTGTGATTGCAGTCAACCGAGTCTGATCTAGATCAGAAGACCATGTGATTGAGGGGCATCTGGGTGGCTCAGTGGTTGAGCATCTACCTTTGGCTCAGGTCGTGATCCCAAGGGTCCTGGGATCGAGTCTACATCAGACTCCTTACAAGGAGCCTGCTTCTCCCTCCGCCTATGTCTCTGCCTCTCTCTCTGGGTCTCTCATGAATAAATAAATAAAAATCTTAAAAGAAGAAGAACATGTGATTGAAAGATTTCCTTCTCAAATATAAAAGTTTACTAAATCTCAATCATTTTTCTCTCTCCAAAGATGGGTTCCATTTGGCACTGGATTCGTTTTTTTTGCAAATAATCTGTGTGCCTCAGTGCTATCAGTGAAGACGTACACTTGGTGCTGCTGTTACAATCACACATCAGCTTCTCCAGTGTTCTCTAAAGCTGTGCCCTGAGGGAGAGGATAGGCTAGAGTAGTTCCATCTCCCTCCGTCCTAGTGTCCTGTCATCCAAATTACTTGGTACAAGGCTGTAAATCTGACTTCACTTATCTGCCACCCACTATCTATGGGAATAGCCCGATTATATTAAACTTCATTTATGAACCATGATTTCTGATGGTCCCGGCACCATCTTGATGCTTCAGCTTCGGGCAGTTGTTTCCTTTATTTCATTCAGAAGCAGGGTACAGATGCTGTGTATACCAACTGCCAGCGCCTTGGAGCCTTTTTCTGAATTCACCTAGTCTTAGCCTCTTATTTTTCTGGGAACTCTTCTGGGATACAATGAGAAGAGTAAACAAGGAATGGAACCAAGCCAGAATTCTGATTCTGAGAAAACCCCTCCCCCGTGGCAAGAATTCAAGCACAGAAGCGAGGTGGGGAGGAAAAAGAAAGAAGCAAATTGTTCTACCAGCTGGCTGTCTCCAATGTTGAAGAAAATTAGATATTAGCCAGAATAGAGATTCCTTTAGCACACTTGGTCCTCCTAGATGCACACTTCTTTCTCGATTGAGGATTCAGGCTATCTATCTCTTCAAGGTAGATTAACTCATGTATTTACTGAATCTCCAGGATCTGTACTTAGCCACTTATAATAATAGTCTTTGTTACATGGGCATCATTGCCATACCAGGAGAATCTGTAAGGAAAGCTTCAATTGGTCAAGTGATAAAATCCACTTTGAAAAATGACAACTTCTCTTTGTGATTTCCTTCATTCAATGCTAAAAACACAAACAGGTGATTTTGGTCTCTGGGGCTCTTTACAAATAGCCTATGTCCAAAGCATTTAAGGGACAATCAATGAATGTTTAGCAGAAGTCACATAATGCTGCTGGTAGAAATACACTAAAAAAAAAAAAAAAAAAAAAAAAAGTCTCTGTAATTGTGTTGCTAGGAATCCTATCAGAAATTGTTATGACTTAATGCGATGGGGAAAATGTAAACCAGACATGAAGAATAAAATCATCCATTGGTAGGTCCTATATTAAATCCAGAGGAGTCTAAATAAGATCAGGCAATGAATGTGATGAAAAATTAAATTTACCCAATTCATAAGAACCAAACTACAGACTTTCAAGTACAAATCTTAGACTATGAAAGTCAATACCTTACTTTCTTAAAGTTTTAGAACTATTAAAATAATAAACTAAAGGTTGCTTTTATTACCTTATACTCTATTAAACACAATTTTTTGCTATTTATCTTATAAGAACAAAACCAATGTCATACTTATTACCACATGCTAGTATATGGAATACCTTAAAGATTCCTGTTTTAAAGTGTTTTTAATTCCCTTTTCATTTAGCTTTCTTGAAAGTTTGTGTGTGGGGGAAACTATAAGACAGGAGGCATTTAGGAAACATTTACTGAGTGCCACTAGTCAAATGAAATTAGAGGTTCCAGAGCTAGATTAGACACTGAGGTTTGAGCCTGGGGTTGGGAGGGGGGCAGGAAAAGAGAGCAGAAAGGAATGGATGGGGCACCTGGGTGGCTCAGTGGTTGAGCATCATCTCAGCTATGCAATCCCCATTCTTTAATAATTTGTTACTTATTTAGCATTTGATTCAACCATATTTCTCTAATCACTCTGCACATAGAATACAATTTGAGAGCCAAATATAGTAACAGTAGTGGTCATAATTGGCTCCTTGTTTATCTTTTGATAGGTTTATGTGTGTGTGGATTTTCTTTAAATGAAGAATTGTCAGGAAAACACATTTATCTTGGGAAAATAAGTAGCTAAGGTATGTTGCCATTGAAGGGTAATGCATATCATCATCATGCAATAACTGCTGAATAAACACTTTTATTTACACAGTACTTAGGTATTAAAACTTTTGAAAAGCATAGGTGGAAAAAACTAAGCTGATATATTATCTGATAAAGAAATGCTTATTAAAGATGATTGCACACCTGGGTGGCTCAGTGGTTGAGCGTCTGCCTTCAGCTCAGGTCATGATCCCAGGGTCCTGGGATTGAGTCGCACATCGGGCGCCCCCACAGGGAATATGCTTCTCCCTCTGCCTGTGTCTCTGCCTCTCTCTCCCTGTGTGTCTCATGAATAAATAAATAAAATCTTAAAAAAAAAAAAAGAGAGAAAAGAAAAAGAAAGGAATGGATGTGGTTAGAAAGGAGAGGGGACAGCGCTGAGTATAGGCCTCGAGCTGCAGGTATTATGAAGCAATGATCATTTTCGAAGATTATTTAAACTTATAAAAAGTTAATTAAGAACTGTATGAGGCCCCCTGTGCAATTATACTGCCAGTTCATTCCCAAACTTCCCTTCTCCCTTGGTAAATTATGATATGCACAGTCTTTTTTTTTTCATTTTACTATTTTCGAACAATAACAAAAAACACGGGGGTGTGTTTTGATTCTGCAGCTGCCGGAGCATTGTTCTCGTCCACTTGATGTGATGATGGATACTGAGTTCAATTGCCGTGATCATGATGACATCTGGCAGGCAGCTTTAGAGAGACCTCTGTGGTATGCGTGACACAGGACATGTTTTTCTGAACCAAAGGGAAGCGTGTCAAGGTTTTGTTACCTCCTCTTCTGAAAAAATGGCCTGTAGTAGATACAGAGGGTGACTGGAACTAAAATAATGTATATTGAAGAGCTATGGGCTGTTGGATTACAAGACACAGAGTAGAGGTGGGGTAGTCATCACAGAGAAACAGAGACGCTGACTTGTGGTGTTCCTGTTTTAAAAAAATTAAAAAAAGAAAAACCAGGTGAAATGGAAATACTCTCTTGTATTGCTGTAAAATGAGACAGATGAAGGAAATCTTAAAAATACTTAATAAGGTGTAGAAGCTGGAGGCTTTTTTTCATTTGGGAAGGCAAGTATTGATCTATTTTTTCAAAATGGTAGGAAAAGAAGAACCCCAAACTTTTCCCATGCTTCCTAGATTTATTTTTGGCACTGGCATGGAAATCAGTTAATGCACACCTTTAATCCCCTTTGAATTGAGACATTCCAGATAGGGCTGGCAGGGGCAAGGGCTCACCTCACACGTGGGGCCACTAAATGGATGTTTAAATGCCAGATATCTCATCTTCCCCCAAATACCTCTCCTACCAATTGTAAATCCCCAATATTAGTATTAATAATGAATTAGATAGGGACATCATCTCTGTACGGTCACTTGACCCTCTCTTATCAGTTTATCACAAGAGAATATTTTCTTTTTTTTAATTTTTATTTATTTATGATAGTCACAGAGAGAGAGAGAGAGAGAGAGAGAGAGAGGCAGAGACACAGGCAGAGGGAGAAGCAGGCTCCATGCAGGGAGCTCGGCGTGGGACTCGATCCCGGGTCTCCGGGACGCGCCCTGGGCCAAAGGCAGGCGCCAAACCGCTGCGCCACCCAGGGATCCCCAAGAGAATACTTTCTAGGAGAAAACAAGTCATATCGAGCCCTGTTGGAGTAGGGTAGGCCCTGGGCCAAAGGGTGATCTCAGTGCATGCCTGGGAAGAGAACAGTGGTTCCAGAGGGGACAGGGATCCTTGAATGCTACCAGAATTGCTTTGCATAGTTCCAGTTCCTTCATTGCTCTTTAGTAAATTATAAATTTTGGAATTCTATATTACTCCAGTGTTTTTTTGTGGTTATAGATATTGATTTTTTCTTTAAAAAAATTTATTATAGTTGATATACCATGTTACATTAGTTTCAGATGACAGCATAGTGATTCAGTATCTCTACAACATAGTGATTCAATGCCATCTCTCAATAGATTATGCTATGTTCACAGGTGGAGCTACCATCTGTCCCCATGCAATGCTATGTCATTATCATTGACTATATTTCTTATGCTGTGCCTTTTATTCCTATGATTTATTCACTCCATAACAGGAAGATTTTAACCCCCCATCCCCCCACCCATCTCCCCTCTGGCAATCATCAGTTTGTCGTCTGTATGTATAGGTCTGATTCTGTTTTTTGTTTGTTCGTTTGTTTTTTTAGAATCCACATAGAAGTGAAATCATATTGGTATCTTTCTTTCTCACTCTGTCTTATTTCACTTACATAACACCCTCTAGGTCCATCCACATTGTTGTCAATGGCATGATCTCATCCTTTTTATGGCTGTGTAATAAATATATATATATATATATATATATTATTTATTTATTTATAACATCTTCCTTATCCATTCATATGTTGATGGACATTTAGGTTGCTTCCATATCCCAGCTATTGTAAATAATGCTGCAATAAGCATAGGGGTGCATATATCTTTTCAAATTGGTGTTTTCGTTTTCTTTGTGTAATTACCTAATAGTGGAATTATTGGGTCATACGGTTTTTATATTCTTAAGTTTTTTAGAAACTTGCTACTGTTTTCCACAGTAGCTGTACTAATTTGCATTCCCACCAACAGGGTGCAAGGGCTCCTTTTGCTCCACATCCTCAGCAACACTTGTTATTTTTTGCCTTTTTTATTTTAGCTACTCTGGCAGGCGTAAGGTGATATCTCATGCTGGCTCTTATTTGCATCTCCCTGATGGTTAGTGATGTTTAACATATTTTCATGTGTCCATTTGCCATCTGTATACCTTCTTTGAAAAAATGTCTATTCAGGTCCTCTGCCCATTTTTAATCAGATTGGTTTTTTTTTTTTGATGTGGAGTTATATAAGTTCTTTATATATTTTAGATATTAACCCCTTATCTAATATATCATTTGTACATATCTTCTCCCATTTAGTAGGTTGCCTTAGTAGTAACTAGAGGGTATTTAGCTGGTTCTGTTGATGGTTTCCTTCATTTTGCAAAATCTTTTTATTTTTATGTGGTCTCAGTAATTTATTTTTGTTTTTGTTTCCCTTGCCTTAGGAGATATATCTAGAAAAATGTTGCTAAGGCAGATATCAGAGAAATTATTGCCTGCGTTCTCTTTTGTTATGGTTTCAGGCCTCATATTTAGGTCTTTAATCCATTTTGCATTTATTTTTGTGTAAGGAAAAAGAAAGTGATCCAGTTTCATTCTTTTGGATAGAGCTATCTACTTTTCCCAGCACCATTCATTGAAGAGACTTTTTTCTCAATGTATATTTATTTCTCCTTTGTCATAGATTAATTGACTGTATAAGCATGGTTTATTTCTGGGCTTTCTATTCTGTTTTCTTGATCTATGTGTCTATTTTTGTGCCAATGCCATACTGTTTTGATTATTACAGCTTTACAGTATATCTTGAAATCTGAAATTATGACACCTCCAGCTTTGTTTTTCTTTCTTAAGATTTCTTTGACTATTCGAGGTCTTTTGTGGTTCCATACATATTTTAGGATTATCTGTTCTAATTTTGCAAAAAGAAGAATTTTTTTTGCAAAAAAAAGAATTTTTTTTAAAGATTTTTTATTTATTTATTCATGATAGTCACACAGAGAGAGACAGAGAGGCAGAGACACAGGCAGAGGGAGAAGCAGGCTCCATGCAGGGAGCCCAACGGGGGATTCAATACCGGGTCTCCAGGATCGAAAAAAATTCTTGATATTTTGATAGGAATTGCATTGAATTTGTAGACTGCTTTCAGTACTATGGACATCTTAACAATATCAATTCTCTAATCCATGAGTATGGAATTTCTTTCCATTTGTGTTCACTTCAATTTCTTTCATCATTTCACAGTTTTCAGAATACAAGTCTTTCACCTCTTTGGTTAAGATTATTCCTACATATTTTTTGAGGGTGTAAGGGGAGTTATTAATTTCTCTTTATGGTCCTATTTCATTATTGGTGTATAGAAACACTACCATATATTACTCTAGTCTATAAAGGATAAATTTCTCATCAAGTTTTGCTCCTGATATCTCAGCATTATCAGGGAAGATAGTAAAGAAATCGTACAGTGTTATTTTAGCTCCTGAAAAAAGTATGAGCTTGAGTTTCCATTCAGATAAGAAGTGGCCAAGAGCTAGTTCATTGGTTCTACACTAGAAACCCTCAGGTCATGGAAAAACTCCAGAAATGACAGTTTCTTCCTGCACATTATCAGGTATGGGCTCCACCCTGCTTTCTGTTCAAATGGTTAAGTTACTGAAACAAAACAAAACAAAACAAAAACAGAAAAGGAACATCTGATAAGCATTTGCTTGCCTCCTCAGTAGGCCTTAATTGTGTGTCTAAAATGGAGTCAGGGCATGAAATTCCCCCAGGTAGAAGTATTATAGTGGAGCTAGATAGTGAGGTAGTGAACAGGTGCATGAAATGGTATTGAGAATTTTATGAGTATGGCATACACGTGCACACACACACACACACACACACACACATATGTATATGCTCTTTCTGTAGGAAAGAGTTCCTATTTTTCATCAGCTTTTCAAATAGAATCACAATCCAAAGAAGGTTAAGAACTGTAAAAGAAGATTTAAAATTTTGAGCAAGTGACTGCTCTAATGAGAAAGGACTGAAAAGGGAAAATTTATAAGGAACACAGTTTAATAATACTATCTGGTGCAACGCTGAATAAAATGAAACTAGAATACACAATCATTATTAGTTTGTGGCATATTACTTATATCCATGGTCCCTTGATTCCTATGTCATATATGCAACTACATGTTGATGTAATTTGCACAATGTAGGGCATTTAGGGGAATGGATGCTGATCAGATGCCTTACTTAAGGGCACTTCTCTAGCAGGAGTTAGGACTGTTCTTAAAGATGCTGGAGTCTGAATAGTGTGATTTAAGGGAAGAACTTTGATAAATAAAAATTACTACTCCTTTCATGTTAGTTTAAATGATTGCCTTTCTAATACCTTGCACTAAAATATGAGCCAACCAAAGAATTTCTAGCCACTTAACTCCTCCCAGACCTGTTTATTTGTGTTGGCTTTGATGGTTAAAAGAGAGACGGTACAGTTTTAGGTTGCAATAAGGATATTGGTCAAGTCCCCAAAAAAGTTATGTATGATATCATCCTCCCATGTTTCCCCATGGCATAGCATTTAATATTCTAACATAACATTTCATGATTATTATACCCTTTAACTGAAGTTAAATGGGAAAACAATATGAAGACATATATGAAATTACTTATCATAAGTTTTTTTTTTATTTTTTTATTTTTATTTTTTTTTATAAGTTTTTTTTTTTATCATAAGTTTTATAAAACCACTCAATAGAAAACACCAGTGGCTTACTTTTTTCATTTACATTACTTTTCATTTAAAAGGGAAAAATAAAAATTTCAGGAGTTAACAATTCTTTAGTAATGTAAGTTTTATTGTAAGTAATAATTTCCAATTAAATTATTTCCATACATGTAAAATAAAATAGATGCTGTGAGTGGCATGGATATTAGAAATTTAATTCAAAACCTGTAGGTTTGGAAAGAAAACCATTTTATCCAGAAAGTCATCTTGACATATTAGGTTTTGTTGACTACTTTGGCATATAAGCCAGAAGAATTAAAAATAATAATATTTTGAACATTTCACTATAATGCTTTCTCTTATTCAATAATTAAAAGCATCATTAATGTGCAATGGATATTTTTAACACTCATATTTTGTTTTTAAAGATTTTATTTATTTATTCATGAAAGACACAGAAAGAGAGGCAGAGACATAGGCAGAGGGAAAAGCATGTTCCCTGTATAGTCCAATGCGGGACTCAATCCCAGGACCCTGGGATCATGGCAGGACCCTGAGCTGAAGGCAGATGCTCAACTGCTGAGCCACCCAGGTATGCAATCATCTTTAATAAGCATTTCTTTATCAGAAAATATAGCTTAGTTTTTTCCAACTACTCTTTTCAAAAGCTTTAATACCTAAACACTGTGTAAATAAAAGTGTTTACTCAGCAGTTATTGCATGATGATGATGGTGATATGCATTACCCTTCAATGGCAACATACCTTAGCTATTTATTTTCCCAAGATAAATGTGTTTTCCTGACAATTCTTCATTTAAAGAAAATCCACACACATAAGCCTATCAAAAGACAAGCAAGGAGCCAATTATGACCACTATTGTTACTGTGTTTGGCTCTCAAATTGTATTCTATGTGCAGAGTGATTAGAGAAATATGGTTGAATCAAATGCTAAATAAGTAACAAGTTATTAAAGAATGGGGATTGCATAGCTGAGATGATTAAGATAAAGGTATTAAAGAGTTGGGAAAAATGCCTGTTGTATAGTAATAAGCAGCAGAAGGCTCCTGAAGGTCTCCTAAGCTTTTCAAGATCTGGGTCAGACCTAAGATAAAATTCCTACATACTTGTAGTTTCAAATATAGGCATAATTACATAAATGCTTTAGATTTTACAGGGTGCTTTCAAGCACATTATTCCATTTGACCTTCACAACAGGCTTTAGGCATTTTGAGGACCGGATCTATATTTTGTTCACTGTTGTTTTCACTGCACCTCATATAAAGTAAGCACTCTGCAATTTCTGAATAGATAAATGAAAGAAAGTTATAGTGATTAGTCAAAACCAGCAGTGTATAGAGAAACTTGGTCCCGTTCTTGGTTTTTTGATTCAAAATCCCTTCTTCCTTTTATAATTTTACCTTTCTTTTTTTTCCTACTAAGAAATAATCAAATCTTTGTTATATATGTTTTCCATTTTTTCAGATCTCAAAACAAAATCTTATGAGTTCTTTAGAATTCATAACCTCTCTTATTACTTAATAGTGAAGTTAGCTAGTTTAAATCAGATATGGCAAGCTTTTTCCATAAAGGACCAATTAGTAAATATTTTCAAACTTTTGTGCCATATGGTCTTTGTGGCAACTCTTCAACTCTAGCCATTGTGGGATAAAAGTAATCATAGGCAAATAAGTAAACGCTTGGGCATGGCTGTATTCCAATTAAATTTTATTTATGAATACCAATATTTTAATTTCATATAATTTTCTGACTCACAAACCATTATTCTTATTTTGATTTTTAAAAACTATTTAAAAGGGTAGAAGCTATTCTTGGCTTGGGGGACCAACAATACAGGCAGCTGGCTAGGCTTGGTTCACAGTTCTGAGTTTGCCAATTCCTGGTTTAAATAATGATGGGAAGAAGAGCTTAGCTTCCCTGTATAGATGTTAATTAAAATCAATCTAACCATTCTTACATTTGGGAACTTGTGTATCAAGGAAAAGGCTATTTATTTTAATTTTCTCAGTGGTTTCTATTTAATGCTACCTAACAGGTTATAAAGCTCTTGATGGTACAGCATTATATCATTTGGGGCACTGAGTGACAGTGGCAGGGTAATCATGAGAAAAAGAATTTTCTAAGTATGCTTCTTTCTATTTCTACAGTTTGGTGATTTGAACCTGGTTCAGGATTATGTCAATGTTGAATGTATCCAGGACTACAGGAAAGGAACTGCTAAAGGTACAAAAGGAAAGTTTTCCTTCCTGAAAACACAAAACATACTATTTTTAAAAAGCAAAATATTTTTTGCTTGAAAACTATTGTATCTGTCCTGGCATATTTACAATCAACAATAAGAACAAATCTCAAAGACTAATAATATACACTCTAGGGAAAGCATAGAAATCATGCTCTATTTCTACAGAGACAAGAGGGGCAAATCCAGTGAAAAACAGTGCAAAATGCTGCTGAGGGGAAGGAGAAGGAGTGGAAGAGAGATATTTTCAAAGTTACAGGGACAGGAAGATGACACTTTCCTTTTTTTCTTTTTTCTTTTTTTTTTTCTTCTTTTTCCTTTTTTTTTTTCCCCTAATGCAGAAAGAAAGATGCATTTGTACTGTTAGAAGTACTTGTTTTATAGTCGTGCTGTCAGAGCACGACTATAAAATAATCTGTGCTACTACATAAGACATTGCATGGAAAATGGAAATAGAGGATAAGAATCTTTTCATTCATTCATTCATTCATTCATTCATTCATTCACAGTTCTCTGTGGTTAGAGAGAAGCTGAGAAGAGAGTGAGAAAGTTAAGGTCATAATCATTCCATTATGAGCCCCCAATTTTTTCAGTTTCAGAAATGATTTCAGTACCATTCACTGTAACTCTCAAGGAGCATGAGTTTCACTCATCTTGGTGAGGAAAATAAGAATCTGAAAAGCCTGGGGGCTGAGTTTTTTATTATTTTCCTGGTTCCAGGGAGGACACTTCTGTTTGGATTAAATAACTCGCTGCTAACCGGACAATTACTGGTCATTCTGTTGAAACGAGGACTTGCTCTACACGTGGAAAGAGAGCATCATGTTCCAGGGGAGACCTTGTTAGCCATTCTCGTGGGAAACATACATTTTGTGTGAGAAACCAGCAGACCTCCCCTCCAAATGACCTTTGATCTCATGGAAAGACTGCCGTTATTCCAATCCACAAATCAGGACAGGCTGAGCTCTATCAAACATTCCTGCTTGCCTGACCTCAAACTTTTGTGGTGGTTTTCCTCAATAGGAGGTAGGAGATGGAAACATGGTGAGACACAAGTACTTTGGGAACACTCAGCAGAGTCTGAAAAGCTGCTTGCCCCATACAAGGTTTATATTTAATTTTTGAGTGTTTACTTGATTCTTGTATGTAAAGCCTCCACCCTTCAGTGTTGATTTTGGAAGTCATATAAATAGTTCAGAATAGTTCAGATTTCTTCTTCCCATTTGCAGATGTTCATTTTTGAAGAATTAATGAAGACATATTTCCGGTGTGTGTTGCAGGGATTTCTGCTTCATCTCCATTCCCTTTAAACTGGAATATTAGACTATGACCCCCTGGTTTTGTCTTCTTGAGCAAGTTCTGCATCTCCTCAGGAGAGTTTTCATGAGCCATTCGTTTACTCTGTTTTTGCACAAGTTCTGACAGGGATTAAAGGAGAAAGATTTATTTTGAGAATGTCCCGTTTGGTGTCCAACAGACCACACACTGGTTCGCAATGACAAAACACACTGGTTTGTGTCAGCTCTACTTTTCATTGCTTTGAAATATTGAGATATTCACTAAATATCTTTCAGCTTTTTCACCTGTTAAATGAATTACATT
The DNA here is from genome assembly GCF_011100685.1 of Canis lupus familiaris. NCBI lineage: Eukaryota > Metazoa > Chordata > Mammalia > Carnivora > Canidae > Canis > Canis lupus. The sequence goes on from NC_049250.1 coordinate 29,174,520, forward strand.
TCTGGCAGAAAAGGCTTGGTTTTGCTGAGGTAACAAATATGCCCCAAATTTCAATTGTATAGAAAAGCAAAGGTTTTCACACGTCTCTCATGGATTAGAAAGAGCTCTTGGGTCTGAGTAGTCAGCCATTTAGCGATTTAGACTTAGTACTTCATTAAATGCTACCCAAAGCAACCAACACATGCTACTAATATTTAGTTTTCAAGCCTCTTCCCAAGACTTTGAGTTTATTAAGTACACCGTACACTTCCAACTTACTTCAGGTAAGGGTTTACGAAATGTTTTGCCTCTGAAAAACACAGAATACCATCCTTCAGGCCTCCACTAATAGTTTCCTTATGAAACACTTCTTGATTCCCAAATCAAAGCTGTATACTTTAGTATGAGGCACTACTCGAGTTGTATATGCTAATTTCCACATTCATCCGATTGGTACAAATTATGCTGTGACAGTGAACCAGCACCAAAAAAGTTAATGGCTTTAAAACAACAAAGGGTTATTTCTCATTCAGGGCACTGCTTACTCATCGCAGCCCTCAAGGATCCAAGCTCAACAAAATGTAACTACTGTGCCAAACACTTGGTTACTGCTAGACCAATGAGCAATGAGATGTCTGGAGGGTCTCACACCCACAATTAAGTACACAGCCTGAGAGTATCACATGTTCCTTCTATTCAGAACTCAGTCACGAGAGAAAGTCACATACTCTCAGCAAAGTACTTATGTGACCAGACACGGCAACTCTCAAATAGCTGATGAAAAGCGTGGTGGCAATCAGAGCTGGTCCCTTCTAGTTATAAAATTTCATGATATTATTCTGACCATGGTTCAAAGAAATCTTTGGGTGACAACCCTACACCACAGAATGATAATCTTTATGCATGCAGTAAACAATTTAACATTTAAAGACATATTCCTGGATCTGTAAAGGCTGTGTACGTTTCGGCACCTGAATAAATGAAGATAGATAATCATGACTCTCCTAGAAAGTATCCTTACTCTGCATTCAGCTCATACCTCCCTAGTTACTTCTTTTGTCCCATGGTTCTGCCAGGACAAATGTGGTCAATTCCAGTGAAGCCTGAAGTCAGGGCTAGAGAAGTTACAACGGTTTCAGCAGGTTCTTGTCCAAGGTGTCGGTTAGCATTGACAGCAGTGAATTTGTCAGCAGCCAATTTTCCACTCACCCCCATTTCCCAGAAGTTCTGAGGGGATTGCTGAGCCAGCACTCAAGAACAGAGGCATCTTTGTTTGGCAATAGTGTGAGGTTTACTGATTGATGTTCAACCTGAAAAACACTATACCTTCATTGTACAAAATAAGTCCATATTTTGAAGCCAAGATGGCTAATACAATGGGTAGCCAGGAATACTCTCCGGTTTTGTCATCCCTTTGTCCTTGTGTTGCAGGAAATGTACGTAAGCAGGAAATGAGATAAAATAAATGTCAGATTCTGTGGTTCAACATGCAGATAGTAATAGTTATTAGATGTCAGGTAAAAATAGAAAATTTCTTCCCCAAACATGTCCCCATGAACTTTCCAGCAGAGTAATGCAGTTAATCATCTTCAATAGGACAAAATACAGCCTCAGAATTTGGGGAAAGGACAGACTGGGCTGTGGTAGAGTGTTTGATGTCCATGTGGCCATAGCTGTGACCTGTTTTGGAATCTTCAAGTTCCTGAAATCTCATAAGTTCCTGATTACATCTCACAGAAATTTATTCTCCCAGAGTTTTTTTTTTTTTTTTTTTAAGATTTATTTATTTATTTATTCAGAGAGAGTGAGCGAGAGAGAGGCAGAGACACAGGCAGAGGGAGAAGCAGGCTCCATGCAGGAAACCCAACATGGGACTCGATCCTGGGTCTCCAGGATCACACCCCGGGCTGCAGGCGGCGCTAAACCGCTGCGCCACCGGGGCTGCCCTAGTCTCCCAGAGTTTTACAGTCATCTTTGACGGCCTGGCTCTGCAGCCTTTCAGTTATAGAAACTTGGGCAATTATTTAATCTCTCTATGCCTCAGTTTACATGCAAAGCACCTAGTCCATAGTAAGTACCCAAACCACCCTAGCTTGTGGGTTCAGAAATCAACAGTTTCTGAGGAATATGATAATATTCACAGCAGCATTACTTCTAAATTGTGAATAAAGGAAAGGTTCTCAAAGTTTAGTAACTTAAAGATGTCCTTGGAACAGATAATACGTAAGCATTTTCCCCTGCTCCTCCAGAGCTTTCTGCAAAGGTTTTACTTTAAAAGTCTCAATATATTTCTGTGTTCTGAAACTTAGAAGGTGTGATTACAGAGTCCAGTTCAGAATTCTCTGTATCCCAGGATATTCTAAAACATGGAAGTCATGTTTTGAACACCTGTCTCAATATTTTTCTCAATCTCAATCTCAAAGGAAGAATTTTCCATTACCGAAGAGCTGCCCTCAATATTAAAACAACTCCTCATAATGAAGCCCACTCTAACTTAGAATGCGATCTTAGACCATTTTCCAGCTCTTATAAGGTGGAATGACTTGAATTGGAGATGCCTCTCATTCCATCAGTTATTGTATATTTGGAAATACCCACAGAATTCCAGGAAGAATAGAAGGCTGGGGAGGGAGTAATTTGAACTTAAAATCAAGTAAACTCTTTTATTAAAAATTTTGTAAAAGATATGTGAGAGAATCCCGTGTAGGCATATTACTTGGAATGTAGATTTGGCAGCTATAATGAAGAAGATGGGCAGTTAACATTAATTCATGTTAACATCTAAGCCACAAGGCAGCTTTCTCCACAAAGTCGGCAGGGGTGCCAGGTCCCTTCATCTCCTGGTTCCTTTATCTGTAAGATCTTGCTCTCATCACTATGGTATAAAATAACACACTGCCAAGTCCTCATTCCAGACAACAGAAAAGAGTTAAAAGGACAGGGAAGGCACCCACCCCCCCTTCTTTTAAGGATGTGTCCCCTTGGGACGCCTGGGTGGCTCATTGGTTGAGCGTCTCCCTTCAGCCCCGGGGATGATCCTGGAGTCCCTATATGGAACCTGCTTCTCTCTCTGCCTCTGTCTCTGCTTCTCTATCACTGTGTCTCTCATGAATAAATACAATCTTAAAAAAAAAAAGATGTGTCCCCTTCAGAGAAGGTGGGCTACTCTCACTTCCATCCCATTGGTCCACACTTGGTCACGTGGCCATGGGAGCCAGCAAGTGTCCTCTTTATCCTTGAAGGTCAAGTGCCCAAACTAGGAACTGAAAGAAAGAATAGATACTGGAAGAAGAGGAATAGCCTCCGTGTGAGTAGAAGACAGGATGCTGGGGGAAGCTCTATGCAAATCTGATCCCTGCAGTATTTTAGGAATCACTCCTTGTATATATCTGTGCATTATGAATTAGAGGGTTATTTCTGATTCCCTCTGAGGAATTGCCTAGGCTGCCTATGTCCAAAGCTCCATAATTGCAAAATGGGGCAATCACATTAACTACAAAAAGGGTGAAAAATATTTGTTGATGTGATGAATCTTAAGTCAGAGTTTTAAAATAAGTGAAATATCCTTCAAAACCAACTCAACAGGGCACCTGGGTGGCTCAGTTGGTTAAGCACCTGACTCTGGATTTTGGCTTAGGTCATGATCTCAGGGTCATGAGATGTAACCCTGCCTGGGTTCCCAGGGGTTCTCTCTCTCTCTCACCCTCTCTCTCTACCCTTCCCCCTGCACGCTTGCACTCTCTCTCACACACATACACAACTAAATAAAATAAATAAATAATTTTTTAAAAAAACCCAAATCAACCATGGAATTAACATTTTTTTAAGTAGGTTCCACCCCAGCTAGTGTGGAGCCCTATGACCCTGAGATGGAGACCCAAGCTGAGATCAAAATCAGTTCCTTAACCAATTGAGCTAGCCAGATGCCTCAGGTTAGCATTATTTTTAAAAATAGTTGATTTTTGGTATTATATATTTTTATTATTTGTTAATATATGTGTATACATACACACACATATATATTATATGTAATTTTGTTATTACCACTGTTATAGCCAGTGGTTAAAAATTGAATGTTTTCTTCTTTATCAGCACTCTTATCCCTTAGAGAAAGATGCCTGTTTCCATTTTAAAGTTAGATTTTAGAATCAAAGGGACTGTTGATTTTTCAAATTCAGGAAATGCCTCTCAGGCTATAATGGCCATGTTATATGATAATGTGTATGTGTAGGTAAAAGAAATTTTGATGAAAAATTTGGGTTTGGTTTATTCATTTATTTATTTTTAAGATTTTGTTTATTTATTCTTGATAGATACAGAGAGAGAGGCAGAGACAAGCAGAGGGAAAAACAGGCTCCCTGCAAGGAGCCCATGCAGGACTCAATCCTGGACTCCAGGATCACATCCTGAGCCAAAGGCAGACACTCAACAGCTGAGCCACCCAGGTGTCCCCGGGTTTGGTTTAAAGAACAGTGAAGAAAATGAAGCCAGAAAATCTTGAAAGCCTTGACTCTAAGACTAAACAAATAAGAAAAGCCAAACATCTATTCATTCATTCAACACATGCCTACTAGAGCACTTACTTTATTCTGAGTAGAAGCTGAATATGCAAGGATAATAAAAGTAGACAAGATTTCTGTCCTCAATACTTTGCATGCTGCTAGGAGAGACAGGCAATAAACAAGTAACCACAGCATGTAATAATAAGATAATGGTAACTACTATAAAATGAATAAATAGTATATTCCAATAAATAACAGGGGACATTTGCTTTAGATGAGGTAGTTGAGGAAGGCCTCTCCAAAAGGGATCAATAAAGCACAGACTGGGAAGAGAAGACACCAGTCTTAGAAAGAGGAGGGAGAAGAAAGTTTCAGACAGAACAGAGATCTGGTGCAAAAATAATGTTGGCATGTTCATCATAAATGGTAAAGCTAAGAATAAGTACCAATATATTTGTTTCCAGCATGAGTCTCTGAAAAGTATCCATGGTTAGAACTGTTGCCTACACCACCTCATGTTCATTGCCACTTCCATTATTTCTTTTTGTTAGTTAAATAACAGAATTGAAAAACAAATACTAGGTATTAAAGTTTGGTGGCCAAGAGAGAACATATGCAAGTAGAAGCTGCTAGAATGAAGAATTTCAAAAATGAATAGAACAAATTATTGAAAAGAAAAGGACAAAATACTAGAACATGATTAGTTTTAAGTTTATTTGAAACTCCTGGCTATTGCCAATTTTTAATTGAGTGCTCCCAAAACAGATCTCACTTGAATTTTATGGGCATGCTGTCACTCCCATATTTAGCTGGGGCTGTGTTTACTTTGTAATTGGAAGAATTATCCATTCCTAGCTCTGCTGGCTTTAAAGCAGGATTGTTTTCTCCATCTTGAACACAGGGCCCTTGTCCAGCTAGCATCCCCAGGGAGCGGGGCACATCTATATCGGGAAATCCCATCGAGCTGAGCACACTGCTGTGGCCTCAGCCCTTCCGTGCTTTCAATGCATCCCCTCACTTACAGAACAGATGCTTGAGATACGGTTTGGAATCTTGACCACCTCTTTTGTGTGCTGACCCTTTCTGTAAATACTGAGGAAAACATTTTCAAAATTGTATGGAGAAGGTTCGCGTTCCCGAATTTACTCCATAACTTCCTGAATCACAACATCACCTTTCACCCCAAAACCCTTAAAAGGAAAACCTATAGAGATTGCATGATGAAATTTGGTTTTTTAAAGACATGCTAATCATTTTGTCTTTTAATGGATGACCTGCCCAAGATGTGCATACAGAACCCCTGGGCACAGAGGCTCTGGCCCATGGGCAAGGTGTTTGACTTTGCCAGCAGCTCTAGACATGGTGAAACCCGTGCTGTAAACACAAGAAGAGCAGTGAACACAACTGGCAGTGGCTTTGGCAGTAAACTTTTCTTGGAAAAACTTGCCTGTCTTTTCCTAACGAGGATAGTCAAAAAAATGAAGCTGAGATTTTTCTGCTTTGGAAGCATAATATATAAACTGGCATGGGGGGGGGGGTATCACACAAATGCAGAAATGTGGCTTTTGGTTTATATATATTTTGAACAAAATATCTTCAAAAACCACCATGGTCATATCACATCTGATTGACTGCTGTGATTATGTGGACTTGGTTAAAGGGGTGCCAGACATTTCGTGGAGGACCTGTGCTTGGACTACAGCTCGACTGACTGCCTCGCAACTGGTTCCTGCTGATGTGTTTGTGAGAATCACTGGCCTGGAGAACACTTGCACAGCACAGCTTGTTTTCCTGTCTTCTCTCACTTATGATTATGTTTAGCTCCTAATCAGGAAGGGGCTAAATATCTTTTAAAAATATAGCAGATATGTTTGTATATCCTGGTCATCAGGGGATGGAATCTTAGATAAGGTGGCTATAGATCACACCATCAATTTTCCACCAACCTTTCCCAGAGACTTCCACCTCTGTATTGTGTCCAAATTTATTCTTCTCCCCCTACCATTTCTCTTTGTAGACCTTCTGTCCAATCACCAGCAGGGTGTAGTTAGCAAAGGACCACAAAACTTGGAACTAGTCATGTGTGATTTGGAACGTGTTGCCTGACATCCATCAACCATAACTGTCTAATTTATAAAATGAATCATAACCCTTGCCTACCTCTCAAGGATACTGTGAACGAGTGGATTTGACGATGAAAGTATGTTGTAAATCATAAAGAGTTAAACAGATGTTGGTTGTTTCTTAGTTGTCTTATTCTGGCTTGGTGGAAGAGGCTTGATTCTAGATTTTTGGATGACAGTGAAGATCATAGAAAGGAAAATACTGAAAGAGATCAATGTCCTATTTCCCTGTCAGCAGGACAAGGTACATCTTTAGGAGGATGCCCTCTATGCTTTCATGTGCAGACATCACCTGGAGGATCTTGTCAAATGTAGGCTCTAATCCACAGATCTGAATGGGGCAGGAGATTCTCCATGTCTTCAGTCTCCCAAGGGATGCTCATATTGCCAGCCCCTAAACTGCACATGGAGTACCAGTGGATCAGAGAGAATGGGGTAAAGGGAGAAGGTAACACAGATAAAGAGAGTGATGAAGACAGAGCCCTATGTCTGTTGGCCCCCCTTCTTGGCACCATACCAGTCAAATGAGTTAGCATAATAGTAACTTGTTAAGAAATCTTTCTGTTAATACTGTGAAGTATCTGAATATGATTTGTTCTCAACCAAGCATATTTCTTGGGGAGTAAATCTAGTGCAAGAGATACATGGAGGAAATTGTGGCCTAACTCAGATCATGCGAGCCCTGCTCAGGATCTTCTACTAACATGGTAAAAAACGAGGGAGATTCAGTCTGTGAAAGAAGCAGTCTGTGTTCTGCTGCTGGGAACTGCTCCAGCGATGATAAGATCATTAGCTCCTGTGACCTTAGCTGTATTTCAAGAGTATTCTCCTGGGACCTTAGTTTAACATGTCTTGATTGGACATTGTAAACTAACATCCTCGTCATTCACATTTAGAACCAAATGACTTCCTTCTAGCATTTTCACAGCAATTTGGTAACCTGCCATGATATTATGCATTGTTCAGAATAATTTTCCATGTTACTGAGATTGATTCCCCCTGATTTATAGCTATTTGTGAAAGTTGGCCCTCAAAAGGGGTAGAAAAGTCAAGAAGAAAATAACTTTGTAATAAACCACTCTGAACGAAGAGCAGATGGTACAATTCTTGACATACTGTTAGAATTCTATAAAGGAAAAGGCTTGTAATATATAGCTCTTGCTGGCCCGATGCAAATGTATAACTACTGCGCTTTTCTTTTTTGACACACAATAATATCTTGACTCTTTGTTAGCAACTAAAATAACCGTTCCTAAAAATGGGCTGTTGTGATTTGTAGGAAAGCTATACACGGGCGTGAACTTTGTTAGGCACTATTCTCTGAGGTTTGCTGCTTACCTAGTCACTCCACTTACACTGTCAGAATCTTGCCTAAAATGACCTACAGAGGAAATATAGCGAAATATCTGTTTATACCATTAACTGGTGGCATCCTTTAGCTCACTATTTTATATTTAAAAAAAAAGGGGGATCCCTGGGTGGCGCAGCGGTTTGGCGCCTGCCTTTGGCCCAGGGCGTGATCCTGGAGACCCGGGATCGAATCCCACATCGGGCTCCCGGTGCATGGAGCCTGCTTCTCCTTCTGCCTATCTCTCTCTCTCTCTCTCTCTCTCTCTCTGTGACTATCATAAATAAATAAAAAATTTAAAAAAAAATTAAAAAAAAAAGAAAATCAGAGAAGAACTAATCTTGTTGAGTGCATCTCAACTCTACGGTGAGAACTCTACCTTAGTTCTATGCTTTTGTTTATTGTAGGGTTTTTAAAATCATTGACAAAAATAAATAAATAAAATCATCAACATTCAGAGTTAAAGAAAGCAGAAAAACTCAATAGTTTGGTTCTACCATTTATTTCCTACTTCCTGTAGAAGGATTTCTTCAGGCTCAAAGCTAAGTGTGTCTAAAGGGCAGATCCGTGCAGTGGTGCAGCCAATATCCAAACAAGTAGTTGTTATTGGTACCCAAATCCATTGCAAATGCAACATTAGGCTTTTATAGCTCTGGAATGATCACTTCCAACTACAAGGGTTTTTGTTTTGTTTGGTTTTGGTTTTGGTTTTGGGGTTTTTTTGGGTTTTTTGCTACAAGAGTTTTTATGAGAAGTAATGAATTCTCAGTCTTTTAGTCAGTAATTACCCAGAAGTCAGGTACTGAGTCTTCACCAAGTATATTTCTGTAGTTTTAGCTTTCTTCTTCAGAACTCAGAACTTCAACTGGTGCTTTATGCCTCCAAAATGCATTTACGGGATGCTTGCCGACAATTGTTTACTTGCTGGGATGGCCTCTCCCTTTGAATATTTCATCTGACTCCGGGTGCCGGGAACTTTGCTGTCACTCTGAATTTGTACTTCAGTGGCTTTCCAGACCAATGTACTTTGGTAAAAAATGGAAAGGACCCATACTGAGTGTCATAGGGTCTCTGCTTTACGAGAAAGTAGGGACTGCCACTTACCTTCTTTTAACACAGGAAGATTTCCCATGTAGTTACATAACCCTAAACTTGCCAGATCTGGTTGGTCATGATTGGTGACAAGGCTCCCAGCAGAGCAAGTAAGAGACAGTCCCGAGCATGAAGACCCTCAGATATCCTAGTCTGTGAGCACAAGGGCAGGGCAGGTAATTCATTCACCCTATTTATTAGGCCTTCCTGAGCCCACACAGCAATCATAAGGGAAATGTAGATTTAAGTGGTTTTAGGAAGGCCCAAGCTATTGAAATGCCAGTGATATAACCTCAAATGAGTCCCCTCTAATTTTATACTTCAGGTAAAATTCTGAAGGAGGGAGAGTGGATGACATAGACAGGACTGTTCAATGTTTATGTTTAAGAAGATCATAACAACTACTTTCCTTAACCCTATCTTCAAAGAACGGCATGAAACTCATTATTGTTCTTTGGTTCTCAGTTAACCTCCCTCCACATATTTCTGTTCTCTACTGTCATCCAACCTCCTACTCCCTGAGGAGTTCCTTAGCTGCTTGAAGGCAGGGCCATTTCTCATTCATCTTCCATGTTTGTCGAGTGACTGACTGACTGCGCATTGAATTAGACTGGAATTTGCTGAGCAGGGCTTATTTGAGGTGGTGTCTAACAGGCTGTGGCTAACTATTACTGTGTAAAAATAAGGGTTTTTTTTTTTTTTCACTGTATTTATGGGGATCGAGAACACAGGATGGGTAGAAGTACTTGGTGTTCTTGTGCCTTGTGTACCATACTTCTACTTTCTGGAGTACACGCTGCACATGATAAAAAAAAACCTGATTGAATATTCGATGCTGCCTTCTTTCTGCTTTCCCCGGGGAGGAGAGTCTCCTCTACCAGAAAAGATTTATGTTCCTTTCTGTGCACCTGGCTGGGAGTTATTTCAATGTTTCCCCAGGAGTTATTTCAAATAACCTTCTCTCCATTTCTCACCACTGCCTCCTGATAACTAGGGAGTTTTGACTGAAAGGAGGAAGAGGTGCTTCAATTTAGACACTTTCTGACTGTAGAATGATTTCCAAGTGATCTCACACATTTCCAGATGAATCAACAAAACAGGTATAAATCAGGAGGAAGATCGTGTGGATCTCTGATGGATCCTGCAGGAATTCTAGATTTCAGTGAGTTATAAATGCAGTTTACAAATACACAGAGAACTGAAAGGGTTTCCCTCTGTGCTTTTCTTATTCTATGTCTTCTCCACTCAAATATTTTTGTACTCGCATCAATAATTCAAAAATCTAAAATCAACATGAATTCTCTACAAGGTAAATACAGTGTGTGCAGTTGGAAATTGTAGATCTAATCTATATTTCATGTTACAACAGAAATAAATCTTATTCATACTACTTATTCGTGGGCTCACCAGTCTTTCACAATTTCCAAATAAGAAAATCCCTCAGCTTCTCTGTGGAACCAGGAATTTATGAGGAATCTTGTTAAATGGGGTATTTAACCATCCCTGGGTTATGCATGTGACTTATCAGAGAACAGAGAAGCAGACAGATTTCCTGTTTATAGTTTAACATTCCAGACCTTACCATTTCAAGAGGAAAGAAGGGAAAGTTCCATGTGATGGCGTATTACAATGGTATCTCATTGTTCTTCATTGTCTGTGAAACTCTGAGTAAAAAAAAAAACTCCCCTTATCTAACCTGTGTGAAACCTAGCCCTTTGTTTTCAAACTCAGCATGGATGGAGGCTGCATGTGCAAGGTAGTGCATCAAAATTGTGAAGTGGTGGGGACGCCTGGGTGGCTTAGGGGTTGAGTGTCTGCCTTTGGCTCAGGTCATGATCCCAGGGTCCTGGGATCAAGTCCTGCATTGGACTCCCCAAAAGGAACCTGCCTCTCCCTCTGCCTCTGTCTCTGCCTATCTCTCTCTCTCTGTCTCTCATGAATAAATAAATAAAATCTTAGGGAAAAAAAAGAATTGTGAAGTGGTACTCATTCTTGCCCTCATTTACTCAGCAAACATTTATAAAGCCTCTTCTAGGAATCAAACACCGTGGGCTGGAAATTTTTTTAATTAAAAAAATAAAATTTCTTCACCTGAGCTTTCAGTCAGATTTAGAGATTTAAATACACGGTTACATTGCAGTGTGAACACAGTGAAGGGAATTCTTAAATTCCCCTCCTTGGAGGCAGGTGAGCGTGGGATTAATGTCTTTTCAAGGTGATGTTGGATGGAAAAGTGTGAGATGGGGAAGGGTAACTATGTAAATGTGTATCTCTGTCTACATAGAACTTCTAGAAGTTGGGGAAACAGGTAGCTATTAAAATAGAAATTTTCACAAACAGAGGGTTATTTCAATATTAGCTAGCCAATCCTATTAGATACAATGATATGAAATGTAGAAATAAGTGAAAACTCAAAGACCATCTAGATTGGCCCCTTCTTTTAAAGATGGAGACACTGGAGCTTTGCAATGTAAATGAGCTAGAGAAGGTCACCCAGCTGCAAGACAATAGAACCAGGAATTAAGCCCATGACTTCAGATGCTGAATGATACTCTATTTAACAGCATCATATGCTCTGTTTCCCTTTAGTAATAGAATGACTCAAGATTGTAACATATTTGACTTTATTCAATTTTTTCTAGTATCTAATCACTTAGGAGCCTGATAAATGGAAAGGTTCTGCATACAGTCATTATTGGGGGTAATTTTCATTATTGGGGGTAATTCTCACAGATACGTAACACAACAAAAATCCTATATGCTGTGTAGGATGATTTATATTTGTGGTATAACAATAGAAATAATAATAATAATAACTTACATATAAATAATGCATTACACTTTCTGAAGTACTTTCATATGAATGAAATTTCTCCTCACATCAACTGTGTGAAGTAGCCATTGTTGCCTCCATTGTACATATTACATCATACATTGCCTCTCTAACTCATGAAATATGCAATAGATGCCTTGCCCCTTCCCATACCAGTCAGATAATTAATGAATAGTTGCTGAGACCTAGCACTTTTCTGGCATCCTAAATGGACACAAAGCAGTATAGGATTTGGTGTGTTACCTTCAACACAAGCTATCAAAACTTCAGATAAAAACAACAACAACAACAATGAATCACTGAAATAGTAATTAGTAAAAGTTTATTGTGTATACACCAAAAAGACAGCTTGCAGACCAGGAGCACCCAAACCAAAACATGGAAAGATGCTCAGAGGTATATTGTTATACAGCAGTTCATACAATACAGAGGCAGTAACTGTTTAGCCTTTACACTAGTGACTGGTTACAACATTAGAATTTTCTTAAAGGAAAGGGAATTGCTTAGTGGTTACTTCCTATCAATTTTGGGTAACAATTTAAGTTTCACTTATAATTACCATAGGTACCAAAGCAAGAAGCAACCCAGGTCAAGTTAACCTCCCTTGTCTTGCAAAATAAGCTAAATTAAGCTTTGTTTGTATGACTACACTGATATTGTTTGCTCAGGGAATTTTCAAGCCTGGTCTCTGTTGGTGTTTGATTTTAACAGTGCAGTGTAGGAGTGCCCGGGTGGTTCAGTTGGTTGAGCAACTGACTCTTGGTTTCAGCCCAGGTCATGATGTCATAGGTCGAGGAATCAAACCTTGGGTTGCTTCCTACTCTGTGGAGAGTCTGCTTGAGATTCTCTCCATCTGCCCTTTCCCTGCTCCTTCCTCCACTTGTGCATGTGATTGAGTGTGGGTGACCTCTCTCTCTCTCTCTTAAATAAATAAATATTTTTTTTAAGATTGTATTTATTTATTCATGAGAGACACACAACGAGAGGCAGAGACATAGGCAGAGGGAGAAGCAGGCTCCTGATGGGGAGCCTGATGCGAGACTCAATCCTGGAACCCCAGGATCATGACCGGAGCCAAAGGCAGATGCTTAACCATTGAGCCACCCAGGTGTCCCTCAAATAAATAAATCTTAAAAAAAAAAAAAAAAAAAAAATATATATATATATATATATATATATATATATATATATATATATACAGTGCAGTCTAGCTAAGGGAAACAGTATTGAGATGAATAAAACGTGGTATAACACAGGATAGGTTTTAATAAAAGTCCAAATGTTTAGATTTGGCTAGCTTTGAGTGCAGTAAGTGTTCTCCAAATGCCAAATTACATTAAGGAAATACAATACAGGCCCACCAAATGATTTATTTTGGAAATCCTAAATCTGAATTCTATCATTAATTTACTCTACATTATTTATCTTATTTCTTTAAGATTTTATTTGTTTGTTAATTTATGAGAGAGAGAGAGAGAGAGAGAAAGAACAGGAGGAGGGACAAAGGGAGAGTGTGGAGACTGAATTGGGCTCCATCTCAGGACCCTGAACTGAAATCAAGAGTCACACAGTTAACCAACTGAGCCACTCAGGTACCCTTACATTATTTATCTTACTTAATGCAATTTCCATGCATTGATGTTGCATTAATAACTTGCAAACAAAGGCAATTATAGAAAATCAAGAATAAGTATGCTATGATGCCAAATGCAAGATTGTGCAAAAATTCATGTCCATCTTAAATTCCAGCAAGGGAGTAATATTCTTTGGTCTTGATGGATATGAAATTTAGATATCACAGATCTAGTTTTCAAAACTCTTTAACTATAAAAACATCAATCCTTTGTTGCTGGGATATTCACTTTGCACCAGCAGACCAATTAAAACTGTTAGGGGCTCCTGGGTGGTTCAGTGGGTTAAGCATCAACTCTTGATTCTGGCTCAGGTCAGGATTTCAGGCTCATGAGATAGAGCCCTATGTAGGGCTCTGCACTCAGTGGGGAGTCTACTTGAGATTCTTCCTCTCCTCGGCCCCTACTCCTGCTCTCTCTCTCACTCAAATAAATAAATCTTAAAAAAAAAAACAAAGGAAAGAAAAGAAAAAAACAGTTGCATTGCAGTTGGTTACTAAGGGGAGGATTTTAGATAATGCCCAGATCCCAGTCCAGGTAACTGAGATCTGAACACTGATTTTTTTTTTTAATAGCAAAATGTGCAAGGCGCTTTTTCAAAAATTAGTCCCATACTACATATTTTGAGTAATTTGAAATTGTTTTCTAAATTCTGCTGAAAAAAGTTTATATTTTGCAGAAGTTTAGCATTACTTTATAGCTTTGTTTTCCCTGTTGCTCCACATTTTGCTATTTTGAAACCTTCACTTTCCCATATGTCATGGATAATGGCCAATTGTGATGCATTCTGTGGAAATAACAAAGATAAGAAGTAAACAGTTGCTTCCCTAACAAAAGACTTGATTATATCTGAGTTGATTTTACCATAGTATTTTCACTCCCTACTGTTACCTAGTGTCATGTTGGGGACATTTGGTACTCCTGATTTTGATGACCTTTCACTCCATTTTGACTGATAGCAACATAATAATAGCCAACATTAAATTTCTAACTTTGGAAGACCTTGGAACAGTGGTTTTCAAACTAGCCACATATTGGAATCACCTAGAAAAATACTGGTGCCTCGCTCTTACCCATCACCCATAGATTATGATGTAGTGGGTCTGTGATACAATCTTGGTATTGGGATATTTAAAAACTTCCAGATGATTCTAAGGTGCAGCCATATTTAAAGAGATACACTTAGTTTAGAAGAAATATTCCTGAAAGCTTAGCTGGAGTGACTTATTCAAAAATTAGAAATAATCACAGTCAACATGAAACTGAAATGGTCATTGAGAAAATCTAACTACTGTGCTACCTTCTAGGCAGTAGTGTGATAGTAAGTAGGTTTCTTTTTTTTTTTTTTTTTTTTTTTTTTTTTAGTAAGTAGGTTTCTTGATTGTTTTTTATACCTGTACAAATAATACTCTTAATAAATTTAGCCACTTGGTGTGGATCTCAACAGCTCTGAGATCTTGTGAATTCTCTTCATTTTGAGGTGTAATAAAATGACCTATTTGAACATCATGTGTGTTACTAGGTAAATAACAATAACAAAAGACATCTCTCTAATGCTTTTCCTATGCCAAGCACATTATATATATATTACTTTTTTAAAAATCTCCCACAACTCTTTGAAGAATGCTGTATTATTATCCCCATTTTTACAATGAAGGAACCAAGGGACAGAGAAAGAAATTAAGGAACCACTGATACATAGCTAGTAAGCAGCAAACTGGAATTTGACTCAGCAGTCCGATTGCTCTTAGCTACCATGTTATACCAAAAAGAAATCTTGTTCTATAAAAAATAATTGCGAATTGGTATTATGTTCTGAGACTATCTTTGAATACTGCAGAACTTTAGCTCCCTCTCCCGCTGCTGGTTGTTTGAAAATCTGTTTCAAATCTAGCAACGTATAGCACCTGCTGAAATGATCATTTTATCTTCCTCATTATCAGTGTAGTTCCACTTTTCCTGTTACAAAAACAGAAACTGCTCATGACTTTTGTATAATAGAGCAATTATGTTTATTGGGGAATACATTTTATTGCAAGTCGTATTACTACAACCTCTAAAAATAGCACCATGGTTTTAAGACTGCTTTTTATGGGTTTATCGAGCTGGAGCCAAAAACAATAAATAAAAAAACCACACCTCGGTTATGATGCTCACAGACACGTGTTGACCAAATGCCCAGGGACAGAGAAGGACTTGCCACACTTTGGTTATGATGCTCACAGACACGTGTTGACCAAATGCCCAGGGACAGAGAAGGACTTGCCAAATAGGGCTTTTAAAAAAATGTGTTTTTTTTTGAAATAACTTTAAACTTGCAAAAAAGTTGCAAGAACTGAACTGCTACAAAGAAAATATATATAGCTTCTAGTCAGATTTGCCTATTGTTAGGTTTTACCCCATTTGCTTTATTAATTGCTCTCACTAATGTATATGCATACATATGAATATGCATACATTTTTTAAAGTAAAAAAGTTTTTAAAAAGTAAATTGCATATATTACGGCCTATTACCCCCAAATACTTCACAGTGTGTATTTCCCAAGAATAAGGATATTCTCTGGCATAATCACAATATGCTTCTAACTCTATTTACCATCTATATTCCAATTTATTTCAATTTACCAATTAACCTAATATTGTCCTTTGGAGTATGTCTTTTACCTCTTGTCCAGGATCTAGCCTAGGATCACTTACTGGATTTAATCATCATATATTTTGAAAGTAATTTAATCTAGAACATTTCCATAGAGCCTTTCTTTGTCTCCTATGACAATGCCAGTTTTGAAAAATTCAATCAATACCACTGTCCTTTTTTTTAATAGAACATTCCTTATTTGGGACATCTGGGAGGCTCAGTGGATGAGCGGCTGCCTTTGGCTTAGGTTTTGATCCCGGGTCCTGGATCGAATACCACATCAGGCTCCCCACAGGGAGCCTGCTTCTCCCTCTGCCTGTGTCTCTGCCTCTCTCTGTGTCTCTCATGAATAAATAAGTAAAATCTTAAAAAAAAAAAAAAAAAAAAAAAAAAAGAACATTCCTTCTTCTTCTTTGGAATTTGTCTGATGTTTCTCCATGATTGGATCCAGATAGGGATTCTGGACTGAAATACTACATAAGTGATGTTCCTTCTTAGGGTATCATATCTGAGAGCCTAGGTGCCTGCCCCTCACTGGTGATATTAGGGGTGATTACCCAGTCAAGGAGTTGTCCAATTTTTTCACTGCATAGTTAAACTATTTTTTCCTCTCATAACAATGAGCAGTCTGTGAAGAGATACTTTAAGACCAAACTAATATCCTTCTCCTAATCAAAATTTCCCTCTAGATTTAGCACCCATTGGCAAGTCTTGTTTGAGCCAATATTTACTGTGGGGATTAAAAAATGATGACTTTCCATTTCTAGTGCTCCTTCCACATTTACCAGTCAGCCCACAGCATTCTGCTCTAAGGAAGACTCTTCTCTTTCTCCCTATTATAATTATGGATTCTTGGATCCTTATTTTTCCTTCAGTGGTTTATAAGCTATGATTTTTTCACAACTATTTTATTTTTCAAATTGCCCCAGCTTTAACCAAGGGGAACACCTTCAAGCTGGCTCCCATATTTTGATGGCATGCCTCTATTATTTTTTTAAACACTTCCTTACTTTCTGGTATAATAAGATATTTTAGGCTCATCTTCTACCTTCCCTGACCTCACATTGGAATCAGTTGTTTCTCCAAGGAACCCTCATTTCTTTCAGTGGGGAATGACATTGGACACTAAGATCTGGGCAGTAGGTGGACTCATTCCTACTGAGGTGCAATTCCTTCTAAGCCCTCTGGGCAGATAGAGCTAGGAAATATATGGGTGTATATACACATACACATAAATACATGTATATATACACACAGAAATGCATGCAGATATTCATGTTCAATTACAAACACATATGCACATATATATGCATGCCTTAGAAACCACAAATTTACATCTATTCCAATCCATTCTCACGTGATTCTTTCCTGCCTCCTTCATTCCATATTCATATATTCGTCTTCCATAGTGAAAATCCTGGCCCCTAACAACATCAACACATTTGTCATTTGCTCAATCATACAATACATCTGAAAGAGTTTCATTATTACTTGGGCACAGTAGTCCCTATCTTGCGTGTCAAAAATCAACTAGACCCAGTAATTCAATGCCTAGTTATTTATCCAGAAGGAAGGAACTCATATGTCCATCAAAAGCCTTGTACAAGAATGTTTATAGCAGCTTTATTCATCATGGCCAAAATCTGGAGAGCCCAACTGTCTTAAGAGAAGGGTAGATATGCAAACTGTGATATACTCATGCAATAGAATACTACTTAGCAATAAAAGAGCAAACTACTGCTACAAGCAACAATATGGATGAACTTCAAAAACATAATGCTGAGTTTAAAAAGGCAGACAGAAAGAACACATAATGTATGATTCCATTTATATGAAATTCAAGAACAGGCAAAAATAATCTAATGGCACACTTTTAGAGGTATTACAAAAAACAGACAAGTTTCTAAGAGGTGTGTCCAAGGAGACAAAATAAAGTGAAGTTTCAACAAATGACCCCTCTTCATTCTCTAGCACTTTGGGACTTAGCACAAGTTACTCTACACTGGTTCCTCTTTTATAAAATGGGGATAATAATAGTATCTACCTGATAGGGTTGTTGTGTGAGATTGTGCTAAATATGGCAACACAGCATCTAAATCATCTGGGAGAGAGTAAATGAGTTTGGCACACAACACACATATACCACTTAGTAGCTGTTATCTTCAGGATAGGATCTGTGTTCATGCATTGCCCTATACATGTATACTGCTGGTTGCGTTGTCCCCTAATCCCTACAACATTCAGGAAAGAAATACAGAAATAGTAAGAAACCATCAGTTTTCCATATTTACTTACTAATCCTTCTCTTAGAAAAAATATTTAGCACAATCATGTATGTACATGAAGGTAATTTTTGCGAAATAATCTGTAATAACTCCAAACTGGATATAACATAAAAATAGAACAACCATATTATATAATCATCATAAATTGGCATAGCACCTATTGAAATGTGGGAGACTCTTTGTTAAAGTTACAAAAAGCAGAATGTAAAAAAGTATGAGGGCCGTGGTTGCAGGTAAGTACAATATGTTCGTATGTACAAAGTGATAGCTCACACCATGTAGGACGGAAGCAATTGTTTTCCTCTTTTTAAGATTTTAAAAAACTTCGTGGTTGCTTTTTATTTAAAAAAAAAGCATACTTTTTTGAATTAAAGATAATATTCCTTGTATAAAATCCCACACATTAAAGAAATGTGTAATGTAAAAACCCAATGACAGAAACCAAATCACTACTTGCTTTTGGTAGAGGTGGGACAGGGCAGGACATTGACTGGGAAGAGGCATGAGAAAACTTTCTGGGATTAGAAATGTACCATTATCTTGATCAGGATGTGAGTTATATGTGTGCATGTATTTGTCACGATGGATTGAACTCTACCCTTAATGTCTGTGCATTTCACTGTCCATAAATTATCCCTCAATTTAAAAAAATCAGCTGGAGTAGAGGCTGCCCTTTTAGCTGAAATAGAACTCTGCTTTAAAACAGCTCCTTCCTGTAGTTTGTTTCACTTCTGATCCTCCTCCCCATCATCCTCCTGTTACCCCAATCAATACATTTACTTCCTTTTACTATCAGATTATTTGCTTTACTATCATTTCTGTATACAAAGTACAACACGAGTTAGAATTTCACAGATAATTAAATCACAATGTCAACTATTTAGGTCTGGCCAATATACATACTTTAATATAGTAAGGAAATGCATGTAAATTAAAAATGTTTAAACAACACTTAATTTTAGATTAATCCTCAGTTTAGGCCTTTACCTATCTGATCTATTAAGACAAAAGCAAAAACAAACAAATTGCAGTATAGTCGGGTCTTGCCAACGAAAACTGTTGATTTCCAACCTCAAATGATCAAATATCACTTCAATGAGGAAATGATTTTTCTCAGACCTTCTCATAAATTCGGGTGCATACCACGCCCTTCATTTTACATTCCTTAAGAAAAGAGAGAGATTCATTGAGTATCTAAAACTCAAACTAGGGAACAGCAAATCTGCACATAGCAACAGAAGATAAAAACAAGCTCATGAGATTAAACTTAGAAATGGATAGAACATCAGTATGTCAGTCTCTGGCGATTAGGAATTACCACCATTGAAATAGGAGAAACAGTTTCGAAGTCAATCTATGTTACTATGGAAGAATTTTCTTAAAGTGGCAAGTTTTTATGCATAATTTGTGTGCATTTAAATCTACTAAAAGTGGATTTCAAAACTATATGCACATTTGTTTCATCTGAGGAACATTTAAAAATACTGTTGGCTCCTTTTCACCCAAGAGATTTGCATTTAATTGATTTTTGTTGGGAGCCCCATATTGTTAATAACTCCCCGTGTAAATCTATTTTGTAGCTAGGGATAAGAACCTCTAAACTAAAGGAAAACACTTAAAATTACACGAATCTATAGTCAGTGTATGTATTATTCAGCACAGAAGATAAAACTTAAGAAAATTAAAGGTCATCTCTTCTAACCCTGATCATCATTCTTTATCTGCTGACAAAAAGGTCTCCTTGAGCTGAGCTTAAATTATTGACATGGTGTAGTCCAAGTTTGGATTCTTGAAAGTAAAACACTTAGATATTTACAAATATTCTGTAATTGAGTCATTCAGGGTTTGTTTTGCTCTTAAAACTTAGACTTGCTTTTCTCTTTGTAAGTCCAAACTGGTGAGATTTATCCATATTCTTTGACTTTACCATTATTTTTAGGCGTTCTTTCTAAAATTTTGGACCAATACTTGAAGTACTTATAGATGAGTCTTCATGGTTGAAATATCATCTAACCGTTAACTCTGACATTATTACTTAGCCATTTTTAACCATTTGTATTGCAAAGAAGAAAATCTTGAAAATAATATTACACATTTCTTTAATACCATTATTTTGTATTTAGAAGTGAAACTACTCTTACCACTACCATTTTCCCATCCACCAACTTTCTTTTTATTGTTGTCTCTTTGCCATCCCATTTCTGCACTTGATTCAATGAGCCTCTTGACAAGGTTACAATGCTCTGCAAAGACAAATTCATATAATCGAGTTGTTTGGATTTTGGTTGATCAGAGAAATTCATTCACTATTGAATTGTTTTCATAATAGATGTCTCATGAAGCACATTCATTTTCTGTTGTATTTATTTATTTATTTATTTATTTATTTATTTAGATTTTATTTATTCATGAGAGATACAGAGAGAGAGAGGCAGAGACATATGCAGGGGGACTTGATCCCAGGACCCAGGGTTGATGACCTGAGCGAAAGGCAGACGCTCAATCCCTGAGCCACCCAGGTGCCCCTATTTTATTTATTTTAAAGTAGCCTCCACACCCAACATTGGAGTCAAAATCAAAATCCTGAGATCAAGTAAGGGGCCTCAAAGGCACATTCATTTTCAATAGAACAGAGTGGTCTACCCTTTTGAACACTAACAGGAGTAATCCTCTCAAATCCTAGAATGAGCCAACTTTGAAGAGAAACATTAAAATTTACCTTTGCTTTCCTGTTGTCAGCTGTGGTTTCTTCAAATTCCTGACCTAACTTGAAGGAGATCTCTGTATTTTTGAATGTACTCTCAGTTCTTATAGTTATAATATCCCCTTTCTTGCTGATGATCACACGGGGTTTGGCTAAATTTCCCAGTTTTCTGGTGGCTAACCCCACACCTAAAAATCAAGATAGAGTTAGAATTCTTTTGACAAAGAGTTATACCTAGAGAGTCTGTGAATGGCCACATTCTGTGTTCAGTTGTGCCTCAGATGTGGAGATGGCAGGTAGTATCACTGACTCCTGAGGACCTCCTCCCACATTTCACCACCTAATGGAAATACCTGCCCATAGACTTAAATATTTTAGGTTTTATTATTACAATAATAATGTCTGCAGATTTTAAAGAAAAATGCATTTAACCTAAATAGTTCAAGTCATCCACTTTTACCACATCCAACCCCACAGTCCTTGAAAATCACCAATCTTTTGTATGGATCATTCCAGACATTTTAGTTTCTACATATAACTATTACAGGTATTTTTAAAATGAGACTATGACAGATACCCACTATTCTATGATTTCTTCTCCTCAGTAGTATATTACGGATATAGAAAAGAATTCCCCTCACATCCTTAATAGAATCTCGTTGCTGAAATTTTGTCATGGCCCCTAAGCTTAGCTGGTAGAAAAAACTACCCATCTCCTTTCAAGATCTGTACCATTATACATGATCATAGTTAATGTGATTTTTAAAAAATGTTCTGCATTTGAAAAATGAAACAAAATTAGACTCTTGGGTTTTATTACTATTATTACTAAGACTATAGAAACACATGGAAAAGGAGAAATGTCAAATGAGAGAAAAAAATGAAGGAAAAACTAGTTTTATATACGTATAAAAAACTAGTTTTATGTGTATATATGATCTCTGCAGTAGGGTCTGAAAATGTACACTATACTAAACTCCCAGGTGATCTTATGCATTCTAAACTTGAAAAATGACAGAATTACGGAGTCTTTCATTGACGCTCTTGTATTTTTGCTTCTTCCTCAGCTATGAAGTCAAGTCCATAAGTCTATCCAGTTAGTATGGATCTTCCCCCATAATTTCTAGTAGTTTTCTAGGCAATATGACATGATTTTGCTCATTTTACTTAAAAATACAACCTTTCTCATAAGCTTTCTGAACAGGTAAGGAAAGTTACAGGCACTTTGACAAGCATAGCAACCAGGATCATTGGAATCTCTTCCTACTATATTTATACAGCTCTGGAAATTTCCAAAGATACTTCTCACCTATTGTCCTCGTGTCATGGAACATTCTCTAGAGATAGTATAAAGTTGATAAAACTTATAACTAGATTTTTCCATCTTCATCCATTGCTCCAACTCCAGGAAGGTCTGATGTTAGCCTAACATCAGTAATTAGTGTAAACTTCTGGTTTAGTCAAACACCAAAATTTTAAGTTGGAGTTTCTATTAACGTTAGTATATTCAACTACTTATTTTATGAGAACTTCAGCTGTTATAAAATGAACCTTCAGGAAAGCCAGAGGATGGGTTGACTAAGCCTCTAAAATTTCTTTCCTCTAAAATCAAAGTCTTACTGATACGAAACTACCTTATCTGAAACCACCTGTGAAATCAGTAGAGGTTCCATACAATTAAGCAGCTCTTAGGTTAAAATCTATTAATATTTCCACAAAGTGTACTAAATTATTGGAATGACACAATAGAAGATTAATTGCAGGAAAGGATTGTACTTCAGCCTGTGCAAACTTCCCCAGAGTCCTAGAAAAGGAGTTAGAAGGATATAGTCATGCAGTCTTCTCAAAAAGGATCTTCTCAACCAGAGCAACAAGGAACATTTCTTACCCAGAGCTTTCATGTAATCATCAAAGTGCTCACTGGAGACAAGTTTCCAGGTGCCCAGGAATCTGTTGCTCATGGTGACGGATGACAATTCAACACACTTCTAGATGAGACTTAGGAGACTCAAATGAGATGTTGAAGCCTCAGAAGATTCTTTTCAAAGATGTCCAAAGCATGTGACTCTCACAAAGACCCAATGGGGAAAAGCAGTGTCAGGACTGGGCAATGAATTATCCAGTAGGACAAAAGAAATCCCTACATAATGTTTCCTTTAGTCTCCAAAAATTTTTATAAAGATCAATGAGAGTACTCTTTGGATGTTCAAAAAAATTTTTGGTCGATCTTACATTTTTAAGAAGTGCTTAGTCTTTAATGCTTTGGAAAAGACCCCATGAATTGAGTCCTATATACCAAACTAAATTATATGAGCATGAATGAGAGAGAGAGAGAGACTGAGACTGTGTGTGTGTGTGTGTGTGTGTGTGTGTGTGTGTGTGTTTAGGCATCTTGGTCACTCCCAATCCTGAGTCTGCACAATTAAGAATTCTTATTGAAAGAGAAGAAAGAGAGGAAAATGTCCATGAGTATTGTGATAACCGCCTCAAATATGTTGTGGGAGAGAAATGCAGGGAAGCAGTGTGAGGAAGTATTCATAGGTAAGGGAGGCTTGGCATAGTTCACATATCCCAGGCAGGCAGAGTAGGCGACAATACGGTCAGTCTATTACAGCAGAGCACAGAAATTGTATTCATAGGATGGATAAGAAGTAGCACTAGAGCGTGATCTTTGACCACAGCAAAGATTTCCATCTAAAAAAAACCCTTAAGTCCAATTTAAGCAGGCCCTTAGTTAATACAACTACTTTGAGTTTAAGCCTTTAAAATAAAGCTTATAAAGAGTTTTATAAAGAGAAGGATTTTCTATACAAAGAATACTAGTGTATACTAAGAGCTTCTTATGAGCCAGTCGCTATGCTAAGTGCTTATTACCAATTATTTCATTTAATTATCTCAACATATCCAAGAGTTAGGTACTATTATTATATCCATTTTGCTGATGAGAAAACTGAAGCTTGGGGAGGCTAGGTAACTTGCTCCCAAGCTTCTCATTCTCTCGAATGAGTAAAAAAACAAGGTTTGAACATGACATTGTTCTCCAGCCTGGACCCTGGATAATGATCTTACACTGCTCCGTATATACCACATATGCAGAAAGGTGTTGGCCAAAGGTCAGATGATGCTGACATCACCATGACTGGATAGAGACTTTCATTCTCTGCCCCCAAATCAAGAAAGGTGAAAATCAAGAGATGAGGAAAAAAAAAATCAAGAGATGAGGCACAAGGCTACTATGGTACATCAGAGCCCTCGTGTTTGACCAGGAGGAGCAGATATAAAACCACTTCCAATTAAGTGTCCCTCTTGGGAATACCTTCTTGCTGCCATACTTTTTCCTAGTGGTTTCCTACACTGGCATCAATCCTGACTGTGAGATACTGATATTACTATATTGTAAATATTCGTACACAGGTTGGCACTCTTCACAACAATGGAAAAATATCCCATCATCACTTTGCTCATTACAGGTAGGATTGCTGGCCTCCTGAGCTCACGTTACCAATGTCATAGCTGTTCTACAACCAATGCACTTGTGTCATTAGGGTCCAAGTTGGGTCAAAATATGGAATCTTATACTGTGAGTCTGAGTCTCACTTTACATTACGCGTGCATGGATAACTCAAAGTGGGAATGAAATAGTGACTAGAAAAATTCCTCAGCTAACCAGCTAACCCAGTCCTAGACCTAAGAGAATATAACTGGAGAAAGGACATTGTACTGGGAAAGAAAAAACAGCTATGAAAAAGGGGCTTTTAATTAGAGAATGTGTTATTTTCTCTCTCTCTCTTTTTTTTTTTTTTGAGATTTTATTTATTTGAGAGAGAGAGAGAGTGAGTGAGTGGGAGAATCTGTAGAGAGACTCTAAAGCAGACTCCATGCTGAGTGCAGAGCCCAATGTAGGACTTGATCCCACAACTGTGAGATCATGACCTGAACTAAAACTGAGTCAGTCACTTAACTGACTGAGCCACTCAGGTGCCCCAAGAATGTTTTATTTTCTTATCCAAACCACTTAATAAAAATGAGTGATGGTATCACTTGTGTCCTCAAAATTTTTTGTGTGTGTGTGATCCTACTTTATCAAGAAGTATAGCATTCAACATTTAGGTGTTCAACCTAAATCTGTGAAGAACTCTCAGACCACCCTACTTGAGCTGAGCCCTTGAATTCAGAGGGATTGATATGGGAGAGCTGTATGAATTTTCAGCAGTTCTGGTATTGCACACAGAAATAGCCGTGGAATTAAAATACAAACATTGAGCTATATATTGGCAATGCTTATAACTTTGAAGCAGTTTTAAACAAAGAAAAGAATTTTCTATTTTAGCTTATCATCAATGTACCTGACTGCTGGAAAGAACCAGATTTATTCAGACAGAGATAAAATTCTGGGGCTCATATGTGAGTCAAAGGTACAGATCAAAGCAATGAGCAAAGATCCAGACTGAACCAGGCTTGAGATATTAAATCACTCCTAGCTAAGAAAGTAATCAGTGTTCTAGTGAAAAAGAATAGATAATAAACATGAGAACCATATTATAACCATATTATAACTATAACCATTATATATTATATATTATATACATAAATATTATATGTATTTAGACTTGAATGAAATATTTGTGAAATGGATCTGCAGTAGTCTGTTTACAGTATGGATTCACCTTTCACAGATTTATTGCCTACGTAAATTCTCCTATAAGGGGAGCTACTTGAGTCATACACTGAAAAGAACATCCAGAGGTCCAAACAAAATAAAGAAAACTTCCTCTATATATATGTCATGTAAATATTCCTCACATATTGTCTTCAAGCTACATCCAATTATATATTTGAAAAAGTGGTAACCAACTGTCCAAAGAATTCATGATCATCCACTTGAGTGCCAAAGATCTGACTCCATTCCTTCCAATCATTTAACTGCATAAGTATTGAGAGCCAACTAAGTGCTACTAAGTTCAAGGTTAAATATCATTGAACAAAATTCCATGCCCTTTTGGAACTTACTTTCTATATTAAAATTATTACATAGTGTGAAATTGTTTGTAAAATAGAAACACTGTGATCATAATTAGTAGAATGAAAAGCACACCAAATAATGTGTCACTATAAATAAAACAGTCATTTTAAAAATAATTGAATAAACAAAAATAGACTTTAAAATTTTCACTTGGGGGGCCTGGGTGGCTCAGCAGTTGAGTGACTGCCTTTGGCTCAGGGCATGGTCCTGCAGTCCTGGGATCGAATCCCACATTAGGCTCCCCTCAAGAAGTCTGCTTCTCCTTCTGTCTAGATCTCTGCCTCTCTCTCTCTCTGTCTCTCATGAATAAATAAATAAAATCTTTAATAAAAATATAATAAAATTTTCACTTCCTTATGATAGATGAGGAAATTAAGCTAACTTTCCAACTATGACACCTTAGAAAAAATGGATGATTTTTTAAAATTCTTCAAGGCATCAGAGAGATTAAAAGAGAAAAACTAAGGGTCTAGGATTTGGGTGAAAAAGGAGAGCCAGAGAAACAGTCCCAATATTTGGGGCTATTCCCCCCTAGGGAGTTATAAATTCTGCCAAAGGCAAATGAGAGGCAAAAGCCTAAGGAACATTTATGACTAGGTTACAAGGGTTAGGGGAACAATGAGGGAAAGTCCTAGTCACTATTTGTGCTTTGGTTTGGGACTTTGAAAGGTTGCAGCATGGGGGGGAGGGGGGGGGAAGTGAATTAAATAGGTCTGTGCTAATATCAATTCAATTCTTAAAATTAGTGTGATCTGGATAGCCAGCCAACCTAGCTACCAGTCAGAAACAAATAAACACTCTCCAAAAGAAGATGTCACCAAAAGTCTAAATTATCTTATACTCTTTCATGTACACTGTTAATAAAAAAAAAAAAAAAAATAGAGGGGCATCCGAATGGCTCAATCGGGTAAGCATGAAGCATGAGACTCTTGTTTTTGGCCCCAGTCGTGATCTCAGGGTCCAGGGATTGAGCCCCACAGAGGCTCTGTGAGTCCAGCCCCAAGCGTGCTGGAGATTATTTCCCTCTCCCTCTCTTTCTCCCTCCGCTCCTACCCCTGCTCACATGTGTGTGCTTGCTCGCTCGCTCACTCTCAAATAAATAAATAGAGCAAAGAGACAGGAAAATATGCTCAAAAAGCAAAAGAAACAGGAGTCCACAGAAATAAATGATTAACAGAGCAGATATTAGTAAAATAAAAACAAGCACGTTATAGAAAATATCATCAAAACCAACAGATCTTTTTATTTATTTATTTTTTTTTAATTTTTATTTATTTATGATAGTCACAGAGAGAGAGAGAGAGGCAGAGACACAGGCAGAGGGAGAAGCAGGCTCCATGCACCGGGAGCCTGATGTGGGATTCGAACCCGGGTCTCCAGGATCGCACCCTGGGCCAAAGGCAGGCGCCAAACCGCTGCGCCACCCAGGGATCCCCCAACAGATCTTTTTAAAGACCAATAAAATTGAGAGGCATCTGGGTGACTCAGTCTGATAAGTGTGGGACTCTTGGTTTCAGCTCAGGTCAAGATCTCAGGGTCTTGAAATCA
Organism: Canis lupus familiaris; assembly: GCF_011100685.1. NCBI lineage: Eukaryota > Metazoa > Chordata > Mammalia > Carnivora > Canidae > Canis > Canis lupus. The sequence goes on from NC_049250.1 coordinate 29,202,226, forward strand.
AACTCCACATCAAAAAAAAAAAAAAAAAAAAAAAAAAAAAAAAAAAAAAAAAAAAAAAAAAAAAAAAAACAAACTCCACATCAGGTGGTGAGTCTGCTTGGGATGCTCTCTCTCCCTCTGCCCCTCCCCCCACCGTGCACATTCGAACATGCTCTCTCTCCCCATCTCTCAATAAATAAATACATTTTTTTAAAAAGAGGCTGATAAAATTGGCAAACTTTTAGCAAGAGAGACTTTAAAAGAAAGAAGGCAAAAGTTACTGATCACAGGAATAAAACAAGATATATCAGTATAGCCTACAGTCATTAAAAATTGTAAAAGATCTTAAAAAAATAATATGTGCTACTTCATGCTGATACATTTTAAGATTTAAAAACAATTTTAAATTTAAAGAAAACACAATTTACCAAAAATAATATAAGACGAAGTAAAAATGTGAATATTCCCAAATCCATTATTATTGAATCTATACTTAAAATTTCTCTCACAAAGATATTCCCAGCCCATAAGCCTCACCACTGAATTCTGATAAATACTTACAGAAAAAAATAACACTCGTCTTGCCCAAAATCTTTCAGAGAATAGAAAAAAAAGTACTAATTTCCAACTTGCTTCTTCCAGTCTTTGTATATGCTCTTCTCCTTTCCTAGAATGTCTAGCCATGCCCATGTGGTTAATCCTTAAGCCTCAGCTCAATCACACTTTCCTACCCTTGGGCTGACATCCTTTAGATTTCAACTCAATCATCTTTCTTAACCTTTTCTAGTATAACATCATTTAATAGTTATCACAATGGCAATTTTTACTAATTTTGGATATTATGTATCCAAATGTTTATCACCCCCTGAAGTCTTGATTCCACATAAGTGGGGACAACATGTTATGTTACTCAGGTAGTGTCCCAAGTACATAACACTATGCGTGGACACAGTCAATAAATTATTTGTTGACTGAGAAAATATAAAATTTTCTACATATGGGGGTTATTGTTTGCCTCAACTCATATAATAAATATTCTGAAAGCCTCTAAAATAATATTATTGATCAATAATATTATTCTCCTAAACTTTCTCCTCTCCCTCCCCTGCCTTTTCTTTCTTTTTTCATACACATCAGAAGCATGGAAAAAAGCACTGGCTCTGGGCCATAGCTAAGTGTGAAACTTAATGACAGCATTCATTCCTTCATTTGGTCACTCATATAGTCAGTGGTAAAAGCAAGTGGTTCTTTCTATGTTCAAGATGACATGAGCATAGTATACCCCTGGGAAAGCACATGTGAGATAATTCCAAGATTCATTATACCTATTCTCACCTGCCTGCATGCAGACAATTACTCAATACACATTAATTAAACTGAGGTAGCACAGGAGGGAACATAGTGAGTGAAGCACCAACAGTTTCTGCCCATATGGCCTTATATTCTATAGGCCATATATTCTATAGAATATAAGGCCATATAATATAATATGGCCCATATATATGGCCCTTAATAATATAAGGCCATATAATATAATATAATGTCTAATATAAGACATATTAGAATATTCAATTATTATTTTCTTTGTTTTCCCATTTATTATTTTCTATCATTTGAGGATGGAGGTAGTGAGGAAACCATTAAAGAGCCAATGAACCATTATTATCTAGAAAGATCCCTCATGGAATTATTTAGACACCAGATGCTAGGATACTGATGATCTGATTTATCTTCAGAACTCAGCCACTAAGGCCTCTGATGCCCTTCCCAGGCAGTTATTTCACAGGTGACAATGGCACTTTAGGCCAGATATCTTCCTAGTACAGGTTTCATGTGTTTTTTCTCTACCTGTAACAATACAGAGATTATAGTTGCTAATGCAAATCTTTTCTTGCAACTTCCTTAGTCACCAGTGGATATTTGATCTTTTGGTTGCTATGGTGACAGTTGCTGTGACATTTATGCTGCCCAAAGGTGGTTAATAGCTTTTCTTTTGTTGAATGGCAAGAGTCAGAAGTTGTTTTTGATTCCTCCAAACAATACCTTTGGCTTTGTTTTTACTAGACTTGAGCAGACATGGCCTCTTTTCCAAAATCTAGTCTAGGATTTCAAATCATTATTCCTGATAGAACACCTGAGAATTAAAGTTCCTCATTCACTAGGGAGGAAATAAAAGACAATTTCTGCATTCCCATTTCTTTTGTTAGTCATTATAGTATATACTGAGTTGGCCACAGTTTTTCTCTTCAATTTGCATTTTTCTTTCCTCTTAGTGAGAAAGTGACATTCACAACATTAAAGTAGGCTGTGCTTCTCAGGCATTAGCATAAAGAACCATAGGAAATACTTTTTAGGACTCAGCCATCTGTTCCCTGTATCTCATGGGAGAAAGGAATCCCTGAAAAATAATTCACTTGCAAAGCATAGTAAGAAGTGTTTGCGTGTCTAGCTTTATTTCATAAAGAACAAATATAAACTCATAAAAGTTGAAGTGATTTTTCTAACCATGTCTTATATAGCTAACCTGCTTTGTTTCCTTCTTTATTTCTTTATTTCCTATCAAGGTTTTCAATAATTGAGATGATATACAGGTGTTGAGAGAAAGCATTATTTACACACACAGACACACACTGTATTTGCTCTAAATGTTCAGTTTAGAAATCTTAAGACTTTAGGATTAGGTTACTTCAGGAAATACCTCACCCTAATTTTCTGCATACACAACTCTGTGAAGTAGACTCCATTTTGCAAAGGAGAAAACCAAAGTGGTTAAGCAGCTCATGGAGGTGTCTACAGCCAGGGTTCAAGTCCTGCTCTGACTGGTTCTCAAACCCCATTCATTCCACTTCACTGCAGGGTACCTCTAGGGTAACATACAATTCCCATTCTTAGCATGGGGCTGGTGTCTAGATGGTTCCTCCCCAGTCTTGTCCCTCTCCAAAAATTACACAGGATCTAGATATCGAACTTCAAAATGGACAAACTCTATTTTCCCTAAACATTCAATTTAGAAATCTTGACAACCTATAACTTTGGGATTAGGTTATTTCCTGATATTTCATCCTAATTTACCATGTATTCTTTGTTATTATCTTTGGAATAGTCAGTTATCTTTTAATGGCCAGTAAAGAAAAGCATGATCTTTTATGCTTACTGCATTTTTGTACAAAAAGTATGAAAATTAAATACACTAAGAATATTCAAAACAAATCATTTTGTCAATGATTTACTAAATAGTATTGGGTAACAAAAAAAGAAATCTAGTGAATTATTCTTTGGTAGTAGTATTAATCATGAATTTAGTATGACTGACCTTTGGATAATTAATACTTTCTCTAAAACTTCAATGTGGATTTGAAACATGATGGTTTACTACTAAGTCATTCAGGTTAAAAATATCTGAAAATAAAATATATTTTCCTGTGTGGCTTATAAAAACTACTCTTACTTCCTTTATTTCAAACCCTTTTGGAAAGTAAATAAATAATGGATTTTTATTGCTAAAGTCACTATAATGAAATGTTCCATTATCTCCAACACAAGTTAACAAATATGACTGGCTATTATTTACTTACAGATAGATCATGATAAATCCAGTACAACTTGACAAACATGGCATGTCATCATTTACTTATAGATAGACCATGACATGTGAAGGCAGGTCAGATATACCAGAAGACTGATCATGCAAAAGTCCTTAGCAAAGACAAATGATTCTAAATATAAATTTCACTGAATTTTTTTCCTACAGAAATTTCGACATGAGTTGACTGAGAATAAAAGTCAAAGCAATAGGGTTTCGAGATGCTGGGCTACTTGTGACATCAAAAGTTGTGAACTCCATCCCTAACATGTTGCTCTGTTCTAGCACCTACCATGGTTTTGAAAGGTGGTCAGAGAGTAAGAATTTGTTAAGTGAATGACTTCCTCAGGAGCAGCATGTTTGATTCTACCTACTAAGGAATCAGGCTTTTGGTTCATCTAGGCTCTTTGTACTTTGATCTATAGCATAAAGGGAAAAGAAATGTCTTGAAAATTCAGAACTATATTAATTCTTGTCTTAATTATGCCTCTGTGAGTCCAAAGATGTTTTTAAGATTTTATTTATTCATGAGAAACACACAGAGAAAGGCAGAGACATAGGCAGAGGGAGAAGCAGGCTCTCTGATGCATGGGAGCCAGATGTGGAACTCGATCCCAAGACCCTGGGATCACAACCTGAACCAAAGGCAGACACGCCCCACTGAGCAACCCAGGTGTGCCCAAAGATTTTTTTTTAAGAGTTTGTTTGTTTGTTTATGAGAGAGAGAGAGCACAGGCAGGGAGAGGGGCAGAAGGAGAAGCAGACTCCCACACGAGGCTCCATCAGGGCTCAATGACCTGAGCCAAAGGCTCAGGCTTAACCAATTGAGCCACCTAGGCATCCTATAAACCCAAAGATGTAAATCATTAACTGCCTAGTGCTTTTTAGAGTAGTATCTTCTTCCTGATGATTGAGAGGAACCCTTCAACCTCTGCTGCAGGCATTGCTAAAGTGGCTGACAGTCATCTGTGTTCACCTTGCAGAGACTGTCCTCTGACAAATGAACCATTGGCCCATGTTCCTCTTTGTGTAAGGACACCTTGGGGGCTGAGAGTCTCTTTGACTTCTGGAGGGCAAGCGTGGCCATATTTTGTACACACTTGAGGAAGGGTGGGCACAAGTCCTATGGGAATGAGTGTCACTGCCCACATCCAGCAGCTGTGCGGCCACCAGCAAGTCCATCATTTCAGGTGCACAGCTGTATGCTTCTGGTTTTAATATGACAATCCTAGTTCCCTTCTTTGGCCTCCTTCCTTTCCTCCATTCAGTTCTTGCCCCAGCCCCAGGCCAGGTGCTTTTGTATATTACCTTGCAATTTCATCCTTAGGAAGGAGCCTAGGGCAGACCCCAGACCCCATTCACACCTGCTGTCCAAGTGTAATTACTAATACAGTCCCTTTCGGCTGTAGACAACAAACTACATGGACATTCTACTTTAGCACATATGAAACATAACTCTCAGAATTTATTTTTGATCAACTACTATCTATTTTTTTAAACTTAAGGCGCAATATGATATTTACATAATTCTTGCCCTTTCCCTTTTTCCTCCTCTAGGGTTTTCAGGCTTTCCGCTTAAATTTTACCTGTACTACTCTGTTTTGCTCTAAGCCCTGAGAGTACTTCCTAGCAACAGCCCTTCATGAAATTATGAAGGGATTTTGTGTAGCTCTAACAATTATATATAGAAAGCATTGAGAAATTCAGGCCTGGCATGTAACATAATATCATTCTGCAAAGACTAAGCTGTCAACAGTGAGGGCAGATGTACTAGCCTGATTATTTCAAGTGGGCTTATCGATAAGTAAGACAATAATTGCTTTAAATGTTCTTCTATAAGAGTTCAACCACAGGTTATGAGGTTCAGGCTCTGTTTTGTGTTCCATCAATCATAACTACTTTAAGCAGAGCCTCCTCCCTCTGTAAAAACAAAAAGCCAGCAGTGTGGGTTTTCAGCATCTGTGCTACCCAAAGTAGTTTCCAACAATCGTATCTCCAGTGCACTACCTCCTCTGTGGGTCACAGGAATTTCCACAGAGCGGCCCTTTGACTGAATGTCTTAACCTAAATGGAACAGGTCTGCCGAACAGAACTCAAGGACTAGGGAAGGCAGGAGGACAGAGGCTCAGGGGGCCTTTGGTGCTCTTCTAATCATACCACAAGCAAGAAGCTTCTCACCTCACCAGTTAATCAGTTTGTCCCCAGCCCTCACTGTCACACAGCTTCAAAACTGCACTTAATTTGTTGGTTTTATTGAGCAAATTTATGTTAAACAATTTTTTAAATTGCTGGCCCTGAGATGTGTCTTCTTCATGCCCCAGCGTCCTATTAGTGAACAAGTTTCCATTATGCAGATACTTTCTTCAGACCTTTTCATAAATTCGAGTGCTGACAGTCTTATTCATGCTATATTCCTAAAAGCAGAAAGGGATCTATTAGAGTTGGTGGATGACAAGTTAAACTTGCTCTGTCCCTCCTTCCCCAGACTCTCCATTCAGAATGCAAAACAACTCAGTTAACTTGAGAAGCATGCGTCAAATAGGAGTATCTAAAAAATTCAATTTATAGAAAACTCACCACTACCATTTTCCCATCTACAATTTGTCTTTTGATTGTTGTCTCTTTGCCAAGCCATTTTTGGACGTGAATCATTGAACCACTGGTTAATGTTATGATGCTCTATAAATGCATAAAGGAATCAGTTAAAAATAACAATTCATGACACTCTAACCTACAGAAGACTAGACATCTACTTTTTCATTTCTATTTTGACATTCTTTCCCCCCATAATCCCTCCTCAGCTCTTGTCATAATTTATTTGATTTAATATTAAAATATTTATTATTAAATATTATGTTATTAAATACTGATTAAAATCACTTAATTTAAATATGACAAACTAGAGAAGTCTCAAGAGATTATTCAATTAATGCTCTCCTTCCACAGACGAACAATACCTAAACTGTTTGTGAATAATTGTTCTCTTCTATATGCTTTTTTATACAGTGACAAAGAGGGATCAGAAAAAAGTGAAAACTTGTCAAAGTTTTTGGCCCTGTGAACCATCAGAATAATTTGCAAAGGGATTGACTTTAGAGACATGAACAAAACAAGCCCAAACTGACTTGGTAATTAATCAGACTAGGTACGAATGAACCATGCTCAGCCACCTTCTGTTTTTTTCTGGATTGTGGAAAACCAAGAAGACTTAGTTTTTACCTTTACTTTCCGGTTGTCTGCTGTGATTTCCTCAAATTCTTCTCCCAGTTTGAAGGAGATCTCAGTGTTTTTGAAGGAACTTTCTGTTTTGATGTTCACTTCATCCCCATTGGCACTTATGCTGATTCTTGGCTTCGCTAACCCTGCCAGGTTCCGGGCTGCTGCATTCATTCCTGTAAGGCAGTGTGCCTTCATAAGACATTTAGGAAGTGCTAACAACTATTTTGGAAAGCAATTTAAAAAGAATATATATTTCCTCCGTTCAGGTTTTGGGTAATGTGTCATAATTTTTTCAGTGCTCACTATGATAGCTGGGTTGAGCCAAACAAGCCCATTCAGAAGGTCTATCTAGTGGTTACACTTGACATTTTGAAAAGCTCAATTCACTTTTTGAGGCTATTGTATCTTGTCTAAAATCTTCCAGACTCATGCTTCATCTAAAATATGTATCTGTGTGGTGCTTTTCAGGGGATCAAAACTCATGCTTTAGTTGGGGAAGTGTTACAACAGTAGTGCAGAGGGTGTTATTATCTTTATTTTTTTTTATTATCTTTATTTTAGAGATGAGTACACAGTGTCCCAGAGAAGCAGAAAGGCTTATTGTAGGTGATGTGTCTGGTAAGTAGCATAGCTGAGATTTAAACATGGGTTTTCTAATTGTCTAAGAATTTTAGCACACTTAAAAAAAGCAAAACAAGAAATACAATTTTCAGTTTATATAAACTACTCTGAAAGATAATGACTTAATGAAGTTCCAGCTCAGGGGCATCTGGATTAGCTCAGTTGGGTATCTGACCTGATTTCAGCTCAGGTCATGATCTCAGGGTCATGGGATTAAGCCCTGAATCAGGTCCCTGTTTGGCGCATCTGCTTCAGATTCTCAATCTCTCTCTCCCTCTGCCCTTCCCTCTGCCTTTTTCTCTGCTCTCTCTCTCTCTCTCAAATAAATAAGTAAATAAAATCCTTTAAAAAAAAATGAAGTTCAAGCTCCTCTCTTATTTGCAGATTACATTTAGATCTGGCCAAGTAAAGAGGAAATATGCAAACTAGACAATTTGGCTAAGAGCCTGGCCAGATTGAGGAATGACCATTGTCAAACTTGATTCCTATAATAGGTACACAGAAGAGCTGAGTCCTCTCTCTCATTATCAATATTGAACTTGGTTTCACATTTAGATTGTGGAATCGATAAGACACATCTGACTTCAGAGAAGCAGTGTCAGCTGTGGATCACAGAAGAGAGAAGAGTGGGGTGGTTACAATGCAAGCTTTGTACCTGTGAGCCCAGGCATGTACTTTCCTTCCTCTAACCTTTATATTTCTCAGTAGCAGATCATGGATAACTATAGTACTTGCCTCCTACATGTGCTAGGAGATGAAGTGAAAAGACTTAGCATGGCAATGGCACACAGTGGATGCTCAGCTATTATTCTCTGCCAAAGTCCAGTTCCCAATCAAAACAAGTGCTACTCTTGCCATAAGCCCAAAGTTCCTTAGATGCCCCCAAATTTAAACTCAAAACAGGTGAGTCTGAATCCATGCAGAAACAGGGAAACATGTTCTTAAATATGTTCTCTAGCTCCCTGAGAAAGTTGATACTGAGCGTGAAAAAGGGACAAACATTACATTATGTACACACTGACTTATTATGCATTGATCAGCTCAGCCAAATTAAAGAAGAAAATAAAGTTAAAAAAATTCTTGGCTTTATATACAGTTTATTATTGCAAGGAAGACTTCTCTTAATTAAATATTTAAAAATACGTGATCAAATATTAAATAATTACCATTCTTCTACCATTAGTGACAATAGTTGAGTTGTTATGGCCCTGAACCATTTTAATTGATATTTATTCAACTTGAGGATGGAGCTAAAGGATGAATAGGGTTTGTATTTCTGAGAAATATCCAGTGGTGAGACATTTGATGAGTAAAAATGTTACATTTCTTCAATAAAAAAATAGAAATTCTTCCAAATATTTTTAAAATATCACTATATGTATGAAGAGTCTAAATATTAACCAACTGGAAGTTTCATTTGTTGCTATTGCTCTTTTGAAGTTATAACTTAAAGCAAACCTTGAAACAAATTTAGCTGATGAATTTAATTATAGATATTATTACCATCTATAAATTTGAAGCTAGGAAATACTATTAGTTGAAATGATGAAGCTAGAGAGAAACTCTAGGGCTTAGGATGATACTTTCAAACAGAATAAATGGACTTAAATATATGGATAATGACTAGAAGGAAGTATCTGTGAATAATTTTTGTATTCCAAAAATTATTGCTAGTAACAAAAAAAATCAAAAACAGATACATAAACTTTGTTAATCTTATAGACTATTTCCTCCAAACACAAAAAAGAGATCTGTAGGAAAATTCATTGTAAAATGCAAACCTAACCACATCACAAAATGTGTCGCCAGTTCCCAAATCTCATAATGGTATTTCTTACCCAGTTGTTTCAAGTATTCCTCAAAGTTTTCACTGGAGACCAGCTTCCAGGTTCCCAAGAAGGGCTCAATCATGGTGGAAAGCTTGCTGAGAAGAGGCACTCACAACCAAAAGCCAAAGAAACAGGGAACGCTGTGCTACCAGTACCTTAATTTAAAAGGCGTCTTCATCATGTGACTTTTCTGGAATGACCAATGGGCAGCAGCAAGACCAAAGAGTCTAGGTACCAGCATGACTCATTTTATTTACCTCCAAATTAAGAAACAGAAAATCAACGTGTAAAGTTGAATTTAAGTCAATGATTACAGCTTCTAAGAAAGAGATTTACACCCCCAAGTCACCTGCTAAATATTATTTGTGGAATGGAGACAATTTTCAATACATCAGCCCTTTGAAATTTGAATGTTGAGTCAACTCTAAAGGAAGATCCCAACAAGTGTCCAATAAACACCTGACTAAGATGGTTTTCCCACCTGATAATAGAAGCACATCCTTGCTTGGTCCACCTCAGCTGTTTTTTGTTTGGACACGTCATGGTGCCAGAGTATACTCTTCATTAAAATAATATCCTCCCCTCCCTTCCTTGCAGGGTTGATGAATTGATATTAGTTAATGTAACTGAAGTGTCTTCAGTTGCTTGGAGTGAGGTATAGAGTATTATTAATATTATCATTACTGTTCATCAAGAGTAATTGCCCACTGGGAACAAAGGTAACAATTACCATTGAATCGTGTTTTGTGACTTAAGTCCTAAAAAGGAGGTGGAGCTAATGCTTGGAAAATTCATCTTTCAGGCTTCCAAAGTAATTGTGATATTAAGATACCACTTGAAAAAAAAAAAAAAGATACCACTTGAAATTGTGAGGGGAAGTTTTAGAGAGACAAAGGGTATCTTGATATCTACATTCTAAAAGACAAGGCAGTAGAATTTAAATCTCTGTACAATTACTTTTAAAGTCATCTTTGGTAACCCACGTAATATGGACTTTGCAATTTTGCCTTCACTGAGAAGGATTAGATTCCGTGGCTCTAGATTTACATCTCAGTTTTGAATTCCAGTTGTTTTGAAGAAAGCTGAAAAATCAGGCACCAAAAGAAGGATATTCATCCTATATTCTGCTTGTGTCAAATATTTCTTCAATTCAAAGAAATATTTATTTAAGTCATCTGTGAAAAAAAAAAAACAAATTTAAAAAGAGGTTGATGCTTTGGCACCATAACATTATCACCTAAGTGGGGTAGGGAATTTCTTTTGATGATAACATATAAAGAAGGGATTTATAATGCAATGTCTTTTTATTTTAAGATTTTATTTATTCATGAGAGACAAGAGAGAGGCAGAGACATAAGCAGAGGGAGAAGTGGGCTCCCCGTGGGGAGCCCCATGTGGGACTCAATCCCAGGACCCCAGGATCATGACCTGAGCTGAAGGCAGATACTCAACCACTGGCCACCCAGGTGCCCCTATAATGCAGTATCTTTATAAATACAATAGTTACTAAAATACCTGGAGGGCAAAACAAGGGAAGCAAAAACCCTAGAATCAGTTTCAGGAAACTGAGACCTCTCCCCAAAATACATGCCTTAACGGTTGAAAGTATACTCAGAGGTGATGTTCAAATAAGGAACAGATCATATCTTGCTTTACTGGTTCTAGATGAGTATTTACATTCTCTGCTTGAAAGATAGCAAGCCACCATGGCTCTCTGTGTCTGCCGGTGGGGTAGTGTGGCATTAGCATAATCATCCTTGTCCCAATTTCCCTTCCATTGACTGATTCAGAAATCAACCCTGTGGTCCATTGAGAACTCAGTTGTCCCATGAGACAAATGAGAAAGCAAAATTTCTGGCCTCCATAAAATTCCCTTAGCCCTAAGAGAAAGGCCAAAGGATGGTTCCTCTTCTCCTCTGCACATTTTGCTTTTCTGTATAACTTAGGACGGCTGCAGCCATTGTGCTACCAAGTCAAAGATGAAGCCAAAACTGAGGATGGCAGAGTGGGAAGTGGGGAAGAACTAAGACCATTTTATTTCTGGAATTTTGAATATGTAAATTACTGAATTTCATTATTATTGAAACAGTTGCATGTCTGAGTTTTCATTACTTGCATCTTAAGCCTTTGTCATCGATAGGCCTTAGCAAATAGCTTTACTTAAATGATTGATTTGGATGCTCAAAAAACCAATCACACGTATATGACACTGGCCTCATGCACAGCAACTCCCATCTTTCCAGGTCCGACTCAAACATCTTCTTCTCTGTGAAACTGTTCAGAGCTAATTGATCCCTAGTATGTAGTACAGTTATACTTTCACAGAAAAATATTAGAGAACATTTCTTATAGTATTGCAAGTAGTTATTTTCCAACTTGTCCCCGGAATTATTTTACAAGTGCATCAAGCACAAAAAACATTCCTTACTCCTCTCCATATCCCAAAGACAGTGTCTGCTATAGGGTAGATGGTCAATGAATGTTTTACGAATGATTGACAAAAGGAATAAACAGGTTTGTTTCATTTTAATTGACAGTTCCCTTTTTCTGATCTCAATCTCTCCAACAGTGACTCTAGGCAAGCTTGTAATACATTGGTCCAACCTGCTCACATGATAGGTCTTTTATTACCATCATCAGACAGTAGGGGGATTCTCAGATTCCTTCTTTGCTCTATGTCTCTTATTACCATACAAGGAGTCTCTTCCCAACAAAGTAAGTGCTACCACCACTAGCCTTTGGCATTTTTTTTTTTTTTTGTCTGATCATAAACACAAAACAAAACAAAAAACACCATTCCCTCAAGTAAAAAAATTTTCAACTGAGAATGTTCTTAATTGCTAATCCTAGCAAAGGAGCTAGAATACAATAATTTGGTATGGAACAGTTAGACATCTTGTTTTCATGACAATTACAATGTCTGTTTCTCCATTATCTCATTTTTATATGTTTCTCCAATATCTCATTTTCTATATGAACTTTTTCTTGTGATAGTTTAGATATTAAGTAGTTTTTAATAAAGTTTGATGTTTGAGGAGCCACATTCTCCACTGGCGAGAAATAGTGGTAAAAATGAAAATATATCAGTAGCTACAAAAGTATTCAGAAGTATGTCTGGTAATTTATTTCTGTACATATACTATTTTAGCTGGAGCCACATTAGATTTATTTTCAAACTTTTTATTGTAAAATACATGTTTCACAAAATTAACTATCTTAAACATTTTTAAATGTACAGTTCGGCGGCATTACATTCATATTTTTACACAGCCATTGACCACCATCTATTTCCAGAACTCTTTTCGTCTTGCAAAACTGAAACTCTATACCTACTAAACAATAACGTGATTTTCCCTTTCACCCAGCCTCTGGCAACCACTATTCTACTTCCTGTCTCTATGATTTTGACTACTCTAAGCACCTCAGATAAGTGGAATCATATAGTATTTGTTTTGTGTGTGTGTGACTGGCACATTTCACTTAGCATAAATTCCTTAAATTTCATCCAGGTTGTACCATGTCAGAATTTCCTTCCTTTTTAATACTTATTAATATTCCATTTGTATGTAAGTACAACGTCTTGCTTATCCATCTGTCAGTGGACCTTGAATTGCTTCTAAATTTTAGTTATTGTGAGTACTATTGCTATGAATATGGGTGCACAAATATCTCTTTGAGACCCTGCTTTCAATTTTAGGGGTAAATACTCAGAAGTAGAATTGCTGGACCACATAGTAATTACATTTTTAATTTTTTGAGGAACTACCATACTGTTTTCTACAGCAGGAAAACATTTTACCTTCTGACCGATGGTACACAAGGGTTCCAATTTCTCAACATCTTTACCAACACATTATTTGTAGTTTTTAAAGATTCTAAAATTTATTTTAGAGAGAAAGAGAGCAAATAGGGGGAGGGGCAGAGGAAGAGGGAGATAGAGAATCCCCAAGCCGACTCCTGTTTGTGAGCAAGGAGCTCAAAATCAGGACCCTCCGATCATGACCTGAACCTAAACCAAGAGTCAGCCTCCCAATTGACTGAGCCACCCAGGCACCTCTGGTTTGTTTTTTTAATAGTAGCCATTTTAATAGATGTGACGTAGTATCTTATTGTAATTTTGATTTTCATAATCACTAATGATTGGCAGTATTGGATATCTCTTCATGTACTTATTGGACATTTGTATATCTTCTTAAGAAAAATGTCTTTTCAAGTCTTTTGCCCATTTTTTAATCAGGCTGTTAGTTTTATTTACTATTGAGTTTTAGGCACTCTCTCTATATTCTGGATATTAATTCCTTATCAGAGATATGATTTCCAAATATTTTTCCCATTCTGTGAATTGACTTTTTACTCTGTTGTTAGTATATCAACACAATAGATAGACACAGATTTTTAATTTTCATGAAGTCCAATTTGTTGTTGCCTGTGACATTGGTTTGTATTCAAGAAATCATTGCCAAATCCAGTGTCATGAAGTTTTTACTCTATATTTTCTTCTAAAAATTTTATGGTTTCAGGTCTTACATTTAGGTCATGGATCCATTTGAGTTCATTTTTGCATATGGTAATGGTTCAACTTCATTCTTTTGCATGTGATATCCAATTTTTCCAGCACCATATGTTGAACACCGTCCTTTACCCATTAATTAGTCTTGGCACATTCATTGAAAATTATATGACCATGTATGTGAGGGTTAATTTCTGGACTCTCAAAAAAAAAAATTTCTGGACTCTATTCTAGTCCATATATGTCTGTCTTTATGCCAGTACTACACTATTCTGATTATAGTAGCTTTGTAGTAAGTTTTAAAATCAGGAAATATGAGTAATCCAATTTTATTTTTATTTTTCAGAATTGGCTCTTTGTGATCCCTTTAGATTCCATATGAATTTTAGAATGGGTTTTCTATTTCTGCAAAAAATGTCATTGGGATTTTGATGGGGATTCCATTACTTCTGTAGATAGCTTTGAATGGTATTGACATCTTAACAATATTAAGTCTTCCAGTCTATAAATATGGGATATCTTTCCATTTATCTATGTGTTCTAAAAATTTATTTTAGAAATGTTTTGGAGTTTTCATTGCACAAATCTGTTAACCAAAAGTTAATTCCTTTAATTAAGTTAAATTAATTACGTTAATTCCTACGTATTTTATTTTTTGCTGCTATTGTAAACGGAAATGTTTTCTTAATTTACTTCTCAGGTTGTTCAGCGTTAGTGTATAGAAACACAACTACTTTTTGTGTGTTGATGTTGTATCCTGCTGCTTTGCTGAATTCATTTATTCTAATTGGTTTGTTTCAGGTGTGTGGAATCTCTAGGATTTTCTTTATATAAAATCATACCATCTGTGAACAGAAATAATTTTACTTCTTTTTCAGCTTGGATGCCTTTTTTTTTTTCATTGCACAATTACTTTGACTAGTACTTCTAGTAACATATTAAGTAGAAATGGAAGAAGCTGTCTCATTCCTGGTTATAGAGAGAGAGAGGCAGAGACACAGGCAGAGGGAGAAGCAGGCTCCATGCACCGGGAGCCCGATGTGGGATTCGATCCCGGGTCTCCAGGATCGCGCCCTGGGCCAAAGGCAGGCGCTAAACCGCTGCACCACCCAGGGATCCCCTAGAGGAAGAACTTTTAGTTTTGCTATTGAGTCTAATGTTCAATGTGGGGTTTTCATATTTGGTTTTTGTTATGCTAAGGTAGTTTCCTACTATTCCTAGTCCATAGAATGTTTTCACATGAAAAAGTATTGAATTTTGTCAAATGCACTCTCTGTATCATTTGAGATGACCATATAGTTTTTCCCCCTTCCTTGTGATAATGCAGTATATGAGATTGACTGATTTTTGTATGTTGAACCATGTTTGCATTCCCAGAATAAATTCCAATTAGTCATGGTGTATAATCATTTTAACACACTGCTGAATTCTGTTTGCTAGCATATTGTTGAGGACTTTTGCCTCAAAATTTATATGGCTGTAAATAGCCCTTTCTAACGTTTTTTTCTTCAAGTGTCTTTGAAGTTAGAATCTGGGTTACATGGCTTCATAAAATGAATTAGACAGTCTTCCTTTTTCTCTAGTTAGGTTTTTTGTTTTTTGTTTTTTGTTTTTGTGGAAGATTTTGAGAAGGATCGGCATTAGTTCTACTTTAATTTGGTAGAGTTCACCAGTGAAAACATTAACCCTGGGACTTTTCTTTATCAGATATTTGGTTACTGATTCAGTCTCCTTACTAGTTACAGATCTATTCATTCAGATTTGCTATTTCTTTCATGGTTTAGTCTTAGTAGGTTTTGTATTTCTAGGAATTTGTTCCTTTGATCTAGGTTATCCTATTTGTTGATGTACAACAGAGTTCTCTAATCCTTTCTATTTCTGTAGAATCAGTAGTAATGTCTCTAGTTTCATTTCTGACTTAGTAATTTGAGCCTTCTTTTTTTCTTAGTCCATCTAACTAAAGATTTGTCAATTTTGCTGATCTTTTGAAGAACCAAATTTTGGTTTGATTGATTTTTCTCTCTCATTTTTTCTATTTCCTATTACATTCATCTCTGCTCTGATTTTTATTATTTCCTTCTGCTAACTTTGGGCTCAGTTTTTCTTGTTTTTCAAGTTTCTTGAGTTGTAAAGTTAGGTTGTGGATTTAAAAACTCCTCTCTTTTTTTCTTCTCCTCTTTTAATAATAGTATTTGTGACTATAAATTTCCCACTTAGCATTATTTTCACTGCATCCCATAAGTTTTGATGTTGTGTTTCAGTTTTCATTCATTTCCAAGTGTTTTCTAATTCCTCTTGTTATTTTTTCTGTGATTCATTGGTTGTTGTTTAACTTCCACAAATTTGTGAATTTTCCATTTTTTCTGTTACTGATTTCTTACTTCATCCCATTTGTCTAAAGAAGACATTTTATATCTCTATCTTTTTAAATTTATTGAGACTTAATTTGTATTCTTTCTATCATGGAGAATGTTCCATGTACACTTGAGAAGAATATGTATGCTGGTTGTTAGGTTGAGTGTTCTATACATATCTGTTAGATTTAGTTGGTTTATTGTGTTTTTCAAGTTTGCTATTTCCTTACATATGTTCTATCTGGTTATTCTATCCCTTATTGAGAGAGATTTGAATTCTCCAAGTATTATTGTAGAATTGTCTATTTCTCCCTTTAATTCTGGCAAGTATTTTTTATTGAGACATAAAAATTGTCATTTTTTGCTTAATATATTTTGATGGTCTGTTACTAGATAAATGTTTATAATTATTATATATTCTTGCTGTATTGAAATTTTCATTAATATATAAGCCTATTTTGTCCGTTATTAGTATGGCCACCTCTGCTCTCTTTTGGTTACTATTTGCATGGAATATCCTTTTCTATCCTTTGACTTTCAGCTTCGATCCTTTGAATCTAAAGTTAGTTTCTTATAGGTAGCATATGGTTAGATTATGTTTTTTCATTCTTTCTGCCAACCTCTGTCTTTGATTGGAGTGCTTACTCCATTTACATTTAAACAATTACTGATAAGGAGGGATTTATTTCTGTCATTTTACTGTTTTCCATGTGCTTTGTAGTTTTTTCCCCCTCATTTCCTGCATTACTATTTTCTTTTTTGTTTAGTTGTTTTTTTGTAGTGAAACACTAAAATTCCTTTCTCATTTCCTTTAGTTGTTTATTTTTTCCTTTTGTTGTTTTCTATAACTAGTTTCTTTTTTATTTCCATGGGGATTACATTTAACATCCTAATGTTATAACTAATTCTAATTTGAATTTATGCCAACTAAACTTGAAAAACATAGAAAATCTGCTTGGTATTTGCCAAGTTATTCTATCATAAAACTAATTAATAAGCAATTAATGACAGTTATCTTTCATGGCCTAACTCAAATACATCTTCTATGTTGAAAACTCTGACTACTCCAACACATGTTGGTCCATAGAATATACCACATAATTTAGTGTATAATCCATTTCTTTCCCTACATTGCATCTTAATTCATTCTGTTAAAATTACTGAGGGATTACCATGTTTTAGGCACTATGCTAGATTCTGGGTATACATGTAAGTGACTTGCTCTAGAAGCAGTGATAACCTAGTGAATGGGAAAGAAGTAATGGGAAATGGGAAATGTAGTAATATCTTGTTATACTAAGAACACACACACTTTTCTGTGTTCATGGAGAAGAAAGTTTTAACCTTTCCTAGATTTCGGGGATAAGGATAGAGGAAGAGAGGGAATATCAGGACAATTTTCTGAGGTAATGTGATGGTATTCATGCTATTTCTCTGCTACATTAAGAATATGAATATGGGCTACCATTCTTTCTGTGTTCCATACCACACCTAACGCAAAGAAGATAGTTAACTTACTCATTCAAGAATCGTTTATTAAGCTCTAACTCCCCTGTTCACTATGACAGGGTCTGGGGATCTCGCTACAAATCTGACACAATCCTTGCCCTTGAAATGCTCTCAATGACTGATTTTTTTTCCTGTTGCCTACAATTTTCTGTTTGTTTGACTCTGTGTGAATCCTTTTATTGTATCCTGCGTTGGGATACAGCTGATGTATGAATAAATGGATGGATCCATAATTAGATGTAAGGTCAATATTGTGTTTTTCACATCTAATTAGAGAGATGTTCATTGATAAGCTAGCTAAGTGCTGTGCCTTACTCCTTCACTCAGCCATTTCCTGTATCCGTACAGTCTGGCTAGCAGTGCTATAAACACACTGCTTAAAAGCTAGACCCCAAAGATTAAAAAAAAAATCACTACCTGACAGCCATCATGGAGGCTTACATGTTCCAACTCAAGACTTCAAAATCTATTTTTCCCTTCAGCAGCAACACATCTGAAGAGGTAACTTTTCACAAGTGCCTCACAAACCCTTGAGTAATTCTCAAGTGCAGATGATAACTTCTTTCTTACCCATTGAAGAAAGCAAATAAAAGAACATGTTTATTTAAAAAAGTATTTTACAGGATAATATTGAATTTAAGTCATTTATTTATTTATTTATTTATTTATTTATTTATTTATTATTTTTTTATTTATTTATGATAGTCACACAGAGAGAGAGAGAGGCAGAGAGAGAAGCAGGCTCCATGCACCAGGAGCCCGACGTGGGATTCGATCCCGGGTCTCCAGGATCGCGCCCTGAGCCAAAGGCAAGCGCCAAACCGCTGCGCCACCCAGGGATCCCAAGTCATTTATTTTTAAAAGTAAAATAATTTGTAAATTTTTGTATACTTTATTATTGGTAGTAACTTATTTTGACATATCACACAATGGTCAAGTCACAATAATGACTTGGGTGAAAATCACTATTCTAAATAGGCTAGGTCACCTTTTCAAAACTTATGCATAATTTTCAAATAAAAATTTAAGCCAGTACTGATTTGGGATTTGGAAGAAGTATTTCTAAGGCAGAAATTATAGTTCAATGATGGTAGTGATGGGAATTGGAGAAAACAAAGGATATGCTGACCTATCATGTCATCTGAATCTCACAGTTTCTGAAGACTGAGTGAATGGCTTTTTGAAACATTCTTATCTACTTCGAAATATAGATGGACTCTATACCCACACATCTGTTTTTCTGAGAAGTATATACTTGATCCTTTCTTCTTTTTTTATAAATATTTTATTTATTTATTCATGAGAGAGAGAGAGAGAGGCAGAGACACAGGCAGAGGAAGAAGCAGGCTCCATGCCGTGAGCCCGACATGGGACTCGATCCTGGGTCTCCAGGATCAGGCCCTGGGCTGAAAGCGGTGCTAAACCGCTGAGCCCCCCGGGCTGCCCCCTGTCTTTCTTCTTTTAAGAGTAGAATCTTCTCTATGTTTTTGTATATATGTTGGTAGAAGCAATGTCAGACAATGGAAAATTATGTGAGCCTCAAAGTCTCAAGAAGGATGAATTTGAGAACTGATACTCAAAGATGCTTCTTGTATCTATGGCTTTAGTTTTATGAAAATACAAAAACAAGAAATTAACTTATCTAGCAAATTTACATTGAACTGAATCTTCTTACTCAGTGCTTCCACAGAATCTGAAAAATAAGAATAAACTTGAAGAGTAAATTTTCAAAAATACCTAGATCCACAAATACACATAATTAGAAGTGGTGCCTAATGCAACTTTGTAAAAAGTTAGCACAGAGGAACCATTAAGGGATGAGGAAGTTTCGGGATGAGGGAAGGGAGAGTTTTAGACAGAAAGAAGCAGAACATACCAACACACACACACACACACACAAACCCACCTCCCCACACACACACAACTTAAGACAAAAAAAGTATGAAAATTGCTTGGTATGGTGGAAGCAGGAATGAAAAGACAATAACAGCAATGATCAAACTACACAGCTGGGAAAAGGCAAGTATAAGACAAATATGCATGCCACGCTATGGAGATTGGACCTTCTCTGGATGCAATGGGCATCACTTACAGCTTTTAATCAGTGAGTGAACAGGTCAGGTTTTTATTGTATAAATTGTATAAATGTATAAATATTATTTATGAAGTCTACAGAACTTGGAAAAGAGAAGAGGGAATTGAGAATAAAAGAGGGAAATTGGGCAGCCCAGGTGGCTCAGTGGTTTAGCACTGCCTTCAGCCCAGGGCCTGATCCTGGAAACCTGGGATCGGGTCCCACCTTGGGCTCCCTGCATGGAGCCTGCTTCTCCCTCTGCCTGTTTCTGCCTCTCTCTCTCTCTCTCTCTCTCTCTCTCTGTGTCTCTCATAAATAGATAAATAAAATCTTTTATAAATAAATTAAATAAAATTTATTAGGAGAGTCCAGAAGTAATTTTAAAAATGTTTGGTGGTATTGGCAATGGAAATGAGGAAAGCAAACATTAAAGAAATTTTAAGTTGATAGAATCAACATGATTTTTTAAAAATAAAATAGATGCTGTGGAGTGAGGAAGAAGATAAATTCAATAATGATTTTAATATTTATGGAATGGGAAATTGGACAAAACATCCTGGCATTCACTGAGCTTTGGAAAATAGGATGATCAATAAGTTTTAGGGAGTGAGGGGAAGAGGGCAGCAATGGTAAGTTTAGCGTAGAACATGTTGAGTTGAGGTGCCTAGGACATCCACTTGATCACCTTCAAGTCTTTCTTTTTTCTAACTCTCCCTCATCCTTGGATGATCTCATCACCATTTATGAATTAAATTACCACTTGGGGCAGCCCCGGGTGGCTCAGTGGTTTAGTGCAGCCTTCAGCCCAGCATCTGATCCTAGAGACCCAGGATCAAGTCCCACGTCGGGCTCCCTGCATGGAGCCTGCTTCTCCCTCTGCCTGTGTCTCTGCCTCTCTCTCTCTCTCTCTCTCTCTCTCTCTCTCTCTCTGTGTGTGTGTGTGTGTGTGTGTGTGTGTGTCAGGAATAAATAAATAAATAAATCTTTAAATAAATAAATAAATAAATAACCACTTGGATACTGAGGACTCCTAGATCTATATCCTAGCCAAGGTTGCTTTCTTGAGTTTCAGATTCTGTTTATTCCCTAGTTAGCTTTCTGTACTGTAAACCTCAGTTTCCTCATCTGTGAACAGGAATACTAAAATCACCTTATAGGATTACTGTGATAATAAATGAAGTAAAACATGCAAAGTGCCTGGGACCAAAGTAAGTGCTTAATAAATATTCATTTATGAAGAATTGTCTTACTGGGTCCCTATAAGGCTTCTCTTGTGGAGTTCTTTAATCCTCCAGTAAGCCCAAACTGAGAATCTGATTCTCTGTTTTTGCAAAGAAAGTAAATTCTTATGATCAGGAGCTGACTTCACCTCTTCTGGCCTCTTCATATCTTGGTGTTGTGCAAAAAACAAGTGTTCAGAAAATAATGGACTTATTCTTAAAGGAAGCATCACAAACAGAATTCTAGCAACTGCAGCACACTAACAGACTCTGGCTGACTGTAAAATATAGGTATGTAGTTTAGAAATTTTCGTCTATGTAGGTGGAGCTCCACACAGTGATTTCTAGAATAGCTTCAAAGCTTCTACAAAAAGCAGAAGAAATCTCTCTCTCTCTCTCTTTTACACACACACACACACACACACACACACTTCTGTCTGGGAGGCCTCATTATCGTTTTTGTTTGTTTGTTTTTAAATCCATGGAGATTTTATTTGAATAAAAATTTCCAAAACATATTCAATATTTTATTTAATAAAAAGTTCCACTCCTCAAAAAAAGAAAAATTTGAAAGCCACCATAAGAACATTTGCATCATTACTCATTACAAACTGTCATCTCTTTTCTGGAATGAACATTATGGGATTATTTGCATTAATTTTTGAGAAACTCCAGAGATAGCTTAGGTTTGCCATTAATTTTTCAGATTAAAAGTTATACTCTAGAAATATTGCTCTGCAACATGTATTACTGCTCATTCTCTCAACGGTCTAGAATAGGATGGTATGAAGTGGCAGGGCTTGGCCCAGCTGGCTATGGGCCACTTCACTACGTTTAAAACTACCTTAGGTCTTTGAGAGATAGTTACTTGACTATAAACATGCTACAAAAGGACTAGAATATGACATATTCAGTCATAACAAATTTATCATCTCCTACCTAAAACAATTGAAAATTCATGAATATTTATTTTTTTTACCTTGGATTACCATGAAAAATCCTATTACTTCCATGAGAAACAAAGCAAAAATATAATTCTCTATTTCCTTCATTGAATTATGAGTAAGAAAGATCCAGCACAATGAATGAATTATTACATCACCTTCTATATCTAAAAGGTTTTATTTAACAAACATATCCATGTTGAATAAGATCATTTGGGGGAAATTGGTTGCTTGCTAATTAGTAGAAAATAACAATACATGTTTGGACAATACATCCAACAGAATGTTGTAGAGTTCAATGCAAACTTCAGCTCGATGTCCCTTGGATTATGCTCTCTCATAAATTCTGGTAGAAGTGACGCCTTTCATGATACATTCCTAGACACACAAAAAAATTTCTTGGTCAGTCACAGGACTAAACTATGGGTTTATTTAATGTCTCCTTCAATGTTGGGAAGGAAACAGTATCATTTGAAAATATTCGTTCTGGGCCCCTATATATACTTGTTATTATAATAAGTTAGGGAGATATAAAGACCAAGAAAACACAAGTCCTCCCCTCCAGGAACTTTATGATCTTTAAGTTGAGTGAGAAATGCATCATATACAATATGGTGTGTGCTGAGAGCAGTCATAGAATGCTTCTTGAGGCACAGCACGTGTCAACTGAACTTAAAAGCTTGAAGGACAATTGCCAGAGTGAAACCATAATCCCAGTGAATCACCTTTTTTGTTCTAGGTAAGCAAGCATGACTAACTGCTTCTTTAGATAAAATAGTGATTATAAGATGACCTAGCAGTAGAGCCTAGAATTAAGCAACTAGAAGATACTCACCACCACCAGTTTATCATCCACTCGTTTTCTCTTTATGGTAGTTGATTTTCCGTCCCACTTCTGCACCTGTACCAGGACACCTCCATCTAAGGTTATGATGCTCTGTGAACATAATTAAAAATGATTACCATTTGTATATGGTTGAGGAAAATAAAACCAAAAACATCACTTTTGAATAAAGGAATATTTTGAGGTCATTAGTCATTCTAAATTATAAGGATATATTAAAATAAAAATGGGTGTCAAAAACAATAGCATGCAAATAATGCATTATGATCAGAATATTATACAAAAACATACTTGAAATGATACTGTAAAAATGTAGATAATAAATTTATGTTGAGATGATCTTTTTTTTTTGCTTCCACTCTTCCATAAGCATTCTCTAACATTGTTATGTTATTTTAATTCACTTCATATAATTTATATATTGTGTGGCAAATAAATTATGTTAATCACTTTTTTAAAAGAATAAAGACAGCCTTATAGAAAGGAGAAGATTCACCAACTAAATATCAAAGGCAACATGGTTTGAATTTAGAAGTCAGGGATCTTTGACCCGTAATGAATAGTTTCTCTCCTTTTATACAAAATGGCTTCTTATTTTTTTTTCCAAAATGGCTTCTTATTGTCAGCAGTGTTTTAGAAACCATGCTATTATTCTTCTCTAATTTCTTCTTCCTCACCTTGACTTTTCTGTCATCCGCAGTAACTTCATCAAATTCCTGGCCCAGTTTGAAGGAAATCTCGGTATTTTTAAAGGTGCTTTCTGATTTAATGGTGATCACATCCCCGTTTACACTGATGATCATGTTGGGTTTGGCCATGCCAGCCACTTTCCTGGTGGCGAAGCCCACTCCTACGGGTGGGAAAAGAAAAAAAAAAAACTGTCAAGTTCACAATTTTCCTTCATGTGTAACAAACAGCTGTAGCGTATGTGTGTTTGTGTTTGTATGTGTATAGGTGGGTGAGTGTGTATAGGTGGGTATGTGCTCATAAAAGGCAAAGACACCAGTGAGTTTCTTAAAAGCCCCATTTAAACAGCTGCTGCAGATAAGTAGAGCAGGATTATACTTAAAGAAACCCATGGTACGATTAAGTATAGGTCTGTCTAAATTCCTTCCTGGTTTCAGATACAACTCCACAGGAGACACATTGGTAATTTTGGAAAAGAGATTTTATATATATAGTGACTGCACTTGCAAATCAACTGGCCATCTCAGCCATTAGGGCAGCAATGGTCATTTTGCTCAATTCATGAAACTCTTGGGTCACCTCGACCTTTCTTTTTTAGAAAACAAAAATCCATGGTCAAAGAGAATTCTCAATAGGATTTTAAAACCAACATAGAGTTACTCCACTTAAAAATATGCTGTTTGGGTGTACAAAAGTCACATTTCATCACGTTTGCTGCCAAGTCCTATTTTCTTGGCTTTTCCAAATTACTCTACTATGAAATGAAGATTTTGATTAATTTCTCCAAAAGGCAAAATGTTTCCTACATACCATCTAAGAATAAACTGTGGGAAAGGTTAAAGAGGGTCTAGTCAATTTTGAAAACTTCAAAATTTGAAGAACCACTATTTGAGTAAGTTTAAAAATCAATACTTTGATTCTCAATCACCTCAGTTGCAAATCCGTCTTTTAAAAAAGGAACTTTTTTCCTTAGGTAAGGTAAGGGGTGAACAGCTTACAGCTTAATGTAGACAGTGGGAACTTGCTGTCACTGCATATGTTATACAGAATTTATGGCAGTCGTCAACGTGTTGAAATTCTTAACACATGTACATAAATCTAAGCTACTTCTTTGACTACAGACTATTTGTCTATACCAAAGGTTAGATAGAGGTAAAAGGGAGAGAAATAGTATACCAAACAAGCGATGCTGAGGCTCTTATTTAGTTCCCTGTCTGAAAAAATGGCTGCACATGGAAAGATATATTGCTTCATCAAGGCCTGGCTCTGTTACAAAATATAACTTCAAATACATGCAGTGAGTCAGTATAATGAATGGATGCAGCATCAGGGTGTAATTCCAGAATGGCTGACCTTGGGAAAAATCACATTCTCCATTTGCTTTATTCAGTCCTTCTTTGACTGATGAAAGTACTACCTGCTACTGGTCATCTCTAGAGCAACTAATTTCAGGAGCTATCTTATTGTCTTTCCTTACTATCAGTACTTTATAATTTTAAAACACAATGGTACAAGAATTTAAATATAAATGTTAAAAAAGCATAAAGTGTTCCTAAAAATCAATAGCAAAATAGCCTCAAATCCTGACATCTCTGTATCGGCACGTACTAATTAGTTTCTTGAATCATGACTAGTTGATATTCTAGAAAGTTAGTTCTCACTGATGCTGACGTCCATAATCTATAAACAAGGAAAACAGTAGTGCTTACAGACAAGGAAAAAATATATACTGTATGATTCAGGAAAAGGTGAAGTCTTGAGATAGATTGGAATCCTAACCCCTCTAAAAACCCCTCCTCAAATTGTTACCCATTGATACAACCTTATCATGCAGAGGGGTGTGAGGAGAGGGGCTTTCAAGGTAGAAGCTGAGTGAGAACCAACCTCCGGACCCTCTTGCTTCACCACAGTAATTATCCAGGGAACATTCACACAACACACCTGCAGTGTTAGCAGAACTCTAAAAGCCTGAAAGCCTCCATTATTAAAGAGAAGGTACATAATGTATATAATATTGTCCTTTGACTTACTTGGCAATCCTATGGCATCCCACGTAATTCCTAGTCAAAAAATATTTAACCCCTTAAAGCAACATATTTTCTGAAATTAAGATTTTGGCTCCCATAAAACAATCACACATTTTAACAGATTGACAGAAAATAAAATAATCGGTTAATATATGTTTACTTTAAAGCTACATTAAAAAGAGAAATATAATATTTTCAGCTTCAAATAGAAATTTTTGAATCATGGGGAATATAGTCTTACTTATTTTAGATGCAAGAGAGAATAAATGAGAAACAGGCAAAGGGCCAAGTAAAACAAAGATACCCAGCTTAGCAGTGAAATAAAATCTTGTCACTTCTATGGACTGTAAAAATTCCAGGTAGACCTTTTTTTTTTTTAACGTATATATTGGCTCACCATTAGTTGTGACTTTGGTCTAGAATGTTTCTACCAACAAATGATTCTCGCTTGCTACTTTTATAACTTCTGTATAGAAAGCAGCATTTCGTATCTCGCCAATAAAGCAGCCATAAGCCCCTTGTCCCCAGAGAAAAAGTTATAAATCCAGTCACCCCACAACATATTTTCTTACCCACTTCTTTCATGTAATCATCAAAGTTTTCACTGGAGCTAAGTTTCCAGGTACCCACAAAAGCATCACACATTTTATGAGCTTTTAGGATTATCTCCAAGATGAGAAAAAAGCTGCCGTGGTCTGTAAGGTGTTATGACCTTCTGGAGCCCAGATAACTTCCTTTTAAAGATGCCCAGATCATGTGATCTTAGGAATAACCAATTGGAGATAATATCAGATCATTTCCTTCATTACCAGCCTCTGCAATTTTTCCTCTGAGTCATGTTTTTAATAGAAATTTCTCAACTTTGGTTCTCCCTGGCAAATGGTCATTTGACTTAGAGTACAAATTATTTTTAAGCATTAACAACATATTTTCAACATTCCTATTTTGACAGTTTTAATGCTCAGTGCATTCAATTTGTCCCTATTGTTTCCATACATATTTAACCCAGGGTAGAGTAGGTTAATTATCTTGGGGTGAACTTTGACCTCCTTTTCTGGAATTTCTATTATAATTACAATTACATGGTTCTTTTGAATTGAGGAACATGAGAATTACCTTACAAATTCTTCAGTAATTGCAAAGGCTCTTTGGGACAGTACTGCCTTGGGGGTTACCTGCCAATTAGAACAAAATAAATAATGGCATCTTAAAATACCTCAGGTTTCTCATTTCAAACGTTTTGCACAAATGAAAAAGAAATTGTCCATCAGGAATCTGTCAGTTTCATCAATAATGATTTAACCACACTCTTTCCATTCCCCAAATGAGGACATAGTGTTTATTTCCATAGTATTGGGTCCTTAAAAAAATAGGCCCCGTTCTAAATGTGCTCCTCATACTGAGAAAATCCATCCAGTTCCTGAACTATATTATTATATATTATTATGAGCTCTAAATTTATCCAGATCTAAATGGTGTTGCTTTACTTGAAAATGGTCAGAAGTGATAGTGGCCACACACTATCAACACTTTATTTCCTTCTTTTACATAGTAAATAACTCATGAGATTACTTTTCTAAAGTATTCCTGTCTTTCAATCTCCTCCTACCCCATACCAGAATGTTGGAAGATGTTCATATGTGCAACAAACTGCCATGAACATACCCAGATTTTAGAAAAGAAAAAAGAACTAAAAATATTGCATCATGATGGATCACTACACTGTGTACGACACTGAGTAGTATCTGTAGTGCACGGGACTGATTCACAGACTCACATAAGTATCCTGAGGGCTTCCCAAAAATGTTTGAGGCCGAGGATTCTATAAAGGACAGGTTTTTCTGTGGCCAAGCAAGCTGCTATAAAGGCCTGATATAGTCATGTTACTATGGTAATTTTTAATTGTTGCATTTGCTAATGGCACAGTAATAATGTTCATCCACTCTGGACTGTTGCATAGATGCATGGCCTGTGGGTGACGTACCATTCCCAGTAGACTTGCTATTATAAATTCAGCTGTTTCCCATTGAACAAGTAAATAAAAATGGTCAATCCTAATACAGTGATAACAGTGTTCTTTTTTTTTTTTTTTTTTTTTTTTTTTTACTTAACAGTGTTCTAAGTTAATAATGGTTTGCTTTTTTTGTTTGGGCTTTATTTTGGTTTATCTTTTTAAAGATTTTCTTTTTTTTCTTATTTTTAAAAAAATTTTTAAAGATTTTCTTAAGCTTTAGATTTACAACAAAATCGAGAGGAAGGTATAGAGATTTCTCATGTACCCTCTGCCCTCACATGATTCACAACCTCGCCCATGATCAACATCACTCACATTTTTTACCAAGGTTGAACCTACATTGACACATCATAATCACCCAAAGTCTATAGTTTATGTTAGGATTCACTTTTGATGTTGTATATTCTGTGTATTTGGACAAAGTATAAATGACATGTATCCATCATTATAATATCATAGAGTATTTTCACAGCCCTTAGAACTCTCAGAGGTCCTCTGCCTTCCCACATCCCTAAGCCCCCAACCTGTGCAACCACTTACTGTCTCCATAGTTTTGCCTTTTTCAGAAAATAGTTGTGTATGTGGCCTTTTCAAATTGGTTTCTTTTCCTTAGTAATATGCATTTAAGTTTCCTCTATGTAAAAAAAATAAATAAATAAAAAGTTTCCTCCATGTCTTTTCATGGCATAATGGCTCATTTCTCATTAATACTGACAAATATTCCAATGTCTAGATATACTATAGTTTTATTTATCCGTTCACCTACTGAAGGACTTCTTGATTGTTTGCAAGATTTTGTAATTATGAATAAAACTGCTGTAAACATCCACACGCAGGTTCTCATGTAGACCTAAGTTTTGAAGTCCATTAGGTAAATACCAAGGAGCATGACAGTAAGAGTATGTTTCGTTTTGTAAGGCACCACAGAACTGTCTTTCAAAGTGGCTGGACCATTTTGCGTTACCACCAGCAATGAATGAGAGTTCTGTTGCTCCACATCCTCCCTAGTATTTGGTGTTATCAGTAATCTGGATTTTGGCTGTTCTTATAGGTGTGGAGTAGCATCTCATTGCTGTTTCAATTTCCATTTTCCTGATGGCTTATGATGTGGAGCGTCTTTTCATATGCTTATTGACCATCTGTAGGTCTTATTTGGTTAGGTGTCTGTTAGGATGTTGGGCCCATTTTTTAATTGGGTTGTTTGTTATTGTTATTGTTTGTTTTAAGAGTTCTTTGTGCATTTTGGGTAATAGTCCTTTATCAGGTATATCTTTTGCAAATATTTTCTCCAGTCTTTGTATAATGGTTTACTTTTCAAAATATATGTTGATGCTTTACTTTTAGTAACAAATTGTTTCAGACAGATTTTGAAATGATTATCATACTTGAATACATCTCATGTATATTTGAACACTGCAATTTAAGCATTTTTTTAGAGATGGGCTGCCCAAATAGTGTAGTCTTTAGTCACATGTGGTTCCTGAATACTTGAAATGTGGCTAGAATGAATCAGAAGTTGAATTTTTAATTTTACTTAATTTTAATTAAAATTCAGTGCGAGGTGCATGGCTGACAGGGTGACTGCAGGGGCGGGGCGGGGGCAATTGTGGCTTTTTCGCCTCCTTGTCCCCTAGGGCCAGCCAGACACCACGCAGGCTGCCAGCACCATGAATATCTGGAATTCAGAGCACGTCTTTGACCACCCATGGGAAAACTGTTAGGACAGCTGCAATGCAGAAATACCCAAACTCTATAAACCCAAGTGTGGTTGGAGTTGATGTGTTGGGCAGACATATAGATCCCTCTGGAAAGTCGCACAGCCATAGACTTAGCACAGAGTGGGGACTGCCTTCCATTGTGAAATCTCTTATTGGCGCAGCAACAACTAAAGCACACGTGCAGGAACATTCTGTGGTTGATGCTGTAGGGAAGACCATGAAACTTAAATCTACTAATATTTCATTTACAAATATGGTTTCAGTAGATTGAGAGACTCCTATACAAACCACATTCTCAGGACCCACAAAAAAACTGTTTTGACTCAAGAAGCCATAATCCGTGTGAAGGGAGTCAGTGTCAGGAGTTACCTTGAAGAACTGATGGCTTGCACGATATCTTCAAATGCTAATGAAGGCCGAGAAGCAATGGAATGGGTGACACATAAATTAAATGCTGAAGTTGAAGGATTGGCTGTTTCAGGGGGGGTGGGGAGGAGAGAGGGAGCATAAGGACTCCGATGGTGGTTTGTAGAGAAATGAGGCTGAAAATCAGTGCTCCACATCCACTCCCCAGGTCTCTGCAAACTGGCAGTATATTTATTTGTTATTTAAAAAATAAAACTGTATTTTGGGTAGAGGTGCTTTTTTTGTTTGTTTGTTTTTAATAAGCTGAAGGAAAGCTATGGGACTTGTGATCAACACAAAGAGGTGCGAGGTTTCTAAATAAAAGGGATCAAATGAAAGTAGTATTGTTTGAAATGACTGTCTGATTTTGAGGATTCCAGTATTTCGTGAAAATTGAACAATTTTTGAAAAGTACTTGGAAAATCACATTGGCATATTAAATCTCCTTTAAGGTAGAAAGGTAAAGCTTTTCATGCATTGTAGACTCTACCTGGCTTTGGATCAACCTCAGAACAAAGCAGAGCCACCTAAATACATAGAATTACCCTGCTGTGATAAACTGTAGGAGCTTGCACAAGGGAATGCTCTTTAAAAGGAGAAATTATATAGTTTGAAAAGACATATTAATTTGTATAAAATAACTTGCTCTACTATAAACCACCATTAAAAACCAGTGTTTTGTTTTGGTACTTATATGACATTTTTTGGAGTGAAAATTATCACAAATAATACACGACTCCAACAACGGAAAAAAAGGATTTTAATATATTAAAGAATACTGTATTAATTTGCTAAAATTTTGTAACTTAGGAAAGGTACTACCCTCATTGGATTTTTCACTTTTTGACTTAGTATGCTCTACCGTGGGCTGGTGATGTTCACTGAAAAAAATAGTCATTACCAGAATTTTGCAACTTTAATTAAAATTTAAGAAATAATCCTCATACAGTAACTAGTTAACTTTTAAATATACGTGGAAGAACCTGAGTATGTGCGTCTATTCTTCAAATCATAGAAATGTCTAAATCTTATGAAATCTAAATGTCAATCAAGCATTTCAAAAGAAAGTTTAGAATCTGAATTGAGATATACTCCTAGTATGAAATGCATTCTGAACTTTGAGGACAATATTTTAAAAAGTACAAGATCTCATTAAAAATGTTTACACTGATTATATAAATTATTAAATGTTGAAATTATGACATTTTAGATACATTGAGTTAAATAAAATATATTACTAAAATTAATTAAATTAATGTGATGCTAAAAAAAAGTTAATGTGATGATTCCTTTTCACTTTCATAACCTGGCTACCAGAAAATTTTAGATAACATGTGTGGCTCATATTATGTTTCTACTGAGTAGCACTATTTTAGAGTAACACAATGTCACCAAGGTTTATTTGTTTATTAAACATGTGTGTCAGGCTCTTTGCCAGCCACTGAGGATTCAATATGGGCAACCTTACCAGGCACTTGCTTGCTCTCACAGAGCTTACATTTTAGTTCTGGAGAAGATACTACACATGGAAATAAATAAACCAACATCAGGTAGTGATTTCAGAGAAAACAGAAAAAGGTAATCAGAGACGTAATGACTGCTCCAAGGATTGGCAACCCTAGATGGGGCAGTTCTGGGAGGTCAGTCAATGGATGTGGATAATGGAGCTGATACCTAGAGGATGAGAAGAAAACAGTCATGGAAAAATGAGGCAAAAGATGTTCCAGACACAGGGAACAACAGGAGTTTGCAGATTCCATTCCCATTCATGACAATTTCACCTGAACATGACCACCAACACTAACCCATCCACACACATATAGATATATGTTCCTGGGCAGCCCGGTGGCTCAGTGGTTTAGCGCCACCTACAGCCCAGGGCCTGATCCTGGAGCCCCGGGATCGAGTCCCACATCAGGCTCCCTGCATGGAGCCTGCTTCTCCCTCTGCCTGTGTCTCTGCCTCTCTCTCTCTCTCTCTCTCTCTCTCTCTCTGTGTGTCTCTCTTAAGTAAATAAATAAAATCTTAAAAAAAAAAGATATATGTTCCTATAAACCATGACAAAAGTACAGATATATGTTCCTGGTGAGCAGAGTCCAAGCTCCATTAAGGCAGGAACTTTTATTGTGATTATTTACTGGTGCATATCCAATAACTGAATATACAATAAAATTGAATTAAGAGTCCGGCAACACTCCTGTAAAATTACCTCAGGAATATTTCTATGGGCCAGTAGCCTCATGTTCCAATGTTAATGTATTTAGTGTCTGATCATTGCTGGAGAAATGCATAGTTGAAATTTTCTGGAAACAACGGGCTCCTTCAATGATTTCTTATAAACAAAAGTAGTAACCTATAGTATGGAGACTTGGTAACTTAAATAGCAATGAAAGAATTAATATATAAGAAAGTTGTTGGGTTTACATGAAAAAAGTCACATCATCAGTTGTACCGAGTAACAAAATAAGCTTGCCAGAGTTACTTGAGGGGATGTTGTCTTTAAAAGCACCTCAGTTTATGTTCCAAACACATGGGCCATACTGAGGAATGCTAATATTCTATGAACAAGTCCACTAAGTTATGTATCATGTAAGACAGAGATTTCTTTCAAACAAGAAGCTTTCCAGAAATTATTTTTAAGTTTTTTTTGTTTTAATTCCAGTATAGTCAACATACAGTGTTCTGTTAGTTTCAAGTATACAATATAGTGATTCAGTAATTCTATACATTACTCAATGCTCATCATGGTGAGTGTACTCTTTAATCGCCATCATTTATTTCACTCATCCTTCCACCCCGCCCTCCACCCCTCCTGGTAAGCATCAGTTTGTTCTCTGTAGTTAAAGTCTGTTTCTTGATTTGTCTCTCTCTCTCTCTCTCTTTTCCCCTTGTTCATTTCTTTTATTTCTTAAATTCCACATCTGAGTGAAGTCATGTGGTATTTGTCTTTCTCTAACTGACTTATTTCTCTTGGCATCATACCCCCCTAACTCCACCCATGCTGTGGCAAATGACAAGATTTCATTCTTTTTATGGCTGAGTAATATTCCATTATATATACTACATCTTCTTTATCTATTAACCTGTCCATGGACACTTGACTGCTTCCATAATTTGGCTATTGTAAAAAATGCCGCAATAAACGTAAGGGTGCATGTATTTTTTTGAATTAGTGTTTTTGTAATTTTTTTAGTAAATACCCAGTATTATATTATACCCTATAACTTACTGGATCATAGGGTAATTCTATTTTTAATTTTTTTGAGCAACCTCCATACTGGTGTCCACAGTGGCTGCACTAGTTTGCATGCCCACCAGCATCGCACCAGAGTTTCTTTATCTCCACATTCTTACCAACGCTTGTTGTTTCTTGTGTTTTTGATTTTATCTATTCTGACAGGTATGAGGTGATATCTCATTGTAGTTTTGATTTGCATTTCCCTGATGTTGAATGATGTTGAGCACCTTTTCATGTGTCTATTGGCCATCAGTATGTTTTCTTTGGAGAAATGTGTGTACATGTTTTCTGCCCATTTTTAAATTGGATTATTTGTTTTTTGGGTGTGGAGTTACATAAGTTCTTTATACATTTTGGATGCTAATGCCTTATCAGATATGTCATTTGCAAATATCTTCTCCCATTCCGTAGGTTGCCTTTTTGTTTTGTTGTTTCCTTGGCTGTGCAGAAGCTTTTTATTTTGATATAGTCCTAATAGTTTATTTCTGCTTCTATTTCCCTTGCCTCAGGAGACACACCCGTAAAAATGTTCCTACAGCCAATGTCAAAGATGTTACTACCTATATTCTCTTCTAGGATTTTTATGGTTTCAGTTCTAACATTTAGGTCTTTCATCCACTTTGAGTTTATTTTTGTATATGGCTTAAGAAAGTGGTCCAGTTTCATTCTTTGGCATACAGTGGTCCAGTTTTCCCAACACTCTTTGTTGAAGACTCTGTTTTTTCCCCTTTGCATATTCTAAACTCTTTTGTCAATGATTAATTGGCCATGTAATGATGGGTTTGTCTCTGTGCTTTCTATCCTGTCCTATTGATCTATGTGTCTATTTTTGTGTCAGTACCATACTGTTTTGATTACTACATCTTTGTAGTATAACTTGAAATCTGGAATTGTGATACCTCTAGCTTTTTCTTTTTTTTATGATTTTATTTATTTATTTTAAAGAGAGAGAGAGAGAGAATGAGAGAGAGAACAGGGGGAGAAGCAGGGAGAGGGAGACAGGGAAATCATCTCCAGCAGACTCTGCACAAAGTGCAGAATCTGACACAAGGCTCAATCCCAAGACCCTGAGATCATGACCTGAGCTGAAACCAAGAGCTGGATGCTTAACCAACTGAGCCACTCAGTAGCCCCCAGTTTTTCTTTTTCAAGATTGTTTTAGCTATTCAGAGTCTTTTGTGGTTCCATGTAAATTTTAGAGTTATTTGTTCCAGTTCTGTGAAAAATGTTTTTTTTTTTTCTGTGAAAAATGTTATTGGCATTTTGATGGGGATTGCATTAAATCTGTAGATTTCTTTGGTGAGTAAAGATATTTTAACAATATTTTTTCTTCCAATCCATGAGCATGGAATATCTTCCTATTTGTTTTTGTCATCTTCAATTTCTTTCATCAGCATTTTGTAGTTTATGGAGTACAGCTCTTTCACCTCGCTGGTTAAGTTTATTCCTAGGTATTTTATTATTTTTGGTGCAATTGTTACTTACTATTAGTGTATAGAAATGTGATGGATTTCTGTACATAAATTTTGTATCCTGTGACCTTTCTGAATTCATTTATCAGTTCTAGTAGGTTTTTGGTAGTTTTTTGGGTTTTCTATATATGGTATCATGTTGTCTGCAAATAGTGAAAGTCTTACTTCTCCCTTAGCAGTGTGGATGGCTTTTATTTCTTTTTGTTGTCTGATTGCTGTGGCTAGGTACTATGTTATAGTAGTATATTGAACAAAAGTGGTGAGAGTGGACCTCCTTATCCTGTAGAGGGAAAGTTCTCAGTTTTTCTCCCATTGAATATGATATTCACTGTGGGTTTTTCATAGATGGCCTTATTATGCTGAGGTATATTTCCTCTAAACCTGCTTTGTTGAGAGTTTTTAATCATGAGTGAATGTTGTACTTTGTCAAATACTTTTTCTGCATCAATTGAAATGATCATATGGTTTTTATCCTTTCTCTTATTGATGTGATGTAGCACATTAATTGATTTACAAATATTGGAGTACCCTTATATTCCTGGAATAAATCCCACTTGATCATGATGAATGATTTTTTTAATGTATTGTTGAAATTTGCTAATATTTTGTTGAGGATTTTTGCATCTATGCAAAAATCAGAGAGGTTAAGCTGTAGTTCTCTTTTTTTGTAGTGTCTTCATCTAGTTTTGGGATCAAGGCCTCATAGAATGAATTTGAAAGTTTTCCTTCCTCTTCTCTTTTTCAGAATAGTTTGAGAAGAAAAGGTAATAACTTTCTTTAAATGTTTGATAGAATTCATCTGTAAAGTCATCTTGTCCTAGACTTTTGTTTGTTAGAAGTTTTTGATTACTGGCTCAATTTCCTTGCTGGTAATCAGTCTGTCCAAATTTCCTATTTCTTCCTGGCTCAAATTTGGGAGGTTGTAAGTTTCTAAGAAATTATTCATTTTTTCTAGGTTGTCCAATTTGTTGGCATTATAATTTTTCATAATATTTTCTTACAATTCTTTGTATTTATGTGGTGTCAGTTGTTATTTCTCTTCTTTAATTTCTAATTTTGTTTGAATCCTCTTTTTTTTTCTTATGAGTCTGGCTAAAGGTTTGCCAATTTTCTTGATCTTCTCAAAGATTCATAAGCTGTCCAGAATTTAATCCAAAGACCCATGCCTCATATTTTATGTGTCTACTCTGCAGTAGAACTTGGAATATAAGCAACTGCCCAGTTCTTCCATAAATTACCTTCATCTCAGTTCCTAAGACTTAATCTTGCTGCCTAGATAAGACAGACTGTGCCCTCATCAAATATATCTTTCTTTCACCACAGTGTTGATGAATTGTTATATGGATAGATGGAATACAATAAAGAGAATCACACTAAAAAACAATTCGGCAGTATAAGATCTTGGGTTCACATTCTTTGAAGAATATCCTCCCTGTGTATTAATGAAGAAAATTCAGATTTAACCAAAACTTTTGTGGTCATCTTTTCTTGAAAACTAGCAGAAATTGTACTATTCACATTTTTTTTAAAGATTTTATTTGTTTATTCATGAGAGATCCAGAGAGAGAGAGCGAGAGAGGCAGAGACATAGACAGAGGGAGAAGCAGGCTCCCTGCAAGGAGCCAAATGTGGGACTCCATCCCAAATCCCAGGATCCCGCCCTGAGCTGAAGGCATATGCTCAACCCCTGAGCCATCCAGGAATCCCTCATTCACATTTTCAAATCTTGTTTCATTGTTTAAAGCTCACATTGATAAAATTTTTTCACAAAATCTTATTTTGGCAAACCTACTATATCCAAGGCATTGTGCTAGATTCAATGAGAGAATAGAGTAATAAATAAGATGTGATTTCTGGGGTGCCTGGATGGGATAGTTGGTTAAGCCTCCAACTCTTAGTTTTGCCTCAAGTCATGATGTCTGGGTCATGAGGTCAGGCCCCCATTGGGTTCCACACTCGGCCAACTCTGTTTGAGATTCTTTCTGTCTCCCTCCCCCTCCACCCCTCCCCCATGCCATATATGTGCTCTCTCTTTTTCTCTTTCTCTCTCTCTAACTCCCAAATAAATAAATAAATAATATCTTTTTAAAAGATGATGTGATTTCTGCTTTTCCTTAACTCTCCAACTTCCTATTTTAGTTACCAAACTGAGACCAAAGTAAAATACAAAATATTTTTATATGTTTATTTTGAAAATCATCTTAATGTAGCTTTTTCTTTTGTACACAAGAGGGATCTACTGCTCTTCCAAGTTTTCTTTTATGCTTTTAACATATTTTATTAGCATATAATATGTAACAGATAAGTGATATCTCTAACCCATCCCCAATCTCTCCTCATTCATAATCTCCCTTCACCATCCTGAACTCTATCCCAACCATGACTTAAAGTTCCTGTACATTACTCATTCACCAAATATTTGCTGGATTAATGCACTAATTAATAAAAGTAATAAGGTTTGGGTTTAGGCACATAATCATACTTCTTGCTTGTGGATGAGTTTTAAAACCATAGACTCAGATCTGTGTTTTATGAAGATAGAGTGGAACTAGGAAGGATATATTATAAAGGCTAAAGTAAGCAGCAGTAATTTCCCTCACAAGGCACTGATGGGATGATGAGGAGCTGAGCAAAGGTAACAGCAGAGAGATGATGGAAAAGCAATGAAAGAAAGTGAGGAATGACATAGGAAGGGTAGAGGAAGCTCCCTCCTTCTGGAGGAGCCTAGTCCCCATAAACAAGGGAGAAAATGTGCCTTTGGCTGTAAAAGGAATTCCCAAAGGAACAACTATACCTTTCTTCACAAATATTCAAATAATAGCATTAAAATGCACATACTAGACCATACTCTTACCATGGAGAAAGAGTGTTCGGTGACTAAAGCCTTTCCTTACTTTAGAAATATGGAGACTAGGGATGTGGCCCCAGATACTCAATGCTGGCTGGGGACAAGCCCTCTCTGGTTTAGGCCACTGCTTTGCACTTTGTTGCACTATGGACAGCTTCCATGGAATGCATCCCTCTGACCTTTGCCTGTGTTTATTTCTTTTGGAGGAAATGAGGGTATTTTTTCTGACAATTTTTAAGTTGAAGAGGAAACATACCCAATCTTGGAATAATCAAGAGTAGGGACAAAGCCATGATGAGAGGGAGTGTTTTCACAGAATGTGTGTGATAGGTTAAGAAAGAGTTCGTGCCAAGGTTCTCCTTTTATTTAAACAAAGTTTCCATATTCATGTAATATTATTACCAATGTTTGGGGATTTCTTAGAGTTTAAAGATAAAATTTTGGCAGGTAATTCAGGCATATTTTGCTTGGTTCTCTCCCCCACAGATTATTGGGAACTTTTAATATGAGAATTATTTTATATTTCCTATCCTAGGTTTAAGAGACAAAGGTGACCCTATTAAGTTTGTGTATCATTCATTGAATATATGTTCACAGTGACTGATCATTGACACTTTGACTTCGAATAGTGATGGAAAGAGTGACTAAGCCAGCAGGCTATGCATCATTTTAAAAGGTGGTGGCTAATTATAGACTTGTGCTGTGACTTCAAGAGTATTGTGTAAGTTCTTCACTTGCCCTCTTACTCATAAAAGGAACTATTTGTTCATAGTGTAGTAGGGGCAAGTAGGAACCAACTAAAGAGCTGGCAAAGCACTTTCTGAATGTAGAATGTGTCCTACTTTGTCTTTATTTCATAAAGCAAGCATCATTATGAAGAACTGACTGTAGGCAAGTGAAAAAGTGAACCCGGAAAACCAGAATGGAATGTAGCAATGAACCAGTTGTGATATTAGAAGATATCACTAAGAAAATGTCCAGGAGGACAGACAGAAACACACACACACACACACACACACACACACACACACACACAGAGATCAAGTTTGTTCTCTTCTTTGTGTTCATTTAACATTAAGTTATTCCCCCTTTTAATTCCTGGCCAAAGTTCCTTGGGGGTAAGTATTATATCATTCATCCTTGGATTCCCTAGGCTTAGCATTCTAGATGATGTGGAAGTTCTGTATAGTTCATTGCTGAATTAGGAGGGAACCAATCAGATTGATTTAGATCACATTAAGGTACAAATGACAGATAATATTTTAATATTACTAGAAATATTTGCAGCTTTAAAAATAGATCCCAATTAACCCCTTGAGATTATTTTTGACAGAATCAAAGGAAAAATTTCAGGCATGGGAAATATATCGTAGAACAGAACTAGTCTGGCCTCCTCAAGTTGTAGTATTATATACACTGCTACTTCTGTTTACAAGAACTTTTTCAAGGAATGAGCACACTCTGTCTTTTCAAAACTCCAGTTCATAACCTCACTTTTACCAGACTCAGCCCACTTACATTTTATATGCTTTTTAAAATTGCACATATATCATGTGATTTTAATTACACAAATAGAACTAAATACAAAGAAGATGCTTATCCATATATTCATCAAATGTCTAACAAATGTCAGTCACCGTGCTGGATGCTCTGGCATAAAAATGAGGAAGACGAACAATGGCAGGCACATGAGGACTATGAACCTTTTGGACAGGAGGGATTATGCATCTGGAGTGGCTCTAGAGTGGCTCTGACAGAGAGTAGACACAGTTTCTGCTTCGTGAAAGGCGCTTAAATAACATTTAAGAGAGAGAGGAAGGAAGAGATAAAGGAGAAGGAAGACTAGAAAAAGAAGGATAAAAGAAATAAAGGAAAGAGAGAGTAGGGGAGAAGGAAGAAGGGCAAGAGAAAGCAGATGCTTAGGATGAGCACTGGGTACCCCAAGGTTGTAGACAAAATGAAAACCATGTAGTAGAATGAAAACACCAGCCAGTAGCAGATGCCACAATAGGCACTAACTGTGACTTAATGCTAGTAAAGAGACAGAACAGGAGCAGCTCATCCAGGAATAATTTAGATTACAAGGAGGCACTGAGTATTCTTTCTGGGAGGCACTTTTGCTGTGAGACTTCTCCCCAGTGAACTCTGATCGAGTAAGAAAGCACAAATGTCAGGCATCTGTGAACTATATTTGCCATCTGGGTGTTAACTTCCCTCCTGACGAAAATCCTCTCTCACTGGGTGAAATGTGCATTCCTGTATTCATTCAGTGTCTTGCCAAGATTCTCCAAACCTAGATATTATTATCCCTGAAACAGGATTCTTGATAATGATTTTATGCTATAAAGATACTATCATTCCTTATAATTCTATCATTATATTAAAATATTCAGTGACTACCAACATGCCTATGACATTTTTGTGGTTGCCTTATAAGCAGTATTATATCTTAAAAAGGTCCATGAGCTCTGGAGTCAAGACATATTGAAGCTCTGTTTCCACTATTCACTGGCTTGTGACCTTTGGCAATCTAATTAATTTCTATGGCACTCAGCTTACTCATCTGTAAAATTGGAAAGCTATATTTTATGGTATCATTTAAATTCACAATCTTGATGTCAAGTATTTTGCATGTTGCCTAGCACTTCCTTGTATATGTTGCCTAGTATGTGCCTCATTCAACGTGTAGAAACTAGTAATGGTGGTGGTGGTGGTGGTGGTGGTGGTAGTGGTGGTGTGGTAGCAGTAGTAATATAGCCCCGGAAGATAAACCACACACTTGAGAATATGAGCCTGGGCTGGAAGAATTGGAAAATTTTCTCTAATGCAGAATAGTCTTACTCCCAGGTATCTTTGATTTTACAACTCTCAAAAGGTGGAGCTTTCTCCAGCAATGATTCCAAGACGAGAGTTTAGTCTTGAGACTGTAGAAAATTCATGAAATTCAAAATAAGTTTTCTTGATATTCATGATTCAGAACAAGAATTTTTTTCCGAAGAGATGATACCATGTTAATGCTCTTCCTCTTACTGTGGAAAATTTTCCTCCACAAATGGAAATATTTTTAATGTTCTTAAAAAATGAACGTATGCTTGATACAAAAATGTAAATAGTATAGATACAGAGGAAAAAAATAGTTGTCCCACTATTTTAATGATTCCAGGAATGATTTTTTATTTTTTAGTGATTGTAGGAATATCCTTTCAGTCTTTTTTGTATGTGTAAGCAAAAATATGGAATATGAGTTTAAAAATATGGAATTACTATATAAGATTATATGTATACATACTCTTCCACAACTTCCATCTTCTCTTAGAAATATATCATGACCATCTCTTCATGTCAATGAACATAAATTCATCTCATTTTTTAAAATTGCTGCCAAGTATTCCATTTGTATGTGTGCCATATTTTAACCAAAACTCTACTTATCATTGTTAAGAAAAATTTTAGTAAACATTCTTATACATATTTACTATTTGTGTTGGTATTTCTGTAGAATAAATGCCTAGAGGTAGAGTTGAAGGGCCAATGGGTATACACATTCTAAATGTTGATACACGTTGAATTGTCCTCTAAGAGCTTACGCTGTTTAAACTCCCATCAGTAGCGAATGAGATCACCTATTTCCTTTCAGTCATACTGGCTTAAAATGAGGCTTGCTTTCAGTGGGGCTTATCATTTGAAATCATCAACGTGGGTACAAAATAAATAGAAAATAGAACACAAAGCTGACTACTAGAACCCAGAGCCAGAATGCTAACCAGGGCCTGGTTTATGGTGGCCAGAAGTCACTCAACACATATTTGGTGACAGACAGAGAACATCTGGCTCTCTAACCAAGATCATCAAGGGCCTGACTTCGGAAAAACTAGTAGATGGAATAAAGAAAAAGTAAAATTATGTACAAACATTAGTGTTCACAGTCTTCTGCTAAAATAACAAATATGTATGAATGAAGAGCTTAAAGCCACTTGACTTGAGAAGGCTTAGGGGAGATGGCTGAAACTTCAAATTCCAGTCAGAAACAGGTATAGTATTCATCTTCTTTTTTTTTTTTTTTTTAAAGATTTTATTTATTTATTCACAAGAGACACACAGAGAGAGGCAGATACATAAGCAGAGGGAGAAGCAGGCTCCCTGTGGAGACCTGATGTGGGACTCGATCCCAAGACCCCGGGGTCATGACCTGTGCCAAAGGCACAGGAAATATTCATCTTCCAATTGCATGTTTTCATATGCTGTTCAAATAAGGAAGCAAATAAGCAAATAAGGAAAATTACAGTGACTGTGGTTTGGTCGTAACTACTCCCTCAAGGCTTTATAAAACTTGCTTTTCCTCCTTTGTGAGTTTTAGGTATCTGAGAATTAGCACTTACAGTTCCCAGTGGAAGTGATTTTCTTTATTTGTAAGTGTAGAAAGCAGGTTTGAATGTTGTGTTTTTCTGGGATAAAAAGAGTTACTGTGATTCTAATTCTCTTAAAATGCTTATTCTCTGTATAAATATTAGCAAGTGACTTCTTATACGTATTAAAGACCGTGTTGCATGAATGGGTTTAACAGCCAGGGACCCGGGCAGCCTGATCAAATTAAGTGCAAATTTGTAATAAATACATGATAATATCAAATGGTGTATTTAAATAAAACAGGAGTTCCTCTAATGTGGAAAGAGAGAAAAGCTAGCATGAAATCTGATTTAAAATTGAGGAAACTGTGGATTGTGTTTCCTAACATTATGATTTCCAAGCCCTGAGGGTGCACCATTGGGACCAGTTGCCCTTTTCATGACCCTCTCAGGGTTGCAAACACCATGAAGCTGCCTCCTGAA
Organism: Canis lupus familiaris; assembly: GCF_011100685.1. NCBI lineage: Eukaryota > Metazoa > Chordata > Mammalia > Carnivora > Canidae > Canis > Canis lupus. The sequence continues at coordinate 29,244,150 of NC_049250.1, forward strand.
CATTATTAATATTGCACAGAGCAAGGATTCTATCAAGAATAATTATTTTGCCTACTTAAGACGTAAGTCATTCTTCAAAGGCATTTCAATGAATATAAATGCCAAAAAGCTCCTTTGAACATCTCTATTAAAAATTGCTGCCAGTGTCAGATGCTGGTAAATGAAAAACTCTAGGTAGTGACAGTTTCATCTAATACAAATAAAGTCAAAACCCCTTGATTGGTGCTGAGTGGATTACTCATTGTGTATGTGTGTGAAGAATCATGAATTACTTTGACACAGGTTGATTTTTTTTTTAAGGGGTTCTTTTATCTCCTTTTTCTCCCCTGGAGAAATCATTTTGGTAGAGATTTGGGGAGGTTTTAACAAACTTCATTTATACATCGAAGGCAGTGCTTTTTCAAGCAATCAGTGAAGTTTATATTCTAATATATGTGTTGTTGCTCCAAGATATTCCCTGGAATATATTTATGTTCCTTAGAATTTTCCAAATTATTTTTTAAGCTCTCAAAGAAAGGAGTTCTGGTTTGGGGAAAACATCTAACGTGAAATGCATTTTTTTTCCTTTTTCTTTACTATAATGTGCCCAAATTTTACAAAACATGTTTCTTTCTCTTCCTTCGTTTAGCCAAAGGAAAAAAATCAGCATCCTTTCAATAATTAGTAGGCAAGACTATGAGCTGAAGCATTCCCAAGGATGGCAGAGTGGAATTTCCCTTCATCGGAGGCTCTCTGGGGTTTTGATTCCTGATTGCCCTAACCCTTAGAAGCAGCTTTCCAGCTCTTGCTCTTTCGCCTAGTTATCTTGCTAAACATTACAAATGTCATTCTTGCTTCCTCCAAAATCACACCCAGGGCCATTGTCCTCACTTTTTTCTAGATGGCTTTTTCCCCCTTGTCCTTTGACATACTTCTGAGTTCCTCAGGACTACAGAATACAGGCTATTTTAAATCAAGTCAATGACACATTCTCAGTTCCGACATCTATGGTTTATTTTTTTTCCTTCTGGTTCGTGTATTGTCTTTATTCAAAATAACTGTTCAAAAAAAAAAAAAAACAAAACAAAAGCACAAAATAGTAGTCCAGAGTGCAACCCAACCATTTAAAAGTATGTAATTCCTTTTAATTTTTGCCTACCTGCCTAATGATGATTTGAAGATGCAAATAGGGGCACCTGGGTGGCTCAGCGGTTGAGCATCTGCCTTTGGCCCAGGGATCAAGTCCCACATCGGGCTCCTTGCATGAAGCCCACTTCTCCCTCTGCCTGTGTCTCTGCCTATCTCTGAATGTCTCGCATGAATAAATAAATAAAATCTTTTTAAAAAAAAAAAAGAAAATGCAAATAAAAAATCTAAGTACGTAGAAGGCACATGATAATTTGACATATAATTTATAGGTGCTACTTTTTTATGATTTTAGGTTAATTTTGCCAAAAATGTTTTTTTCCCTCATGGAACTTAAGATTTACTGTTCTTTAAAAAATGTTCTCTTCTTAATTGTCCTCCTACATTCCTTTAGTCACTACAATTTTATAATAACATCAAAAAATAATTAGAAAAGTCCTAGAATTATGCTATCACTGGCCTCTAATGCATTCCCTTTATTTTATGGATGAGGAAATAGGTTCTGAATATGGTCTGTCCAAAGCTACATAGATAACATGTCCAACTCAACTGACATGAAAATGGAGTTCACTTGGTTTTATATGAATTCTCTTTTCCATATGGAAATTTTATTTTCCCCATGTTATTCGATTTTCCCTAAATTATAGTCTGATTATTCCATGTTAGAAGTAACAATATTCACCATCTGTATTGGACACATTTAAGTATCTCCTTAGATTTTCTTGATAGCGTAGTCTCTTGGATCCTCTGCCCCGGCCTTCACAGCAACCAATACCACATTCCCAGAAGGACTGTAGATACTAGTGTTAGCATCAAAGACTTTGAGAATGCAGAAGTTGGGTTCCCTATCATATCCCTATTCAGTTTCCCTAGCTGTCTAGCCCCAGCAAAAACTAGATGAATCATGGCCAATCACTATGGACTAGCATCACCTTAAGCAGATGACGGCTCTAAGCCAAGGTGATATGCCAGCTGTGATTTTGTGACTACAGCAAACAAGCACATTCCGAGATCCAAGCAAGCAGGTGCTGTCAACTAGGGCTCTGAGGCAGGTAGCAGGGTCCTGAACCTTGGAACTTTACTTGCGACTTGACCATGATGATCAGAAATAACAAAGTCCAGACATTGGAGTAAGACAGCAATTTGATTACTGGAACTAGTCTATGAATTAGGTGCTGGGTCCCAAAAATAGGAAGGAATCTGATTACCAGAATCAAGATACTGATGGCTGGAGCCTGGGCTGTAAGATCAGAGGGTGAGGTGAGGCTGTCTCCAAGTGAGGACCCAAATAGAGCTTGTGCTTCCTGGAGACAGCAAAGCAGAGACTCCAGGAAAGGATGAAGTGGCCTGAGCCACAGAGAGGAGTATCAGGACTGACCAGGGCCTGACAGGTCACAAATAACCACAAACTGGACTCTTAGGTCTTTTTTTTCCCTTTTTTTTTTTTTTTCATTTTTATCTTAATATCTAGCTTCTAGCTTCTTTCTGAGGCCTGCTGTTGAAGAAGCAATTTTCAGAGAATAAAAGCCATTTCTAGAGCCTCCTTTTTGATCTCTCCTCAAATAGAAATACTATCCAAGCAATCCTCGCAGATCACTTTGTAATTAGCAACCACTATAACTTAGTAATCAGCAAACATTCTGAAAAAATTGGCACATTTGTTCATTCATTCATTTACACATCAGTGATAGACAAGTACTCACTACGTGCCTGCTGAAGGCAAAATGCCTACTCTCGAGGCAGACAGACCCGTGTTCTAACACTGGCTGGCTGTTTCCTATCGGCAAGGCCTATTCAAGAGTTAAAAGGATTAAATGAGATAATTCATATAAAACATAAAGCACAGGACCTTGCAATAGTAATTAGTTAATGTATAATAGCTACTACTATTACTTTTACTTTTATTACTATCAATGATAACATTAAAACATGGTTACAGTCTATTGAAAGGACTAGACTTTACAATAAATAAATGTAATATAGAGTAATAGGTGCCACAGTACAGGTATGTACAGGTTTTGGAGGGGATAATAATTCTACTTGGAAAGGTCAGAGAAGCCTTGACAGGATGAATCATGTTTTACCTTAAGGTTAAAAGTTGAAGAGTACCCGCCCCCCCCCACAGTCATGGTAAGGATGTTACGGGCAGAGGAGTTTCTTCCTACTATGTGAACCAGGGCAACAGGCAAAGCTGGAAACGTATAAAGGGGCTACGTGACAAACAGTGTTAGAACCTTCGCATCCGAGTCTGGACTTTGGATGGGGAGATTATGGAGAAGACTAACCATGAAGAAACAATTTACCTTCCATAAAAATCATTCTAACAGCACTGGGGAAGCTGGAGCTGGAATCAAATTGGGGGAAGGGAACCAGGCAAGCCAGCGAGACCCCAAAGGCAGGAAGGCCAGTGAGGAGCTGTTGAAAAGGTCAGAAGGGAGGAGATGAGTGTCTGTCTGTCTGGTTCTGTGTTTTTAAACTCCTAGCCTACTGCCAAGCAGAATACTCAGGGAATCCCAGCCCCAGCCCCAACAGTCATCCTCTCCATCCTCACTCTCTCTCTCTCTCTTCTGGCTTCGGTGTGGTCCAGAGGCAGAGTGACCCAGTGTTTGGAACTGACCCTGGAAGGGCAACTTCTGAGCCTCTCAAGTGTATCACAATCTATGCCCTTCTTCTCCCTTTTTGGTAGACCCTGAACAGAGCAGTGTTTCCTCAAGGGAGGTCCACTGGTCACCTGTTTCAGAAGGACCCTGGGGGCTCATTAAAAATGCCTATTTCCAGACCCATCCCAGCTGTCAGAATCCTTTGCAGTTGAAAATCAAATCTGCACTTTTTGCGATCTCCCCAGGGGATCCTGACTTTGAGAACCCCTGCAAGGGACCACTAGACAAATGGTTCTGGAACTTGACTGATCATCTTAAACTTTTTCAAAGTGGTCTTTGAGACCCCATCCCTCCAGAAATCTGAAGGTCTAGGGTTGAGTAGGGAGTCCTCCCAAGGGGTGGACATGAATCCTACCTGGGAACCATTGCCTAATATCACCTTCCTGGTAACTTAACCCTCTGCTGCTAGGATAAATGAAATAGTCACAGATCCTTCCTGGTGTACTTACAGAGGGATGGCCAACTTGCCATTTTATTGAATGGAATTCCCTCAGGAGGCTTTTGAAAACAATGAGACTGATGAAAGAGGAAAGGTCTCTCTCATGACTTAGTGCTAATAAGAGATGGTCCTGAGAAGTGATGGCTACCGAGGACCACAGCACTGCTTGATGCATTACAAAGTGTGCACAAGGCAGAAAGCTGCCTGATTTGGGACAAAGAATTACCTTTGATCTCATCACCTGCATCAGAGCCTTTTCTAGCTCCTCTCTCATTTGCCTCAGAAATCTGGGGAACTCCCTTTAACCATGTGATGCTTGTGCTTCCAATTCAGAAAGCAAGGATCATCATTTTTCCACTAGCTCCTCGGCCCCAATATGCATTTATCAGGCCTGAAAAAGACCTTATCCAATAAAGGATCTGTTTGGGGTGGGAGGGGAACTGGAGTAGAATAAGAAGGAATGATTATAAATTTTAAAATAACAATGAAAAAAATGAATCCTGGACCTTGTCCACCATACCAGAACCAAATCTAATGACTACAGTAGAGATAATTTATGTGACTTAAAATGAGATTTAAAAAGGTAAAGAAGAGAGAAAGTCCCACAGAAACAGAACATTGTGCCATTAGTTATCACTAAAAGTGGGTCTGGTCCACTGCTTATTTTTTCTCAGTTTAATGAATGCCCCCTGGGATTGCCTGTTAAAGCTCATTGCTCTGTCAGAAACTCTGTTGAACATTGGAAGGAGATTTTTCTGGTTTCCAAATGATGAAAAGATTCTCTTGGAACATTTTTCATAGGAGTAATGGTAGCCTCTGAAAATTTTTTGCTTTAATTTATCATGGTTGAACAAGTGAGCAGTCTTCCAGCAAGAGATCTTTTAAGAACTTGCAAGTACAAAAGAGGGTGACCTTTTTGCTGGCAGTAAAATGTGAGCCTTCTTACAATTCCTCTTGTGTAAGCATTCATGTGGAGAGAATAGCCCAAGAACACACATTAACTATCCTTTTTACCTCCAGGAAGATAAAGGAAAGTTCATTTTGAAGCGTAAACCTCCCAATAATAGAGTTACCAACCCTCTTGGCCTGGAAATTCCAGAAGAGTCTTCAAATGAAAAGTACCACTGCAATCTAGAAGTATTTAGTCCATTATCATTAGGGAAGGACCAGTTTGTCCAGAGAGTCAAGAAAGAATTCACTGAGAACATGCAACTCCAGCTGAGTATTGCAGGATAACACAAGTTTGCCAGATAGAGGAAGAGGAAAAGCAAAAGCATTCCAGGGAGTGTGAACAGGCACATACATGTGGTGATTTTAAAAAACCAACCAACCAAACAAACAAACAAAAAAGCACATGTTTTAGTGTCAAAAGTCAGAGGTGAGGGCAGAGACGAGTGCATAAGGTGTCTATGTTTGGGGTGGGGGTGGAGGGTCATCTGGTGGGGGGGTGAATCTGGAGCTGTAGATCATGTGAAGGCATTTGTCACCAAAAGGAAAGTCATAAAGTCTTTCCAGTAAGGGAGTTAGTTGTGAAATCAGATTCAGGTTTTAATGGGGTAATTCTAGCTGCAGAGTGACATGGTTTAAGGAATGCCGGGCAGTTGGGACAGAAGACCATTAGAAGGCTAATGCAGTTAATACTAATCAAAGAAGGATGAAGGGAGAGTGAATTAAGGTGGAAATAATTGGCCCCCAGAAGTGCAATTTGGCTAGGATCCCCTGGAGGGGCTTTCTTGATCTGCAGTCCTGTGGTTTTCTATACCACACTCTTTGCTCCTGCATCATTGTTTACTGTCATTTGCTTTTTGCAAAAATACACGTCCTGTTAGCTTCTGCTCCCACTTGGCTGATAGTGGCCTCCCTTCTCTGAAATACCATTGCACTAATCACATCGACTTGCATTGTTTTAAACTTGTTTTATTACTACTATTATTTAGTTTGGATACCATTGGTTCATTATGAAACGGATTCGGAAATTATTTACGTGATGAAAAGTTTCACAACTTTAGTGGAATGGGCAGCCTCACGTGATGCCATTTCAAGAATGATTAATTTCGGTCTACGTACTTTCCAAGAATGTCACCATCTCTACATAAGAAATAATCCTTGTCATCTAGAACAGCTTGGGCACCTCTGTCTTCTGAGAGAAGAACTTTATCTCCAACTTTCACACTAACTGATTGAATCTTTCCATCTTTTCCTTTAGAGCCCGATCCAACAGCTACTGCTGTTGCTTGTAGTACTTTTCCTTGAGATTTTTCTGGAAGCATAATGCCTCCTTTGGCTACAGTTTCAGCTATACTCCTTTCAAGTAAAACTCAGTCAAAGAGGGGAAGAAACGTTCTAAACTCCAGTCCGGTCATGACTCCAACTACCATAGCTTGTTGTAAATTTGTTTTAGATGGAACTCCTTCAATGCTTCGAATCTAGCTTTGAATGTAGTTGCCTATCCCTCCGCTTGGGATCCAAAAAAGTATATTAAGTGGCGCCAAACATACATTCTCCCCGTCTACCACCACTATCATGACGTCAGCCCTAGTGAGATAAGCTGCAAATGCAGAAACTTCAAAGACCCTCTACTTCTCCCAAAGAGCCTGATCCTAAAGGAGATATACTAGCAACTCTGTATTTCCTTTCCCAGGCCCCCACTACAGCCTTTTAAAAACTTTCCCAGTGTTACATTTCCCAAGAATATACACAAGTCCTCAGACCTCTTCAACCTACAGAGGAAGAGGAAAAAAAGAGGTAGCAAAAGGAATAAAACGTTTATAATTCTTTTCAACCTCCCATTAATTGTTCCATGTCTTAACCTTGGAGAATGGGACAGTCAAGGCATTGCTTTTTGGTGGCTGCACTCCCTGATAAATGTCAGGGACCGCAAAATGATAGGAATGAGCAAACTGGGAAGGGCATAACTTCATCTATGGGATTTTTGCCTTCTTGAGAGCAGGGCTGAGCATCCTACTTCCCTGTAACTGCTCCAATGGCTTACTTATAGTAGGTATATAATAGTAATTAAGTGAATTAACTGATCCTTATTATAACTCTTCAAAAACCTATGTTGGAAAAATAAAAAAATAAAAATAAACCTATGTTGGTCTTCATAGTTTTAGAGAATTGCCATACAATCTCCTGTCCTTTCCGTAATCTTGGAACATGATCGGTGGAAGTCTTATTGGCCCAATTATATAGATGATAATCTAAAATATGGGTTAAAATACTTAAACAAGCACCAATAGGCACTAAGTGGAAAGCCAGGACACAAACTTAGGGTTTTAACTCTGCATTCTACTTTCTTCTATGTTCTCAGGCCTTCTGCTGGACCCCTGTCATGACAGTTGTATTGAGAAGCCTGTACCTACGTATATGTCCACCTTTCAAATTCCTGAGCAGTGATGGCAGGCCTCTATTTTCTGGCTGTGAAAAAATTTATGAGAACTAGGAAAATGGATAAAGAATGCCAGTTATAGAATAAACCCTATTTGTCCATCTACCCAGAATTAATGAAAATCTATTAGGGGTTAGTCTTAAAATAGGAATATGGAGTAGGATGTTCCCTGAGTACCTATTATAGCAAAGCACCATCTCCCAAGTGAGGTTCCCACATCTGGAGACCATCTAAGGGTATCACAAAAGGTGGACATCCCAGGTCCTATCCTCCAATTGAGTCAAACTCCCTAGGGTTTGAGCCCTAAAATCTACATGATTAAAAATCTCTTCTGGAAGTTTGGAAAAATTACTGGACTGAGGACTTAGTCACCTCATTTGACAGCTCCAGATATTCTGGTCTCAGATGTTTTATCTGCAAAATGGGATAATAAGACCTTACCTTCCTAAAGCCAGGAGGCTAGATCTCATTATCTCTTCCTGTCCTTTATGTTTATAAAATTTGCCACTCAATTACTTATGTTTCTCGTCAGTCATTACCAGTGATTCATTCCTGCTTCCCTGTGGTTACCCCCAGTCCCTCCCCCCAACCCTTTCCCTCATTAATAATCTATCCTCTCCTTAAAACTGTTCCCAACTGCTCCCATCATGGGTTTACCCCCTTCTTGTCTCCAAACTCTTGAAGGATTTGTGGTGCCAGCACTGATTTGACCTAAGGAGGGCATTGTATTGTGGTGACAACCTTTCCTAACTCTATGTTATGACTCCCAGCTGAGTCCAGACTGTCCTTGTTGATGACAGTGATCAACACTATGTACACCATTAGTTTAAAACAGTTTTACAGGGGTACCTGGGTTTCTCTGTTGAGTGTCTGCCTTCAGCTCAGGTCATGATCCCAGGATCTGAGATTGAGCCCTACATCAGGGCTCCCTACCTCAGCCGGAGGTCTGCTACTCCCTCTGCCCCTCCTCCCCATTTGTGTTGTCTCTCTGTCTCTCTGTATCTCTCTCTCTGAAATAGATAACTAAAATCTTTTTTAAAAAAAACAGTTTTATAATGTTCAATAATCACGAAATAGATCCTCTAAAAAGTCTGCTAGGCACAGATTTCAAACTCTGTGTCTAATAGATATGAACTCAGGAATTTGGCTTTTACCGCCTACAGTTAACTCTCCTTCAGTGTCTAGACCTTTAGACTCTTCAATTCAGAAAGAGTATAAAGCATTTCCTAAAAACAAGAAGATCTAATTAAACTATAAAATAATTTTTAAAAAGCTAACTTGAAATAACCAGTCTCTGGATTACAAGGGAAATATGCTGGAAAGATAACGTGGAGCATGAAAAGATGGATGTAACCAGCAAATTAGCTCTTGCCAAGCTGCCCAAAGATAGAGAGGAATGTAATAAGTTATATTTTTGACCTTGAAGCAGGTATTATTCAACTTCTCCCCAAAACACTGCCTTCTGTTTAAATCAGGGCTATGTGCTAACTTATATCCAAAGCTGCTTGCCAAAAATCCTCTTAACACAGAATTGTAATAAATAATTAGACCCTAGTCTTAAAGTTGGTACAAGATAATGCTTAAATGTTATATAATTGCCAGCTTATAAGATCCTTGTTTTGTAAATGTGTTTTCTTTTATTTTAAACAAACTTTTTATTTATTTTTATTTATTTATTTATTTATTTATTTATTTATTTATTTATTTATTTATTTTATTGGAGTTCAATTTGCCAACATATAGCATATCACCCAGTTCTCATCCCATCAAGTGCCCCCGTCAGTGCCCAACACCCAGTTACCCCAAAACCCCACCCACCTCCCTTTTCACTACCCCTTGTTCATTTCCCAGAGTTAGGTGTCTCTCGTGGTCTGTCACCCTCTCTGATATTTCTCACTCATTTTCTCTCCTTTCTCCTTTATTCCCTTTCCCTATTTTTTATATTCCCCAAATGAATGAGACCATATAATGTTTGTCCTTCTCTGACTGACTCATTTCACTCAGCATAATACCCTCCAGTTCCATCCATGTTGAAGGAAATGGTGGCTATTTGTCATTTCTAATGGCTGAGTATATTCCATTGTATACATACACCAAACTTTTCAACTTTGTGGCATTAAGGTTTGAAATTAGAAAGAGAAAATGTATCTTCTGACTAGGTAATTGCATAAAGAAATTCACCTTGAGTACTAGCATTTTCAGAATGAGCCCTGGTGTCCCTCCAGCAGTTCTCTACACACTGCTCTACTTCTTACCCAAGGTACACAGGTGTGGCAGGCAGAAAGGAATCTCATAAATCTTCCTAAGAGATTGTTGCTTTTCTGTGGCCCACCATTATCTTAACTTTGCTCTTTTTTCTACTTTAGTCATTCCAGACAAAATATTAATGAATTTGTAACTGCATATCATTATTCGATCCCATGATGATAGATGGTTTCCTTGGCCATCTATCTGTTTGGTACTGTTTGAGTGTGCTAGAGGGTGTTTGGTAGGAAAGGGACCAGGAAAAGCTGAGGACTGGAGGACCAGTAGGGAGCTAAGAGATCAGATGACGTTAGAAATATTCATTGGACACAATTTAGCAAATCACTAGAAAACAATCAAAAGTTTACATCCAGCATTTTACTTCAAGGAGTTTCCTAGAATTCACCATCCTACAAAAGTACGGGAACCAAAGTTTAGCAATGGATGAATCCATCAAGCAATAGTAAATATATTGAAAATCAATGGATCAATGCAGGGCAGCATTATGACGTTAATGGGCTGCTTTTTTGCTTTCATAGGCCTCCCCACCATAATAATATTAATATTGCAATTATTTTATATTATTTTAAATATTTCAATATTTAAGTTTTTCTGTTTTAGGCAAAATTTAGCAGATTTTTACGGGGTCTAAAAATGTTTTGTTTTGGATTAGTTTTTTGCAATATAAGAAACAAAATATGTGTATGACCCAAACAGTTCTTCTTTTTCTAAAAAAATTTTTTAAGTCTTCTTTTTCTTATAATTTTAAAGTTAAAAGTAATTAAAAGATTTTCATGGATCTCTAAAAATATCATGGACATGTACTCTGTGCTGTTGTGCCTGTAAATAAGTTGGCCCTGACTCAATAAAGGCAATAACTGTTTTGAGGTGAAATAGATCTTTTCCATTCTGAACTCTCATTTGTCAGACTTTACTCGGTACTAACGCCCCTCCATGGTAGATGCTTAGTGGTATAGCTCTAGTCAAGAGAAGTCTGAGATAATATTTTCTCAGTACACCTTGCTTCTCTTACAGGGTTAGTCCTTCTAACTCATTTTTAGGGGAGCAAAGAGAATAGAGACTCCCCTGAGGGTGAGACTTAGCTCAGTAGCTGCAACTCCAGACAACTCTGCTACCTGTCTGACCTATACATTCCATCCCTACAGGACCTTGCCACACTTGAACTCATCCGCTGTGAGAAGATAACTAGGATTAAAGCAGTCCTTTTCCAAGCAATACCTGGTTTTAAAATGGGGCAGGGGAGACTTAGCTCAGTAGCTGCAACTCCAGACAACTCTGCTACCTGTCTGACCTATACATTCCATCCCTACAGGACCTTGCCACACTTGAACTCATCCGCTGTGAGAAGATAACTAGGATTAAAGCAGTCCTTTTCCAAGCAATACCTGGTTTTAAAATGGGGCTCTTGGGATCCCTGGGTGGCTTAGCGGTTTAGTGCCTGCCTTCAGCCCAGGGCATGATCCTGGAGTCCCGGGATCGAGTCCCACATCCGGCTCCCTGCATGGAGCCTGCTTCTCCCTCTGCCTGTGTCTCTGCCTCTCTCTCTCTCTCTCTCTCTCTCTCTGCCACTCATGAATAAATAGATAAAATCTTTAAAAATAAAATAAAATGGGGCTCTTGAAGTCAGAAAAATTTTGAAGAGCCAAATGGGAAATGCTGCCGTTTGAGGACTCCTGATACAAGGAAGTAGCACAAGCTAGAAGGGAAATGAGAAAAGGGTTGCATGATGCCTCCCGTATTATTTCTCCTCAATCTATACTAGTCCCTCATATATTCAATGGCTACCTAATAATACATGGGTATCATTGTATCTAGAGTCAGTCATTTTAAGAATAATTCCTTCCATGTCTTAAAAAACATATTTTTATTCATTCATACATTTTTGTCCTTTGTGTATAATAATTAAGGTCAGTATATATAAGATTTTATGGAATTCATGAAAAGCTGAATGTATCTAAATGCAAGAAATTGAAAGTAAAAAAGGCCAGTCACCACTATACACATGTTAGAATAGCCATATTTTTATAAAGATTTTTTTAAATTTATTTATTCATGAGAGACACACAGAGAGAGAGGCAGAGACAAAGGCAGAGAGAGAAGCAGGCTCTCTCTCTGATGTAGCCTGATGTAGCACTCCATCCCAGGACCCCGGGAGCCTGATGTAGCACTCCATCCCAGGACCCCGGGATCATGACCTGAGCCAAAAGCAGATGCTCAACCACTGAGCCACCCAGGTGCCCTAGAATACCCATACTAAGATTTTCCATTGCAACTATTGGCAAGGATGTGAAGAAACTGAAACTCTCATACACTGTTGGTGGGAATGTTAAATAGTACATCCACTTGGGAAAACAGTTTGACAGTTTCTTTAAAAGCTAAGCATTCATTTACTATAAGATCCAGCCATTCCACCCCTACATGTTTATGCAAGAGAAATTAAAGCATCCATGCAAAAGTCTATGCACAAATGTTCATAGTAACTTTATTTGTAACAGCCAGAAACTCAGAAGAACCCCCAGAGTCCATTAATAAGTGAATGGATAAGGAAATTGTGGTAGATTCATACAATGAAACACTAGATAATAATAAAAAGAAATGAATGATTGATACACATAATTATGATGAGTGAAAGAAGCCAGAAGAAATAGAGTAAATAGTGTATGACTCCATTTACATAAAATTCTAGAAAATAAAAGCTAATATATAGTGACAGAAAGTTTGTCAGTGGGTGCCTTCAAATGGTGGGGTAGGAGAAGGGAGAGATGGAGTGGGAGGATTACTAAGGAAAATGAAAAAAACTTTTGAGAATAATGATATGATCAGTGTAGTGATGGTATCAAAGGTAAATGTATATGTTAAACATTAAATTGTATAATTTAAATACCACTTTATTGGAGCATCTTGGTGGCTCAGTCAGTCAAACATCCAAGTCTTGATTTTGGCTCAGGTCATAATCGCAGGGTTCTGAGATCAAGCCCGCATGGGGCTCCATGCTGGGTGTGGAGCTTAAGATTCCCTCTCCCTCTCCCTCTGCCCCTTCCCACCTTCTCTCAAAAAATAAATAAATAGATGATAGATGATAGATAGATAGATAGATAGATAGATATAGACATATACCTATCTATCATATATATATATATATATATATCAGTTTTTCTATGCTAATATATCTCAGCAAAGCTATTATTTTTTTGGGGTGGGGGAAAGACCAGTTGGTTTAAAATATAAACTTGGAAAAATACTAGACAAGCTTCTAGAAAAAATGAGAAAGAGAAAAATGGGAAATTTAGCATCAAATGTACCAAAGGCTGTCAGATAAATCCTGGTATAATAAATGATAGACACAGTAGGTGGAAATGAGACAATACATATAATATCTTACAAGAAACATTCAAAGGAAGGTTTGCCTGTACAGTTAGGTGGAGACAAATGGTGGGAGGAAAAGATAAGAAAGCCAACACCCCTGACAATCGTGTAAGCCTCTCCCAATATAGAACATAAATCTAAAAGGCCAGGAGGTCAGAAAGATGGAGGATTAAACAAACAAAAAAAAGTACAATAAAAGGGAATTTATTACATACCAAGGCTATATTGGTTTAAAAAAAAAATGACATTGTTTAAGTGACTCTTTATACTGTACACAGCACCACCTTGAGGAAAACTATAAGAAATACTATTGCATGTGGAATAGAGCCCAATCCGTTCATTGATTTATTGATTCATCATTTACTTCGGTATACACACCTCGTATCTTCCAACTATCTCAAATTCCCTATCTTCTAATCTCTGTCTCCTCACCTCAGGCCACTGTGTTCTTCTTATGACCCCTCTTTCTGCATGTTGATAGAGGAAGGGTCCCTGGGCAGAAAACTGAAACAATGGTGGGAGCTCACCTGAAGTGTTTCCCTTCTCTAAAGCATTATGGCATCATGCCTTTCCTGTGTTCCAATACCTGGAAATAGCTGCTTCATATACTTTGCCCATTTTTTAAGCCATTTATTGTTCAAAGACAAGTACAAGGGTTCGCAAGTGTTTGCGAGTTGGAGCCTACCAAGACTTTGCTCTTTTGAAACCCGTTTAAGACTTTCCTGAAGGGAATGAAAAAATAAAGATTTCCAAACCCAAGATGTTACAAGTCGGATGTAAGAGCTCCTGTGGTCCACATTTGATCAACTTGTGTTTGGTGTTCAAAGGTCACCAAAAGCACAACTACCAAAAACCACAGAGAGTTCCCGTATTTTATGGTAGGGATTGAAATAATATTTCAGGAAGCTATAGGCTTCCTGAGATCAAAATACTCTCCTATCCCTTCCCTAGCCTTCTAGTCTTCGATACCTTTTAAAGCAAAAATAACAGAAACAATCTGGCTTTAGCCATAATCCCAGAAGTAATGCTGAAGGCCTTACTTTTCTTTCAAAAGCCCTTTATCCAACTGTGGTGTTACTCAGTGACTGTGAGCAAAGCCTTTATAGTGAGATTTATCTGGATCCTGATGTACCATCAGCATTTCCATCACCTCGGGGGAAATTATGTAACTTCTCCTAGGCTTAAGTATCAATGACTTAGTACATGGCTTGACACATAGTAGGAATTCTATACCAGTCAGAGCAAGTAGAAACCACACAGCAGGGCGATTTTAGCATCAGGGATTATTGAGCTGATGTTAGAGAACTGGAGGACTCGCATAGGAGCATTAGAGGTCTTTAACTGCAGGACTCAGCCACTATCTCTGCGGCTGCAGGAACAAAGAGAAAGGGATGAGGCTTTATAGCATTTGAAAGTTTGGGGGAGGCATCCCCGGAAGCTGGGACTCAGACTTCTGAGGAGAGGGCAGGCTGCTGAACTGGTGTCATACTCCTCTGAGTATCATGGGGCAGTGGCCAAGTTCACCTCAGGTGTTTTGTTTTGCTCACAGTTCACTGTTCTTTTTCTCTGAAGTCCTGTGTCTTGAAAACCATCATTTCATATAATTTGTCCTTTTTTGTTGTTGTTTCAGGGAGAGGTAAATCTGGCCCCGGCTACTCCATCATGGCCTGAAAGGGAAGTCTCTAGTGTTTCTTAAGTAAATAAATTAACTACTTTTTTGGATCATCCCGTTGGTTCTGTCTCACTCTGTTAAGTTTTTTTGATGAATTTATAAAATTGAACAATTACTTTGGCTAGGTTAGATGTAATGTCACTTAACGATATGCATCTTTCTAATATCGAAGACCAAAAAGTTTTCATTCCTCTTTAATGCTCTCCTGCTTTCAAATTCCATCTATCAGTAAATTCTGTTGACTCTAACCTGGAAATATATCCTACTACTACTTGCCATCCACTGCTTTCTCCTACCCCAGTACCATCCCAGTGCCAGTTACCATCACCACATGCCTGAGATATTGATACAACTTCCTTTTTTAAGATTTTATTTAAAAAAATAAGATTTTATTTATTTATTTATTCATGAGAGACACAGAGACATGTTAAGGCAGAGACACACGCAGAGGGAGAAGCAGGCTCCATGCAGGGAGCCTGATGTTGGACTCGATCCCAAGACTCCAGGATCACGCCCTGGGCTGAAGGCGGTGGTCAACCACTGAGCCACCCAGGGATTCCCTTGATACAACTTCCTAATTGATCTGCTTATATGCCTGTCTCATTCCATACCCACTCTCAGATCTTTACTCAAATGCCATATTTTTTGTCTCTATCAGCCTGATCCAGCAATATTTCCTCAGACTACCTACAGCAGTAGGCTCCAGTGGCTGAAGTTGATTTCATTTCTAGATTTCTAGCCCTCTCAGAAGAAACCAGCATCCATCTGGAGTCTCCTTCTCAAAGGTCTGGGTCCCAGCTCCACAGCATCTTTCATAAAGGTAGCTGTCAGCAGATAGGAAGTGAATTAAAAGTACCCTCCAGAATATGGGTAAGGGAGATGAAATCATGGGTAGGGTTCTGGGACCTACCCAAACAGAAGAATTCTGCATTGATCTGTTTTACACATCTGCATACAATTTATTTGGCTGAAAGATCCACTGACAGAAAAGAAAATGTTCAAAAACTGCTGGTAATCAAAATTAAGTCAATAAGTCTTGCAGAACATAGCAAAGTGCTCATGTCACAAAATAAGGAAGGTATCGTTCTTTGTCATAGAGCTTTCATGAGCTCTTCTGTCAGCAAGAGTCGTGTTCTCATCTGGTATTAGACCAGATTCAGTATATTCACCTAATTAAATGTCATATGTTATCAACAGTTCTGGTCAAAGTGGTTCTAGGATTGTGACTTCAGTCTTCCTTTGATTTTGTCTATAGGATTCCATATGGTCTATAGCAATTGCTAAGAGCAAACCTATATAACACACCAGTGGTCAGTCAGAACTGGGATGACCACAAACAAGACCTTGTCACCTTCCTCATTGGACATATCTGGTGCTAAAAGCATATTTCCATGAGATCGCACTGTGTAAATACGAAAATGTCCCAAAATTCAAAATACATACCAATATTCTCCACTTTCTTTTTTTTTTATGTTTTATTGGTGTTCAATTTGCCAACATATAGAATAACACCCAGTGCTCATCCCACCAAGTGCCCACCTCAGTGCCCGTCACCCAGTCACCCCCACCCCCCACCCACCTCCCCTTCCACCACCCCTAGTTCGTTTCCCTGAGTTAGGAGTCTCTCATGTTCTGTCTCCCTTTCTGATATTTCCCACTCATTTTTTCTCCTTTCCCCTTTATTCCCTTTCACTATTATTTATATTCCCCAAATGAATGAGAACATATACTGTTTGTCCTTCTCCGACTGACTTACTTCACTCAGCATAATACCCTCCAGTTCCAACCACGTTGAAGCAAATGGTGAGTATTCGTCGTTTCTAATGGCTGAGGAATATTCCATTGTGTACATAGACCACAGCTTCTTTATCCATTCATCTTTCGATGGACACCGAGGCTCCTTCCACAGTTTGGCTATTAAACAGAATTCTCATCTATCAGCACTAAGCTAAAACTTACTAGACCTTCTATGTTTCTTAGTCCACTTCTCTGGTCTCAGATTCTTAGGTTTTATTCCTTTTGTTTAGTGCATTGACCAAGAATTTCCTTGATTCTTACCTCTCTTATATGTCAAATCTAAAACACAAAAACAAAACAAAACAACCCAAGTTCATAGACATGAAGAATGGAATGGCAGTTGCCAAGGGTAGAGGTAGAGGGCAGAAGAAATGGGCTAAAGGGAGTAAAAAGTTAAAAAAAAAAAATTTGCCTGGTGTCTTGGTTCATTCTGACTGTGACATTAACCTACCATAGACTGAGTGACTTATCAGCAACAGAAATTTCTCTCTCATAGTTCTGAAGGCTGGGAAGTCCAAGATCAAAGCAGCAGCAGATCTGGTATCTGGTCATGGCCTCTAAAAGTTCTAGGCTCTCCCCTTTTAGTAGCAAAGAGGTTGCAGCAGCTCCGGCCCTTACATCATCTCAGATTCAAGTTCTACACACAGAAACAAGTTTGTTTAAAAATGGGCAATAGTACCCTATACAATGAGAAATATTTTTCTTTAATAACTACTTAAGTTTAATTTGAAAAGAAAAAAAGGGGAAACAGAGGAAAAAGAAATCCAGTGAGTATAGAGAAATATAAGTATACATATAAACATAAAATAAAATACAGATAAGGAAGAAAATATGTATAATTGTTACAGGTCTTATTTCTGTAACTGATGGTGTGATTGTACACTGGGGCGTGTAGATACTAATTTGGAAGGCATAAAACATTAGTCGTGTACTGCAAACTTACACTGAAATAAATGCCAGGTGGATAAAAATTTAAGTGTAAATTATAAAACCATATGAGTAGTAGAAGAGGCATAGCTGTACACCTTGGGGAGTGGGAGGGATTACTGAGCATGACACTGAGGTAGGCGGCCTTTGACCTGTCTGCCTGGCACCTGTCTCCTCTGAGGAACCTCCTCGGCCCCCCCACTGCCCCCTCCTTCCTCTCCACCTCCCACACAAACCTGTGGTCTGAATAGGAGGCCTCCTCTCCTTCTCCGGAGCCATGTTCCTGGCCAAGGGGCTGGTCTAGAGATGAGCTCCTCACCCAAGCTGAGTGAATCACTTCCCTGGCCACCCATCTGGGGGTCACCCTGAGATTCTTTGAATCCCTCTCTGTTCATGAAACTGAGGTGACGTATGCTCTAGCATCGCCTTTGGAGGCATAATAAAAAAGAAAGTAAAAACAGTATCCTGATAAGTGTGTCTCATACGGATGACACCTTGGTCATGGCTTGGCTGTTTTCTGCTTTGTAGATCTTCAGCTCCAAAAGGTAATCTTTCTAATCATTTAGGGAACGAGAGTTTAGGTAGAGGTTCCAGTATTAATTATGCATTTAGCACAGAAAGACTCTGAAAGAAACTTTCAGAACTTCGTCGTGATTTCTGGGGAGGCATCGTGGCTCAATGGTTAAAGAGTATGGACCTGGGGTCCCAAAGACCAGTTTTGGACTCAGGCTCTGGTCAGCTGAGGAAATTGAGGAAATTAAGCCCCCTTGAGTCTTAGTTTATACTTTTGTAAATACCTCACAGAAGAGAGAATGAGCCATGCATCTAAAGTGCTAGTGTCTGGCACTTAATGACTCAAAAATCAGTGTATTAGGATTGTCATCATCCTATATTTCATCTCAGATTATTGTCAGCTGAATCATTCAAATGGAACCTTGTTTTTCCAAATTTGTCCACCTAGATAGAAAATATTCAACATTGTTAACTCTACGGCTTAAATAAAACTAAAATATCCTCCTTTTCTGTGGTGAGTGGTTTTCTGATTTCTATTCTAATATTTTGGCCAATTCTCAATAAAAAATATGATATTTAAGAACTCAAACTTGGAGTGCCTGGGTGGCTGAGTCAGTTAAGTGTCTGACTCTTGATTTCAACTCAGGTCATGATCTTAGGGTTGTTAGCCCACTTTGGGCTCTGCTCTGGGCATGAAGCCTGCTTAAGATTCTCTGTCTCTCTCTCCCTCTGCCCCCCTACCACACCACACCCCTGCTCATGTGCTGTCAAAAAAAAAAAAAAAATTCCCAGCTTAGGATGAACAGGTTATACCTCTCTAGGAATAAGTTCACATTCCATATATATCCTGAATAGTGATTACTGACTTGAACTGAATGGGTACAAAGTGCATGGAGGCTGCAGCATGGAGGGACATGCTCCCTAGGACAGACGTCCTGATAAGGTGTGCACGAGAGCCCATGTGTGCCTCCCTGGCCAGGCTGCTGTCCTCACTCTTGCTGCCTCTGCCACCCTTGTTGCTGGTTTTCTTCTCTCCTGGACAAGGCAGTTATCCGCCAGGAAAGTGGCATTAGAGCTTTCTCTCCAGGTGAAAACATTTGCTTTTTAATCTGTTATTTTTTTATACATTCCAGAGATTAATGTCCCAGAGTGATACTTTTTTTTTTTTTTAACACATCTCTTCTCTTTTGAGTCAGTCAAGGGTAAGGAACATGACTTAGCTCTCCTGACATCGCTAGTTCCCATGTGGTGCCAGCTACATGGTGAAGGTGCAGTAAATCCTAAATTACAAAATCACTTTAGAGCAGTGGTGTGTCTTCTTCAGTTTGGTTGTACATTGATTGCTGAACCACACCTGAGGGGGACGCCACCTCCATCATAGTAAGGGACTTAGTTTTAATGGTTCTCAACCAGGTAAAGGAGGTAGGAAGAAGGTTGGCATGCTGCTTATTTACCTTCCCTGAAAATCTTTGTTTGCTGCTGTTACATTTTCACAATTTGTGTCTGAGTACCCAAAAGTCTCTAGACTTCATCAAATTGTTGACAAATAAAATAACATTAATACCAATATCCAAATGTTATCTTCACACTTGCTTGCAGAGAACCCAGCCATTGCAGAGTGCCCCCCACCCCCACCCCGCTCTGAGTCCCAGGTGTCCCAGGGAGTCCTCATGGGTGTCCTGCTTTCCACTGGTATCTGATAGCTATGCCTTCTCCACAAGGCTTCCTGAACGGCCAGTGAGAGTACCTCCATGGCCACAGCAGAGAATCCTCATACCAAAGCCAAGAGCACTGTTTGTGAAGTTCCCATATCCACCGACCCTTCAGGTACCAGAGAAGTGCTGGGTTCCATTTCGGTGGGGAGAAGGCTTCTTTCCCATTTCTGTGCAACATGCTGTCCCCGGGGCCCTGCAGCAGGCTGCTTGTGTCACAGCCATACACAGGGCTACAGGGACACAGCTCCCCTGGCCTCTGCCCATGATCCTCTCTGTCCAGTCCAAGCAGCCCAGAGGATGTTTTTTTATGCCTTCCATCATCTTCTTCACCATTTCAGTACACCAAGAAGTAAACAAGCACTTCTCTCACTTCTACTGGAGTTCTAAGATCCCCTAATATATTAATTCAGGCAAATAAGCAGTGACAGGTGACAAGTCCAAATGATCCAACTCTATGTCATCACCTGGACCAAGCTGTGGCATCCTGCCACACTTGGTTTTAACATAAAGGGAAGCCTGTTTATTCATAGGTTTGGCGTAGTGTTCCATTTGATTTGTAATTGTGCACTGTGAACCTGTTTCTATCTTGATTCTCTATGTTATGGCTATGAGGTGACCAATCCAGAAACATGGGTTCTGGTTCCAGTTCCACCTAAAACCATCATGATGGTATGGAAGTGTATGGGTCACCAGTTTGGACCTATTTCCCCATCTATACAATAAAGCAATCAGTCTATACAGTTCCTTTGGTGCTAATAAAACAGACTCTTCTCCTTTGTGTTGGCTTTTAGTGTGAAGGAAGTAGGTGTGTGTTCTCTGTAAAAATAGTTTGCTAATCTATTAGATTGTCCATTGCTCTGATTCTAAACCTGTGTACTATTCTTTCACATATAGCTGAAGTATACTAGTTTATTAAAAAATTAATATTTTATATTCTGACCCCTTTTACCCATTTCTCCCAGTAGATGAAGGGGGTTAAAAGGTAAAAAAGAAAAAAGGGAACTGCAAACTAACTGTAGTCCAATGAAGCTTCCTTGTTAACTAGAAGCTTGATCTAAGAATAAATTTTTATTAATAATCAAGACAGAAAATCGTTCCTTACATACCAGTTCTTATAAGATAGGAAAATGCTTCCAATGGTCCTCATATTGTTGATTTTAAATTGCTGCACACTATTGATTTTAGGCAATTGTTCTGGTGTGCAAAAAACTGAAAAACACTAAGAGGCTAACAAAATAAATGGTTGTGTTAGAAAATGCCCAGTGAAATCAGCATACAAGTTGATAACAAAACTTTTCGTTATAGAGTTCTATTCGTATCAGTGGGTGATATAACAATTTAGACATTAAATTAAAAATCCTGAGCATGTAGGACAAAATTCTTTCTAAATATAAACAATCATGTATTAACTATAATAAGTGAAATCTGAAATATGAATCCTTCTAAACAGCCTCCAATGCAGTTTGATTATAAACTCTGGGCATGAATTCTTGTGTTTTGTTTCTGATGTATCTCTAGCACCTATCAGAAGTTTTTTTGCTGTTGTTTTTAAAGATTTATTTATTCGAGAGGGAGAGCACACGTGGGCACACATGAGCATGATGGGGAGGGGCAGAAGGAGAGAGACTCTCAATCAGACTCGGCGCCAAGCCCAGAGCCCAACGTGGGGCTCAACCTCACCACCCACAAATCACAACCCCAAGATCACGACTGGAACAGAAACCAAGAATGGGATGCTCAACCAACTGTGTCACCCAGGTGCCCCCAAAAGATTTTTTTAATTAATATTAATTTCCCAGTATAGTGCGGTCATGTTGAAGGAGTGACATAATATGTCTGATGAGAAACAAACCAACATGAAGTTGATTCCTTTTGGAATGTATTAGCCCTTAGGGGAACAGGATATATCACCTGGCTTCCCATAGCTCCCGACACCAAAGTACAATATAATACAGGCATATAAAACAGGGGGACCAAAATTGTTGACGCTTGTGCACAGGCTCTCTCATATTAACAGTTGTAACATTTTACTTTGGAGTTTTATTTAAACGACCTCAGCATTTTGGATCACAGTTTGGGAGTGCTTAAGGGTTTGAGACTGGGTTTGTTGGTACCCTCTCATACGTCCGAGTACAGGTAACATTGTTCACAGCACTTTCCTAGGAGACAAATGAAGGGATAAGATATTTCAGTGTTGTTGGTGAAACTGACTTTTAGAACAATGGAAACTAAGTACTATCCGTACATATTCCTTAAAAATCTTAAAGAGATCTATGTAGACAAATGTAGATACCAACTATTTATTAGCTGACTTTGCCATATGTGTATGGCAAATCATATATATGGTAGATTTGGTTATACATATTTATGGTATATAATGCACATGTGTGTGTATGTATACACACACAAAAACAAAGCAAATAGTATAAAAATTGAAGTCCTTATTAAAACATTTTATTGTCTACAGTGAAGCCTTTTTGATAATTATATACTCTACATATTACGTCTATGTAGTATTTTGTGGGTTTTAGGGTACCAATATATACATGATAGTATTTAATTCTCTCAATAAAAACCATGAAGACAGTCCTATATTTTTTTAAGTAAACTCAGTCTTGGAGAGGATAAATGACTTGTCCAAAGTCATAGAAGTGCTGAATGGCAGAGACGGAAGTGAACATTTTGGATTCTGAATCTATATTCTTCCTAATCAATTAAAAATATATTTGTTTGGTAGTTAATGTCACTATTAAGGAGCAGTAAAATCAAGTATCTTTAGTCTTCCACTTATTACTTTATAAAGAAATGTACTCTTCATTATTGAAAGAAAAAATATCCCTACATTAAGAAATGAGGATAGGGTGAGAGGTTTTTTTGAGGGGTTACTTCTACATAATTCTTACATATTTCCTTAGAACCATGTGATACTAAAATTGCCATTTTATTAATTTTGATGGAATTAGGGATTTAGGAAAAAATTGCCATTTTATTAATTTTGATGGAATTAGGGATTTAGGAAGAAGAATCATTGACATATTTCCCTCTACTGTGTAGAAGTGAGGAAGATGACCTGAGAAGTCATCTCATGGGGAGCAGAATGGACTCAAAAATGTATACTTTAAAATTAAGCCAACCTGGCTTTTAATCCCAGTGCCGCCATGTTTTATGAGCTGAATATCCTCAAATTAAGTCAGTGGCTGAATCTCAGTTTTCTCACCTGTTAAGTGGGCTAATTAGTCTTACCACACAGGATTATGGCGAGGATTGGGTAAATAATATATGAAAATGAGCAGACACGGTAGTCATGGAAATTTAGCTTTTAATTGTGTCAACTCATCCATATACCAAGTAGACACCACCTAAGATTTGCATTAATTTAAATTTCCTTTTTATGTGTTTGTTTGGTATTGAGCTGGAAACAGTGAGAAATTAATCCTGGTATGGAGCAATAGATGAACAATAACTCACAATCTTTCTTGCACAAATGTATGCTTCTTTTGGCTTATGTACAAGTCAAAGAATTAGGCAATGGAATTCTTTATTTTCTTTAGCTTTATAGTTCCTCAACCCATGCACATTTTATAATATTTATGATTATACATTTATCTGCCAATGTTTTCCCCCCATTCTTATAAAGCAAGAGAAAAAAATTACATTTGCTTCCATTATTTTAGAACAAGCTATCTGAATGATTTTATATTTAGGTGTTATAGCAGGTGACCCAAATAATGACAAGTAGCTCACTCACCACCACCATTTTTCCATCCACCAACTTTCTCCTTATGGTGTTCTCTTTGCCATCCCAATCCTGAACTTGAATCAAAGAGTCATTATCTAAGGTTACCACACTCTGAAAAACAGACAAAACCGAATTCAGCTCAGATTGTCACATTTGGGCATTTTATGAAGCACCAAATTCTTGTCAGCTGTTGTGATACTCTCAGCTTTAGAATAGTGTTTACAGTTTCATTTATGTTTTTTTTTTTTCATTTATATTTTAAGACTTGGTCAGCACTAAGTTTGTTGGCCGATTCTTCTGCAGGGGGAAAAGGTTTTATAAGAGTAAACATATAATGTTATCTTGAAAAATAAGTAAAACTCTCTTTTCCCTGAGAAATTAAGAGGGAGAGATCCCCTGTGCCCTCATTTCCTGTCCCCTCTCCACCGCACACACACAGAAACTTCTCCAACCCCATCACAATGCTGAATATGTATACTAAGTTAGAAAGCAGTTCCCTTTGTCTGAAGCCACTGGGGCCTGTGGTTAACTTGGTACTGTGGCATAACCTCACCTATACTGGTTAATACAAGTTTTATTCATTGTAGCTTTATGCATAGAAAAGTGCTACAAACTAGAAGAGCAGAACTTTTGTTTTTGAGAGAAAAATCTAGAGAAATGATTTTCAAAATGTGTCTGTTGAGCATCTGCATCAGAAATATTAGAAACACAGTTTTCAGGTGCCTACCCCAGACATGAGAGCCTGTGGGAATGGGACCTCCAAGTAGGCACTTTTCACAAGCTTCACAGATGTACATATAGATACATTGGTATCTATATTAGAATTTAAGGTCCTCAGATTTAGGTTTTAGATGAATTTGCTCTAATTGTTTATTTACTTAGAATAATTTTGAATTAACATTCTTATGACGTGTATCTGAAAGAGTGTTGAAGGCCTCACCTTGGTTTTATGGCCACCTGGTGTGGTTTCCTCAAACTCTTCCCCCAGTTTAAAGGAGATCTTATTATTTTTAAAGATGCTTTTGGTTTTTATAGTGATCCAATCTTCCTGAGTACTGATGGTCACAGTGGGTTTTGCCAGACAGGCAAGTTTCCTGCTGGCTCTTCCTATCCCTGGAAACCAGATAAAAGGACATCATAGTTGAATCTGCTGCTGGCTTTAGAAACTCATGTTAGCTGTATAATTCTTTATTATCTAGGAGGTTTGTGAGTTAAGCAGATTTAATGCTTCATGAATGCAAATATCTGAAGCTAGCATCACCATCATTATAAATTAAAATAGATTATATTTTACAGGAAAACAATAGTCCCTAGTTTGGGCTAGTGGTTGTCGTGTTTCTTTAGTCCAGTAGTTATTGATCTTGTTGGTTCATGAATGTCCTTGAAAATTTGATTACAGCGATGAACCATCTCCCTATTTTAAAATGCACTCATTTATACAGATGAAATAGTTTGGTATGATTATTCAATCTTTATCTCTTCACTTGCGTTCTTATATGTACACATATATAGAGTTTGTTTTTTCCATTATGTTTATTTTATTGTGCTAAAGTACATATAACATAGAGCCGCCTGGGTAGCACAGTCACTTAAGTGTGGGACTCTTGGTTTGGGCTCAGGTCATGATCTTAGGCCATGGGATCGAGCCCAGCACTGGGCTCTGTACTCAGTGTAGAGTTTGCTTGAGACTCTCTTCCTCTGCTCCCCCTCACACACTCTCTCTCTTAAAATAAATAAATCTTTAAAAAATAAAATACAGGGATCCCTGGGTGGCGCAGCGGTTTGGCGCCTGCCTTTGGCCCAGGGCGCGATCCTGGAGACCCGGGATTGAATCCCACGTCGGGCTCCCGGTGCATGGAGCCTGCTTCTCCCTCTGCCTGTGTCTCTGCCTCTCTCTCTCTCTCTCTGTGTGACTATCATCAATAAATAAAAATTAAAAAAAATAAAATAAAATAAAATAAAATACATATAAAAGTTATCATTGTAACCATTTTAAAGTATTTAAGTGATATTAAGTACATTCACAATATTAAACAACCATCAACATATATATGAGATTTTTAAAAATATAAATATTTTATTATAACAATTATTATTCAACTTTTTCAGATTTTCTGTTTCAATACATATAGATATAAATTTTTGTCATTGCTACATAATAGTTTATAGGATGTGTATATTAATATTTATTTCATCTCTCTCCCTATTGATGGACATGTAGTTTGTTTCCACTTTTTCTTATTATAAATAATACTATTGTGAACATTCTTTTTTTTTATTGTGAACATTCTTATACACCTAGCTTTGTGCAGTACATGTAGGACTCTTTTCTATAAAATACTATCACATATACAACAATACGTAAGTTAAATTTCTAAGAGAAGATAAATTAGAGAAACACTTCTAATATGGTTCATGAATTCATAATGTGAAACATGATAACAAGTTGTGATATATTAGATAATAATTCCCAAAGATATTCACACCCTAATCCCTAGAACCTGTGAATGTCATTTTATACGCCAAAGGGGAATTGTAGATATGGTTAACTCAAGGATCCTAAAATAGGGAGCTAATCAGACATGTGGACCCTAAATGTAATCACAATTTCATTAAACAAAAAGGAAGGGGGATATTAGACTACAGAAGAGGAGAGGGCAATATGACAACAGGAGCGGAGATTGGCACGTTGTGGCCATACAACCAAGGAATGCCAGCAGCCGCCTAAGCTGGGAAACAAAATCTATTCTGAAGATCTTCTAAAGATTTAGAGCAAATGCTTGCAAAAATGATTATTTATAAAAATAATTATGACTTTTTGCTTGAAATTATTTATGGAAAGCATTTTCATTTATTATATGATGCACATGTGTTTTGTCTGTGCAATCTATGTAAATCCATGATAAGTTACATGGGGGTGAGGGTTCTGTCGATTACAAACTAATTTTGCATAGGTACGTACTGAACCAATGTTGATCGTTTCTATGTGATTATTTCTATGTTTCTACTGGAGGGAGGGACAGGTCCAAGATTAACCTGATATCATGCAGACCAAGTTTCTGTGCTATCATTTCTCTCATTTTTACTGGCTATGATATGCAGGTAAAAATGGCTCACCCAGCTCTTTCATATATTCTTCAAAATTTTCACAAGAAATGGATTTCCATTTTCCCTGGAGCTGATCAACCATTCTGTCTAAATTGATCTTAAAGAAAAATAATATCATTAGGATGAGTATATTGTTGCTTCCTGAAATAGTGTTAGAACTCGTTTTTAATACAATTCTTGTGAATAGTACAGAAAAGTCAGTTTGGGGGGGAGTTAGGAACTCTAATCCTTGTCATCTTTCCTTAATAGTAAAGCAGGAAAGCTCTCTCAAATGTAAGCTGGTCAAGATGAAAATGGAAACAATTTTTGGCAGGACCAGATATAATTTTTCCATCTCTAATTTAGGATCAAAACTAGGTTTATAAATTCTAGTTCCTTCCCTAAGAACAGCAACACACACATACACATAGCAACACATAAGAAGTGGAACTAGGCAGCTATGTTTATGCCATAGGACCCCTTTGTCTCTCTTTCTATGACCAAGGTGTTCTAGAATAAGCCAATTTGTCAGCTGTTTAGAGATCTTATCATACTCTCGTTCTTGATAATTTGAACCAAAAATCAGAAAGATTTCATAGATGGTATTTGGCATTTGAACTAAAAAGTTAAATTTAGCGAGGGCTAGAACAATCATTTTAGCCATGTACATATGGAGCAAGAGAATGAAACATAGAAAAAAGGAGAGAGTCTGTTCACACACATGCGCACACACACACAGCCTTGTTATTCATGCTTTTCCAGATGTCAGCTCAATTTCTCATAAGCTTACAGAGTTGTCATTGCATAAGAACACCAGATATCTTCTAGTAAACCCCCTCAATTTAGGCTAGGTTCTCTTGCTTCCAATCTTGACAGAAATACTCTGATGTCCACTGATATCTTGTAAGGAATCAGAACAGAGGATAAGGAGTAAAAGAGGAAAGACACCAACTAGAGGATATTTCCAAAGTCAAGAGACAAGCACAGCCTTACACTTAAACGCCATCAGCTCTGAGAGCATCATTGTTAACCCTAGGCAATGCTTGGTGTCCATATTGCTAACACAGAGTTATTAAGAAAAACTGAAATCATAAAATTATTTTGACAGAGAAGAAAAGCCTTTTGTAACAATTCCTATTAAAATGTTAAATCTCCAATATATCTATAAATATCTGTAAAAGCATTTACCCAAGCCAATGATCTCACTGATAATTATTCAACTAACGTTTATGGAGCACCTAGTATTATATGCCTAATATGAGGCTAAGCAATTTTACATAAACCATTGATTTAATGTCCCAACTATGGTTGAAAAAGATATCATAGCTTGTTTGTTCCTTTCCTGTGTTAGGAAGTTTACCTTTATGATTTTTTCTTACATTAATGTATATAAATTATAGTTATCCCCACTCAATCAAATAGCATGAGGCTGAAGTCAGGAAATGACTCACCACTGAAGGTACTAAAGATATTAAGATTAGGCACTGAAATTACTAAAATTCCTAGGATTTTTTTTTTTTTTTCAAGAAAATGTCAAATGTGTTGCCTCATGTGTTGGGTGCATACTGATCCTCCAACATGAGGAAATCAACCATTGGAAATCATCTCCTTGAAGACGTTGTCATATTGGAAGCACAGCATTGGTCTCTATTGCTGGCAGGTTAGACTCAGAGAAGTGTCAGTAACATAGTAGCCAGGCTTGTCCTCTGTCTCTGCTCATGTGGTGTCTCTGTTCATGTGCTCATCGCATCAATTCAAAGACCGGCCATGTCCACTTAGTTGCTCACTGCCTATTCAGTGATGGAGGCTTTCTGGTGTCCATTCATCAAAAATCTTCACACATTCCTCGTTGACAAACTTCTGTGTCTTCAATTTTTCAGTCCTTTTCCTTCCAGACCCCTGACCAGCCCATCAGAATATTCTTTCTACCCATGAGAATGTCTTCATTCTCACCTCAGACCACTGCTCCCTCCACACAAAATGAGTAAAGGTTGCCCCACTCTGGGTTTTGTCCATTGGGATGAGTTTTCAAGCCCCCTTCCACCCCAGGTGTGATTAAACTACTGCAACTGGCATCCATACACTAAGCTGACCTGCCCATGAAACATGTTCAAGCCCTTCTTACTCTTTCAGCTGGTTACACAAAGTCTAGGAATGGTCGGAGGGAGGGGTGCTGGTACACCCAGGGTGTGTGACATGAGGATCGGGGTTACCTGCTCCTGCAGCTACTTCACATCTCCGGGTCTTGCTCTGCTTTGATCCCAGATGCACAACCTGGATCTTATTTTGGAATGCTGGGCTTGACAGAACCCAGCTCACAATGGACAGTTCCAGACACATGGTTACTTGGTGTCTTATACTCTAGAATTCTGTCTCTACTACTCCCCAGTGACACACCAGGAACTCCTTTCAAAACCATATAAGTTTCTGTTGCAGGCAGCACCGTCTTGCTCTGAAACCCCAGAGGTCTGTGTTGTGGCGCTTCCACTGTGGCTTCATCTATATGCCACACTCATATTTCCCCATCACTAATACCTCCAATGGCTTAGGATTTGCCAGGTCATGTGGCCCAAGAGACAGGGCTGTGTGTATGGCAATTCTCACTTTCCAGGCCTCATTTGGAGCAAGGAGCTGTGCCTGTCACCCAATGTGTGGGCTGGAGCACATTCCTAGACATGGAATGTATTGCCACCATAAGCCAAAGGATCCTACCAGAATTTTTATTTCCTTCTTTCTTGTACAAAGGCAAGATGTAGCAATTTGTCTTTTGGAAGAGATGTCCTCACTTGCCCTTGACCCAGCTGGATCCCTAAATACTTTATAACAGTGGAAGTTCACTCACTTGCCACCAACTTAAACTCCCATACTCCGTAGTGCATATGTCTCACCGATGCCTCCAGTACACTAGCCATTCTTGTTCATCCCCCACCCCCATCAGTATGATGTGTGGGATATCCAGACAGCTCAGATCTCATCTGATCCTATTATAACAGCAGGAGGTAATGTAGGCCCCTAACAAACCTGTAAACGTACATGTTCCGCATAAATGCAATTTCTATTCCTTTTTCTGATCTTTTCTGATGAGGATAGAAAGAACACCATAGTATGTGTACTTGAAGCCATATTAATTAGTCTGCTCCAGCAAAGATAACACATCTGGCACAACAGCTGTGATTGGAGTTATTATTTGAGTTTGCAGTAGCCTATAGTCATTTTCCAAGACTCATTTGGCTTCTGCAATGGTGAGACTGGTAAATTAAATGGAGCTATGATATGGGCCAACCACCCCCTCAACCCCCACATTCTTTTTTTTTTTTTTTTTAAGATTTTATTTATTTATTCATCAGAGACACAGAGAGAGAGACAGACACAGGCAGAGACACAGGCAGAGGGAGAAGCAGGTTCCATGCAGGGAGCCCAATGTGGGACTCAATCCCGGGTCTCCAGGATCACACCCTGGGCTGAAGGCAGGCACTGAACCGCTGAGCCACCCAGGGATCCCCCAACCCCCACATTCTTAGGATCCTTTAGAGTAGCATTAATTTCTGCATTCCTCTCCATCATCACTGCCAAATACAGTGGATTTTGATGTACCATCTTAGCCAGGACTGGCAAAGGAATGGGGTATAGGGGGCGTTTGGCGGGGGGTTAGAGGTGGAGTTGAGAAGCTTCCACATCACCTTCCCCCCTGCGATAGCTCCCATTTGGTTTGAATAAGAAGAATTCAAGGTGGGGTTCCCTTCAACAGCCAAATATGTCAATTCCAACCATATATTTGGAGACCAGAGAATTGACCACTGGATGGATCCACAAACTTACTGCACCTTCTAAGAGTCAGACTTAGGCCAGGCTTCTGTTAGTTTCAGAGCCTGGCCCCTGTCTTCCACTCTACCATTATGCTTTGAAATCCTGTGAATCAATGTTAATTCAGACACAGTACCCTCAAAATATATGGATATTCCTCCTTCCGCAGTGTGTATTTTCTCAAGCAAATATCATAGATCTCTTTTGAGAAAAATTGGGGAAATTAACACAGTATATTTTTGCCGTGGTATTTCAAAATTCTTCCTGTGGACTTAGCCACTTCTTCAGACAATTGTTTCTGGGTCTGAAAACTGGCTGAATTCTGGGATCTGGGCAATAGATCAAGACTTTTGTGATGACCTCCCTTAATCTGCCTGTTCATATATTTTGCCTTCTTTTAGGTTGATGTATTAAGCAACACCCTCACTGGCTATTCATCTATTTTACCTTTAGGGATACAACATTCTCTTAATCCTCTCCACATCTCTCTCCATGTTGAGCCCACTTGGCTGCCCTGCAACTTTGCCTATTGGTATGATAATTATAACCTCCTGGCTTCAGGCAGTAAAGCGCTGCCACCTAGTCCCTGTTACTTCAAAGTCTCATTATAGCCATTGCTATCAATGAACCAGCTGATGTAGAGATAGGTGTAGATGATACATATAGATCACTATTCTCTTTTTACAGAAAGATATTGTGGCTAGATTGAGCCATAACAGAACTACAGACCTCATAAGTTTCCTGCAGAAAAAGAGGAGAGCCCCACCACATCAGAGTTTCGTATAGTGTTTTGGCCTATTGGACTTGTGTTATTTCAACTAAGCAATCTGAAGTTTACTGGAACTGGATAAGGCATAGTGGGCTCTCTGTAGAGACTGGCATACTGGGAAAACCCAGGCCTTACTCATTTGCTATTAATTCAATAAGCTTTGAGTGCCTACTAAATAAAAGACCCCCATGCTAGGCTCTGGCATATAATGAGGAATGAAAGAGACTTCCAAAATATTCCTTACATTATGAAGGAGAATCTGAAATTGTGCTAGTTCCCCTAGGTATTTCCGTATGGATTTATATCTGAATAATAGAAACATGGAGAACTAGTTGATATTTCAGACCAGAGGTCAGCAAACTATGATCTGTGTACCAATTGCAGCCAGCACCTGTAGATAAAGTAGTATTGAACACAGCCACACTTATTCCTTTGGATATTATCTAAGGCTGTTTTCATGCTACAGTAGCAGAGTTGAGTAGTTCTGACAGATGCCACGTGGCTCACAAAGCCTAAAATATTTACTATCAGGCCTTTTGCAGAAAAATGTTTGTTGGCCCCCATTTTAGAGTCTTATGTTCGATTATTTAAAACTCAGGATCATAACAACTACTCTGTTTGTAGGCTTTCTTTGCTTGGGATAGAAAAGTGGTGAATAACATTTTTTCTCCTATAGCTTTTTCATCAAGAAAAGACACTTTTATAATTACATCACGGGTAAGACCAACAGAAAATATAATTTAAGACGTTAAGCTCTGGCATTTCATATAATTTACATGACAGAGAGATGGCTATCAGTCAAATATAGATGAAATATTTTCAAAAATTGCTCTGAGTGCTGCAAGGCAGAAAGACACGGGAATTAAACTGACTAGGAAAGAAACAGTGTAAAAAAGCTGTCCTCCAGTCTGCCTCGTCCTGAGTTTAACCTCTGGGGTCTAATGGTCCTGCTAAAGTCCAAAGCTTTCTTCAGAGGTTCAGAGGTAGCTCTGACTCTCCCACCGTTCGGGTCGCCTTAGTGATGTTAAGCTTTCAGGGTTTTCATGCAGCTCTAATGCACTTAGATTAAAACCATGCTAGGAGAAAAATATCTTTAATAACTTTTTAAAGGAAAATGTATTGGAAATAAGGAAAATCCACTACAAAACTTTAAGTGTGGTGATCAATAGAAAACAATGATAGGGCGTTGCTTCTCATATTGGTTGGGCTTTGTAGGGTGTTAATGAGACTTGGGAAGAGTGCAGCCTTCCCTGGTCATCCTTCAGTGGGTGCTAGTTGAGGACAATGGGAAAAGGCTGGCAACCTGACCATCTCTGAGACTCAGGATGTTTCTACATCACCCCCTACTGTTCACAGG
Source organism: Canis lupus familiaris (assembly GCF_011100685.1). NCBI lineage: Eukaryota > Metazoa > Chordata > Mammalia > Carnivora > Canidae > Canis > Canis lupus. Next base: position 29,276,773 of record NC_049250.1, read on the forward strand.
AGCAGCTGCAGGTGAGCAGCAACCAGGAAGTTGGGACCAGATGGCTGGGTGAAGCATGTGGGTACCCAAGCAAGTAACAGTGTGGCATGTGCTCCATAGCAGTGTTATTCACACACTTGCTTAATATGTTTTAGTGGGAAGAATAGTGGGTTGAATTGTGTCCGCAAAAAAGATATGTCCAGGACCTAACCCCCGCTACTTGTGAATATGCCCTTGTTTGGTCTTTGCATACGTGATGAAATTAAGGATCTCAAAATGAGATTATTCTGGATTTAGGGTGTGCCTTAAATCCAATGACACATGAGAGAAGGTGAGAGAGATCTGAGATACAGAGACAGAGGAAAAGGCCAAAAGGAGATTGACCCAGACAGAAACTGGAGGGCAGCCGTAAGCCAAGGAATAAATGCCAGGTACTGCCAGCAGCCACCAAACGTTAGGAGAGAGGCATGTAATGGATTCCTCCGCAGAGCCTCCAGAAGGCTTCCAACCTTTTATTACACACTTCTGGACTTCAAAACTATAGATGATAATAAATAATAATAATAAATCATAAATTTCTGTCATTTGAAGCTACCAAGTTATGCTAATTTGTAATGGCAGCCCTATGAAACTTCTAAAGGGAGAAACTAGGTTTAAAAATGTTAGATCACTCTGTTTCAAAGAAGGAGTTTATTTCATTATGTAAATTAGCATTTAAACTTATTAAGAATTGTCTTTATTTCACTGGATTTTTTTTCTTGGTCAGTTAAAAAATATCATCACATGTACCAAGGATAGAGGTAACTTTTATAGTTAATATAACAGTAAGTAATTATGATAATATAATAAAAGGCTAAGTAAGAATAGTATACTATTCTTATAGTATAAAAGCTAAGTAAATAATAGCATAATTACATAATAAAATCATATAAATGAATTTTTTCTGAAATTCATGTAAAGAAAACACTTTCCTTATTTCTCTAGTTTGTTATCCTTTCCTCTTGTCCTACCAGTTTTCCTTTGAAATATTCAGAATCATACAACATCTTTGGGGTGAATATTGAAAGATTTAAGATTTAGACAATAAAATAAATTATTTGATACTGATAAATAGTACTATGTTGCGCTTTATTCTGTTTCAGAATTTCAGCAGATTGCTAAATTCAGGCTGGTCCTGGGGTTGAGTGCTGTTTGCTTCTGAGCAATCATGTGATTCAGACCAATCAAAGTAAGTGGAAGACCTCCTGGAGGGATGAGTAAAACTGCAAGGTCAGGGCCAGGCAGGCGGAGAGCCTGTGATTCAGATCCTGCTGGGTTCCCAGGCTCTCCTGCCCTTCTCTTCCCACAGTTAGAGCTGTCTGAACCCCACCTGCTGCCTTAGCATTGTCCTGAGGCCGCCACAGTTACACATTCACCAGATTATTATAAAGTAGCATTAACTCCAGTGGTTCCCAAGCTTGACTTGCATTTGCAAAAATGCCAACTCGTGTGTGCACCCTAGATTTCTCAATCAGAATTGCCAAGGATGGATCAGACTTGGCAATATGAATTTTCAGAATGTCTCCTGGGTGATTCTTCTTCTAAGGCTCGGTAATGAAGGGCAAATGCTCTAGACCAGTGGTTCTCAAAGTGTGATTCCTGGACCAGCAACATCACCATTACTTGGGAACTGATTAGAAATGCAAATCCTTGCCCTCCTCCCCACCACCAAGGCTTGCTGAATCAGAAACTCTGAGAAAGGAGCCTAGTAACCTGTGTTTTAACAAACCCTTTGGGCGATTCAAGTTTGAGAACCACAACCCACACGTAGACTAAATTCCAAAGAATAGAGTATGGAACAGTAGGAATAGTCCTCTTAGAAACATGGTGGACATCAGCTTGACAAAGTAACCAAGTTTAAATCACATGTGTTAAGTCATACTGATGTCGTGTGTCCCCTGATACGACACAGTGAGAAGGCACTTCATCTCTGTGGTTTTCTTCCTAAATACCTATAGCCTAAATATAATCATTAGAAAGCATAAGACATGTGAAGACAAAATTGAGGGATATTCATCAGAACTGTAAGGTCTTGAATAACAAGGAAAAACTGTAAAACTGTCACAGATTGAAGGAAACTAGGAAGACATGAGGACTAAAAGAATGTGGGATGCTGACTCAGATCCTTGAACAGAAAAAGACATTAATTAGTAGAAAAGCTAGAGAAGTTTGAATTATCTACAGTTTAGTGAATACTATCATATCAACTTTCATTTCTTAATTTTGGCAAACGTACACCATAATGTAAGATGTTAATATTAGGAGGAGTTGGAGGAATGGTATATAGGAACTCTCCGTACTATATTTGCAGCTTCTCTTGTAAATCTAAAATTATTCAAAAAATGTTAAATGTAAAAATAAACACAAAAAAATAAGACCAAAAATATTGTCCACAGATCAGCAGCACCTGACTCACCTGAAAGCTTGTTAGTTACACAGATTTTTAGAACCCACTCCAAATCTGCTGAATCAGAATCTGCATTTTTCAGAAGATCTTTAGATGAATTGTTTAATGTACCATGAAATTGGAAAAATCCTGCTCTTTACCACAAGCCTGGAATTCAGCATCAGCTCGACCTTGTCCAGGCCTGAAACAGGAACCAGTAGTAATCTATCTACTTCTTAAGACCCCAGGCTCAGTTTTCAACCTAATTCAGATGGCTATGCTTCTGTGTGCCTCCTTAGAGCTCAGTCCTTACATAGTAACACCTTTAAAAATGCTCAAATCCTATCTTGTGTTTGTGAGACATTTTCTCCCTTGAAAGACAGGAATCTTGCCTTTGATCCCTAACTCCATGCCTGGGTCTCTGCTACCTACCACAGCCTTTCCTCTTGCTGAAAGTCAACTTGCCTGGTATTTTAAGTGGTGCCTCCTAGGAGCCTCCTGTCCCATCTTTCAATGCACCTCCCATGCTGTTATCACTATAAACTCAGATGTTGCAGTCTATTTGCCAGATTCAACCTGGAAATATCTACAGATGGGATAGCATGTGGTAAATTTGCTTCTTTATAAACAACTCAATAAAAAGGACAGGTCTTCCACAGACTCCAGTGTTTACCAAAAAAAAAAAAAAAAAAAAAAAATTCAGTAGGATTTGTGATCAGAGATAATAGGTAAGAGCCACTGGAGGCCTAGGAATAAAACTAGAAAGGAGAACAACTTCCTCTGTACCCAGGCTTTTTACTTTGGTATCACTGAAGTCTCAGAAACAAGAACTAACTGATTCTATAAAGACAGCTTCTTGATAGGGTATTAGTTAAAAAATCCAGTTAGAATGATGAAAATGGATCATTCCCCAGACATACTGGCATTGACCTTCTTCTCTTGAGAAAAAGGATGGAAGTGAATTGCTGAAAGTCAAAAGTCAGGAGAGAGCTACCTGGGTGACTTGCTTAGTTGAACATCTGACTCTTGATCTCAGCTCAGATTTTGATCCCAGTTCACACCCCATGTTGGACTGACTCCATGCTGGGTATGGGGTCTACTTAAAAAAAAAAAAAGGAGGGGGGCAGGAGAAATTACTCCTTAAAAATATGACTGGCTCAGTCTTCCATAAGGGAGACCAGAGCTGCTTGCTTTTTTGTAGGGAAACACTGGGCACTCACCTTGAGTGCATCCTGGCAAGTGTTATCCTCAGTAAACATTGTCTGAATTGGATCATGGCACGTAGATCTCTCAGAGAAGGGTTGCACCAGCACCCAAATGATTTGCGAGCAGCTGAGAGAAGCCTGCAATGACCTGAAAGTTAGAACCAACCTGGTGAGTGAGTATGGGGAGAAGCTTATGGGATTGTATGCCTCACTGAGCCATAAGAGAGTTCTGGATGGGGCTGGGTACTCCCACACGTCTGCAAGGTGGCAGGTAAGTTATGGATCACCCATATGCAGCTCTCTGATCAGGCTGACTGTGCCAAGTTGCAGTAACGTGGAGGCGTGCATTTGAGCCAACACCCCATACTCTAAAGATGCACCCATTTCTAACCTTTTTGTGTCTTATTTCTCTTAATCTTCACTTTCAAAAAACTAATCTTGTTGCTGATTAAGTAAGAAGAGAAGATATTTTCCCACATTGTAATCAGGATAGACAGGAGATTACTATCTTTCCCAACATTGATGACTTAAAGAAGTTGCACAATGAGGGGAGTGGGGGAGCAGGGCTAACTGAGAGCACTGACCCCTTGCTGCAATGAAGGCCAAGTGCACCTTAATGTGGACAGGGTTGGCTTTACTATCAATTGTAGGAAGAAGGTCTACTATCAGGTGCTGGGTGGTTCAGTCAGTTAAGCTCTGCCTTCGGTTCAAGTTGTGATCCCAGGGTCCTAGGATTGAGTCCTGATCAGGCTCCATGCTCAGGGAGCCTGCTTCTCTCTCTGTCTCTCTCTCTCATGAATAAATAAAATCTTTAAAAATATTTAAAATTTTTTGAAAGTCTACTATCAAAATAATCTATGGAACAATCTAATATCATCCCCAATTAAGATATTCAGCGTCACAATTTTGCCACTTTACAGTCTAAAAATTGCAATGAAATAGTCAGTAATAAAATTGTCATAGAAGGCAGAACATTTATATCTTTGGCTTTGTGATCTTAAGTGTGTATTATAGAACTAGCTCGAGGGTAGGCAGTATGTGAGTAATTTATTCTTCTCATATTAACATCAACTGTGAAATCTAAACTGAGTGATGACATTCCAGGAACAATTGCATGTAATAATTCTTTAGCAGGTTTGGGCAATGCAGAGTAGCTATCATAAGGGGAAACGTCATCTCACGCTATTTTAATGATGATGATGGCTCCATGGAAAAGGAACTTAAGGGAGAGTGAGTTTAGTGCCTGGGTTCTGGTTCAAGTCAAAGTGAAAATGAAAAGCAAATACTATTTTGAAATCAATTTAGAGGATTATTGATAACAGATGAGAAATTGTGTTTAGGGTTTGTCTAGAATCAAAATCCAACAATTTTTAAGAGCAATGAGATTTGCTCACTCATTTATCTGTGGGTAAACAAAATGATTTACACTTTGATCAAAAATATGAAACAATTGCATAAGAAATGCACCAAGTTAGTGGTGTGAGATGATAGAACCATGGGCAAATTTCATTTTTTCTTCCTACTTTTCAATAATTTCAATTTGTCTGGATTCACCCTATAATTAAAAGAATGAATTCCATTTAAAAGATAAACAACAAAAGGGCAAATACTATGTGATTCTACTCAGATGAAGTATCTAAAGGAGTCAAAATCATAGAAATAAATAGAAAGGCAGTTACCAAGGTTTGGGGGGTGGTGAGGGAGAGTTTTGGTGTTAAGGGCAGTGGGCATAGAGTTTCAGTTTTGCAAGATGGAAAAGTTCTGCAGAGCTGCTGTACAACAGTGTGAATCCCTGAAAACTACCGAGCTGTACACTTAAAAATGGTTAAGATGATAAATTTGTGGTGAGTCTAAATAACACAGTACAACATGTAAAATCATAATGAAAAGATAAAACTTTAAAATATATTCATCAAGGACTTGTGAGACTGACAAGATATGGAAGGTAAAGTCAGAAATTAGTCTACAAAGTGCCCTTCTGATGCACGTCATGCAAAATACATCGAAAGATGAATGGATAAAGAAGATGTGGTCTATGTATACAATGGAATATTCCTCAGCCATTAGAAACGACAAATACCCACCATTTGCTTCAACGTGGATGGAACTGGAGGGTATTAAGCTGAGTAAAGTAAGTCAATCGGAGAAGGACAAACATTTGATGGTCTCATTCATTTGGGGAATATAAAAATAGTGAGAGGGAATAAAGGGGAAAGGAGAAAAAATGAGTGGGAAATATCAGAGAGGGTGATGGAACATAAGAGACTCCTAACTCTGGGAAACGAACAAGGGGTAGTGGAAGGGGAGGTGGGAGGCGGGTGGGGGTGACTGGATGACGGACACTGAGGTGGGCACTTGATGGGATGAGCACTGGGTGTTATGCAATATGTTGGCAAACTGAACTTAAATAAAATTTTTTTAATTTAAAACAAACAAAAACAAAATACAGAGTATACAGGCAGGGAGGCAGCTTTATAAAGAAACAAGAGATATGAGTTCAACTTAAATAGCCAGTGTCCGTAGAATAACCAGCTTAAAGTGTGCATTGGAAAGTTAGTTACACAAATCTGGAACACAGGGGAAAAGACTGGGATCAGGGAAAAAAAAAAAAAGAAAACTGAATGATCTGATGAGGAAGAGGTCATTCAAGACGAGAGTGTAGAAAAAGAGGAACAGGTGCAGAGCTATGTGAAAAACTAACATATAAACACAAGCAGTGAGGAGACTAAGAAGGGGGCATTTTCTGAGGTTCCGAGGCTGTCATAACAAATTACCACAAACTGGGCGACTTACAACCATGGAAATGTCTTCTCTCACAGTTCTAGAGGCCAGAGTTGAAATCAAGGTTTCAGCAAGACCATGTCCCCCCAAGATTCTAGTGGAAAATTCCTCCTCGCCTCTCTAAGCATCTGGTGGCTCTAGGCATTCTGAGGCTGGTGCTCACATCGCCCCCATCTCTGCCTTTTCTCCTGTGTGCATGTCTTTTCATCTTCTATCTCTTATAAGGAAACTGGTCACTGGGTCTAGAGAGCTCACCTTGACCATCTATAGGATGATCTCATTTCAAAATCCTTAACTTCATCTGTAAATCCCTTTCCAAATAATATCTAATTCCCAGGCTCCAGAGATTAGGATGTGGACGTATCTTTTGGGAGGCCACCATTCAACCCACTCTAGAGAGAAGGTCTGAAAATTGTAAGGATTGTGGGGGAAAGGATCTCTCTATGAGTCAGGCTAAAAATAAAGAATAAAAGTAAAAATAAAGACCTGCTTAATTTTGTGTAACATGAAGTTCCCCAAATGCATTGGCACTTTCTTCTAGTGTGAATACAAAGATGAATAAGATCCAACCCCAGCCTTCATGAAGGCCAGTGGGCTGGGGGCTGGGCGGGGGGGTGGGGGCGGCGTGGAGAAAAGCATATAATCAAAATAATTGCAATGTACTGTTTAGATGCTACGACGGAAAAGTGTTCAAAGTATGGTAGGAGCCCAGTGAGAGGTAAAAGTAATTTTATGCAGGATCAAAGGCCAGCTTACTCAGTGGAAACTGGCACACACACTCAAAAGTGGTGGGTGGGGGATTATTCTGGGAAGAGATTTCATGGGTGATGGTTTAGAGGCCAGGAAGTGTTTATGGATTATCTGGGGAAGAGTGGAGAGTTGGGTAAACCCTGGAGGGTAAGGTCCAGGGCAAAAGCGAACAAGAGGTTATGTAGCAGCCAGAACTGTGGACAGAAAACCTTCAGCTTTCCCTTTGTGCCCCATTCTAAGCAAGGTCTGGACGATTAAAGGGAGGCCCTGGTGTGGGGAAAGAAAGAAGACTGCCAGTTACCATAGAGCTCACAGAGTCACTGGGGGCCCCATGGCTTGAGATTGATTCATTGTGAGCACAGGCTGTCCAGAGATGTCTGAAAGAACAGCTTGGCTCCAGGGGGAAGACTAGAAGCTGGGAGCAGCATCCGCGGGAAGGCTGGGGCAGTAAGTCAGAGAGGAAGTGGTGAAGGGCGGGCTAAAGCCCTGGAGACAACTACACAGTACAGGTGGGGGCCTGGCAGACAGATCCCCTCCAGGGGCTGGTGGGCTCGGGAGAAAGGATAAAGAGCACTACAAATGAGAGAGGAGATGGAGGAATGGAGGGCACAGTCCCTCACCCAAGATTTCAAATCTTAACAGCTCTGAAACATCAACATTTAAGAAGTAAGTCTGGTCTAGCTCACCTGGTGGTAGGCCTGACCCAAATTAACGCGAGGCCATTTGTAACCCTTGTGTCTCTTCTTTAGAGTGAATAAACACGGGTTGCTAAAAAAAAATGCTCTATTTGATTAAGGGGTGTGATCCCCACCATATGGTATGCCTCATGTTACCTTCTCAGACCTAATAAAAAATAAATTTATTAAATAAATAAATAAATAAATAAATAAATAAATAAATAAATAAAATATTTTTTTAAATGTCTGAAACCAGATATTTTTTATTTCAAGGCCTAGCGGCTGCAGGTAAATAATTTCATACCTACAATGAGTCCAGTTCGAAAGCTGCATCTGGGGATCCCTGGGTGGCGCAGCGGTTTAGCGCCTGCCTTTGGCCCAGGGCGCAATCCTGGAGACCCGGGATCGAATCCCACGTCGGGCTCCCGGTGCATGGAGCCTGCTTCTCCCTCTGCCTGTGTCTCTGCCTCTCTCTCTCTCTGTGACTATCATAAATAAATAAAAATTTTAAAAAATTAATCTTTAAAAAAAAAAAGAAAGAAAGAAAGCTGCATCTGAGGTATTCAAAAGGAAAAGCCCTGTCAAGAGCAAACTAGACATGAATGAATACAGGTGTGGAGGGAAAAAAATTTTTTTTTAAATTAAATGTTTTCCAGCGAACTAGAATAAAATTTCAACATAGTGGGAATTTTCAATAAAATACCAAAATAATCAGGAAAAGAAGTTCTCCTCCCAGAAAAGAGCTCTTAGTTGACTTTAATATGTTGAAACAAATTCCACGTGAGGCTAAAATTTTAAATCTCATATATGTACCTGCACCGTGTCTGGATTTTCCTATATGATTTTTCCTCCAAGCAGACTTCTACGAGAGAATGTCAGTAGGTAAGCTCTACGTTTTTCATTATCTGTGCTTTATGTTTCCGCTTCTTAGTTATTCTTGAATGGAATCAGCCTAACCTGGACAGCTGCCTGTCCTCACACGTCCTCCTGGCATCCCTGAACACCCTCGGGTTTCTTTTGAAGCCAGGCCCTCGGCATACAACATTTTCCCTCAGGATACTTGACTTGTTCAAACACGTAAGAGTTATTTGCAAAAACTCACTTGTCCCCCTTACTTTTGTTTTCTGAGTAACGTGAAGGAAAAAAGGAGAAAAAGAAGTCAGAATTTGCCATGCTCTCTAGCTAGAGAGAAGAACAGTGGAAGCTGAGAAAGTGCCAACAACTTAGCAGTAGAAACAGTCCTTTGCCAGCTCACAAATTCCTGACACCTGGATCAGGTTTAATTTCATCATGTGTGGAAAACCGTGGTTCCAGAGCACCTGTATGTGTGCACAGGTACCATAGACAGCTGAAGGGACCTTTAGAAGTGTGTTTCTTCCCTCCCCCATTTAGTCTCAGCACTACACAATGGTCTGTGAGGTCTCTGGGATTCAATGAAAATCAAACGTGTAAGTAAGGTTTGGGACTAGATGAGTTCATTTGATCATATTCCAGTTTTTTAATTACTATGCATTCATTTTAATGAGAGAGAATGCACATGAATTAAAAGTGCTCTTCTTTTTTATTCAGCACGTATTGGCAGAAATAGTCTAAATAAATAATTGCAACATATCCTGTCATTAACATTTACTGTTTTATCTCTGTGCCAGAGTGCAGCAGTGGAATCCACCAAGCCAACAATTAAAATGAGACATCACTTTTTAGGCCTAGCTTAAATCACTCAATAATGTATCCATCATTTAATTCTCCATATGTCATTCATTCACTCAATACACATCTCACATACATTTTGTTGTGCCCACAGCATCCCTCTAGTGTCAGAAATAGGGTGAGAACACCAACTTTTGAAGGAAAGGGAGTTGATGTTTGATGAGCACCTACTATGTGCCAAATAATTCATTTTATCATCTAATTTATTCTCTAAAACTACCCCCACCAATATAGGTATTGCTAAACCAATTTTATAAATATGGGGAATGGGGTTAGAGAAATGAAAGAAGTTTCACAGAGGCTCATAGAGCTCAAAAACAGTGAAAATAAGATTCATCCCATCAAATATTTACTGACCACTTACCATACATCTGACACTGTCTTAGGATACACCATGATACAAAGCACTTGCACTGTAATTGTGGTCCTTGACCCTGGTGATTCAACCAGAATCACCTTGAGAGCTTCTAAAACATCTTGGTGCCAATGTTCACTTCTGGTGATTAAGTTAGAATTTCTGGAAGTGAAGCCTGAGGTTAGGGTGTTTTGTTTTGTTTTTTAAATTTGTATTTATTTATGATAGTCACAGAGAGAGAGAGAGAGGCAGAGTCACAGGCAGAGGGAGAAGCAGGCTCCATGCACCGGGAGCCCGATGCGGGATTCGATCCTGGGTCTCCAGGATCGCGCCCTGGGCCAAAGGCAGGCTCCAAACCGCTGCGCCACCCAGAGATCCCTGTTTTGTTTTGTTTTGTTTTGTTTTGTTTTGTTTTGTTTTGTTTTGTTTTGTTTTGAAGTTCAATCAAACGATTCTAAAGTACATCCAGGAGTGAATCTTTTCATTTATTAGATTATGCTATACACAAGGTTATTACCCTCAAAAAACTTACATGTATAGAAGTTAGAGATAAATGCATAATATGCTTGGAAAACAATTTTAAGGTCATGCAACGGGAAATTTGAAATTGTGTAGTATATATTTAAAGTATTGGAATTCACAAAAGGAAAATTTACTTTTGGAATTGGAACGGTGTTATGGGCTAAACTCTTGTTCCCCAAAAATTCATATGTTGCAACTCTAACCCTCAGTATCTCCCAATGTAACTATATGAGAAAACGTGTTGCACAAAGCAACACCAGGGGTGCACGCACACACCCTGAGGAGAGATCACTTAACAAACCAAGAAAGAGGCCTCAGGAGAAACCAACCCTGCTAACAGGGTTGATCTTGGACTCCCGTCCTCCAGAACTATGAGAAAATGAATTTCTGCTGTTTAAGTCACCCAGCCTGCGGAATTTTTTATGGAAGCCTTAGGAAACTAATACAGGTGGGTTCTTGAAAGCCTAATCTCACAAATGAAAAGAATATAGGGAAACCACTTGAAGACAGGGCACACTTTTGATGAGGGTCATGATTCTCAAACTTTGATATGTACCAGAATCATCTACAGAATTTGGCAAAATCCAGATACTCAGGTCCTATGCTATTTCCACAAAGTTTGAGCCACTCAATTCTTTACTTCTGATAATTCTGATACATCAGTTTGAGAATCATTAGACTAGAAAGTGGAGGAAGGACATCACTGGCAGGTGAGGAAGCAGCTGTTACTGGGGACAAAGAGAGGCTAGAATGAGTGTGATTCATATGGATGGGAGTGATGGTGTTAAGGAAATCTGCATTAGGACAGAAGGAGAGATGGTCTACCTTCTATCTTCTATCTAAATTAGGATAGAAGGCATGATGGTTAATTTTATGTGTCAACATGGCTGGGACATGGTGCCCAGATATTTGGTCAAACATTGTTCTGGATGTGTCTGAAGGTATTGTTTTGGATGAGACTGACATTTAAATTGGACTTTGAGTAAAGTAGGTAATGTTGGTGGCCTCATCCAACTGGTCGAAGGCCTAAATAAACAGTTTGAGCTGCCCAAACAAAATGGAGTTCTGCTGACAGGTGGCCTTTGAGATGATAGATAGATGATAGGTAGATAGAGAAACATATATTCACACACCCATACCTGCATCCTGTCAGTTTTCTCTGGAGAACCCTAATACAAGAGTCAGATGATAGAATTCACTGAGCAAAGGCCTTGATAAGCAAGCTAAAGAGTTTGGTTGTTAACTGATTATGACTGTAGAAGCTTTCAGATAAACCAGGTGAGCCTTCAGACTGTAGGGTTTGCTTTTGGCACTTTCCAAAAGAACAAACACCAGTATAGAGTATGGATCAATCCATATCGTTCTTTTCTCTTTGTCGCCACAGAAAGGGAAGCGGTTATCCAGAACCATGAAACTTGCTAGAACAGGATTATAAAGGTTGCCAAACTGAGTTTTCTTCATTGTTGTGCCACCAATACGACACAGGGATAAAGTGGAAGAGGAGATACAACTGAGTGATGAAAAATGCAGCTGTGGGATTTAAATCCTTGACGTAGGTGCCAAGCCCATGTTCTGCTGTCATCTGCTGAGATTTGCTGAGTCTGTTCTCTTTTGACGTAGTAACCGTGAAAAATATCCCAGAATAAAACAAATTGGGTTAGATTTCAAAGGATTCAAGTGAGGAACCACTAGGAATTGTATCCTACAGTTCTAACTTGGTTTTCAAAGACTTCTGCTCACATACATCTTGTGTCCTTATTGCTGTTGGAAGGGTGGGAATAGATGCTGCATGTATTTGTTTTGAAAGTGTCATTGAAATCATCTATGCCTATCATACCTTGGCTGTAGCTATCTAGTTTTCTCAGTTCTAGACCAGTCTAGATCTTCTTCTTAATTTGTCTAAAATCTGTCAGTTCCCTCTCCAGTTTTCACACCAGTCTCTACTGAGATGCCACTTCATTCTTTCATATATTCTTTCGTTCTGTCCAACATTGATTAAATAAATATGTATCAAGTACCTACCCTAAGCTCCACACTGTGACAGGTATTTCAAATTCAGTGTTCAACAAGATAAAAGACACAATCTTATTCTCATTATAATCTTTTGATATCTGATAAAATGTTATCTTAAAGGCAAGAAAAAAAAAAAAAAAGGAGAAATGTTCCAAAGGATACTGACCCAGACATCTGATGGGACTACATTGGCTTAGCAAATGTGTTGGAGGTTTTCCTTGTGCATGCTTAATTTCTAGAAACTTCAGGGAGCAAAACTTTCATGAGTAGAGATTCCAATAGACAGAATATATTTCCAGGAAACATGCAATGTGAAGCAGTTTAAAGCTTTCCTCTTTCCTCCCTCTCTACTCTCTCCTCTCTCTCATTTAATAAGTATGTTTGAATCTATACTATAAACAAGATTGGGTGAGGATAAGATGTGTGAAAATGGTCTTTGCACTCTGAGAGCTTACAGTATAGTAGGGAGTGAGGCAGAAATAAAATGTCATACAGATCAATGCAAACTCTGGCAATAAATGCAACGAATGAAAGGCACACAGAAACAACAGGGGAACTTACTTAGTCTAGAGACTCGGAGAAGGCACCAAACTAAGTACCTTTATTCTTATTTACAGGAAATTATCAAGTACTATCCACGCCTGCTCCATTCACTTAGTCTCAATCAGTGTTGGGAATGATTCCTTTTTCTAAAATGCTATATAAAATATCTGTATTAAAGACCCCCAAAGAAGTACATTTTTATTTATGTGGCCACACAACTCTGTTATCTGATTGTGAGGACGGATATCTTCCCTTTAAGTAGTATAGAGTATCTGAGTTGAAAATGGATCCCCCATTGGGCAAAAATAGAGACAACTAAGACATTCTTGATTATCATAATATTAAATACCCCTTTCTGGGTGCAGAATTCCAAGCTATTGCTATTTATCCATTTTACACATTTATCATATGGGCTACAGAAATGGTTATTAGAATCACCTAGGTGCCTCAAATACTGCTGCCTGAGTCCCACCCCCCAGAGATTCATATTGATTTGATATAACTGGGTTTTCAAAACCTCTCCAATGGACTCTACTGTGAAGCTATGATTAAGAACCACCAGGCAACCATGATCTCTATCCACAAATGACTGTATTCCTAAAGTGGCCTTCACTCTCTGATGTTAGGAAAGGTCTTGCCTGTATTCTCAAAGTTTTACACTCTCCAAGTATTTTACTCAAAGAAGAGAATTGCCAGCATCCTCAGAATTCAAGACTTCTTTGTCAATAAGTGTTAGTGATCATAGTTGCTTAAAACACTTCAGAGACTAAGAACTTGTTTTAGGAAAGGCCTTGAGGCAGAGCATATTTAGGATACACTGCAAAATACTGTGTTTGGGTTTGAAGTTTATGTAAAGACTGACCTTCTGATAGAAAGTCTATTGGGGATATATATTGAAGCTTCTTTTCCCCAGGCACTTAGAGCAAAATAAAAATTTCCAATTATGGTGAACTGTAAATTTTGGACTAAAATGCTGAGAATTTACCAGAGAGGAGGTGGAGTTGGGTGAGGTAAATAGGTAATGGGAATTAAGGAACGCACTTGTAGTGTTGAGCACCAGGTGTTGTATGGACGTGCCATATCACTATATTGTTCACCTGAAGCTAATATTACACCGTACCTTAACTAACTAGAAGTGATATAAAAACCTAAAAAAGAAAAAAAAATGCCAAAAACTTAACAGAGCAATTCAAACTCTCTATATGGGAATTGGGGAGAGTCATGAATGCAATGATTGGGAAAGCTTCCTAGAGATAGAGGTCAGATAGGCCTTAACTGGTAAAGCAGGGTTTTGTCAGGTAGAGAGGAAAGGAGGCAGTGAGCATGGGAAATATTGCATAAAGAGGGAAGAGCATGGAGGAATGGTATAGAGTTAGAAATAAGCATCAGCTTCTAAAACAGTGAGAAAACTGGCCAGCTGAAGTGTAGGTGTGATGCTATATATCCTGGGAAAGAAAAATGCATTAGTATAATGGGACCAGACTGGGAAGTTCTTTTAATTCCACCTGCAAGAGTTTATACTTTAATTTCTAACAATGAGGAGATAACTGAATTTTCTCAGCAGGCACTGGTAAGATAGCATTTTATGAATATCAACTTGTTGGCAGTTGCAGAGTAGAAGGGAAAGACCAGATAGGAGGGTTTGGCAATGACTTGTCTATGAGTTTGAGTTTTCCTGATGACTATGCAAAGAAAAACAATGGGATGTATGAAAGAGGCATTTTGGAATAAGTATCAACAAGAATTGGTCATCGAATATATGTAGGTGATAAAAAAAAAAAAATGAGTCAAAGTTATTCTGAGGTTTTAAGCCTGAAGGATTTTGGAAATCCTTAGGAAACTTTGTAGATGCTGGGATCTTTGGGTCCATGTTCTATTAGGAACAGAATAACCAATTCTGCACTTGTCTCTGCAGAAGGAGAAATACACACTCAGTGTAAATTCACCCATCTCAGAGTGAGCTTTTCTGCACTTCCTTAGAACTAACACTGCAAATATTTTTATCAGGCCAGATATGACAAGAATGGTGTGATGCTCCAATCCCATAGTCAAGGTGTAGAATTCCAATTTATGGAGTAGGTTTTCCCTAATACCTATAAATTAAGAGTGTACTGTATTAGTTTGCTAGGGCTTCCATAACAAAATCTCAGAATGAGTGGCTTGAACAACAGGAATCTATTTTGTCTCAGTTCTGGAAGCTGGAAGTCCAAGATCAAGATGTTGGCAGGTTTGGTTTCTCCTAAGACCCCTCTTCTTGGTTTGCAGATGTAGTCTTCCCACTGTGTCCTCATGTGATCCTCTCTCTGTGTCTAAATATCTTTGGTGTCTCTTCTTCTTCTTCTTCTTCTTCTTCTTCTTCTTCTTCTTCTTCTTCTTCTTCTTCTTCTTCTTCTTCTTCTTCTTCTTTTTTTTTTTTTTTTTTTTTGGTGTCACTTCTTATAAGGACACCAGTCTATTCAATCAGGGCTCACCCATAGGACTTCATTTAACTTTAACCACCTCTGTAAAGGCCTTATCTCTAAATGGAGTCACATTCTGAGGTTCCTGGGGGTAAGGATTTCAGCATAAAATGTCGGGGTGGAGGGAACAGTGTTTAGTCCATAAGAGGCAGCATGTTCTCTAACTAGTATTCTTTAGGAGATACCCAAAATTCAGAAATCAGAAAGTTAGCTATTTCTGAGAAGTATGTTCAAAGTTAAGGAAACATCTCACCACTTCCAAAAAGTAGATGAAATGAATCTGTCACTTAAATTTTAGGAATTATACAAAATAAAAATGAAAAATGCATCATGCAACCAAATTGTTCTTTTTGTCTTCCTATGATTAATCTAAATATTTTGGGTAAAAGGCAGGGAGGGGGAAGCATGTCCTATCTCACCAAATCATGTCTCTCTATATCCATAAAGTTTTCTACCTACTATTCTTCATATGATCTCAGTATCTGGATTGCTGCCCCTCTCCAAAAATCTATTTAATTCACTTATTTATATTTTTATTCATTCATTCATGTAATAAATATTTGAGGATCTACTCTGGACTCCTCAGGGCTAGATCCTAGGACACAATAGAGAATAAGGCAAGCAAGGGTCCTGTGACCCAGCTCTTCTGGGGCAGTATGGAGCACACGCAAGCCAATAAACATTGGCAGCAATCTGTGGTAAATGCAAGGGGAGATCTGAAGTAGGTGCTAGGGAAGCTCAACACAGAGGCGCTGAACCAATCCATGGGATTATTCCAGAAACTTCCCTGAGAAAATGACATTTAAGCCGCACCTAAAGGATGAATATCAAGAATAGTAAAAACAAAAGAAAGCAAGGAGGCCCACTTCAGGTAAAGAGAACAAGGACAAATGCTCTGCTGTGAGGAAGAGAGCAAGGCCCCGGAGGGTAGCTGGAAGAGGTTCAGAAAGAACAAGGTAGTGCCACTCTTCCAGACCAGGAAAGAGGAAGGGGTCAAGTAACAAGGTGTGGGGACACCTAAGAGGCTCAGTCGGTTGAGCATCCAACTCTTGATTTTGGCTCAGGTCATGATCTCAGAGTTGTGAGGTTGACCCCAATGGGCTCTGCTTGAGATTCTCTTTCCCTCTCCCTAAGCCCCTCACCCCTGCGTGGGCTCTGGCTCACTCACACACTTTCGCGAATGCTCTCTCTCTCTCTCTCTCTCTCTTTCTCAAATAAATAAATCTTTTTTAAAAAGTAACAAGGTGTGGTTTTAAGGAGATTAGGTGGTGTCCTAGGGCAATTGGAAGCTGTTGAAGGGATTTAAACTGAGGAGTAATTTGATCAGATTAGGATTTTAATGAATTCTCTTCTATGTGGGGTGGAGTTGGAGGCAGGATGAAAGGAAACATTGGAAGGCTGTTGAAGGAATTTAAAGCAGATAATGCTTAGAACTAGGAAAATGATAGTAATCTTAAAAAAAAAACTTGATTTGTGAAAAAATTAAGATAAATGGTCCCAGTTTTTTCTCATCTCTTTTTTTTAATTAACAATATAATATTTAGAAATGGAAGCCTAGTTTTAAAGTGAAAATTTATTCAGCTACAGTTAAAACTTCCACAGGAATGGTGGAAAGAAAATAGTGGCATAGGATAGTCTCCATCTTAATTTTTTCTTATGCTTTCTGATGCTTCATTTAAGTTCCACAGAGAACAGTGATTTTCTTTTTTGTCTATTTCGTTCACTGGTATATCCCACATGCTTCCTTTAAGCATCTCAAGAACACCGGGGAATGTTGGATTATCCAGGCAGCACTGACTATATTCTCTGACTGGATGTTATAATAACAATAGAAGACATTGTGAAAGTTTATTACGTGCAAAGTACTGTACTGGATGTTTCGCATACACAGTCTTCTTCCCTCATGAAAAATGTAAAGAAGAGAAACCAAGAATCAGAGGTTTGGGGCACACAGTCCATAAATGGTAGAGTGAAGATTTGAACTCAGTCCTGTCTGATCCAAAAGCCCATTCTCTTCCCCTGTAATCCACTGAAATCCAACTTTATGCTCCTCTCTCAATAATGGGATGGAACATCCTTTTTTTCTAAGGAGGTACTTCCTACTTGTTCAAGGGCTGGCAAAGGTAACCAACTTGCCTTGCCTCCCTCCTCATTCGCCATCTTCAGGAACCAAGCCTCACGAAGCCCCCAAGGCTGAGGAGAAGAACCAGTCTTGAGGGGAAGAATCAGTCTTGAGCCAAAGTCTCACATAAATAGGCCCACAGCCTATTTCTCTCACAGAGTTTGAGGCAGAATGAGGTCAGCGCAAACACTTTCATATTTTCTTTTTTTGAATTACTCAGATAACAAATTTCTCTCTCAAAATATTTAAAAAGCAATGAGAAAAACTGGTACTTGAGGCTTAATTCTGAATAAGAAGAGAAAATTGTGGGCTAAAGAGGAAGTCACATGCTCTATGGGAAACAACAACCACATGGTCTTAATTTTTTTTAATATTCAGAGAATATAACTGTGAATCAGTTAGTCAAAATGCATTTATTTGTCCCCTATTCTGTATCAGATATTGTTCTAGATACTGGGTGCACAGGACAAGACAAAGTGTCATCCCCTCAGAAAGCTGACATTCTAATTTATGGAGGACAAGAGACAATAAACATGAAAAGCTGCACAATTCTCATAAGGTTTAGGAAACTGAATTTTAATACCTTTTGGAAGTTTTTAAAATCCAAATAGCTAATACCAGATAAATGATCCCAATTTTTCTCATCTCTTTTTTTAATTAACAATATAACACTGGGAGATGCAAGCCTAGTTTTAAAGTGAAAATTTATTCAGTGACTGATAAAACTTCTAATGGTGGAAAGCAGATAGTCTCCATCTTTTAATGATTTTCTAAAGTCTTTATTTACTATGTTATGGGGATTTATCACCATTTTATTTTTTATTTCTGTAAGTATTCTCTACTTCCTAGTATTGGTTAAATTCAAGCAACATCTTATACCATAATTAAAATATAGCTCTTTTGTTAAATTCTGCTTGGAATAAACTTTAAAGTATATTCTTAATAGAAATTTTTAATAAAAGGACATGAACAAAATAAAAAATATACAGGAAAAAAGTATTCAAGGAAATAATTTCATACTTAGAAACACTAAAGGAGAAAATTAGCTTTAGAAAATTAGACTCTAGATGTTCTTATTTTTTAAAAAAAGGTACATTCAGGCTGAAAAATAGCTAAATTCTTGAACATAGCTCATGAGTATGCAGGATATGAAATGGTGACCTCCAGAAGATGAAGGCATTTTTTTTTGATAAAGGCATTTTGACAGCATAGCATACTTTAAAAAAAAAAAAAAAGATTCTTATTTATTTATTTGAGAGAATGTGAGAGAGTGAGAGAGAGAGAGAGAGAACCTAAGTGGGGGAGCAGGGGAAGGAGCAGAGGGAGAAGCAGACTCCCCACTGAGCAGGGAGCCTGATGCAGGGCTCCATCTAGGATCCCAGGATCATGACCTGAGCCTCAGGCAGAAACTTAACTGACTGAGCCACCCAGGTCCCCAAAGCATGCTTTTTTTTTTTTAAGGACAGAATGAAATATGCTGAAATACAGTGACTTGGTATTTTATTTCTCAAGATCTTTCACAATATCGGTGTTAAAAAGAGTTTTTTAATGGCGTATGTAGCTACAGTTAGCAAGCTGGATCCCCAATTGCCCAGTAACACTGATTAGCAGTTTAATGGAAAGCTGACCGGAACACTCTACTCTTATTCTCTCTAAGGATTTTACCAAGAATTTGAATGAAGATATGGAAGGCATGGCATCAAACGTACCAATGTACATGGTTTAGGGTGAAAGCTAATGTGTTTGAAAAGTTAGATTAAAAACATCTTGATTGACTGGAACAGTGGGAAGGGCAGACTGTTGGGCTACCATGATAGAAAACTCACTACCATCGCTGCCTTCCTCTTGGGTTTGCTAAAGCCACAATCCAGATCTAACTGAGCATCTTTTTTTTTTTAAGATCTATTTTTTTAAAAAAATATTTTATTAATTTATTCATGAGAGATACAGAGAGAGAGGCAGAGGGAAAAGCAGGAGGAGCCTGAGGTGGGACTCGATCCCAAAACCCCGGCTAGGATCTTGACCTGAGCCGAAGGCAGATGCTTAACTACTGAGTCACCCAGGCATCCAAATTTATTTATTTATTTGAGAGAAAGAGAGAACTGCATGAATGAGGGGAGGGGCAGAGGGAAAGAGCTTTCAAGCTGACTCCCCACTGAGCGTGGAGCTGGGCTTGGGGCTCAATCCCAGGACTGTGACATCATGACCTGAGACAAAACCAAAAGTCCTTGCTTAACCTACTGAGCCACCCAGGTGCCCCAGCACCTATTTTAATACAATAAACAGCAATTCATTGGCCCTGGGGGAAAATAAGAGACAATAATCATTGTCCAGAAAGGACTAATTTTAATGGTTAGTGATAAATAGGCTTGTTATTATTGTTGTTTTCTTCAAATGAATGAGAGTATAAAATTTTAGAGTAGGAAAAAAAATCCCATAGATAAAACATAATTTAGCTTTTCTCTTCAGATAAGATTTCCTATCACATACCAGACATATGGCTCACAGACCTTTTTGGAGTTTATTCATGATTACATCTTACTGTTAAAATGGCACCTGGAAGTTAGTCACAAAAAAATATGTGTTGATTGAATGAATTTAGGGTAGGGAAACTCACTCCTTTCTTTGACATTGCATTTCTAGGGAATACCGATTGCTGGAATGGTCTTCCTTATACTGAGTCAAACTCATTTTTCTATTACTCCTTATTAGATAGAATTATGCTTTCCTGATATGGACAAAATGAATTAGTTATCTTCCAAATATTTTAAGATAGCTAACATTACCCTTTTAAGTACTTGTTATTTTTTTCCAAGAAGAAGGTAACTAATTCCTGAAACTTCTTTATATAACATGGTTTCCTATGCCTTAAATCATTCTTATCATTTTCCTCTGTATGTAACTCAGATCTTCAGAGTTTCTTTTAATGTGGTGCCCTGAATTAAACATGTCTCCAGACATGTTCAGAAGTTGATCTAAACATAATATCGCATTATTGTAAGATTGGATTAGCTGTCTGAAAGAAAGTTATATAAATAGCATTTATTTTAGTTCAAACTGAATCAGTTAAAATCTGTGTTTTCTCAAACTACAGGTAGGTCTGAGCTGACACCTGGGTTACACCTGGTTATGTTTTTTTCAAGAATAAGATTCTATTTTCCCTTTTGTTTTCTACAGCAAGTCTTTTAATCAGCCAAAGGATAAAAATAAGACATTGGTAATAAGAAAGAGGGCGTATTCTTTAATCATTTGAATTTGGCTTTAAAAATCTCATACAGGGATGCTCAGGTGGTGATCCCAGGGTCCTGGGATCGAGTCCCACATTGGGGTCCTTGTAGGGAGCCTGCTTCACCCTCTGCCTATATCTCTGCCTCTCTCTGTGTGTGTCTCTCATGAATAAATAAATGAAACCTTTAAAAAATAAAAATGAATTAAAAAATAAAAATCTCATACAGGTCTAATCACATAAACACTTTATTGTTCTCTGCACCTAGGCCTGAGACCTGAAAGTGATACCCCGGTGCTCATGGCTTAGACTTCCACAGGGCACTTGGCACTCGGTGAGGGGAGTCTGAGAAGACAATTAGGTAAGAAGCCACTGGAGCACAGCACAATTGCCCAAGCTCTCCTCTAGGCCAAACGGACATGAGGATTGCATGAACAGTACACTATTGGCACATAGAGAAACAGTTCCTAGGACATGCCCTGTACTACTCTACCCTGCGCTCTGAAAGGAGGGAGAGTGCTAGCACTCCTCCCCAGAAGGGGGGAAGAGAAGAAGTGGCCATAAAAGCATATGAGGACACGGCCCTCCCAGCCCTTCTCACACACTGTGAATGGATGAGCTGTGTTCAAAGGGGGTCTCTCCCATGTGTACCAATCCAGAGAGCATAGAGTGACTAGAATAATAACCCTGGCAGTTCATCCTTCCGTAACCTGAATGTTGAGCCATTTGCAACTCTATGAAGGGCAATGAGGACGTTGGGCAGACTTAGTCCACATTTCCCAAAGCCGCCTTCCTTCCTTTTTTGTCAACCACACAGAGCCAGGGCCTGCCTGCCCACGTTCCCTTCCACGCTGCCTCATGCCAGGAGTTGTTCCAGATGAAGGCCTCCATGGTCAACCAAGGTTCATCTGCCCTCAGCGGCTCACATGGCCAAGGTACTTTGGGCATTAAGTGGATCAAGGCTGGGTCAGTACTCCCAAGGGAAAGGACACACAAGGAGGACCCTTGGTGGCACAAGGGGCCTCTCCAATGTCCTCACAATTCTGTTCTGGCTCCAGACGGGCATACTCCACTTGGCAGAACAGACTTGGCTTAAGCAGAACCTTTCCTCTTAGAAGGCAAATTTAGCAACTATATCTTGTTCCTTTTAATATGTATTTCCCTTCAGAATCTTATCTCAACCCACCCCCCTGTTCAAAGCAGCTTCTCAAAGTAGTCCTCTCAACAGTTAACAATTCTTTCCCTGAAAGGCATTCCAGGGATGAAATTTTTCTCCATCCTGTAACATTCCCAGCGATGTCAGATGCCTCCTATAGAGTGGTATCCTGGGAAGTGCCCTCGCTGGCCTCCTGATCTAAATATGGGATCAGCAAAGAGCAGACCTTGTCTTCTCTTCATCATGGGTCTAGGACCCACTTCTTTTTTCTCAGCCAGATGGTAAGAGGTTCTGGTTCAAATGGAGTCTATCGTAATGTAATGAGGGTCGCCTGGGTGGTTCAGTGGTTAAGCATCCACCTTCAGCTCAGGGCATGGTCCTGGGGTCCTGGGATCAAGTCCTGCATCAGGGTCCCCACAGGAAGTCTGCTTCTCCCTCTCCCTGTGTCTCTGCCTCTCTGTGTGTCTATCAAATAAATAAATAAACAAACAAACAAATAAACAAGTATCTAAAAAATATAGTAATGTAATGAAAAGAGCTCTTCCCCCATCTGTGTCTCCATGTACCCTCTCTCTTTCACTATATGCCTTGCTTCCTGGAGGTATATAAAAAAAAGGATGGGAGGACTGTTGACCTACCCTTTTCTGAGGCCCCCAATAGATATGTCTTATATGGTAATATAGACTATACCCTTTATAGAAAATTCAGCATCTGAGGCTCTGTTCTTGGGAGTTCAAGAAAGGCCTGGGTGAGCATTGCAACACTATCGCCACCTACACTTGGGAAAGAAACTCCAAAAGGTTATAATTTGTCTGCAACATGAAGTGATCAACATCTATAGTCTGGGCTGAGAGGAAGCAATTTAATTTCTGAACTATTGAACCATAATTCAGGAGCGGAAAGGACTCCGGAGTGGTACACACAATTCTTTGTAGGAGTGTAAGTGTCAGACATCATTACATGGAAAAATGATACGCTCTGTTTATATATCTGTTCCTTCTCTCCTTCCACTCTCATCCCCAGCCAAGCCACAATCTTTTCCTGAATTCATTTTGAAAAAAAAAATCACAAAAAAAATTTTACAACAAAATCTTTTCTCACTCTCAGCTATGTTTATGTACAGCTGCAGCAATGGTCGTCCGATACAATGAGTAAAGACTTACAAGAAAGAATGCCAACTGCAAAAACTGAAGAAATAACTAATTTGGCACAAATGCCCTGCTCTCTTCCCTCTGGCACACACTCTTATTGTCTATCTCCTTCATACTTTCTTGTGTTAAGGTGATAGAACTAAGAGCTGTCCACCAGACTTCTAGACTTATGAGAAGATGCTGGAGCAAGCCCCAAACTAACTAAATTGAAAAAAAAAATTCAAAACCACATCACCTTCCAGTCATAGTCAGGGCATTCCTGGCCTTATTTTGTTGGCCTTAGAAAAGCTCTTTGATGTTCTAGGTACTAGGGGGGCCATCCCTCTGTCGGCCAAACAAAACCCATCTGTGGATTGTTTTCAGACAGATGGATGCAACTTTGCAAACCCAAACCATCAGCTATACACGCAGGGTATTGTAGATTCCTTCCATCTCATCTTCCATGTTCCTCGAGAAGTCTGTGGCAGACCCTGTGCCTGGTTTTATTAATGTTATTGTCTCATTTAATCTTCTGGGCATTTTACAGAAACACACACTTTGAAAGATTAGGTGACTTCCCCCAGAGCACACAAGCTACTAGGCAGTAGAGCTAGGACAGGGGTGACATTGAAGTCCATGCTTTGAATTCCTAGGTTGTGCTGCTTCTCCGCAGAAAGTAGGGAAAGCCGTGGTACTCCTCCCTGATGAACTGACACTCAGCTGCTATGTCTTCAGGGTGTCATTGTGACCTGGAAGAGCCACGGAGAGTGGAGAATCCTGGACACCTTTCCCAACACAAGTCCTCTCTCCCATCCGTGCATGAATCATGTGCCTTTCCTGAGAACCTTTCATTATTCTTCCCCAACCGGAAGCAATGAGATTTGTTGGATAATTGGCAGATTTTTTTTCTTTCTAGTCCCAGTCTACCTTGCCTTTAAAAAAAAAAAATTATTTATTAGAGAGAGAGAGAGAAAGAGAACAAGTGGAGGAGGGGCAGAGAGAGAAAGCAGGCTCCCCGCTGAACAGGGAGCCTAATGTGGGGCTTGGGATCCTGATCTGAGCCTAAGGCAGACACCTAACCAACTGAGCCACCCAGGCACCCCTCGTCCCAGTCTACCTTCAGTGGCTGTGAGATCTTAAGGAAGTCATACTTGGTCTCAGTTCCAAATTTCTGAAGTAGAACAACCATCCCTAATTCTTCCTGAATGAATCAAATGATAGTAGTGTGTATGAAAGTACTTCATAAGTGGGAAAATATTTTATGTGACATTCTGGTTCAAGTTTAAATTCCAAAAGTTGGGTCAGTGTGTTACTTAGCACACACCTGCTGGCAAAAAAAAAAAAAAAAAAAAAAAAAGAAGAAGAAGAAGAAGAAAAGAAGAAGAAGAAGAAGAAGAAGAAGAAGAAGAAGAAGAAGAAGAAGAAGAAAAAATCACATAAACTAATTTTGTTCCTTTGCTAATATTGTAGCTTATGTTCTAAAACGTATTGGTATTTGAAGTGCTGATTTAACAAATGACACAAGTTTGGGTAGAAACCAAGAGAGCTGTCAAATGAGTTTTGACCATTGTGGTTTATTATGTGCTTCTGAAGTGTATCCAGATTAAATTGTGATGGGGTCAAGTGGCGATGCACAGCATTAAACCCCAGAGCTGCAAGATCTGACACCTAGAGTAAGAAACAGTTTGATTCCATAGTGTTCTGAAGGGAGCAGGTGACTTAGCAATTCTGTCTTCATTTCCTCCTTGGTGTGGACTTACCCCTAAAAGAGAGCAGAAGCTGGACCTCTACCTCCTTTAATCTGTGTCTCCTTCAGAGTAAGGAGATTAAACTCGAGACTGCAGACTCAGGAAGGTGCTAACTTCAAGACCAAGTAAGCAGTTGCAAGCTATCATAGCTTACTCAGAGCCCAATTTATCCCAAGGAGTTTTTAGAATGAAATATGTTCCTTTAACTCTTACCTTTAAAAAAAAAAAAAAAAAACTAGCCCTTTTCTAGTTACAGAAAAATTCCATTTGGGTGATAATCAGAATTTTCTTTACTATTACCAAGTGCTTTCAAATATCCTATCTTACATGAGGAAGGATTATTCTCTTTTTATAGATGAAAAAACTGATTTCAGAGAGATTAAGCCACATAAATAGCAACTGGTAGAGGTCAAATGTGAACCCAAAAGTTTTTTTTCTAAAAATATCTTAAGTGTTCTTCTGTGCTCTCATCCTTTCAAATTTCATCAGTCAAATTCTGGGGTCGTTTAAAGCCATGGCTTTGAAATTGGTGAAACAAGTAACAAACTCAAGGCAAATGGTTAATTTTCATAAGCCACTTAATGCAGATTTTATAGGATAAAACCAGTTTAAAGGTTATTTCCTACTATTCTCCAACAATTATTAAACTTGTCACAGCACACATTCAAAACTTTTCTGTTGTATTGTTTTATAAAACATTCCATATGACTATAACATTGTCTTTTAAATGCTGAAACTAACTTACCTGTGTACGTGCTCTGTCTTGACTAGAACATAAGAGTTTTTAAGAACAGGGCCACTTTTGGTTGGTGCCAAGGTTGAGGGATGAGAGGGATGGGGAGACAGAGGATCTGGGGTTGAGATCTGGTCTGGTTAACTCAGGTGTCCAGAGAGGGCACTGGAATGTCCATAAGAAGCCCTTAATCTCAGATGTGCCAAATTTTTTTTGCTAATAATTAAAATTGTACTATGTTTTAAACTTGAATATGCCTAGGATGACATTTGTAAAACATTAGGTGACCCTAATTATGTTTTAGAATTATCTATATTGGCTACTTTTGAGAAGTAACAAATATTCCCAAGCTCCCATGTCAGATAAACAAAAAAGGCAGCAGGGAATGTTTGATGAGGAATTATAGACAAACTGGCCAACTGTGCCTTGACCCACAAAATTGCACATAGCCTAAAAGGCGCTGAGTCAACTGGGAACGATCTGATATTAATGAGCAGAGAATCAAGAACATGAACTTCCTGCCAATTCAGGCAGGTGGGGCCATTGCAGTTACTGTCTCCTGATCGGCCTTCACACAAGTTCAGACCTGACCCTGCTCTTCCAGGGAGAAGCTCCCCAGTGCAGGCAACCACAAACTTAGTCCTCTGATCCCATCCTCACCCAGATCTACTAGAGAAGACCTTTCATCTCTCCTGTGGATTTCCTCATTGAGACACCTGAAGAGTCCTAGGTAGATGACATTCTCCCCTAGACCAAGACTTACGTAAAAACCAGGAGGGCCACATTCTGTTTTCTAAATGAATACTTTCCCCCGGCAGGTAGGTGTCTGCTTGAGTGACTAGGAATTAGGTGCTCAAATTGATCAAACCAAGTGGTTTCAATAAAACTTTATTTTTAAATAATATCCTAATTTCTATTTCTCTACTTGAGTGTACAGGAGGGGAATAGAAGAGCAAATACCAATAAAAAAGAGCAGAGAGTAAAACAAATCATATATCCAGAATAATAAAACAAGCCAATTATAGACAAAAAAAATACATATGGACATTTTACCAAGAGGCATGAATAAGTACATAAAGAGCTGTCCAGACATTAGAGAAATTCAAATTAAAACCACAGAGTAAGGGGACGCCAGAGTTGCATAGTTGGTTAAGCAACTAACTCTTGATCTTAGCTCAGGTCATGATCTCTGCTCAGCTTGAAGTTCTGCTTGAGGGTCTTTCCCTCTGCCCTCGCCCTGCTTGTGCTCACTCTCTCAAAATAAATAAATAAGTCCTTTAAGAATGAATGAACTGAATGAATGAATGAATAATAAATATATAAATATAAAAACCGCAGTGAGATGCCACTATACACCTGTTAGAATGGCTAAAATTAAAACAACTGACCATCTAGAGTATAGGCAAAATATAGAACAATTGAACCCCTAAGATGTGCTGATGGGGACATAAAATGGTACAGCCACTTTGGAAAACACTTGGGCAATTTCTTAAAAAGCAAAAAATATAATAATAATACACCTCCTATATAATCGAGCCATTCCATTCCTAAGTATTTGTAAGAAAAATGAAAGCACATGTCCATATAAAAATGTGTGCATTAATATCTAGTATTTGTCAAAAACTGAAAACAATCCTAATGGCCATCAGTGAAGTGAATGAACACACCATGGCATATCCATACAATGGACTACTACTCAGCAATAAAAAAGGCATGAATATTAATACACCCAAAACATGGATGAATCGCAATGTAACTAACCTTAGTGAAATAAGCCAGACATTTCTTTTTCTTGATTTCTACTACTATTTTTCTGGATTATGTCCTCAAGTAACATATGAAAATGATGCCTGGCACCTAAAGGAGCTGCGACCTTCCATATTGCAAATGGTCTTTATGCTCTTCCTAGACTTCATTAAATTGTCTAGAGTATAGAATGCTAGGTTAAAATTATTTTTCTATGAACATTTTACTTTTGAAAAGTCTAATACACAAATTCAATTTCTTCTTCTATGCAGATCTACATTTTTTTTAAATCTCGGAAGAGGTTTCTATTTATGCCATATCTTAAAGTACTGAATTTTCATGAAGTTACATCTTGATGAGGGTCTTCTTTATTTAATCTTCACTTCACTTGGTAGATTGCTTCCATAAGAAGATTCTTTAGCTCGCAGAAATTCTCTTAGTTTTTTTTTTTTTCCTTCTTCTTCCTTGATTTTCTCCCCTCCCCCAGCCTTTTGGTTTTGTCTTAATTCTTTTCTTTCTGAAATTCTTACTATACAACTTGTTGGTATTTTGGCTTGACCTTCTGTTTTGTTTTTTTTCTTTCTATATTTTCCTCCTTTTTTTTTTCTCCATTTTACTCTGCTTGAAATCATTTTATAATGGTAATTCAAACCCTTCTAAACAATGTAGGGGGAGGGAATAATCATAGAGTTAATTCCTAAAAGCTCTTTTTTGTTTTGTTTTGTGATTGCCCAATTCTTATTTTATGAATACCACATCTTCACAGTTCTCTTTGAGGACAAGAAGTAGAGTTCACAGATTTAAAATCTTCTTTTGTTCTCTAAATTACCAGTTATTTTCCATTTTTTCCTTGGTCTTCCAAATGGTGGATTTTCTTTTTATATAGTGATGTTTGGTTGTTCTTTTATATTTATATTTTATGTTTACTATTTCAAGGTAACTGATGTAGGTTTTCTTTCCTGCTGCATATGCATTTCACTTTCCCAGTAGGGAAAGCTCCATGTTAGGCTGAATAGGGCAGAAATCTCCCAAATGGAGGGAGCTTAGTAATATCTACCCAGACAGTTCTTTAATTCTTTCCTAGAGAGTGCTAAGTTCAGAGGAAGGTATGTGGGAGAAGAATGTGGGAACCAATTGACAAAGTCATTTCATAACCAGATTTTTAATTAACCCCTGGGTTCTTTTTTCAACTTATTTTGAAACAATTTTAGATTTACAAGAAATTTCAAAAATACTACAGATAATTCCCATGTATACTTTACCCAGATTCCCCCAATGATAACAGCTTACATAACATTATAAAAGCCAAGAAACTGATACTGGTACAATACTATTGATAATATAGACTTAGACATATTTCAACAATTTTACACTATTATTTTTTATGCTGCATAGTTCTATGAAATTTTATGATATGTGTAGATTAATGTAAACATACTAACAGAATATGAGACTATTCTATCACCACCAAGAAACATGCTTCCTGCTATCCTCTTATAGTGACCTTCTCATCCCACCCCAACCCTAAGCCCTAGCAGCTACTACTTTATTCTTCACCATTAAAACTTTGTCACTTCCAGAATGTTACATAAATGGAATCAAATAGAATGTAATTTTTTGAGATTGGCTCATTACAATGCTCTTGAGATTCATCCAGTTATTTGCTTATTAATACTTTGTTCTTTTTTTATTGCTAAATAGTGTTCTATCATATGGATTACTACAGTTTGTTTATCCAGCCACGCATCGAAGGACATTTAGGTTGCTTTGAGTTTGGGACTATTGCAAATAAAGATGCTATGAACATTCATCCGCAGGTTTCCATGTGAACATAAATTTTCATTTCTCTAGGATAAATACCCAGGAATGTAATTATATAGTCAGATGGTAACTCCATGTTTAACTTTTTTTTTTTTTAAGATTTATTTATTCATGAGAGACACAGACTAAGAGAGAGAAGCAGAGACACAGGCAGAGAGAGAAGCAGGCTCCTTTCAGGGAGCCCGATGCAGAATTCGATCCCGGATTCCTGGATCACAACCTGAGCCAAAGGCAGATAGATGCTCAACCACTGGGCCACCCAGGCATCCCTCCATATTTAACTTTTTAAGAAACTGCCAAACTTTTACAGAGTGGCTGTACCATTTACATTCTCACAAGTAGTGTATGAGAGATTCAGTTGTACTGCATCCTTGTCAGTATTATCACATTTTTTATTGTAGTCATTCTAATAGGTATGTAGTACTTTAATTTGCATTCCCCAATGCCTAATGATTTAGAGCATCTTTTCATGTGCATATTTGACATATGTCTATCCTCTTTAGCAATATCTTTGGTCCAATCGTGCTTGGGTTGATTGCCTTCTTTCTATTGTTCAGAGGTCTCTATATTTTCTGCATATATATCTTATAGTTTAAATAACTGAAAACTCATTCCTGAAATGAGGAAAAAGAAACAATCTCCAGGAACGATTTTTCAAATTAAAAATGTGTTTTTCACTTGTTTCTTCATTTTCTCAGCCAAGAGACAAAATACTTAGGTTGACAAATATGCCCTGAGAAAAACATCAAATAAAAATCTCCTTGACAGCAAATGTCATTTTTGATGCAATTCATTTTTGATTCTCACTTGTCTGGCACCTGTTAAAGCATTTTTCAGGTAAAATATTATACTCTTACTGGCATGTTACTAATTATCTTAAACACGTGAATATTATTAATGACCATGTTCATAAATATATTTTGGTTGAATTGCCTTGAATTAGGATAAAAAATGAGATGACTGATAAATGACTGAAAGTGGGATTTCTTGAGAAATTTCTTTGATAATATGAAGTCAAAGCTTTGAATATATTTCAACAATAATCTGAAGATGGGCTTCTATCCTTAAAGAAAAATATAGGAATGCCCATTTTATTTCTATTCTTTCTCTTTAATATGCTAAAAAACAAACAAACAAACAAACAAACAAACAAACAAACAAAAAAACCCCGGAGTAACAGTTGTTTCCTAGAAGCTATTTCACAAAAGGAAATTGAGTGCTCTTTTGAGATGAGGCTGAGATATAAACATACTGATTTTAAATTTATTAAAAAAAAAAAAAAAAAAAAGAGTGCAGGGCTCAGACTACAATTTCACTCAGAATTTCCTGGCTTTTCCACAGGTGTTCTCAAAAGGCTATGACCATCTCACATTTCCATTCCTCCACCCTCAGTCCCTCCCCATGTCCTCAAATCATGGCACTGAGGTCAGTTTTCTGGCCATAAGAGGAGCTTCTGTTGGCATCCACTGACATCACTCGCACTGGGGTTGCCAGAGCCTCACAACCATTCTGTTCTGGCAAATGCTATTTTAAAGTCAAGGAAATAACTTTGTCTGGCTTGGGTCAAACCTTGGCATTGGTAAACACCAGGGGTTCTCGGTAGCAGAGCCACTGACATTTGGACATGATCATTCTCTGTTGTGGGGCTGTGTTGTACAGTCTTGGGAAAGAAGATAATCTTGCCATTTGTGACAACATGGATGAACCTTGAAGGCATTACACTAAGTAAGTCAGAAAGAGACAGACAAATATCATATGATATCACTGATATGGGGAGTCTTAAAAAGCCAAATTCACAGAAACAGAGTAAAATGGCTGCCAAGAGCTGGGAGTGGGGGGTGAAAGAATTGAGGAGATGTTGCTCACAGGTACAAACCTACAGTTAGGAGACAAATAAGTTCTGAAGAGCTAACACACAGCATTGTAGTAATATGCTGTGTTATATACTTCAAAGTTGCTAAGAGACTAAATCTCAAACGTTCTCACCACAAAAAAGAAACGCTAATTATGTCATATAATGGAGGTGCTGGATAATGTTATGGTGGCAATCATACTGCGATATATAAATGCATCAAATCACACTTACACAATGTTATACGTTAATTATACCTCAATTTTTAGAAATAAAATAAAATATAAAAAGCATTTTCCATGCCCTGAAAAAAATAAATAAGCATACTTGAGCATAGCTTCATTGACCCAAATTCCCAGCTACACTTGCTAGGTCCTAATTCTTAGAATTAATATATTTGCAAATCTTCAGGTTCTGAATATAAGTATGCTTACATTTTAAAAGAAAAAAATTTTAAGAACTGGAATTTGGTGCTACTTTTTAGTTCAATGTATTAATGCTTAAAATTGAAATTACTAGAATTATATATCTTTCAATAATGTCTAGTTTACTTTTTTCATTCATAGCAACTCCTAAGCATTAGCCAAACTAGCAAAGATTGACTTTATTCTTTTTTTTAAGATTTTATTTATTTATTCATGAGAGACACAGAGACAGAGGCAGAGACACAGGCAGAGGGAGAAGCAGACCCCATGCAGGGAGCCTGATGCGGGACTCGATCCCAGGTCTCCAGGATCACACCCTGGGCCAAAGGTGGTACTAAACCACTGGGCCACCCGGGCTGCCTACAAAGAGTGACTTTAAAACTTAAACATCTTTGCTCTGAAGATATGAGCAACAAAATAAGCCCCTAAATAAAACTGTTCCTTTGATTCCAGGGGCACTAGTCTATTCAAGAACTGCTTTGTTGTGCTCTGTATGAGTAGACAAACATGTAATGCTGGCTAAAATAAAGGCTTATCACAAAAAAGATAAAAAAAAGACCAGCGTCTAGTCTCCCTTGGTTGTTTTAGGACTCACCCTGTGGAAGAAGTTCTATTTCCCCATTGAGGATGCAGATATTGGTCACAATCTAGCCCCTTGGAGGTTCCTATTGTCCCAGTAAAACAAGCTTCTATCAACTGCCCCCAGAAGCACGCTGGGTACAAGTCCTGCCTACGCTTACCCTGCCCCGTTGTCCCCCGTAATGGGCCTTTGTGCCCATATTTCTGAGGTTGGCTTGAAAGAGAATATGTAGTCAGCCAAGGGACCTTAGTAAAACACACAGCAGAATAATTTATCGAGATATTAAATTCGATCTTATTCTCCCTATTGTGTAAGACAGAGTACAAATTTTTTTCTCTCTTCCTCATGCTTTTTATATAAGCAGTTTCATCCAGGAGACTTAGGGCCTTTTTTTTTTTTTGGCAGCTTGGCCTGGAAGATGCCCTGGAGCAAACCTCCAGGACCAGGGGTAGAGGGGGTTGATGGGAGGGGACAGACTGAGAAGGGGTTGGTTTTCAAGAGTGGTGGAGGCCCAGTCTCTTGCTGAACTCTAATGGGGGAGCCAACAAAAGCAGATGAAGGCTGGGTTGGATACCAGGAATGAGGGAGGAGCCAGCTCAGATGGGCTCTTGTGCCTCTACTCAGCCTAAGTGGGCTGGAGCCGCCCACCGGCAGAACTTGGATGTTTGGGGGCTGGGGGAGCATTACTGTGATCAAAACACCTATTCCCTAAGGTCCTTAATTGTGAAAATACCCTCCTGCTTGACCCTCAGGAAAGGGGAAAAAGTTCCCCAAACCTGACTGGGATCAGAAAAATAAAGCTCACAACCAGACCAGATTTAATTGGATTTTGAACAAATGAAGGAATGTGACATTTCTCAGACGCAAGTATTATGCAGCAAATCCATTGTTACTACAATGCCACACCCGCTGCAGCTGCTTAGGGGTTTCAACCAGATGCCTCCAGAGAACATTTTAAAAAAAGAAAAAATCTCGGGGCACCCGGGTGGCTCAGTGGTTGAGCATCTGCCTTTGGCCCAGGGCATGATCCTGGGGTCCTGAGATGGACTCCTGCATGGGGCTCCCCACAGGGAGCCTGTTTCTCCCTCTGCCTATGTCTTTGTGTCTCTTATGAATAAATAAAATCTTTTTTTAAAAAATCTCTTAGCAAAGATTACTGCTTACAGTGGGTAGTCAGAGGGCTTTCAAGCTTGTTTAACAGACTCACACAATTTATTATTTATTGATGTGATCACTAGAATGAGACACGTGAGAATTAAACTATACAAGTCCCATTTCACATTAGACAAAAACTGAGTTCTAAGAGAGCTGGGAGGTCATAATTGTTTAGTTCTAAAAAACCAAAGTGGAGGACTGGTGTGGAACACCACACGTTCTGCAGGAAGACCTCATTTGGTGGAAGTCTCACGGGGAGAATCAGCTGTGGCGTACGAGTGGTACAGGATGGGCTACCGAGGGCTAGAGACCAAAGTACAAATAGCAGATGAGTGAAGCCTGATTTAAGGTTGAGCCTGAGAACAGCAGGAGGGAGGAATGATTCAAGGATAGCCTCTCAGGTGATACTGTTCCCTTTAAACTTTATATGGGGTTGGCCATATACTGCCTTTCTGATCCTTAATTTGAAACTTCATAGGATTTTGTGCATAGATTTTCCAAATGCTTGAGATAACTCAATTCTACAAATATTTACTGAGTATCTACTGTGTATCATGCATTCTAGTAAACACGTGGGAGAGAGATAAAGGTGAAGAAGACTCAGTCCCCTCTCTTCAGGAGCTCTCCACTTCGTGGGAGAGATGGAAACAAACATAAATCAGTCTAACACAGGAAACAGTAGGTCATATATTAAAAGAAAGGTAATAGGGGCACCTGGGTGGCTCAGTTGGTTAAGCATCTGCCTTCGGCTCAGGTCACGATCCTGGGTTTGACCCCTGCATCCGGCTCCCTGCTCAGTGGAGAGCTGGCTTCTCCCTCTGCCACTCTCCTTGCTTGTGTGCTACCCTTTCCTCTCTCTCTCTCTCTCTCTCTCCCAAGTAAATAAATAAAATCTTTAAAAAAAAAAAAAAAGTAACATTAGTAGCTAAGATTTGTTGAGAGCTTTCTAAGAACCAACCACTAATATGTGCTACAACATTCTAAGGGATGTATTATTATTATCCCCACTTTCTAGATGAAGGAACTAAAGTCCAGAAAGGTTAAGAAATTTCCCCAACGTCAGATAACTAAGAAGAGTAGATCTGGAATTTGAACCCAGAGATACAGATCCCACAACTCAAGCTGCTAAACTCTGCTGTGAAATACAAGTAATGTGTGATAGTAGAACAGGATAGACCAAGGTCAAGTCGTTCATAGAGGAGAAATCAGGAACCAATAAAGACTTCTTGCTCCTTCTACTTATTAGGAGAAGAAGCAAAATGGGCAAGCTCTGTATTAATTTCATTTTCAAAGGCAAATACATTCCTATTGCTTATTTATACTCTCCACAGAAGCCAAAAGGTTATTAGATTTTAGAGTCCTTCAAAGAGAAAAGAAACCTGTCATTTAATTATCTTGGAAACCAATTATTTTTCACATATTTTTCCCCATAGATAGACATTTTTTCTTATCCCCGCAGGGAAAGTATAATGTTCTTTTTTGTGTGTTTTGTTTTTTTCCAATATGCTTCTTTTTGTTTGTTTTTATTTACATTCCAGTTAACAGACAATGTAATATTAGTTTCAGGAGTAGAATTTAGTGATTCAACACTTCCATACAACATGCAGTGCTCAACACAACAAGTGTACCCCGCAATCCCCATCACCTATTGAGCCCAGCCCCCTCACTCTGTTTTATTTAGAATAATATAATCTCATTAGTCTATCTTTATGTCTACAACTACTATGATGTCCACGTAGAATAGTATTTACATTGTTCTTTTCTCTCAAACAATCTAACCGTTTGTGAGAAGAACCTGGGTGGCTCAGCAGTTGAGCATCTGCCTTCAGTTCATGGAGTGATTCCAGGTCCTGGGATAGAGTCCCCCACAGGGAACCTACTTCACCCTCTGCCTATGTCTCTACCTCTCTCTCTCTCTCTCTGTGTGTCTCATGAATAAATAAGTATAATCTTTAAAAATTAATTAACCCTTCATGAAGCCCTGATCTTTTTCCATCTTTGGGAGACCCTTATCAATAGTTTCATATAAACTTACTGGGAGGAAGGACTAAATAAAATAGAGTGTGTGACTTTTCTAGAGGTAGAGATTACTCACTGGAGGAGACTGGAATAGAACATGTAAATTCACTCCCAGTCTTGGGTTTAAGCAACACCGAAGGGCAAAGTCAATGAGGTTTTGGCAAAGCTGATGGAGGAATAAATGTGGAACAACGCAAATAGGTGAACAACAACAACAAAATCAATGTAATGTCTCTGAAATCCTCCCGTAAGAAATTTTATTTTATCCCAGGACCCTGGGATCATGACCTGAGCCAAAGGCAGATGCTCAACCCCTGAGCCATCCAGGTGCCCCTATAAGAAATTTTATGTGAGGATTATTCGCACCCACAGTTGCCACTTTGTAGGTTTTCTCTTTATAAAATGTCCCTTTCTTCATCTTCATCCCAACGGTACGTTACACCATCATGTGTCATTTATACAAGGAGAGAGTCACTTTGTAGGCGTAGATGAAGAAAGCTGTATTAGATAATCATATGTATTCCTTTCCTGTGGCTGCTAGAGCAAATTCCCAAACTCTCATCTCCTGGGTAACTTAGAGCCATAGGAATTTGTTCTCTGGGTCCTGGAGGCCGGAGTCTGAAATCAAAGTCACTGGACCAACATCCCAACGTCAGCAGACGTACCTTCCTTCTGGTGGCTCTGGGGGGAGAACCCCTTCCTCACCTCTTCCAGCTTCTGCTGGAATTTTGGCAGCTTCTGCTGGTGCTCAGTGGCTCTTGGCCCCACCACTGGATCTCTGTCCTCACATCACCTTCTCCTGTGCATGTGTATGAGCGCCTCCCATTGCCTCCCTCTTATGAGGACACTTGGGACGGCATGTAGCAC
Organism: Canis lupus familiaris; assembly: GCF_011100685.1. NCBI lineage: Eukaryota > Metazoa > Chordata > Mammalia > Carnivora > Canidae > Canis > Canis lupus. Next base: position 29,312,772 of record NC_049250.1, read on the forward strand.
TCCCTCGGTTAATCCAGGGGAGTCTCCTATCTCAAGATCCTGAATCCCATCTGTCAGGTTGTGTGGGGTGTGTGTGCACGCATGCATGTGTGTGCCCCTGTGGATGGAGATAAATATCTTTTGCTGTTCAGTTAGGGTTCCACTAACTGAGTATCCTTAGGGGTCTAGATGTCCTAGGCCCTGGCCTCTGCCCCCCAGCTGTCACACTGTTGTTTGATGACCACTGTGTGCCTCAATCCAGCACCTGAGGTCTGTTTCTCGTGTCTTCTGGCCTGTGGTGCCATGTGACTTGTGTGGGGACTGTGAGGTCACAGCTCACTCGCTACCTACTCTCCAAAACGGGAAACTTCTCTAATCCTCAGTGGCTTGACCCCCCCGCCCCCCCCGCCAAGTACACAGCAACACAGAGCCCAGGCCCCCGGGGTCCCTTAATATTGAGTGGCTTTCTCTGGGTGCTGGACCTCTGGGGTGCTCTGGGGCCAGGAAGTCTGTAGTGACAGGACCTCAGGGACCTCCGACCTGGAGCTGATCATGCACCTCGGGTAAACCATCATTCTTATCTTAGACACAGGGATGGCTCCTTAACAGGTAGGATGTTCACTGACCCCAATCAGGGAAACAAGAGCTCGTCTGCCCTTGGAAACTTATTGAACCGTGGTAAGGCTGCAGCATCCGTGGCCAAGAGCGATGCAGCTTGGCTCTGGAATTACTATTGTGACCAAAGACTCAGTCCCCATTGGAAACCCCATTGGGTTCAATCATAAGCAATATAATCCTGCCATCAGAGGAGGTGAGCCCACGCTGCCAGTCTTTCTCTGCTGAGCCTGGACATGCCCAGCTTCTGGAGCTCCAGAATGAGAGCCCATCTGACCACAACTGGCGCTACTTTGCTGTTGAATTCCCAGGCTTCTGTTACTAAAGGTCTCTGTTTGCTTCCTTCCCTTCCTTGCTCGCTCACATTCTAGCAAAGTGCCTCTCTCCTTGCACAAATGACACAACGTTCCGGTGGAACCTAGAGTGGGCATGAAGATGAAGAAGTGGACATTGTATCATGAGAAAATGGACAACGTGGCGACTGTGGTTGTGAATCATATTTAATTATCTGCCCTTGTCCCATGTATCATACTTAAAATCCCCGAGAGTTTTAGGAGATGGTAGGAAAAATTGAGTTTTGCACGCTCAGCGTGTCAGTGTTAACCTCCTCCTCATTGGGCCATTGGACGTGTGAACCAAGTTTCGAGACCCGCCTCCAACCCTGGCCTCTGACCCCCGCCCCCCCCCCCTGCCCTTGGGTTGTGCTGTTGAGGGCAGTTTGAGGACTGAAGGAGAACGGTTTGTAATTCCTAAATTGCAACAACAACAACAAAAAAAAAAACTCCTAAATTGCTATAGCAGTTGTTGATGTCATTGTGTTTCTGGGCGTTTTCAGGAGACCCTCTCTGAACAGTCAGCTTGAATGCTGATTTTATCAAACTGTGTGAAAGCTCTTCCTGTGTCCCTCCTAAACTATCAACCTCCTCTTGCTACTTGGTTCCCAAGCTCATAAACTATTTCTCTCTCTCTCCTGAGCTTCCCTGCAGGCTTTCTTTCCTCAGAGCTCATAGGAATTGTTTTCAAATATAGTTTATAAAATCTCCAATGGTAAAGCCCTTAGTCCCCATTACCTGCCTTCCTCCCCTTCACTTCATTACAACCTGTCTCTCCTCATAACGGTCCTGAAACTTGCTCACTTCCAAAACCAGTTTTGCAGGTGCTCCTCATCTCTTTCTATCCTAATTACTCTTCACCTTCCCATCTATTAGCCACGAGCCTACTCAAACACATTCTGAACTTTTCAAAAATTCTACCTTGCTCTACATCTCAGAGCTATTAATAGGTCCTCTAAGTCTCTTCCTTGGTACCTAGAAGGGTCAAAAGTCTGAGTCCTCCCTGGATTTTGTCAATGAGAAAACGAGGTTATGTCATTGGCCCAAGTGCTACAGCAAGTGGCTAAACACAGTAGGCAAAGATCTGGATTTTAGGGAGGTCATCTGACTTGGGTTCGAAGAGAAGGACTTGAGAGAGCCCCTTGTCATATGGGTGGATGGACTAGAATGCGAGGGGATGCTCACTCAGGGCTCTAAGCTGCCATGACTCTTGGGAATCCAACAAAATGCGAGTGGCAGGGCAGTAACAGGAGGTGCTGAGCTTGGATCCATGAGAACCCACGTCTGTGCCTCAGCACACCAGTGTTCCATTCCTGACTGAACTGGAGTGAATGCCATCTTCCTTTTTCTTTTTTTTCCTAAAATGTGTGTAAAGTAGATAGTTTTAAGGGGAAAAAAAGGTTGAGATTTGAACATAAAGTGATTTCGATTTCTTCTAGCAGCTGCCTCCATGCACATGGTGTTAGAGTTTCCCTTTCTTACTGGTTATTGAGTCCCTGCACGATTATTGGCCATAGTTTATAACTTCCAATAAATTTTGGTTGTCACAGAAGTCTTGTTTCATCTTTTAAAGATTCATTTCTGTTCATTTTTTAAAATGAAATTACTAATTAAAAAAAAAAAAGCTTTCCCCATGACCCCAGGTCTGGCTAGATCCAAATAGACAGATCCTATGTTTTTCTTTTGGGGAAGGAGCATGGTTTGCTCTTTATGAAGCTTGCCTTCCCCTCTTTTAGCTGCTAGCTCCCCCAGTGTCCTGAGAAGACTAAACATCTCCTTACTTAACTGGGAGGTGGCAGCTGTGTCCCTGGTTCGCCGTAGCTGCTAACCTGGGTTGTGATCCTTGGGATGGACATTGGCTCCAACCTGCCCTGCTCAAGCCAGGCTCGAGTCTTTGAAGCTTTCCTGGGCATTTTCCATTCATTCTTAAGTTTGGCCACCTCCACTGCTGACCCCCAGCTGGCACATTCACATGCCCTTCCTCTGTCTATGCTACTTTGCTTCTCCTGCTTGGTTTCCCAGCAACTCTATTACCCTGAGTCTCATCTTCTCTCTGCAGCCACCTCCAGGTAGGACCAGTGGGACCCATCGTCCTTACCTTCCAGAAACCCTAAACAGCCCTGACTCCCCTCCTTACCTCACAATCTCTGGATGACCACCCTAGTTAGCTTTCCCCTGCTTAAGGAGAATGGGGGCAGATCAACAAGTCCCTGAATAACAGACATCTACTTAAGAGGCAAAGTGTCCATGTGCTTTCAGGCAAGGCCAAGCCTTATGAGGATTCTCCTGACACCCTTGCCTCTCTGGTTTTGGAGGAACAAAGCATCTGACCCTCTGCAAACTGCATTTCCTACCACAGGCTGCCTTCTCCCCTCTCAGTAGCATCATACCCCTTGAGGAGAAAGCCAGCTCCAACAGGTATGTCTCTAGATAGACTTTGGGGAGATAGCTGGCTCTCTCACAGATGCCTCCTTGAGTTTGGAATTTGAATCATAGAATGACTTCTGTTCATAGCTTTGAGTCACCAAAATTTTAACCAACATGAAAAACTCCACACAGCATCGTTGTCTATATATATGTAATAAAATAAAGGCATTTCTAAAAATTGTTCTTATTATATCAAAGTAATTTTCATTTAAGTAGAAGTATGTCATACCTGAGAGTTCCAGGAAGTCACATAATTGTCACCCAAGGAAGAAACCTGGGATTTACCTGTACAGCATGCAAAGGCTGCATTTACCAACAATCCCTGGAGCTTAGAGGATTACCAGGCCCTTTTGGAGATTAATGCTCTATTTATACTTCTTGTCTCATCATTTCAGCATATGTTCAACACTGGTTTAACAGTGACCCTATTTATACTTTATAAACTCCACCCATGCATTTGAGATAGAAAGTGGTTTTAATGAAAAAATATTATAATTCACAAATTATCTGGATCAAGCATGCAAGAAAATGTGCAAAGGGATCCCTGGCTGGCTCAATTGGTAGAGCATAGAACTCTTGGGACTGTGCATCCAAGCCCCCACATTGGGTATAGAGATTATTCAAAAGTAAAATATTAAAAAATATATGCAAAAGATTGAATACTGCCAAACTTTGATTTCTAAAATAATCAAGCGATGACATTTCCATAATTTTGAGGATCATAGTATGAGTACCCAAAGATTAAGAAATGAGCAGATACATGCCCTTCATAATACATACTGTTCTTTTTGCAATTAATTAAACAATGATTTTCTTTGATTTGTATTCCTCTTAAAGTTTGAAAGATTATCTGAATCACATTTTGAGTAATCGTTTTGGCGACCACTTAATTCGATCTGAGACTCTTTTTTTTTTTTTTTTTTTTAGCAATCTACTTAAATTAAAACAGGCTGGGGCCTCAGGCTCTACTTGTTCCCTTTTGACCCTTTTGAAGAGCTTCACCTTCGCACATGTGGGTAGTGTTCTCCCCCTGGTGGACAAGCAGAAAAGGAAGCCTCTCTTCATTTGAGGATTAGATTACAATTTTCCTTTTTTTTTTTTTTTTTTAGCATTTTCTACACTTTTATTCTGTGATCATGATTACAATTTTCAAGCACGCTGTTTGGGGGGCTTAGTTTCTCCCTAAAAAGCTCCACTTTGTTACATTCAAGTTACCAAGACTCCATCAAGCAGTCTATGGATCTTTTTTGTTGTTTAATTTTATCTCCACTTTTGTCTTTTTTTTTTTTTTTCCTTTATGGTTCTCTTCCTCATTAAAATCATTCAGCCAACAATATTTCTTAAATGTCGGCCGTGTGTCAGGCACAGCTCTAGGCACTGGGGATGCAGCAGTGAGGGTGATTCAAAACCCTGGCACTGGGAGCTTATGATAATGTCAGATCGTGTTCACTGTGCGTTCCCTACATACCAGATTATGTACTTAGTGATTTTAAGTATTATTTAACTGAATCCCCCCAACAACCCTATGTGGAAACTGAGAGGCTAAGCAGTTTGCCCAAGACCCAAACCAGGTAGGGAGAAGTTTGCAACACCCCCAACCCCATGGGAACTCTGAACCTTGTGGCCTTCATTTGATTCTCATTATAGCCCCTTTTTTTTTTAATTGCCTGTCTCCTCTAACAGATGTTCTCCATGAGGGCAGGGACTGTGTCTGCTTGTTCACCATAACCCAGAGCCTAAATCCCGCCACAGCTCTTCTCCAGAATAATTGGTTAAATGGCTTCATGGTAATGGAATCAATGAGTTGAAAACTGAACTCTGGACTGATGGACTTCAAAGCCCTTCTCACCAAGGGACTCTGCTACTCCAATGAGACTCCAAAATAGCAACCCTATACTCATTGGCTCATCTGAATTATTTTGGAATTATACATCCTCTCTATTTCCTTAAAGAAAAGGTGAAGACAACAGATCTTGTTCTAAAATGAACAAGATCTGATTCTTTAGATTAAAAAATCTTTTTTTTTAAGATTTTATTTATTCATGAGAGAGAAGCAAAGACATAGGCAGAGGGAGAAGCGGGCTCCCTGTGGGGAGCTTGATGAGGGACTCGATCCCAGGACCCCAGGGATCAAGACCTGAGCTAAAGGCAGACGCTCAACCACTGAGCCACCCAGGTGTCCCTAGATTTGAAATCTTTGAATGGATTTTCATTTGCCTCCTCCCCTGAATTTTACAGCTAGGAAAGACAGGAAGAAGCCAAAGCAACATTCACGCTGGGCCTAGTGGATCCCCCCTTTAAAAGCCATTGATGCCTTGCAGTGGAGGACGGAGGGTTGAGCAAGATGGTGGAGCAGCCCCTTCTCGAGCTACTGAACCTGCGGGGAGTACAACCTGTGCCTGTACAAACAGGTCAATCTCCATGGTATTTCCCTGGTATTAGTTATTTTATAGGAGTTATTCCCACAATCATTATATACCCGACATCATTATTTGCCACTTGCCAAGTGACTTAAGAGCATGATGGCCATCATTCAAATCTATTAACCTTTCTTACTGTGTTTGCAAGTAATCAGCAGCATTCTGGTCTCAGTTGCCTGGGGCAGAATGGTAAATATTGAAAGAGTAGTCTTGTCATTTGAAGGGCTTCTGGCTTGAATAAATGTTTGCTGAGGCTGCAGCGATGCCCACGTGATTCCTTGGCAATAGAGCAGGAATCACCTTCCAGAGCTAGGGAGAGCAGGAAAGATCACCAGATGCAGGGACAGCTTGCAGGGTGGATGGCTCCCAGTCTACCCTTTAGGTTTGTAGTTTAAAGAGGAAGTGCTGGTGTCTGCTCCTATTATAAGAGACCTAGTGAATAAAACAAACCAAAAGGAGAAAACAGGAAAGTGATTTCTGGTGACAGTTGTTACATGACGACAAGAAATATTCCAAGGGAATCTTGAACATCACAAATCAGAAGGCCTAGCCTATCATCCAACCTTTATTAAGATCAAAGGGATGGTTCTTCTCTAAGTCTCTTGTGTGGGGGGAGTTAGCTCTGTAAAGGTGAGTTTGCCAGTGAATTCCATACAGCTCTTCCTTCATTGCACACAAAGCTCTTCTCCCCAGGCAGATTGTGTTTACAGTTGATAACCACCATCCATTCTCTCCAATCTCTTCCTTCTCTCTTTTCCACCAGCCCATCTTCTCCTACAGTGCAAAACTCCTTTAAGCCTCTATGCAAAAGTCTCTCACATTTTCCTAAATCTCCCTTTCCTACCTGTAGGTGGCTACCCCAACTGCCCTCTGGGCATCTCTCTTTGAACTTCCTATTCTTGTTCAACCTGTCCCAAACTGAACTCATCCCAAAATCTGCTCCTACTCTTTCTAGTCAGTGCCAAAGTCCTGAGTCGGGTTTTGGATCTACCTCCCTCTCATGAGTTCCTGGCTGCCCTCAGTCAAGTAGCACTCACTCTTTTCTCTGAAATTCTTTTAATTGGCCTCCATGCTTTCCAAATGCCACTCCTGTATGCAACCTGCCCATTCATCTTTTTAAACACAACTGCTCCCAGCTAGGGATCCCTGGGTGGCGCAGCGGTTTGGCGCCTGCCTTTGGCCCAGGGCGCGATCCTAGAGACCCGGGATCGAATCCCACGTCGGGCTCCTGGTGCATGGAGCCTGCTTCTCCCTCTGCCTGTGTCTCTGCCTCTCTCTCTCTCTGTGACTATCATAAAAAATAAATAAATAAATAAATAAATAAATAAATAAATAAATAAATAAATAAACACAACTGCTGTCCATCTCTCCGCTGCCCAACAACCATGAGTAGCCTATTAGCAATTTAGAGAGAGACTCCCTGGCCCAGCTGCGCCTCCAGAACTCTTCACAATGGAGAATTTGGATTTACCCTGAATGCCCACTAAACTGCAGAACTCCCCCTCTGCCAAACCAACCAGTCCTCTCCTGTCTCCAGGTGTTCCCACAGCTGCTTCTTCATGGTATGCTGGTCTCAATTCCATCTTTCCCAATTCCATCCATTCTTATGGCCTTCAACTCAATTCAAAACCCAGTTTCCAATTCCTTCTGAGTCTTTCTCCCAACTCTTCATAGCACAATGTTGGTGTTCCTCCCATCACACATTGCTTATTTTCTTCCTCTTGGTATTATAGTTATTTATTTACATATCTTATTAGACACACATGCCATACCCCTACCCTGCACATATGCCCCCCATGACCCACCCATGACTCCCCCCATGACCCACACACAACCCCCACCACATTCACATCACACACACCCCATACCCCACACACACACACCATGCTGGAGGTGGTGACTTATGTAGTTAGGGGAAAATAGCAGCTTTGGATCGTAACTCTAACACCTACCTACATGGCTTTGGGCAAATTTCTTACCTATTCTGGACTTAGTTCTCTGATGGTAAAAAGTAATGCTCAGCTTTTTCAAATTAAATTAAATGTTTATTAACTGCCAGATGCTCACAAAATGCTGGCTAATTCTGGCCCTTGTTATTCTATCACCCTTCTTGTCTGCAGATCATCTTACCTAGCCCATACCTTAGACAAAATAGTTTCTCAGAATGTTGGTTGTATTGTCTTTAGGTGGACCTTTTGCTTAATACTTATCTCAAAATTTAGTAGCAGTTTGACAAGCATTGTGTTGACCTACAGGGCACTGAAGAGCATTTCCCAATTAGATTTCAGACTCCAGGGTTTTCAGCTGGACCACACTGACCCACTTCCTACCCAATTATTGTAAAGCTGATCTTGGTATGATGAAGACTAGCTGTCACTTCTGTTTTAGAACAGATGGATCTGTATGACAAATAGATATCCAGAAAGTGAAAAACCGGCAAATGCATTGAAGCCTAACAACCTCAAGTCTGGTTTCTAAGACAGAGAGCCAGTGTCAGACTACATCAACCCAAAGGCTCCCTGAGGTCATTTAGCTGAGATGTCTCAGACTGTGGTCTCACCAGAGCTTCCTCCTGGGAATGATTGAGGAAAGTAAAACAGGAGATGAAAATCTGGTTTTCCCAGCCACAGACACATGAGCAGTCATTCAGATAAATAAAGCAAACAGTTACCCATGTGTTACAATTCCCAGGCTTCGTCCCACTGACAGTGATTCGCAAAGGCTGGAGGTTGTAGTAAAGACAGAAGGGCAGAGAGTACATTTCTTTCACGGAAACATATCCAGACAACCTAGGGGTTCCCTTCTCTTCTAGTAATTCTGAGAATTAGTCTCTAAAACGCCTATAAATTTATGCCTACTTTGAGGATTAAGTAAAGGAAGACAAGGCAGGGTTTAAGACAAATGTTTGGGGGCCAACCAGGAAAGGGCACAACAGAGAGAAGGGTAGTCTCATCAAAACATCCATCCACATTACTGCTTCAGACATTAGTTTTCTAGCTGGTAGGTGTACCACGAGTTTAATGAAGAACAGCAAAGTACAGTTGCTTTTTGATAGAAAAATTGAAAAATCATTCACTAATTAGCAGACGTACACTAGTTCTCTAGTTCACACACTTGTCCTCTCCCCTTTCCCCCAGGATGAGTGAGTGTGTGTGCTCGTGTGTGTACATGCATGCATGTGTATGCACACACATACATGGGGCTTTCTCCAGGTCAGCCAAAGGTGTTTACTCTGCATCTGTTGCCAAGAATATTTTTTCTCTATAGAAGCTGAGTGCGATAATTACTTACATATTTGTCTGGCTCTCTGCCTATTTGTTTATTTTCATGTTCCAGAAAGAATTTAAGATGGCTTATGTGGTTATTGTACTATGACAAGAATTTTAAATTGGAAGTGAGGTGAAAGAAGAAATAAATACAAACCAAAGATGCAAACACAAGGGGACAGGAAAATAATTAAGTATAATAAAATGATCTATATACCTGCTACCAGTGAACCATACATTTGCTTTGCAAGCTTTCCAGTGGCTGAATTTAAAAATTAATCAGTTACATAATTCTCATCTATAAGAGGGATTCCCAAACTTTTGTGTGTACCTGAATCACCTGATGAGCTTCTAAAACTATAATCATTCAGGCCCCACCAATAGACTTTAAAATTCTGTATATCTGGGGTGAGATCTTGAGGTTTATCATTTTAATGCATTCTTATTAATCTCTCAGATAAAAGGGCACCAATTTCTCAGGGCAAGAACAATTATTCCTGATATTAAGATCTACAGGACTTTTGGGGTGCCTGTTGGCTCAGTCAGTTAAGCATCTGACTTCTGCTCAGGTCATGATCTCAGGGTCCTAGGATCCAGCCCTGCATTGGGCCCCTCAGGCAGCAGAGAGTCTGCTTGTTTTTCTCTCCCTCCCTTTCCTTCTCCCTCCCCACCACCCCAGTGGTTTCTGTGTCTCTCTCTCAAGTAAATAAATCTTGTAAAAAAATCTACAAGATTTTCTTCTAGGGATTGACAAAGAAAACCTTAGATTTCACAAGAAACATTTTTACACAGCTTCAAGATGAATTTCAGAGGTCCACAGGTTGCTGCTTATAATAACCTTCAAAATAGGCTTTTATGTAGTTATGTGAAAGTAATTATGTTGAGAGTTGGTAAAGAGGGGACAAGAAACAATAATGTTCTCCAGGAACTTAATTTTTGCTAGTTTGCCCTGCCCTGGAATAGGAACTAAAAGGATTTTAAATGGACTCAATCCCATTATCACTATATGGAGCCAAAAAATTAAGAGCTCTTTAGCAAGTATGTCAGCAGAGTGTGCAAGCTACAGGGCTATGTCAGCACTGAGGTTTCTCTACAAACTATAATATGAGTTTGAAGAAATGTAACCTAGTTAATCTTATCTTGTAAATTTATTCTTGAGGAGTCGTATTGTTTCCCAGTTTGAATTCTAGTAGAGAGGCGAGGCAAAGGGCAGCATGGAGTGGGAGGGTAGAAAAAAGTGAGCTCATCCTTATCATGGACATTGTTCTTCATGAGACCCAAGTCTGTTTTTAGTGAATTCAAATCACTAAAAATTCTCGATGTGGTAAAGCTCTTATGATACACACGAACTTTGTGTGATCTTGTAAAATTTCCTTCATTTCGATTTTGTAGCAAAACAGACTTAAGTTTTATTGTGTTTTTCCTGTCTCACATCTTGTCATATTGAAACTGAAGTGAATCTGTAATATTTTGGGGTTTTCCATGTTCTGTTTTTTAAATAAATCAAGAATTAGTTGGGGTGCTCTTTTGTTTGTTTATGAAAGGGACAGTTAGGGCTGGTTTTAGACCATTTATGATTTGCAGGTGTGCACAAATTACTGCTTTTACCTGGGTACAAAATGACATAAGAAAGGTGCTATTAGATGTTGAAACCTCACTCACTTGTTCAATAAATATCTATAGAGAACTTGGTATTTGCCAAGCACTGAGCTAGATAATAACAATATAAGAATAGCCAAGAATGCCTCTATGGTGTTTGAAGTCATATGTTTACAGTCACAAAGAGAGGCGATTATAGCATAGTGTGATAAATAGTCTGAGGAGAAAATGTAAAATACTTAGGAAACAAAGCTGTACTTCATTGGTCAGGGAAGGCTTTTGGGAGGAAGTTACATTAAGCTAAGACATAATGTGTGGGTAGAAATTAAACGTGGAGGTGGGGTGAGCATGATTTGGATGAAGTTCAGTATGAAAGATAAGAGAGAAAACAAAACAAAATAAAAACCCTCCCAGCTCATTGTGAACATTCATGAGACAGAAGAAGATATGTTGCTGGAGCTGAAATAAATCTAGTCTGACCTCTACATGGCATATGTAGGATTGAGGGTGAAAAGGTTGGGAGATAAGGAGCAGGGGCTAGGTCTTGAATAACCTTATAATCCATGTTAAGGAATCTAGACCATATTCAAGAGAAATGGGGAGCCACTGAGCTGGTGATTGTTTATTTGCATTTAGAAAGATTAAAACTGAATCTCTCCAGTCTTTTCATTATGTATAAATTCAGGTGAAGGATATTGATCGTTTAACACTTGAAAACCTAAGGTAGGGAGAGAAATTCAGAATGGAGAACCCCACTGCACCTGGAAAAAGTCTAAGACATGTGTGCCCTGTGTCAGCTGCTCTGGGGATGCTAACTTGGTGGGGGCTAGGCTCCTTTGAATTCAGGAATGTGAAGGTACTTTGGCTGGTTGTGAGATCCTAATAAATGATCGTGTTAATAGAATCCTCTTATACCGTGCCTCACATACCCCGCCTCTGCAGTTCCATTATCCAAGCAAACACAGTCTCTAAGGAGAAGGGGAAATGGGGGTGCAGACCCAAGCACCCTCTGCCTTGCAGGTTGGAGATGTGACAAGATCCCTAAGAAAGGTCAGCAGGATATTTGTAAATTTTTTTTAATAATGAGCCAATTATTTGACAGGAACATTAAAATCTATTGGTAGAAAGGTGTTCTCAAGTATAATAAGGAAGGACAAATATTTTATTTTATATATGCTTATGATTAACAAAACCCTTTCTAAGGCGAAAGCTGGAAAAGGACTAAAATCCAGGCCATTCTATATACAGGGTATTCATGGCTCTGCTTAAAGTAATAGGAATTGACCCATAATACAGAGCAATTCAATTTATGAAAAAATTACCCTGGTTTTAATGCTATATTGTTAAACTCGAATATTGGCTAATGAGGTTATTTAAAGGAAAAATGTTCCTGAAATGAAAATGCTTAACATGATTCCCTATGCGTCGTCTGCCATCTAGTGTTGATTTGCAGAAATTAAAAAAAAAAAAAAAAAAAAAAGGCTGGTAAAATAATTTTCAAATCAGGCTCACCAAGTGACAAAGGGATGACTCAAAACATTTCGATGTTAAGACATCAAATTATACTTTGAGACCCTCTGAGGTTTGTGGAAGTGAGGAAGTGATGGGTGTATGGGAAAGTTGGCTGTTGGTAAGACATCGGTTACTTCTGGGAAGCAGTCGTGTGCTCCTAATGGTTCTCAATTCTGTCTACACAATAGAATCACCTGGGAAACTTTTAAAAAATACAGATGGATAAGCCACACTGCAGACCTAAAAAAATTAGATTCACTCATGTAGAACCCAGCAATGGCATATTGAAAATCTCCCAGGTTATTCTAGGGGCACCTGGGTGGCCCAGTCAGTTAAGCTCATGCACTCTCTCAAATAAATAAATAAAATCTTTAAACACACATAACCCTCTCAAGTTATTCTAATGTGCAACCAGGGCAAGTAAGCAGCACCGGGTAATGGGTTAAGACTGTGCAATCTAGCTCTATCTCTACATGAGTTTCATCACTTAGTTGTGTGACTTTGAACAGGGAAATTAGGATAATTAACATCTATGTGCCTCAGTAAAATGGGGATAACAACCTCTCCTTGGGTTACTGTGAGGATTAAATGTCATGTGTTCAGCATAATGCCTGGCACATTGTGTTCAACAAATGCTAAATATTAATACAACTTTATTATCAAGGAAAATATTTTAGGGGATTTTTAAGGGAATAAATAACCCAAGAGATAGGAACACATGAATGTGGCATATCAGAAATTAGAATGTGTTACATCTGACTTCTTTAGTGTTGACTTGAAGTGCTTTATAGCACAGTAAATTATTCTCAGTCATCCCAGTCTTTATCCATGGTTTCAGGATGCCCAATTCCCTAGCACATTTCATTCATCCTGCTTGGTCAGATGTCCTCTCCTAAATCAAGGGGCAGAACCACTTTTCTACATACGTTGTGGCAGTAGTCACAGTCCTATGTGTTGGTGGTACTTCCTAAGGAGTGGAAAATCACTGTGACCTAGAGTATCTTTACAATAAAAAAATATCTATTACTATTATTATTAAAAGATCTACAACTACTATTATTAGTACTCTGGAAGATTTGGGGCAGAAAGAATATCATCTGAAAAGACTCAGAGGAGCCCAGTGAAGAACAAGAGTTTGTTTGGCTGGGTATCTGATGGGAATAGTAGGTGGGACCATATTACTCTTTTTAAGATTTTATTTATTTGACAAAGAGCACAAACAGGGGGAGCAGCAGAGGGAGAAGCAGACTCCCTGCTGAACAGGGACCCTGGGATCATGGCCTGGGCCAAAGGCAGACACTTAATAGACTGAGTCACCTAGGCGCACCCCAAAGTGGGACCATATTATAAAAATTTTGCTTATGACAAATTGGATGTCAGGGACTAGAGTAAAGGAAACATCAAATGTAACCGTTCTAAAAAAAAAAATAAGATAAAATAAAATAACAAATGCAACCAGTTCTAATTTGAGAGTGAAAGCATGCATTTGAAGGTGGGGAGGAAATGCATACACTACGAGGAAGTAGCAGAAAATTCTGAGCAGAAATTCATTAGTTTGATTAGAGACATGTTGAGCTGATAAAAGGAGAGGACGTTCAGAAGGCAATGTCCAGCAAGGAGCTAGAGACGGGACTCCCGGGTGGCTCAGCGCTTGAGCATCTGCCTTCGGCTCAGATGGTGATCCCGGGGTCCTGAGATCGAGTCCCACATCTGGCTCCCCACAGGGAGCCTGCTTCTCCCTCTGCCTATGTCTCTGCCTCTCTCTCTCTGTGTGTCTCATGAATAAATAAATAAAATCTTTTTTTTAAAAAGTGGGAGGATCTAGAGAATCAGAGTGACTACTCAGAAGGGAAGTGTGGGCCTTGCACTTGCATCAGGATTTGGGAATCAGAGGAACAGGTGCGATAGCTGAAGTCAGGCACACACATGCATTTCCTCAGTGACTCGATGGAAAACTGGACCGAGGATGGCATCCTACAGAGCAGTGTCATTACCATGGGAAGAGAGGCCACCAAAGGGGCTGAGAAGCAGTGGACAATGAGGAAAATTTTAAGTGTGATTTTTAAAAACACCGAAGAAGCAAAGGGGAAGAACCATAGAGAGGCCAAGTTAAAGGCAGGAAAGATTTGGCTTCTGTAAATTGAGACCTCACTGCCAACATCAGGAAGGGCAGGCTCACTGGAACCATACGTGTGGCCTATTGCTTAACACCCCAATCAGTATTGCTGATGGCTTATTCTGTTTGGTTTTGATGTTGCTGGGTTTGTTTTGTTCTCCTCATTCTGGCATGTGTAGTGGTAGATGACTAACTCGGATGTCTTAGATAACATACTATTGAGTACTTCCATATTTGCTTATTATTTGCATACATATTCTCATGGAGTATGTGTTCAAGTTATTTGCCTATTTGGTAATTATCTTTTACCTTCTTCATTGAAGTGTAGTTGGACACACAATGTTTCATTAGTCTCAGGTGTACAACATAGTGATTCGACAACTCTGTGCTTTATGCTGTGCTCACCCCCCAGTGTAGCTCCCATCTGTCCCCACACAGCACTATTACAATCCAGGGACTGTATGCCCTGTGCTGTACCCTGTGTCCCCATGACTCATTCATTCCAGAACTGTAAACCTCTATTTGGCACCTCCCTTCACCTACTTTGCCCATTCCCCCACCCCTCCCCTCTGCAACAATTAGTCATCTGTATTTGAGTATGTTTCAGCTTTTTGTTTATTCATTTGTTTTGTTTTTTACATTCCATGCACAAGTGAAATCATAAAGAATTTTTAAGGTTTTATTTATTTATTCATGAGAGATCCAGAGAGAGAGAGGCAGAGACTCAGGCAGAGGGAGAAGCAGGCTCCCTGCAGGGAGCCTGATGTGGGACTCAATCCCAGATCCTGGGATCTTGCCCTGAGCCGAAGGCAGATGCTCAACCACTGAGCCACCCAGGCATCCCAATCATACAGAATTTCTTTCTATATCTGATTTTTTCCCCACTTAGCATAATACTGTCCAATATGTTCAGTCATGTTACAAATGGCAAGATCTATAGCAATTCGGCAGTGTGGCCGGATACAAAATCAGTGCCCAGAAATCAGTGGCATTTCTAGACACTAACAATAAGAATGAAGAAAGAGAAATTAAGGAGTCAATCCCATTTACAATTGCACCCAAAAGCATAAGATACCTAGGAATAAACCTAACCAAAGAGGTAAAGGATCTATACCCTAAAAACTACAGAACACTGAAAGAAATTGAGGAAGACACAAAGAGATGGAAAAATATTCCGTGCTCATGGATTAGAAGAATTAATATTGTGAAAATGTCAATGTTACCCAGGGCAATTTACACATTTAATGCAATCCCTATCAAAATACCATGGGCTTAAAAAAAAATACCATGGGCTTTCTTCAAAGAGTTGGAACAAATCATCTTAAGATTTGTGTGGAATCAGAAAAGACCCCAAATAGCCAGGCAAATATTAAAAAAGAAAACCAGAGCCAGGGGCATCACAATGCCAGATTTCAGGTTGTACTATGAAGATGTGCTCATCAAGACAGTGTTTTATGGGCATGAAAACACATAAATCAATGGAACAGAATAGAGAATCCAGAAGTGGACCCTCAACTCTATGGACAACTAATATTGGACAAACCAGGGAAGACTATCCATTGGAAAAAAGACAGTCTCTTCAATAAATGGTGCTGGGAAAATTGGACAGCCACGTGCAGAAGAATGAAACTAGACCGTTCTCTTATACCATACACAAAGATAAACTCAAAATGGTTGAAAGATCTAAATGTGAGACAAGAATCCATCAAAATCCTAGAGAACACAGGCAACACCCTTTTTGAACTTGGCCACAGCAAACTCTTGCAAGATACATTTATGAAGGCAAAAGAAACAAAAGCAAAAATGAACTATTGGGACTTCATCAAGATAAAAAGCTTCCGCACAACAAAAGAAACAGTCAACAAAACTAAAAGACAACCTACAGAATGATGGGAGAAGATATCTGCAAATGACGTATCAGATAAAGGGCTAGTGTCCAAGATCTATAAAGAACTTACTAAACTCAACACCAAAGAAACAAACAATCCAATCATGAAATGGGCAAAAGACATGAAGAGAAATCTCACAGAGGAAGACATAGACATGGCCAACATGCACATGAGAAAATGCTCCGCATCACTTGCCATCAGGGGAATACAAATCAAAACCACAATGAGATACCACCTCACACCAGTGAGAATGAGGAAAATTACCAAGACAGGAAACCACAAATGTTGGAGAGGGTGTGGAGAAAGGGGAACCCTCTTGCACTGTTGGTGGGAATGTGAACTGGTGCAGCCACTCTGGAAAACTGTGTGGAGGTTCCTCAAAGAGTTAAAAATAGACCTGCCCTATGACCCAGCAATTGCACTGCTGGGGATTTACCCCAAAGATTCAGATGCAATGAAACGCCGGGACACCTGCACCCCGATGTTTCTAGCAGCAATGGCCACGATAGCCAAACTGTGGAAGGAGCCTCGGTGTCCATGGAAAGATGAATGGATAAAGAAGATGTGGTCTATGTATACAATGGAATATTCCTCAGCCATTAGAAATGACAAATACCCACCATTTGCTTCGACGTGGATGGAACTGGAGGGCATTATGCTGAGTGAAATAAGTCAATAGGAGAAGGATAAACATTATATGGTCTCATTCATTTGAGGAATATAAAAAATAGTGAAAGGGAATAAAGGGGAAAGGAGAGAAAATGAGTGAAAATATCAGTGAGGGAGACAGAACATGAGAGACTCCTTTTTTTTTTTTTTTTTTTTTACATGAGAGACTCCTAACTCTGGGAAATGAACAAGGGATAGTAGAAAGGGAGGTGGGTGGGGGTTGGGGTGACTGGGTGACGGGCACTGAGGGAGGCACCTGACGGGATGAGCACTGGGTGATATGCTATATGTTGGCAAATTGAACTCCAATAAAAAGATTAAAAAAATAAAAATAAAATAAAACAAAAAACAAGTGGCAAAATCTCATCCTTTTTGTCTATAGTATTCCATTTATATATTAAATTATATAATTTTAAAGATCTATAATCATATAGAAAAAATTATATATATTATATATCCATTTATATTTTTTTATATATACTACATCTTCATCTGTCAATGGACATTTATGTTGCTTTCATGTCTTGGCTATTGTAAATACTGCATTACACATAGGAGTGCATATATCTTTTCAAATTAATGTTTTTGTTTTCTTTGGGTAAATAGTGGAATTACTGGATCATATGGTATTTCTATTTTTAATTTTTTGAGGAAACTTCATACTGTTTTCCTCAGTGGGAACATTAATTTATATTCCTACCAACAACGCACGAAGGCCCCTTTTTCTTCACATCCTCACCAACCTCATTATTTCTTGTCTTTTTGATTCTAGACATTCTGATAGGTAGAAGATGGTATCTCGTTGTGGTTTTGATTTGCATTTCCCTGATTACTAGTGATTTTGAATATCTTTTCATGTGTTGCTTGAACATCCATATGCCATCTGGGGAAAATGTCTATTCAGGTCCTCAGCCCATATTTAATCAGATTATTTGGGGGGTTTTTTGGTGCGGAGTTGTATATATTCTTTACATATTTCAGACATTAACCCCTTATCAGCCATATCATTTGTGAATATTTTTTCCCATTCAATAGGTTGCCTTTTCATTTTGTTGATAGTTTCCTTTAATGTTCAAAAGTTTTTTATTTTTATTTTTTAAAGATTTTATTTAGTCATAAGAGATGCAGAGAGGAGAAGCAGGATCCCCACAGAGAGCCCAATATGGGACTTGATCCCAGGACCCTGGACCATGCCCTGAGCCAAAGGTAAATACTCAACCACTGAGCCACTCCAGTGTCCCCAAAAGTGCATTATTTTGATATAGTCCCAATAGTTTATTATCCTTTTGTTTGCCTTGCCTTAGGAGACCTATCTAAAAAAATGTTACTAAGGAAGATGTCAAAGAAATTACTATCTATGTTTTCTTCTAGGAGTTTTATGGTTTCAGGAGTCACATTTAGATCTTTAATCCATTTTGAGTTTCTTCTTGTATCTGGTATAAGAAAGTGGTCTAGTTTCATTGTTTTGCATGTAGTTGTCCAGTTTTCCCAGCACCATTTATTGAAGAGATTGTCTTTTTCACCATTGTATATTCATGCCTGTGTTGTTGTAGATTAATTGACCAAATAAGCGTAAATTTACGGGCTCATCAACCTTTTCCATTGGTCTAAGTGTTTATTTTTTGTGCAGCACAATACTGTTTTGATTACATCTTTGTCGTATATGGTGACATTTGGGATTGTGATACCTCCAGCTTTGGTATTCTTGAGTGCTTTGGCTATTTGGGCTCTTTTGTGGTTGTATACAAATTTTACAATTTTTTTGTTCTAGTTCTGTGGAAAGTGCTGTTGGTATTTTAAAGGCAGGGATTGCATTGAATCTGTATATTTCTTTGGGTAGTATGGACATTTTAATATTATTAATTCTTCCAATCCATGAGCATGGAATATCTTTTTGTTTTTGTTGTCATGAATTTCTTTAATCAATGTTTTATAGTTTTCAGAGATCGTTTACCTTCTTGGTTAAGTTTATTTCTGGGTATGATATTCTTTTTGGTGCAATTGTTAGTGCAATTGCTTTCCTTCATTTCTCTTTCTGCTAGTTCATTATAAGTGTATCAAAATGCAACAGGCTTCTACATATTAATTTGTGTCCCGTGAGTTTACTGGATGCAATTATCAGTTATAATAGTGTTTTGTTTTGATTTGTTTTGTTTTGATGCAGTCTTTAGGATGTTCTCTGTATAGTATCATGGCATCTGCAAGTAGGGACAGTTTTACTTCTCTTACCAATTTGGATGCCTTTTATTCCATCATCTTGTGTGATCGCTGCAGTTAGGACTCCCAGTAGTATGCTGAAGAACAGTGATGGGAGTGGACATCCTCGCCTTATTCCTGCTCTTAGAGGAAAAGCTCTTAGTATTTCTAAGAGTATTTCTATTAGCTGTAGGTTTTTCATATATGGCCTTTATTATGTTGAAGTATGTTTCCTATAAAACCACTTCATCGAGAGCTTTTAACAAAAATGAAAGTTGAAATTTGTCACACATTTTTTCTGCATCTATGGGTATGATCATGTAATTTTCTTCATTTTGTTGGTGTCATATGTCATATAGATTGATTTGCCAATATTAAACCATCCTTGCAATCCTCAGAATAGATCCCACTTGATTATGGCAAATGATTCTTTAAAGGTACTGTTGAATGCACCTTGCTGATATTTTGTTGAGGATTTTTGCATCTATGTTCATCAGATATACTGGCCTGTTTTCTTTTTTGTGGGCTTTGTCCGATTCTGATATCAGGATAATGCTGGCCTCATAAAATGAATTTGGAAGCTTTCCTTCCTCTTCTATTTTTGGGGTCTAGATTGAGAAGAATAGATATTAACTGTTATTAAGTACACCTGTGAATCCATCTGGTCTTGTACTTTTTTTATTGTAATTCTCTTTGTTGCTGTTTTTCATTCCAGCATAGTTAATATACAGTGTTATATTACTTTCAGGCATACAGTATAGAAATCCAACGCCTCCATACGTTACCCAGTGCTTCATCACAAGTGCTGTCCTTAATCCTCATCACCTATTTCACCCATCTTCCCACGTACTTCTCCTCTGGTAACCATCCGTATGGTCTCTATAGTTAAGAATCTGTTTCTTCATTTCTCTCTCCATCCCCCTTTTTCCCTTAGTTTACTTGCCTTGTTTCCTAAATTCTTCCTATGAGTGAAATCACATAGTATTTGTCTTTCTCTGATCTATTTCACTTAGCATTATACTCTCTAGGTCCATTCGTGTTGATACAAATGGTAATATTTCATTTTTTATGGCTGAATAATATTCCATTGTGTATATATACCACATCTTCTTTAACCATTCATCTATCAGTGGACACTTAGCCATAATTTGGCTACTGTACATAACACTGCTATAAACATCAAGGTGCATATATTTCTTTGAATTAGTGCTTTTGTACATTTTGGGTAGATACCAAGCAGTGTGATTATGGGAACATATAGTAGTTCTATTTTTAACTTTTGAGGAACCCCCATATTGTTTTCCAGGGTGGCTGCACCAGTTTGCATTCCCACCAACAGCGCAAGAGGGTTCCTTTTTCTCCACATCCTCACCAACACTTGTTTCTTGCATTTTAGATCTTAACCATTCCGACAGGTGTGAGGTGATATCTCATTATAGTTTTGATTCGCATTCCTCTGATGATGAATGATGTTGAACATCCTTTCATGTGTCTGTTGGCATCTGTTTGTCTTCTTTGGAGAAGTGTTTGTTCATGCTTTCTGCCCATTTCTTAATTGACTTATTTGTTTTTGGATGTGGAGTTGTATCAGTTCTTTGTATTTTTTGAATACTAACCCTTTATTGGATATACCATTTGCAAATAACTTCTCCCATTCAGCAGGTTGCCTACTGAAATAAACAGCAACTACTAATTTGTGGATTGTTTCCTCTGATGTGCAGAAGCTTTTTATTTTGATGTCCCAATAGTTAAAATTTGCTTTTATGTCCCTTGCCTCAGGAGACCTATTTAGAAAAATGTTGCTACTGTCTGTCAGAGACATTGTTGCCTATGCTGTCTTCCGGAATTTTGTGGTTTAAGGTCTCACATTTAGATCTTCAATCTGGGCAGCCCGGGTGGCTCGGCAGTTTAGCCCCGCCTTCAGCCTGGGGCTGATCCTGGAGACCTGGGATCCAGTCC
The DNA here is from genome assembly GCF_011100685.1 of Canis lupus familiaris. Lineage (NCBI taxonomy): Eukaryota > Metazoa > Chordata > Mammalia > Carnivora > Canidae > Canis > Canis lupus. The sequence goes on from NC_049250.1 coordinate 29,333,751, forward strand.
CACATTGGGCTCCCTGCATGGAGCTTGCTTCTCCCTCTGCCTGTGTCTCTGCCTCTGTCTCTCTCTGTGTCTCTCATGAATAAACAAATAAAATCTTAAAAAAAATAGATCTTCAATCTATTTTGAGTTTGTTTTTGTGTATGGTTTATGAAAGTGGTCCAGTTTCATTCTCTGCATGTAGCTGACTGGTTTTGTTAGCACCATTTGTCTTTTTCCCATTGGATATTCTCTCCTGCTTCATTAAAGATTAATTGACCATATAATCATGGGTTTGTTTCTGGGTTTTCTAGTCTGTTCCATTGATCTATGTATCTATTTTTTGTGCCAGTATCATACTGTTTGGATTGCTACAGCTTTGTAATATAACTTGGAGTCTGGAATTGTGATACCTCTAGCTTTGCTTTTCTTCGAAATTGTTTTGGCTTATCTGGGTCTCTTTATGGTTTCATACAAATTTTAAGATTGTTCTAGTTCTGTGAAAAATGCTACTGGTATTTTGATAGGGATTGTATTAAATCTGTAGATTGCATTGGGTAGTATACATTTTTATAATATGCTTCCAATCCATAAGAATGGAATGGCTTTCCATTTGTGTCATCTTCAATTTCTTTCATCACTGTTTTATAGTTTTCAGAGTATAGAACTTTCACTTCTTTGGTTAAGTTTATTCCTAGGTATCTTATTTTTTATATAGTTATAAATGGTATTGTTAATTTCTTTTCTTCTGCTTAATTATTGGTATATAGAAATGCAGTAGATTTCTGCATATTGATTTTATGTTCTGTGACTCTACTAAATTCAGTATTCTGAATTCTAGTATTTGTTTTCTTTTTTTGGTGGAGTATTTAGGGTTTTCTATATATACTATCATGTCATCTGCAGATAGTAAAAGTCTTACTGCTTCCTTAGCAATTTGGATCCCTTTTATTTATTTTTGTTGTCTGATTGCTGTGGCTAGGACTTCTACTACTATGTTGAATAAAAGTGGTAAGAAGGATGCCTGGGTGGCTCAGTTATTTGAGCATCTGACTCTTGGTTTCACCTCAAGTCATGATCTCAGGGTCAAGAGATCAAGCCCTGCATCTGGCTCTGCACTCAGCAGGGAGTCTGCTCAAGCTTCTCTCCCTCTTCCTCTGCCCCTCTCCCCTAAGCTCGCTCACTTGCTTCTCTCTCTCTCTCTCTCTCTCAAATAATTTTTTTTAAGTGGTGAGAGTAGACATCTTTGTCTTGCTTCCGATCTTAGGGGGAAAGCTCTGCTTTTTCCCATTGAGTAATGTGTTCACTGTGAGTTTTCCATATATGGCTTTTATTATGTTGAGGTATGTTCCCCCTAAACCTACTTTATTGGGGGCTTTTATCTTGATGTTGTACTTTGACACATGCATTTTCTGCATCTATTGAAATGATCATATGGTTTTTATCCTTTCTCTTATTGATGTTATGTAATACATTGATTGACTTATGAATACTGATCACCTTTGCATCCTAGAAATAAATCCCACTTGATTGTGGTGAATGATTTTTTAATGTATTGTTGGATTCAGTTTGATAGTAGTTTGTTAAGAATTTTTGCATCTATGTTCATCAGAGAAGTTGGCCTGTGGTTTTCTTTTTCTTTCTTTCTTTCTTTTCTTTCTTTCTTTTTTTTTTTTTTTTTTGTAGTGATTGTATCTAGTTTTGGTATTGGGGTGATACTGGCCTCAGGAATGAATTCTGAAGTTTTTGTTCCTCTTCCTTTTTGGGGGGAATACTTTGAAAAGAATAAGTATTAACTCTTCTTTAAATGTCTGGTAGCATTTGCCTGTGAAGTTGTCTGGTCCTGGACTTTTGTTTGTTGGGAGTTCTTTGATTACTGACTTAGTCTCCTTGCTGGTAATCAGTCTACTCAAATTTTCTATTTTTTTCCTGCTTCAGTTTTGCTAGATTAAACAGTTATAGGAATTTGTCCATTTCTTCTAGGTTGTCCAGTTTGTTGGCATAAGATTTTTTTTATAATATTCTCTTATAATTGTTTGTATTTCTGTGGTGTTGGTTGTTATTTCTCCTCTTTCATTTGTGATTTTGAGTCCTTTCTCTCTTTTTTCCCCCTGATGAGTCTGGCTAGAGATTTATCAATTTCATTGGCTTTTAAAAGAATCAATTCCTGGTTTCATTTATCTACTCTACTGTTTTTTTTTTTAAGTTTCTGTATCATTTATTTCTGTTCTAATCTTTATTATTTCATCCCTTCTGCTGGATTTAGGTTTTGTTTTTCTTTCTCTACCTTCTATAGGTGTAAGCTTAGGTTGTTTGATATTTTTCTTGCTTCTTAAAGTAAGCCTGTATTGCTATAAACTTCCCTCCTAAACAGCTTTTGCTGCATCCCATTGTGTTTTCATGTTCATTTGTTTCCATGTCCTTTTTTATTCCATCTGTGATTTCTTAGTTGATTCACTCATTGTTTAGTAGCATGTTAATTAACATCCGTATATTTGTGCTCTTTCCAGATTTCTTGTGGCTGTTTCCTAGTTTCATAGCATTGTGGTTGGAAAAGATGCATGTTATGAATTCAACCTTCTTGAATTTGTTGAGGTTTGTTTTGTTTGCTAATATGTGACCTATTCTAGAGAATATTCCATGTACACTTGGAGAGAATACAAGTTTTAGGATGAATTCTGCTGTTTTAGGATGGAATGTTCTGAATACATCTGTTAAATCTATCTGGTCCAGTGTGTCATTCAAAGCCACTGTTTCCTTATTGATTTTCTGTTTGGATGATCTGCCCATTGATGTAAGTGGCACTTAAAGTCCCTTACTACTGTTCTATTACTATTGATTAGTTCCTTTATGTTTGTTATTGACTGTTTTATGTATTTGGGTGCTCCTGTGTTGGATCCACAAATATTTACAATTGTTATGTCTTCTCGTTGACTGTCCCCTTTATTATTATATAATGTCCTTCTTTGCATCTTTTTACAGATTTGTTTTAAAGTCTGTTTTGTCCAATATCAGTATTGCTGCTCCTGCTTTCTTTTGGTATTCATTTCCATGATAAATATTTCTCCATCCCCTCACTTTCAATCTGCAGGTATCCTAGGTCTGAAATTAGTCTCTTATAGACAATATGTGGATGACTCTTGTTTGGTTGGTTTTTTTAATCCATTCTGTGTCTTTTGATTAGAGAATTCAGTCCATTTACATTCAAAGTAATTATTGACAGATATGTATTTGCCATTGCTTTACTTGTCTTGTGGGGGGTTTTTTTGGGTTTTTTTTTTTTTTTTTGGTTTCTTTTTTGTTTTTTGTTTTGTTTTGTTTTGTTTTGTTTTTGCAGCTTTATTTTTTTTTAAGTAGGCTCCATGCCCAGTGTGAGGCTTGAACTCATGTCCTTGAGATCAAGACCTGAGCTGAGATCAAGAGTCAGATGCTTAACTGATTGAGCCACTCAGGCACTCCATTTGCAGTTTTTTTTCTAATCCTTTCTTCTCTCTCTTTCATAGTTTGTTGGTTTTCTTTAGTCAAGTACTTGGATTTATTACTCTTCATTTTTTGTATATCTATTACTGTTTCTGGAGTTGTAGTCCCCACTGGATTTATATATAACTTCTGTGTATAGCCTATATTAAGCTGATGGTCACTTAATTTTGAACTCATTCTTTACTCTTCCACATTTCAGATATTTGATATGCTATTTTACATTCTTTTATTTTATGAATCCCTTGACTTATAGAAAGACTTATTTTTACTGTTTTTGTGTTTTTTTACTTTTATACCCTTACCTATTTTTTTTTCCACTCAAAGAGCCCCCTGGAATATTTCTTACAAGGCTGGTTTAGTGGTCATGAATTCCTTTAGTTTTTATTTGTCTGAGAAACTAACTCTCCTATTCTGAATGAAAGCCTTGCTGGATAGAGTATTCTTGGCTGCAATTTTTCCCTTTCAGCACTTTGAATATATTGTGCCACTGCCTTCTGACCTGGAAAGTTTCTGCTAAAAAAAAAAAAAAAAATCAGCTGATAACCTTTTTTTTTTTTTAATTTTTATTTATTTATGATAGTCACAGAGAGAGAGAGAGAGGCAGAGACACAGGCAGAGGGAGAAGCAGGCTCCATGCACCGGGAGCCTGACGTGGGATTCGATCCCGGGTCTCCAGGATCGCGCCCTGGGTCAAAGGCAGGTGCTAAACCACTGCGCCACCCAGGGATCCCTCAGCTGATAACCTTATGGGGTTTCCCTTGCATGTAACTGTCTTCTTTTCTCTTGCAATCTTTAAAATTCTTTATCACCATTTTTTTTGCCTTTTTAATTACTGTGTGTCTTAGTGTGGACCTCCTTGGGTTGAATTTGTTGGGGAATCTCTGTGTCTTCTGAATATGGATTTCTGTTTCCCTCCCAAGATTTGGGAAGCTTTCTGCTATTATTTCTTCAAATACATTTCTGCCCCCCTTTCTCTCCCTTCTCCTTTGGGGATCCCTATAATGCAAATGTTAATACTTGATGGAGTCACTGGGTTCCCTAAGTCTCTTCTCATTATGCAGTATTTGTCTATGTGTTCAGCTTCATTATTTTCCATTACTCTTTCCTCCATGTCACTCTGCTTCCTGGAGCCTACTGTTTATTCCACCTTTTGTATTTTTCATTTCATTTATTGAGTTCATCTCTCATATTTTTTATCCCTTTGTCAAGGGTCTCACTGATGTCAACCACAATTTTCTGAGGTCCAATGAGTATCTTTATTTCATCACTTTGAATTATCTATCAGGCATACTACTTATTTCTGTTTTGCTTAGATCTTCTGCTGTGATTTTGTCATGTTCTTTGATTTGGGACATATTTCTCTGTCTCATTTTGTATTTCTCTCTGTGTCTGTTTCTTTATGCTAGGAAAGTTAGCTATGTCTTCTTCTCTTTAGAGTAGTGGCTTTATGAAGACTCAGAGGTTCTGTAAGCCCTTCAGTGCAGAGTCCCTTGTTCACCAGAACCTGGCACTTCAGGGGTGTCTCCTATGTGTGTTGTCTGCATCTTGCTATTGTGTCTGAGTCACTTTCCCATGCAGTCCAGACCTCTGCTGTGACCCTCTGCCTCTTGTGGGTTGTGCTCACTCTGTGATGTTAGTGAGACCCACGCAGGCTGGTTCTGAGGAGGCAGACCACAGGGCTGGCCTTGTTAGCAAAATTTGTGCTAAGACGCTAGTCCTAGGCTGATGCTCCAGATCTCAATAGCCTCCAGGGGCATGGAGCATGGAGTGGCTGGGTGAAGTGCACTTGGTGGTAAAAAAAAAATTTTGCACTGCCCTCTGGGCCAAGGCCCAGCAGGCTTGAAGTGGGTGAGTCCTCAAGAGAACGTGTGGGTTGCGTGCACTGCTAGCAGATTAGGTAGCAAGTGTCTGTGCCACTCCCCTTTGGCCTGCAAAGTTTCTGCTGAAAAATTCGCTGGTAGGTAGAGGGAAACTCCATATAGCTTTTTGTTTTTCTCTTGATGCTTTAAAAATTCTACTCTTATCTTTAACCTTTGCTGTTTTAACTATTATGTGTTGTGGTGTGGATGTCCTTGGGCTCATCTTATTTGGAGCCCTCTGTGCTTCCTGAACTGGATGTTTATTTCCTTCCCTAGGTTCAGGAAGTTTCAGCCCTTACTTCTTTTAAATAAGTTTTCTGCCCCCTTGTACTTTCTCTCTTCTCCTTCTGGAACCCCAATAATGTAAATGTTTGTTTACTTGATGACCAAAAGCTCCCCTAACCTATCATTTTAAAAGATTATTTTTTCTTTTTGTTGTTCAGGTTGGGTGCTTTCCATTACCCTGTCTTCCAAATTGCTCATCCATTCTTCTGCATCCACTCATTTCCTATTGATTCCCTCTAGTGTAATTTTCATTTCAGTTATTGTATTCTTCAACCTTCAAGTTCTTTTTTACACTTTTTTTTTTTATCTTTGTCAAAGTTCTCATTTTGTTCTTATACTCTTCTCCAGTCTGGTGAGCATTTTTACAATCATTATTTTAAACTCTTTATCAGATATATTGGTTTATCCCTGTTTCCTTTAGTGTTTTGGGGTTTTGTCTTGTTCTTTCATTTGAGCATATTCTTGTGTCTCCCTGTTTTGCTTGACTTTGTTTGTTTGTTTCTATGAATTAGGTAGAACAACTGCTTCTCTTAAACTTGAAGGAATGGTCTTGTGTATGGTCACCTGCTGTGCAGATTGTGTGCCTGGTAACTTTGGCTGGCTGCTTGGAGCTGTGACTGGCATGAGGGTCCCTGGACACTGCTGGGGCTGCCTTGGGTGGGATGGCCAGAACTGAAGTGGGCATGGGCTAGGGTGATCCTGGGACTCTGCACAGTGTCCTGGCAGGTCAGCTAAAGCTGAAGTAGGTGCAAGTTCGGAGGCCTTCTGTGCAGAGGGCACCCTGGCAGGACAGCTAATGCTAAAGTGGGCATTGGCTGGGGGAGTTTCTGGGTTCTCTGTGTAGGAGGCATTTTGGCAAGATAGTTGAAGCTGAAGTGGGTGCAACCCAGGTTGTCCCAGGGGTTTCTACACACAGGGCATGCTGGCAGGTCAGCTGGACCCAAGACGAGGCCTAGGCCAGGAAATCCTGGGGCAAGCATCACAGGACCACCGTAGTGGGGGAGCTGAAGCTGAGGTGGAGGGTCTTGGGGCATTCCACACAGGGGGAACCCTGACAGTACAGCTGAAGCTAAAGTGGGTGAAAGCCCCGAGTGTGCTCAGCAGAGGGGGTCCCCTAGCAGAGTGATTGGAGCCAAGGCCGAGGCTCATTAGGGTGTCCCAGGACAAGGTGCCTAAGGGGCACCTTGGTGGGCTGGCTGAAGCAGCTGTGAGTCAGGAAGTCCTGGAGTGCCCTCTGCCAGAGGTGCCTTAGGCAGCCACCTGGAGCAAAGGGGTATGGGCCTGGAAAGTTCTGGGGAGGCTTGTGCTTGCTGTATGCACCTTGGTCTAACAGTGGAGCTACAGTGAGCATTTACTAAGACTGTCCCAGCGTTTGTCACACTGGGGCCATCTTGGTGGGACAGCTAGGGCTGATAGGGGGATCCCTGAGGGGGGAGGCCAGCTATGGCACCTGACATTGTTCCCATCCATACTATCAAGGTGGAAGGGGAATGTAAACCACGGTGCTCACCAGCCCCTTGGACCTGGAGAGTTCCAGCAGCTCCCTTGCCATTTGGCAGCATTCTAGGGCTAATTCCTTTATATTCTATTTGCTCTTTTGAGCTGTTGCTTTTTTTGTGCCCCAGAGCTCACAGATCTGCTCACAGTCCTTCAGTACTTATGCTGTGTGTGTCCTGAGTGGGGGATTCTCTTCATTATTGTCTCTCTCTTGCCATTCTCTATTTGGTCTTCCGTTGTGTAGAAGCTTAGTCAGCCCTCAGTTCTTCAGGAGGAATTGCTTTACACCTATGCTTACATAGGTGATTTGGTGTGTGGAGGGGAGTCCAGGGTCTTCCTATGTAGCCATCTTGGGCAAGAGTCCTGATTATATAAATTAACTCCTTATCAATGAAAAAGATAATCTGGATAGATTTTATCAGATATATTATTGCAAACTTTGGGGGTTGCCCTCTGACTCTCCTACTTGTGTACTTAGATAAAATTTCCTAATATAGCCCGGTTAATTATCTTCATGATTAGTACTTTTTGGGGTCCTCTTTACCAAATCGTTGTTTACCACAAAGACAGGAAGCTCTCCTCCTATACTATCTTCTAGAGGCTTTCTTTTGTATTTATGATAACCTGGAATTGATTTTTGTGCATGATGTGATCAAGATTTTTCCCTCTTTGGATGTTCATATTGACTCCACACATTTACTAAAAAGAGCACCTTTTCCTTATTGCATTAATGATCATAAACTAGATAGACTAAACACATAAATTTTTAAACGATAGCTTTATTTGACACATACAGAGCAAGCACCAGCAGGGGGAGCAGCAGAGGGAGGGAGAAGCAGGCTCCCCAGAGCTGGGAGCCGAAGGTAGGGCTGGATCTCAGGACCCTGAGATCATGACCTGAGCCACTCAGGTGCCCTTATTTCTTAACACTATTCCATTGGTCTATGTGAATATTCTTGGACTAGTAGGATCACTTATGGTACCTCTATAACAAGTATTGATCACTAGTGGTGTAGTCTTCTAACTTCACTAGCGTGCTTTACCATGGTCTTTGCTATTTTTGGCTCTCTATACTTCTATGTGAATTGTTAGCCCCCCTACCTTATGCCCTCACTCCAAACTTTAGGATTTTGATAGATTACATTCAATCTACATCAGTTTGACAGGAATTAACATCTGAAAAAGTGTTCTAAACAATAAACATGTATATTATTCTATTCAGATCTTTTAAAAACTTCTCGGTAATATCTTGTAGTTTTTCTGGGTAGAGAGAGCTCTTGCACATCTTTCATTAGACAAATTAGACTAATTTCTAGGTATCTGATGGTATTTAATTAAGATGCATAGTATTTAAAAAGCTATCTTGTACAAAGCTACCTTATACAAATGATTTTGTACATTGACCTTACCTCTAGTAACACCACAAAAGACACTAATTAGAAAATCTAAAAGGATCTGCAAAAAAACTTTCTAAGTGGGAAATCACAGTGAATTAGTTTTATTTCTCCAATCAATTTCTATACTGTTGTGTGGTTGGTTTTTTTTTTGGGGGGGGGGGGGCTTGCATTTAAGGCTATAGATTTCTCTATAAGCAGTGCTTGACCTGTACCCATGAATTTTAATGTTAAATTTTTGTAACAAAAAACCCTGCAAACTTGAAGAACCTTGAAAGGGACATTGCAGGGTATAGAATCAAGTGATGAGCATAACATTAAAAAAGTGAATAGAGGGATCCCTGGGTGGTGCAGCGGTTTAGCGCCTGCCTTTGGCCCAGGGCACGATCCTGAAGATCCAGGATCGAATCCCACATCGGGCTCCCGGCGCATGGAGCCTGCTTCTCCCTCTGCCTGTGTCTCTGCCTCTCTCTCTCTCTCTCTCACTGTGTGCCTAAAAAAAAAAAAAAAAAAAAAAAAGTGAATAGAGGGGTTGGAAGGTAAAGAAGTCCCTTGGAAACAAAAGCAAAGAGATGTTAGAGAAAATAAGAGAAATTCCAGAAAGAGGACAGAAAATGAGGAAGGGAGAAAACTATGAAAGAAGCAAAACACTACAGGACTTGAACTTTCCAGAATGAAAGGACAGGAGTAATTAACAAAAATGGATTGGAGGGGGGGTGGGGTGGGGGGGCAGAGAAGAAAATCTTATCACCAGGAAAATCAGGATTTTCTTTTGATTTCTGGAGTTTTCTAAAATTTTCAATCAATAGTACTTGTTTAATGGATTGCAAATTGAAACATTTCTCATCTTTAATTCTAAAGTGAGGCAAATTCTGAGGGAAAACTTTTCAACCTAACATTCTAGAACTAGCCAAACTATCAATGAAGGACTCAACATTTTCTTGTGAGATTTCGAAATTATACATTAAGCACCTTTTCACACAAAGCACCTGGAAGATGGGCTAACCAAAATGAGGGAATGAGCCAGAAAATATCAAGGACACAGATGACAGGACATAAGAGAAGCAAAGGGAAGCCTCAGGAGGACTGCTATGCAGCACACTTAGCCAGTACCAAGTCACACTGGAAGAAAAGGAGGAGGGACCTCCCAAAAATGTATGTATAGAGGGAAAAGAAAACAGTGCTAAGGGAACAGAATACCCTTATGGAACAGTGCTAAGGGAACAGAATACCCTTGATTATGGTCAGACAAGTAAATAATAGGTTTTGCAATCCTGAGGAAAATGTATTAATTTCAGGAAGAATATAAGTTGCACAGGAAAGAAAAATATAATCCTCACACACTACTAGTTAGGACTTTACCTTAGCTAACCAGTGAATATAAACTTAACAATAACAAAAAAAGATTACTATACTAGAAGGATGAAAAGGAAGAGGTAAAAGTAACTCATGGGTGAGTTAAAAGTACAAAATCCTCCTCTTCTATAACAGCAAGTTAACAGATAAATAAAGCCAATAAATATGTAACAGTACATCCATCTTTAAAAAGATGGAGGTAAATACTAGAAGAAACTGCTGAAAGAGCTGAAGAGAGAAGACTCCTAATTACTCAAAAAATTTTCAAACTATTTTCGGATAACTCACTTGGTCAATCTTTTTTCAGTGTCCAAAGAAATTCAGCCTCAGATTATTATCTAATTGCATTTAGAATAAAAGTCTTTTAGAAGAGTTGGGGAAACTGTAGGCAAAAAACCAAGAACATATAATCACAACTGCAAAGGTCAAATATTTACAACACAAAACCCCTAAAAGTAGTTTAAACTATAAGCTTTAACAACATTCAATCATACTTTATAATTTTATTTTTGAGTCTCAATTAAAATACATTTAATTGAAAAATTAACCGTAGAATATAGTACAAGATATTTTTATTGAACATGATCAACAGTACAAATACAGTAATTATACTCAAATCTAAGTACCACATTTTAAAATATATTAGATGTGCACAACAATAAAATTACCTACTTTACAGATGTACTTTTCATTTTATCAAATACAAGACTCACATGAGACCATAACAAAACCTAATACTCTGTTCAAGTACCCAGGGACAAGGCTAAGCAGTCAATTAACCTTTTAAAAAACTATGAACCAGAACAATTTTTAGTTTCATAAGCCAAAGACTATTAAGGAATATTTTAAGACTGAATAGAATCCAGTGGCAAAGAAATTAAATAAGTTTTTGGGGAAAAACATAGCTTAAAATTAACAATACAGTGTATCTACCAGTTCTAGGTTTTCTGTGCACATTCAGGTCAATATGAACGTCTTCAAAACATGAATATTGAGTTTAGTACAATTTTATAGTGTCTCTAACTACAGAATAAAAAAAAAAATAGACCCCTGATGAGAATGATTTTCTGAAACAGCTTGTTTTACATAGGAACTTTAAAAGAATCCAAATAAATACTGTAATACAGTGTCTTAGAAAATACATTAAGTGCAGAATGTCCACAATTAGAAATGATAGCTAGCAGTAAGATAATTGAAATAGTATGGCAATGTGAAATGCTATAAGGAATGATAATGTAAGATATGAAAATGATATTTTTTTTACCTCAAAACCTAAAATAAAAATAAAGAGTGGTGAGCTCATTTCTTTTATGTTATGGAATTGCTACCTCCAAAATACTATTTCAATGCTTATTTTTGAATTGTCCATATTTGGTACTCTGCTAGGTGCTATGTGTACACAGATGAATAAAACAAGGTTCTCTGCAAAGAAAAAAAACTTGGTCTAGGAAGTAGCCATTATATTCTTACAAATTTAATTAAATATACCTTTGGGAACTAAAGAGATTTTTTCCAAAAAGTTACCTATCTAATTAAGAATGCTTATGTACATAGTCAAACTTTCAGAGACTCATATATATTTAGAAACTCTAAACTGCTATTTCAGTTGATGTGATCGATACCTTGTCTCAACCACCTGTGTATTTTTCCCCAACATACACCCAAAATTTTTTTAAAACAATGAAATATTTCATCACCTATTCTTTCATACCTAGTCTTAGTAAAAGATACAACAAACTGCATTTTAAATATGAATATCAAAGACCATTTTAACCAGTCATATTTTACATCTGAAATGTCCTAAATTTTATAACACCATCAGTGTGTCAGCAATTATGGGAAGATACAGCTGTGACTGAACATGTGGGGCTGTTGCAATCACTCTTCATCATCTCTTTGAAGTGGTATCACCTGAATTTCTTTGGCTATCCTTTCTGCTAATGTTTTGCTATTTGCAGCAATTATTCTTCGTGACATCAAGTCAAATGGCCCACCTAAAATCAAACCAAAAATAATTCCTGTAATATTAGTATAGCAATATATATGTACTATGGTCAGTCATAACATTTTAATACTTTCAGTTTTCTTAAAAAAAAAAAAAAAAAAAAAAAGTAGTCACATAACCATAATGTTTAAGCTTTGGCAAGACATAAATGAGTTTTAAAAAATCTTTTAGTAAATACCAGGGTTTTTTGAGGGGCCAGGGTATGCCTCAATCATACCAGTCTAAAAAATATCCTCTAGTTTAAGGTTTTATTTAATATTATACTGTATGTTAACTAATGAATTTAGTTTCATCTTCTTTCTTATGTTCTTTTTCTATTCTTTTTGTTACTCTTATTTACCTCTTTCATGTTTGGGAATCTAATGGACAGGAAATCTGATTCCATGGCATTTTCATACCATTCTCCTTCTCATTTCCTTATTTCTTTGTTGCCTTTCTCCAAAATCACTGGTTAATACTTTTGGCCCAGGTTCACTCCTTCACTTTATAGAATTTCACCATCAGTTCAAAGCAAGAAGTTAACCTCTCTAGGCCCAAAGCAGAAAGTAATGGTGGGGGAAGATCACTGTCAAATACCACCATAGTCACCAAAGAGTTCTTGGTACAAACTTCAGATTTAGTGACCTTCTATAATTTTCTGATAGCTTCTCAAAAGTTCCCAATACTCATGTTTGAAGAGGCTTAGTCATAGTTCATTAATCCCACATTACAATTAGCATCTTGCCTCTATCTCTCAAAATGTTATTCTGATTTTGCAGAAAATCACATGGCTTGTTTTTGTTTTGCCTTTAATATATATTACACTTAAATTCTTAAACATTAAAAAAAAAAAAAGCCACATGTAAAGGAAAATCCAACAGAAAGAAAAATGCTTTCCTGTCCCATAATTTTACCTGTCACATCCATTAGTACTCCACCAGCTTCAGTAACAATAATGCCAGCTCCTGCCATATCCCAACAGTGAATTCCCATTTCATAATATGCATCTGCAACTCCAGCTGCCACAAGGCACATATTAACAGCTGCAGTTCCAACACCTCGGATCCTAACAAATAACATTTAAAAATAAGATTAAAAAAATTTTCAAAAGGGCTCCTCCTTTACGTGTTGAACTGACAAGTTAAAAAAGACCTAATTATAAAATAAAAATACATAAAATCTAATTATAGGGTACACTATACAGATGACAAAATTAATCCTCACAGAGTAATCATTTAGTAAGATAAACACTAAAATTTTCAGAAAAACAGAAGAAAATGCCTTCATTCTTTTATAATGGCAGGCATGTATATTCATTTTTGTCTCAACTCAGGGACTACAGACCCCATAATACAAGCAGTCTCTAAAAGGAGTAAAATATGTTATTATTGATCATTGCCATATATGTACACATCAGTATGTGTGATTAGAGGGATAACAGCACACCTGGGTTCTGGTGTGATGGAGGCCTGCCTGCCTGAATAGAGTATTTCAGGTTTGTACCTCTTCCCTGGAAATAAATTAAGGTAACTATGGACACTACTTGATAGCCATTACAGTAATAACTGATTTATTTATATAATGTCAAATTATCTCCCCCTAAGATACATATTACACGCATAGGTCATTTTATTGTGCTTTGTTTTATCACAAATCACAGATAATTGCATTTTTTACAAACTGAAGGTTTGTGGCAATCCTGCATCAGGCAAATCTATTAGTACTTTGTGTCTTGGTCACATTTTGGTAATTCTCATAATACTTCCAATTTTTTCATTATTTGTTATGATGGGTGATCAATGATCATGACATACCGAGAGCTCAGATGATTAGCATTTTTTAGTAATAAAATGTTGGTTTTTATTACTAAAAATTTTTAGACATAATCCTATTCTATACTTCATATACCATGGTATAATATAAACACAACTTAAATGCACTGGAAAACCAAAAAAATTCATTTGATTTGCCTTGAGATAGTTGCTTTATTGCTGTAGTCTAGAACCAAACCTGCAGTATCTCTGAGGTATGCCTATATGTATAATGGAAAAGCATCTTTATAATAGTCTACCACTATCAAGTGATCTAACTTATTATTACCAATAATGGGACAAGGTATCAAGTACCTCCTCTTGCTTCTCTGGTATTCTGACAAAAATGTATAACTCTAATCTTGAGGAAACCAGAGAAATCCAAATCAAGACACATACTACAAAATAATTGGCCTACATTTCTCAAAAACAGCAAGATCATAAAAAAAGACTAAGCAACTGTTCCAGATTAAAGAAAAAGAAAATTGATGAGAAATGACAAATGCAATGTTTGATCCTGGATTGAATCTGAGATTTTTTTTTTTTAAATCTGAATAAAGTTTCTATATTAAGTAATATATTAGTGTTAATTTCCTGATTTTTTTTTTTTTTTTTTACAATTGTATTCTGGTTATGTTAGGGAGTATCCCCTTTATTAAAGGAACAAACAAATATTTAAGAAAAAGCATTCATCATATCTGCAGTAATTTTCAACTGATTTTTACTCAAACTCCTTTTGTAATTCTTTAAACCTCTGAATATAAAGCAATGAGATCTGTTCACTGAAAAGGAAATAATAGGAGCTGGGGAGAGCAGGAAGAGGGAGTGGGTAGGAGACTCCTAACCTCAACTCCTTCTACAGACACACCAAGATAACAGCTACATCTGTGCAAATTGCTCTGAAAAATGACCCAAAGTTTGGCAAAACAGACCTTCCAAAGTTAACTGTGAAAAGACCACATCAAAAAGGGTAGAAGGGGACAGAGATACAGCTGGGAACCAAATCCTCCAGTGAGACTAACCACAAATGAGAAGAACATTACAAGTGTGGAGAAGTGAGATGATCAGACTCCATGCCAGGTACTCCAGGTACCAGAGAACCACACTGGGAAGATGAGTTCCCATAACACTTGGCTCTGATAACCACTGCAGCTTAACTTTGATAGCTGTTAAAATCAGCAGGGTTTAACTCCAGGTACTTTAAAAATCAGCAGGCTTAGCTCTGGAAGTGCTGGAGGGCAATGGAAAACCATCCCTGCCCTAAAGTAATCTAAAATAAATAACCTATAATAAATACTCCAGTTTAGACACAGCATAGAAGCAGCAATTTGAAAAGTACCTGTGGTATACATGGAAAGAAACTGATTTACTAATCACAGAACACGTGCTGGAGGGGCAGGAATCTTCAGTAAACACCAAGAACAAAAGTATGGGCAGGCACCACTTCACTTCATCTCCCCAGCCTGAAGAGCCTGACATGTATGGAAACCTGTGCAAACCTTCTCCACCTATTTTGCTAGCACTGCATACCCTCATGCTTACATTCAGCTGCAGACCCATAGAGTTGCCACCCCCCAACTTGTAGGTGTCCCTCAAAAGCGGCTCCAGCCCAGCACATGCTACAAGCAGCCCCAAAGTGACAACTCCTTGGGTGGAAGGGAAGATAACCTCACACACCAGCACACCGAGTTCCAGCAGCCAAATCTTTTAGCTGGCCACCAAGGGAGAGTGCCCTGCAGATGGTATGCCTGTTACTAAAGCAGACAGACTGGGTACAGACATGTAGTCTGACTGTCCACCTCACCCACCAATAAAAGCCTCTCAGGAAGCCGTGCAAGGGAGAGTGCCCTGCCCTCTGGTGTACCCATTGCTGGAGCAAACTGGATGTCAACACCTCCCACATACAAGCATGCAGTGGCCTCAGGCCCCTTAATAGTGCAGGACCAAACCTGGCATGATGTGCCCACAGCAGGCAAAATAAAATAGGTCACTGTAGACTACTGGGCTGAAGGCACACGTGACTCAGCCACAACAGTAAGGTGCACACAGCCCACAGATGAGACACCCCTGGATGCCTGGTTCTGATGACCAGGGGGTATTGGGCAGGGCACTACAGAACCTTTTCTCCACAAAGCCACTATTTTCAAGACAGAGTTGACTTTCCTAATACACAGAAACAGAGTCAGATAAAATGAGGGGACAGAGGAATATGTCCCAAACGAAAGAACAAGAAAAAAATCGCAGCAAAAAAGTTAAATGATATGGGGATAAGCACTATGCCTGCTGAAGAATTAAAAGTAATGGTCATAAAGATACTCACTGGACTTGGGGCGGGGGGGGGAGTAGATCTCAGATCTTCAACAAAGAGATAGAAAATATAAAAAAGAACCAATCACATAAAGAACTCAAAAATGGAAAAAACAAAAACAACACACCATAGTGAATCAACAATAGAACAGAGGATGAACAAGAACAGAAGACTGGGTAATGGAAAGCAAACAAGCTGGACAGGGAAAAAAAAAAAAAAAAAGATAAGGAAATTCAGTGATACCATCAAGCATAATAACATTAGTGTTATAAGGATCTCAGTAAGAGAAGAGAAGAGAGTAAGAAGTAGCAGAAAACTCGGGGAAAGAAACACATCCATATCCAGGAGGCAGAGACCCTCCAACAAGATGAATCCATGGAGGTCTATACTCCCTACATTATTGTTACTTTTTGCCAAATTATTTATTAAGAGAATTTTAAAAGCAGCAAGAGAAAAACAGTTACATACAAGGGAAACCTCATAAGGCTGTCACCCGATCTCACGAGAAACTGTGACTATATCATGACACCATCTTCTGGCCTGCAAAGTGCTTAAAGGAAAAAACTTGCAACCAGAATACTCTATCCAGCAAGATAATCATTCAGAATAGGAGAGATAAAGAGTTTCCCAGACAAACAAAAGTTAAAGGAGTTCATTACCACTAACCCAGCCTTACACAAAATGTTGAAGGCAATTCTCTGAGTGGAAAATAAAAGGCCCTAACATTAAGACAATTATGAAAGGAAGAAATTTCACAAATGCAAAAATATAATAAAGGTAGGTAAATCTCTTATAATACCAGCATGTAGGTAAAAACACAAAAGCAGTAAAATGAATTACATGTACAAAAATGAGTCAAGTATACACAAAATAAAATTATCTAAAATGTGACATTCATAAAATACGGGTAGGGGAGTAACTAGTGTTTTTAGAATCTGAACTTAAGTGACCATCAACTTCATATAGACTGCTATACCTACAAGATGTTATATATGAACCTAATGGTAACTGCAAATAAAAAACCTACAATAGATAAACACAAAAAAAGAGAAAGAAATCAAAGCATAACACTAAAAAGCCATCAAACCACAAGAGAAGACAGCAAGAGAAGGAACAGAGAAAAATAACCAGAAAGTAAGTCACAAAATGACAGTAAGTACTTACTTTATAAATAAAGGTAAAAAACCAGAATGCTACAATCAAAAGATACAGGGTGACTAAACACATTAAAAAACAAGACCTATCCATGTGCTGCCTGTAAGAGGCTCATGGATAGACCTAAAGACATATACATACTTAATGGATGAAAAAAGATTCCATGCAAACAGAAGTGAAACAAAAAGCCACAGTATCAATATTCAGATCACACGAAATTGTCTTTTGTTAGTCTTTATTTTAAAGTCTAAGAAGGGCATTATATAATGATAAAGGAACAATCTAAAAAGAGGCTATAACAATTATAAATATCTATGCACCTAACACTGGAGCATCCAAATACTTAAAGCAACTACTAATAGACATAAAGGGAGAAATTGACAATAATACAATAATGGTAGGGGACTTTAACACAGTACTTACATCAACATATAGACCATCCAGACAGAAAATTAACAGGGAACAGTATCTTTGAACACCACATTAGGCCAAAGGACAAAAAACATATAAATATATACAAAAAATATACACAAAGGACATAAAAAGATCTACACAAAACATTCCATCTAAAAACAGCAGAATATATGTTCTTTTAAGTGCACATAGAACATTCTCCAGAACAGATCACATGTTAGGCCACAAAACAGATCTCAATAAAATCAAGAAGACTGAAATCCTATCAAGCATCTTTTCTGACCAAAATGGTATAACACTAGAAATCAATTACAAGAAGCAATCTGGAAAGAACACAAATTCACAGAGGCTAAACAACATGCCACTAAACAAGCAATGGGTCAACCAAGAAAGTAAACAGAATAAAATCTATGAAGATAATAAAATCTGTCCAAACTCTTGGAGATGCAGCAAAAAGCAGTTCTAAGACAGAAGTTTATATCAATACAGGCCTAACTCGAGAAACAAGAAAAATCTAACACCTAACCTTACATCTAAGAGATCTTTTAAAAGAACAGAGCCCAAAGCTAGTATAAGGAAATATTAAAACTAGAGCAGAAATAATGGAAACAAACAAACAAAAAAGGTCAATGAAACTAGGTTCTCTGAAAAGACAAAGGTGATAAACCTTTAGCCAGATTCATCAACAAAAACAGAAAAGACTCAATCAGAAATGAAGGAGAAGAAATAACTGATAGCACAGAAATACAAAGGATTATAGGAGAATATTATAAAGATTATATTGGGCAGCCTACAAGACATGAATAAATTCCTAGAAACATATGAACATCCACACCTGAATCAGGAAGAAATAGGAAATCTGAGGAGACTAATAAGCTAGCAATGAAACTGAATCAGTAATCAAACCCCCAACAAACCAAAACCTAGGATGAGATGGATTCACAGGTGAATTGAAACATTTAAGAGTCACTAAAATAAATTTTTAAAAATAAGGAATATATATTCTTCTCAAGCTATTAAAAAAAAAAAAAAAAAAAAAGCTCCCAAATTCATTCTGAGGCCAGCATTACTCGATTACTCGGACACCAAAATCAGACAAAAACACTACAGGTTAATATCACTGATGAACAGAGATATAAAACTCCTCAAAATATTAGCAAACTGCATTAATAATACATCAAAATGATCATTCACCATGACCAAGTGGGATTTATTCTGTGGATGCAAAGATGGTTCAATATTGTCGAATCAATCAATGTTATATGCCACATCAGTAAAACAAAAGATAAAAAAATCACTTGATCATCCCAACAGAAGCAGAAAAAATATGTGATAAACTTCAACACCAGGTCATGTTAAAAACCCAAAGCAAGGCTGGTTTGTAGGGAATATATCTCAATATAATAAAGGTCATATATGAAAAACCCACAGATAACATTATCTGCAATGATGAAATACTAAGAACTTTTCCTTGAAGAGCAGGAATAAGATAAGAATGTCCACTCCCACCCCTTGAATGTTCTACTGGGAGTCCTAGATGCAACACTCACACAAGATGATGGAATAAAAGGCATCCAAATTGGTAAGGAAGAAGTAAAACTGTCACTACCTCCAGATGCCATGATATTATACTGAGAACATCCTAAAGACTGCATCAAAACAACTATTAGAACTGATAATTGCATCCAGTAAACTCACGGGACACAAAATTCATATGTAGAAATGTTTCATCTTGATACACTTATAATGAACTAGCAGAAAGAGAAATTAAAACAATTCCACTACCATTTGCATCAAAAAGAATACCCAGGAATAAACTTAACCAAGGAAGTAAATGATCTCTGAAAACTATAAAACACTGATTAAAGAAATTCATAACAACAAAAACAAAAAGAGATTCCATGCTCATGGATTGGAAGGATTAATATTAAAATGTCCACACTACCCAAAGTAATCTACAGATTCAATGCAATCCCTGCCAAAATATCAACAGCACTTTCCACAGAACTAGAACAAAAAATTGTAAAATTTGTATGGAACCACAAAAGAGCCCACATAGCCAAAGCACTCAAGAATACCCAAGCCGAGGGATCCCTGGGTGGCGCAGCGGTTTGGCGCCTGCCTTTGGCCCAGGGCGCGATCCTGGAGACCCGGGATCGAATCCCACATCGGGCTCCCGGTGCATGGAGCCTGCTTCTCCCTCTGCCTGTGTCGCTGCCTCTCTCTCTCTCTCTCTGTGACTATCATGAATAAATAAATAAAAAAATCTTTAAAAAAAAAAAAAAAAAAAAGAATACCCAAGCTGGAGTATCACAATCCCAAATTTCACCATATACGACAAAGATGTAATCAAAACAGTATGGTGGGCAGCCCGGGTGGCTCGGCAGTTTAGCGCCGCCTTCAGACCAGGGCCTGATCCTGGAGACCCGGGATGGAGTCCCACGTCGGGCTCCTTGCATGGAGCCTGCTTCTCCCTCTGCCTGTGTCTCTGCCTCTCTGTCTCTCATGAATAAATAAATCTTTTTAAAAAATGATTAAAATTATATGATACCTTAGATTTTGAATGTGTTTTACTATTTCTTACTGTATATCAAATTTAAGAACTAGTAACAAATGCTAAACAGTTGTTTGACTGCTTTCCAAACACATAAAACCAAATTAACTTTAGTGACTCTTATTAGTTTAAATAAAGAATGGCATATTTTTCCCTTTTTCTCATGGGATATATGATAGTTCATAGCTCATTTCATAGAAAGTAGATACCAAGATCTTTCATAAATAACTCCTTAGTATTGTCTTCAGAGACAGAATCATAGGATGGAAGAACAATAGTGATACCTATTGGTAATGCTTCAGTCCATTTCTAATAAAGATCATGAGTTCTCAGGGAAGGAGGCTTATAGTCAAAGAAGAACAAAAAGAACATATTCTTTTAAGGACAAATATTTCCAGAGAGAATACTTAATTACTGAATAACCAAGGCTGTGGTCTAGATTTTACAAACGTGTTCTGAATTCTTAGTCTGATCCTTCTATAGAATTAATATGGTACAAAATAAAAAGGACTATCTATCTTTGGTATCACAGAGATTTGAGTGTGCATACCTAGTTAGCTGCTTAAAACTGTAATCTGAAAGTTTCCTCTTAAAGTTTTACTTTTCTTGTCATATAAATGGGAAAACCAACCTATTTTGGACCACTGTTGTAATAGTTAACAATAAATATACACAAAGCACCTATGAGAGTGCCTAACATATAAAAGGGCCTCAAACTCCATGTTTAAGATGAAATTATTCCCAAACCATGATGCCAGAAAATATTATAGATGTAAATGGACATGACATGTATTTTACCTAAATAAGTCCCTAGGGATGCCTGGGTGGCTCAGTGGTTGAGCGTCTGCCTTTGACTCAAGGAGTGATCCCGGAATCCCAGAAATGAGTCTCACATTGGGCTTCCTGCATGGAGCCTGCTTCTCCCTCTACCTGTGTCTCTACCTTTCTCTCTCTCTGTGTATCTCTCATGAATAAATAAAATCTTTAAAAAAAAAAGTCATTTCCTAATTAGGAACCTATTAGGCTGTTTCTATTGTTTAAGGCATTCATTCAAATTATGACTCTTTAGTTTCATGTACATGTTTGCGTGTGTGTAAGTAACCCTTCCGAATTCAGATTGCAAAACTCAAAACTGGGCAGCCCCAGTGGCGCAGCGGTTTAGCGCCACCTGCAGCCCAGGGCGTGATCCTGGAGACCCAGGATCAAGTCCCATATCAGGCTCCCTGCATGGAGCCTGCTTCTCCCTCTGCCTGTGTTTCTGCCTCTCTCTCTTTCTCTGTCTCTCTCATGAATAAATAAAATCTTAAAAAAAAAAAAGGAAGAAAAACTCAAAACTCAGAAGAACACAAAAGAAATCAGTACATCAGGACTTCTACTTGGTAATATTTTCCTGGTTATACTTTTAAGAAAATCTAAAAATAAAAGGTCACTTTACTTTTTCTTCAGACAATGGAAAAATACAAGGTTAAAGTTATAAAGCACTTACAGCTCTATTATGACTAACATAAACATTTTATTGCCCACAGTTAAAGCCCTTGCTTCAAAATAGCACACTATAGCTGTAGGCTTTTAAAATCATATTGCTCTTCCCTCAAGGACATCGGTCTGGGAGGTTCTATACCTTCTCTATCCCCCTCTCTATTTATTAAGTAGGCTCCATGCCCAACGTAGGGCTTGAACTCACAAACCCCAAGATCAAGAGTTGCATGCTCTAGACTGAGCCATCTGAGTGCTTGTAGGTACGTACCATACCTTCTTGACAGGAACTCTTCTCTTTTTACTTATTACTAAATAGATCACAGATTTACAGCCTACAAATGCAGTTTGTACCATGGCCAAACTATACATGGAATGTCCTGATTCCTAAAAGAAAATTCTAATGTTGGAGAAAGAGAATTGGTCTGGAAGCCAGGGGTCTAGTCACATCTCCATTTACCTGTGTGATCTTAGGCAGTCACTTTACCTTTCTGAGCCTCAGTCAACTCACCTACAAATAAGTCTGAATTATCAGATGTTTTAAGTCAGTTCTAAGAGTGTTAAAGTCAGTGATTATTTTCAGAAGGAAAAAGATAAGCACAGCTGGTAGTGAAATAAAATCACAAAAATCTGTAATTATTTTTCTTTTTTCATGAAAACAATTACAATAAAAGAGAAATGCTATTTAATTATATTAAATTTAAGAACCTCAAAACTCTAGCTTCTCTTAAGGACAAATGTATGTATTTATTAATATTTGCTTTTAATTTTGTCACTTATAAAACTCCAATTATAGAAGGACTCTGAGGTTTGGAGAATAGTGGCATTCTGATTTAAAATGCACCATTACCTTTTCCCCAAAATAAAAATAAATCAACAAGGACAAGTAAAACCCATAGGACCCATTCCTTCAGCAGTTCTAGGAACCAGAAAACACAAATTCTATACCTGTAAGTATAAGGAAAAACAAAAGAATCCTAATAGAGCATTGCAAGCTCGTGGATGCAGAGTTGGGGAGAGGAGGCAGAAAAGACTCTGTCACAAGGAGGAGAAGGAAGCAGAGGACCCAGAGGGCATACAGACAAAGCTATCTTAAGAAAGAGAAAGTGAGACAACAAATACAAAAGTGCTGAACATGTATAAGGATTGGTAATTCATAGTCCTGCTACAGGGAAGGGGCTGGAAAAAAGTAGAACCTAAACTCACAGCTGCAAAGAAGCTGTACTTGGGAAGAGTCAGATAAGATCGCCCATATATGTAGAATAACCAATTAAAAAGAAAACAAAATAATAAAGCAATCAAGCTCTCAGACATGGAGAACAGACTGGTGGGTGCCAGAGGGAAGGAATTGAGGGGACTGGCAAAATAGTTAAAGGAGGTCCCAAAGGTACAAATTTCCAGTTATAAAGTAAGTCATAGGGACATAATATATTGCATGGTGACTACTGTTTTTAATTCTGTATTGTGAGGCACCTGGGTGGCTCAACTGGTTAAGTGTCTGCCTTCGGCTCAGGTCATAATCCCAGGGCTCTGCATTGGGCTCCCTGCTAGGTCAGAGCCGGCTTCCCCTTCACCCTCTGGCACTCTCCTTGCTTGTGCTTGTTCTTTCTCTGTCAAATAAATAAAATCTTTAATAATAATAATAATAATAATAATAGTCTGTATTGTATATTTGAAAGCTGCTAAGAAAGTAGATCTTAAAAGTTCTCACCACAAGAAAAAAAATCTTAACTATATGTGGTGATGGATATCAATTAGACTTCCTGTGGTGATCATTTCACAATATATACAAATACAAAATCATTATGTTGTATACCATGTTATCTCAATTATATCTCAATGTTAGATGTCAATTAATGTTAGAGGTCAATTATATCTCAAAATATATGTCCATCATATCTAAAAAAAAAAAAAGAGGTGGCATCTCTTTTAGATAAAGAAGGAAAAGAGAAGTGAAAAAGTATGGATCCTGCAGAAATGAAAGAAACAAGACCGGCCAACCCTCGCCACCCCCCCAATTAAATAGATTATCATGGAAGACACTACACAAAAGGGCAGAACTGACAGCATAAGGAGCTCTGAAACCAGGAACCCTGATCACACAATGAATAGAAATAGAAAAAAGGAGACCACATCCATACAAAACTACTGTAATACATCAGACAATTGCTAATGAAAGTGTTTGCTATTTTTGCCTGATAAAGTCTCCCACAAAAAGTCAACAATGAAGCTGTAAAAAACTGAAAATCAATCCAATCTGGATTAAATATCCTCAAATATTTGTAAATATGGGGGCGGAGGAGGGAGTTAAATGAAAAATACAAAAACTACTGCAGAAATTGGGAGGCAGGGTTGGAGGAAGAAACAAAAAAGGGAGTTAACTCAGAAAAGAAGGTGCAGGAGAGGAGAGGACAAGATTCTATCAGGAATGAAAACTCAATCACAAGGTACCTCAAGAATAACAGATGCCAATAAAAATATAATCAAGGGCAATGAGGAAAAGCAAGACAGGAAAGTAAAAAGGACCAGAGAGAAAATGGCTGAAAAGAAGACACAAAGGTAGCTGAACATTCCTAAGAGTGTCCTGAAGAAAATGAAAACTGAACAGAAAATGAAAACAAAAATAGTATTTAGAACTAGAACTCAAAAAAAAAATAATGTTCCGGAATGAAAAAAAGACCTGAGTATACATATTAAAGGAGAAAACTGACAGAATGAGCAATTCCAAGATATATCCCTTGTAAAACTATTAGCTGTGAAAAATTAAAAGAAAAAAAATTCTCAGTCTCCAAGTAAAACATGAATTTAAAAGCCAAAAACATTGGAATGGCATCAGATTTCTCAAAAGCAACATACTTTGAGAAGTTCATACTTTGGAATGTGCTAGAACTCATGGAATCCCAAGCACATGTGCTCTCAAGGAATTATAGAGGATGAGTTTTATATAAAAGTGACTCATAAAACCTTATAAAATGCTTCCTGTTCTTCCTTGAAGTCAAGCAAAAAAACTAAGACCAAAGGGTAGATTTGAGACTAAACAAAACAATCATATATTAATAAATGAATAGCCCTGTTTTATTAAAAGAATAAGTATTTAAGTCATTTGCATTTTTTTAAAAGATTTTATTTATTTATTCATGAGAGACACACAGAAAGAGGCAGAGGGAGAAGCAGGCTCCATGCAGGGAGCCCAATGTGGGACTAGATCCCGGGTCTCCAGGATCAGGCCCTGGGCTGAAGGTGGCGCTAAACCGCTGAGCCACCAGGATTGCCCTTCATTTGCATTCTTAAGCAGAACTCCACTCCATACTGTAATCAAGACATACACTTTAAAAAGTTATTCAAAAAGGCTAAAAGTAAGAGTGAACCAAGATTTACTAGGCAAATAGCAATAATAAGGAGGTAGAGTTTGCAATTTTGTTTTTTTTGTTTTTTTTTTTTTTTAATTTATGATAGTCACAGAGAGAGAGAGAGAAAGAGAGGCAGAGACATAGGCAGAGGGAGAAGCAGGCTCCATGCACCAGGAGCCTGATGTGGGATTCGATCCCGGGTCTCCAGGATCGCGCCCTGGGCCAAAGGCAGGCGCCAAACCGCTGCGCCACCCAGGGATCCCAGAGTTTGCAATTTTGATGTCAAAATAGACTTTCAGTCTAAAAGCATGAAACAAGACAAAGTATACTATATAAAGTTAAAATTATACAAGGCATAAAAGTTGTATATAGGCATCACATAATGCAGCTTCCATCTTATATAAGATAAAAGCTCTAAAAGTTGCAAGGAGAAATAAAGAGAAACATACCAATTATAGGAGAATTTAACAAATCACTCAGTATCAGGCAGATGAAGTAGACAAAAAAACATAAGGTCAATCTTTAGGTTATATATCAAACATTGTACCCTTATAATGGAGAATATATTTTTTCAGTGCATACAGAACTGTCCCCAAAATTTAATCATATACTAGGCACAAATATTAGTAGGCTCTATGGCAGATTCATTATGATGTAATAAAACTACTTAAATTAAAAATGAAATTTAAAAAAAAATTTCTTTGTAGAAATTTAAGAACTCTTAGTTGAAATGGAAAGTATACATTACAGATTTTGTGAAAAATAATTATAATGAAAATCCTACATATTAGAGCCTATGAGGTACATTTAAAACAGTGGTAAGATAAAAGTTCATAGCCTAAATACTTATAGTAATAAAAAAATAGAATAAAAATAAATTCAAGGCAGAGAGAAGAAAAACTGTAAATCAGATTAATTAATTACAATCTTGGTTCTTTGGAGAAAAAAAGACAAACCACTAAAACTTTAATCAAGATTTACAAAAAGAAGAAAGTAAAAATATAGAAAATAAGAAGTGACAAGGGGAAACTGATACAGAGAAACCAGAAATAAATTAAGAGCCTACTTATATTTTTCAATGCAAATAATTTGAAAACTGAAAGGAGGTGGCTAATCCCTTAGGCTGTGGAAATATTCCAGATTAAAAATGACTAAAAGAGACATGATAAATACATGTAATGTTTGACCTTTGACCTTAGGCTGATTCTTGCAATGGAGAAGAAAATGCTACAGAGGACATTGTTAGGTCAACTGTCAAAATTAAATGTGGATGGTAGATTAGATAAATAGTGAATTTATGAAGTCAACAATTTACTGTGGTCATGGAAGAAAATATCCCTAATTTCAGGAAATAATTTAGGAGTGAAGAGCCATAAAATAAGTAATTCACGCTAAAATAGTTAAGGGTAAAAAATGGTGTTATATGTGCATGCACACGCACACAGAGGGAATGATCAAATGACAAAGCAAAGGGATAAAATGTTAACAGGTGAATCTGGGTAAAGGGTATACTTTTTTTTCCCCTATTTCAGTAAATTTTGTTAAGTTTGAAATCATTCTCAAAAAGCCTTTTGGAATTACAAAATTAGAATTATGGTACTGATCCCAAGCTATTAATTAAAAATTTCATTTCTAAAGGAAAATTCATTCTTGAAAATTTTAAATTTTCTGGAGCTTCAAGAAAGAAATGAAAAAAACTTACCCATGAATAGGAATGCACAAAAGCTTTTCCAGATTAGAAAGAACAATTCTTACAGTCTCTGGTGCTCTGGAAGAGCCAAACTCTGTCACCAAAAGTGATTTGGTAATATCTAAAAGAGAATGTTATATATAATCACTAGAGTTTAATAATAAGAATTCTGATTTTAAAAATATGATGCCTATAATTCAGAATAAAGTAAGATTTTTTTCCCTCATCCTGAATGGTATCAAATTTCTTTCTAAGCCTTAAAGTATTAAAATTCTGATAAATTTATTAACCTCAAGTGACTGGTTTTATAATCATCAAAGAGTCTGCTTTTTAGATCATCCTCTGAAATTGTAGAATATAACCAATTTGCTTGCATGCATGACCCCTTTAGTGAGAAACAAGCAAGTATTATATAAACATTTAAAAAGTAGGATTTAGAAATAATTTATACATTTGACATAAAACAAAAATTAAAATTAAAGTGGTGGCTGGCCTCCATTTACTAACTTAACAGATTACCCCATGCTTTCCATTCTGTCTTTGAAACAACTAAAAAAAAAAAAAAAACCATGACTGGGGCTCACGCCACACTCAATACTCTCCATTAACAGGCTTCCTGGTGTACCCTCCACTTCATCTCCTCCCACCAGGGTACGCTTAGCAGCTTGCTCCGAACATATTTACATCTGCTATTTCTCTAATCATTACATCATCTAATTAAAAACTATAAGAAGCCAAAAAAATTGTAAAAAAGGGAAAGGTTTGGTTTCTACAAAAGCTACTACAGTAGTTCGATTATAAGATGCACGTTTTTTCACATGTTAACATCTTCAAAGTTTAGGATGCAGCTTCCAATCTTTGGGGTCTTAGAGTTCAATAAAAAAGAAAATGAACTAAAAATTTGCTCTCCTATAAAGTGTTTGAGGAGAAAAAATATAAAGGTGTAGAATTATGAATGTAGACTGATTTGCAAGTATTTAAGTTCTTGCTGCACTGAAAAGAATCTGAAAGTACAAACTGCGAAAAATGTTGGACATGGTTTATGGAAAGAAGGTGCCTTGAAACTTCGGTGAGCTGTCACAAAGACAAAACGCAATCATCAAGGTCATTAAAATGTATATACATCATTTTTAATGATTCTCAACATTAACAGACTCCCCCACCCCTCCCAATTTGTGGTCTAACAAGTGGTTCTAGCAGCATCAGATCAGAGGAATTTTGACAAAGAATTTAAGATGTAGCATCTGAAACAATAACCATGAACACCATGGGAGCGGGAAACCATTCTTATTCATCTTTCTATCCCGAGCACTTAGCAAGCCACCAGTCTGAAGTGGTGTTTGCTGGAGTATACCTGCTTTCCTGTCCTCACTACCACATACAAAACTGTGGTGGAAATAAAGAAAAATAAAGGGAAAATACACATAATTTGTGAATCTGTTAACAACTGGGATAAGTCCATCAATTAAGTAAAACAAACAAACAAACAAAAAAAACAGTAAAATACATGTTTATAATATCAACCACATCAAAAATTAGAAGATAAACCTACCTTCTTGTTGTGAAACCTGCAGTTTTTGGCCGTTACAAAAGGCTCCTTTTCCTTTCCTGCCAGTATACATCTTATCCTCAAGGCAACTGTATACAATTCCAAATTCCATCTGCAGAAGGAAAGATGATTCCTTTACCAAACCGGAGTATGTTTTATCATTAAATCAACGTTTTTAAGGCAGTAACAAAAAACCTGGTATACGGAAAATGTTTTCAAATGACTACTATGGGATACTTAAAAAATGCTAGTTTCCAGCTTAAACAGAGAAAGATTGTTACTGGAATCCTGGACTCTTGTCCCATCCATTTCTCAACTTAGGAGCACCCACTTTGGTCTCTAACCTTCCTGCCTCAGATAGACAAATATTTCCTATTTTCTAAGGTGAATACTTCCTTCTGTATTGTGATTACTACCCTCTCAGGCTTCTCTGAAAATCTCCAATCAGCTGATAATCTTCTCTCAGATTTCCATTCTGGTACGTTCACACCAAATTTCTACTGCCCTTACAAAATTTCCAAGATGTTATCTTCTTTTCCCTTCACTGCCAAAGGGTACTCTGTACTTGGCCTCTCCTATTCTCCTCTTACAGTTTGGCTTCTGCCCTGATCACACACACTTCTGAAACTTCCTTGAAAGAGAATACCCATGAACTCCTCCCAAATGCCCACTCGGAAAATTGGAAATTGCTGACCATCATCAACTCTTCTTCATTACTTAATCCAGCACCCCCATGTTTCTGGCAGTACCCTTAGTCCTACACCTCACTAATCTATCTTCGTGTCACTTTTCTTTTTTAAGGGCCTCGTTCTCTGTCCAATCCTTAAATGTTGCGTAGGTCAGGATTCGTTCACTCTTTCACTCTTTTCATTTCCATCTTGGAGGTCTATATTCTTATAGGGTTTGGTCTTTGCAGTCCATACATTCAACTACCACCTTTAACTGTGGTCTATACCACCTATAACCCCCTTATCACATGGAAAAACCTATGCTTCCGCTAGCCTTCCAGGAACCTCAACCAAAGAGGTCAAAAATAATTTACCACCTCATCATACCTCATTCCTTCCCCATGTGTCTGTCTTCTTCAAATTTTATCTTGAAAGCACTTCTTGATTTTGGCATTTCCTTGGCCACCCTCACTGCCCCGTCTTAGTTGAGAATCACCTGCCATGCCCCTCTGGTAGGACTCTACAATGCTAGAATTATCTGTCACTCTGTTCTTGAAAAACTGCTACAGATTTTCTACTACCTAAAAACAAAATATAAATATGCTGGCAGAGACAGGCCACAGTGCCTCACAATAAAACCACAACTATTTCACTTCATCAATTCTGCTCCTGCCACTTTCAGGGTTTCGATCACAATGAACATCTCGCTCCCCACAAACATCATGCTCTACTCCAAGTTGTTCTTTCTCATTAAAATGCTTTCCTCCTTTTCTTCTTTACCTGGAAAACTCCTACGTTTCTAAAACCCAACTCACATAATCAAATTCTAAGACCACTTCTGTTATGAAGATTTCCCCAAACCACTTTTGGCAGAATTGGATACATCTTCATGTTCTCATGGCATTTTTTTCATAGTTCCACTACATATTTATCTGTTCGCACACCTAACTTTTGCATGAGCTGTGAGTTAGTTCAGTGGCAGGGACAGCACATTGCCCAGGGCTAATTTTATGCTAAAGGTTCCTTTAGCTTCTTTCAGATGTTCTTACTAATTAACACACCCCGTGCCTAAGATGTGTTTTTATTTTCACAGATTTAAGTCTCTTGAATTCAGGTATGTAAGATGTTAGCAAACATCATTCATCGTTTGATCAAATAGCCAAACAGCAAGGAAATGCAATAGCTACAGATTGTATTCTGCTGGGTTTTAGATATAGCAAGCTTTTGGGTTCCCGAACATACTCGCCATTTCCCAACCATGCTCTGGCCCCTACCACTTTCTGGTCTTTCTAAGTCTCCTTTCACTGACACCTACTAAGTCATTACCCGCTCAAATCCTACCTTTCCATTAAGCATTATAGATCACCCATCAACTCCTATTACATCTGACTCTATCACATACATAATGGTGATTAAATACGGAGTTGCATTTCAGTTACTTGCATGTATTTTTCCTTTTAATTCTTGCTTCTCATAAAACATTGAATTTTCTTTCCTGGAAAAGGTATCATGCCAATTTTAATAGTTCTGCAGCTTACTTTGAAATAATGCGGCTATATAAATTGAATATAGAGACAAATCTAAATTTATTACAGACACACATTTACTCTTTCTCAGAAAATGAGAGCAAGGCATTTTACCATAAATTTAAACAGCATACCTTTTTATTTACCGTAAAGCCAATGGAAACAGCTACAAAAGGAAATCTTAAAAAAAAAAAAAAAAAACCACACAAATTTACCAAGATAAAAAAATTATTTTCAATAAACACATTTTTTCATAATGTAAATGACTATATAATTTTTTCATATAAATAGTCTCACCCCTCCTCTCCCCGAACAGAGTGTATAGTATGCAGCCCTTTGTGTAAATAATGGGAAATATAGGGAGAAGTAGTGGATACACATACATACATACAGGATGTTTCTACAGGCATGAAACATCTCTGAAAGAATTCACAAGAAACTGATAACAGTAGCCACCTTCAGACTGGTCCTGGGTAACTGGGGTCAGAAGTCGGAAGGACACTTTGCACTGCGTGGCATTTTATATCTTTGGAAAGTTGAATGCCATGAATATATTAATTTATTTTTACTTTTTGAAAATCTATTTTACAAAGTCAAAAAAATTATAATTGTTCATGGTTAAAAAGAAAAGTTTCTTTTCTTGGGTCATTTCTCCCAGAGTCAGGACCTATAAACATAAGTATTAAATTATACAGAACAAATTGTTACTTGCCCTTCATACCAAACTTTCATATCTGAAAAGTACTGTTAGCTACACCTATTGCTATGGCTGTGTGACAGTTTGAACACATAGGTTATAATTTCTGACTCAAGAGTTAAAAATGAAGAAAATATGACAAAACGTGTCAACTACTGAAAATAAAAAATTTAAGAAATACTTAATAGAGTTTTAACCAAAATGGGATCATAGTATACACTCTGTATTAGAATCTTCTCTATAATATACCATGAGCATCCTTCTACATTAACTCTCCATCATAGATTCTAGATCTTGGTTTTACAGACTTTAACAATTCTGTTTTAGTAAAGATAAGTACAGCTACATGGCAACTTCAAATATAACATTTATGTGTAATCCTCCTGAATTAGGCTATCCAGGCTTTCTTTTAGTGCTAATATACTGAGTTACAAACTTACTTTGTGTCAGGCGCTATGCTAAGTTCTCATATAAAAGTACTACTTACTGTATCCCAAGAACAAACATTTCTATGAGGCAGGTACTACTAAGGTGCCCATTTTACACATTGAACAACAACAACTGGGGCTTAGGAAGATTAAATAACTTGCCCAACATCACAAAGCCTATACAAGCATTTGGACTCAAGCTCAAGTCTGTTGATCCTAAAACCCATGCTCTTTTTAATAGTTTTCTCTCTTGGACTGAACCCCCTAGATAGACAACATTCTTTATGACCCCCCCAAAATTGACTCCATTAGTTCCTTAATCTCAAAGCAGCACTGTTGCTTGCTTACATTTTTATATGGCTCTACCAGTGAGAAAAAGAATAGTAAACACCTCAAACCCACGTTCATCATCTCTTCCATATTTGATGAAAATTCTGCATAAATACATTTTGCTCTACAAATGATACAATTCTCTAAAGTGTCTATCTAGGTCCATTCAGTTTGTATATAAACAGCAATTATAATATTAACATTTTAAAAACCTACCTATGTACAAAATTAGTTGTTCCATCAATAGGGTCAATGATCCATGTAGGGCTGTCAGTTAAGATGCTTTTCTCCCCAGCTGCCACAGATTCTTCACCAATGAAGCTAAAAGCAAGAATGACAAATTCCAAATCTTCATACTGCTTTCAACAGTGTTCAAACCTTAACATTTCCTTAGATTCAGTCTACAATATAATACATAAGTCCATACACTTTTCTATTGTTGTTCCTTCTTTCAGACTGATAAAGTGAGAAAACTATTTCCCTCAGAGCCAAGTCACGTGAAAAATTCAAAATTCTCAAATATAATAAAGGCGCACACGTGTGTACACACACATTTGTTGCAGATAAGAAAAAAAAAAGAACTGATTAAGGAAATGTGATTTTAAAAAGAAATCCAAATTCCCTCATGTTCTTCTCTTTAAGAGGTAGAACCTAACACCCCTTGCTTTAAGTGTGAATTTGAACTGAGTGACTCTCTTCTAACCAGTAGAACAAAGCAGAAGTTACAATATGCAACTGAAGACTCATTCACAAAAAATGGTATTGTGGTTTCCATCTTATCTCCTCTTTCTCCCTCCATCCTTTTCCCTCTCTTGCCCCAGGGGAAGCCAGCCACCCTGTTAAGAGCTGCTCTAAGGGGCAGCCCCGGCGGTTTAGTGCTGCCTTGGGCCCAGGGCGTAATCCTGGAGACCCAGGACTGAGTCCCACATTGGGCTCCCTGCATGGAGCCTGCTTCTCCCTCTGCCTGTGTCTCTGCCTCTCTCTGTGTGTGTCTCTCATGAGTAAATAAATGAAATCTTTAAAAAAAAAAAAAAAAAAAAAGAGCTGCTCTAAGGAGAGACCCACAAGGCAAGGCAATGAGGGAAGCTGTTAGCCAAAAACCCATGAGAACTGAGGTCACCAACAATCACGTAAGTGAACTGTCAGGCCTAGTTGAGCCTACCACAGCCTTGACCAACAGTTTGACTATAACTTTGAGATCCTGACCACAACCAGACAGCCAAGCCACTCCTATATTCCTGACCCTAGAAAACTCTAATAAATGTTTGTTGTATAGAGCTGCAAAGTTTTTAGGATAATTAGCTATGCAGCAATAGACAATACAGAGAACATTAAATAAATCAATGAAAAAGCAAAATACCCACCAAAATTACTGCATCTAAAACATGCTATGCAATAAATCTCAGGTGAATTTTGCAAATGGTGCCTGGTTTCTACTTTCTTTATTCATTATTTTATTTCCTTTATTTAATACAGAACTCTCCTAATCATTATGATTTTCTTTCATCCTTTTTTCACTTAGCTGTAAACCTTTTTACTAGGAGGAACTATTTTTAGCCACAGCTTTAAAAATTTTTTCTTCTCAACAGCTAAAATATCAGGAAGAGTTAATGGCATGACCAAGAAATAGAGAATGAGGGGTGCCTGGCTCAGTCAGTTAAGCATCCGACTCTTGATTTCAGCTCAGGTCATGATCTCAGGGTCGTGAGGTTCCCTGCTCAGCAGTGTCTGCTTCAGATTCTCTCTCTCCCTCTCCTTTTGCCCTCCCACCCCCCACAGCTCACTCTCCTTAAAATAAATAAATCTTAAAAAAAAAAAAAAAGCAGAAAATGACAACTTTAAAATGATGACAATGTTTCTGCCATATGTCTCTGTGTAAGAGAGCCCTGATTTTAGTATTTTCTCTCAAACTCATTAAAGTTACTACCACTCCACCACAAAAAAAAATTTTGCAATATAGAGAATACAATTTCTAAATCATGCCTATGGCAGACATTTGTCATATTAGCTTCCCAGCATCCAAACACTCATCTTACTATCAAGAAATCCAAATACCTTGTTTGCTCCTTCCTGGCAGGTTGAGCTTGGGCAAACAACCTGAGTTCAGCAAGACACTCCTGCTCAGGATTTATAATCTTGAAATAATGAGGTAAAGGTATCTAAAGCCAACAGTTACGAGGCTACTGGTGGCATCTGAGTGACTCTCTTCTAACCAGTAGAACAAAGCAGAAGTTACAATATGCAACTGAAGACTCATTCACAAAAAATGGTATTAAATGGCACCTACAGCTCTGACTTCCATCCTGATTGCTGCCTAAGCCCTGCTCTTAGGGCCAACACTCTCCAAATAAATTCCTTCTCAGCTCTAATTAACTAAAGTCAATTTCTGTGTCTAGAATCAAAATCTGTCTAGTACATTGGCTCCAACCTAAGTTTCAATTACCATGTGAAACTAAAATAAAAGATACCTGTGAGATGGATACTTTTCCTTTATGGAAGAGAGAAGCATTTTTTCAATTTTTTGGTCAGTAGCAGTTACCAAATCAGCTGGAGAACTTTTAATCATAACATTCATTTCATTTTTTATAGCTTCACGAACTACCTAAAAAGATTTTTTGATAAGCAAACAGAAAAGTTTGATCATTTTAAAATCAAACTAAAAGATGAAACAGAAATGGTTTAAAACATTCAGTCTGCTTGAAACGATGTTCTTAAAAATGTTTTACCCCAACGTAAATAAACTTTTAGTGGTTATGACCTTCTAGGTACAAAATCATACAATCTTACATCCTATTTTAAATCCACAATTATCATCATAAAAAGTTTAACAATATAATATCAGTATCGACTCCATTTAAAATGTTTAGTAAATGGAAAATAAAAGATTAAAATACATGTTTTATTTAATAGGACAATCACACTGTCCACATCCATCATATTATGGCTGATAAGATTTCAGTTCATACCTCTCCAGCTTGTCTTGCCAGGGTTACTGCATAATCCATGCATTCCTGCCAAGGATCAGCCATCTTCTAAACAGATTTAACATGTCAGAACAAAACAGTTAAAAATCTCTAAGTCTTAATTATAGAATAGTTCACAAAAATATCTCAATTAGCAACATACTTTCATTCAGGAAATGAATCACACGTGTACAAAATCACAAATGTAATAATTGCCCTCTTGCTGATGTTAGAATTCAAAGGTTTTTAAGATTCACTGATAGGGGAGAATATTTCTTAGTGGACCTAAGACACTTCTAGTGTATAAACATTTACATTACAAAAAAAACAACATAACAACACTCTATAAAGTGTTTCCCAACACTTTAGAACAGAGGATTAATTAACACTGGGAATGGAGAAATTAAAGCAGCTCTGAAAGGAAGGCACAGAAGATACATACTCAATTCTGATACTAAAGTACTCTGATCTTTCTATTGCAACATGTGAAGAAAATTCCAGGACTACAAAAATAAATTTATTTCCCAGAAGAAACCAACATATTTTCATCTTCTAACCTGTCCAGCTTTCCACTGACTTCTGAAGAGAATACCAAAATAACTCACCATTGGCTTGACCACATTCTAAACTCAGTACCTAGGACACTGAAGTTTTTCAAGCTGTCAGACTCAGAAAAATGTGCTGTCATTTATAAAGCAATCCAAATTTGTCATCTTTATAATGGAGAATAACTGACACACAGTTTCACCTTAAAGACTACTCAAAATCCCCTACGGTGGTGCTCATGGTGTAGGAAAGAGGAGCAGAAAGGAGGGGAGGGCAAAGAACAGATATAGTGAGCTGTTTCTGCTCGTAGTTGCTCTTTTCCCCTGATATTAGATTTTTTTAAATGTAAAAGGGAAGCCACTTACTGAGTTACAGAAGTCACGGCTTAGTGTCTCAGGAATCGGCTTAGTGTCTCAGGAATCGTTTCCAAACTCTCTTTTTTCCATTCTTACTCCCATTCCTTTTCCAGGCTTAACAGAACCAAATTAACAGAACAATGCATCTGTTTTCTTGTCAGAAACTCTGCTCAAGCCACTCATATCTCTGCCTTCTAACAGCAGGGATAAAACTCCTACCAATTCTTCAATGACCATTTCAAAAGCTACCCTTTCTTCTAGGGATTCTCCAACCAAAATTCATTATTTGTTTAATCATTTGATAGCTATTTGCTGAATACCTACGACATGCTGCACTACATCATAGTGAGGAAAAGAGGCCCAGTTCACTTACTTGCTAGTGGGGAGTCAGATAATAATAATAAATTTTAAAAAGTCAGGCCACATGCAAAACCACAAATGTAATAAAGGCAAAGTAGAAGTACAATGAGAAGCAGGTAATCAAAGAGCTTTAACCTGGCCTTAGGTATCTGATAAGGTTGCCCTGACAACGTGATTAAACCAAGATAAGGACAAGTGAATAAGCATTAACTAACTCAATTACAGGACGCAAGCCAAGAGTAACTAAAAGGCCTAGGTGTGACAGCTCAGAGATCAAGGGAAGGAGGAGGGGGATGAGACTGGAGATAGTAGGGATCAGGCCAGGCAGGACCTTGGAGGTAAGATTTTGATTTGAGAGCCATGAAGAAACATTTCACCATGGCTATTGAAGAGAATGGATTGGGGCGGGGAGGGAAAAGTGGAGAGTGGGTGCTGGGTAGACTGGAGATTTAGATTTAGGATGCAGCAGTCCAGGGAAGACCTGAAGGTTGGCTTAAATCTGGAAGAGTGGAGGAAGAGGTGTATAAAGAGAAGTTGAGAGGACAGAGAAATATTTGCTTTGGGAGGTAAAGTTGGGGACATTTAACAATAATTTGGATATGGGGTATGAAGGAGAGGAAGAAGACTTCAATGATGCCCAGATTTCCCACTTTCAGCAACTGCATGGATTACAGTCACGTCCACTGAAACAGGGAGTAACAGAAGAGAGTGGGTTTGGAGCTTTGGGTCAAAAGTTTAAAATAGGAGAGGATGAGAAGCGTTTCTGAAACCAAAAAGGGATGTCAATTAGGCACCCGGACTATAGGTCCCCCGCTCACGGAAAAGAGAGGACCCGCAAATACCGCTAAGTCACGTGAGCAGGCAACGCCGGAGCCTGAGCCCGAACGACACCCCTAGGGAAGGACCTCCAGAGGGAGGCTCGGAGGACACCAGGAAACTCCGAGCATCACACTCGGGGGACGTGCCGCAGTCACAACCACTCGCGGCTGCCGCTTCCGGGCGCCTTCACTGTCCCGAAGGCGACGCCTGAGGCATCCCCGCCCCCCGCCCCCACCCAGGCCGCGGCGGCTCGAGGGGAGCGGCTCACGCGGGACCCGGGACCACCGCCACCCCGGCAGCGAGCCAGCCGTGCCAGCGCTCCCGGTGCTTCCTCGGAGTCAGTACAACGAGAAAATTCGCGGTGAGCTGCCCCAACGGTTGCGGGAGGAGGCGCGAGCAGACCCCGCTGGACGGGGTGGGAGGACGGGCGGGGGCGGCCCTGTCCCCGGGGGCCCCCAGCGGCGGGGTCTGAGGAGAACCTGCGCGGATAAAGGGGCCCCGGCTGCGGCCTCCGTCCTCGGGCGCCCCCGCCCCCCGCCCCGGCCTAGACCGTGGACCCGCACGGACGCGGGACTTACCTCGACTGGAGGTCAGGCTCGGGCGGCCGGCGGCGGGATCCGCAGCGGGGCTCTTCCTGAAGGAGCGACGGGCCCCCGGCAGGAAGTCCCGCCCGCGGCCCCGCCCCGTGGGCGTGGCCTCCCCGGCCGGCGGCCGAGACCCGGTCAGGCTGCTCCCCGCCCCGCCCGCGGGCCTGCCCCGGCGGCTTTGGACGAGTGGCCTCTTTATTTTGGGTTCTAACGTCCGTTCTGCAGCCTCCGCCTTCTTCAGAAATTCAGAAACACTTGAGAAATTTGTTTGGAGTCTTCACTGTCTTAAAATAATCCTGGCAACTGCATAGCGACTGGTGTTGCTCTGTAATCAGATTTTCCAGGCATCTGCAGGAAGTGTCACCCGAGTCCTCTTCAAGCCTCCTTTAAATGAACGTGGTCCCACATGGCAAAGTTGTTATAGATAAAACCAGTGTAAGCCATGTGAAGTCAGAAGATCAAATCTTATTCCTTATTCAAATTAAAATCACTTCACACTTCCTACCTCAAATAAGCAGGAAGTCCAGTCTTTTTTTCTAGGGGTCTCAGCTGCGACCTCACGGTTGCTCTCAAGTAACTAAGTATTTTCAGTCCAAAGAGATTCCAAATGCCTGAAAGTGCACCGGAACGCTGTCGTGCACAGGGAAGCCCGGGGCGCCGGTTCGGTTTTGGCGCAGTGGCACACTGGTCCCACCCAATCCAAAAGATTTTATTCGGTGCCGTGAGTTCGGATGGCCGAAGAGATCTCAGCTCTCAGCTCCCGTGCACTGCCCTAGGTGCCCAGAGGGACAATTCTTAAAGCTACAGTCATACCTACAGCCATTGTTCCCAGTCCCAAAGATCATCCGTTGTTCCAAGGCCTTGGGGGTTGGGGGTCAGGTTCCAGGCCGAATACCTTGCCAGGGCAAAATCTGCTTCCTGATGGGACATCCCGGTCACCATTCCAGACTTCCCTAAAGGCAAGTTTCCTCTTCTGAATCTTTGAGATATCCTCTCCTACAGGCTGACTTCCATCCATGACAGGTTCTAATTATGCTAAACTTCAAAAGAGAAAACAGGTGAGATCCAATGCCCTTGACACTTTAGCGGACACCTGACTCTACAAAAAAGGTGGCTTTGGGGAAGATGGTCCTTTATCAAGCCACAGAGTGTAAGGTCATCTAACAACAGAAGCAATAAGTGCCCAATTGTCCTGTATTTGAATAGAGGGACCACCTTGTTAATTCCTTTCCTAGCAATCTTGGGTATCTTGTTAACTCTACTGGAGTCTCCAGAGCTGATTTTCTTTTAAAGGGCAACTCCTGTCGCTGGGGGGCTGGGAGGCGGGGAGATCAGATTCCACATACCATTCCACATACCAAGACTTTATTAGTTAATTACTTAGTGGGCTTTGATCTTAAAATGATAAAAATTTACACAAAGGGCAGGTCCTCAGGGATGGAGTCTCTAAGATACCTAACGAAATTTAATGTTTTGACATAACACAGGTTAGAATTGTAGATAGAACTTTTATTCTTGGAACAATATACCTCAGAATCACCTCCTAAGGGTCGGAAAAACATTAAAAAATGTCTTACCCCTCTACCTCTGGATCTTTTGTCTAACCAATCCTGGCTATATAAAATGATTGGTGTGAACTCAAGTAATCAGACAACATGCTTTGTACCTCTCATTCTTTAACAAAAAACAGACACTTCATCCCCATCCAAATTAGAAATTTTTACCATGTAAAATCTGTCTTTCTTGATATATCTATCAAGAGAAATAAAATATATTTCTACTCCTGTCATGCATTTGGCTGCTCTTAAGGTTACAGATCATTCAAATATTTATTGAGAATGGGAAGCCCGGGTGGCTCAGCGGTTTAGCGCTGCCTTCGGCTCAGGGCGTGATCCTGGAGACCACGGATCAAGTCCCCACACTGGGCTCCCTGCATGGAGGCTGCTTCTCCCTCGGCCTGTGTCTCTGCCTCTGTGTCTCTCATGAATAAATAAAATTTTTTAAAAATAAAAATCATTTTAAAAGATGTATAGAACAACAATAGAATTTACTATGTGTTAAGCATTGCTCTGAGAACCTTACTAATTTAACCTTCACAACAATATCATCATACTTTCATTATCACCACTTTCTATATGAATTTGGGCCCAGGGAGAGTAACCTGACCAATGTCACCCAACTGGTGACAGAGCTAGAAATGCAGATCCAGGCATTGTCTGGTTCTAGAGTATATGATCTTGACCTTTATAGATAGCTCTCATTAAGCAGAGTTAATTAGCAGTAAGTCTATTCAAGGCATTGAGGTAAACACTGTAAGAAATTCAAAGAATTGTATTTGGTCCCTCTCAAGAAGCTCTTATTTTTGTTATCTTTACTAGAAAAAGCAGCAGCTGCATGTGGTTATTCCCCATCAACCTGAATCTTTTTCATTTTATCCTGTAACTCTCCTTATGGTGCTAGGTCCTAGAGTTTTATGCCAGAACCAGAGACTTAAGGCATCGAGCAAGATCTTAAACCTCAGTTGATTATCTTCATTTTACAGATTTGAAGATGAAATGCAGAGAAATCTTATTTGAGATCACAAGGTTAATGATAAAATTTAACTAGAAATGCAATGTCTCCCAATCAATAAAGTATGTTCATGAAAATATATGTTTGTTAAATTTGTATAAGCTTAACTAAAAACTCCTAAGTGGAGATTTCTGTTTAAGGGAATCAGTAAAAACATTCTGAGTGGGCAATTATTATTTTATAAAGTGAATAATAACCATCTACCAGCATGCCAAACCAGGTCTTTTATAAATCTTGATATTCACATACTGGGTTCGATGAAGTTTAAAAAAAAAAAAAAAAAAAAAAAAAAAAGAACTTAGGTTGTCATTTTAGTTGGCAAAATAAACAAAAATTCCCTAATATTATGGGTAAGATCATGATTATCACTAATAGGAAAATGTTTGAAGTTTTAGGCTCCATATAGAATGATCAGATTCATACTCCAAACCAGTCAACATTTCAGGGTCAAAAGTTTAACCTATGATAAACCAGCAGCAGCTATCACTGAGCACGTACTATGTGCAAGGTACTGTTCTAAATACATCAAAAGTATGATCCCATTTAGTTCTGTGGAATTGCATAAAATTTCTGAACATGAGAAATTCCATTTTGAAGCTTCATTTTTCCTTTCTAACTAGTGGATTCTTGAACTGGGCCAAAAGTGGTAATTATTTTACAAGCAGTTGCTAAACAGAACTGGCATTAGGACCATAAAACTGTTGGTATGAAGTTTATGAAGACAATAGTTAAGTAAAACATACTAAGATTAATTGGTGCTGTCAAATGAAACTAAAGTAAGTAATCAAAAGCAGCTCAACTGGTTAGTACCAATTAGCAGGGTTTTATTTTTCTCTTTATCAAAAGCATATAATTACCCTAATTCTTTCTCAGAATAACCTCTTGCCTTCTCCATGAGTGGGACATTTTTCTGGCTGCTAACAGACTCCGTGCTCTCTGAATTGCAATTCTGAGACCCCAAATAAAAGGCCTTTGTTTCTTGTTCATTTTCACCTCCTTTTCTTGGTTGACAATTACAACAATCTGAGAGTTCACATTATTACCTCCATTTTTTTTAGACAAGGAAACTGGACTACAGGAAGATTCATTTGCCTACAGCTACAGGGTAAGGAAATGTGGGAGGCAGAAATGTGGGAGGTATTTCTCATTATTGGTGCCCACACTATCTTTGGAGAAG
This sequence comes from Canis lupus familiaris, assembly GCF_011100685.1. NCBI lineage: Eukaryota > Metazoa > Chordata > Mammalia > Carnivora > Canidae > Canis > Canis lupus. The sequence continues at coordinate 29,374,917 of NC_049250.1, forward strand.
AGTGCAAACTCGAACTAGATACTAAAATTGCCACTAAACATTCAAAAATGGTATTAAAAAAAAAGCACACTACTCTTTTGGGGCTTCATCTGTGCTTCAGTTGTTTATTTGAACGAGCACATAGGAAATGTGCTAGACACGGGGAGTATCAAAATGAATATTGTTTATACTATCATATTACACTGTTTATATATTATGATTGTAATTCTTACATCCAAAGTTTTATAGCAAAATAAGAGTATGACAGGAATATGAATAGCTATAAAACAAGCCAAGTTGATTAAATATAAAACATAAAAAATTGTGAGAATGTAGAGAAAATGCCCACCTAAAGTGGGATTAGCAAAAGCTTCATGGCAAGGCTATTATTTGAGCCAGGTCTACAGGAGTAGCCAAAATTTAGATAAAGTTGAAGCCTGCCCCTCAGTATGTAGGAACAGTGTGAACAAAGGCATATTCACAAGATACCAAATCATCCAGTTTGAATGGAGCAAAGGCTGTGGTAAACAAGTGGAAGTGGAGATAAAACTGGAAAATGAGAGTGAAGTCAGATAGTACAGTATAATAAACAACTGCCTTGGGATCCCTGGGTGGCACAGCGGTTTGGCGCCTGCCTTTGGCCCAGGGCGTGATCCCGGAGACCCGGGATCGAATCCCACATCGGGCTCCCGGTGCATGGAGCCTGCTTCTCCCTCTGCCTGTGTCTCTGCCTCCCTCTCTCTCTCTCTGTAACTATCATAAATAAATAAAAAATAAAAAAAAATTATTTAAAAAAAAAAATAAACAACTGCCTTGCTAAGGAATACAGACTTTATTCAAAAAGCAAAAAAGCTTGTAGCAGGGAAGATACATAATCAAAGTTAGATTTTAGGAAGATTAATCTGACAGTGATTGGAGAGTGGACAGAGGGGACAAAAGCCAGTTAAAGGCTTAGGGAAGCAAGAAAAGCAGAAAAGTAGTGATATTACTGGGAATGAAGAGGGGATTGATGAAAAGATATTATAAGAAATAACTGGACTCTAAGGGAAGAATGAAGAAGGAAGAAAGGAGAAAAGGGGTAAGAGATGACCCTGTGTTTCAGGATATATAGCAATGTCTTTAGTGACACTTGTGCAAGACAAGAGGAGTACAGTTAAGAGCAGAGATGCTACATTTAAGACATTGAGGGGAAAAAAGACTGATTCTGATGGAGCCGATGAGAGATCCAAATAGGAATTCACATTCATTCAGTATATGAGCATTTACTGACTGCCTATTACATGGAGAACCCTTCCATAAATACTTGGGATGTATCACAATCACTACAGAAGAGTTATTTTTTGTTCCTCTTTCCTGTTTAAAAGATCATAATAAAGGGTCATATTCAGGGGGCGCCTGGGTGGCTCAATCAGTTAAGTATCTGCTGTCAGCTCAGGTCATGATCCCAGGGTCCTAGGATCCAGCCCCACATCAGGCTTCCTGCTCAGTGGGGAGCCTGCTTCTCCCTCTCCCTCTGCCTGCTGCTCCCCTGCTTCTGCTCCTGCGTGTGCTCTCTCTCACCAAATAAGATTTTTTAAAAATAAAGTATCATATTCAAATCTAACTCCATATTTCCAAACCAACACAGTTTGAAAAGTCTCCTTCCTCTGAATTTCTGTAAATTTAACTGTCTGTACTATTCACGAGGTGTTTAGCACTCATTCCCCTAATGTCAGGCTTTCAATCAGATCATAAAAAAAGTATATTGAGGGGAATGCCTGGGTGGCTCAGTGGTTGAGCATCTGCCTTCGGCTCTGGTACTGATCCCAGGATCCAGGGATAGAGTTCCGTAAAGGGCTCCCCGCAGGGTGCCTGCTTCTCCCTCTGCCTGTGTCTCTGCCTCTCTCTGTGTCTCTCATGAATAAATATATATATAATATATATTATGAATAAATATATATTATATATATATAAAGTATATTGAAAACAGGCATCATTTTAGATATTCCTTGAATCTCCCACAGTACCTCATTCATAGCAGGAATTCACTAATGCTTTGTTAGACCAAGGGATTACTTTTTCCTTTCATGTTCTATGATAAGGATACAACTTTCCTTAGCCTTGTAGAACAGAAAGGAATAGTAACCTTTCACATCCAGAACTCATGACCACTGTAAAAGAAGCCACAGAAGCTAAGTTGGTCTTGGACCGTGAAAAAGAGCTGAACAATGGCAAGAGCTGAGAAACTAGTATACCACTTTTGACAGCAATTGGTTTACAAACAAGAAGAGGCAACACAGAAATTTTAGCAAAGGAGTACCCAAACAAATCCAAAGCAGGAACTTAGACATCCAATAATAGCACCTCTATGTTAACTATTTTTAGAAACATTCTGAAAGTCACCTAAATCCCTACAGATATTAAAATAAAATTCATAGTTCTAATTATTCTCTCTAGGAAGTTTGCTTTTTCAGGTATTCTACAGTTGACTATTCCAACTGATATAAGTATGAAAGGTATATATAATTTTAGAAACAGGAGTATGAAATGTACATGATAACCGTAACATCCTACAGTATATGTAAGAATTAGCCAACATCATTATCAGTGCCAAGAATGCTGATGCACAAGTTATCAAAATGGCCAAAGTGAAATTTCCTTCTAGAAGCAGAAGAAACAGACCTCACTCCTCCTGGACATGTGCAGATCATTACAAAACCAAAAGCCTATGTTGTGGCTCCTACAATGCCAAAATCTGTGTCCAGAGAAATCCATAAAATGGCATAAGAAAAATATTGTGCAACTGCCCCAAGAATTATTGGCAAAGGTCTCTTTCATACTATTTGAAACACCTGCAACCCAATATAGCAACTAAATATATGTTGGTAGAATAAGCATCTAGAATTTCAGTCAATATGCATTGATGCCTTGAAAAGACTGTCTTTTCTTTGTTTAAGCACTTTAACATTATTTCTTGAATCTTGCCTACCTTCAGAATCCCATAGTTGAACAGTCAAATGTCTCTCCATCTTCATCTGTCACAAGATTCCTGATAAGGTTTTATTCACATTCATCACTTGCAGCAGTTTAAGATCTCCTCATTGCAAGAAGAGATAGCTAGAGTTGGCCACTCATCTCCATAACTTGATCTTACAATGATAGTTTCTTCAGTCTTTGTGAAAAATAGCATTTCGGTCTTTTCTATATTCAGAACACCGAGAAATGACTTCCTTGCTTATCCCAGGTCACAAATGACAAAAGCAGAGCAGTAACAAGTTTGCTAATTGTTCTGAAAGTTTAAATAAATCATGTATGAAAAAACCTAAAGAACATTCTTTGTATAGGTTCAAGTGACAGTCTGAGGTTTTTAGGTTGTTCTTGCTATCAAAGTCCACTAGGAGGGACTTTCGTGCTTTTCAGAATACGAAGCTATCTAGTGAGTGACACAACTTGTTTAACCTGTAGTTATGAAAATGTCAAACCATAGCAGAAACTTCATCTCTTTCGTCCGAAATTCCTCATTTCTGCTAATGAAAAACAGCCTCCCATTTACCCTTAGTGTCATCACTTTTTTTTTTTTTTTTTTAAAGATTTTATTTATTTATTCTTGAGAAACAGAGAGAGAGAGAGTCAGAGACACAGGCAGAGGAAGAAGCAGGCGCCATGCAGTGAGCCCGACGTGGAACTTGATCCTAGGTTTCCAGGATCAGGCTCTGGGCTGAAAGTGGCGCTAAACTGCTGGGCCACCAGGGCTGCCCAGTGTCATCACTTTTTAATTCTTTTTCTTCCTAAGGAAAACTCACACTAAAAGCAGTCCCATCCAAAAATCTCAGATATTGAGGAGGCCTATAAATGGGTATTACTATTTTATTCATTCAAGTCAAAATCAAAATATTACTGAACATGTTTACTGGGGCACTGAGCTAGGAACTGGGTATACAATAGCAATCCATCCAAAAGCAGTCTCTGCCCTCTTGGAGCTTAGTCAGGTAACCTCTTATCACTTAGAAAAAACTAGAGTACTCAGGGGTTACCTGAGTGGTTGAGTTGGTTAAGCATCTGACTTTTTTTTTTTTTTTTTAAAGATTTTATTTATTTATTCATGAGAGACACACAGACGCAGAGACACAGGCAGAGGGAGAAGCAGGCTCCATGCAGGGAGCCCGATGTGGGACTTGATCCAGGGACTCCAAGATCACGCCCTGGGCCAGAGGCAGGTGCTAAACCGCTGAGCCACCCAGGGATCCTCAGCATCTGACTCTTGATCTCAGCTCTTGATCTTGGGGTTGTGAGTTTGAGCCCCCATTGCTATTTTTCCTGGTATATTTAACTTTAGTTCAATTCATGAGGCATGCGTTGATCACCTACTATATGTAAGTAATTATGAGAGATGCTAAAGTCTGTATTAAAAACTTTCTGTATCTGGGAATATATTTAAAGACTATTTCTACTTTTGGCCTTGTAATTCTTAATAAAAGAACCCCTGGAACATCTATGTTTACTATCTACTCATTTGGTACTTGCTACACAGCTTTGTATTTAAGTATGCATATATCTCATTATATCCACCATGGCAATTATAATCAAATTCTTATATTTAGTATGTACTCAAATAACTACCTTAATAAACATATATGTATCTGACAGAAGTCAGAAGTTATCTCCATTCCTTGCATGAAAATAATATTAAGAGATGAACATTCTGAGCTTAATTCCTTTATTTAATTATACATAAAGTCACTATATGGGACCTTGACAATTAAGATAGAAAAGGGACAAAGCCTTCCCCAACAACAAAAAGGGAAAATAAACCATTTCTCTTCCTTCTATATAGTAGTACTTTGTTGAGTACTGATGGAATATATCAATCAGAAGCAATAATTTTAATGTGTTGGTAAAATATAGTTCCTTTTGGTATATATTTTGCTTTGATATATATATAAAGATACTGTAATGAAGTTGTGTGACTTCATCTTACTCTCATTTGTAATACATCTATACAAAAAAAGAAAAAAAAAAAGGTAAATCCTACTAGAGGAGGACCTTTATCAGAGATATGCCCCAAAGCAGTTAGATGACACCAAGACAACTGTTTCTTCTTCCTAGGCCTGAGATTCCTCATCTAAAAACTTAGAAGAGTGAATGAGATGGTCTCTAAGTTTCTATGATTCATGTACACACATCAATGTATACATCTGGATATACAGTTAAGGCCATATATCCTGGCCTCATGATGCCAGGCTTGGCCATATTACTTACTTAAAGCAAAAGTTACATGTGTGTTTTCTTAAAGCCATCTCTTCTCTTCCATTGCCTTAAAAGTAGCAATGACTCCAAACAGGAGTCATTCCTTCAGCTTTGATCCTAGAGTAAAGATGGTATGCAGCAGAAAGTCATGACAACTGACATTAACTAAATGAAATACACCTTTTTTGTTGTTACTAAGCAGAACCTAATAAAAGCTAAAGACATGAATTTGCTGATAATTCAATGTCCATTCATAGTTAAACTTTAACACACAAAAATTTGAATTCAATTTAAGAGAAAACTGATAATGTAAATTATGACATAATGGAAATAAGTTAGAAAGCAACTTTTAAAAATAAAATATATTGTATTTGTAGTAAAGGAAATTGACTTAACATAGAATTTTCCTTGTCATCTCCAGCTTGAGTCCTTACATGACTATTCCAAGTAAGAATCAACATTTTTTAAAAATTGTTCTTCATCATTAAGATATTCCAAGATAATATTTCCACCATTATATAAAGGGCAATCCTCCTTAGCAATCCAGGTTTCCAAAGTATGATCCAAGGGTAAGGCTTCTCCTGAAGTAATGTGACATAACCTTAACTTCTGTTAAAGAAAATAAATCATACTATAATAAACATGCTGGTACACAGTATCCTAAAGCTTTTAGGGAAAAATTATAATCAATTGTTACCTTAGCTGTTAATTTGTTATTGTCATTTTTAAGACTGGTTAAAGAAGCTGCAAAGTCTATGACCTTTCCAATGCTCCATCGGTGGCAAAAGAACATTGGTTTGCTCTTCTCTTTGCTCCCCTTAGGTAAGAAAACCTGAAAGTAAACTCTTTCTGTCTGCAAAAATAAAAAGTTAAAATACAGATTACATATAGAGAGAACCTCTTTTTGTTTGGTGACTTGTCTTTCCTCCTGGTTAGAGGATTACCCTCTAGTGATGCAACTTTTAGTGGGAATACCAATCACAGTACCCAAGAATCCACCCAAATGCATGTGCATAAGACCCTAGGCTAGGGTGGTCTGTGCAAAGACAAACATGTGACACAAATTAAGCTAATCAAGGTCTTTTCCTGGTGATATGTTAAAAAAAAACTAGGAGAAGGGAGGAGCATTTTTTCCCCCCAAGAAAAAAAAATTTTTTGAGTCTTACTGAATTCAACCTAAAGTTGCCTGTAGCTATCCCTCCATAACTCTCAGCTATTCCTGAACTAATGTGGAAAAGTTTCCTCAAGTGGGAAAAAATGATTCCAACACAAAAATGTCAAGCAAAGAGATGGACTCTTTCAACAGGATGAGTCCCAGAATCTGGTCATCCCTTGAGATAAATCAATGCATCACTCCCCATTATAGAAGAAGAAAAAAAAAATGTTTTAAGCTAGTTGTTATCAAGTTTGTCACTTGCAACTGAAAGATTCTTTATCCATATAACATTCACCTGTAAGACCTTACTACATATTTAAATACAGCAGGGCTCTTGAGAACAGAGGTCCTAAAAATAAATAAGACAATTAAGTACCTTATCAACAAAACAGAAGGTTCAGAGATTTGGAGGTTCCTATAGTATTTTATGCCCCTTATGCTTCCTTATATTGTAACTTCTTGCTAGATTAAAAAAGTGGGAGAGCAGGGTACTTAGGTGGCTCAGTTGGTTAAGTGTCCGACTCCTGATCACAGCTGAAGTCTTGACCTCAGGGTTATGAGTTCAAGCCCTGTACTGCACTACACACTGGGCATGGAGCCTAGTTAACAATAAATAAGAAATAAATTTAAAATGGGGGAGGGGCAGGGAGGGAGAAAAGGAACAAAGTTATTTGGCCTCTAATTTCCCCTGATTCCTAAAAATTGCTTTAAAAAAGTACTGACTTACAAACCAATTCATCCTATAATAAAAATTTTGGTATAACTGGACTATCTCTAAATTATACAGGAAAAATCACCATTATTCTAAGATATAATAGATTCAACACAATTTCCCTCTAAGCACTAAGGAATTTAGATTTGTTGAAAACCAATGGAATATACCATAACAGATAACAAGTATTAAAAGAAAAAAAATCAAAAATTTAAGCCGTGGGCCAACTCTATAATCTAATAGTTCCTGCTCCAAATTGAAGTAACAAGAGCTTAAATACAAAAGGAAAAAATTTTAAATCTATAGGCTCAGCAAAAAAAAGAAAAAAAATAACACTGAGGATTAAAAATGAAACAACAGCAAACAAGTGATAGGCCAGTTGAGCCACAGACTTTCAAAGCTCCAGAAGAGAAAGTAGTCGTCAAAAGTGTAGCTCTGGGTTAGTGGGAAAAACAGTGTCGCATGGAGATGAAGTACCTGGGTCAGGCTTACTGCCTGGAAGCAGAGACTAAGCATAGGGCTTCTGCTCCAGGAAAGGACACTCAAGAAGGTAATACTGAATGCTGACGTAAGCTACTGCTTACAAAAAACAGTATTTAGGAAGGCAGGGAAGCACAGATAGAACCTCTTGATAGTGAACAAAGCCAAGGTCTTCCAACTCAGTAAATAGATCCACAAAAATCCAAAAGTCTCTGTAGAGCAAAAGCACAAACTGCCAATCTCAAACTTGGATTGCAATCAAAGTCTTGAGTAGATGGGCCAGTGGGAGAAAATGCAAAATTGCTAGAGAGGGAGAAGTGAGTGACCACAGTGAGCAAGATAGTAAGAACCTCCTACTCAAGATGGACATGCAGAATCTATAAATGGAAATTCAAAACAAAGGTTTAACTTACTATGGGCAGATGAACTAACTTAAAAAAAGATACTTTTATGGATATATCCATAAAAAAGGAACAAGAAGGGATCCCTGGGTGGCGCAGCGGTTTGGCGCCCGCCTTTGGCCCAGGGCGTGATCCTGGAGACCCGGGATCGAATCCCACATCGGGCTCCCGGTGCATGGAGCCTGCTTCTCCCTCTGCCTATGTCTCTGCCTCTCTCTCTCTCTCTCTTTCACTGTGTGCCTATCATAAATAAATAAAATTAAATTAAAAAAAAAAAAAAAAAAAAAGGAACAAGAAGGTATAAATCAAAAATAGGCTGAAATGAAACAAGACAAGCTATGAGGATCCAATGAGAAATCTACAAACCTTAAAATACAGTTTCTGGGGCACCCAGTGGCTCAGTGGTTTAGCGCCACCTTCACTCCAGGGTATGATCCTGGAGACCCAGGATAGAGTCCCACATCGGACTCCCTGCATGGAGCTTGCTTCTCCCTCTGCCTGTGTCTGTTCCTCTCTCTCTGTGTGTCTCTCATGAATGAATAAAATCTTTTTAAAAATAAATAAATAAATAAAATAAAATACAGTTTCTGAAATAAACACAGACAGGAGAAATTTCAATAATCTTCAATAAAAAAGGTTTAACTGACTGAAAGATGTATTTGAGAAAGTCATCTAGAATGCAGCACAAATTGACATGAAGACAGAAATTATAAATATCAAAAACATGTCTAACAAAAGGTCAGAAGAGAAGGAAGCGATATTCAGAGATAAGGACTAATTCTACAAAAGTAAAACAATAAGTCAAATTAAAAATATACCTTCAGAGCCAATCTAATTAAAATAAATCTATATGTAGAAACACTGCACTGAAATTGCAAAATATCTATGTTCTCTCTTGCTATTTATAATAATTTCTCTCAGTTTCTCCATTTCTCCTTTAAAGTTAGCCCATAATTTTAAGGTTACCCACTGGAGTCCATCATTCAAAATCTTGTCTCATCAAGACAACTATGAAAATCCTAAGAGGGTTTTTTTTGTTGTTGTTTGTTTAAGTATAGTTGACATACAATGATACATAAGTGTACAGCATAGTGATCTGACAAGTTTATACATTATGCTATGTTCACAAGTATAGCTACCATCTGTCCCCATATATTGTTATTATAATATCATTGACTATATTCCTAATGCTGTGCCTTTTAGTCCCATGACTTATTCATTCCATAACTGGAAGCCTGTATCTCCCACTCCCCTTCACCCATTTTGACTCCTCCCCCAGAAGTTTCATTGAATATAATAAAAACGAATAATATAGATGAATAAAGAATAAAACTAATAAGGAAAATATAGATAGGAATTACATTATCATATCTTAGAACATTCTATAAAGCTATTGCATCAAATCAATTTGGTACCGATATGAGTAAAAAATGAGTGGAATAGAACAGAAAATCTAAAAATGGATCCAGTAAAACTAAATCTTAAGCTTCTCATTAATTGAAATATCAAATATTGCTTTCAATCGGAGAATGGCAAACCAATTGGTGATGGCAAAATTAGCTAAAAAACTGGAAGAAAACAAGATTGGGTCTTTAGCTCACAATATATGCTAAAAACAAATTCCAGATGGATTAAAGACAAATAAATGCAAGATGCAAAGAAAGAAAAATCCTAAAGAAAACCATAGCATGATAAACTATTACCTGTGTTAAGAACATGGTTTCTGAAGCCAGCCCACCTGGTTTCAATTGGTAGTTCTCTACTTAGATGCTATGCTACTAGCAAGTTACTTAACCTTTTTGTGCCTGAATTCTATTAACTGTTAGGCAGAGATAACAGTACATGTCTCACAAGCTTGAGGATTAAATGTGTTAGAAGAGAGCCCAGAACAAAGTAAGTGCTATACCAGTTTTTACTATTATGCTTAAGTAATGAAACAACTACAAGGTAATTCAAACAATATTATTGGAACCTTAGGGCAGGCCTTCTCAACCTTGTCAACCAGAAAATTCTTTATTGTGGGCATTGTCTTATGCATAGTAAGATGTTTAGTAGCATCTCTCACCTATGCCCTCTTTATCCATAGAACCCCCATGTCCAGTTGTGACAAAGCAACCCTTAGGAACAAAAAACACACTCAGTTGAGAACCACTGCTTCAGTGGGAAGGACACAGGCAGAGGATGTTGTGCTGGTTTTTCCCTTTATACATCTTTTAAAAGCTACACATGCAAAAGCATGTACTAGGTTTGCAATTTTAAAACCATCAAATCAAGATTTCAAAAAAAAAAAAAAAAAAAAAGAAATAATCACTAAGACTATAATCAACGGTTTCTAAACCAGAATAAAAGGAAATATAGAAAATGTAATCAATACAAAAGATGTGAGGAGGGAGAAATAATCAAAGGAAAAGGTTGATGAGCCAAAAGCCAAAGATGGATGAAATATGTTCAAATGTATCAGTGATCACAATAAATATAAATGGATTCAACTCACCTATAAAAGAGCGATACAATCAATCTGGATTAAAAAAAAAAAAAAAAAAAAGAAAGAAAGAAAGAACAAAGTCCAGCTATATGCTGCTTACAAGAGACACCCTAAACCAAAACACAGGAAAGGTGAATATAAAGAAATTTTACAGAGACGTAATAGTTAACTATTCACTAAAAGAAAGCCAGTGAAACAATATTATCATTCAAAATAGAGTTGAAGGCAAAATTAATAAAGATATAATGAAGAAACTCCAAGTACCTGATAACATGTTTGGAAAAACCATTAGAATTACAAAAAAAAAGATATCTGACAAAACCAGTTATAGTGGGAGACTTTAACACCCTCAGTCTCAGAAACTGATAGATCAAGCAGACCAAAAATTAGTATGCACATACACACAGACATGCATACGAATACACACAAATGGGAGGGTGGCAGGAGAAAGACTACAAATGACAAAACAAAAAGAGCAAAATGTAAATAATTAGTTCTTTAGCACATAAAGAATATGGAAAAATTCTTTGTAGTACTCTCATTAACTTTTCTGTGTTTAAAACTATCAAGTTACTAAATAAATAACCCCACACCAAAACGAGTAGGTTGAAAATAAATTCACTATTTAATATGGGAAGATGGAAAAAGAACACCAGATAATCTAAGCAAAGCAGATAAAAGGAAATAATATAAATGCAGAATTTAGTGACACAGGAAAAAAAAAAACTCAAAAAACAAATACAGTAGACAGATCAATAAAACCAAAATATGGTTCTTTAAAACAACTAAAATATAAATTAAAAATAACACATATGCACAAACCTCTAGCAAGATTATTCAAGGGGAAAACAAAGGAAAGTATAAATGAAAAATACTAACAATGAAGTGGAATGCACTACAAAAGACATAAGAGATTTTGGAACATAAGAGAATAAGCTGAACAACTTTGTAACAAACTGGAAAATCTACATCAAACAGTAAGTTTTAAGACAAATTTATATTTACTAAAATTTGAGGTGCCTGTGTGGCTCAATTGGTTAACTGACTCTTGATTTCATCTTAGGTCATGATCTCAAGGTTGTGAGATCCAGCCTGTGGAACTCCATGTCAGGATCTGTGCTCTGAGGGAAGTCTGCTTGAGACTCTCTCCTTCCCTCTTAGCCCTGTCCCCTGCTCAGGTGCTCACTCTAATAAATAAAATCTTCCAAAAAAAATTTGCCAAAATTTCAGATGACTATCCAAATAAACCAAGAACTATTTAACACAATGAAATAGTATTCAAAATTCTCACCTCAAAAAAGGCAACAGATTCAAAGGTTGTAACACCTTTTAAAACAACCCTTCAGGAACATATAATCTCCACTCTCTACAAAAATTTCAAAGAATTAAAAAAAGCCACAACTAATTTTATGTGTATAATCTTGGTACTAATATCACAACCACTACTAATATATTCGTTAATCACCTAGCAGTGCATTTTAAAGAAATTACAAATCACAGTCAAGTAATTTATTGTGATATATGTCGGTGATTCAACAAAAAGATTGATTAATGTAAAACGTTTGTAAAGAAAAGGCACCTGATCATCCTGTTGGATGTAGAAGGGGAAAAAAAAAAAAAAAAAAAAAAAAAAAAACCTTACAGTAAGAATTCATACCTATTCATGATATAAATTCCTAGCAAACTAGGAAAAGTACTGCTAACTTGATGAAAGCTACTACCAAAACTTTACAGAAAATATAGTATTTGATGATGAAACTTTAAAGTCATTTGCATTTAAGTGCAAAAAGTGCTTAAGATGCCTACTGTCACCTACATTATTCAAGACTTTCAGGAAATCTCAGCCAGTGCTGAGAAGGGGGAAAGTTTGCGGGGGGGGGGGGGGAGGGAGACCATAAAACTGCCATTTGTAGAAGATATGGCTACACAGAAAACATCCCAGAAAATCTACAAACTATGGGAACTATTAGAAAGATTATTTGCTAGAAAAAAGGACAACATACAACAATGAACAATAGTCAGGAAAATATATATATTTTTTAAAGTTATCATTTACAATAGCAGCAAAAATAATGAGGAGCCTAAAATATATAAATATGTATAAGCATTATAAAACATTAAAGACATTTTTAAAAAACCTAAAGAACAATTGGAAATCATAGACATGGATGGGAAGAATCAAAATTCTGAAGATGTCAACTGCCTCTAATCTAAAATTTAACATAATTCCTATTAAAATTACAATTTCAAAGAATAGGACAAAGTGATCCTAAAATTTTTACAAATGAATAAATTTTTACAAAAGAATAGATGTGGTTGAAAGTAAAGAATAAGGTAGAATGACTTCTCCCACTAATTATAAAACTATGATAATTAAAGCAGTTTGATATTAATGCAAAGATAGACAACCGAACCAAAGGAAATGAACTGAGATCCTTAAATTAGTCCTACAAGTATGAAACACTCTGGTGTACGACAAAGGTATCAATGTAAGGATGAACTCTTCAATATCTTATGACAATCAGAAATCCCTCGGGGGAGAAAAAATATTTCACTTACAAATTCCAAATGGAACAAAGAGCTAATAAATATTTTTAAAACTTTTAAAGGAAATTATAAGAAAATCTTAAACAACTTATTTCAAAAGGTACAAATCTTAAGGATTTAAGTAACTGAGTACATTAAAATTTTAAAGTCTGAACTGCTAAAGAAATCAAAAAGTAAAGACAAGTCATATACTGAGAAGATGTGAAATCCACTTACTCAAAGCATTAGAATTCAGAATATATAAAAAGTCCTCTAAATTTTTTAAAGTGCCAAAAAAAACCCCAATAGAATAATGTGCAAAGGATATGAATTCAGACATAAAATGGCCAATAAATCTATGCAAAGTGGCTGAACCTTATTAGTCACAAAGGAAATTCAACTTTATAGTTCAGTAAGTTTAGAAACAAACACTGAAACTCTCAGACACCACAGGAAGGAGATAAATCAGAATAACCACTGACAGCAGAAAGCTGATAATATCTAGTAAAGCTGAAGATGAGCAAACCCCATGACCCAGCTTTTCTATTTCTAGAGATATTACTACAGCAGCATTTTTCAATCTGATGGTCTCACTCCTTTAAGGGTTATAAAATCAACAATCTTTAAGATAAAACAAAATAGAACAAAAGCCATCAGAGAATGTTAACACAAAAGGCTAATATATAATATAAAACTAGGTATTACTTACTGAAACTGTGTTAAAGTATGTATATACATAGGTATGTACGTACATACTGGGAGATTACATAAAATACGATTGATATTATGGAGTCTTAAAGGGACCACGCTAGAAGAGGGTGGTTTTAAAGGGACCACCCATTCCCATACATACACAAGGATGTTCACTGTTGGAACAGTTTATAATAGCAAAAGATAAGGAAAAAATCTGAATCTTGTTCATTAGGAAAATGGATTAACTGTGGTATATTCATACTGTGGAATAATGTGCACCTATCAAAATGAATGAACCAGACTAAATGTATCAGCATGGATAAGTGTTAAAAACATGATGCCAAGTGGGAAAAAAAAGGTTGAAAAAGAATGCATATGGTTCACTGACAAGTCTGTAAAGTGAAAAAACTCAAAACTATATACCATGCAATACTAGTAACAATACATATCACGTTCAGATTAATTGTTACTTGATGGGTGGGAAGAATGAAAAGGGCACTTCAATTATATTTGGGAACACTGTTTTTCCAAATCTGAGACCAACCTGTGGCAATGACTTATCTCCGTCAGCACGCATCTTTAATTTCATCAACGCTACCTTTGCAGCTGTTTCACTATTTTTTGCACCTTTCCTTCGTTTACTTGCCGTCTCTCCAGTCTTAGAATCTAAAAAATAAGCTTAAGTATATAAGCACGTAGAATTTTTAATTACATTTTCCAGAGTTCTATTATTAGTTATGGCCTTGAAATGTATACAGATTACAAACAATAGAGCTAGAGATACCACACTCTTCGTTGGTATCATACTTAAGTGACCACTATAAAAACATCTTTAGGGCAGCCTGGGTGGCTCAGCGGTTTAGCACCACCTTCAGCCCAAGGCGTGATCCTGGAGATCCGGGATCGAGTACCACGTTGGGCTCCTGCATGAAGCCTGCTTCTCCCTCTGCTTCTCCCTCTGCCTGTGTCTTTGTCTCTTTCTCATGAATAAATAAATAAATTCTTTAAAAAAAAAAATTAAACTAACCAGAGGGACGGTCTACGTCACAGATCTATTCTTCCTGGCACTTCAGATTATCAGCAGCATTCACAGAACAGCTGATGAGATTTAAGATTAGTATTTAGAGAAAGCAGAGCACTACACTAGCGTTATGAGTGCCACTTCCAGCCATGATAGTTAACCAGCTGACCTAAGTGGCCCAGTAAAACACCATCTGGTAGGGTACACTTCCATGAGGCCATTAGGAACACCTTCTATACCTTGCAAGCTGACTTAAGAAGCAGGACTCCGTAACAGATAAGGAAACATGGGCAGACCGGGTGGCTTAACAGTTTAAGGCCTCCTTCAGCCCAGGGCGTGATCCTAGAGACCCAGGATCAAACGCCTGCTTTTCCCTGTTCTGTCTCTGCCTCTATCTCTCATGAATAAATAAATAAAATCTTTAAAAAAAAAAAAAAAAAAAAAGAGGAAACAATAAAACAAGCTTTCTAGATACTTGCCAATAATGTCTTTAACAAGTTTCTGAGTGGCAACCATACGAGGCCTAGGAATTTCCAGTTTTTCACATTCATGATCTGATTGATGACGGTGCCTAAGAGCAACAGAAGAGGGACACTAGTTCATGTATTTGCGTACTACTTAAATACATACAGAATTTGAATGGTGTGAGTGATTACCTCAGGCAAAAATTCTTCTCACAATAAGGACATGTAACTGGCACTAGCTCTTTTTCCGCACAGTCCTTGAATGAGCATGGGTAAGATGTAGGCTTATCTGACTTCAGTCTCTCATGGATTACAGTCACCTGAAAAATGTACAAAGGAGCAGTGGCATTATATATTCCACATTTAAAGCAAAGTAACACCTATTTAGAAGGCAACGTTCATATCATTTTTGCTTAAACTTGTCAGAACTTACATATAACAGATTATAATAAATGTGTGAGAAATGACTGCTGTGCTGACTGTTCTACATTTTCATAACTTTCTTACTGCAGGATACTTATCTTCTAAGTCAAATTAAAATGACTATTCAGTTACTCTTCATAATTTAGTCTTCTAAATTGTAAACTTTGTATCAGTCCTAAACAAAGATCCCTAGGTAATCATCTCATTAACCCTCATATAGCAAGTCATAACAACTTTCTAGGCCAATTTTAGGAAGTTAAATATATTATTTATATGAGAAAACTTAAAATTATGTTTATCCATGATATAGAACATCGAAGATGGTTTTCATCATGATATACTCTCTATTCTGCTACATTCTCTACTCTGCATTATTGTATTACCAGCAAATACTACAATAGACGAAGAAGAGATATTATAAGATTAAAAAAAGAAAAAATCCAGGTCAGGCTAGTTTGAGTTTTATGTAACTAGGTTTCTAGAGTTGAATGAATTTAGTGAAATAATTTCTTAAAGTCTAAAAAAAAAAAAAAAAAAAAAGAAATAATTTCTTAAAGTCTACAACCAAAGAGCATTCCTCCTTATGAATGGTAGTTCTATCTTGTTGGAATTAACTTCTTGACTATTTTTCCAAATTTGGTCTAATGTTCTAATGGTAAAATGATTTTCATTATTTAATAAGATCTAATTGACACTGTATGAGACATTTATAGAAATCAAAAGATATCATAAGAAAAAGCAAAGATTTACAACCTGTAGAAGACACATTGTATGACTATTTCTCTCCAATTATTCCTGCATAATACCAAAATGTTAATTTTTATTTTCCTCACATAAATCACCTAAACCGCAAATGAACAGATTTGGACTGAAGCTCTTTTAACCTTCATTTTCTATAATTGAGAGAATAGATATAAAAATCCTCAGTAAAGTGCTTGGTAAATGCTGGGTAGGAATAAATATCAATTGAAAAATGTGAGGCACATGGTTTCTTCCAAATGGAGTGAATTCAGTTTAACTTCCTGACTCTCTGATCAAAGGAGGTAAAGCAACTTCTTTTTTTTTTAACTTATCTTATTATAAATTTGAGAAAATTACATTTGGCATGGTGGGCTGTTTTCTCTTCTTTGTTCAAATTGAACTGCCCTCAAGGGAGGAGGACTAACCTGGGGGAGCACTGCTGTAACTAGTGGGTAAATCTGCTTAATTCTAGATTTTCTTTCTAGCCTCTTAGGCTTTGCACTAAGCCTAATCATTCAATTTACCCTTTATAAGTAGTAACAATGATATTTTGGCTTCTATCAGCTCTTATAAATCTCACAGTTTGATCAGAATTGGGGTGGGGATGTTATTGGACTACAGGTATGTTTGTGGTGATGTCAGGCTGACTGAGTCAGAACAAGTTTTAACCACAGAATCCCAGCATCAGGAAATAGAGAAAATGAACAAAACTGTGAAGAAAACTTGAAGGAGTATATGATGAGGATGTTAACTGTTGGGCTGGCGAGACTGGGGACCTCAAAACGGCAGACCCCAGGCCAGCAACCTCCCAATATGGCCACCTTGGCACCCTACCCTAACTTAGCACACAAAGACCTGTAACCCTTGCCCTAACTGGAATGCCACCATACTCCCATCTTCCCGCCAACACCACCTTACCTCCCTACCCTAACTTAGCTTACAAAAAACCTGTAATCCTTGCCCTAATAGGAATGCCACCCCGCCCCCATCTTCCTGCCGAAAATTCTTTATAGACCCTCCTGTGGTTTGCCTGGGCCAGACTTCCCTGACTCAAGCCCCTCTGAGTCACAGAACCTCACCAGGGAGCACTCCCCATTAAAGCACTCTTGAACTTACTGCCTGGCTCTGCCATTTTTAATTTCTCTGCCATTCATTTGGGAAAAACCTAACATTAATCCCATAGTATATTTATATAGAGCCCACAGCTGTAAGTGGGCTACCCAAACATAACTGCAATGCACAAGACTTATAACACTTTATAAATACCAAGGAGATCAATTTTTCTTTAAAACAAACTGAGAATAACAACAGAAAATGAACTAAGAGTTTCTTTATATGATCGATTTAATATGCCAAGTTCTAATCTGTGGTACACTGACTGGTTTTAAGTTCAATCAGAGTCTGAATGAAAGTACATAAATACAAACATATTTTATTAGGAGAACTAGTAACATACCTCAGGGCAGCTATGTGACTCTCTGCTTCTGTGTTCAAGGCTTAAATGATTAAAAAAAAAAAAAGGCAAGCTTATTTAAATGCAATAAACTAATGTACTTAAAGGTAACTGTAGTAATTGGATATATTTTAATGATTAGTATCCTTAGATCAGTTACTCACACTACACTAATAACTCTGCGTGTAAGAATAAACTGAAATGCCAGACAAATTAAAGATAGAACACCTATAGTCTCAAAAGTTTCAAAACCCAACTGTTCAACTTCAGTATGAATAAAAACAATTCACCACTCTAAACTACCTCTGAATGCTTTAAGGTGTGTACAAATACAAAGAGTCTTTTAATCTCTTATTTCTCCAAGACCATCAGGAATAAAATGTCAAAGTGCTCTAGTTCTGAAGGACTTAAAAATGTGCATTACTTTTATTTAATCCTAATAAATGTTTCTGAGTTATTTTCTGAAGATAATTTATTCTTTCTGTGTTCTATTTAATAAATTAAATGCCTAAAACATGGGGGCGCCTGGGTGGCTCAGTTGCTTAAACGTCTGCCTTAGGCTCAGATCAGGACGTCAGGGTCCTGGGATTGAATCCCAAGGCCTGCTTCTCCCTTTCCGTCTCCTCTTCTGCCCCTCTCTGTGTTTGCGCTTGCGTGCTCACACCCTCTAATAAAATCTTAAAAAAAAAAAAAAAAAAGCCTAAAACATGAAAGTTTAACTACAAAGAAAACACATTTTCTAAAATCCCTGGTTAGTTCCCAGGTTTTACTTTGCATGTAATGTGTGTGCAAAGGATGTGTAATATCCAATTAAAGAGATGTATAGGTTGGGCTCATTTTAATTAATAAAATACCTAGATTGTTTTCTACCATATTCTTTATATTGTGGATATGTTCTCTCATGTGATTACAAGACCCAAATATAACTTTTATGTAAAAAAAAAAAAAAAAAAAAAATCACACATAAATCCATTTCTGAAAGTTTAAAGTGTAGCCACATATATGCACAAGTAATCAGAGCCTAAGACTATACTTTTTTCTAAGTAATTACTATAAAATATCAATGGCTAAAGTAAAAACTAAATCATTCTGCTTTTCAGAAATAAATCTCCTATTACAAACATTAAAATTACACCCAAATCTGGGCAGCCCAGGTGGCTCAGCAGTTTAATGCCGCCTTCAGCCCAGGGCCTGATCCTAGAGACCCGGGATCGAGTCCCACATCAGGCTCCCTACATGGAGCCTGTTTCTCCCTCTGGCTGTATCTCTGCCTCTGTGTGTTTGTGTCTCTCATGAATAAATAAAAGCTAAATAAATAAATAAATAAATAAATAAATAAATAAATAAATAAAATTACACCCAAATCCTGCATAAAAAACTTACCAAAATACTCCTGAACAACCATCGCACACAAATGGAAGAAAATCTAAAATGGGGGGAAAATGTTATATGCACTAGTCAGTATTGGATTTTGATTTAGTTTTCTTAAAAACATTCTTAAAGTACTAAATGACATCTATAGAACTCTTTTTGACCAATAGCCTAGTGTAGGAAGTAATGGTTAAATAAAAGCTATCACAACCTCAAGCACTCTGAGAATAACTGGATCATCAGGAGATAAATGTTCTTTGTAGCAGTCTGCTAAGTCAGAAAAAAAGTACTGGGTTTTTTTGGATGCCCAGATTTACTCTATGTTGTTTGAGTACTGTATACTGCAAAAACCCTGCATCTGTAGTGAAAATCCTGTGTTTCATTTCTGATTCCTCAGTTTACCTATTTGGCAAGGTTAAGCACACCATTTAATAGTAGAGTTTTGTGGGGGATGGAAGGAAGACAGCAGCATAGGAGGATCCTGAGCTCATCTCCTCCCAGACACGCTGAGACAACAGCTACATCTGAAAAACACCTGAAGATACCAAATAGACCTTCCCTACTTAATGCTACAAAGGGAGCCATTTTGGAAGGGTAGGAGGGGTAGACACACAGTTGGGAACCAAATCTGAGGTAAGACTAACCATAAATGAGATACCACAAGCACAGAGAAGCTAGAGGATCAGAGCCTGGACCAGGCACCCCAGCTCCTGGGAACCTGTACTGGAAAGAGTCCTCATAATGTCCGACTTTGAAAACCAGTGGGCTAACCTTCACAAGCTCTTAAAATCAGTGGGGCATGGGACACCTGGGTGGCTCAGTGGTTGAGCGTCTTCCTTTGGCTCAGGGCGTGATCCTGGAGCCCCAGGATCGAGTCCCACATCGGGCTCCCTGCATGGAGCCTGCTTCTCCCTCTGCCTGTGTCTCTGCCTCTCTGTGTGTCTCTCGTGAATAAATAAATAAAATCTTTTAAAAAAATAAAATAAAATCAGCGGGGCTTACCTCCAGGTACTTTAAAGATCTCTAAGAGCTGAGTCCTCACCCTTAAAAAGCTAGAATAAGTAACAGGTGGCAACTAGCACAGAAGCAGCAGTTTGAAAAACAACTGGGGTATTCATGAAGGCAATTTATTTACTAATCTTAGAATGTGCAATAGAGGGACAAGGATCTTCAGACTTTTCAAAGAACAAAAGTGCTAGGGGACACCATTTCTCTTTCCCTTTCTCAGGTGATTCCTGGATACTTGGAGGAGCCAGCACTAACACTCTGCAACCACCTTGCTAGTACGGTGTGTCTGCCCACGCATTCACCTGTGTTCCTACCCCATCCAACCTGCTTACCTCAGCAGACTCCCTCCATAGTGGCTCCTCTCCTGCCATATCTGTGAGCAGGTCCCAGTACCACTCCAAAGGGACTCCTGCCCTGGGGAGATGCAGATACCCCACATACCAGCATGCCCAAAATTCCAGCAACTTCTAGCCGGCCACACAGGGAGAAAGCCCTGGCATTCAGTGGGACCACAGAGGCTGATAGCAGGCACCTAGTCTGACTGCTAGTCTGCCCATTTACAAGCCCAACAAACTTCTCAACAGTGCAGAAACAAACTCTACCTGGTGTGCCCATAGCAGGCAAAATAAGTCATTGCAGCCAACAGGGCTGAACGTAAATGAGGCTCAGTCACAACAGTAGTGGGCATGCAGGCCAGAGAAAAGATATCTCTGGAGCATCTGGTTTTGGTGACCAGGTGGCGTTGTACTACAAAGCATCACTGGACCTTTTCTACACACGTACACTAACTTTCAAGACCAACATACATAGCTGATCTAATACATGGAAACACAGAACTACACAACATGAGACAGAGGAATATGCCCCACATTAAAGAACAGTACAAAAATCACAGCAAATGAGTTAAAAGAAACTGTGATAAGCAATACGTCCAATAAAGAAAACAATAGTCATAAAGATACTCATTGGACTTGAGAAAAGAATGGATGAGGTCAGTGAAAACTTCAACATAGATGTAGAAACTATAAAACAGAACTAGTCGGAGATGAAGAATTCAATAACCGAAATAAACACACTAGAGAGAACAAGAGATGAGAGGTAGAAGAACAGATTAACAATCTAGAAAGACAGGATCATGAAAAGCAACCAAGCTAGAGTAAAAAAAAAATGAGAATAGGATAAGGGAACTCAGCATCATCAAGTGTACTAACATTCACGTTATAGGGAACCCAAAAGAATAGAGAGAACAGGGCAAAAAAACTTATCTGAGGAAGGAAACAGACATCCATACCCAAGAAGCAAAGAGAACCTCCAAAAAGATGAACCCAAGGAGGTCCATACCAAGACACATGATGATTAACATAGAAAAACGTAATGATAAAAGAGATAATTTTAGAGGCACTTCAGTGGTTCAGTTGGTTATGCATCTGACCCTTGGTTTTGGCTCAAGTCATGATCGCAGGGTCATGAGATTGAGCTCTGACTGGGTTCCATGCTGGCATGGAACCTGCTTAAACTTCTCTCTCCCTCTCTTGGCCTCTCCTATCCCTACTCTCTAAAAAGGACAATGTTAAAAGCAGAAAAAAATACCTAATACGTAATAAAAAGAATGCAAGCCTAACACTAAAGAAAGTCATCAAACCACAAGGGAAGTGAGCAAGAAGGGACAGGTGAACTACAAAAACAAAATCACATTGAGCTATCATGACCTTAAATCTGTCACAATGGCTAAAATCAAAAACACAAGAAAAAACAAGTATTGGTGAAGACGTGAAGAAAAAGGGACCTTCACACACTATTGGTGGGAATGTAAATTGGTGCTGCCACTGTGAAAAATAGTATGGAGTTTCCTCAAAAAATTAGAATTAGAACTATCATATGATCCAGTAATCTTACTACTAAGTATTGACCCAAAGAAAATAAAAGCATTAATTTGAAAAGACCTATCCACCCTTATGTTTTACGGCAGCATTATTTTCAATAGCCAAGATATGGAAACAACCCAAGCGTCCAATGATAGATGAGTGGATAAAAATGTAGTACGTATATATACACTACGGAATATTACTCAGCCATAAAGAAGAATGAGATCTTGCCATTCCTGACATGGATGGACTAGAGAATATTATGCTAAGTGAAATAAGACAGAAAAGACATACCATGTGATTTCACTTGTATGTGGAAGCTAAAAACAAAACAGAGAAACCAAAAAACTCACTCTTAAATACACAAATCAAACTACTGGTTACCAGAGGAGAGGAGGGTCGGCAGATTGGTGAAATAGATAAAGGGAATTAAGAGGTACAAATTCCAGCTATAAATAATTAAGTCACAGAAATGAAAAGCATAAGGAATATAGTCAATATTATAATAACACTGGATGGTGACAATGACATTTATCATGGTAAGCAGTTATATATGGAATTGCTGAATCTATTGTACACCTGAAACTAATATAACATATGTTAATGATGTCAATTTAAAAAGTCATAGAAAAGTACAATGAACCATCCACATCACTTAGTAAGAAAAAATTAGTAGAGCTTTGGATACATACATATACTTGATATAGAATGTAGTATAGTATGTTGTATGTGTACTTATACACACAAAACCAAAGCACTATTAGGTAATACAAAGATACACATATAAGCACATCAGGTCTCTGTGTACATGTTATTTTAAGATTTTATTTATTCATAGAGACACACACACAGAGAGAGAGAGAGAGAGAGAGAGAGAGAGAGAGAGAGGCAGAGACACAGGCAGAGGGAGAAGCAGGCTCCATGCAGGGAGCCTGAGGTGGGACTTGATCCCGGGTCTCCAGTATCAGCCCCGGGCTGAAGGGGCGCTAAACCGCTGCGCCAGCCACCGGGGCTGCCCTCTGTACATGTATTTATGTATGTTTGTACATATATATTTCTATACAATATATCACACCTACTTCACAGGTTTTGGTTTGCGAAACCAAATGAGATACATGTAAAAAATAGGAATGGTAAGTAGCTATAAGAATAACTGCAACAATTAACTTGTTTTGAATATGCTGGACTCAGAAAAATCCTGTGGTGACGTGGGAGAAATGTGTTCAAAGAAATTTCAGAAATTCAATAGATGAATTGATACTGCCAAATTTAGCCTTTCTTTCCCTTCTGTAGAGGAACAACTAAGGAAATGAATTTCTGAAAAGCACACAGAAGTATTTACTCTTCCACTAGACACAATCACCCTCTAATTGTTTTGACTGCACCTCCTACTACAGTACAGTCAAGTGAAGCTGGATACGTCCAATGTCACCACTTTTACAGAGTGAAAACAAAAGGCACTGCACTTGAGAGAGGACTACAATTGCCCTCACAAGATCTCAACCAAAACAGGAAGAGGTCCTATTATAACCCAAAGGGATCCCTGGATAATTCTGCTTTTGGGACAAGGAGGGCTGAATACAGTTCTTCCTCAGAAGTAAGCTAAATGGGGATCCCTGGGTGGCTCAGCTGTTTAGTGCCACCTTCAGCCCAGGGTGTGACCCTGGGGTCCAGGGATCGAGTCCCACGTCGGGCTCCCTGCATGGAGCCTGCTTCTCCCTCTGCCTGTGTCTCTGCCCTTCTGTCTCTCATGAATAAATAAAATCTTTCTTTAAAAAAAAAAAAAACTATATTAAAAAAAAGTAGGCTAAATGATTGGCCCTCCTTATGAAGGCATGATACTGTGAGCATGTTTCATGCCAAAAAAAGTACGTTATACGTTTGTCAACAAGAGGAAACTGAAGCATATAATAATATTCTTATGTGTTTCAAATTGGGGGAAAAAAAATTGTGCATGCTTGCTATCTTGAGACTTCTGGTGATGAACTAAATCTTCAAGGCACACCAAGAGGACCTGGAGGGAAGAGTGAAGATCCAGGTAACCTCCTCGACACTATCTTTCTATCCGTTCAGAAGCTAAGGGAGATGTAGGACGCTCATTTAGTAGCCTCTCCATCCTAACCCCCTCCCCACTACTCCAAGAAGGCTAAACGCTGGCCTCGTTTCACATACGACCTGTACTCTAAGAGACCCTGGAGGGCGGCAGATCCACGGACTTAGTCATCGTGCACACGTGAGACAAACCTGACTCAGAACCCAGGTGGCCACGCTTCTCTGTGAACGACCGACAGGGAAACACGGGTTCCCTGAACAGCTGGCCACGCCGGCCCGGGGTGGAACCCAGACTGCGAGCCACGGGAGTCGGAGGAGACGGTGCCCCTGCGCCCCCGCCCGCGGCAGGCAGCGCCCCTCGCCCGCGAGGACGCCCGAGAGCGGGGGCAGCGCGCACGGCTCCCTCCAGAGGCCGCACGCTCGCCCCAGCCGCCCTCGCTGCCGGCCACCCCGCCTCCCCACGCCGCGCCCCGGCGCGCGGCCGCCCCTCGCCCGCCACCGCCCTCCGCGAGGGCGCAGCGGGGCTCGTGTCCGCCCCGCCGCTGGCTAGGGGGCGCGGGGTCACCTCGCCGCCGGCAGCGCTCCACCTGGCAGTGCCGCCCCACGTCCAGCTCCGCCATCACTCCGCGCCGCAAGGGGCGGGGCTGCGGCGCACGCGCGGCGCCTGCTGGGACCGGGGCGGACCCGGTGGGGGGGAGGAGAGGGGACGGGGGGCGGGCCCGGGCCGAGGAGGGGTGCAGGGGCCGTGCCGGGGCCGGGGCAGGTGGGCGGAGGCGTGGCGGGCTCCGGGCGAGGAGGGGTGCGGAGGCCGTGGCGGGGCCGGAGGAGGGGACCGGGGGCGTGGCGGGGCCGGGGAGGGGCATGGCGGGGGCGTGGCAGAAGGGGGCCGGGGGCGTGGCGGGTCCGGGCCGGGTAGTGGGGGGCGGGGTGCGGGGGGGACGTGCGGAGACTGGCGGACCCGGGGCAGGAGGGCGGGGCTTGGAGCGGAGGGGCCGGGAGGCGTGGCAGGTCCAGGGCGAGGGAGGGAGGGGGCGTGGCCAGGGGCAGGGGCGGGGCCGGGGGCGGGGCGGGGCCAGGGGCGGGGCGTGGCCCGCCGGAGAGTTGGCGCGTCCCCGGAGCGGTCCGGCTGCTGCGGGCGCGTAGCGTCGTGAGTGTAAAAGCGACCTCGGCTGCGCGAGGCGGCGCTCGGGGAAGGGCGTTGGTCTGTCCGTCCTTTTGCAGGGGGGAGTCCGCGGCTAATCCTTAAGGAAACCACCCTGTCGCCCTTGCGGGGACTGCGTGACGTTCCTTCGGTGCAGGAACCCACGTCGGGGACGACCCCACGAGGACGGTCTTCAGCGTGGGCCTCCGAACCAGCACAGCGCCTGGAGCGAGTGTCCCGGGTCGTCCCGCGGAGGAGAGCGGCCCCCCTCAATTCCGTATTCGCCCCGCCCCAGGGCTACTTAATAATAGAGTTCAAATGCCTCTTGCAAGGAAGTCATTAGGCTTAACTTTTTTTTTTTTTTTTTTTAAGGCTTAACCTTTTTTAAAAAATCTTTTGCTTTTTAAAATTCTAGGGATCCCTGGGTGTCGCGGCGGTTTGGCGCCTGCCTTTGGCCCAGGGTGTGATCCTGGAGACCCGGGATCGAATCCTACGTCGGGCTCCCGGTGCATGGAGCCTGCTTCTCCCTCTGCCTATGTCTCCCTCTGCCTATGTCTCCCTCTGCCTATGTCTCCCTCTGCCTATGTCTCCCTCTGCCTATGTCTCCCTCTGCCTATGGTCTCCCTCTGCCTATGTCTCCCTCTGCCTATGTCTCCCTCTGCTATGTCTCCCTCTGCCTATGTCTCCCTCTGCCTATGTCTCCCTCTGCCTATGTCTCCCTCTGCCTATGTCTCCCTCTGCCTATGTCTCCCTCTGCCTATGTCTCCCTCTGCCTATGTCTCCCTCTGCCTATGTCTCCCTCTGCCTATGTCTCCCTCTGCCTATGTCTCCCTCTGCCTATGTCTCCCTCTGCCTATGTCTCCCTCTGCCTATGTCTCCCTCTGCCTATGTCTCCCTCTGCCTATGTCTCCCTCTGCCTATGTCTCCCTCTGCCTATGTCTCCCTCTGCCTATGTCTCCCTCTGCCTATGTCTCCCTCTGCCTATGTCTCCCTCTGCCTATGTCTCCCTCTGCCTATGTCTCCCTCTGCCTATGTCTCCCTCTGCCTATGTCTCCCTCTGCCTATGTCTCCTCTGCCTATGTCTCCCTCTGCCTATGTCTCCCTCTGCCTATGTCTCTCACTATCATAAATAAATTTAAAAAATAAATAAAATTCTAGGGCTTTTTTGGGGTGTGGGAGTGGGGTCTGTAGCTCTTGAGGCCCGAGTGTTTACTGAACCTCCTTGGTCCCTCAGACTCTCCCGAAGAAGCCTTGTGATGCCGAAGAAAGAAGGAGTTTCAGGTACTTGAAGAGTCGCTTCAAAGGAACCAAGGAAGTGGAGGTGCCCTAGGCGGGGAGCAAATGGATGCCAGTCCACTGATGGGACACAGGCCGCCACTCCAGAGTGGGGTGAGAGGCAACGGAAAGTGTACTCATGACGGGGGCTGGAAAGGTACCCAAGGCCTCTCCTGGGCCTGGGTCACTCCAAGTCCGTATTCATGGAGGAGAAGGGTGAGAGCGGGAGACCATCTTCTACTTCGAGATTTGCTCTTGCATGACCCTGTTTAAGACTTCCACCTCCCACTTGCTTGGATCTCTGGAGAAACCTTAGATTTTAGAGCTCGAGGCAACCCTGAGCTATCATCTCGCTACCCCAGCATCCCGTTGTGTTTTTAAGAGAATTCAGGTTCATAGCATTTAAACGATTTGCCAAAATTAGTGGAAGAGGCAGGACTAAAATTCCAGCATCAGATTTCTGGTATTCTTGAATTTAAGGACCGACGGTTTACCTGATTTTGTAGGTTTCTTTTAGCTTGTTGGGTCAGTCAATAGGTTTTCTAGAATTTTACTGAGTGTTTGGAAGGTTCTAAATAGGTGGCACGTCTATGATCAGTCCAATCATAAAATTAAAATACTTGGGGGCAGCCGGGTGGCTCAGCGGTTTAGCCTGGCCTTTGGCCCACGGCATGACCCTGGAGACCCGGGATCGAGTCCCACGTCGGAGCCTGCTTCTCCCTCTGCCTTTGTCTCGGTCTCTCTCTCTCTCTCTCTCTCTCTCTCTCGTCTCTCATGACTAAATAAATAAGATATTTTTAAGAATTAAAATGCTTTTTTCTTTTCCAGTTCACTTACCCTGGGAGTATAGTAAGCATCTGATGATTAGAGTAGCCTAGACTACAGTTGGTAGCTCTTCCATCTCTAGTCTCCTTTATTGATTTCTCCCTTACAAGCTACTTCAGCTTGTCTATTTCCCCTTAACTGTGTGCTTGGTTCATTTATCAATTTATATCCTCACAGAAATGAAATTCCCTTGTTTCCAAATGACTCCCATAACTGTGTTATCTTGAGACCTTGCAAACCAAAGGTCTCTATTTCTGCCTGTAGGTGTATGCACTTGGTGTCATCTGTCATATAAAACTTAAGCCAAAATGGGATGCTTTCTTACCCCTCCCTAATAAAGGCAGTCCACCATATCAGAAACCTTGAATTTATTCTTCAACACTCTGCTTTTATTTCTCTCGTGGAAGTAGCCATTAAATTATCAATTATGCCTCATAAATGGCTTAAACTTATACTCTTCAATTTCTCAGGTTATTTCCTCTCCAAAAAACTCACTTCCTTACCCAAGGTCTTCTTATGGTCCTTCATTATTCACAAGATTGACTTAGTAGGAAAAAGTTCAGCCTCAGCATAACCACTTCCCCCCCAAGCCACCCTACTCTCCAATAATTTGCTAAGTGTATCTTCCGGTTCTTTCATATGTACGTGCCTTTACTTTTCCCTTGGATGTGCTCTATACTAGGGTTTTCTAAACTTTGAAAATAAGAATCAGGTGGGGTGCATGTTAGTAAATACAGCTGCCCACTCCCGTCCCTGGGCCTAATTTAGAGGGTCAGGAATGGATCCTGAGAAACAAGATCTTTAACAAGTGCCCTCACATTCATTCTTAAATCAATTAAAAAAAATGTTTCTCTTTTACTCCACCTTCACAATATAATTAAGTTATCCTTTCAAATGAGAGAGCTTTTTGATTGCACAGGCAAAATTCGGTCCTCCAGGCCATCAGGCACCTGCTACGGTAGCAGTCACTATGTCCTCTGACTAGCAATATTGTAATTCACCTAACCAAAACAACCTTCAGTAGATTCTATTAGCTAGGAAATAAAATCTGCACTCCAGTCAATTTAGCAAACCTATTCTAGGTTTGATACAAAATTGGATAAGATACGGTCTCTGACCTCAAGGAGCTCGAGAAGTCTAGGGAAGAATATCTCTGCTTGGCATTCAAAGTTTTTCCAAAAAAGTCTTGCCCAGCCTACCTTTCTCGTTATCACTCCAAGGCCTCTGCACCGTCTGCGCTCTCCATAGCCTCAGACTATAGGGGCTGTTCCTTCTACTTGGAATGCTCTTTCCCTCTCCCATTGGAGCTGGTTTGTTTTTGCTTTTCCTTTAGTGGTCACCTCAAGTAGCTTCTCCGTAAGAGATTCTTCTTTGTTCTCCTGACTAGGAAAAGTCCCGTTATTACATTCACATTGTATCTCCTTCAAAGCGTTTGTCCCCATATTTGATTAGAGTTTGTCTCCCCCTCTAGGCTGTAAGCTCCATGAGGACAGGGGACTAGTTTTATGGTTATACAGATATTCACTGTAGAACTCTTTGTTAATCTGTCTCCCTATGTTAATGCACTCGTCTGTAGGATTTGTTGTATCTCTGGATAAGTTTATCTTACGTGCCATATTCTACACTAAATCTTTAAACATCTTATTAAGCTCGAACTTTAACAGCTAAGATTCTTTGAGTACTTTGTGATGTACCAGGTACTTAAATGGATCCTTTAATTTTTACACTTTAAGATAGGTATTATTGTTCTCATTTTATAGAATGCCTTATAAAAATTATTCAAACTCCTGCCTCCTTGTCTCCAGCATCAGAAACCTGCTTTCCTGCTTCATCTTTTCACTGACTTAGTTCGTTATACTTACCAGCTATCTTCCTGGTGAACCTCATAAACTAATCTCTTGGTGTGAAATATTCTTTCTCCTTTCCCTAAATTTGCTTGCTTATCTCCTCCTCATCTTTCAGCTCTCGAAGGGTGCTTTTCAAGGACCTGCCTCTGAGTTCCTATTGTTGCTGTAAGAAATTACCACAAATTTAGTACCTTTAAATGCCATAAATTTTTTACCTTAACTTCCTGGAGAACAAAAGTCATAAAACCAATGTGTTAGTATGGCTGTGTTTCTTCTGAAGGTTCAAAGGGAGAATCCAATTCCTTACCTTTCTCAGCTTCTAAAACTCACCTGCATTCTTTCCAAAATGGCATCCTTGAATATCTCTCTTTTTCCTCTCCTTCTCCACGCCTCCCTGTTCCCATCAACCTGCTTCTCTTACTCTGACCCTCTGCCTTCCTTTTTAAAGAATCCATATGGTTACATTGGGCCCACCTGGATATTTCAGGATACTCTCCCCATCTCAAGATCCTTAACTCAATCTCACCTGCCAAGTCCCTTTTGACATATAAAGAAACAGTTACAGGTTTCAGGGATTAGAATGTGGAAGCTTTAGGGGACCATTATTTTGCCTACTCCAATATACATTCTCATACTTCCCAGAATTGACACATGAAAAGGTCTCCAAAAATATGTCTATTGAATCAGTGAATGAACAAGTCAACATTGACATATACCCCCTCCCAAAAAATTTACTATTTTTAAAATTTAAATTCTATTAGCCAACATATAAGTGGTACATCATTAGTTTCAGAAGTAGAGTTCAGTAGTTCATCAGTTGCATATAACACCCAGTGCTCGTCACATCATGTGCCCCTCTTAATGTCCATCACCAATTACCCCATCCCCCACCCACCTCCCCTCCAGCAACCCTCAGTTTGTTTTCTGTAATTAAGAGTCTCATGGTTTATTTCCCTCTCTGATGATTTCCCATTCACTTTTCCCTCCCTTCCCCTATGATCCCCTGCACTGTTTCTTATATTCCACATATGAGTGAAACCGTATGATAACTGTCTTTCTCTGTTTGACTTATTTTGCTCAAAATAATATCCTTCAGTTCCATCCACACTGATAGAAGTGGTAAGTATTCATCCTTTCTGATGGCTGAGTCATACTCCATTACATATGTGAGATATATATATGAAAAAATACAACATAAGTGATAAAATATTCAAATGGTGGTATAAAATATGAAAATATCGAGGACATTTTTCTAGATCCAGTAATCTAAAGATACATATCTCACATCTTCTTTATCCATTCATCTGTCAATGACATCTGGGCTCTTTCCATAGTTTGACTGTTGTGGACATTGCTGCTATAAACATCCTCCAAAAGCATTTTAAATCTTAATCAGTATTAACGAAAATAGAATCATCAGAACAAGGAACATCAACATGATAGCTTGATTCACTCTGCTTGACTGGTCAAAAAACACCTGGAATATTATATTTGGTTCTGAGTACCACACTTCAAGTGTGAAAGAGGCAAAATTGGGACACATTTAAAAGAAGGCAGGGGCTCCTGGGTGCCTCAGTTGGTTAAGCATTTGACTCTTGGTTTAGGCTCAAGATCTCACAGATCCTGAGACTGAGCCCAGCGTCAGGCTCTGAGTGGGGAGTCTGCTTGAAGATCCTCTTCCTCTTCCTCTGCCACTCCCCCCTGCTCACCTGTTCTCTCTCTCTCTCTCTCTCTCTCTCTCTCTCTCTCAAATAAACAGATAAATAGTAAAAAAAAAAAAAAAAAAAAAAAAAAAAAGGAAAGGAAGGCAACAGGATAGTGAAGAATGAGAAATAGTATTATATAAAAGGACACTTAAAATGCTTAGGGCTTAATCAGCAGGATTGAGGAAAGGTTCAAAGCAAAGAAAAATCCATGAGACCACCATCACCACTATTGTTACAGCAGCCAGTGTGCATGTGCATGCATGTGTGCATGCATTGCATGTGTGTGTTTTGGAAAGCATCATCTTTTTTAGCAACAGTTTGTTTCAGAAGGAAACTTTGTAACATTTTCATAAGAAATTACTTTTTAGAGGGATAATTTAGTCATCTTGATAAGCATACATAAAATTATTTTGAATGATGACTTAAATTGCGTTTGGACACAAATCGGATATTCACATGTATTAATTAACTATAAGGTTTTCTTTCTTTCTTTCTTTCTTTCTTTCTTTCTTTCTTTCTTTCTTTCTTTCTTTCTTTCTTTCTTCTTCTTTCTTTTTTTACATTTATGAAGCTTTAATTTTTCCCCAAGACAAGTCTGGACTTCTAAGCCTGGCTCAGCATCTTTGCCCCTCAGACCCAGAGGGGGAGTTCTTTTTTTTTTTTTAGCCTTATTATGTATGTATTTTAGTAGGCTCCACACATGGCATGCAGTGTCAGGCTCTGGGTGCGGAGTCCAACATGGGGCCTGAACTCACAACCCTGAGACCAAGGGTCAGACACTCAACCAACTGAGCCACCTAGGCATGCTGGGAGTCATTTTTTTTTTTAAGATTTTATTTATTTATAAGACAGAGAAAGAGAGAGAGGCAGACACATAGGCACACAGGCAGAGGGAGAAGCAGGCTCCATGCAGGGAGCCTGACATGGGACTCGATCCCGGGTCTCCAGGATTAGGCTGTGGGCTGAAGGTGGGAGCTAAATGACTGAGCCACCCAGGCTGCCCGTCATTTCTTTCTTTTTTTTTTTTTTTAAAGGATTTTATTTATTCATGAGAGACGTAGAGAGAGAGGCAGAGACATAGGCAGAGGGAGAAGCAGGCTCCATGCAGGGAGCCCGATGTGGGACTTGATCCTGTGATGCTAGGATCACGCCCTGAGCCCAAGGCAAATGCTCAACTGCTGAGCCACCCAGGCGTCCCTGCCCGTCATTTCTTAATAAATACCTATACTTTTCAGGCAGAGATAGTAGGGGAAGGGAGGAGCCCCTCTACGTTGGCCTGGGCCTATGTAGGGGGACCTGGGTGGCTCAGTTAGTTAACTATCCGACTTAGGCTAATATCATGATCTCTGGGTCCTGGGATAGAACCCCCAAATTGGGCTCCACACTTAGCAGGGAATCTGCTTCTCCCTCTCTCTCTCTCTGCCCCTTCCCTGGCTCATGTGCTCGCTCGCTCTCCCCCCCCTCCACTTTCAAATACATAAATAAATGGGGTGCCTGGGTGGCTCAGTTGGTTAAGTGTCAGCCTTTGGCTCAGGTCATGATCCCAGGGTCCCAGGAATCAAGTCCCACATCTGGCTCCTTGCTGGGTGGGGAGTCTGCTTCTCCCTCTCCCTCTGCCCCTCCCCTCTGCCTGTGCTCACTCTCTTTCACTCTCTCTCCCTCTCAAATAAATAAAATCTGTAAAAAGATGTTTTAAATAAATAATCTTAAAAAAAGATTTTTTGATGTGTAATAACAGCTATTATTAACTTTCCTCTTGAAATTCTCACCAATAAAAATGAGTCAGATATTTTAAAATATGAATTAAGTTTCTAGAACATACATATGTAAAATATGAGAAAGTGATTACTCCTTCTCAAGTGCTGGGTACAACATATGTCCAAAGTTGTTTTCCATTGCCCCAATTAATATGGCCAGAAATTTTGAGAGAACCTTTGCATACTGATCTCAGGATTTAAAGCTTCAAAGTATACGTTTCTCTTCTGTATCAGACTGCTAGCACAGATTACTGGATCTAGAAAAATGTGTGTCCCAATATTTTCATATTCTATACCACCATTTGAATACTTTATCACTTATATTTCTTTATTCAGTTTTCAACGAATATTGATATAGAGCCTTTGATGTGCCAGGATCTGTTCTAGAAACTGGGAATACACTGGTAAACAAAACAAAGATCCCTGCTCTCATGGGGAGCATTCTGGTGGGGAGGGTCATGGAAAATCAACAGAAAAAAAAATCAACAGAATAACAAAATCAAAACAGCATATATGATAGTATTATAGATGGTAGTAAGTGCTATGGAGAAAAATAAAGCTGGGAAAGTGAATAGGAGCTCTGTAGGAGTAGGAGGTTGAGGGGAGCAGCCTGCAATTTTAAATAGGGTGGAGTGAGAAGGCGAGACAATAAAGACCTACAGAACCTGAAGGAGTAAACAACGTGGATGTCTGGGACAGGTTTCTAGGCAGAAGAGCCATGCGAAGGCTCTGCCCTGAGAATATGCCTGGTGAGTTCCAATCAGAGTGGGAAGGCCTGCCTGGCTGGAGCAAGACAAATGGGGTTGGGGAGGGGGAGGGAGGAAGGAGGGACTAGAATGGCAGGTGGGCAGGGAGGTACTGGTGATATGACAGTGCCTTAGGTAGC
Source organism: Canis lupus familiaris (assembly GCF_011100685.1). Lineage (NCBI taxonomy): Eukaryota > Metazoa > Chordata > Mammalia > Carnivora > Canidae > Canis > Canis lupus. Next base: position 29,408,410 of record NC_049250.1, read on the forward strand.
ACTCCCTGTAGGGACTTGAAGATACTATGAAGGACTTGGCTTTTTACGGAAGTGAGGTAGGAAATCAACTGGGGCTCGGGAGGTCTGACCCAGGCTGACCCTGGCTACTCTGCCAGCAAGGTGTTGATGCTCACAGGGGGGATAGTTAGAAGTCCACAGTATCTAGTCGAGAGTGGAGAGTGGCCTTGAGCAGGGTGTTGGCAGTGTTGGCAGCAGCAGGTGATCAGGTTTCTGTAGGAGTTAGAGCACATGGGGCTTGCTGATGGATTAGATGGAGGTGAGAGAGACGTGTGAAGGATGAATGACTCTAGGGCTTTGGGCCTGAGCAAAGGGAAGGCATCATTATTTGAGGAGGGAAGGAGCTGAATTAGAAACAATTTGCGGGGCAGCCCGGGTGGCCCAGGGGTTTAGTGCCGCCTTCAGCCCAGGGCCTGATCCTGGAGACCTGGAATCGAGTCCCACGTCGGGCTCCCTGCATGGAGCCTGCTTCTCCCTCTGCCTGTGTCTCTGCCCACCGCCCCCCGCCCCCCGTGTCTCTTGTGAATAAATAAATAAAATCTTTAAAAAGAAAAAAAAGAAACAATTTGTGGGTTCCTTCATGGTATAAATCTCATGTGATTGCACTCAGGTACAGGAAATTCTGGAGGTAAAGGAAGGCGTAAGAATCAACTTTGGTAGATCATGCAATAAGGGTGATATTGAGGTAGAGGGATACATCTCATTTTATATTCATTCAGTGGTTGAGCAAAGAATGTCAATGTTTGATCTGATAACTCTCAGATTCTGTGACTTCTTTCTGATCAGGGATAGGCAGAGATATGGGAAAACATGGATGAAGAGCTATGCAGGCAAAACTCAGTCACAGGCACCATATATCTTCATTATGCACGAGAGCAATAAAAGCTATTTTTGCAAAATTATTATTTTTTCATAAGCACTACTTTTGTGCTCATTATTGTGATTATTATATAACAATGAATATTTGGTCCTAAGAAACAAAAGGAACTGCTGATGAAAAGAATGTGTACATGCTTGTTGAGCTGCTTAATAAATAACTATTTGATGATGATTCTGCAGTATGTTTAAAGGGTAATTCTTCTTCTGTTGCTTTAGAGAATTCATTTGGCATTCTAAAAATGGATGTAATTTCAAGCAGTGGCCAAAATGTATCAATTAGCCTGACATCTAGGTCTTTTTAACAGATCTATAAATTTCCAATTTCCTTTGCCATCTTAACCATGGTAAATCATCCTGAACAAGATCATTCTTTTGAACAACAGCCTCCTTATTAACTGAGATCAATTGAGATTAGAAAATGAAAAATACACTAGATGCTGAGGACTCTTTATGAAACCACATTTGTAGGATGAGTATTGAATGAAGATAAATGTGTTATTTTCAGCTTCTACATCATTGATTTAAAAATTTATTCTCTATATCCTATTGCTGGGTTAAACACTAACATATAGTTGGATGGTTTACTTGCTTGCAAGCATTATCTTTTCCCTACTGAGGTGATGTATTAAAGGAAGGGAATGATTTTTAATTCAAATGTATCTTCCATTGCATACCACATGCATTTCTACCCATTAAATTGGGTAAAATTGATTTTTTATTGATTTATAAATTAATGACTAAGTCCTTTGTTTTAATTTCTGATTGATTTTCATTTGCTATTTGGATAAATTGCATGATGCTTAGCACATCGTGTGGACCTTATGTGATCAGGATTTTGCCCACCTTTAAAGGCAAACTTACAGCATTGTCCTCTTCTGTCTCCAAACCCCAGCCATCCTGGCCTTCTTTCAAATCCTAATATTTAACACTTAAGATTTTTTGCACATATTCTCTAAAATTTTAGTTCTTTAGCTCTGCCTGCTTTATAGTTCTGTGTAACACATATACTACATTACTTTCTTGACTAATGAATTGCCTTTCTTCTAGCCAGAAAGCAGGCTCCAAAAAATACATGGATTTTAGTCTTTCTTTCTTCACTGCTCAATCTCTAGCATCTAGAATTATGTTGGGTATATGATGCACTCAGAAAAGGTGATGAATGAATGAATGATTCCTTATCCTGGAATACCAGTTTTCCTTCTCTAAATCTAAGTAACTTCTACTCGTCATCCAAATTCCAGTTTAAATGTAACTTTTTCAGGCCACCTCTTTTTGACCCCTAAGACAAGTCAGCTTTCTCTATTATTTATTCTTACAGTTTTCTATATTTCTAAGTTCTCCATAGAACTTACTAGAATTTTAGCTTATAAAGTCCCTTTTGTGACATAATTAGCTTAATTTGTTTTCTCCCCTAAACTATAAAATATCTCTATCTTGTTCTTTTTTTTTTAAGATTTTATTTATTTGAGAGAGAGAGAGAGAGAGAGAGAGAGGCAGAGACAGGCAGAGAGAGAAGCAGGGAGCCTGATGTGGGACTCAATCCCAGGTCTCCAGGATCACTCTCTGGGCTGAAGGTGGCGCCAAACCGCTGAGCCACCTGAGGATCCCCTCTATCTTGTTCTTTTTTTTTTTTTTTTTTTTTTAATTTATTCATGATAGTCACATGGAGAGACCCTCTATCTTGTTCTTAATGGTCTCTCCAACATCTAGCATAAAGCCTGGAACAAAGGGATGCTCAATGGTCAATAGGGTGCCTCGGTGGCTCAGGGGTTGAGCATCTGCCTTGCGGTCAGGTAGTGATCCTGGGGCCCTGGGATCAAGTCCTGCAGCAGGCTCCTTGCAGGGAGCCTACTTCTCCCTCTGCCTATGTTTCTGCCTCTCTTTCTGTGTCTCTTATGAATAAATAATTTTTTTAAAAGTTGTTAGTGAACCACAAAAGAATGTTTTGTTATACTGGAGTTCTTGTATAAATACACCTCTCCGTGAATTCAATAATGCTTGGGGGAGGGCACCTGGGTGGCTCAGTGGTTGAGCATCTGCCTTTGGCTCAGGGCGTGATCTGGGCTTCTGGGATGGAATCCCACATCGAGCTCCCTGTGAGGAGCCTGCTTCTCCCTCTGCCTATGTCTCTGCCTCTCTCTGTGTGTCTCTCATGAAAAAATACAATCTTTACCAAAAACATAATGCTTGAAAGATCCCTTAATGTTAAGGCATCATACCAGCCTCTTCATCCCCCACTTTATTTCATTGAATAAATACTTAATGGGTTTCCCCTCTGGACCAAGCCACATAGAGGGAAAGAAGGTCACGTCAATACTGAAAAGACTATAAGCTTTAAAATGGAAAGATCTCTTACCCTCTAACTGTCTGTGTGAGCTCAACAAAGTTACCAATTGAGCCTTTGGTTCCTTATCTGTCAAGCAGAAATAGGAATTAACTATTTCGTGTGGTTTATGTAGGAATTATTACTGATGCATGTAGTGTGCCTGCCACAGAGTAAGTGCTCAAAAGGTTTCAGTTGCTACAACTATCAGCAGAAGGTATGCTCCTAGAGGGCAGATTATACTTGCATTTCTAGTACCTTACATATCGAATACTCCAATAAAAACTGGTTAAACTAACCAGCAATGGGAACTATGGTAGAACATGTGCTCTTCCTCAACTCTCTAAGCAATAAAATAAGTTCCAAGACAGTTCATGAAATACTTAGATAATAATGAAATATAATACTCAGTATAGTTTATAGTACATACGAGATTATAGTAACATATGGTCACAGACCGTAAGTGTTTGCAAGGCCAGACAGGAAATGATCAGAGGTGGCTGGCTGGAGGGATCGGGAAATAAGTTCACATGTTTGTGTGTGTATGATCTATATCAGTGAGCCTCCTGTGTAAATGTTCTACTTCTTTGTCAAAATTTGATGCTGGCTACACCAATGTTGGAAAAAATGGATCAACCTGCTGCTTCTGTTGTTACTATAATGGCAGACAAAATTGGGTTATTGATCTTCGGTATCACAGCATCTTTGTTATAGTAATGGATGCTTTTCCCCCCTTTAACAATCAGTATTTGCTAACATCACACACAAATAGGTTCTGATGGTATTGGGTAATGTTGCTCAAATAGGGGTGCATTACGTGGGAGTATATAGTGGCCCTTCAAAACCAGAACATAGACTATTCCATATTCCATGTCTTTGTAGCATGCTCAGCCCGGGTTTTCAGGTGTATGACATCATCCATAATCATTATCTATTGCTCCCCTTTCATCTTACCAAACTCTTGGCTTGCAGCTCTAATAAATGGGACTGAGAGATAATGAACGGAGTATTTTTTTTTCTCTAGGAGGCTCTCTCCTTTTTGTTCTCAGGTGTCTTTGTAAAGACATTTACAAACACACGGTACTCTGTTAAAGGTTTTTGCCACACCAACATTCCCACCGAAAGCTTCAGATGCCTAATTACAGAACTGAACGCAGCAAACAGTCCTAACATTAGGAAAAGCGATAACTACCACCTTTCACCCACTTCAAGCCATGGGAGGGCGATCCAGGACCCACCCATGCCAACCGGCAGCCAGGCACACATCAACCTGCCCAGAGCCTACATCTGCAGAGACAAGCCCAGTCAGACAAGTTGCTCCCAGAGTAAACCACTTGCCCACAGACCTGCGTGGGGGGGGGGGGGGGGGGGAAGGAACATGCTGAAAGCCCTTGCCTCGCACACAACAGCACCTACACCAACACACCTGAGTGTCCTTCTAGGAGGAGAGAGACCGAATACGCGAGCACTGTGCTGGCACACGCTCGCAAGTAAGCACACGTATGTGGAATAAAGCTTTTTAAAATTTTTTTTAATTTTCTTAAAAAAATTCTTAAAATCTGGGTGGGTAAAGCGCACTTTTCAGGCCTCCCTGGAAGCCGTTCGCAAACTAGTCAGTCCTTCCAGCCTGGGCGGGCCGCTAAAGCGGCAAGTTGGTTGCAGTCTTGTCCATCTTTTTCTTTCTTTTTAAAAAGATTTTGGGGATCCCTGGGTGGCGCAATGGTTTGGCGCCTGCCTTTGGCCCAGGGCGCGATCCTGGAGTCCCGGGATCGAGTCCGCGTCGGGCTCCCGGTGCAAGGAGCCTGCTTCTCTGTCTACCTCTCTCTCTCTCTATCATGAATAAATAAATTTTAAAAAATCTTAAAAAAAAAAGGATTTTATTTATTTATTCATGACACACACACACACACACACACACACACACACACACACACGGGACTTGATCGCGGGTCTCCAGGATCACGCCCTTGGCCAAAGGAAGCGCTCAACTGCTTGCTGAGCCACCTGGGCTGCCCACTTTTTTTTTTTTTCTTTAAAGATTTTATTTATTTACTCATGAGACACAGAGAGAGAGAGAGAGAGAGAGGCAGGTGCAGGCTCCACGCAGGAGCCCGACGTGGGACTCGATCCGGAGACCCCAGGGTCACGCCCCGGGCTGAAGGCGGCGCCAAACCGCTGGGCCACCCGGACCCCCCCCGCCACCTTCCATCGCCTCCCCGCGCCCCTCGGGTCCCGCTCGCTGCCGGCCCCCTCCCCCCCCGCCCCGCCCCCGCCCCGCCCCCTCCGCCCCCTCCGCCCCGCGGGGCGGGCCCGGCCGCCGGGAACTGCCCAGGGGCGTGTGTCACCTGCCCCGACGACTCGCCCGCCCGGGAGCGCTGCCTGTGGGCGGTGGGCCCGAGACCCGAGCGCCGCGTCGCCGCCGGGTCCCCGGGGTGGGGGCGCCCCCCGCAGCCGCGGCCATGAGCAAGCTGGGCAAGTTCTTCGGAGCCGGACGCTCTTCGAAGGGCCGGGCCGCCCCCAGCCCGCAGGAGGCCCTGGCCCGGCTTCGGGAGACCGAGGAGATGCTGAGCAAGAAGCAGGAGTACCTGGAGGCTCGCGTGCAGAGGGAGCTCACCCTGGCCAAGAAGCACGGCACGCGGAATCCGCGAGGTAGGCCCGGGGCCGGCGCAGGCGGGACCCCCACCCCCACCCCCACCCCCACCCCGCCTGCAAGCCCGGTCCTGGGGGACCCGCCCCGGAGGCCGCACCTCCCCCCGCGGCCTTTCCAGGAGCTGCTGTTGACCCCCCAGCTCAGGAAGCACAACCCTGGAGGGCAGGCTGTTAGGGAGGCCCAGTAAAGAACACGCTTTAAAAAGCTCAGAATTAATGGAAAAGACCGATGATGAACAAAATATCTACATGTAAAAAAAAAAAAAAAAAGAAAAAAAAGAAAGAAAAAAGAATTGGTATTATTTTTTAAGATTTTATTTATTCATGATAGAGAGAGGCAGAGACACAGGCAGAGGGAGAAGCAGGCCCCACGCAGGAGCCCGATGTGGGACTCGATCCTGGGTCCCTAGGATCACCCCCTGGGCCTAAGGCAGGTGCCAAACCGCTGAGCCACCCAGGGATCCCCAAGAATTGGTATTATTGATTTTTTTTCTTTTCTTTTCTTTTTTTTTTTTTTGCCTCTGGCCCTTACGTCGTTCTACAAGGCACTTCTTTTATTTGACTTTTTTTTTTAATGTGTTATTTTGTCCATTGTGAATTTTGAACTTTAAAGACGTTGCATTAAAATATTATTTATCTTGATTCCTTTTTTTTTTTTTTGCCTCCCATCTTAAATTTTACTCCTGTCTTGCCTGACCTTAGCCCAGCCCTGCTGACCTCCAATATCAAGTTTTCTGTTGTGTGTTTATATATATTGGATCACACATTTTAACTTGCATAGAAATCTCTAGCAGAGTATATTCTAGTATGTTCTGGTTTTACCTTGCTCCTAAGCCGTTGAAGAGTTTCGTTGGCTGTTCTGCTGTTGAGGTTATTATTTTTAAAAAATAGTCGAGGAACTAAATATTATATTTCCTCTCACTGGTTTTTACCACGCAAGGGACTTTGAACCAGTAATGACACTTGGTGCTCCTGTCGCACCTTGAACCCTTTGTTGCTTTCCAGAGTTAATTGGTTTCTTCAGCGTACTGCGCTCTTTATAGAGAGTAGGTCTGAACAGCACAGTGACACGTATAAAAAAAACCCAGGGAGAAGTTGAAATGATTTGGTCTTGTAACACCAGAAAGAAAAGTGGTTTTGCAGTGGCGGACTCAGAAATAGGAGCGGCAGTAACAGAACTCTGCCCACCACCTAACCCTGAACTTGCATCCACAAGTCAGGCTTCTTTAGTCATGACAAAGGCTTGGGGAGATTTACTCAGCCCCAAATGATGCTGCCATTGTTTAATGCAGGAAAGGAATAATGTCTTCTGGAGTTGACCTTGAAAACCCTGCTGCTTCCCATAAAAATGTGCCTGATACATTTGCGTCCACTTAACTACCAACAGTAAAAAGGCCAAGTTTCATTTTTCTCTGCTGCTGCTGGGCTACTATATCCTGGCCTGTTTTAAATACTGGTTTCTGTTTTTACTTTGTCTGAAAACATTTTGGGAAGCGATTTAATGGCAATTTCTAAAGAGATACTATGCCATTATGGCTTGCTAAAAAGTCATTGGCAGGTCTTTTTCTCTGCTCTTCCTCTTCGTTTTTTTTTTTTTTCCTCCTCTTCAGTTTGATAGGCACTCTGAAATTTGCTTGATGTCTGTCAAGGGATGTCTCTGTCACCCTTTTGGGTCTGTATATTGTTTTATCTACAGTGGTTGCTCAGTAAATACTGGTGTAAAAAATCTTAAAAATTGAACATCTGCTCCTAGGAAGTGGTGAAAATGTAGATTTGCTTTCAGAAGACAAAAATGTAAGGTAATCTACATTTTATTGATTTTTTTTCCCAGAAATGGTCTCCAACTGGTAATGCATTAAAGTATATTGCAAATGGCTTTATTAAGATCCTCCCACAGAATTAAAGACAACATTAATTAAGAGCATCAATCTAACTTCCTTAAGTCAGGGAAGTTACAGATGCGTGTATCATGTGCAAATAACTAATTGGGGTTAGAAAAAGACACTTACTCTTTATCATTTATCCTTGGGAACTTCACAGGTTTTAGCCCAGGCCTGGTTCTAACAGTGGTTGTGGGAGCGGAAATAGGCTAGTTAGCATGAGTTCATCTGTACTCTAAACTATGGAAAGAATTTAATCCCAGACCCACATATTAGAAGACCTGTCAATATCAGCATTTTTCAAATAAATCAGATAATGTCATGTACACATAGTTTCTGTTTTCCATTAGCTACTAAGAAATATTTTCACATACATGGTTTAATCAAGCCCAATATAGTTAGTACAAAATGGGCCTTGTTTATACAAGGCTGTATTTTACACAGGGCTGTATATTGTGCTATAAGGGCTGTACTTTATAATCTGAGTGACATTATGTACATGCAGTTAAAGTTTTACTTCTAGACATGATTGGTCAGCCAGCTTGCTGCCAAGAATAAGAGGTTGAATGGCCAGTTAACATTGTATCAGAAAGGGCCATTCCCTGCATGGAGCCTGCTTCTCCCTCTGCCTCTGTCTCTGCCTCTCTCCCTCTCTGTGTCTCTCATGAATAAATAAATAAAATCTTAAAAAAATATATATGTTAAAAAAAAAAAAAAAGAAAGAAAAAGAAAAACAAGGGCCGAACTCCTGGCCACTACAAATTCTGCGGTAATCTATTTCTCCACAACAACAGAAGCTTTGGCAGCCTTCTGAATGTCAAAACTAGGTTTTATTGGTAAAGCAAGTAACTTTTAAATTAGCATGGTGTTAGAAATGAAATCTCAGTGGTGAAATTATAGATACTCTAAATACGTGGGTTGGCTAAACTAGTCTGGAGACACTTCCTTGCTTCCCATTGTAAGAACAAATAATAAGAATCTACTAGATATATAACTAATTTAACATTAAAATGGTACTTGAGACTCGATCGCAGATGAACACCGTGTCTGGTTCTTGGTTCAGGTGTATTTTTGACAGAGTGCACCTCGCACGGAGCACAGCACCCTACCAGGGCATGTCACTGCCTTCAGTGAGACTTACTTACTTATTTATGAGAGATACACAGGCAGAGCGAGAAGCAGGCTCCCTGGTGGGGAGCCTGATGTGGGGCTTGATCCCAGGACCCTGGGATCAGGCCCTGAGCTGAAGGCAGATATTCAATCCCTGAGCCACCCAGGCGTCCCTTTAGTGAGCTTCTCATATGGGGTATATTGGAGCCCCTAAGGGGACATTGAGTCAGGCTTCATTGTTTTTGCTTGCCAGTGTATGTTTGTTTATGCAGAATTTAGTCTGAAACTTGTTCTTACTGTATCTCATACTAAATTGTGCAGGCGTCGCTAATTCTTCTCACTTCAAACTTCTTTGGTAGTTACCATAATTTCCCAAAAAGAACCTGAGTGTTCATTACCAAATTGGTTGGGCAACACCCATGGTATTCAGGACCCTGTTGATCTAAAAGATTAACCCTTGGAACAAGATTTATAATTTGGTTAAAAGTTTTGGAAGTTGGGTGGGGGCATGGGGTAACTGGGTGATGGGCATTAAGGAGGGCACTTGTTGGAATGAGCAGTGGGAATTATATGCAGCTGGTGAATCACTAAATTCTACCTCTGAAACTAATAATAAAAAATTTCTAGTAGTCCCATTTAAAAAATGGAAAAAAAAAACATTGGAGGTCAGAGATTCTTTAATGTAGTTTTTGTAGAGTACCCTTGCTTTACAACTGGTAATCTGCTTTGTGGAAAAGCAGACTTTTTACAGACTACTTAATTTTTTTCTTTTGAGCACTGTCATCAGGAGCAGTTTTGATTTTTTAATTTTTAAAAAATATTTTATTTATTTATTTTGTGAGACAGTGTGCAAAGCACAAATGGGAGAGGGGCAGAGGGAGAGGAAGAAGCAGGCTTCCTGTTGAGCCGGGGTCTCTGATGGGGGCTTGATCCCAGGACCCCAGGATCATGTCCTGAGCCAGCAGGTGCTTAACCAACTGAGCCACTCAGGCCGACCCTGAGAGCAGTTTTCAATCCTGGCTGTATATTAAGTCACCCTGATGCCTGGGTCTCACCCCTTAGATTCTGATATAATTGACTGGGGGGGGGGGAGGGCTCAGGCATCAATATTTTTTTTAAAAGTGCCCCCAGGGGGAGCTTGGGTGGCTCACTCAGTTAAGCGTCTGACTCTTGATTTCCACTCAGGCCAGGATCTTGGGGTCATGGATCCAGCCCTGCCTTCGGGCTCAGTGTGGAGTCAACTTCAGATTCTTTCTCCCCCTCCTTCCCCAGCTATTCCTCCCGCTTGAGCCTGTTTTTTCTCTCTCTTTCTCTCTGTCATCAATCAATCCATCTAAACCCCCGCCTCCGTGATTCTTCCCTGTGGTGGTGGTGGGGGGGGAGTTAAGGATGAAGAGTTTAAATCCATAGTAATGTTAATGAGTTAGGAATATGTGGTCCTTAAGTCTTGGAAGTGCTTCCTAACCTTTTCCGCACATCATGGCCTCTATGGCACTGATAATATTTGTGTGCTTCTCTGGGATAACCAGGGACAAGCAGCTTGGGGACTCTTGGTGTCCCAGGGCTTCAGGAGCTGAAGGGATCGGTGTACTGCAAACCCCTCCTGCCACACTAGATTGGTGGAACACCATAGTGGTCACTATTCTAACCTCCCTTGAGGTCTTTTTAAAAATAATCTCACTCACCAAGAGACGGCCACAGGTTTTATTTTGCTTAAATATAAGGTCCTGATCCAGTTTTTACACATTTGATAGACAATAACTTAGTGTTGCAGTCAGGAGCCTCGGCTTCAAAGCAGACAACTTTGGGTTCGATTCCTAGCCCCGCCCGGCCACTTAGACACGGTGTGGCTCTAGACCATTTCCTAGGCCTGCCTAGTTCTCGGTTTCCTCATCTGCGTCATGGCAAGGAGATGATTAGTCCTCAGAGTTATGAGGATTAATGACATTATTGTATAAAGCCCTTAATTCAGTGCTCTATAAATGTCAGCCCTCGTGATAACAGTATTTTTTTTTTACCTAGCTGAAATTGGCTTCCTACTAAGTTCCACCTACTGGTCCAAATTTTGTCTTCAGGAATAACATAGAATAAATCTACTCCAGGGGCACCTGGGTGGCTCAGTAGTTGAGTGTCTGCCTTTGGCTCAGGGCGTGATCCCGGGGCCCTGGGATCGAGTCCTGCATCAGGCTCCGCACACAGGGAGCCTGCTTCTCCCTCTGCCTAGGCCTCTGCCTCTGTCTCTGTGTCTCTCATGAATAAATAAACAAAATCTTTAAAAAAAGAGGAATAAATCTATTCCATCTGTCACACGTGAAGGCCTTTCACATACTTGAGGACCGCAGTCATTTTTCTGTGTCTCCTGTTCTGCGGACCTGAACTCCCTCAGTCACCTCTCAGTTACCCCCCCCTACTGTGCTAAGGTTTGCTTCCCAGGGCCTGGTCTAGTGGGAGGTAAGAGAGACCCTGGCACACACTTGTGTGCCCCTGAGAGTGATTACCCTCTTAAATTTGCACCCTAGGTGCCTCTGTTGCTTACCTTTTCCTCGGCTGAGCAGGAACTTCAAATATGTAATTATGTGGAGAGGGCTGGCTCCAGTCTGGGTTATCCACAGGCCTCAGGCCGTGGGCAATGGGCTAATAGGGACGAAAGGTTAAGACCAAGAAGGAGCAAATTCGGTCACAACCCCTCTTCAGTATCTTTACACATGATTCCAGTGAAACCTGGCAGCTGAGGCCCTTCTGCTCCTCCATCAGGTATCTGATGAGTGAGATCTGAGGGCACAGTCTTTTATTTGGAGTAAGCCAGCTCTCTTTGAAGCCCGGGCTATTTCTTGGCAAGGCCGAATTTGCTTTCAGAGTCGTGACGCAGACTTGATGTTCCTTGGAGTTGGGGTGTGTGCACGCTCCCATTGGCTTAGCCTCATGTACGAACCTCCTTGGTTCCTCTTCAGTTTGCTTTTTATTATGGTTGTCATGGAGCTGAATTCTGCAGTCTCAGACACGGACAACCGGACGGACTTCTGTATAAAAAGAATGCCGTCTGCGTCAGCTGTGTATCAGCTTTGTTGTCCAAGTAGTGAGGGTGCAGGCATGCATGGCTCAGGTGACATGAGACTGATGCAGAATGCAGGGCCCTGATGGACGGGAAGTCTCTTGGGAGATATCACTTACTTGGTGACCTCCTTTCTTAAGAGAGTTTCCCAAAACGTGGCCCTCAGGTCACCCCCATCAGAATTCCTTGAAGATGTTTGTTAAAATGTACACTCACAAGGACCCCCCTCAACGTTCTAATATAGTAGGTGGAGTACGGGGTCCAGAACTCTGAACTTTGAAGAGATAACCCAGTGATTCCGATGCCCACTACAGCTTGGGAACTGAGGAGGCAGGTAGTATTCCATGAGCTGCTAAACTAGAAACCTCTACTCCATCTTCTACCCTCACCGTTCCTGTTGTTGCTTTCTTCCTCCTCTATTAATCAGAGACTCAGAGGAGAAATATCCACCCACCTCCCTTCTGTTTCCTGCTGAAGAAACATTCCTGAAGCTTCTGACGGATGCCTATTAGCTACCCTGTATTAGTTTTCTTGAGGGAAGTCCACCTGGTACTGTGACTCCATAGTCCTGAAGAATCTCAGAGTTCTCCAGAATTCAAGTTAAAACCAAGCATCACGATAAAGTATTCTGCTTGCCTTTGATTATCTGATTTTTAAAAAGATTTTATGTATTTGAGAGAGAGAGAGAGAGAGAGAAAGAAAGCAGGAGCAGGGAGAGGAGCAGAGGGAGAGGGAGAAGCAGACATGGGGCTGTATCCAGGGACTCTGGGATGGTGACCTGAGCCAAAGGTAGACACTTAACCAACTGAGCCATCCAGGTGCCTCAATTATCTGATAATTTTGTACTGTACTCTGTGTATTCTAGGGCCAGAGAAAAGAAAGAGTTTTATTCCTGGGGCATTAAGGACCCATATGCGAGTCAGGTCTTGTTCTCCATTCAACTACTCTTCTTTCTTCTGGAAAACATACATCAATGGAAATGTGACCCTTCTTCAGTTTTCACCCTCAGTTTCTCTGCCCCACCTCAGAAGCTCCCCCTGGGCTGTCACCCCTGGTGGGGAAACCTAAAATATCTGAATGGGCCCTGGGAGCCTACTCACTTAAGCTGGGGTGTTAAAACTTCTCACTTTCCTACTACCTCCCTTCCCTCTCTCAGCCCTGGCAGGGATCCTCATAGACTTATACCCTCATTCACCCACTTAGGTACCCCAACCAGCAGAATGCCATGGGCTTGTTATCTCTTTTGTTCTGTTGTGCTTTTTCAGATGCAGGTCAGTTGCCTTCCCCCAGTGGATTTGGAAAGAGTGCAGAATCCCAGCCAGATTTACCCTCTCCCCATTTAAATCAATATGTTAGGCTTGCATTCAGTATTTTACATTTATTTCTGTTCACGATCATCTTATTTTCAGTTAAATCTTAAAATTCTGATTTCATTGTCTTATATATGAGCGATTTCTTTTTTGTTGAACCAGTCACAATTTTTTTAAAGATATTTATTTATTTATTTATTTATTTATTTATTCATTCATGAGAGACACAGAGAGAGAGACAGAGAGAGAGAGAGAGGCAGAGACACAGGCAGAGGGAAAAGCAGACTCCATGCAGGGAGCTCGATGTGGGACTCGATCCTGGGTCTCCAGGATCACACCCTGGGCTGAAGGCGGTGCTAAACCGCTGAGCCACCCAGGCTGCCCGAACCAGTCACAAATTTGATCAACAGGTGGGGTTTTTTTGTTTTTGTTTTTGTTTTTCTGTCAAAGTATTTGTTAAAATACATTGAATAAGACAGAACTCAAGGACAGAGACTCATGGCATGCCTCTAGAGACTTCCTTACAGGATAACCTTTATATTCCAGTAATAACATTTCATCTAAGATTTGAGTAAGGCATGATTACCAATTTGACAGATCAGTGCTCAATGAGTTCAGTTATTCATCTAGCTATGAAGATACCTAATGTACATTTCTAGCCCATATCATCTTATCTCTCCACCTTTTTCTCTTTTCCCTAACAATGCTTCAATATACCTTGTGAGTTATATTCTTGAAACCAAACTATAGTCACACACCTCTGATTCCCAAATGCTGATTTATGAACTGAGAGTATATTAGCTTCACCAGATTCACCTGGAGAGCTTTTTAAAATGCCACACCAGGCAATTCTATCTCAAGAAGTCTAGGGTAAGTTTAGGATTGTGATACTCAAGCCTTTCTGGTTAATTCTGATGTGCATAATGTGAGAAGGCTGGTTGAGTGGCCTATGGTTTTTTACCTTGAGTCAGCATCTAGTAACCCAAAGAAAACAGGTCAATGAGATTAGTTTGCTATTTTTCATCTTTGTGAGCTCATATTGGCTTCTAGTTATCATTGTCTTTTCTAATTTCTCAGAAACTAGAGTGTAGGGTGTCTCTGTTCTAGAAGCATTCTAGAAAAAGTCTGTGGAGCAGATTTTTGACAGTTTGCTGATGTGTTGTAGCTACTTCTAGAAGGGTAATTGGTACTATTTCTTATGTAACTAATTGAGGGTTTTTGGTGTTTTTTTTTTTTTTTCCCCGTCATGAATATGGAGCATCATTATACATTTTGGAACAGTTATTATTATTATTCATTTTAAGTTTCACAAAGCTGGATAATAGAGCTTTTTTTTTTTTTTTTGCAAAATACATTATATGAAGAATACAATTTTCCTTGATGTATACTATTTTGCAATTAATTGAATTAGCCACAATAAGGTAGAAAATTTATTGACACCATGATTATGCAAAAGTCATATGATTTATACAGTTTTGAGAAACGATAGCAGGAGATTATTGTAAGCTTGCCCTCAGATGTACTTAGAATTACTGTGTTCCTCAGTATTTAGAACTACTAATTTCAGATCAGATTTTGTTTTCAAGAAAACAGGACACATGCATGATAGTCTAGCCAGTGAGATACAAGGCCATTTCTAAGACTGAGATTTTTTTTAAGTTTACAGTGCTTTGCTTTGGCAATCAGCTTTGGAAAAGATGAGAATGATTTATGTTGGCATTTATTTTTTGTTATATACTTAAATATATGTGAATCAATTTGTACTTTGGTAAAAAGATTCATTGATATATTTTTTTTGTAGAGAGGGAGCACAACAGTGGGGTGGGCAGGGAGAGAGAATCCCAAGCAGACTCCCTGCTGAGCATGTAACCCAACACAGGCTTTATCTCAGGACTCTGAGATCATGACTTGAGCCAAAATCAAGAATCTATTGCTCAACTGACTGAGCCACCCAGGCACCCCTCCATTTGTACTTTTAAGGGACAAAATTATCGCAGGTACTTAAAAGACGTAGGTAATATTGAGGATTTATTTTTAAAAATTCCATTCTCAACCTTTTGCCATAGGAAACTGTGACTAGAACTTTAGTACAGACTGGTAATTTTAGTTTTTCCTACTTTTTTTTTTACTATTCTTTGATAGAAGTTCAACAAACACAATTGGCTTATAAGCTTACAGAAGGAGAAGGAACAAAACAGCAAGAGTCTGGAATAAATATAAAGCAAATAGTAATCTATTTCCCAAATAACTGACTTTCATATACCAGTGATCTTGATTTCTTACCTCAAATAAGTGGTTCTTAATAGAGAATTGCTTATTGGAAATATTTGGGATTTAGTCCAAAATTTATGCTTTAAAGCAATGAACTCCTAAATCCAAACCAATGAATCTTTGAGCCCACTGCTAAGCCCTTCTCCCAGGTATCTCTCGCTTGTGGGTATTTCCAGTGAGAGGATGGGGTTAGCTAAAGCCCGACTGTCATCTGCGCAACCTCTATCAACTCTTCCTCCTTCTAGCGACCTAGTGACTTACATGCCAAAAACAAAACCACCCCTCAAAAGCCAGCAACAAGAATGGTGATTTAAAAATTACAGGCAAGGAAAAGTTGATTATTCTCTGTTAAAAGTTGGGAATACTTGCAGCAGAAGCTGAAGCATTTAAAAATTAAAATTTAATGTCAACCATCCAGCTTAAATGAAATATAATATATACTTTTACATTTGACTCACATATAACTTAGAGGAATAAAATCATGCAGCCAGATATTCGACAAACACTTTTTGACATTTTATTCTCTATTTAAATATGAATTTCTGGTGAATCTTTTTGGTTCTTTCACATAGTCCTATATGCTACATATCCATACCTTATTTGCTTTAGAAGTAATATTGGTCAATAGAATAGGCCTTTCTCAGTGAGCAGTGCAAATTCCATGACCATATTTAGTACATGTAGGTGAAAGTCAATATAACCTTGGAGTCTGAACAAAGATATTATCCTAACTCAAAACTTTGTTAACTGCAGCAGGAAAAAGTAAAATCATGTTAAATCAATTTACATGTATTTTAAAGATCACATATATAAGAGCCTTTGGTTTACCTTTTTGTGAGGAGTTTGAAAATTTTTATTATATAAACTATCTTCCTTTGTTGAGTATTGTTCTCCCACTTACACTTGCAAAGTTAAAGAATAATTCATCACCAATTGCAGGGTAAACCTTCTCTTAAAGAAATTCAAATATAGGGATGCCTGGGTGTCTCAGTGGTTGAGCATCTGCCTTTGGCTCAGAGTATGATCCCAGAGTTCCTGAATCGAATCCCTCATCAGGCTCCCTGCAAGGAGCCTGTTTCTCCCTCTGCCAGTGTCTCTGCCTTTGTCTCTGTGTCTCTCATGAATAAATAAATAAAATATTTTTTAAAAAAGAAATTCAAATAGAAATTGGATAGGAGCTTGAGGATAGGAGCTATATATTTTTCAAGATTTGTTGATCATAGAATCTCAAGGGAATAATCATGGAATCATAAGACAGTGAGAGTTAAAGGGCACTGTAGGGGTATAGTTTGTTGGTTCTCAGGGGCACCTGCAAGCCACAGTCAAAATAGTAGGAAATGTTGGTGTATCAGATGAAAAGGAATCCTTGCTGCAAGTAGAAAAATAGAACTATGTTGTACATATATGTACACACATTTATATACATGTACATATTCATACATGCACATGTATAAACACGTGTACATACGTGCATATAGCTACATACAACCATGTATATATGTACACATGTGATATGGAATTACATTTATAGGTACATATGTCTACCCTAGAGTTAAGTATAATCACTATTTCTGACTTTTTTTTTTTAAGATTTTATTTATTCATGAGAGACACAGAAAGAGAGAGAGAGGCAGAGACACAGGCAGAGGGAGAAGCAGGTTCCTTGCAGGGAGCTCGACGAGGGACTTTATCCCGAGTCTCCAGGATCACGCCCTGGGCCGAAGGCGGCGCTAAACTGCTGAGCCACCCGGGCTGCCCTGACTTTTTGTTTTTAAAGATTTTATTTATTTATTCATGGGAGGCAGAGAGAGGGAGGCAGAGACACAAACAGAGGGAGAAGCAAGCTCCTTGCAGGGAGCCCAATGCGGGACTCGATCCCAGGATCACGCCCTGGGCCAAAGGCAGACATTAAACCGCTGAGCCACCCAGGTGCCCATATTTCTGACTTTTTCTATTTAATATTTGCTGGTTTCATATTCATCCTATTTTCCTTGCATTTTAGGCAGTAGCAGCCCCATAGAGGTTACCAAAGTGTGAGGTTACTAATAATACTGGTAGCAGGTAAAAAAACTCATCCATTCAGTTATATATGCTTCCTAGTCAAACATTTAATTGGGTTTTTACAAAGAATATCAAGTACATTTTAATTACTACATTGGTATGTTGTTCCAATAGCAGGTTAATTTGACTTGCGGAGCAATCGACCTCAGAAGCAATTAATTATAAGAAATAAGAATTTCAGTGGATATATAAAATGAGTCTTAGGCAAGCGTTCTTCCTTTTTCGACAGCTCAAGGCTGATAGCACTTTTTGGTCATGACCTTTCGCTCTCAGATTTAATAATCTCTCGTGCAACATCCTGGCGGTAAGAACTGCTTCGATCTCCAAAAGTAGCTGTGAGCTTTTCAGAAAAATGAGAGTAGCATGATTTCTGTTGGAAATGAACTTTAACTTCCTTTGTCCATTTCCTATCTTTCCGGAGATGGGATAGGGTGTTAATTATCCTCTTTCTAATCTTTCATACTTTATCAATCCCCATTTCTCTTTTTTTTCCTGCATTTTCAGTCCACCGTCACTGGCTTGCTTACAGCAGTAGTCCACTTCCAAATGTCCTTTTCCTTGGGATATCTCTTACTTACTTTCTCCAATCTCTTTCCTTTCTACTGTTTTCTCAGGCATCTGCTTCACCATTGTATAATTCCCCACATCGTTGCCATGTTCTGGTCTTCTTTTAGCTTGCTCTTGACCCTTTCTAGGACATTTAATATTGGTGAGACCTTGAAAATAGGAAGGTTACTTATAAGATCCAGCCGGTGTGGTGAGCTGGTGTGATGTGCTCTATTTTGGGGTTTATAGTTTCTGGTTTCTCATATATCTCAGCCAGAAACTTCACCTTGTCTAGCAGGAGATTTGCGTTGTGGAGGTGACTCCATCCTGTGACACCTTTTATCATTTGTGTTCCTTCCTTTGCTGTGTGTTTGCTGTTTGTGTATACGTGCAGACTGTCACCCTGGCTTCATCTCCATTGCCTCTGTGACACCATCCCTTGTCCATTCCCTGTGTGCGCCCACCCTACCTTCTACAAGTCTCTCATTATTCTATATGTCTCCTCTGCTGCTTAAATGTAACTTATACCTGTTAGTATCTGTGGTCACAGTTTCTGGAAGATAGTAGGTGCTTAATAAATGCTTGTTCAATGATGAATAAGTGGTTGAACACCCATTGCATATTTGATCCTCTGAGATTATAGCCTTATTTCTTTGTCCCTGCAGTGCCTAACATAATACTGGGGGTGGGGGAGATCTTCAGTGTATACTCATGGAGTGGCTGAAATGAATGGATAAGAATATATATTTTTTCAAACTGAAGATGGCCAGGGAAATTCACGATGGGGTGGTGCTGGGCAAATGAACCTTACAGTTTTCTAGTATGATCCCAGCTGTTTTCAATCTAACCTGTGACTTTAAACATTTTCTTTTTATGGTGTCTGTAGAACGCTTACCATCATGCTTATTCAGATTGTGTTTTTCAAGAACTAAAACAAGGTGCCATAAATAGAAGGTATTATTTAATTAACAAAGTGATTGGTATGTGAGTAAGAACAGGGTTTACCTTAAAGTTTCTCAAATAAAACCACATGATTACGACACTTCCCAGTTAAAAGCAAAGGACGACATTATCAATTACGTGTGACATATGTACCTGAAGCCCTCTGGGATTTCTCCTCCAGGCCCCGTCTTTTAGGCCTTTTCTAAAGATCATCCATTCCTGGTAGAGGGAAGAGCTGTCATAATGCAGTTTCATATTTCACCAACAGGTTTGTCGATAGTCACTGGATATGATGGTTTCTGAAAGATTCTTTTTTTGTTTGTTTGTTTTTTTTTTTTTTTTTTGGACCACTAATGGATTAACAAGGCACACATTTAGATACTCAGTGTGTGAAAAACAGATTGACCTTTAAAACCAAGATGCCCTTTATACTATAGGAGCAATAAAACTGTAACTTTTTTCCTGCCATGTATAGTTGTTTTTCATAGGTGACTGAAAGCCTTCCTCCTCTGGCTCTGTAGTAGTGGAGTAAAGTTGCTTAAGGCTGGTGGAATTTTGGTTCAAGTGAGTAATTCTTAAGTTTCAGCCCCTATCCTCGCTGAGCTGTAGTAAGGGCTCTTCATGCGACCCTTACAGCGGTGTGGACTACTCACTGTTCTTTGAATCCATTGCCGAGGGACATCATTGTGAAGCCCCGAAGCAAAACCCTTGGCTGTTTCTCCACTGCAAAACAAAACAGTAGATAGCTTTGTTTTAGAAAGAATGTTGCCCAGGTCTCACCAGGTGCTTAAAAGCACAGACAGGAGTTTGAAGATTGAATTGCACCTTCTACCCAGGTTAAATTACATGGCTTTAAAAACATCCTTCTCTCCCAAAACAGGAGCAATGTGAAGTTTGCAGTATTTGTTCCATGTCTTTGAAAATATGCAGCCATTTCTTTCCCAAATTGTTTATTATAAAACAAAATCAATCAAGAGGTGCCTGGGTGGCTCAGTCGGGTAAGCATCTGCTTTCGGCTCAGGTCATGATTCTAGGATCCTGGGATCAAGCCCCATGTGGTCGGGCTCCCTGCTCCAAGGGGAGTCTGCTTCTCCCTCTCCCTCCATTCTTCCCCCTGCTCGTGCTCTCTCTCTCAAATAAATAATTAAAATCTTAAAACAAAAACAAAAACAAACAAAAAAACAACCCCAAATCAAAGCCTGTCTTAATTCATGGTGGGCCTGAGGCATCATCCTTTCATGTGGGAACCGCCTCACAAGGAGACTCTTCACATACCCTTCTCGGCTCCTTGGAACGTAAGCCTCTTGTCTTAGTGTTTGGGAGAAGTGTACTGTGCCAGATAGAAGTCACAGGAGGTGTCAGGTGTCCTGGGGCCAGATCCAGCGGTGCGGAAATCACTGGGTTTGCTCACACGAGGTGATTTGGAAAAATGTAAGTCAGATTTTAAATTTGGAAGACTTTGCATGCCAATCTAGGTTTCTTGCTTCTATTGGGCCTCTGAAGGGCTGGGCATGGTAGTTGTGGACTGGAGCCCAGTGGGTGTTAGATCAGGGTTATGCTTTCCTGGTTGCCAGAGTTCTGCTTCTTCCCATTGACTCCTTGATCCTGGGGCCAGGGTCCACTATCCTTTATTACCACTCTTGTACTACTTTTTATTGTAGTAGACTAATATTCCTGTCTTGTTCTCTCTCACAGGTGAGAAAACAAAGAAGGCCTTTCTCCCTAACCTCTCTCTGCTTCACTTCACTTTCATGACTTGCCTGGCTCCCTCTGAGATTAGGACTCTGGTGTAGGCCAATTCGTAGTTCGTGGTATGGGAATTAAAGTGTAAGTTGAGATCTCACCTCTTAGTGAATTTTCAAATTCCTCCCACGTAATTTGAAGGGCAGAAACTGTATGTTAACATAGGCACTTAAAATTGTCTCCAAACCAGAACTCATTATTATTAACAACAGACATTTGCAAGGTTGGGCATTATACCATGCGGCTCCCACCATATGGTGCTGACAGCCCTGTGAAGGAGATAATGATGATGATTATGAAGGTCCTCAGTATTTAGTAATCACTCACTATGTGTCAGGCACCACACTAAATACTTTGCATATGTTATTTCATTTAATCCTCAACCACTGAGTGAGTTATATCCTTATTTTCCAATAACCACCTTATGTAAGGTCACACAGCTATGAATAGATGGAGTCTAGGTTTGGAAGTAGGCAACTTGACTCCAGAGTACAATGGTCTATTGTCATCTGCATATTATTGTTGTTGCTATTATTATTATTATCCAAGTAGAGAATGTCACTTAAGAGTTAAGGTCACACTCCAAGGTTATTATGCATAGTCATTAATTGGTAGGGGTAAGATTAAAACGTAAATCTAGTAACTCTGAAGTCTCATCCTTTAAATCAAATTGCATTTTTTGAATTTTAGAAAGTAATCTAATATAAATTCTTACTAGGAAACATGGTGTATTTTTAAATAGAGAACATTAAAGTGTTTCTAAAAAGAGGAAAATACTTTTAGGTCAAAGGATACCAGTCAGGTTCCAAGTAAGTATAGACACTGAACCAGCCTAACAGGATAGGGAGGAGTCACATTTGTAACATTCCACTTCTGGGTATGTTGGGTGGAGATGTGTATTTGAAGGTTAGCTTCCTAAGATTTTCTAACTCTAATATTTTCTAATGTTTTCTAGTATTATGTTCCTGTTATGAGTTATGAAAAAATAGGTAACTTGTTACTCATTAGTCTCTGAAATAAGATATACAATTGCATTAATAAATGTTCTATAAATTGCTATTTTTAATAATATTATCTAGTTGTTAATTGTCTACCTTGCATGGGGACTGTATAAGGTATTTTCCATAAATTATCTCTGATTCTTAAACAATCCCCCAGCATTGTGGGGATTATATCCCCATTTCCAGAACAGCAAACTGAAGCTCAAACAAGGGAAGTGACTTACCCAAGAGTACGTATCTATTAAATCATGGGGGAAGGTACACTCTGGCCTTGAAGTCCATACATTTTCTATTATACCATGCTGTCATTATACTGTGTTTACAAAATTATTGGATTTATTTATTTAATATTTATTTCATCTCCTGTAAAGTAGACGAATAATAGGGTCTACTCTTGGAGTTTTCGTGAGAGCTAATGACATAATTCACATAAAGCACTTAGCACCAGTTTGGCATATAACAAATACTCAGTGTTAATTTTTGTTTTGTATTTTATTGGCCATGTGCCAGAAACTGGGCCTGGGACTGGGGAAACGGGAAACTAGGATACCACATTTCTCTTCAAAGGGCTTCTAACTAGTGTAGGCAAGGTGGGGTAGAAGAGGTTTTACAAATAATTATAATACAGTGTAATAAATGCAACAGTACATATGGATCTACAGGTAGAGCCTTAACCCAGAGGGTCAATGGGCCATTCTTTCCATCTTGGGGAGAAAACCCTGACACAGCTCTGGTCATTCATGTGATGAGCTTCTCTACAGGATGATATTGTGTGATATCATAGAAAGGCCTTCGTGCCAGACAATTTTTAAAAAATTGTTTTAGTTCTTTCCTAAAGGACAGGTTAAACAAGTAAAAGCTCTTTTCTAAATAAAGTGTAAGTGCTAGTCAGCAGGGACTTAAACTGTGATTTTGTACCTGGAGAGGGAAACCAAGCAGAACCTGATAATTCTGGACTTCCACAGTGGGCAGGGAAGGATAGGGGAAGATGGTTACCGCTCCCCAGGGAGATAGAGAGCAGTGTTCCACACCTAAAATAAAGCCTTTCTTTGTTAAGCCTGTCTGCTTGTTCCCTCCCATGGAATAACACAAACGCTTCTTATACACAGCTTTGGGCAGCCTTGCCTTTCAAGAGAGAGACCTCATGGGAAAACATACTTATGTAACTACAAGAACCCCAGTTATTTATACTAACTATTCTAGTCTTTCATTTATAAATATTAACTTTTAACACAGACTCAGAAGAATTTCGATGAAAGGTAATTGCAAGAAAGGGTTAAGATAAGCAAAGCAAACAACCAAACTCAAGAGACATAATTAAAACAGAATTTAAAATAAATTGAATAATTTATTTTTTAAAGACATAATTTAAAAAATGATTAGAAATACTTAAAAAGAAAGGAGCAAAAAATAGAATACATGTAGTTGAAGACTAATTAGTAATTCAGAATGTAAACTTAAGGATTTATCCCAGAACATAGAACAAAAAGAGAAATAAATTTATAGATTGAAGGATAGAGCCAAGGAATCCAACATCCATCATATTGGGATTTCAAGAGAGAAAATAGAGAATGGTTTGGACAGGGGTATAATAAGTAAACCAAATCTCTTGGAATTACAAGAATAAATTGACTAAAGCAGAGTTTGAAGAGAGACTTCTCTCAGAAATCTCTTGTTGTAATTTATGTGCTTCACTCCGAAACCATAAAGCTATTTGAGTTTTGTCAATTCCATTGAATTATCTTTATATTACCATTCTTCTGCTACTGTTTTCCTGCACTGTCCCTAAATACCCTATCAAAACTCATATTGTATTTTTTTTGGGAGGGAGTGCCAGAGTCAAATGGACCCTGTTAGTTTTGTGATTTTTCAGATAAAGCAGGTAAGGTTATTTTGCTGAAGAGCTAATGGGAGGGTATTTGGATATTTCACTGAAGGCAACACTTTTCTCTTACCAGTGTGTCATATCATCCTTGACTATGACTCAAGCAGTGTGAGCTTATGGATGCCCAGGGTTGGATGTAACCTTGCTGACCATCTCATGATCATTTTATACCAAGACATGAAGCTCATCATCCTTGGTTTTGGTTCCAGCTGCCACTCAGTGTTTACCTTCAAGAAAGTCACATAACTTCCCTGGATCTCAATTAGCTTGTCTTTGAAATAAGGAAATTGGGCTAGAATAGACAATTATTAAGATTTTTTTTGTTCCTTCAGAGTTTTTATTTTTCTACTGCATAATTTTTACTCATATTTTTATCTATTCTTTTTCTAAAATCCTATACTGACAGAAATACTTATGAGATATATTTTATGGAATATAAAAGGTCAGATGGCAGTGTTAGTTTCTCAGCTTTATTTGGCATCCTCGTTATCTATAGGGATCAGCAATGCTGAGTCTATGGTTGGTGTTGAGCAAATGTCTCTTGATCTAGTGGCTTGGTCTTTCTCCTTATAAATGTGGCTTCTCCCTTATTTAGCTGCATTACAGGCACTAAAGAGGAAGAAGAGGTTTGAAAAGCAGCTCGCTCAGATTGATGGCACACTTTCCACCATTGAGTTCCAGAGAGAAGCCCTGGAAAACTCACACACCAACACCGAGGTGTTAAGAAACATGGGCTTTGCGGCAAAAGCGATGAAAGCAGTTCATGAAAACATGTGAGTGACTTTGGTCTCCCTCCAAGTCATTAATTCCCTCAATGTTGAGAAGAGCCTTTGGAACTATATGGTGACTTTGGCAGGAATGGAGTTACCCATTTAAGGTTTTTTGACACTTTGGAATGGAATGCCCCCTCAAAGAAAGAATAGAAGTTAGAGTAGGAAAAAAAAGACCATGAGAAAATGAAGTTACTCATTTAGCTCTGTTTCCCAGTTGCCTCAATATTGTCTCACATTCCACCTGTGAATACGTTCACACTATAGTTTTTAAAATTTTTTTTAAATATTTTATTTTTTTATTCATGAGAGACAGAGAGAGAGAGACAGGAAGAGACACAGGCAGAGGGAGAAGGAGACCCATGCAGGGAGCCTGATGCGGATTCGATTCTGGGACTCCAGGATCACGCCCTGGGCCGCAGGCAGGCGCTAAACTGCTGAGCCACCCAGGGATCCCAGTTTTTTAATCTTTTTTTTAAGATTTATTTATTTATGAGAGAGAGAGAGAGAGAGAGAGGCAGAGACACAGGAGGAGGGAGAAGCAGGCTCCATGCCGGGAGCCTGACGTGGGACTCAATCCTGGGACTCCAGGATCATGCCTTGGTCCAAAGGCAGGCGCCAAACCGCTGAACCACCCAGGGATCCCAATTTTTTTTAATTTTTAAAAAAAGATTTTATTTATTTCAGGGAGAGTGAGAGAGAGCGTACAAGTGGAGGTGGGGACCAGCAGAGGGAGAGGGAGAAGCAAACTCCCCGCTGAGCAGGGAGCCCGATGTGGGGCTTGATCATAGGACCCTGAGATCCCAACCTAAGCTGAAGTCAGATGCTTAACTGACTAGGCCACCCAGGCACCCCCCACGCTATAGTTTTTAAAAGGCCTAAATGTCTCAGGGTCCTGGAATCGGGCTCAGTGGGGAGTCTGCTTCTCCCCCTCCTGCTGCTGCTCACCCTCTGCCTGTGCTCTGTGTCAAATAAATCTTAAAAAAAAAAAAAAAAGAAATTTAAAAAAATTAAAA
This sequence comes from Canis lupus familiaris, assembly GCF_011100685.1. Taxonomy (NCBI): domain Eukaryota; kingdom Metazoa; phylum Chordata; class Mammalia; order Carnivora; family Canidae; genus Canis; species Canis lupus. The sequence continues at coordinate 29,433,866 of NC_049250.1, forward strand.
GGCCTTAATGTCAACATCTGTGAGAATGTTCGAATTATCAAATAATGGTTGTTGTCAAACTTTGATTATCAAACCTGGAAAGCTACAAAAGAGAACACAGATGCCCAGGCTCCTTGGACTCCTTGAAGAAGGGTAGGAATTGGGCCTTTTTGTTTTTAGCACCAAGTTTTCCCCAAGTGATTCTGATATTAACAGGTGTTTGGGAAACATTGACCTAGAATAATAGCTATGAGCATAGATTTGAGGTCAGATTTTCTGAGTTATATATAATCTCTGTTTCATTACCAACTGTCCTTGAGCAAATTACTTTGCCTTTCCCTGTTTCAATTTCCTTAGCTGTAAATTGGAAATAATAATAGTACTTACCTCGTGTAGTGATTGTGAAAGTCAATGAGATACTAGATACAATGCACTTCGCATGGTTTCTGGCGCAAAGTAAGCACTCAGTGTCAATATTCATAGTGGTAGTGAGGCTCCTGATAATTTGCTTTATATTCACCCTGAGAAATCAATGCCCGGGACCTGATCCTTTCCCAAGATTGGGTATGATAGTGATTCTGGGTCAAAGGTGCACAAGAGCGATGAATGCCTGAGGGGTAAAGAGAAGTGTCTGTGGATGGGAAAAGTGGATGCAGGGGTCAGTGAAGCCATCGTTGCTGACATTTTCTTGCCTTGATAACTCATTGATAACCAGCTGTCATTTGACAGCTTCAGAAAGATCATTAGAGTCATTATCAGAGTCAAAATTCTCTCTCGTTGCTGTAAGCAGGGTGCTGACTTCATCACAGAATCCTATAAGTGAGGTGCTGACTGTAGCACAGAACCACAGCCTCTCTCTCCAGGTAGCTGAGCAGCCGCATTCCACTGTATTCCTTTTGAGAAAAATTCAACCTGAGGCCCAAACTTCAGCTATGCCTTTCTCATACTCCTCTTCATAAATTAAGTTCCTTGTATATTTGTTATAAATATAATTATAATGATTGGAAATAAGGAGTGATAGGAGGATGCTAAAAGAAAACTTTTTTTTAATGTAAAAATATTTGGGTTTTCCCATAGTCTGAGAAACTTGCAAAATATTTATTCCACTGGGAATCACAATTTCAGTATTTAGGTCACTTAAAAATGAGGAAAATTGTCACTCCTCTGGTTCTCAATCAGTTTGCCCTAGTTTCAGAGTTGGAGGAATGATTCAGAGACAGGGTGGTAGTGAAGCAGTCCAGATCCTGGCCTTCAGAATGAACAGCCTAGGTTGATGGTTAGGGTCCAGGTGGGGTGGGGGGCTCAGGTGCTAGAAACTGTCTTCAGAGCAGCTGTCCATCGTGGGCCTGTGGCTACCTGGATTCCTGTGCCAAAGTTCTGATTCTTCTGAGGGCTTCCTAGGGCTCACCCTGTTCTCATTTGTATTCTCCACCTGGCATCAGTAGCTATGGGAAAGCCCTCAGGGAGTCAGCAGCTCAGAGCCATTAGGTGTTCTAGAAAATCTCTGGTTCCAGAGTTCAGCCTCTCTAAAAGACTGCTCTCAGATAGTCGCTGTTTATCTTGGTCATAATGGTCCTTGGGGGTCCATGGCATCATTTCCTGCTGAGTTGATACATAGTGGCATATATTAAATTTTACATATGCCCTACCAGACAAAATCTCAAAATGCATCTACAAAAATTGTCATAGTCTCTAGTGACTTCCAAATGTAACGGCTATTTATCAAATATTTAAAATATATGTGCATATGCAGGATTATTAGTATTTTTGAAATGCAAGTTATTTTTAAAGTTGGTAAATCTTCTCATCAGAGATTTTTGTTATCCTACTGAAATAACTAAGAGTTTACATTAAATTGACTCATTTTTCATATGGGATTATATCTAAATTCATAATTTTAAAGTAAAATTCTAAAATATTTCAAAAACGTATTATTGCCCAGGGATCTGAACAAAATAGATGATTTGATGCAAGAGATCACAGAGCAACAGGATATTGCCCAAGAAATCTCAGAAGCCTTTTCTCAACGGGTTGGATTTGGCGATGACTTTGATGAGGTAGGTATCACAGCGTAAAGAACAGAGGATGTGGTTGCTGAAAAGGATAGCTTCCTCCCATATGTATCAGGCAGGTTTTATTAAATATTTTCTTAAATATCATTAAAGAATAAGTGATATTTGTTAGTGATGCACTTCTCTTAAGGGGGGAAATGAAATGTTGGGAGCCCTGATTTAAAAGAAAGATTAATATGGTTTAGCAGACCACCCCTAATTAAGTTTTCAGCTATTAAGGGAAGGCAGTATGTGATTATGTAGAGTTAGTGACTTTTAATGGGTGAAGCCTAAATAGCACCATTACGAGGAATCCAGCGCTCACACATCTGGGCAAAACAAAGCAGATTGTGTCACTCTGCAAGGAACAGACATATCATGCTCTGTAGTTGTTAAATTAGAGGTTAGTGTGCCTCTGTTTATTACTCAGGCTATGAAACAAAATAAATGTAGAGTGGCATTATTAACACCCACATTCCATTTAGATTAATCAGTCCAATAATAGAGACTATAATTATAATGGTGGTGTCTGCACTGTGAATTTCAATTGTTCTGCTCAAAGCACACATAAGTAAGACTAGTATATGTTTCAAAATGTTTCCAGCTCTCTGATTAGTATGGGAAAGAATCTGACTTCCTGCATCTATGTGATATTAAAAATGCTACATCTACTGAGATGTGGTTCCATGGAAACAGAGAAAATGAGAATTGAGTATCAAGAACTTTTTTTTTAAGATTTTTTAAATTTATTTTTTCATGAGAGACACTGAGAGAGAGAGAGAGGCAGAGACCTAGGCAGAGGGAGGAGCAGGCTCCCTGTGGGGAGCTTGATGTAGGACTCGATCCCAGGATCCCGGGATCACGCCCTGAGCTGAAGGCAGATGCTCAACCACTGAGCCACCCAGGCGTCCCTCAACAACTTTTAAAAGTGCTGCAGACCATCACATGTGGAGTTTAAGAAACAGAACAAATAAAAAAAGACCAAAAAACCCGAGGCTCTTAAATATAGAGAACAAACTGGTGGTTGCCAGAGGGGAGGTGGGTGAGGGGAAAGGTGAATCAAGTGAAGGGGATTAAGACTGCATTTATCATGAGGAGCTCTGAGTAATGTGTACTCTCTCGTTGCTGTAAGCAACTAAATACTAACATCACACTGTATTTTAATTATACTGGAATTAAAATAGTAAGATATATCTTCTCCCTCCCACCCAAAATGATGTAGACCAGGAGTTAGAAAATTTGGCTGTTAGGCCAAATCCTTCCCATGGTCTCTTTGTACGGTGCCTGAGCTAAGGAGGGTACAGGTTAGAGCAATAACAGTAGAAGCAAAGAAGGCTGTGCAACAGAGACTGTATGTGGCCAGCAGGCCTACGATGTCGCCATGTGGCCCTGGACAGAGAATGTTGCCTACCCCCGGTTAGGGTAAGAAGCATCTCATGAGTGCATGACAAAATGGTGGAAGGGCTCTGGGCTCACCAGGACACCTGGGTTCTGCGATTTGTTGCTCAACTTTGTGTAAGTCTCTTCACTCTTCTGACCCTTAGTTTCCTCATCTATAAAAGGAGAATTAGTGGATGGCTAGCTTATCTCTGAAGTTTCTTAAATTATTATTATTTTTTTTTAGTTTCTTAAATTCAAAAATTATTTTATCAGTGAACAAGTGTTTGATACTCAGTCTGTAAACGATGGAGGAGGTGACTATTCTATCATGTTTGCTTAAGAAGATGTCAGTATCTTCTCGGTGCTGTTGAGGACTGTCAAGTACTATTGGCAATTCCAGGCACACGTTCAGTGTAGGATAATGTGTCCAGCCATTACTATACTAATTATATTTATCTCTAATTGTTTTGTGAGCAGAAATAGGCATCAGAATACCTATTCTGAAGGCACTGTATTCACATAGCCTGTGGAAAACCAGAAAGCACACATTACACTGACCCTGCTATTTCACGTGGCCTAATGACATACACTTTCATGATTTATTTCCTTTTCTTGAGGTAGATTTAGCAGTGGTCAGATAATCATTAAGCGTGCTGCACATCTGATATAAATTGATTTGATTAAATGTTGTGGTTGGCTTAAGTATATCCTGTCTTGGCCCAAAGTTTTGTTACTCTCATTTTAATATAAGATAATGATTTGTTTAGGTACCTTTCTCCCACATTCAATAATGAGTTCCTTAAGTGTAGGGACTGTTGATTCACCTTTGCACCCCCAATACTGGGTTCAATACCTGACCATGCGTGAGCTCTCAATAAATTTGTTCAATGATGAATGAATGAATAAACAAAGAATCTCCTTGGTCGAATAGAAGAGTGTCTTGGGTCATTTCTAATAGTGACAGCCCTAGAGTTCTAATAATGACAAATTTGGTTTTGATTCCCAACCTCTCTCGGGGGGATTGGACTCTACTTGGGTGCTCGTGGAGTCAGTTAGATCTGAACCTCTGTAGTGAGCTCATATCTGACGTAAGGTGACTTGTGCTCTTAAAATCTCAAACTGGTCTTGTCTCTCTGAAGAAGATTAAACCAGACTCTCTGAGACCATAGCTAAAAGAAAGAAGTACAGTGTATCTACCTTGAGTTGAAGTTTTCTTAACCCAACCACACAGCATGATTTATACTGGTTTTGGTACTTTAACGGAGAAACCATAGTATCTTTGGTTCTTTTTACTTTCTGCACCTCATGGTTTTGCTGTACCTGTTGTTTTATTTTCATAGGCATTAGCCCAGCTGAAAATATGTATTTGCTCCAATTAAAGTTTTACAGATTCTTAATTTGTCACAGTAGAAAAGAAAAGATACATTGGAAACATGACAAGCAAGGTGCAAATTTCCTAGAAACTGTAGAGGTTATATATTCAGCGAGCACAAATTACTCGAATAACTGTTTACTGAAGTATTATAAGATTAACTACAACAAATTTGCACAACCCAAAATATTCATTTTTAATCATTGCTCAGTGTTGCAAGAAAGAGTTAGTCTTTAAAATAAATATTCCATTTCACCGGGTTCTCACATATCAATTGGGTAGCAGATGTTCTTATTATTGTGTTTGAGGAAACCCACTTCTTGAAACGTTAACTCCATAATTCTTTCTTTCTCTTATGTTCAGGATGAGTTGATGGCAGAACTTGAAGAATTGGAGCAGGAGGCATTAAATACGAAGATGACAAATATCCGACTTCCAAATGTACCTTCTTCCTCCCTCCCAGCACAGCCAGATAGATTGCCAGGTGGAACGTCGGGCGTGTCCTCGACTGCACATCGATCTCGAGCAGGTGTGCTGCCCCTCTCAACCGCCCACGGTCAGATAGTTCCCGAAAACTGCTAGCCAGGCCTATTCCATATAGCACTTATTTTTTATTTCATAAACATATGCCATTTAATTCCTGTATTCAAACCTGTTTTCTGTGCTGCAGGTGTGAAGGCCACCACTTGCTAATTTTTATCCATTTTTACATTTTAGCATCTTCCAAGAGGACAGAAGAAGTTGATGATATCAAACAATTGGCAGCTTGGGCTCCTTAAACTAAAATGGAATTCGTCGACACCTGACTTAATGAACTCTACCTAAGACATAAAGAAATGTCTTTGCCACATTCAGAAGTTAACAAAGACCCCGTTTTATATTTACGCTGGACGAGTAATTGTCTTTTAAGCCTTATAAGCACAAGTCACAAGGAATCGTGTGTAGACATCCAATCAGGGGTGGAAAGGGACTTCCTGGTAGCTTCTGGGAGGATCTCGCCATGCTGATGGGAGGGGGCGTTTGTCTTGTTACAGGCCACTGTATTTCCAGTCCCGGCACCTAGTTGGTGCTCTGTATACATTTGTTGAAGGAGAACGGAATTCTATTAACATAGAAAACATATGACAGTTTATAAGCCACGTAAAAGTGAGGCGTTGATAGCTAGAGAAAATAGCGTTCTCTTCGAAGTGAATGCAAGTTTTGCTGAGTGTGTCTGTTGGAACCTATCTGTCCCACAGTAAGTGTAAATACACTGTGTCTCTTGTAGGAGAGACTTCATGTACCAGAAGTCTTATGTGAGTCCATACATAAATAGTTTCACTTGAGTTTTGCAGTTTAAAATCTTAAAGGAGCTTTAATTGACATTTATTATGGCAATTAAGCTTGGAATGGGGCAATGGATGCACTTCCCAAAATGTCTGAGAGCACTAACAGCTTACACTGCTGAGCGAGGATCTCCTGGGTGTAATTTAGCCACTTAGGAAGCCGTGTTAACACTCCCGGGCCATTACGATGCTGTTATGGCTTCAGCGTGCTGAATGTGTGAGCGTTCATTCTTTTCCATTTTGTGCTCTCTTGTACGTTTATTTACACCTTATGGCATATTCCTTGTAAATACATAAAGAGTCGATTAAAAGTATATCATGAGTAAAATTTCGGCCATCGTTATTTTTAAATGAAAATAAATGACAAAATCATGTATTGTTCCTAATATGTCATGGACCATAAAATGACAAATGTCATTATATAAAGTGTTCTAGTAGTCCCTGCATTTGCTGAGCTACATAATGGAGTGGAAAGGACACTAAAGCTGGAGGTAAGAGTCCTGGATTCCAGCCCCTGTTGTGCTGCTAACGCAGTATGACCAGCCACGTCATCAACCCGGAACCTTTGCTTCTTCCTTGGGAACTATAAGGGTTGGACTTGATCTCTAATGGGTCCATCCTGCCACAGGCCTTTTGCATATGCTGTTCGTAGCAGTCTTCCCACCATCCACACACAGATACCAAATCTTACTTATTCCTTAAATCTTAGTTAAAATGTTCTTTATTTTGGGAAACTTTTCCTGATTGCACAGATTAAGTCAAGTCTCCCTGTTGTATGTTTTCACAGTACTCTCTCTCTAATCACCTGTCAGGGCTTATATTGCTTGAGTGATTGCTTAATTATTTTTGTCTTCCCTGCTGGGCTGGGGACCAGGAGGGTGTGGACTCCACCATTTCCAGTTCAAGAGTATCCCCAGGACTCCGCTCAGTTCCTCATATATAGTAGGTATTCAGTAAATGCTTACTAAATGAATGACTATGAGTTTTTTTTACATCTTTTGGGCCATCATAGAAAAACAGGAACTGGATTTACTTCCCACCTTCAAACAACTGGACAAAATATATGAAACAATAGTTTACAGACATTGGACAACGGGCAGCACTTGACTGTGATTCCTGAAAAGGAGACAAATGAAGTGAGCACTTCTGGTGCCCTCTCCCCCCCCCTTACTGTCTTCTCAGGGATAGCTTGGTGGTCTTAGTAGAGAAAATCTGTGGGGAAGATTCCTGCATGGGCATACGTGCGCACACACGCATGCACACATACACACAGTTTAACAAAGCATGGTCCTGTCGTCATGTATATTTCTCGCCATGAGCTCTATCCCAAGCTTGAGTCAAGTACAAGAGGTTTCCTCTGGTTTTCCTGCCATCTCTTCAATATTGCCATCTTTGACTTAAAGCCTACTTTGTTTGATATTAGTACAGCCACTCACAGCTCTCTTTTTCCATCTTTTTATTCTCAACCTGTATCTGCTTGTGAATCTAAAGGGAATCTTTTATAGATAGTATGTAATTGGATATTGCTTTTAAAAGTCCATTCACCAATTTCTGCCTTTTAATTGGAGTTTAATCATTTCCTTTAGTTCTTTAGAAATTGTTTGCTTTTCGCTCTTTGAACATATTTAAAATAGCCAATTTAAAGTCTTTGTCCAGTAAGTTTAACATCTGGCCTTTTTAAAAGGATAGTTTCTAGTTTACAGTATGGTGGGGTTTTTTCCCTGTGTGTAGACCATACTTTTTTGTTTCTTTGTGTGTCTCCTATTTTTTTTTGTTGAAGACAGGACATTTTTATTATTATATATTTGAATAGAATAACCCCTTTTTAGTATTTGTTGTCATTGGTTCTTGTTTGTTTAGTTCCTTTTCTGAACTAATTCTATGAAGTCTGTATTCTTTGTTGTATGTGCTCTTTGAAGTCTCTGTTCCATTAGTGGTCAGCTATTAATTGGCCACAGATTTCCTGAAGCATTTGGAACCAAAATACGTGTATAAATCAAAATATTCAGCACAACATGGTGTGTAACACTCTGTACCTTTTATGAATCCATAATTACATGATTTCTTAATGTTTCAGTAAGACTTGTTTCCTTTAGTGTGACATATGTAAAGTCTGTACTACCTGGAAAATAAGGCTTATATTTCATTTATACATTGCCCCATTCATTCATTCATTCATTTGTTCATGTGTTCTTTCACCAAAGACTACTTGATAGATGGTGAGAATTTAAACAAGACATAGACCCTCCTCTAGGTAGGTCACAATCTAGCAGTGTGACCTTGGGAAAGTTTCTTAATCTTTCTAAGGCTGAAATTCTTTAATGGTATAATAGGAATACTATCATTAATCTTACCTGATTGTCATGAGAATTAAATGGGAATATGTATATAAAGCTAGTATAGTATTTGGTGCATAGTTAATACATGCTTTCTTCATGCCTTTGCCAGTTCTCAGAGCAACAGAGGTATCTTAAATAACAATTATCACTCTGTCATATGCTCTCTATGTGCCAACTAAGTGAAAAGGGTCTTATTTAATATTTAAATTTGTAAAACATGGCTATAATATAGTATTAATATAGTAGGTATTAATATAAGTAGTCATTAATAGGAAGATTGAGGGCACCTGGGTGATTCAGTGGGTTAAGCATCTGCCTTCAGCTCATGTCATGATCTCTGGGTTCTGGGATCAAGCTCTGAATCTGGCTCCCGGCTTAGCAGGGGGGTCTGATTCTCCCTCTCTGTCCCTTACCCCTTCTGCTTGTGTGTTCTCTCTCTCTTCCTTTCTTTCTCTCCCTCCCTCTCAAATAGATACCTTTTTTTTTTTTTTTTTTTTTTAAGATTTTATTTACTCATTAGAGACACAGAGCCAGAGACATAGGCAGAAGCAGGTTTCCCGCAGAGAGCCTGATGCAGGCCTCAATCCTAGGACCCTGGGATCATGCCCTCAGCCAAAGGCGGATGCTCAACCACTGAGCCACCCAGGTATCCCTCAAATAGATAAATACTTTAAAAAAATAGCAAGATTGAAAGTGGCTCAAAGACATTAAGCAACTTCTTTAGATCACATAATTGCTAAATTAAGATTAAGATTTTGAATTCAGGTCTTCTTTAGTTTAATACCTATCTCCTTAACCTCTTCCCTACATCTTCGCTGATACTAGTGCGTCCCTCATGAGATGACACATGCAGGCATAAAATCCTCAAGGAAATAGTTCCAGGCCAGTAGTAGGACCTCAGAAAGGACCATTCCTTGCCTTTCCTTGGATGCAGAGGGCAGAAGAGAGCCATACTGTGAAAGGGGTGAACAGTCGTAGTATAGCGTTAGGCTCTCCTCTACTGGTATTTCTCCTAGGAGATTATTTTAATTTAGACAATGAAAAATTGCAAAGATCTAAAACTGTGTAATGAGCTCCTAGGAAACTGAGTCAGATAGCATTCTTAAAATTTATGTGTTTATGTGTTTAACCTATCTATCTGATGTTTTTAAAAAAAGAACATGCCTCCTTTTTGCAGAGAAAGAAAGCAAACCTCAGCCAAAAAGATTAAGCCAATAACAGTTCAGACACTTGTAAAGAATGCTCCAAGTCCTTATTTGAAGTTAGCCCTTCTGTAGCTTAGTTCTTAGTCAAGATCGAGAAGTTCAAGATCATATCTTAAAACTAAAGTTTAAAGGAATTTGATCTGTTTTTACTCTGATCTTTCCTGAAAATGTTTGTTGGCAGGGTTTAGAGCAGTGCCATAGCCAAAGGCTTCAGATGGCTGAAGTGCTTGAAGTCATCCAGTGCGAATTTTAAATTGCAGGGAAGCTAAATGTGTGACGTGGACATTCCCTGTAGATGCAGGATCATTTTTTTAAGACTTTTTTTTGTTTTGTTTTGTTTAGTGATTTCTACATCCAATGTGGGGCTTGAACTCACAACCCTGAGATCAAGTCACATGCTCTTCTCACCAAGCCAGTCAAGTGCCTCCCTCTCTCCTTCTTTTAAAACATTTTGCTTTTTAATAGCCTTAATGGTATTTAGTTAAATAACATAAATAAGATCTGGATCGGGCTTGTATTTAAGTAGAAGAGTAATTGCTAAAATTCTGAGTTTCTAGAAGTATTGATGAGTTTTTTTTTTTTTTTTAAGATTTTATTTATTCATGATAGTCACACAGAGAGAGAGAGAGAGAGAGAGGCAGAGACACAGGCAGAGGGAGAAGCAGGCTCCATGCACCGGGATCCCCACGTGGGATTCGATCCCAGGTCTCCAGGATCACGCCCCGGGCCAAAGGCAGGCGCCAAACCGCTGTGCCACCCAGGGATCCCTATTGATGAGTTTTTAAAAGTCTAGAATTAGAGACTGTTTTTGTGCTGTTTGAAGTAACTAAATTTACCATTTATTAACTTGATTTTAAAATCATGAATTTTAGAATTTTGCCTGCTTCTTCATGGCAATAGACTAGCTTGTGAAGTTCTTGAGGGCAAGAATTAATTATAAACAGACGACCCTAACTAACCATCTCTGACCCCCAAGGTCAGGTGAAAAAGTGAATTGACAAATATTTACTGAATACCTATGCTTAGTACCAGGGATAGAAAGATAAGCAAGGCTCATTCATCACAGGTGGTGGCAGAGTCTCGTGGGCCTGGAGAACCACTCATCTATCTAGTCAAGTGTGGGCTCCATCATTTACTAGCCGTGTGGCCGGGAGCAGCCAGGTTCCTGGGAAGCGGACTCTGAGATGGAGAGTAGATGGCAGCAGGTTAATTTAGGAATCCTTGTGGCATCAAGGCCCAAGGAGGGAAAGTGGAGGTTGCTAGAAGTTGAGCTGCAGTGCAGTCTCAAAGGAGGCCTTAGCTGACCCCATGAGCCAATCTGAAGTGAGCCTGAGTGGAGGCGATCCCTCGTGGGGATCACTGAATGTGGTTGCCTTGAAAAGAGGGCATAGTCTTGGGTGAGCGGTGCCGTAGCTGACTCTTCAAGCAGATAAGGGGTAAGTCCTTTCCTGAAAGAGGGTTTGGAAGGTACCCTGCAGCTGCTACCACAGTGACCTTGAATAATTTAACTTTGTTGACTATCCTTTTCTTCATTTGTAAAATAAGTATTAAAAAAAATATCTGTATAGAGTGTGCTTGGGTGGCTCAGTCCGTTAATCATCTACCTTCGGCTCAGGTCCTGATCCCAGGGTCCTGGGATCAAGCCCCGCATTGGTCTCCCTGCCTAGCGGGGGCCTACTTCTCCCTCTCCCCATCCCCCTGCTCATGCACTCTCTCATGCCCTCTCAAATAAATAAAATATTTAAAAATATCTTTATAGAGTCAAGAAGAAGATTAAATATAACAATACATGTAACATCCATGTCATGCCCAGCACATGGTAAGAAGTCAAAAAGGTTCTCCATCATCATTTTGGTCACAAGTTCTCCAACAAATATAACACTCATTCTGTAGGGCATTAGGTTTTCAAATATGGGTAACAACTGTTCCTGCCCTCAAGCAGTCTGGCTGGGGGAGGGCCAGCAATGTGCAATGCAACGTGAAAAGTGTGTCAATGTTGCATGAATGCCTCATGCTGGCCTTCCGGACAGCCTGTTCCCTGACCGAGCACTGAAGGAACTCGTCTGAGGAGGCAGTGAGCCGTAGCTAATGCAGGGAGGTGGGAGAGGGTCAGCTGGCCTCTGAGATGGCTGGAGCAGGGGGTGGTGAAGATGAGGCTGCCAAGAGCCAGCTGATGAAGGCCTCGAATACCCTGGTGTGGGAGTTTGGACTTATGCTGAAAGTATGTGGGAGTCAGTGGAGGATTTTTTTTTTTTTTTAGATTTTATTTATTTACTCATGACAGATACCCACAGAGACAGAGGCAGAGACACAGGCAGGGGGAGAAGCTGGCTCCCTGCGGGGAGCCCGATGTGGACACGACCCCAGGATCCCAGGATCACGCCCTGGGCCGAAGGCAGATGCTCAACTGCTAAGCCACCCGGGCATCCCAATGGAGGATTCTTAAATGTGGATCAGTTTGCATTTTACAAACTTTATCACAAAAACAGAGAACAGATTGGAGAGGGGCAAGGTGAACACGGGGACATCTACTGAGAGGCTGGCATGAGCTGAGAGCATGGCAATGGGGTTTGGGTGTGGAGGGAGGCCAAAGGGGACCGAGGAGTCCTACACATTCCTTGATTTCTTGTTTGAGTGACTTGGCATATAGTTGTGCCATTTTCTATGAGGTAGGGGATATCAGGGGAGGAGCAGACCCGGGGTGGGGGCTGGGACGACAGGCTCTGGCTTTGGACATCAAAACAGGCGTTTAGAGCCACTCGGTCATTAGAGGGCTGCAGAGCAAAGGATCATCTGTAGAAGAGCCAGAGTTTGGGATCAAAAAATTGAAGCTGGAGAGAGAAGAGGAAGGCAAACACCCAGTTAGTGGAGATTCAACTGAGGAAGGAGTAGGGTAAACAGTAGAAAATCCAGGAGGCTCTCTGGCTTCTATGATATGTTTTAACAGTACAGAAAACTGTTCCATTTCTATGTGGTCAAAGAGCAGCTTTCCATCTTTTAAGTATTCGAACAAAGCATCTGTTCTCAGATGATCCAAACTCCTCCTCTAAAGGGAGATGGGGAGTAGGAGAAAAAAATTTATTTTTCCAAAATAAGGTGACAAAAAAATCAGACCACTTTTAGAAAACTAGCTGAAAGTAAAAACCCAAAAAACAAAAAATCAAAAACCAGGAAAAAGTTTTTGCAAAGGAATAAGGAGCACATGAGTAAATGAAAATGTAGGGAGGAGGAACTTGGGGATCCCGGGTGGCTCAGTGGTTAAGCCTGGTGTGACCCTGGAGACCCAGGGTCAAGGCCCACGTCGGGCTCCCTGCATGGGGCCTGCTTCTCCCTCTCCCTCTGCCTGTGTCCACCCCGTCTCTCATGCATAAATAAAACCTTTTTTTTTTTTTAAAGTATTAAGGACTTAAAGATAACAGTCACCTGTCAATACTGTGTAGCCAACATTCCAGCCATAAATAGGTAAAATAATGGAATTGAACACATAGGAAAGTTTATTAAATTTAAAAAAAAAATAGGGGGATCCCTGGGTGGCCCAGCGGTTGAGCACCTGCCTTCACCCCAGGGCGTGACCCTGGAGACCCAGAGTCCCAGGTCGGGCTCCCTGCATGGAGCCTGCTTCTCCCTCTGCCTGTGTCTCTGCCCCTCCCCCACTCTGTCTCTCATGCATAAATAAATAAAATCTTTGAAAAAAAATTAAATTAAAAAATGGGTGAGAATGACTTTTTAGCATCTCAGATATAAAAATGGGCAAGGCGAGGGCCAAGTATGAAGTCCAGGAGGAAGAGGGCTGGATGGGGAATGACATAGGAGCGGATCGGGCAGGATGAGAGCCGGCGGCCGGAGCCCCCCCCACCCCCCGCCCCCGAGTGACGGGGCTGAGGCTGGGCGGGGGGGGGGGGGGTGTGGGGGGCTCGGGGGCTCGGCCCCGCGCCCCGCAGGGTTGCCCTCCGCCGACTCCGCCGAGCGCGGCCGCGCGTCCTCGCCGCCAGGGGGCGCCCCGCACCCGCCGAGAAGCGCCCGGGCCGCCGCGTGCGCGGGGCACCCAGAGCAGCTCGGGTCCTGTTCTCCGAGACTTAGATTGACGACGGTTCTTTGCGAACTCGGCAAGCGACAGGCCGTGCGGCTTCAGATCCCCGCTTCTGCGTGGTGGCACCCCCGGCGCATCTTGCAGAGCTGCAGGCGCCCGCGTGGGCCTCGCCGGAGCCTGGGTTTCCCGGGGCCCCCGCAGGACGCAGCGGCCTCGCTCAGCCGCGCGCACAGCAGAGCAGCTCCCGGGCCAGCAGCGACCAGCAGGCGCCTGCAGCCTCGGGGGGCGCTGCTCCGGCTGTTGGAGGCAGCGGGAAGACGGACTGCACTTATAGCGGGGACCCGGGGGGTCGCATTTCCAGGGACTCGGAGCATCGGTTAGTTCTTCCTGGGGAGGTTCCAGGCCCTGGGACGGGCAGCGGCTTGCAAGGCCCTCAGAGGGGTGGGTGGGTGCATGCAGCGGGGCTCGGCTCGCCCGTCCCTCATCCTGGCCGTCGGGGTGCAGGCGGGCTCATGAGCCTCCCTCACCACCTGAGCCCAGTGGGTAGGCCTGGAAGCTGGCATCAGGGGCAAAATAGAGAACCCTCCCTCCCTTCCCCGGCCGTGGAGAAGAAGGATTCGCAGGTAGCGACTCCGAACCATCACCCCGAGGGCTTGAAGATAACCAAGCACAGGGAAGAGAAGCACTGGGCTGGGGGCCCAAGAGATCTTTTATTTTTTATTTATTTTTATTTTTTCCATGACCCTCCACCACTTGCTTACTGCCCTCATGTAATTTTTCCGGTTTGAGGTTTCATCTGCAAAATGAGAGGTTTGGAGCAGAAGACTTGAGCAGCTTTCAGGCTTCAGGGTTCTAGGATTCGCGTGGAGTCTGTCTGCAAACTGCTACCCTACAGTGAAAGCTTTCCTGATCCTGCTGCTTCTATGGGCGCAGCAGACTTCCTATGAAGGGGCCTTGTGCTCGAGGCTGTGTGGGCCGGCTGATTTCTAATGTACTCCGAGTTAGAACAGGACCCCTGGGTCTATACCACTTGTGAGTACTTTAGGAAGTATTAATTGACGGAGGGCTACAGGTTCCAAACACCTTGTTTTAAAATGTTATTTCCAAGGTTTGGTCGCAACCCATGCATGTGCAACAAATCTATTGAGCCCCTGGCATGGGTACACCCCCACTATGACATAAGCAGTCAAGGGCTGCTTGGAGTCTATGTGGTGGATGCACTTAAATGAGTACGACCGTAAGTAGTAAGTACTCTGCTGGAGGAATGTAGCAGATGCCTTGGGTCTAACGTCCTGGGCACCCAGGAGGAATGTCACACAAAGATCTGGGTCATGGATGGCTGAGTTTGTTGCAGCACATGTCAAGCACGTGCCCTCCACGCAGTAGATGGCCAGCAGTGCTTGCTGACTGAATGCCTGAATGTATACAGGCGGATGGAGTGTTGGGTAGCTGAGCGCAATGCCTACAATGTTTCTGAGCACCTGACACCTGTTTTCACACAGTCTCAGCAGACCAAACCGGTGAGCAGAGCACTATTATTATCTTCATTGTATATGAGCACTGAGGCTCAGAGAAGCAAAATAATTTGCCCCACCTGGTAAGAGGCAGAACCAAAAGTCAAACATGGGTCTGTTCAATTTTAAGGTGTGTTCTTAACTGGGATTGGAAGAAGAGGCAGGTGAACTCGGAGAGTTCTGGGGCTCCAAGAACTGGAGAAAATTAGGAATCGTTTTGTAGATATGAAATGCTCAGAAAAGTAAAACCCAACGGATTTAAAAAAATATTTGGGGGAAGGTATTGTAAATATATATCTATGGAAGCTATATCAACTTTAATTGAGACATTCATGCATTATCTCGCTAAAAAAAAATGAAATGTTCCTGAATTTATTTCTCTTTTGCTACATACAGCAAAAGTCTTATTTTGAACATGATGATGTTCACGTGTTATAAAATCAACTTCTCCAAGATACAATTAAATTTAATCATTGAGTATCTGAAGGGTAGATGTACCAAATTATGGACCTCCCAGACTAACTGCCTGGTGGCCTTTGTCTGCCTCGGTTTACCCACCATAGACTCCTCTGGTCATCTTTCTTTACCCACAGGGTCTTGTTGCTTTGTCTTCTTTTACCATGTATACTTAATTATTCTGACTCTGGGCCCACTCTCACTTCTTCCTCTGTCTTCTAACCCCTGTCTAGTTACCCCAGTAAAAACGTTATTCTGTTTTAAGCAAAAACATACCTCATTTTGATTAGTAAGCATAAATAAGCTTAGAGCTCTTGATTGATAGGCTTATGCCTAACAAAGAAATTCATTGCCAGCCACCTTATGAGCCGGGGCCAGGCAGGCCAGGATTTGTCCTGGTACACGCAAGAAGAAACTTAAAAAACAGAATTGCCAGGTATTTTGGAACTGCAAGGAATTTCCTTATATGGCATTAGTTAGACCTTCACATGGTCTCACTTCAGCCTAATGGCTTAGGGGGTGCAGGAGGCCAGTGCGTCCTTTGCTCCTGTGACCTGGTACACTTAATCACCCCATGTGAGCTGCATGAACCACCACATGCGAGGGTGGCTTTCATAAGGAACTGGGGGAGCCATCTGTTTGCTCACCTGTGTCCTTATGGTGTAAATCTTCTGCATTGCTTGTTGGCCTATTTAATGGAGGTAGTCAGGCTTGTCATTTTTCAGCAGACTTCAAAACTGCATCATCTCTATTTGGCCCGGCTCACTTTGAAATCTCCCATTAGATTCTTTAGAGAAATCTCCACTTACCTTTCATCACTAATTAAACTGCTTTCCTCAAGCCCCACGTGTCTAGGTAAATATGATATTACATTATCATTCAATTACCAGTTCAAAACCATTTTGTCCCATTGCAAATATTATACACATTTCCAGGATATTATATAGATTAAAAGGGCGTTTTGAGTTTGCTAAGTTTCCATTTATCAAATGCAGCACTTGGACACGTGGTTAGAATATAAACCATTTGTAAACCAGATAAAGCCTATTCGAGTCTTCAAAATTTAAAATATAGAGTATGGGGCCCTTGGGTGGCTCAGTTGGTTGAGCATCCAACCCTTAGTTTTGGCTCACATTATGATTTCATGGGTCGTGGGATTGATCCTGCACTGGGCTCTGCACTCGGTGGTGGTGGTCGGGGGGGGGTCTGCTTGAGAGTCACTTTCCTTCTGCCCCTCCCCCTGCAAATAAATAAATCCTTAAAAAATAAATAAAATATAGTGTAGATGATGGAATAACATGGCCAATGAATTCCTTCTGCCCACCAGTCATTTTAATAAATGATTTCCACAGTATTTTAGGTTTACAGATGGATTCCTGAATGGCCAACGATAATAGTATTTAGGGTGGGAGGCTGGATGTCAGCTTCTGCTCATTTATGACTGCCTCCTACGTGATAGACTGGGACTAGCATTTTCCTACTCCATTTAGGCCACAACAATGTAGTTTGGATGGCATTATCTTTTTGTTTCAGGAGACAGAGGTTGAGGAATTTGCCATGAGTAAAACAGAGAATAGATGGTAGGGCAAGACACATATTATTATTAGTTTAGAAATAATTTTAAAAATTATTTGCACATTTGTTGTAGACAATTGATTCATGGAAATAGAATAAAATTCCTTCATAATTCTATCAAGTAGGTAACCATGACTATTAATTTACTGTATGTATTGTTTCTGTGTACAACTGCATAAATGTGTAACTTTTTGCTTGTAAAAGTGAGATCATACTGTTTTATAACCTGCTTCCTTCAATTAGTGGTGTATCATGAACATCTTTAAATCTTTGCAACATCACTTTATTGAATAAAGAGCCTACTTTTTTATATG
This sequence comes from Canis lupus familiaris, assembly GCF_011100685.1. Lineage (NCBI taxonomy): Eukaryota > Metazoa > Chordata > Mammalia > Carnivora > Canidae > Canis > Canis lupus. The sequence continues at coordinate 29,451,406 of NC_049250.1, forward strand.
CCATAAATATTTAACAAATTCCTTTAATACTAGAAACTTTGGTTGAAGTGTCTGTGGTAAATGTGATGCACATCCTTTGGGCAGAGGTTTACACGTTGCATATATTTTTTTAGTTTAAGTTCCTAGAAATTTAATTGCTAGGCTGAAGGCTATGAACATACCAACTGCCCCCAAAATTATTCTTAAACTCATTCACACTCCCACCAACAATGCAGAATTCATTTCTCCATCCTCTAGTGAAAATACTATATTGCAATTATATTTATTTGATTACTAACCTTTCTATTCTCTATCTGGATTTCTTCTTTTTCTTAAACTTTGCTTTAAATATTAAAAATTAAAACACAAAAAGACAAACTTTGTGATATTGTGCTATTATTGTATCTCCTCTACAGGAAAAAGAAAAACATACTCTTCTCTGATAACAAATTACTTATGGAATGAAAAACAAATGAACTGAATGAGACCGCTGAGCCCATCAGACTTATTTCCATGACACCTGTCACCATAGTACACATGAAGTCATGCATTGTTGGTCTTCTTCATTTCAGTATTGCTAACATATAAGTCCCTAATAGGTTTTTGACCACTGTATTATGACAAGGGATATGAAGAACAAGACGGTTTCTCCTAATTAACCTGATTTGAATTCCTTAAGGCAGACCTTTGCCCTGATTTCTGGGTGATTGTATCCAACTGCCTCCTGGAGACCTCCACTTGGATTTCCTATAGTATTTCAAATCCAGCATGTCCCAAACTGAATCTACCGCCTGACTCCCTGAATCTCATTGTCATCTCTCTCTTCCTTAGTTAGTAGCCTATCAATCTACCCAAAGTATTAATTCCCAAGACTCAATTTTATTTCACATACCTCTATTATTTCCCTAATTTAGGCCTTTATCTTAATCATCTAATAAATATTTTTGAGCACTTACTATGTGCCCAATCTTCTCCTAAGCTTAGTGGTGATGGGCAAGAGGAAGGATTAGAGGAAAGAAAGACAAAGTTTTTAGGGGAAGCACTGTGAGGTAGACAGGTGAAACAGACAATAAAAAAGTAAATAAGAAACCTAAAGAGCACCTGGATGGCTCAGTCAGTTAAGCGACCAACTCTTGGTTTCATTGCAGGTCATGATCTCAGAGTGGTGAGACCGAGCCCCACCTGGGACTGTGTGCTCAGTTGCACAGTCTGCTTGGGATTCTTTCCCTAAAGAATTCCCCCTCTCTCTTCTCTCCCTGCTTGTGCTCTCCTTATCTCTAAAATAAAATCTTAGGGATCCCTGGATGGCTCAGCGGTTTAGCGCCTGCCTTTGGCCCAGGGCCCGATCCTGGAGACCCGGGATCGAGTTCTATGTCGGGCTCCCGGCATGGAGCCTGCTTCTCCCTCTGCCTGTGTCTCTGCCTCTCTCTCTCTATGTCTATCATGAATAAATAAATAAAATCTTAAAAAAAAATAAAATCTTAGGAAAAAAAAAGAGATAGAAATCTAAGATGGAGATGACAGTTTTAAGTACTATTTTAGGTTGCCTGCAGAGGTAACATTTAACCTATGATTTAAGAGGAGAGCCTGACAGGATTCTGTGAGTAGCATTGTAGGCAGGGGATATGGCCAGGGTAGGAGGAAGAAGACCATAATAGACTCAAGGATCAGAAAATGGGGCATGTGCGCTACCATTAAGGAGAGTAAAGGCAGAGTGAAATCATATTTGGAGGTCATATAAAGAAGTCTTAATGTTGTAACATTAAACATGATGAGAAACCTTTACAAGTTTTTAAGTAGAGAAAAAAACATGCTGTGATTTATGTTTTTCAAAAAGAAAACCATGGCTGCCACGGGAGACTGAATCGTAGTGGGGTGAAGGCGGAAGCAGGGAGATCTTAGTGATTTGGACCAAAGGGAAGGCATGAAGATAAGGAGAACTGGATGGGCTCAACGTATAAGGTAACTTATCCCCTTGACCCCCGACACCAGTCTTAGAATTCATAATTGACCTGCCAAAGTTCTGCATCTTTTTTTTTTTTTTCCAGTTCTGCATCTTCTGTATAAAATTTGCTGACACCCAGGACACCCTGAGTGCTTGTGGCTAGTTGGTTTCTTCTTAGAGTACCTGCACACTGTTCTTTCCTTCCAAGAGAGCTGTGTGATTTCCAAGCATCAGTTTGCTTTCAAATTTGTGTAGACTAGCTGTATTGAAAATTAAGTTAAATTTCGTTTTTTTAAAGGTTTTATTTATTTATTTAGGAGGAAGAGAGAGTGTATGCACAAGCAGGGGAAAGGGCAGGGGGAGAGGGATATGCAGACTCCTTGCTGAGCAGGGAGCCTGACATGGGGCTTGATCCCAGGACCTTGAGATCATGACCTGAGCCAAAGGCAGACGCTTAACTGACTGAGCCACCCAGGCACCCCTAAAATTAAATTTTAAATAAGGTTATTAATATATATGAAAACAATGAAATCTGAGAACAAATGATCATTTGTAGGTAAAACTAGGTCAGTTTGGAAAGACAGTAAAAGTATAGGCAAGATAGCAGGCACAGGATTGAAAAAAAAATGGTAAAAATTGTGCTTTCTACCAAAGATTCCTTCGTACACATCTTATACCTTCATGCTACAGAAACTAAAGCTAGGAATCAGCAAATGCTTTAGGGGTATGGCTTAGCGAGGGAGAAAACCAGAAGTGCCCATTAGTAAAACCGTACCAAAGAAAGGCTTTGCACCTCTATTTGAACTTCGGCAAATGAAAATACATGCAGTAAGTCAAAATAAAATGTTTAAGGTACGTAGTGTGATTTGCGTGTCCCTCTTTGACCGATCACATCAGGGAAGTGGGAATCTACTTTGGAGCGAGAATTGATATATTGGATGAGGGAAGAACTAGGGATGCTATGATCCTTGCCACTTGCACAGGCCGAAGCGGACTCTTCTGCTTGGCATGCCCTTTCACTTGGAGGCAGCAGCTAAAGCTCTACATTTCTACTGCTGGGAAATACCTGCTCTCTTTTCCAGCTTTCTCACCCCATGATTCAACATGAATACCACAATTACCAGCACACTTACCACACTGCAGCACAACGTACCCATGAGCCTGTATAAAAAGCTGTATTGGTCTGAAATCCTTGAGGGGATTCATGTGCTTAACACTTTTTATAATCCAGAGCTGGTTCTATCTATGTACATGGTTAGATGGTCAATATTTGTTCAATGGACAAATGAATGGTCTTTAACCTCTTGAACTGAGAAATATCTTTGTAAGCACTTAAATGATGTTACATCCATCCTGTACTGTTACATACTGAATGTTTGTGCCCCTCTCAAATTCGTATGTTGAAGCTCTAACCCTCCTCTAGTGACCATATTTGGAAATGGGGCCCTTTCTAAGGAAGTTAAGGTTAAATGGGATCCTAAGGGTGGGGTCCCGATCCAACATGACCAATGTCTTTATGTGAGACAAGAGAGCTTATTCTCTGTAACTCAGAGTGTCCTCCCCAGACACCAACTCTGCTGGCACCCTGATCTTGGCATTCAGCCCCAGAACCGTGAGAAAATAAATTTCTTTTTGGTAAAGTCATCCATTCTGTGGGTATTTTGTTACAGCTGCCCGAGCGGACGACTACATATATGTAGAACAATAGATTTTCTCTTTCATATTTGATTTGCTAAAAGGAGCCTCAGAAGTAAGCTATCTTTGATGTCTAATAGATGTTTTTCTTTTAGCTTTCAAGAAAAAAAGGTTCTTTTAATTATTTTTCTTTACTAACAAAATATACAATAGCATCACAAGAAGAAAAATCTTTTTGTTTAAAGAGCCTTTTACCCTCTAAGGTTAAACCTGTAATTCAAACTAAACACAGATTTTATTTTGGTACAATTAACGAAAAAAACATTTTTAGTGGTTTCACAGGTGGCTAAAGTCTCTGTAATTCCCCTACTCTTCCCTCATATCCTCACACCTCATATTTGCAGTACCTCTGCACATTACTGAGGTCAAAAGGTGGGGGGTGGCGTGAGGCTGCATTAGCAGCATACTTACCTTCTTACAGTCATTTCCCAGAAGCTACTGGCATACTTTCATCCATCTCACTGGCCATAATCATGTCACAGGCTCAAACCTAGTTGCAAGGGGAGCTGAAAAAACTATTTAGTTTATCCCATTCCTATTTTGGAGGGGGCAAAGAATCTTTAGGTTAGTCAATGAATGGTATTTTGCTATACTGGACTGGTAGATGAGCTAATTCTAAGAAATAATTGTTCAAATATGGGCTTAATCACCCCCAAGGTAGGCTTTACATTTCATATCAAAGAACGTTAGCCAGCATCTAATATTTCTTTGATTATAGTTAGCTAGGTTGCAAATATTCCATTAGGGCAAAGTCTATACCAAGTCTTATCTGTAATCTATTACAATAAAACACAACTTTATATTGAGTATACATTAGCTGTATTTTTATTACTGTTTTGTGTGGAGCTAATAACACTATTCTACTTTTCTGTCAATGATACACAAGGAAGTGGCAAAGGTGGTCTTCTAATTTGAGGCTATGGTTAAAACCATAGTCTGAGTTTATAAATATTGTGTCTTGACCAAGAACCTACCTATAGCTTACTACTAGCTAGCATTTCTAAATTTGCATTCCATTCACTAATCCTTACTTAAGAACATCTTTTAAAGGGAAGAATAATTTAGTTTTGTGTAATTACTGCCATCCTTAATGGTGCAGTAATTGTGTTAGTACAGGCTATGACAAGTTCTTACCTAATGTAGTCTAAAATATCATTCAAATCTGACACTTTATCAGAACAAAGTACATCTGTTTCTAATTGGAGACCTCAAATAGGGAGGAAAACTGGGGTTGAGAAAATAAGAAAAATAAAGCTATGTTTACTACACAAAAGCACAACTCCTAAGGTTCTATATGGTAGCTACAGGTGAGCTACAATTTCGCTTAAGGCTGCCCAAAAAACAAATAAAAAAAGAGAAAGACAGTAATACAGTCTTTAAGATAAAAACAAAATCAATTCTCAAGAAAAGCACAGGTTTTACTGCTGAGATTTAAGAGAATCTTCTCTTGTGAGTCCTCATAAAGGGTACACTGTGTGGAATGGCAGATATTAGCCTTAAGAACACATGTTGAAAATACAAATTCTGATGATTGTTTTGCTAGTAGAAGCTAATAGCACAGAAGTGCAATGCAGTAAAAATAATTCTATTATCTTTTGGAAGAATTAAAATGTGGATCAAATATGTAGCTTTCTGAAAATTTCCCAGAGGATACAATTTAGATTCCTCTCTTTACTAGTTGGGAATCCACACTTATTTGTAACATAATCCCCAAACTCCTCTATTCCTGTAAGTAACAAAACATATTTCAAACTAGACAAATTATTTTTAGACCTAAAGCCACTGTTCCCTTCTAATATCACACATAGTTGAAGTAGACTACATAGATTAAATATTTACTCTCAGAATCGTAGACAAATTAAAGCACATTTTAAAATGCTGGTTTATGTTTTTGCTACCCATACATGAACTTAATTTTTAAAAGGTTAAAAGATTATTTACAGAAGTGTTTCCTGTTTGAATTATGTTCATTTTTTAATTAATATTGGCTGTTACATTTGAAGTGTGCACCTAGTCACAAAGACTTAAAATGATCAGTAATATAAAGTGTAAACTTAAAAATATATCATAAACTCATTCCACATCTGTGAAATGCAGCAGTTAAGTATAATTAAATTTACAATAATTTGTAATAGGACATTGAAATTGAAGGGGAAAATTGTATTCAAGATCTAAACAACACAGCTACTGCTGTACTGAAAAAATAATTTATTAAGTGAATATAATACTGGGAATAAAATGCATCATAAAAGTAAAAAAAGTAAATTCTAAATATAAATAGTGGTTTTATTAATTAACAAGAGTTTTTCTTCACCCATCCAAAACTTTACATACAATCTCCCGAAAGGCCAGATTTTGAAAGTGTATGGTTCACTTTAAAACAGACATGTATGTAGCACGTGAATATCTGGAATTTAGCAAAGATCATCTTGTCATTACACTAAAAAATGATACTAATTTAAAGGATTGTTCTTTTTAAACCTTTTCAAGCCTAGGATATTTTGAAATGAATAAATAGTTTATTATATTCTTTCTCTCTCCCAGGATAGTAAACACATTTCTAGTATACTTTGTGGAAAATACTCTGGGACAGAACATATTTGTGCATTTTGACAAAGGCTTTTAAATTTTTTTGAACTTTGGTAAGAAGCAGCCTCTGTTTCAGATCAAAAGTTAACAACAGCCACTTGACCACTTAAGTCTACATAAGTAGAATTTTTAAAAACCGTATTTTAATGTGTACATCAAGATACTGATAAACTTTTAGATAGTAAAGAAAACAAAACTGGAGATTGTAATTCTGCTTCCCCAGTAAGTTTCCCACACCTTTTAGAAAGCACATGCAGTTCAATACACCAACTGGGATTTCAAAATGCTAGCACAATTACAACACTTATTAACAGCAATTTGCAAAGCAGTGGAAATAGAAAGTAAACGAGTAACTTCATAGTGTAAAAATGAAACAAGGCACTTTCAAGAACTATAAGCAAATCTTTTTTTCATAAAGCTGACTCATAGACCCTAGCAGACTGCTGTAAAAAGTGAAATAGTGAAGGCACTACATAATTCTTTTTCCTAACTCCATTTACTAAAGAAATTTACCAATTAAACTTGGCACAAAAGAGTTTAATTATCATAAAGTGCATCACTTGGCTAAATATATTAAAAGGAAAATCAGCCTTAATACATTAGAGCAACATATTCACATATAGAGACATATAAATGCAATCCCAGGAGTCAATGTAGCTAGGAACATTATAGTATATATGGCTTTTTATTCTCTATTTTTTTTATATAACTCCTTATTTGCTTAGAATCTATATTTCCAAAAGAGTATACCTTGATTAGCAAAAAGAGGTAGTATTCTGAAAGAGGAAAACTCACTGATTCTACAGGTAGAGGTTTAAGATAAAGATAATAAATAAACAAGTAGAACATATTATAATAAACTAGGACACCTATTATGGTATTCTGATACTGAATTAGCTTTTAAAATCAAGGCTATTTTATCACTTTAGCTATGTTATTATATGTTACTATAGGTCTTTCAAATAGTTTTCCTTTGGTATTAGAAAGTTTTCTTCTTTTTAAATACAATAACATTGCAAACAGGCAATTTTTATTTAGAGATGGTAAACGCGTCAATATTTAAAACTTAATTTGTCTTTACTGCTGATTTAAACTAATGAAAATATATCATGTCAGAGATATAAAGCAGTATATATATCAACCAGGTAGCAACATGCAATTAATGTCCATGTAACTGATATAATTGGCATTTTAAATACAAACACACACACACACACACACACACACACACACACGAGTACACAAGCAGACATTGGTCTGGAGCAACATATTGGCAAAATACCAAAATAATTTACGCACATTATTTAAGAATGTCAATCTTGATAACAACTCTAACTAGATTTTTTTTTTTTTAGTGTATTAAATACAAAGGTTGGATAAAAGACAATTTAAAGCAGCAGTGAATACATTTCCTATCCCGATAACTTAAAAAACTTTTCTTTATGTAAACTTTATACATGTGCAATCTTTCTGTTTTCTGGAAATGCTTCAGTCTTTTTTTCATTTTAAATATTCTAAATTTGCTGAAACATATAAATGGAAGGAACTGCTTGTCATGTATTAGTCTTCTTCTCCATTATATGCCACTTCTGCTACTTCTATGTCTGATACAGAATTTTCAGGTTCACTAAAACTTAAGCATGGCTTATCATCAGCTCTGCAAAAAAGAGAAACATGACAATGAAGACATTAGATATTTCATTTCATTATTACCTTAAATTTTTTTTCATCTAATGTAGAGAATATTTAAATATTAATGGAAAAATATTTAATGGGGGCAGCCCAGGTGGCTCAGCAGTGTAGTGCCACCTTCAGCCCAGGGCCTGATCCTGGAGACCTAGGATCGATCGAGTCCCACGTCAGGCTCCCTGCATGGAGCCTGCTCTTCCCTCTGCCTCTCTCTCTCTCTGTGTCTCTCATTAATAAATTAAAAAAAAAAAAAGAAAAATATTTAATGGAAAGAAATATTTAAATATTTGATCAGAAATTTAATATTTTTAAGTTGTCAGTACCAGACACCACCTTTGGAGATATAGTTTTAACTCTTTCAGCTCTCTCAACTACCATTTATCAATAAAAGTCCAGTTTATAATGACCTGTGCCCACATAAAATTTGTTTTCATAATTACAGTTTAACTATCACTAAAGTATTAATGATGACTTTGAACTTATAAGTAATAAATATTCTATGTCCTTTCAAATATACTATCTTTTCATCATTTCTGTTAGGTAGGCCGGCTGGTTGCTATTATGGTATCCCACTTTTTGAATGGAAAAAGACTGAAGGATATTAATTTGTCAAACTTTACAAACTTTATTAATTAACTGAATAGTTAATTTAGACATATCTTCAAAGTAATAATATTTACAGCCTAGATGCCAGAGACTCATTTTTAGAGACAGTCTAGGAGGTCTATAGTCCTTCTCTTTTACAATATCACTGAGTTCATTAAAAAAAAAAAAAAAAACTCTATGGAGTATCATTGACTATTTCTAATTATTTAGATGATCAAGCTATAATAAACTAAATATTATTTACCCAGATTCTTCATGCAAAACATCTTGATCAACCTCAAATGTGGAAGACTCCACCTTTGGGATGTGTTCACCTTTTGTTTCTGACACGTGTAGTGATTCTTCAGGTTCTAAAGACAAGGTCCTAAAAGCAAATTATAGCAACAAGTTATTTTCTAGAAATAAGGTATATATTGGTTTATTTTTGTAAGTACATGTAGCTTTAGTAGTCTTCAGCTTTTCTTAATGTGGCTAATAAATTGCTGACTCTGGGAGTCAACAGAGAAATTAGTACTTAGGATTAATGTAAAATGATTTTAACATCAATTCAATATATGCTGACAAGAATGCAAACTACAACTTTCATATGTGAAAATATGACTAGAAACAAAGGTAGTATTTAAATAGGTTAAAATGAATAATGTTTATTTTGAACAGCTATAGGCTTCTATTTCTGATGTTTCCCATCCTTTAAATGGTCAGCCTTCTAAGTAAATTATCAAAAGGCAATTTTCCTAATCTATAAGAAAGTACATCAAAAGTCTAAGACTTCTGGAATCAGAATTTTCTAAATCATATTAAAATACAAAAGACATTTAGCCCAGAGTATGAAGAGTTGAATGAATAGGCTAAAAATGCAAGTATCACAATACACCTGATTCTGTTTTCTAGAGTTTCTATATGAAGTTGCTTTTCATTCAGCAGTTTCTTCAGTGATTCCACCTCTTTTTGTTTTTCAAGTAGTTCTTTTTGAAAACGGTAGTTTGTCTCTTCTAAAGTTTCACAGAAAGCCTTAAAAACAAAAAATGCAGAAAAAATAAAATTAATTACTTTTACAGTATCTTCCTCAAGAGCATTTATTTGAAGAGTCAAAGGACATAATCAAAATAATATGTGTGCAGCCCAAACAATCTGTTCTCTTCCCTCATCTTTTTTGGTCTCTTCTATCTTGACACTAGGTCCCAACCTACCTGCAGGACTTTTAACTACAAATCCCCTTTCTTGAGAATTTTAAGCAGAAAGCCACGGTGCTTGAAATGAATATGTGATAACCCACTAGCATAGAATTGGGGGAAAAAATAACCAATAACTACTGTTTAAGTTTATATTCTCCTTCATCTAGTTTTGCCCAGTCCTACATGAACATACGTTTTGAAAAATTGTGGCTATTGATTTGTATTAGCTCAGAGCGATACTATTTTAACAATCTCCTCTATAGTACCTAAATAATGCCAAGTTTTTTTCAACATTGCTATCTTTTTGCTTTTTTTTCCATCTTCATTCAAAACCTTCATTGTCTCCTTCATACCCAGGATACTAAACACTGCTGAAATAAAGATTAGGACAAACAAAATCATACAACCATAAAAAATGTCATGAAAAAATGTGGGTGACTTATCCTGAGGCTTCCAGTGTTGCTGATCAATTCTTTTAACTATTCCCATTTATCTATCACTCTTTGTCATGTCTTCTCTGTGACTGTTTTAAACCTTCACCCCTGGCAAGTCTAAAATGTGTTACTATCGCTGATTCCAAACCCAGCAGATGATCTTGATTCCTATACAAGAAAACAAAAAACAAGAATCCCACTGACTCCCTGAATCCCAACTACATTTGCTTCCTTTTCTTTTCCTCAAGAACATGATTCTTCAAGTTACCTTTCTACCCTACCTCCTCTGGAAGATACACTTCCTCCTAATTTTTCAACCTTTCCCCTTCCCCTGGACCCAAAATTTAGTTAATAAACTTGACTGAAGTTGATTAAGTAAATCCTAAAAATTTCGCCATAAAAAAAAAAATCATCTTCATCTCCCTCTTAATCATGAGTCTCTAGCTACTAACTCATCTCCTTCCTTTCAAAACAAAAGTTTTTCCACAAGTTTTTTATCACCCAAATTTAAGCCCTCATTTACTTCTAAAATCATTAAAGCAGGAGCTTCCCTCTCTTTTTCTCTACTAACTACGCCCAGGCAAAGGCTAACAATGACTTTCTAATCATCAAACCCAAAGTATTGTTTTTTTCTTGACTTCACTGTCACTATTGACCTAATTTTTAAAAGAAAATTAATGGAATCCTATTTTACTGGCCTCCATAAAACTTTCTGGTTCAACCTGTTAACTTTGACAGTTGCTTTTAGCTTTCTTTCTTTTTTAATTTTTTAAAAAATATTTTATTTATTTATTCATGAGAGATAGAGAGAGAGAGAGAGAGAGAGAGAGAGAGAGAGAGAGGCAGAGACATAGGCAGAGGGAGCAGCAGGCTCCATGCAGGGAGCCCGATGTGGGACTCGATCCCAGGTCTCCAGGATCAGGCCCTGGGCTGAAGGTGGTGCTAAACCGCTGAGCCACCCGGGCTGCCCAGCTTTCTATTTGTTCTTTGCATGTGGGCATTCATCAAAGTTTTGCCATTGGTTATATACTCTCTTGTTCTATATGCCATCCCTGGGCAACTGCACTTACTGTGAACACTTCAGCTCTCATCTCTACATATCCTATCAACTTCCGATGTGGTTTGTTGTTGTTAATCTCCAACAACTTTCCTTAGTGTATAGACATCATTCATATATCTACTGGTCCTCTTCAATTAGATGTGCCAATGGCAAGTCAAACAGCATTTGCAATCTATTATACAGCCTCATTATCAAAGCCACCAGGCAGGGATCTCCGATCACTCCATTTCTCTAATTTCTATGGCCCAAAGATAACTATCTTTCCACCTTGCCCTTCTCCTCACCCCCACTGCCTCATCAACGCCTCTAGTGTTTCTGTCATTTGTTCTCATTTCTATAGTCTTCAGTTCTTAACCAAACTATAACACCAGTAAGCTAATAGGCATGTTCACTTTGCAATCTGAGCTGGCTTTCTTTTTTCTTTCTTTCTTTCTTTCTTTTTTTTTTTTTTAAGATTTTATTTATTTATTCATGAGAGACACAGAGGGAGAGAGAGAGAGGCAGAGACACAGGCAGAAGGAGAAGCAGGCTCCATGGAGGGAGCCCGATGTGGGACTTGATGCTGGCACTCCAGGATCAGGCCCTGAGCCAATGGCAGGTGCTAAACCGCTGAGAACCCAGGGATCCCCTGAGATGGCTTTCTTAAAAACAGATCTTATCATGTTACCTACGATTTAATACTGCCTAAATAATAAGGCCAAATATCTTACCTTGGCAAGTGAAGTACCTTATGATGTAACATATGCCTTTTACCCCAACCTCAGAGCTTGCTGTATTTACTTTTCCTTTCCTCTGGTCCTCTGCATAACCCATGTTCCACCCAACTGAATTACTTTCAGTTTCTCAAATATTTGTCTTTATATAGATGGACGTATATAATACATTTCATTCTGTGGCTTTTTTACCTAATGACATAAGATGAACCTTATAAACACTCCCAAATGTAAAGATCTGGGTATATGCACATTATGGAAAAACTAAACAGTTTTTAACTATCATGCCAATAGAATGTAGGAATACAGAGAAAAACAAAAGAAATGAACCATACATAACTTCCACTGATAACAGCATGGGTGACCAGACAAACTAAGGCCTCTGGCTATAAAATATCTAGCTAAAAACTCAACATTTTAAATGTGGGCAAGAAACAGAGGTGAATCACAGAGAACAAAAACAAAGAGGAATGAAAACAAGTGCCACCAGCAGGTGCACTGACATAGCTTTTTGTTAACTTTGAACTTTAAACACCAAGATGGGACAAGAGATGAGTCAGGCACATTTTAAGGCTAGTGATTTAAAAAAAAAAAAAAAAAAAAAAAAAGAGAGAGAGAGAGAGAGAGAGAGAGATACTCAGGAATAAAGAACTCTAAAGAGCCAAGCCATTAACAAAACTCATTCATCAACATAAAAATGCATCAAAGAAGACTGTTTCATCTTGGCTTTTAGGTGGGAAACAGAGTCTTCTCTGAAGAATCTATAACCATGGGCCAGTGCTTTCTGTGGATTTTGGTTTGAATTTATACTATCACAATTAGTTAGAAATTAGCAAAAAAAAAAAAAAAAAAAAAAGGTCCAGGATCAATGATACTCAAGTTATCTCTGCAGAAGCAAGCAAAGGATATACCCTCAACTCTGGCTGTTCAGGTTTCCTGGAGACAAAGTTCTAATCAAAGTAAATTTATAATCCCAGGGCAGCCCGGGTGGCTCAGCGGTTTAGCACCGCCTTCAGCCCGGGGTCCTGGAGACCCGGGATCGAGTCTCACATCAGGCTCCCTGCATGGAGCCTGCTTCTCCCTCTGCCTGTGTCTCTGCCTCTCTCTCTCTCTCTCTGTGTCTCTCATGAATAAATAAATAAAATCTTAAATAAAAAAAAGAAAAAAATTATAATCCCAAATTACAAAACCCACTGGGAAATCCACTGAAAAGAAGGATTAGAATTCCATAAACTTCAGATAGCATATTACTATATAAAAACCATAAAATATGAACATGTATAATGACTTTAAAGTATTTTTTAAAAGCCACTATTAAAAAATATCAGGTATACTTGACACAAAAGAATAGAATGTCAAGACATGAAAAGTATAGTCAATATTATTAAAATCTTAATGGATGTATCAGACAGAATAATCCTGTCTGAATGCAACATAGTAAACTAGAAGCTAGAACTAAGAAAATTACAGAATTTATTCATTGAAGAATGACACATAGGGAAATGGAGACAGACAATGTGAAGGAAAAGGAAACTAACACACATATTTATAAATTGAGTTCCTAAAAAAAAAAAAAGAAAACCCAGAGAGAATGTGGAGAAGCAATACTCAGTGAGAAAACAGGAGAAAGATTTTTAGAACTGATTAAATACTAGTATTTTCAGATTTGGGAAGAATAAAAGGAAGACGAAGTAAACACCAATCACAAATAAGACAGTAAAGCTGCAAATGCTAAAATCAAAGAGAAGGTTTCTAAAATACTAGTAAGAAAAAAACCAGTGTACTAGAAAGGGACAACAATGAACTGTGAATAGATGTTTCACAGCAAAGGCAATGGAAAAGACCTCAAAGCACTGAGAAGAATGACTATCAAGGCAGAATTCTAGACCCAATTAAATCATACTTCAAAAATGAGAGCAAGATTTAAAAAAAATTCAGACATTAAAGACCTAAACCAACACACAAACACTGAAAGAACTATTAAACAATGTACTTTAAGAGCAGTTACTTGAGCCCCAGTGGAAAGACTGATATGAAAGAACTTGGAATGGTGAGGAAACAAAGTGGTAAACGTGCAGGTAAATCAAAGGAAGCTTGGCTCACTTTGGGGAGGCTGTAAACAATAATGGTTCTAAATTATTTGATGAGAACAATATATGACCATTAAATAAAAGACAGTGAATACAGAGCTTAGAAGCCAAAAGTAGAGGGAAAAAGGAAAGAGAGAAAACTCACTAAATATATTAAAGGAAGAAAAGAAGAAAAAGGAAGGTAAATAAAAAGCACAAAATAAAATGGCAGAAATAAATACATATATATTGGTAATTACTGGACATATCACAATAAACTCATCAGTTTAAAAACAGATTTTTCTGTTTGCATCAAACCCAAAAATCTACCTCTATGATGCCGACAAGAAACACACTTTAAATATAAAGATAGAAAAATACTTATCAGGCAACAGGCAAATCTGCTCTTTCTCTCCCACAAAAGGTACAGTTTATTAATCTCAGAGCAATGTGTTTCAAGTGGAAAACATTACTAGGCACAAAAAGGTCACTATCTAATAATAAAAGGAATGATTCACTAGTATATTTCAACTACAGAATTAAAAAAAAACTTCAATAACCAACCATAACGAGTAAATTTAGTATACTACTTTTGGTAATTATAGATACATTAAGAGTTTTTTGGACACTTGGGTGGCTCAGTGGTTGAGCATCTGCCTTCGGCTCAGGGCGTGATCCCAGGGTCCTGGGATGGAATCCTGTTATCCGGCTCCCTGCAGGAAGCCAGCTTTTCCTCTGCCTCTCTCTGTGTGTCTCTCATGAATAAATACATACAATCTTAAAAAAAAAAAAAAAAAAAAAGAAACCATCAGTTGCTAAAAAATCTACCCATAAAACTACAAAACAAACTAAAGAAAATATCAGACTCAGGTTGTTTTTCAGGTGAGTTCTAATGAATACTCAAGGAACAAACAATACTGATCTTATTCAAATGGTTCTGGAGAAAAGAAAAAGAGAGTATTTCTCCATTTATAAGATTGGTATAATCCTGATGCCGGATCCAGTGACAATAGCAGAGAGGAAAATTATATCATAAAAATTCTAAATGCATTATAATTCAAATCCAGCAATTTAAAAAAATGCTGAATTAATGAGTTAACCTCAGAAATGAATGTTTTATCATTTGAGAATCTATGAATGTGATTTACCATGCTATCTATTAAAAAACCCCATATGATCATCTTTATAGATGGAAGCAAGAGCATTGATAACATACACATACCACAACCTTTTAGCAAACTAAGAATAGAACTTCTGTAACTCAAAAGCAAAGGCATAAAAAAATACAACCCACAACTTCCAACAGCTTGTAGGAAACATCATATTCAATGGTGAAATACAGAATTATTAAAAGTTAGTAAGAAAGGAAAAGATGTTTGCCATAACTGCTTCTATTTAACTGCAAAGATCCCAGTTTGCATACACACAAAAAATATGAAAGTGGAATAAAAGGTATTAAGAATTAAAAAGGAAAAACCATAACTGGTAGTATTTCAGAAGGTATGATTTTATATATATAGAAAATCTAAAAGGATCCACAAACTAATGAGAGATCTCACCAAATATGTAACATATAAAATATATAGAAAATATAATAGTAATAAATTAGAAGATAATAAAATACCAATTATGATTAAAAAAACCCATAAAGAATAAATTCTACTGCTTTCTCTAAAAGTTTAAAGAAAAAATTCAACCTTTATTGAAGACTTCTAAAAAAGACCTAAATAAAGCAAAGATCTATTGATAGGAAGATTCCATTCTATAATGACTGCTCTTTAAAATTTTTCAGTAAATGCATTATTATTCCAAACAAAATACAACCAGGATCTTTCATAAACTCAGAAGTTGATTCTACAATTCATATGGAGAAACAAATAGTCAATTTTGAAGAACAAGGAAAGGAAAGCTTGTCTTGCTAGATACAGAGATTATAAAACCATAGTAATTAATTAACATAGTATAGACTCAATTAAGAAACAGAATACTAATAATAAAAGCAAATAGAAATTCTAGAGTTGATCAGCCCATTTGCTGACATGAAAAATTAACAAGAGAGGCTCAATAGCAGATTTAAAATGACAGAAAAATGAGTGAGCTTGAAGATAGTCCAAAAGAAATTATTCAGCTGAAGAACAGGAAAAATGACTGAAAAACATGAACAGCACTTCAGAAACATATAGTATTATGTGAAGTATGTTTGTAATAGGAATCTCAGAAGGAGAAAGGCAAAAGGACTGAGAAATTATTTGAAGAAGTAATGGCCAACAGCTTCCTTAGTCTGATGGAGAGCATTAATCTGCCAAATCCAAGAAGTTCAATGAAGCCAAATTATGATAAACACCTTGACATATCATAATTTGACTGCTGAAAGTCAAAAAATATCTTGAAAGTAGCAAAGGCAGAATGACTCATCACGTCCATGGGAACAATATAATTAAAGGTTGACTTCTGATGAGAAACAATGGAAGCCAGAAGACAGAGGAATGACACATGGTAATGAAAGAAAAAAAAAATCAGTAAAATTCTCCTTCACAAATGAACGTTCCCAGATGAACAAAGACTGAGAATTTGTTGGTATCAGATTTGCCTTACAAAAGGTACTCAAGGAAGGAAGGCCTTGAAGCTGAAAGAATGTGATAACACCAATCCACAGGAAGAAATGAAGAGGCATTTAGAAATAGTAAATATATCGATAAATATGAAAGAGTTGATAACATTTTCCTCATTTCTTTCTTAATTTCTTCATAAGTGAAAAGATTGTATAAAGAAATAATTATTACACTGTATTAGTGGGTTTATGACATAGAGATTTAAAATATGTAATAATATTAATATCTGGCTGGCTCAGTTGGTAGAGCACGTGACTCTTGATCTCAGGGTCATGAGTTTGAGCCCCATGTTAGGCCTAGAGCTTACTTAAAAAAATATGTAATTATAGCAACACAAAGGAGGGGAGGAAAAAGATATACTGGAGCTAAGTTTATAATTCCCTGGAATTAAGTATTACTCTTAAGTAGTGTTAGGATGCATACTGTAATACCTAGAGCAACCACTAAAAAATAAAAAACTAAAGATTTCTACAGAGGAATCAAACTGGCATACTAAAACTATGTAAAGGAGGCAGTAAAGGAGGAAGAGGACCAAAACAGAGGAGATAGATAGAAAATGAACTGGAAAATGGCAGATATAAAAGGTAAAGATGTCAGACTGAACAAAAGACCAAGACCCAACTATATGCTTTATACAAGTGACAAACCTTAGAAATTCACAAACTGAAAGCAAAAAAAAAAAAAAAAAAAAAAAAAGGAAAAAAGATAAATAGTAACCATAAGAAAGCTGTAATAAACAATAAACAAGACTGCATGGTATTGGCATAAAGATAGGTAATTAGGTCAATTGAAGAGAATTAAGAGTCCAGAAACAAACCCAATCTTTTATGTTTATTTGATTTTTGATAAGGTGCCAACACAATAAATGGTACTGACAAAATTAGATATCTACAAGTAAGGAACTTAAGATCCTTACCTCATACCTTATAAATATCTATCAGGTCAGGATGGATTAAAGACTAAGTTGAAGAGCTAAAAACTATAAAACTTCTAGAAAAAAAAAAGGAGAAAACTTTTCTTTTCTACCCTGTGTTAGGTAGAGTGTCCTTTTTTTTTTTTTTTTTTTTTTAAAGTAGGCTCCATGCCCAGCATGGAACTTGAATTCATGACCCCAAGATCAAGAGCTGGATGCTCTACTGAGTGAGTCAGCCATGTGCCCCTAGGTAAAGATACAATACCAAAAGCATAAGCCATAAAAAAAGTGATAAACTTTTTTAAAATTAAAAACATTAGTACTTTAAAAGACACAATTAAGAAAATGAAAAGATACATACAGATCAAGAGAAAATATTTGCAAATCAAATATCTGGTAAAGGACTTATATCCAAAATAAAGAATTCTTACAAGTCAATAAAACAGTCAAACTAAAAAAAAAAAAAAAAAAAAAAACAAACAAACTAAAAAAAAACAAAATGGACAAAAGACTTAGACAATTCATCAAAGAAAACACATAAATGGCTAAAAAAAACATGAAAAAGTTGATCAACATATTAAAAAAAAGTGACCAATATAAAAAACTTGGGAAATGGAAATTAAAATTATAGTAAAATACTACCACACACCCATAAGAATGCCTATACTCCAAAAGACAGATAAATTATGTTTATGAGGACATGGATAAACGGGAACTCTCATATACTAGTGGTGGGAATATAAAATGGTATAGTTGCTTTAGAAAACAGTTTGCAAAAAAAAAAAAAAAAAGAAAGAAAGAAAACAGTTTGGAAGTTTCTTTAAAAAGTTAAACATAATTTGCCATATAAGCAAATGTTCCATTTCTTGTTTAATCCAAGAGAAATGAAAACAAATGTCTACACAAAGCTTCTACGAGATTGTTCACAGCAGCATTAATCAAAATAGCACAAATTTGGAAACTATTCAAATGTCCCACAACTGGCAACTAGATAAACAAAATGTGGTATATACATACAATGAAAAACCATTCATCAATAAAAAGTAATGAAATTTTCATAGAGGCTATATACGGTTGACCCTCAAAAACATGATGCTAAACAAAGAGACTGTAGAGATTATATACTGGATACTATATGTTATGCATAGTGTATCTGTAAAAGAATATGTATATTGAATACTGATTACACACACACACACACACACACACACACACACACAGTATGACTTTATTTACATAAAATATCCAGAAAAGGCAAATTTGCAGATCAGTAGTTGTCTGGAGCTGGGAGTGTGGATGGATTGCAAAATGGCTTGCAGGAACTTTTTCCAAGGTGATGGGAATTTCTAAAATGGAATTATGGTGATGGTGGCACAGTCCTACAAATTTACTGAATTTTTTTTTTTTTTTTTTAAGATTTTATTTATTTATGATAGACATAGAGAGAGAGAGAGGCAGAGACACAGGCAAAGGGAGAGGGAGAAGCAGGCTCCATGCCGGGAGCCCGACGCGGGACTCGATCCCGGGTCTCCAGGATCGTGCCCTGGGCCAAAGGCAGGTGCTAAACCGCTGAGCCACCCAGGGATCCCCTGAATTTTATTAAATTGTACATTTACAATGGAATAGCAAAGAGCTAATTTAATGGTTGAAAATTTTACTTCAATAAAGCTGCTTCCAAAAAGCTATGGCATTCACTCTAATACAAAGAACAGATTCAGTTTAACTGAAAACAGTACAAATCAACCAATTAAATCTGTTCCATTTAAATGCCATTGAACATTCTGGGGAAAAAAACTTGCATAAAATCCTAGCTAATCTACTATAACCAAATCTGTTTTGTGAATCTAGCCAAATGCTTTAAGAAACAGGCCACTCTAACACGTCAATTACCGTAATTTGAGGAGCATCAGGCTAGAGTTGAACTGATAACAAGACAATAACCTCTACTTCTGAAGGTAAGTTTTAATTGATTTTAATTGTAGGTTCTTTGATATTTAGATGAAAGAAAACTCAGCATACAAATAGCATTTTTATTTTTTATTTTTTTATTTTTATTTTTTTTAAATTTTTTTATTTATTTATGATAGTCACATCAGAGAGAGAGAGAGAGAGGCAGAGACACAGGCAGAGGGAGAAGCAGGCAGGCTCCATGCACTGGGAGCCCGATGTGGGATTCGATCCCAGGTCTCCAGGATCGCCCCCTGGGCCAAAGGCAGGCGCTAAACCGCTGCGCCACCCAGGGATCCCCAAATAGCATTTTTAAATGTAGTAAAATAAATTTCCTGATGATTTTTTTTTAGTAAAAAAAGGAGGAAAAAAAAAAGCAAGATTTAATTTCAGAGCTCCATTAATGGCATGACATGTATGAACTTTTATTTTTTCACTGAAGTAGGTTCATGTATTTCAATGAAAGACACCTTTGACCCAAACATTAGAAGCTTTCTGTGTAAAACTATGATGCTCTAAAATTAATACTTTGCTGTTTGCTATTCCATTCAAGAAACAATATAGTTATTGTACTGTATTATTTGTTCCCCTTTCCATGTGATATATAATACAGCACTTACCCTGCTTTCTTCTAGGCTATCAAATGGACCTGGTGGATCATCCAGACAAAGAAATTCTCTTACTGCAAGGCTTTTCAAAGGAAAAAAAAAATAAGCTGGGGTACAAATAACCTTACAAAAGACAGCAAAAGCCAGTTACTTTGAAGCTATACAGTGTTTTAAGAAAGTTGGTTTTGAGTATATACCAAAAGCAGTAAGCTGGTTTATGTGTTTTTACACAACCAGCCAAATATAAATATAAAATCTATAGAAGATACTAAGATTTTAAAGCAGTTTTCTACAAGATACTAAGATTTTAAAGCAGTTTTCTACAATCTTATGAACATAAATAGAGATTATAAATTCATGCTACATAAAAACTGCAGGACATAAAATATAAGCCACAATAATGGTATAGGAGACCAACTTAAATGATGAATAGAAATAGTATTACTTCTAAAAAATATTAATTTACGCTAGTCTAAAAATGTCATCTTGTTATGAAGAAATACAATTTCTAATTTATACTTTGTTTCATTGTCAGGAGATGCTTCTAAAGTAACTGAAAAGTATTTACTGAAACAAGTTAAAGATTTTTCTTACAATCATGTTTATTACAGTAATTTACTTATTTTTCCTAAAGAGTTTAAGGGAAAAAAAATACTGAACAACTTATTTCTGAATTATCATAAATTTCAAAATAATGAAATACAGTTGACCCTTCATTCACACAGGGGTTAGGGGTGCTAACCCCTTGTGCGGCTGAAAATCTGCATATAACTTTTAACTCTCAATAAACTTTACTAATAGCCTACTGTTGACTGGAAGCCTTATCTGTAATATTAATGGTCAATTAACACATATACTATACCTTATATACTGCATTTTTTCAATAAAGCTAGAGAAATGTTATAAAGAAAATCATAAGGAAAATACATATATAGTACTATGCTGTAAAAAATCTTTGTATAAGAGGATCCATGCAGTTCAAACCTGTATTATTCAAGGGGCAACTGTAATAGGGTGTTGTTGTATTCACAATTACCAGAAACAGGTTAAAAGGTAAAAAAACTTAACTTCCTTGTTTAAAAAAATACCTTTCTAAAAGGAATTTTGGACTGAGAGGGAACTTTGTGTGCATGTTAAAACAAACATATGAAGACTTAAAATTTTTAGGTATAAAAGGATAAAAATATGATTTTTTGATGTACTGCATAAAGGAGATGTCAACCTATGCTGAGAAGGCAACGGCATGTTGGGGTCCATATTGGGTCAGACGGGTTGATGACAGGGGATGGTCATGAAGAGACAAAAGAAATATATGATGAAATCTTTCAAAAAGTAAAAATAATATGAATCAATATAGAGAAGTGGTATTAAGAAATTAATCCAGATGATCATAAAGAAAAAAGAGCGATTTGTGGACTATAAAATCTTGACAATACAGGTAATAGAGAAAACAGATTCAGGGAAACTGAGAAAACACTTGAATATTCATAATCATGAAATAATAGAAAGGACCTTAAATGTGATCTAGCTGCTTTTTAAAAAACGTGATCCACAGTATGCTTTTTATCCTTTTCATGTGTTCAGCCAAGACTATACCTAAACACCCCCAGGAATAGGGAATGTTCCACCTCTTAGAATAAACCATCCTACACTTGAAAAATACTGAAAACTAGGGAATTATTTTTCACTGTGCTGGGATTTTTCTCCCTGCAGCATTTACTCATGAATCTTAGTTCGGCTTTTGAGCCATTCAGGGCAAATCTGTCTTCTTTCACATGATACCCTAAAAGTATATTGAAAATGTATTTCCCCAAAGCAATACTAATACACTAGTATGTTCTTTTCTTCTATACTGTAACAAAATTTATTGAGTACTTAATATGGTCTATGCCCATATGGTCTGTGCACATGCGGAGCCAACATTCCCCCCGCAGTTTTACTGAGGTATAACTGACAATTAAAAATTGTATATATTTAAGGTGTACAAATTGATTTAAGTATACATTGTGAAATGTGAACTACAACTAAGCTAATTAGCATATCACCCCACAGTTATCACTTCTAATATATTTTAACTTAAATTCAATTAGCCAACATATATTGGTCTTAGATGTAGTGTCAACAATTTATCAGTTGCATCCATTGCTCATCACATCACGTGCCCTCCTTAATGCCCATCACCCAATAACCCTATCCCCCACTCATTTTCCCTCCAGCAACCCTGAGCTTGTTTCCTAAAGTTAAGAGTCTCATGGTTTTCCTCCCTCTTGATCTCTTCCCTCCCAGTTTTCCCTCCCTTCTCCTATGATGCTCTGGGCTGTTTCCTATATTCTACATACAAGTGAAACTATGTAATTGTCTCTTTCTCATTTACTTATTTCACTCAGCATAATACCCTCTAGTTCCATCCAATGCAAATGGTAAGCATCCTTTCTGATGGCTGAGTAATATTCCATCGTCTATATATACCACATCTTCTTTATCCATTCATCTGTTGATGGGTATCTTGGCTCTTTCCACGGTTTGGCTATTGTGGACATTGCTACTATGAACATGGGGTGCAGGTGCCCCTTTGGACCACTACCTTTGTATCTTTGGGGAAAATATCTAGTAGTGTAGTTGCTGGGTTGCAGGGTAGCTCTATGCTTAACTTCTTGAGGAATCTCCAGTTTTTCAGAGTGGTTGCACCAGCTTGCATTTCCATCAGTAGTGTAAGAGGATTCCCGTTTCTCCACATCCTGTTTGTTGTTTCCTGTCTTGTTAATTTTAGCCATTCTGACTGTTGTGAGGCAGTATCTTATTGTGGTTTTGATTTGTATTTCCCGGATACCAAGAGATGTGGAGCATTTTTTCATGTGTCTCTTGGCCATTTGTACGTCTTCTTTGGAGAAATGTCTGTTCATATCTTCTGTCCATTTCTTGATTGGATTGGTTTTGGGGTGAATTTGGTAAGTTCTTTATAGATCTTGGATACTAGCCTTTTATCTGATATGTCATTTGCAAATATCTTCTATTCTGTAAGTTGCCTTTTAGTTTTGCTGTTTCCTTTGTTGTGCAGAAGCTTTCTATCTTGATGAAGTCCCAATAGTTCATTTTTGCTTGTTTCGCTTGCCTTTGGAGATGTGTCTAGCAAGAAGTTGCTGCAGCCGAGGTTGAAGAGGTTGCTGCCTGTGTTCTCCTCTAGGATTTCGATGTATTCCTGTCTCACGTTTAGGTCTTCCATCCATTTTGGGTTTATCTTTGTGTATGGTGTGAGGAAATGGTTCAGTTTCATTCTTCTATATAGGGCTATCCAATTTTCCCAACACCATTTATTGAAGAAACTGTCCTTTTTCCTTTAGGTATTTATTACTATTTTGTTGAAGATTAGTTGACCACAGAGTTGAGGGTCCATTTCTGGGTTCTCTATTGATTTGTGTGTGTTTTGGTGCTAGTATCACACTGTCTTGATGACTATAGCTTTGTAATATACCTTAAATTGTGACAATTCTGGCATTGTGATGCCACCAGCTTTGGTTTTCTTTTTCAATATTCCTTTGGCTATTCAGGGTCTTTTGTGGTTCCATACAAATTTTAGGATTATTTATTCCAGCTCTGTGAAAGATGTAGATGGCATTTTGATAGGGATTGCATTGAATGTGTAGTTTGCTCTAGGTAGCATAGACATTTTAATTGTATTTTTTCTTTAATCCATGAGCATGGAATGTTTTCCCATTTCTGTGTCTTCCTCACTTTTTTAATAAATGTTTTATTTATTCTCTTAAGTATCTTATGGTTTTTGGTGCAATTCTTTTTTTAAATTTTCTCCCACTCTTTTTTTAAAATTTTTATTTATTTATGATAGTCATACAGAGAGAGAGAGAGAGAGGCAGAGACATAGGCAGAGGGAGAAGCAGGCTCCATGCACCGGGAGCCCGATGTGGGATTCGATCCCGGGTCTCTAGGATCGCGCCCTGGGCCAAAGGCAGGCGCTCAACCGCTGCGCCACCCAGGGATCCCCTGGTGCAATTCTAAGTGGGTTCGATTCCTTAATTTCTCTTTGTCTCATTGCTAGTGTATAGAAATGCAACTGATTTCTGTGCATTGTTTTTATACTCTGCCATGTTGCTGAACTCCTGTATGAGTTCTAGCAATTCTGGGGTGGAATCTTTTGGGCTTTCCACATAAAGTTATCATGTCATCTGTAGAGTAAGAGTTTGACTTCTTTGCCAATTTATCGATATTTCTTTTTGTTGTCTGATTGCTGAGGCTTGAACATTTCTAATATTTTTAAAGTATACTGCACACACAGGGCTGTCATATGTCCTATTTTAATTTTCATAATAATCATGTGAGTTGAAGACAGGCATTACATTTCCATTTTACAAATGATACCAAAGTTTAGAGAGTTAAAATGACACATACAATGTTGTAAGTGGTAGAGCAAGACCTTAATTCTGTCTTCTGAGTGAAAATATGTGTCTTTTTCTACCTTTAAATTCTTTTCTCTTATATTTTTGTTCATTTGGATCCTTTCCCCTAGCCACCATCACTTCCCTTTGACCACATCCAACTTGTCTCTATCCTTTAACTAAGGCCTCTAGAATACTGCAGTTGGTCTAATAGCACAGTGAAGAATAGGGCCACCACACATTCTTTTGGTTTAGATATTATACTTCTATCCATTCATTATTAGAGAACCAACTATTAGGCAAAAATAAGTCAAGGGAAATAAACTGTCCTTGGAATCGAGAGGTCAGAAGTCTGGATGAAACCCTGAGGAAAAGCCTTTAAGATCGATAAGGAAGATGTACAGAAATTTATAGAAGGGTCTTTTTTTCTTTGTAATGCTTTCAGTGTATGATTACCCGATGTGAGACATTGTTTTCTTACATCTTACAGGTTTATACCCTGATTTCCTCATCCTTTAGTAACATTTTTACATTCACAAATTAATTATTGAAATGCTGCTGCAAGCAAAGAAAAAGTAGGTAAGGGAATATATATATCTCTTTTTATACCTGTTTTAGAATTGAAATTTAGCCCAAGATCAACAGTGATATTGACAATGTAACGATCTGTAGGAATCTTTTTTGGAGTGGCTATTCTATTTCATTCTCCTTCCCTAAATATCTTTATGATCTATATTACCTCCCCATGACTTATTTATTTTATAACTGGAAGTTTGTAGCTCTTAATGCCCTCCACCTAAAATATAGCATAGGGAATATAGTCAGTAACACTGCAATAACTTTGTAGTAACAAACGGTAACTAGATTTTTTGTGGGAATCATTTCATATTGTATAAATACTGAATCACTATGATGTACGCTTGAAACTACTGGGATGTTATATATTAATGTATATCTCAGTAAAAAGAGAAAAATCTTTATGATCTATATAGCTGTCTAGCGCTCTGCTCAAACAAAATCCAATCCAATGGATTCCCCAGAGTTTTTTCCAATATAGTTCAAGGTCATATTCCATGCCCTACCTAATTTGTAACATAAGAATGAAATTTAAAACTAGCCATACAACTGATTTATAAGATACTTTTTCAGTGGTTCACTACATTTCTTTGGTTTCAACAGGACTCAGGTGGCAGAGGAAGAGAGTTCATATGCTCAAACTCTATTCCATAGGACAGGGACACACAAGAATCTATGGGAGATGGTAGTGTTTGAGAAAACAATTTCTTTTTCAGACATTCTGGTACCTTTTTTTTTTTTTTTTCCTAGAAAAGAAAACTCTTACTCTTGCTTGAGAATCACTGACTAGAGAACTTTATTTAGATTTGATAAATATATTTGACTGCCTATGTGTGACATGGTTCTGCTCAGTGATTTCCTACATATTATCAATGTATAATTTATAAACAAATCAAGTGAATTCAAATAAAGTATAAATACCAAAGAGTCTATATTATTAAATGGTCTATAAGTTCAATAGAAGTCAATTTTTAAGAAACAGGTCTTATTCTTTTTTCCTCCTTGTTCACTGACAGGTTCAATCAGCCCCCCTAGTCTCTCTGTCATATTCAATCTTTAATACTTTTGTCTCTCATTTGGCTATGATAATAAAGGTAAGAAAAGCATTGGGATAAAAGAGAAACCTAATTCCAACAATCTGGAATTTAAAGGTAAAGAAAGACTTTGTATCTTTGTATTCCCTTTATTACCTAGAGTAGTTTTTTAGTGTGTTTTGGAAAACTCTATTTTAAAATTGAGATTAGTTGTTGACTTAGCTTGCCCAAAGATAAAGGAGATCACAGATAGTATTCCTCAGTATTTTTTTATTATCAGAGCAACTATAACTTTATCTCTTCCTGATTCTCTGAAAAAGTTTTCTTTCAGAGTTTTACTGTATTTTCAAACTTCTTAAAAAACTGTTTCATCTGGTGAACTTTCATCTTCCATTTACTATATTTTACTTTTTTTCTTTCATAGGTACTTATTTGTTTACATTTCTCTTTTTTTTTTTAAATTTTTTTTTAAATTTTTTTTTTTATTTATTTATGATAGTTACAGAGAGAGAGAGGCAGAGACACAGGCAGAGGGAGAAGCAGGCTCCATGCACCGGGAGCCCGATGTGGGATTCGATCCCGGGTCTCCAGAATCGCGCCCTGGGCCAAAGGCAGGCGCCAAACCGCTGCGCCACCCAGGGATCCCCATTTCTCATTTTTTTTAAAACTCGTAATTTAATAGGGTTTTTATATATGTTTGTCATCTTGAAATGTATGTTTTAATAGGAAAAACCCTTAAAACTAATGCTTACAATTCATTAAAAGGTCAATCAAGAACTAAGTAAAAAAGTGTACTAAAAATACTAGATACCAATTCTGTTAAGATCAAATTAAGCACAAAAAGGTTACTGCATGAAAATATTCCTCAAGGATTTCAGATAGAAATGTTATGTCAGTTAATATTTCCCTTCACTATTTTCTATAAGGTAAAAGAAAATAGCAGAAAATTTACATTAAACACAACTTGGAGCATAAGGACTCAGGGATCATGACTGGGGACAGTGAGGGTCACATTGGAGATGGGTTGGCTGGTTGTGAGACTGAAGGGCTCACACGGAGATTCCTGTGGTGGAATATGGGGGTAGTGGGGGCCCAGTTTAGACCTTGACTATCTCTTGCCTAATAACTAGCCCACTTATGTTCCTATGTTCAATTTCTTTCAAATCCAAAGTACTTAAAAACCAAACGTTTTATGTCAAACCAGGCTTAAAATCCATCTACACCACCTCCAGCAAGAGAGAACAAAGCCAAGATCTTTCTGTTGGCTTAAAACACCTGCCTACATTCCAGTTTTAATGGTCTTTCCTAACTGACACTTCAAAAACAGTACATCTTCATGTCTATTTCATGGCTCTATACCTTTACTTATGCTTGCTGCTATTATCTTGGCTAATTCATATTTTTATGAATTTTTATCTGGCTAATTCTTTTATCTGGCTAATTCATATTTATTCTTCATGACTTAGCTCATCTACTATCTCCTCATGAGGTTTTCTGACTAGAGCTCCTTATTTTTTTAAAGAGAGAGAGAGTGTATGTGCATGTGTGTGCGAGGTAGCAGGTATGTGAGCGAGCAGGTGCATGAATGGGTGTGTGAACCAGTGGGAAGGGGCACAGGGAGAATCTCAAGTGTTCCACACTCAGTGCAGAGCCCCACGTGGGACTTGATCTCACAATCCTGAGATCATGACCTGAGCCAAAATCAAGAGTTGATCTCTTAACTGAGACACCTAGGCATCTCTAGGTTCAATATCCTTTTATTTTTTAAAAGATTTTATTTATTTATTCACGAGAAACACAAAGAGAGAGGCAGAGACATAGGCAGAGGGAGAAGCGATGTGGGACTCGATCCCGGATCCTGGGATGATGCCCTGAGCCAGAGGCAGATGCTCAGCCGCTGAGCCACCGAGGCATCCCTAGGTTCAATATTCTTATACATATTACCATACTACCTTGAGGAGATCCCTGTCACAGGACTTATTACACTGTATTATTAGTATTGTCTGTTTACCAAACCAAGTATTATTTATCAATATCAAGTATTGTCTGCTTCACTAAACGGCAGATGTTGTTTCTGAACTGTACAGACTATTCAAACCAATTAACACATTACAGAAAAAGTATTCCACAAATAATGATCTTATTAGAAAAAAAATTAATGCAACTGTTAAGAGCAAATTTCTATATAATGTTGTAAATAAACACTATCCTACAATTCTCAAATTTGGGATGGATTTTAGGTTTTAACAGATACTTCTACTTTTACAAGAAGGTAAACTTTGGATAGCAATAAGTAAGACCGAAAGTCTTAAGAGTTAAAAGGTCAAAATCTGGTCATTTCTGATGGTGTGACTTTAAGAATCTTGAGGAAGAAAGAAAAGGATCAGATATGAGAAATTTAGAGTTGAAAGGAAGTTTTAGAGACTACTTAGCCCATTTAACTCATTTTCCAACTGAAGACATTGATTTAAATCAGGTAAGTCTATAATTATTTCACTACTAAGCCCAAGAAACCAAATTTTGTATAAGGTCTCTGAGACCCAGTTTCATTAGGTAAGAGTTTTAGATACATCCAAATACAAAATATTACATTTTATTTCATTTTAAAAACCTGTTCATAATTGGATATCTACCAAACTAACAGTGGTGAAAATCACTTCACCTACCTCAGCAATAATGTTGGTTCTCAGGAGCTGGCATTATATAAACATCTGCATATAGAACTGAATTCTTTAATTTTATAAAAATACCAAGACTAACCCATCTTCTCTTGATAGTATCTTTATATATAAAATCAACTTATATACATTAAAAAAATTTCCTAGGAGAACACAGTTAAGGTTGAAAACGCATAAAAAACAGTTTAAATAAGTATTCTTGTTCAAGAATTATGGAATTACTGGAATTTTACAACTAGAAGAGACTTAAGAAGTCATCTAATCCAATATGTCTTATTTAATAATTTCCCCTTCAATACCACTGATGGTTATCTAGCCTTTTCAAAAACTTAAGGTAAAGAGAAACTTACTTTCTCAAAAGGCAGAGTATTTTTATATTAGATAGCCTGAAATGATACGTAACTCTTTCTTACCTGAACTGATAGGGCCTTCTCATTTCTCACTATTACTCCTAGTTTTTACATGTTAGTCTTACTATTAAAAATGAGGTTCTTAGATCAGCAGTATGAGCATCACCTAGAAACCTTTAAAAATTCAGAATCTTCACTCCAGATCTGCTGATTCAGGGCTTGCACTCTAACAATACATACTACAATTGGAGAAGCACTGTTTTTTTTTTTTTTTTTTGAGAAGCACTGTTTTAAAGCTAAGTACCATATGATTAATCTTTCAAATATGTGAAGACAGCATTTTATCCTCTAAGTACTTTTGCATTTTAAAGAGTAAATATTATCATTTTTTTCCAATTGCTTCTTCATGTAAACACGTATTTTTAAAATTTTTTTAATTTTAATTTTTTAAAAATATTTATTTATTCATGAGACACACACAGAGAGAAGCAGAGACACAGGCAGAGGGAGAAGCAGGCTCCACGCAGGGAGACCAGTGTGGGACTCGATCCCTAAGACTCCAGCATCATGCCTTGAGCCGGAAGGCAAATACTTAACTGCTGAGCCACCCAGGCGACTCTATTTTTTTTTTTTAATATGAACTGCTGTTAATGCAAATCCATCCTGAACTTTTTTTCAAACACATATAGAATATAAAACTTGAATTTTGGCACTAAAGTTCTTATAGATGGATAGTAATAGGAAAAAAGTTATATAATTTAACCCCTCTACTTTCAAGAATTAAAAAGGAGAAAAAAATTTGGTAAATCATATATTTGTGTAGTGCTTCTGAAAATAGAGAATAGCGAAATATTTGCTGTGCTGATTAAATGATGCAACAATTTCAAAATATCATAAGATAGTATAAATCAATAAACTGTATTTATAATTTATATGTAAATCATAAAATTTATTAACTGTAACTATATAGTAAGTATAACCAAATTGTGCAATGTAAGACTTTTCCCTTCTGTCCATCTTTAGATATCCTTTACCTTGACAAACAGCCACATGCTGCTGGCACAGGACCTATGCCTTCTTATTTGTGCATTTCAATATAATACTCCTTCTCATTTGTAAGGTCCTTCACCTTCTCCTTCTTGGTCCAAATATTGTTAGTTCTTTAAAATCCAGCTCAAATGTCACCCTCTAGGAAGCCTCTTCCAATTCTCCTAGTCAAAAGTTCTCTCCCTCTTCCTCCTCTGAAAAAGACCTAGCTCTACTCATGATAGGTTTTCTTTGGGTGACTCTTCCTCCTATTCCATTTTTTTTAATAAAGGATCAGTACGTAATGCATCTTTCTGTATTATACTATCTTATATATATTAAGACCTAAATATTTATGGAACAGACAAAATAATAAATCCTCTGACTTATTGAAATCTTAAAAATATTGACTTTTCAATTTGTTTATTTATTCTGTATTTTCTAAATGCTTCTGAAAATAATATCTTAAAACTTTCAGACCAATACTCCTCAGTATTCTTTCAGTTCTTACTTTCTTCTACTTCTGCTTTGTTACAGTTAGAGAGATTATAATATTAAAAGCTGCCAATTGTGTAATGGCAAGCTCTTAGCCAACATGAATGTTAAGAAGTAACTATGTTGTGAAGTGTTAAGGATAGTAAAAGAGGAAAGTGAAAGGATTATAATTATAAATCTATAACAAATTAATATCAAATAGTTACTTAGCCATGTAAAGATAGTAATTTTTCTTTGTTGTCATTACCCATAATCTTAACTTAGCCTTCAAAGTTCTAAAATCCTACTTCCTACTTCCAGTATTGCTTGATCACTGAGAAAAGGACCAATCTTTCCCTTCTCTGAGTTCCCGCTACATTTACAATCTTTATCATACCAAGTAGCATTTCATAAACTCCCTTATTTTGTTCATATGAAAGCCTAATTTGATTGGAATTTAAACTATAAAGGAAGGGATAGGATGGTGAGGGTTGTGTCAAGGACATCTCCCAGGTTCTTGGTAAATGATGCTGCTAAACATTAGGAAAAGTCTACAGAGTAGCTTTTACCTGGGTTTGATGTCAGTTTGAGATATCTGAAGGAGATATCAAGGAGGCAATTGCATATATGACTATGGAATTGAGAGAAGGGGTCTAGCTTATAGTTCCTTTCATAGAGGAAAATGAGGGGGGATGGGCAGAGAACTCAAGTAGCAGCCATCAAGCTTGGGCAACACACATTAAGAAAAAAGGTGTATATGTATAGCATGTGTGTTATATATAACATGAGGTAATATACACATTAAAAAAAGACTGAGAAAAAAGGGGAGAAAAAATAAGACAAGTTGGTTGCTTTGTTTTCCATCCTTATGTGAAAAACTACTAAACACAGTTATAGATACAAGTAGTTATGCAACATGCTATTGCTGCCTTGTAAATGTTCTCTACTTATATCAAAATAGTTCTAATTCACCTGATAAAATAAATTCTAAAATAAGATACCTGGCTGATATTAAATCATAACGCAATCTTCTTATATTTTCAGAAGCAGAATAACATACAGATCCTTTCTCCTGCTCTTTAATGCTTTTTATTTTCACACTTTACCCTCTATATAAATTAACCCAACCTCACATTTTTGCATTACTTTGGAGAATTATAAGAATATTACCTTCAAAATTATACAGGGTTATATTAATAAAAAATCTAATATGTGGGCCACTTTGTTTAAAATGATTGTTAAAATACTAAATACTAAAATCAAGTTTACAGTTGGGTGGTTTGAGTATATGGTACACTGAATTTTTAACCTAAAAAATTTTTTTAAAGACTTTTTTTATTGCGGGGGGCGGGGGGAGAAGGAGGAAAAGGGAGAGTTACAAGCAGACTCCCTGCTGAGCAGGGAGACAACACGGGGCTTGATCCTAAGATCTGGAGATCATGACCTGAGCTAAAGGCAGATGCTTAACCAACTGAGCCACCCATGTGCCCCTAAAATTTCTTTTACATAGCAAAATTTTTATCTTTGCTCACTTTTAAAAAAAAGTTAATACAAATCAAATGCTGAGTAAAATTCTTATTGATAAAAAGCAAAGAAATTCTAAGTAGTGCATTAGGACAAGAAATTATATTCCTACCCTATGTTTTTGTGCTTGAATAACTTTGGCCCTGTATTTGTTTTTTAAACAAGTTGTTTCAGTTTATTACATACCAGTTAGCAATGTCCTTGTGAGCCACTAAATTTTGAAGAAATGCTTGTAATCCTAGTTGTCTATCTTCTAAAAAGTCAGCATTGTAATTATCTTTGAACCAGCGTTTTGGTGGAAGTGCCAATCGAAAGCCTGGAAACATCTCTTTTAACTGAAAAAGAAGAAAAAAGAAAATATAATGTTCAACTATAGTATATCAATCCTATAAAAAATATCCTGTTAACTACATGAACTTGTTGATGAAATAAGCTTAAAATAAAATAATTAAATTCAGCTAAGCTTTTTATACCTTGATTGTTTTACTTGTTGGTTTTTACCAGTTGTATATACATAGGAGTTACAGCTGCTACACATCCCTGTCAACACTTGGCATTGTCCATTCTTTTAATGTTAGCCATTCTGGTGGGTATGTAGTAGTATTTCACTGTGGCTTTAATATGCATTTCTCCATCAACAAATAATGTTAACTATTCTTTCGTGGGCTTTTTTGGATCTGCATATCTTTGGTGAATTATCTATTCAAATCTTCTAACCCCTCCACTTAAAAAAAATTGGGTTATTTATCTTTTTATTATTAAGTTGCAAGAGTTCTTTAATATATTCTGGATATAAGTCCTTTGCCAGTTATTCATATGACAAATATTTTCTCTCAGACTGTGGCCTGATGTTTACACACATTTTTTTTTTATTCTTGCAAAGTAAAAGCAGGTCATGGGTAGAGTTCTTTCTGGTACCTAGAACACTGACATAGATACTTATTAATTTTAAATGCCCAATTTGGAATATCAAGGAGATATTTACTAATTTAGATTAAATTCCTACTAATATCTTTCTTTAAAAGCTTAAGAGTTATCTAAATATCAGCTTGCCTAATATAAATATTATAGCAATATAAAGATGAATCTGGAGAGATGAATATAAAGATGAATCTAAACATTAAAATAATAGTTGAGCCCTGAAAAGAAATATAGCAAGTCATAAAGGATTAAAAGAGTCATAAACTGTTAGAAATTAGTCTTTATGAACAATTATTTTAACAATTTCATAAACAAATTAAGAATTCCACTTAAGTATCTGGTAACTTCAGGAATTATTTTGATCTTATTTAATTATTAAAAGAAATCAATAGAAGTACAGAATTATAGGTTTTTAATTCATCAATGTCATAATAAGAACTTAGGAACAGTAAATAAAGTTCAACATAATGGTGAAAATATGTTACCAACAATACTTTTAAATATTTGGCATACTACTAAAAGTCATCTTGATAATACCTATATAGAAGATAAAATAGCTTAGCATTTTATATTTTACCTTTCACTAAAATTGAGGTTTTCAGAATGGCAAAAACTTGTTGGCAGCCAGGCAACTGCAAAATCATATAAATGGGGTTTCCTACCACTAAAAATTATAAGAATATACTAACTTTAGAGTTTTGAGGGTAAAGGTGGAAGATGGGAG
Source organism: Canis lupus familiaris (assembly GCF_011100685.1). Lineage (NCBI taxonomy): Eukaryota > Metazoa > Chordata > Mammalia > Carnivora > Canidae > Canis > Canis lupus. Next base: position 29,485,138 of record NC_049250.1, read on the forward strand.
AGAACAGGACCAGTAAAGTTTCCTCTACTAAACACCTGTAAAAATTAGGGAGTGATTTTTCATCTAAGGTCATCTTAGCTTCTCAGAAATATCATAAACCACTTGTTTTTTTCGAGAAATGCTCCTGGTTTCTAAAATACCACTACCCTTACCTGCCTCAATTGATTTCCCTCTAGCTCTGTGGACACATCTCAGCTCTTTCTCTATTACATTCTTAGTGCAATTTACTCAATCAATTCTCTAGTGGAAATTTAGGTTGGTTCTAATTTTTAACTATTAAAAACAGATTAAAACACAGACAATGAAAATTAATGAATTAAACACAGTGAACAGTATCCTTGGAGCTAAATATTGTCTCTGTCCATCATTTCTTATGTTGGATAAATCCCAGAAATGTGATTATTTTGTCAAAATTATATACAACTTTAGGAAGGTATGTCCCCTAGGAAGATTCATATTTCCAACAATGGGTAATACCACTTAAATAAATACCACTTAAATGTCTGTTAACTTGATGAGAGAAAAATTGTTTATTTTCTTTTGAGTACTCATGATATCAAATGTTTTCCAAATTTATTGGCCATTTATATATCTTCTGTGGTTTGCCTTGTTCACATCATTTATAATATTTTCTACTTTGGGGTTTACTCTGTAATTTAGTTTTAAGAGTTTTAAATATATTGAGGGTTTTTATTATTATTATTCTGTTTCATATGTGCAGAAAGCAGAATTCTAGATAGCCCCATGATCTTTGTCCCTAGTGTTGCTTCTGTGATTTTGTTACATTACATAATAAAACAGATTATGAAGATGTAATTACGGTTACTTTTCAATTGGCCTTAAGATAGGGAGATTATCTGGGTGAACCTAATCTTATCATGAGCTTTCTTTTTGGCTGGTGGAAGAAGAGAAAAGTCAGAGAAATTCAAAGCACAAAAAGGACTTGACCTGCTATAACTGACTTTGAAGGTGGAGGGGCCATGTGCAAAGACTGGACAGTACTCTATAAACTAAGAACAATCTCTGGCTGACAACCAGCAAGGAAATGAAGACTTTCGTCTTACAACTACAAGAAATTAAACTCTGCCAACAACCTGAATGAGCCTGAAAGCCAATACTTTCTCAGAGCCTCTGGAGAAGAGCCCAGTTTAGTCAACAGCTTGATTTTGACCTTGTCTGACCCTACATGGCACACCTAGCTGAGTTCACCTAAATCATGATAATAAACAGGTACATTTTAGGTCATAGAGTTTGTAGTAATTTGTTAAACAACAATAGAAAACTAACACAAGATGTTAGAATTTTTTTTTGTTCATTCTCTTATATGATTTAGGGGATCTTTATAGATCTTTTTCTTTATTATTATTATTTTTAAAAGATATTTTTTTGAGAGATAGCAAAAGCTAGAGAGATCAGAGGGAGATTGAGAAGCAGACTTGCTGCTGAGAGGAGAGCCTGATGGGGGGCTCAATCCCAGGACCCTGAGATCATGACCTGAGCAGAAGGCAGACACCTAACGGACTGAACCACCCAGGTGTCCCCCCCTTTTTTTTCCCTGACGATTTTATTTGAGAGAGTGTGAAGGTGAGAGAGATCACAGCGGGAGAGGGAGAAATATAGATCTTTTTCAAATTCATGATTATATAATCATTTGTATTTCTGTTAGTAATTTTAAGGTTTTCACATTTTTATACTAAAAATAATTTTTTTATTTCCAAAAAAGGAAGTTATGTATAGAGATGGTCCTTTAGGCTATTAAAATGAAATAATTAATTTTCTTAGGAACTAGCAAAATTTGACTTCACTCAAATAACTAACAAGGAGGAAAACCCACAGATATTTAACAGTAGAACTGTCAGGAATAGATAATAATTCAAAACCAGAAAGTCTATTTTAGATTTACTGAAGTACTTACTTTATCATTAAGTCTAGAGAAATCAGTGTATCTTCTGAAAACTACCCAACTTTCTTCTGGAGTTTTCTTTACTAGTATTTTATATACCTATGTAGAGAGAGAGAGAGAGAGCAAGAGAGAGAGAGAGATAGAGGGAGGTGAAAAAAAAAGTATATAAAGATATTTAAAACTCAAAGCAAACCAAATATTTTTAAAATTTTTACTTGACAACCCAGGTCATAACAATTAGTATGTAAAAAATATCAGAAATCATTTGGATCAGCAAATATACAAATAATCAATGTAGGCACCAAAAGCAAGATTTATTTAAGAAACATGCCTGACAAATTAAAGACAAAATGCTTTTTTGGCATACACTATTAATAAATGAACTCATCAGTTCCAAAATATATTTTATGCTAAAATATTAAAAAATTGATGACTCAACCATGCTTGAAAAAGCTGTGAAAAAATTGCCACTCTTGTCCTACACAATCAATTTAATTTCTAAATTCAGTAAGTATTATACAGAGTTTTCAAATAAATTTGATGTTGTTTTAATCTTTAAGGATGAAATGCAGCTGAAAATATTCATATTAGATAAAAGTTTACACTTCTATAATTATGCACAATTACCTAGGCTTTAAATAAAAAAACTTGGTTGAAGCATGTCAGTATTTTAAAAAGCATATAATAAGAAAACTAGATTTCATTTTTCAAAAGTATAATTTTAGAGTTTATTATGAGGAAGTACTATTTATAACAGAGAGCCAGAGAAACATCTCCTGGTAGTTTTGGTACAGTATTTTAGGCTAAACTAAAAACACAGCACATATGAAATACTCAGTAACTATTTGTTGAACAAGTGAAGCTCTCTTAAAAATGAGTAACTTTTTTTCTTGAAGATAGCTGCAATCTAGCCACACGTGGCTACTGAACACTGGAAATGTGACAAGTCCCAACTGACAAGTGCTGTGAGTGTAAAATACACACCACATTTCAAAGACTTAGAATAAAAAAAAAAAAAGATGTATAACACTTCATTAAAATGGTTTTGAATTAAATAAAATATATTATTAAATATAATTTCATCTGTTTCCTTCACTTTTTAAAACATAGCTACTAGGAAATTTTAAATTAAAAAATATGACTCACTTCTGTGGCTCACCTAGTCTTAAGGACTAGATTATTCTTACCATATGATGTTTCTCCCTTACTTCTCTTTCAGCTTTTAAGGGGGAGAATCAGTAGAGGTTAAGGATGAATCCTTTAGCTTTGAAGTAAAAATAATTTATCTTTGTAACATATGAAGATGAGGAAGATTATTTGGATATCTTTTAAAGTCTGCAGAAAGTCCCTAAGATACTTGCAAAGAGAATACTAATGAAACATTCTTTTTAGGAGTTCCTAATTGGAACAAACTTCAAAACTTTTGAGTATGAATAACTGATACAATGATAAAAACCAACTTCATATAATAATAAGGTTTATCTACATATAACCCGTATTTGATTTTATTTTCCTATTTTAAAAAATGAATCCTCCCAAGTTTTTCTCCACAGTGGCCCCTGAGCAATCCTACTTCTCTAGGAAAGATAAAGTACAGATTTTTGTGTTTTATCTTCTCTAGAGAGCTTTCCTATTCTTCTACTTGTATAAGTAGTGCCTTCAATGAAAACTTTAAAGACACTACTGATTATTCCCTCTCCTATGTTCTAACAGCAGCTATGGTTTCTGCACTTTACTGGAACCTCAGTATACACTACTTTGTGCTATCTTTTTTATATAGTCCTTATTTTAGAACTTTTCAGTAAACTTTGAGAACATCTTTGATTTCTTTTTATCCCACATCTCAAGGTTCTACCTTCAAAATATATCCAGAATCTGATCACTTCTTAAGACTTCTTCCACCATCCTGTCCACGCCACTATGTCTTCTGAAGATTACTGCAAGAACCTAAGACCTCCTGTTTCCATTCTTCCTCCACAAAATCTAGTCTTTTTTATTTATTTATTTATTTATTTATTTATTTATTTATTTATTTATTTATTTATTTATTTATGATAGTCCCAGAGAGAGAGAGAGAGAGAGAGAGAGAGAGGCAGAGACACAGGCAGAGGGAGAAGCAGGCTCCATGCACCGGGAGCCCGACGTGGGATTCGATCCCGGGTCTCCAGGATCACGCCCTGGGCCAAAGGCAGGCGCCAAACTGCTGCGCCACCAGGGATCCCTAGTCTTAACTCAGTAGCCAGATGAGCCCTTAAACATTAAGTCAGATCACATGACAGATCATCTTTTAAAACCTTTTCAAAGATTCCCATCTTGCGCAGAGTAAAATCTAATGGCCTTACAATGGCCTCCATGCTTTACTTGACCAGTGGATCACACTCCTCATCTTTACCTGTTATTTCAGTTCCTACATCTCTCCCCACGGCTTCTTCTGTTAGCCACAAGGGCCTCTGTAGTTGTCTCACTTGTCAGGAAGGTGAGATATTCTCATAGCTACCTCTTAGCCCTAACGTCTTTTCTGTGAGACCTTGACTGACAGTGTTATTTACGTTGCAACTCCAATTGTGGAGAAAATATTCCCCTTCACTCTTTTATTTCTCTTTATAGCAGTTAGCACCATATGACATATCAACATTTTAAGGAGTTTATTTATCATTCATTCATTCGAGTAGCTGTATTATTACTACTTGGAAGAGTGCATGACAAAACAGGTACCCTCAAAATGAATTAATGAATAAATGAATAGAAATCATTTCATACCTGTTATTTACTTCTTCCTCTACAGTGTTTTTAAAGACTTTATGTATCGCTGCCTTAAATTTGCCTATGAATTTGTATTTTCACACACATCACTTCAGTGAATACTCATCTTGCATAAGTTAGGCCAATGTAAGAAAATGTCCACCAGTTTATTATAATTTTCAAAAAGTCAGGTCCAGGGCAGCCCTGGTGGCTCAGCGGTTTAGCACCGCCTCAGCCCAGGGTGTGATCCTGGAGACCCGGGATCGAGTCCCACGTCAGGCTCCCTGCATGGAGCCTGCTTCTCCATTTGCCTGTGTCTCTGTGTCTCTTGCGTCTCTCTCTCTCTCTGTGTCTCTCATGAATAAATAAGTAAAATCTTAAAAAAAAAAGTTCAAAAAAAATTAAGGTTCATGCAAATTTCCCATCACATCATCAGTCTTATGATAATTTGACTCTAAAGACTGTCTCTCTTCATAAATTATTTCAATATTGACATAGTGCAAAACTCCTCAAATTGCATTCAACAACATATTATAAGGATCATCCACCATAATCAAGTGAGATTTATGGTTCAGCAATGGTTCAAGAATGGTTCAACATCTGCAAATCAGCAAATCAATCAACATGATATACTACATCAACAACACAAAGGATAAAAGTCATATGATCACTTCAATAGATGCAGAAAAAGCTATATGATAAAATTCAAGATCTATTCATGATAAAAATTCTCAACAAAATAGATTTAAAAAAATACCTCAATATAATAAAGGCCATATCTGAAAAACCCACCTAACATTATACTCAATGGTGAAAAGCTGAGAGATTTTCTTCTAAGATCAGGAACAAGACGAGAAAATCTACTCCTGTCACTTGAATTCAACATAGTACTGGAAGTCCTAGCCACAGCAATTGGACAAGAAAAAGAAACAAAAGGCATCCATAATGGTAAGAAAGAAGCTAAACTGTCACTATACGGAGATGACACGATATGGTATGCAGAAAACCTTAAAGATTCCACCAAAATTACTACTAGAAGTAATAGATGAATCCTGTAAAGTGGCAGGATACAAAATTAATACACAGAAACTGGTTGTGGTTTTTTTTTTTTTTTTTTTGGTTGTGTTTTTATGCACTAGTAATAAAGTAGTAGAAAGAGAAATTAAGAAAACAATTCTATTTATAATTGTGCCAACAGAATAAAATAACTGGGAATAAACTTAACAAGGAAGTAAAAGGCTTATACTTTGAAAACTATAAAACACTGATGAAAGAAATTGAAGACAACACAAATAAATGGAAAGATATGATCACAGATTAGAAGAACGGTGTTAAAATGTCCTTACTACCCAAAGAAATCTAGAGATTCAATGCAATCCCTTTCAAAAATACCAGTAACATTTTCCAAAGAACTAAACCAAATATAAAATTTGTTTGGAACCACAAAAGACCCTGTATGGCTAAAGCACTTTTGAGAAAGAACAAAGCTGGAGATATCACAATTCCAGATTTCAACATATACTACAAAGCTGTACTAATCAAAACAAATGGTACTGGCACAAAAATAGACACATAAATCAATGCAACGGAGTAGAGAGCTGAGAAATAAACCCGTGCTTATATAGTCAATTAATCTATGACAAAGGAGGCAAGAATATACCATGGGAAAAAGATCTCTTCAATAAATGGTGCTGGGAAAACTGGACAGCAATATTTAAAAGAATGAAACTGGATCACTTTTTAACACCTTACACAAAAATTAACTCAAAATGGATTAAAGACCTAAATGTGAGACCTGAAACCATAAAACACACACACACGCAATAATTTTTCTGATATTTGCCTTAGCAATTTTTCTAGATATCTCTCCTGAGGCTAGGGAAATAAAAGCTAAAATAAACTACTGGGACTACATAAAAATAAAAAGCTTTTGCAAAGCAAAGGAAATCATCAAACTAAAAGGCAACCTACTGAATGTGAGAAGATATTTGCAAATGATAAGAGATTAATAACCAAAATATATAAAGAACTTACATAGCTCCACACCAAGAAAACCCACAAATTAAAAATGGGCAGAAGACCTGAGTAGACATTTTTCCAAAGACATACAGATGGCAAATGGACACATGAGAAGATGCTTAACATCACTAACCAGAATGAAATGAAAACCAGAATGAGATATCACCTTATATCTGTCACAGTGGCTAAAATAAAAAAGGTAAGAAATAAGTGTTACTAAAGATGTAGAAAAAAAGGAACCCCTATACACTGTGAGTGGGAATGTAAATTGGTACAGCCACTGTGGAAAACAGTACGGAGTTTCTTAAAAAAATAAAAATAGAATTATCATATGATTCGTCATTCTACTACTGGGTATTTACCCAAAGAAAATAAAAACAGTAATTTAAAAAGATATTTGCACCTGTAGGTCTACTGAAGCATTATTTATAATAGCCAAGATAAGGAATCAGCCTAAGTGTCCACTGATAGACGAATGGATAAAATCCACTTAGGAATATTGCAGTCACAAAAAATGGATTAGATCTTGCCATTTGCAACAACATGGATGAACTCAGAGGGTGTTATGCTAAGTGAAATAAGGCAGACTGAGAAAGACAAATAGCATATGATTTTACTTATATGAGGAATCTAAAAAACAAATAAGATAAACAAAAAGCAGAATCTGATCTGTAAGTACTGAGAACAAGCTGGCAGCTATTAGAGAAAAGGGGGTAGAGGAAAGTACAAAATGGGTGAAGGAGAGTGGGAGATACAGGTCTCCAGTTATGGATGAATAAGTCATGGGAAAAAAAGGTACAGCATAGGGAAAATAGTTAATGATACTGCAGTAGTATTATGTGGTGACAAAGGGTAGCTACACTTATGGTGAGCATGGCATAAAGTATAGAGAATTAAGAATCACTATGTTGTAATCTGAAACAAATATTGTGTCAACTACACTCAGATAAAAAGCTTTTTAAAAATTAAACATTTCCCTAACAACAACAGCAACAAAAAATGATCTCAAAAACTTTTTTTCCAGAGGTCCTTCTATACTATTACAGGCTTACAGCATGAAATGTTGAAGTAAATATAAAAAGTTTACATCAAGAAAACCCAAGAGGAAGAACAAGCTATTTCAATTATAAGTGTATTTAGCAAGGTCTCTGGATACACAAATACACATTAATATCTAAGACCAAAATATATAAATTAACAATGGACAAACAGAAAACAGAACAAGATGTCAAGAACATCAAACAACATATCATATGGAGGGAAGAAAAAAGTATTTTGACCCTTGTCTCACAGGTCGGACAAAAAATCAATTCCAGATAGTTTACAGATCTAAATGTGAAAGGTCCAACAATGAAGGTTGTAGAAGAAAATACAGGTGGGCGTAGGCAAATTTTAAAAAGTGCTAACCACAAGAGAAAAAAACTGGACTATATTAAAACTATGAACTTAGATAAATAAATAAGATAAATAAATCTAATGCATTAAGAAAGTGAAAAGGCCACAGAGACCAAACAGTTACAATGTATGCTCTAACAAAGAACTTTGGTCCAAAATGCATAGAAAACTATAAATCAAAGTGGTAAAAAACTTTATCCAAAGAAAAATGAATAAAGGTCCTGAACAGACCTTTCACAAAAGAGAATGTCCAATGGCCGAATAAGTCTTCAATTTAATTACTCCTTAAAAATGCAAAATAAGACCACATATGTGATATTACTCTACCCATCAGAATAGCTAAAGTAAAAATGATGAAAAAATACCACATGTTGGGAAGGTGTGGAGTAACTGCAACTCTCATATTCTGCTTATAGGAGTATAAACTAGTACAACCACTCAGGCATATTGTTTATCAGTAGCTTTTAAAGCTAGGCATGGGATCCCTGGGTGGCGCAGCGGTTTAGCGCCTGCCTTTGGCCCAGGGCACGATCCTGGAGACCCGGGATCGAATCCCACGTCGGGCTCCCGGTGCATGGAGCCTGCTTCTCCCTCTGCCTGTGTCTCTGCCTCTCTCTCTCTCTCTCTCTCTCTCTCTCTCTCTCTGTGACTATCATAAATAAATAAAAAAAAATTAAAAAAATAAAAAATAAAAAAATAAAGCTAGGCATATGATCCAGCGATTTCACTCCTAGGCAGATCCCAAACAGGAATGGGTTAACGTGTTTAATGAGTGATAAGTACTAAAAGGCTCATAGCAGTAGCATTTGTAAGATCCCCCAACTGAAAATTATCTGAATGCTCTTCAACAGTACAATGGATAAACTGTAGTATACTCACATAAAGGAATACTATCAGTAATAAAAGTGAGCTACCTACAATTACAAGATGAAGGATGGATCTTACAAACACAATACTGAAGAGACCACGCCCCAAAGAGTACATACTCTGTAATTCCATTCACATAAAGCAGAAAAATAGGCAAAATTAATGTAGGCTATCAGGAAAGTGGGTGTTCATTGACAGAGAGCATGGAGAGGGGTTGCTTTTCGGATGCTAGTAATACTCTTGTTTCTTGATCTGTGAGTGCTAGGCTCACAGATGTGCCTGGTTTGTGAAAATTCATTCAAGTAAAAGTTTACTACAGCATGACGGTACTTAAGAGGTGTAAAAACGACTTGAATTTTATGTTCAAGAAATTATAAGCACAGGTAACGATTTAACCCAGGTAGAGCACACAGAGTTAGTCCATTTTTCACTTTCTACTGATGTCCAGTAACAGTCAATACTCACAGTAAACTTAGCTCTTTCTTCCATCACTTCATAACCCAGGATAGTAGGTGTAGAAGGTCTATCTTCCACATACACTGTGTCAGGATTTTGCTCTTCGCTTTCTCTTGGTCTGGTGGTATACTCAATGGAAGAGTCTGCACCTGTGAATTTAGTCCTAATGAGGGGGCTGCTACAGACAGACGAAGCACTATCCGTTTGGTCAGGTGCACTTGTCTGTTTAAAATTACCCATATTTGAGTCCTCTAACTGGCCTTTGGAAGAGTTTGAGCTTGTTGAGATGCTCCCAAAAGAAGAACTTCTTTGGTTTCTGCTGGTCGTAAAACTGGAAGCAGAGTTCCCTATGGGCATAGGAACTGGGACATAGGGAGTTGCCATCTTCTTTTAGCCTTTGCAACAGACCCGCACACTGCTGAGTCCAAACACTTAGAGAACAACTAATATGAAATCCATTATTTTCTTCTTAGGAATTCACTATCTAAAAAGGAGAAGAACATATTGAGAGGTTAGTCTTTAATTTGGTGCATTATCCAAAACCAAACCAAACCAAAACATAACAAAACACCTCAGAATGTTCACATCCATTTCTTTTGATTCTGTGACACTCCATGACTTCATGTGGAATGAAAACACACCCCAAACTTCTTCATTTAATCCCAAGATATCATTTGCAAGGTAAAGAGAGAACTACTCCACACTCTTTTTCTTGACCTTCACATTACACGTTCATCTTTTCAAATCTCCACTTTATTGCCTTGTGATAGATTTCTGCAACGTTCATTTTAGCCTGATCTCACCTACACAAAAGAGTCAGAAACAGGAAGAGTGGTAAAGACCTTTCTGAAGCTGCATTGTCTGCTTACGGTCCTGACAGTTCCCACATACAGTAAGAAGAGGGAAGGAGGGAAGAATAGAAAGGGAGGGGAATTATTCCCATTTCCTTTTAATTTAGTTAGTGAGATTCTAAAGAATTAGAGTACTAACAGTTCACATTTCCTTTTAAATTAATTAGTGAGACTCTAAAGAATTACCTAGAGTTCTAACAGTGAACCACAGGGAAGTAACAACCGCTCTTAAGGTAACAGTCTACTAAACCTAGAATCAAACGTATTTGAAAAAAAACAAAAACAAAAAAACAACTTGGTCAAATTAAATTAATCAAATCAGACCCAGTGAACCTTAAACTTACATCCAACAGGACGAAACGGTTGAAAAGTTAAAATGTTCTTCATAGTTTCCAGGTCATCAGTAATCCTGCTATGCCAGAAACTGAGGGTAACTTAACAAACCTTGATGACTCATGCCCAGTAATCTGTTGTCTAAAAGGACTAATCTGTCTCGGAATAATCTCATAATTGTGCAACATAGGAAAAGGTTTACCACTAAGTTGTTAAATAACAGATGAAGACACTGTAATGACTACAGACGTGTGAAACGACACATGAAACAAGGGGTCCGGCTCGCTTAGCGACCTCTATCTAGGCGATTCTAGGGCTGAGAGAGGTCAGCAGGGAGCTGCTACTACAGGGACTTGCAAAGATGCTGAAGCAGGATGGTTTTTTTTAACCCAGCACGTGGCTCTGGGCAACCTTCCTCTTCATCACAGATTCAAGAAACTTGAAGCGCTGATTCACTGCTCCTCGGTTCTGCTGGATGCCCTCCCCCCCCCCCCCCCCCAAAAAAAAGAAGTAAATAAAAGGTCTGAGACTTTAGCCTCTTCGGGGCCTGCGGGATGGCCGTGCCCCTTGCCACCCAACTACCTGAGGCCGCAGGGCCGGGAGGAGAGGACGCGGATCAATACCGTGAGCGGCGTGCAAAGAAGTGAGCGCTCCCCAAACTTTACGGAAACGCGTTGGCTTCACTGACAGCGTCCTCACTTTTGCCTCAGCGTGGAGATGCCCCGAGGACCTGCATCCCAGTCCTACGCTGGAGAGCCTCGGGCAGGGGAGGCGGCCCCAAGCCTCAGCGACGCGGTAGAAACCGAGGCGCAGCCCGACCCCGGGACGGCCCGGTGGGTGTCAGGGCGGGCCACGGGTCCTCGGCCCCCGGGGGTGAGGGGGACCCCCTGCCCCCGGCCCCGCCCCACCCCCCGGACGGTCGCATCTCCGCCGCCCGTGCGAGGCCAGCGCCTCCCACACGCTCGGCGGGGTCTGCGGCGGCCTCGGACGCTCCCGCGGGGCCCCTCGACCCTCCCTCCGGGGGAGGCCGCCCGCCGCCCGCCGCCCGCCAGCCCCGCGGGCGCAGGTGTCACTCGCAGGGGCGCCCGGGGCAGCGGCCGCCGCCTCGTCCCTACCTCAGCCCACTCCGCGATCCCGTTCGAGCGCACTTCCCGGGGACGGTTGAAGTGGACCCTCCGCAACGCAGCTCTCCGTCTCCACCCACCGGGGCCAAGAAGCCTCACGTGACCTTCCGCCCCAAAGCGGCCGCTCCCAGCCTCCCGCCGTCCGGCCCCGGATCCCGGAGAGGTGGGGGGTGGGGCCACGCCGTGCCGCCCCTCCCGGAAGTGACGTCACGCCAAGGCGCTTCTCCCCCCCGCCCCCGCCATGACATCTCCCGCCACACACCCACCCCCCCGCCCCGCGACGCTGTCCGGAGTTGTGCGGCCCCGGCTGTTTGGCATCTGGGTTGGGCCTAGTTATGTGGTAAGAATTCTGCCTTCTCCGCCCTAGCTTTATTTTTATAAACTAACTTTGAGAAATGGAGGCCAAGACGTCCAGTTTGCCGCACAGGTGATCAGAGGATCGCAGCTCGGAGGAGGGACTATAGCCGGCATTGGTCCGGGCGCCTGCTTTGCATCATGGGACTTGTAGTCTTCACTGGCTCGGGCTGGTTCTAATAGGTTATAGATTGTTTTCTAGAATAACTGGCGCCTTATTGGGGATGACAGTCGATTCAAAGAGTGGGAAGATAGAACACTGCCCTTAAGCTTATTCGCCTTATCGTTGGCAGATAATTGAAGTTGTTGAGTGTTGTTGTTGTTGTTTTTTTTAATACAATCCAGGGTGCAGTTTTATCCCATATGATACAATAGTAGTCGTGTTAGACTTGCACACCTGAAGACCTGTAAAGTTATCGGGAAACTTGTTTTTTGATAGCCAAATGCCAAAGTTTAGACCAGTTTACAGGGTCGTTCATCATTAGAATTGTGCAATTTGATTTAAAGACCATCTCATGATTTCTCCGGTTTTGGAACATTTCCAAGACTGGGAAAAATTGATAGTTGTAATTTCAAAATGAGCATAGGAAGATAATCTGGTTTGTGGCATATTAATGATTTTGGTTGATGATGCTGTCCAAGAAGAACTTCTGTCCACAAATTGAAAAGAGCGTTCAGTATATAGATATATAGTCTTTATTTTGTGACTATTTGGTATTGATAAATGTCTAGATTTTACTTACAGTAAAGGAACATTTTCTTTAAAAAAGTTTTTAGGTTGAGGTATAATTTATATATTACATTATATTAGCCACAAGTGTGCAATGTAATTATTTGACATGTATATTGAGAAAATAATCACTACACTAAATCTAGTTAAAATCTGTCCCCATATATAGTTCCAGAATTTTTGTTCATGTGATGAGGACTTTTAAGGTTTACTTTCTTAGCAACTTTCAAATATGCAATACAGAATTATTAACGATAGTTGCCATGCTGTACATTATATTCTCATGAGCAATTTGTTTTATAACTAGAAGGTTGTTCTGACTCCCTTTACTCATTTTGCTCACCCCCACTTCTGGCTACCACCAATCTGTTCTTTGTATCTATGAGCTTTCTTTTTTAAAATTCCATATATAAGGGAGATTATATGATATTTGTCTTTTTCTGACTTATTTCACTTAGCATAATGCCTTCTAGGCCCATCCATGTTATCACAAATGGCAAGATTTAATTTTTAATGGCTGCATAATATTCTGTTTTATATATGTGTGTATGTGTGTGTACATACACACACACTTTTATTCATTCATCTATTGATAGACATCCAGGTTGTTTCCAAATCTTGGTTATTGTAAATAATGGCAGAGTGTACATGGGAGTACATATATGTTTTTGAATTACTGTTTTTTTTGTGTGTGTGTGGGGGGGGATAAGTACCCAGAAGTGGAATTTTTGGATTACTTGGTAATTTAATTTTTAATTTTTTTAGGGACCTCCATACTGTTTTCTACAGTGGCTGCACCAATTTTCGTTCCCAACAGCACTGCATGAGAATTCCCTTTTCTCCACATCCTCACCAACACTTGTTTCCTATCTTTTTAAAAAAATAATGTGCAGTCCTTAATTCCTATCACTTACTTAACCCATCCTCTCAAGCCCCTGCACTCATTGTGATTTTCATTTGCATTTCTCTGCAGATTAGTGACAGTTGAGTATTTTTGCATATGCCTGTTGGCCATCTGTATGTCTTCTTTGGAAAAATATCTATTCACATTAAAAAAAAAAGATTTTATTTATTTATTCATGAGAGACACAGAGAGAGGCAGAGACATAGGCAGAGGGAGAAGTAGGTTCCACACGGGAGTGGGGGTGGGGAACCTGATGTGGGACTGACTCCTAAGACCCCAGGATCATGCCCTGAGGGAAAGGCAGATGCTCAATGGCTGAGCCACCCAGGCATCTCCTTCTTCCCAATTTTTAATTGGATTTGTTGTTGTTGTTATTGAATGGTATGAGTTCTTTATATATTTTGGATATAAACCTCTTATTAGATCCCACATAATTTCCAAATATTTTCTCCCATTCAGTAGGTTGGATTTTCATTTTATTGATAATTTCTTTTGCTGTGCAGAAGGTTTTTAGTTGGACACAGTCCCACTTGTTTGTGCTTTTGTTGCCTTTGCTTTTGAGGCTGGATCCAAAATATCATTGCCAAGACCCATGTCAAGGAACGTACTACCAATGTTTCCTTTTAGGAGTTTTTATGGTTTCAGATTTTACATTCAAGTCTTTAATCCATTTTGAGTTCATTTTTGGGTATGGTGTAAGATAGAAGTCTTTTTTTTTTAATTTTTTTTGTATATGTGGCTGTCTAGTTTTTCCAACACCATTTATTGAAGAGACTATCCTTTCCCCATTGTATATTCTTGGTTTCTTCATCATAAATTAATTGACTGTATGCATGGATTTATTTCTGGGCTTCTGATGTCTTTAGTAATCAAGAGAGAATGTCCTCTGGTTGTCAGAGTAAAAGTTACACTTTGACAGAGCATACCTAATGGCTAGTTTCTATGGAATATTTTAGTTAATTTTGGATGACTGTATATAGTACACATAGTCAAATTGTATACATTTTAATCTGCAGAGTAACAGCAGACCATTTTTTTGCCCTTTCTTTAACTTTATATAAAATATATACTTCTAGCATAATATTTTGAACCCACTTTGGGAATAATTTTATACAATGGTATATAGATATTGGTAATGGTAGGGAGAGAGGGAAGAATGGTTAAAAAAGCAATGTGCAATAGGCAGACGTCTCGTGAGGTAGCTTCCTAGAGTCCCACATTTGCCCCTTCTCTAGAACTGATTTGTCCTGAGTCTGGTTCTCTGGTGGCCATGTTTGTAATATGTTAGTCTTATAATAGCAAATGCTATTTATCATAGTTGATTGTGCCTGAGGAGGACATTTGACCTAAATTGTGTCCAAAGGACACTTTCTCCTAGGAATTAAAATGAGTGGGAGGAAAATACTAACTGGAAGTCACAGGAGGTAAAGTCAGATAAAGGAAATTCTGTAGTAAGAGGGTCAGTCAAGTCCCACTGCTGAGGTCACTGGAGTTGATCTTGTCCTTCCCCATTTTTGACTTTTACTTGGAGTTCATGAGCTACCCTGGTTACTTTCAGTAGCTTTGTTTTTTGCTTAAACCCAACCAGAGTTGGTTCTTCTGCTTATAACCAAAAGTACAACTAATCTAGCAGGTTGGAAGGACGCAAACTAGTATGAATTTTAAAAGCAGGTAAAATGCAAACAATTCCTTCTCAGTGATTTATATAACTAAAATAATATAAAAACAACTCATTTTCAGTTATTATTTTGGTATACTCTCATCGCTTCCCTAATTGATGTATGTTGTTTTCCATAGGCAGTGTTTCTATGATTTAAAATTCAGGATCTGTAATGTGATCCTGAACCTGCCTTCTATTTTCTCACTGCCATGAAATTGTAAGGGTCCAGAGAAAGAACCACGAGTGACTTAGCTTAAAGTAACAGGTGATAACCAAAGTAGTAATGGGGGAACACAACAGCCAACTTTATTGGATTTAACCTGTGACCTATGCAATTTCCTAAATCCAGGGTAGGAATTATATGGCGTTTATAATGGTACATGGAAGACACTCTTCAGTATTGCTACCATTGATTAGTGATTTCCACTCATCACATTACATAAAGAAAGTTTTGAAAGCATATGTGGAAATCCTACCAGAAGCCTAACAAAAAAATCAAATTTCTTCACAAAATCATTGTTACAATTTTAGAACTGAAAGAGACCAAGATGATCATGAGCATAGGCTTCTATTCTAGAGCTAAGACTACTGAGGAAAACAAAGGCTCAAAGATCTGCCTATAATCACTGAGGCAGTGAATCCTTGAGTCCCAGACTAGTAAACTTCTCACCACACATGGTAATAAGACACTCCTTCCTGAGCATTTCTACACTCTGTTGTGTCCTAGTGTCTTTCAGCCTCCCAATAGTGTCTTGCTTCTGGTACATTCTCAATTAACATTTGATACCAGGGAAGTCTTCATGGATTTTATGCATATGAGAAGGTGAACATTGGGCTTTTAAGAGTTGGTTGGGAATTGGTTAGGTAAAGAAGGGATACAGGGCATACCAGGTAGAGTCAAAGACTTGAGAGAGGACAAAATAGGGTGTAGGGTAGTAATGGACAGTGAGGAGACCAGCCTGATTGGATTGAAGGGTGTGTAGCTAGAAGTAGAATGAGCTCCTACTCATTCCTCAGGTTGTCTCACATACAACCTCATCAGTAATGCCTATCTGATAGAATTAACCAAGGCTCTCCGCAATGATCCTGTTGTATTTGGTATGTGAGTGGGGGCAATCATCACATTATATAGTGAGTACTTATTTATGTTTGCAGCCTAAGGGCAGGGATGATACATTAGACGTCTGTGTGCTGACAGTACCTTATCTGGTACCTGAATGAGGCAAGTACCTTGTGTATAGTCCCTGTAATTACTATTTCTTTCTTTTTTTTTTTTTTTTTTACAACTGATGCACTTTACTTACATTTCCTACAAAATCCCCTTAGACATTTGTTTTTTCAACTCCTACTTTAGAAAATAAAATTGAATTCTTTGAGTCAGCCTGTGAGCCCCTTCATGAACTGACTTTTATCGTCTATTTCCTCCAGTTTAGTTAATTAGTTAATCAACTAGCCAGCTATTTATTGAGTACCTATCACATGCAATGAATCTCATCGTCTAGCCATATCAATTATTCCCCATTCTGAGCTCTTCATTTTCTCTCTTGCTAGCATTTGTTGTTGCTTTTGCCTAGGAATTATCATACTTTTCTCATTGCATTTCTGAGTCCCTGCTCTAGGTGACCTCCATTCCAAAAGCTTGTCTTAATTCCTCTCCACCATGTCCTTGTAGTTCTCCTGCAAACTTCTGCTGTAGCCATACTCCTATTGGATGTGGTTGTCCTTGTGTGTCTGCCTACCTGACTAGAACATGTGCTTCATGAGCCAGAGGCCACGTCCTTTTCTTCTTCTTCACTGATTGGCAGAAACTCTGGCATATGTGGGGCCAGACTGAATGAATAAATAAAAGATGTCAATAAGGTTTTCTTGTTGGATCAGCTTGGTGATTTAATGCAAACAAACAAATGCATTTTGCCATTTCTCAGTGGCATTTGGTTTTAAAGAAATAATACTTGCTCTCTGAAACAAAGGGAAACAGCTCTGATTCAAGAGAAAGGGTTCCTTCATTTGTTCAGAGTAATTTGTAAACTGCTGGACTAGATAGGTGATTTCTAAGGTCCACTTAAGATCTAATGTTTTATAAATTCATGTGTTTCATTTGAGACCTGCATAGATAACTGAATGAATATCACAGCCTGCTTAGCAATGCTAAGATCTATAAAAGGCATTAAGCCGAGCAAAAATCAAATGGAGAAAAAAAGCTAAACTCCTGAAGTTAAACAGACCAATGAATTGATGTTATTGTACATTTAAGTCTTTATCTCAATTAAATTTGAGATATGCTCCAACTCCTAGTATGAACATGGGAAAGAATTCTGTTTTCTGAGGTCTCAGGGCCAGATCTTAACATCGCAGCTTATAAGAGATCATTCTAAAAAAGATTAAAAAATTTTCAGGGTAAAAGCAAAAAGCCTTGGAAGAAGTAGCAAGTCTCTAATACATTAGCACCAAGATTCCTGCTCATGTTGTAGGTGAACTTCATACCCCTTTATGGAACACTTAAGTCATCTAGGTTACCTCTGGTCTTTTGTTTGGATTATTTCCAATTGTTTTTCATCTGTAATGTGCACCAATAATAGTTTTTCCTCAGAGGGTTGTTGTGAAAAATAAAAGTTATAATGCTTCTTAAGTGCTTAGTACAGTGCCTGGTAAAATGAACAATAGCTATCATTATTTCTTGAGTCAACTAGATAGCTTAAAAAATAGACAATATTAATAATAATGTATATAGGGCAGCCCGGGTGGCTCAGTGGTTTAAGCGATGCCTTCAGCCCAGGGCCTGATCCTGGAGACCCGGGATCGAGTCCCACATTGGGCTCCCTGCATGGAGCCTGCTTCTCCCTCTGCTCTGCCTGTGTCTCTGCCTCTCTCTCTCTCTCTCTCTCTCTCTCTCTCTCTTTGTCTTTCATGAAAAAAAAATAAATTTTTAAAAAAATAATAATGTATTATAGATATTTGCTGAATGAATAGCCATTAACTATGGCCAGAGAACTGCACTATTGATTTTATGTACATTAATTTATTTAATCTTCACAATAATCTCATGAAACAGTTGCTGTTATTATAATTGATACTTTACAGATTGCATCTCTGAGAGACTGACTAGCTTGTCTTTTTTATATGGAAAGTTATTCTCTGAGAGGTTATCTTGGTTAGCAAAGTTGGAACTCAAGCTCAGTTCTGTTTCCAAAGCCTGTGTTGAGATATTTACTATACCATACATTGTTTGTCATTGTGGCAGGCAGAGCCTAGACCCTCAAAGAGCCATATTTGGCAAGGCAAGACATTGGTTGAAAACAAGGTCTTTGAGTTTAGTTTCAGAAAAGTTCTTCATCCCATTTAACACTATAGTAGTTAGCTTAAATTCTTAAATTCTTTTTTCTTTCTCTTTGTCCATAACCTAGTTCTGGTATAATTTATGTGTCCTAGATTCAGCCCCTAAAATAATTGATCTTGATAAATTGATGTTGTTCTGTGCATGTTCAGGCCTTGGCTTCTCTGTTGTCATTCTGATTTGCTCTCTGGTATTGATTCTGGTGTTTCACTTCTTTCATCTTTCTTGTTGAAAGATTAGGTAAACCAGAGGGATTGGGAAGGAGTTAACCAGATGAAGTATTTGTCTGGGAGGAAGTGGAAAGTGTCGTTGGGAAAAGGAGAGCCCCAGGCAGAAAAGATGTAGAGGATTTTATGTAGATACTGCTTAATAGTGAGAGACGGAGTTGTTTGACTTGAAATAAAGACTTACAGACATACAGTTTTAATTTTTATGTGGTGTCAAATAGCCTCAACTCTGTGAGGAGTCACATACTCATACTCATTCAACAAATATTTGTTGAGTGTCTACCATATGTGCCAATTATTGTCCTAAGGCTACAGGAATTTATCAGTAGCAATATATGCAAAGCCACTCTTCTCCTGGAGTTCACATTCTGGTGAATGTTGATGTGGGGACAGGCAATAAACATAACAAGAAATGTTTTAAGAATTTAGCTAGATTTACATCCTTTGAAGAAAATAAAGTAGAATAATATCATCAGAGTCATTGGGCCAGGGGGAAGTGCAGCAATTATACATTGAGGCATCAAATCAGACTTCTCTGAGAATGTGTCTTGAGTGCCAAGATTGGAATGTCTAGAAGAAAACAACCTTGAAAAAATCGAGTGGTAGAGGACTCCAGAAAACCTGCCTCACATGTTCAGTAGGAGGAAAAAGGAAACTTTTTAGCAATAGTGCTCCCTTTTCCTTCTTCTAAGAGCTCCAATTCCAGGAAATAAGATGTCAGATGTTTCTGTAATCACATGTGTGATCCACATGTCTCTCAGACATTAGATTTTAACATTAATGCCCAAATCTTGCTCATTTCAAACTCCCTCTTAATTTTAGGTAATTCTAGTCTCTTGTAAAATTTCCCTTTCCTGCATATCCTTAGAGTCCTCAAGGTATATCTTCTGTGCTCCAGGGAATCTGTTCTGATGATTGTTCCCTGTCACCATTGCTAGATGAGTTGCTGTCACTGCTTTTGCCACTGGCTGAGTCATGCTTGCCTTGACAGCTCTACACCATCCTTTCCACTAACAGAGATTAATTCCGTGTCTCTTGAGTCAAATTCTTTATACCACAAATGCAGACTGGAGCCTTCCAGTAATGGTGTCTGTCTGCCTCTGCTTCACTGGCGACCCACAGTGCAGCAGTGTGCTGGCAATTAAAATGGGGAACTTTTCTTTCACTTTTGCTTGGATCTTGAATTACAGAGTTTGGTGGGCAGGTCTTTTTGGTTTTGTTCATGAAGTTTCTTTTACCCAAAGAGAGCCAATGTGGTGGCTCAGTTGGCAGAAGCTCTTATAATAGTTGTCTTCAGTGGACCTCAGAGGTTGCCAACTATCTGAATCTTTCTGTGTCTAGGGAATTCCTGCTTTGTGTATCTAGGTGACAGTTCAGAGCACACTTCCCACTCTAAAATTCTAAATTGCTAGCAAGTCTGCTTTTTCAGCCTCCCTTGCAGCTAGAGTATAGATGTATGCTCTAGGCATTACTAATTCTATGCATCCTTTCCCCCACCTTCCATGTTGGTGGTTCAAGGTACAGGGTCTAATGCTCAATTGTTGCAGCTTCCTCACAAGATTAGTTTTATGCTTTGGTTTTAGACTTTTTTCTTAGCATTGTCCCCAAGCTTCCCAGATGTTCTGTGAGCTGTCAGTTTCTCTCTAAAATTTCTTTATTCTTATATTGGAGGCGGCCACTTTTGGCTGCTTGCCCACAGAGGCAAGTGAAGAGAAGGGACAAAAGAAAGGCCAACAAAAAGGAAAGACTTAATTCCTGTGCTTAAAAGAAATATTTTCTTTTCAGTTGAATATGAATAAGGAAGCACAGAGCCCTGAGTGCCACCTTCAGTCATTTTGCAGTTGCAAGGGGGAGGGGGGATCAGTTTGGGATGAAGCCAATATGAGAATGGCAGAGTGAAGAAGGGGAAAGCATCTTGACGATATCCCTGAACCTTTAATTTTACTTTACCTAGAGTCTGTTTTACTTCTGATCTTGAAATTATCTGAGATAATACATTTCCTTATTGATAAGCAAGCTTAAGTTGAAATTTGTCATTGTTACTACCTTCACTAACAATAAATACAAATAATGATGCCTAAACTTTATTGAGAACTTAAATGTTCTCTTTTGTTGCAGGTACCTTTCATTCACTCAGCTAATATTCATTGAGCACTTACATGTTAACTCATTTAACTGCTGTATCACACTGTATTCAAAATGTTTACATATTTGTCTCCATATATCATTCATTCAGCCTACTTTTCACAAGCCTACCTTGTGTGTGTGTGAAGCATAATTCCAAATGCTGGCCATTTAGAAATAAATACTTTATACTTGAATTTGGTCAGCAGTTTAGTGGAGTAAGCATTTAAATCAATATTACCATGCGCTTTTTCCTTTTTTTTTTTTTTTTTTTTTTTTTACCATGCGCTTTTTATTTATTTATTTTATTAACATGTTCTTGATGCTAGGGTGGACTTCTTAACAGGGTACCTGATTAACATAAAGAAGAGAGAAACAATTTGAACTGGGGATTAAGTGTCTAGTTCTATGGTAGCCACTGTACCATAATTTCAGATATTTATTGAGCGCTTATGGTTGCTATCCTCTGAACCAAGGGATACAGTGGTCAGATCAAAACAGAATTGTTATTGGAGTGCCTGGGTGCCTTGGTCTGTTCATTCAGCGTCCAACTCTTGGTTTTTGGCTCAGGTAATGATTTCAGGATCATGAGATCGAGCCCCGAGTCAGGATCCACTCTCTCTCTCCCTAAAATAAATAAATAAAATCCTAAAAAAAAATATCAAAACAGAATTCTTATTGCCCTCATGGTGTTTACAGTATCATTGGGAGGAGAGGCCAAACAGGCAATTACAGTACAGTGCAGTAAGCACCATAATTGGGTAAGCTGGGGGGTGTTCACAATAAGGAAGGATGCTGAATTCATACAAAGAAGGTGTGCAAAAACAAACAAACAAACAAACACAAAGAAGGTGTGCCAACCTAGGCTGTGGGGTAGGCAGTCAGTGTGGAGTTCTTGTGGGAAGTAACTTCTAAGTTCAGATCTGAAGGATGATTAAAAGTTAGACAGGTGAAGGGAATGAGGGCAAGAAGTGTGGTGTGAGGGGTGTTCCAGGCAGGACAGTATTTCCAAGGTCTGGAGGTGAAAAACACCATGACTGAGTCAAGTGTGTTAGGGGCAAAGTATTATGAGTATATGAGTATGTACAATTTCTCATACACCCTTGACTTTAAGGTAGGGGGATCAATCTTGCTTATTAGGGTTTTTGCATAATCTAGTAACGTGCTGATTTTTTAGATTTGAAGTATAATTAACATACCTTGTTATATTAGTTTCAGCAATATAATGATTCAGGAATTCTGTATATTACTCAGTTCTCATCAAGATACATGTACTCTTTTTTTAAAGATTTTTTTTTATTTATTCATGAGAGACACAGAGAGATTAGCAGAGACATAGGCAGAGGGAGGAGCAGGAGCATAGCTCCCTGCAGGGGAGCCTGGTGCAGGACTCGATCCCAGGAACCCAGGATCACACCCTGAGTCGAAGGCATATAGATGCTCAACCACTGAGCCACCCAGGGGTCCCAAGATACATGTACTCTTAATTCCCTTTATTTTACCCCTCCCTCACTCACCTGCCCTCTGGCAACCACTAGTTTGTTCTCTGTATTTAAAAGTCTGGGAGGTTTTTTTTTTAATAATTTATTTTTTATTGGTGTTCAATTTGCCAACATACAGAATAACACCCAGTGCTCATCCCATCAAGTGCCCCCCTCAGTGCCCGTCACCCAGTCACCCCCACCCCCCGCCCTCCTCCCCTTCCACCACTCCTAGTTTGTTTCCCAGAGTTAGGAGTCTTTATGTTCTGTCTAGTCTGGGAGTTTTTTGTTTCTTTCTGTCTTTGTTCCTTTGATTCTTAAATTCCATGTGTGAGTGAAATCATATGGCATTTGTCTTTCTCTGACTTATTTCACTTAGCATTATACCCTGTAGGTTCATTCATGTTGTTTCAAATGGCAAGATCTCATTCTTTTTAATAGCTGAGTAATATTCTATTGCATATATAACACATCTTCTTTATCCATTCATCTATGGATGGACACCTGAGTTATTTCTATATTTTGGCTATTGTAAATAATGTTGCAGTGAACATAATACATATATCTTTTTGAATTAGTGTTTTTGTATTCTTTGGGTAAATATCCACTAGTGGAATGGCTGGATCATATGGTAATACTATTTTTAATTTTTTGAGAAACTTCCTTTCTACAGCCACTTTCTACAGTGGCTGCACCAGTTTGCATTCACACCAGCAGTACACAAGGGTTCCTTTTTATTTACATCCTCACCAATACTTGTTATTTCTTGTGTTTTTGATTTTAGTTTTTGACAAGTGTAAGGGGATATCTCATTATAGTTGTGTGGGCTTTTTATTTTTGTTTTTTAATAAGGAAAGCAACCAAAGGGAGCTGAGACTGCTTTCCCCAGGAAGTTCCATGTATGTTTCCCTTCTGAGGAAATGAGAGAAGTCTAGGAGCCTGAACCTTGACTCAGGGCTTGGCTGTTGGGATTGAGTAGTAGACTGGGGATCAGGGAGATGGGATAGAAATGGCAGATGGAGCTATCTAGCTGTAAGACAGCTGTATGGAGAAAAAGAAAAAGATTTTGCTAGCTGTTCAGAATGGAAAACCTTCAGGGAAAGGATTATTGTATACAGGGAATTCTTCTGGTAGCTTTCTATGAAATTTTGTGTGAAACCCCTGTGTCACCTCTTTAAGAACTTTATAGTTAAGATCTATCATATCCTTTAAGCTTTTAGACACAAGGCTCATGTTTCTATGGCTGTAACATGATGTAGAGACTGGACTCTATGGGGCCATGGGAATGTTCTGGATTTTAGAAGGAAATGTAAGAAGAGAAACAGAAGAAGTTCACAGAGCAAATACCACAAGTATAGGGTTGAGAAAGGCTCAGGTTGGAGGAGAGGTGGTGAAGGAATACCAGGTCACAAAGGGCCTTGAAAGTGAGGTTGAGGAACTTAGAAACTTAATGTCAAAAATGGAATATGGGAAGACAGGGAAAAGAAGCCAAGATCAAATATGCATTTCAGACAGATTACTGGGTCTTTGGTGTCCAGACGAAATAAGAGAGAGGCAATACTCAAGGCAGAGAGATGATTTGCTGAGGTATGTGGCAGTTCTTAGAGGGCAAGTATTATTGCTATGATTTTTCCAGATGCAGAAGCAGAGATCAGGGAGGTGGTTGGCAATAATCAGAGAGGTTTGGGACTGTGGACAACCTGACTCCAGAATCCATGTTTTTTTTTTTTTGTTTGTTTGTTTTTTTTAAATAGATCATGCTATCCCTGTCTACTGGTTTGTACTACTTGAAGGAAGAAACTGGGTCTTTTGGTTACCTGTTCTGGTTTTCTATTGATGAATAACTAACCATGACATTTAGTGACTTAAAACAGTAACAAAATTTGTTTTGCTTTGCAACTGTAATGGATCAGGGCTGAGTAGAGACAACTCAGTCCTGTTACTCACTAACACCTAGGGTGGTTTGAAAGCTGGGAACTGGGATCACGTGTGGGCTCGTTCATATACATGTCTGCCAGATGATGCTCACTGTTGACTAGAACTGTAGTTGGGATTGTTGGCCAGAACGTATGACTTGGGTTTTACCTGAGTCCTGTTTCTTGTTTCTTTACAATGTGGTGACTGGGTTCCAAGGGTGAGCATCCTAAGAGAGAACCACAATGAAGCTGCATCACTTTTTTTTTTTAACTAGCCTTGGAAGTCGTTGCATTCTGTTTGTTCAAAATGCCTTAGTAAGGAAAGAACTCTTCTAACTTTTACTTATATTGAGTTATTTGATCCTCCTAACAACCTTATATTATTATACCCATTTCACATATGAAAAAACCTAGTCACAATGAGTTAAGTATTTTACCCAATATAATACAGATAGTAAGGAATGGAATCACCATTGGAACCAAGACAATTTGGCTCCAGTCTGTGTTCTTAACCACTTTGCTGCATTGTCCATTGCAGAAACTAGACTATAGTCTGGACTAATGATGAATGTTTTGTATTTCGTCAAATGATGAATGTTTTGTATTTTGGGCTTCCTTCAAATGCTAGTAAGGGGCCATGGGAATGATGGCCCTTATTTGTCAAATGATGAATGTTTTGTATTTTGGGCTTCCTTCAAATGCTAGTAAGATACTTATTTTTTATTTCATTTTTAAAAGTTTATTAATTTTTTAAAAAGTAATCTCTAAACCCAATATGGGGCTTGAACTCACAATTCCAAGATCAAGAGTCACATGCTCTTCCAACTGAGCCAAATAAAGATATTTCTTAGGTGAATGAGTTCATATCCACCCTGCATCTCACATTGAATGGGAGATGTACTCCTATACAAGTGGAAAAAGAGCTCTCCTGGATTTTCAAATAAGTGATGAAAGAACCTATTCAGGGTGCCTTCTGTTTAGGAGATGCCTTAGGTACCACATTTTTTTCATATATATATATTTTTTTTATTGGAGTTCGATTTGCCAACATATAGTATAACACCCAGTGCTCATCCTGTCGGGTGTACCCCTCAGTGCCCATCACCCAGTCACCCCAACCCCCCGCCCACCTCCCTTTCCACTACCCCTTGTTTGTTTCCCAGAATTAGGTGTCTCTCATGTTCTGTCTCCCTCTCTGATTATTCCCACTCATTTTCTCTCCTTTCCCCTTTAATCCCTTTCACTATTTATTATATTCCCCATATGGGTGAAACCATATAATGATTGTCTTTCTCCAATTGATTTACTTCACTCAGCATAATACCCTCCAGTTCCATCAATGTCGAAGCAAATGGTGGGTATTCGTCCTTTCTAATGGCTGAGGAATATTCCATTATATATATAGACCACATCTTCTTTATCCATTCATCTTTTGGTGGACACCAAGGCTCCTTCCACAGTTTGGCTATTGTGGACATTGCTGCTAGAAACATCGGGGTGCAGGTGTTCCAGCATTTCACTGCATCTGTATCTTTGGAGTAAATCCCCAGCAGTGCAATTGCTGGGTCGTAGGGCAGGTCTATTTTTACCTCTTTGAGGAACCTCCACACAGTTTTCCAGAGTGGCTGCACCAGTTCACATTCGCACCAACAGTGTAAGAGGGTTCCCTTTTCTCCACACCTTCTCCAACATTTGTGGTTTCCTGCCTTGTTAATTTTCCCCATTCTCACTGGTGTGAGGTGGTATCTCATTGTGGTTTTGATTTGTATTTCCCTGATGGCAAGTGATGCAGAGCATTTTCTCATGTGCATGTTGGCCATGTCTATGTCTTCCTCTGTGAGATTTCTCTTCATGTCTTTTGCCCATTTCATGATTGGATTGTTTGTTTCTTTGGTGTTGAGTTTAATAAGTTCTTTATAGATCTTGGAAACTAGCCCTTTATCTGATACGTCATTTGCAAATATCTTCTCCCATTCTGTAGGTTGTCTTTGAGTTTTGTTGACTGTATCCTTTGCTGTGCAAAAGCTTCTTATCTTGATGAAGTCCCAATAGTTCATTTTTGCTTTTGTTTCTTTTGCCTTCATGGATGTATCTTGCAAGAAGTTACTGTGACCGAGTTCAAAAAGGGTGTTGCCTGTGTTCTCCTCTAGGATTTTGATGGATTCTTGTCTCACATTTAGATCTTTCATCCATTTTGAGTTTATCTTTGTGTATGGTGTAAGAGAATGGTCTGGTTTCATTCTTTTGCACGTGGCTGTCCAATTTTCCCAGCACCATATATTGAAGGTACTGTCCTTTTTACAGTGGATAGTCTTTCCTGCTTTGTCGAATATTAGTTGCCCATAAAGTTCAGGGTCCACTTCTGGATTCTCTATTCTGTTCCATTGATCTATGTGTCTGTTTTCATGCCAGTACCACACTGTCTTGATGATCACAGCTTTGTAGTACAACCTGAAATCCAGCATTGTGATGCTCCCGGCTCTGTTTTTCTTTTTCAATACTCCCCTGGCTATTTGGGGTCTTTTTGATTCCACACAAATCTCAAGATGATTTGTTCCAACTCTCTGAAGAAAGTCCATGGTATTTTGATAGGGACTGCACTGAACGTGTAAATTGCCCTGGGTAGCATAGACATTTTCATAATATTAATTCTTCTAATCCATGAGCATAGAATATTTTTCCATCTCTTTGTGTCTTCCTCAATTTCTTTCAGAAGTGTTCTGTAGTTTTTAGAGTATAGATCCTTTACCTCTTTGGTTAGGTTTATTCCTAGGTATCTTATGCTTTGGGGTGCAATTGTAAATGGGGTCGACTCCTTAATTTCTCTTTTTTCAGTCTCATTGTTAGTACCACATTTTACTACAGCTACTCGGGAGCTGGAGTGTCCTCTATATACATTATGGTAACAGTCTCTTTCTCTTTCACACACAGACACAGACATAAACTCACATACATCATCATGGAATGAATGTTTAGTTGTATATGCATTGTATCATGCTTAGATTTTTTTCCTTCTTTTCCCCATACTGGCTCTATGTCAAATATTCACTTTAAAAGAAATGTAAGAGATATTATGTTCTCTATGTTGATTTTTGTAGAGTTGAGTACATGATGCAGTTCATTTAAAACCTGGGAAGAGCCACCTTGTGGCAAAATTTAGCACTTCACCATTATTTTTTTAAAGAAAAGTTGTAAGTGGCATTAAATTGTGTAGCAAAATAAAAGGTACTGATATTGTACGCAAATTCTAGAATATGGTTTCTGAGATATATAGTTTGACTTTAACATTAGCCAATATTATCAAAAGGTATTGAGAATTTGAAAAGCTTAGATTAAAATATGCAAAAGATATTGCATACACTAATGACTGTATATTTTAAATGTTCATTTCAAGGTTTTAGTTGTCTCCTAGTACACGCAGTTTCGGTTACACTAATTTGTACCTTAAAAATGAAAACTTAGGGGTTCCAGGCTGGCTTAGTTGATAGAACATCCGACTTGTGATCTTGGAGCCGTAAGTTCAGGTCCTATGTTGGATATGGAGATTACTTAAACAACAAATTAATTAATTAAAAAAAATTTTTTTAAATTAAAAAAATGAAAACTTAGAAAATATATCTAATTAGTTTTTTCTTTTTTTTTTAAGAAGTTAAAAAGGACCACAAGCTTTATTAAAAGTAAGTAAAGGTAACATATAATATATACAGATGGCACATGGTGCCAATTTTATTTGCAGATATTACAATACTCCAATGCATGTTTCAAGTTACACCTTTGCCACAGCCTTGGCTAAATCTTGAACTAGTGCAGAATTTAGCTGTGCCAGAGTGCTGATCTTAGCATGCTTAGAGGCGGCATACTTGTTCTTGATAGTCATGTGCTTTGTAAGCCCACGATTCACCATGACTATATTCTTAGCCAGGTGTTGCATAACATTTAGAAGGGATTCTTCAGTGTAGGACAGAAAATGCTGTAGAGTTGGTGTCCATTCACCATTATCGAGAATTTTCAGCGCTAAGCAAAAAGCTCCTGCTGCAATCTGAGAAGGAGGAAAGTGTACCATATCGCAGTCCAACATAGATAGCTCCATCAGGTATTTGGCCAAAGTATGTTGCTCAACATCAACCTCTCCAATCTTAGACACTCTCCGAAGGAAATGCAGGGGTAGAGGGCAGCCCAGACCAAAATTTAAGGATCTTAGAATCTTCATTTCCATCTGTCTGATTTGGTGTTTAGTGTAAGTATTGTCAGTCACAAAGGCAAAGTCACCAATTTCTGGAGGGTACATTTCCTCATATTTGCTTGCAATAAACATGGCAGTGACACCAACCAGCTGCAGCATCTTCTTGGGCACACAGTTATTCTGCATGAACCGATCAATAATGGAAACAGTCATGTACATGGTCTCCTGCAGTAACCTGAATTTTTTTTGAACCTGTACTAGCCAGTCAATTAGGATGGCTCTCATGTTTCCAGTGACTTCACGACCCAGTAGGTATTTTGGTTTGACTGCTTGTTCTTCCTCAAGTTGTCTCAG
The DNA here is from genome assembly GCF_011100685.1 of Canis lupus familiaris. Classification (NCBI taxonomy): domain Eukaryota; kingdom Metazoa; phylum Chordata; class Mammalia; order Carnivora; family Canidae; genus Canis; species Canis lupus. The sequence continues at coordinate 29,514,095 of NC_049250.1, forward strand.
ATAAGCATAAATATCTTTCACGTATTCACTACAAAGGTTTGGATCAGCTCCATCTTCTGCATCTACATCATTCACTGCAAGAATTACATCAGAGAAAGCCTGACACAGATATTCTTCTGCAGGAGCACATCCAGATGTTTCCATCGGGCTTGGAGAGGGAGTATCAACCAAAATAGGCTCGGGTGAAAGTTTTTCTTCTTTAACCGGCTCAGGTTCCAGCTCTGGTTCTGGCACAGGGACAGGGACAGGCTCAGGTGCCTTCTCCAGAGGCTTTGGTATTTTTTTAGCAATGACTTTTCCAGGAACTGCAGTTTTTGCTTCCTTTTTCAGAGGCAGTTTGGCCTGTGGTTGTTCACTGACTTTGTTACCAATGTCTCCCAGAGCAGTTCTTGGCCTCAGGCCGGGCTTGGAGGCTGCAGCAGAGGCCAGAGGCACCTGCTTTGCCCCTGCCATACCGATCTTCGCCTTGTTTTCAACATTCACTTTTGTGTTCCTGGTGACCCGGAGCGCCATGGCCGCGTCTTCACGGGGGGAGAGGAGAGCGCGGGAGCCGCTGACGAGCCGGGAGCCGGGAGCCGGGAGCCGGGAGCCGGGAGCCGGGAGCCGAGGCCCGCGGGTCAACAGCCGTTCCTCCGCAGCACCTCTAATTAGTTTTTTCTTGATGTGTAATTATAATATAGCTTATATTTCATTGTATATTTAAATATATTTGTATAATATTGGTTGTAATCATGTATTAATAATTGAGAATACTCAGTTTTCTTTTTGGTTTAATTGATATATTGACATCTTTGCAGTGTTTCCTAAATTTCCTTTAACTTGGCAATTCACCAAATTCTTCTTTCAGTTAATTCCCACATTTTCATGTCTGTCTTTCTTTCTTTCTTTCTTTCTTTCTTTCTTTCTTTCTTTCTTTCTTTCTTTCTTCTTTCACGTCTTTCATAAAACCTTCTCCATTTAATTGAATGTGGTAGTAAATTTGCAACTCCTAATAAATACTCAGTGTATACTTGGGTATGAAGAGCCACACCATTGTAGGTCTCTCCTCTCTTTTTTCCCTTCTTTTTTTTTTTTTTAAATTAAAGATTTTATTTATTTTCTCATGAGAGACACAGAGAGAGAAGCAGAGACATAGGCAGAGGGAGAAGCAGGCTCAATGTGGGGAATCTGATGTGGGACTCCATCCCAGGACCCTGGGATCATGCCCTGAGCCCAAGGCAGATGCTCAACCACTGAGCCACCTAGGTACCCCTCTCTTTTCCCTTCTTCATTGGTACTTTGAAAACTTCTTGAAAGCTAAGAGGTTAATTCAGTATCTTACTGTCTGCCCTTGCATTTTCCTGCCACTTCTCCTTTTCTTCATTCCTGGCCTCTGTATTTCCTCTGACATTGGGGCCTATCTGGTAGTGGTGGAGTCAAGCGAGGTGGTGATGGTGTAAGTATTGGCATGCAGATGCAGCAGGGAGATCTGGAATCTAAATGTATACTATAGGAGGAGGAATGCAGTGAGCTGGAATGAAGAGGAGAGAAAGGAAATACACACACTCAATACCGAAATCCTTCTCTTTGGCTTCTGCTGCCCTTCTCATTTCCAAGTATATTTTCTCCTCTCAAATTTCCATGGGTGTATGACTTTTGTTTGAGCTTTGTTTGTGTGTATTGGTCTTTTTGGGTTACCAGTTATTCAGTTTCAAATCTGGAATATTTGAGGCAAAAAGAAAGCCTAGGAAACTCACCACCCTTTCATTCCTTGAGTCTCTGTGTTTCTACTGATATGCCCTCTCTCCACATTTTAGAGTCTTCAGATGTTTGTTGTATACATAGTGTCCAGGGTTTTAAATTGTACATAAGGGGAAAAATAAGGAAAAATAGATCAACTTTTTTTTTCTCGGAAGCAAAATTCTTAAGTAACTTTGTCTTCTTTAAGTTTACTTTTTGTAAATCACTTTTCTTACTATGTAGAGAGCAGATTCACAAGGGAAGAAAGTAGTGAAGCAAGAGAAGCTGGGAGACCATTTAAAAATTGTTTCAACCAATTAAATGGTGTTCATTTGTGTAATGGTAGTGGCACTAGAAATGGAGCAAAGTGTATGTTTCTGTTTATATAATGATATTCTTGGTTAACTATTTAGTAGCTTTTTTTCATCCAACATATATTTATTATGCACATATCAGGTGCTGGATGTAGGCATTGGGTGGAGAGTGGTAAGCAACATGAGTATCATCTCTGACTTTTATGGACTTTATTGTCTAATTTAGAAAGATATGTAATAAACCAGTAAACAAAAAATTACTAAGCAAGTAAACCAGAAAAACTAAATTATAATTACAAATTGTGACATTGCTGTGAATGAAATACATAGTGCTATAATTGAGCATGACATAAGACCTACCTAGCATGGTCAGATAAGACCTTTGAGAGGATGGTATTTGATGTGAGACCTAAACATTGACAGAGAACTAGTTATGTGAAAATCTGGTATTTAGGCGGAAGGACAAAGGAGGGGAATTAGCTTATATTAGAGGGTGTAAACAGCATTTTGGTTATGAGATAAAGGGTGACATGGACACTTGGGTTTTTGGTGAAGATTTGAGTAAGCAGGAATATATGACAAGTGGCGTTAGTCCTGCTAGGCTGTCAGGGAGGAGGTACAGTCTACTCTTGCACTGTGAATACTGAATACTTTAGTAAACAATAAGGATTTTCAGTCCAGCTGCCTTTTTGAGGCAGCATGAGTTATGGTAGTTGATAGGGGTGTTGCTCATTGAGGACCACTCAGGGAGATTTGGTTCTGATGAGCAACATGACTCCCTCAGGGAACAGTGAAAAGCATGCCTGGTTTTTAAAAATTTCCCTGGACCTGGTGTTCATCAGCATTATACTTTAATTCTCATTTAGCAAGTATTTATGAAGTTCATGGGCCCAGTGACCTGTCACTGTAACTTCCATACCCATATGGCAATACTGTAATTACTCAGCTTTGTTACTGATGATAAGGCAAACTAGATATACTTGAAATATTGTGTTGGTTGATGTGTGTGCTGGTGATGAAGATAGCAATGAGTAAAAATAATGTGAAAACTAGAGAATATCAATATAAATTGAAAGTGCATTAATACGTAACGTATTTGTTTTAAATTTTTGCTCCTTTCACTAAAACATATTTTTATGCAAGCAAAATGTTAAAGACTTCTTTGGAGAAGAAAGAACTCAAAAAAAAAAAAAAAAGAACTTTTATGTGTTTTTCTATCTTTAAGGGTAGAGACCATGTAGAATATGTCATTGAATTATTAGTACCAGCACAGCATCTGGCATGTACAAGGTGCTAAGTGAAGGTCCAATGAATGAATGAATGAATGAATGGATCGAAAAATGAAATGTTTAAATTGGTGCTCTGAATACCAACCATCACAATTTCTAATCACAGAAGTGCTCATTTCAAATGGTGAATTTGCATGTGTATTATACAAGTACATATTGCCCAGAATGACAACAGAAAAAATTAGAAACCGAGTTCATCAGCCAGGAGTTTTTTTTTACCTTGCCTCACTCTTGGCTATTCTAACCATTCCTTTCATCCTGTTAGTTCCTCCCTTCAGAGATAAAATTTACTGGAAGGGATTGGGGATATACGAATTGCTAGCTAAAAGCCACCTAGCTCCTCATAAACTAATGGCTGGTGTAGTTCTTAAATATTTTTGAGGGTGCAGTTTCAGAATGGGAACTTTTTCTACCAGAGTTGAAAAGAGGAGGCAAGATAATGTGTAATGTAGTGGAGGGGGACAGTCTTTGAGAGAGACTAACATTTTAATAGTAATTTTTATTTGTTTAGTATCTCCATGTGTCTGGCTCTACACTAAATTCTTTATATTGTCTCCTTTAATACTCAAAATAACTCTCCAGATACTGTCTTATTCTGTTTTTCCAGATGAAGAAATTGAGTGTTCCAGTTACTATATCTTTGCTACACATTATGTGAAAAATAAACATTTATTATGCTTATGGATTTGTGGATCAGGAATTCAGATGGAGATGACTTGTCTCTACTTTGCAATATCTGAGGTCTCAGATAGAGCACTTGAAGGCTGGATCTGTGATCACCTGAAGTCTCATCCACTCACAGGTCCAGTGGTTGATGCTGGTGGATGCAAAGGTCGGCTATGTTATTTTCACATGGACTAATTTATAGTTCCTGAGAGCATGGTGGATGAATTTTAAGGTAAGTGCTGAGCGGGGGGAGAGAGAGATCCTTCTTATGACTAGCTTGGAAGTGAAGCCACATTCTGTTCGTTAAGTGACTGTGTGACTATGAGGAATGCCCAATTTCAAGAGGAGAAGAAATTGACTTCTCTTGGTAGAAGAGAGACAAGGCTCTGAGGAAAAGTATCAACATGGCCACTTTTACAGAATACAGTTGACTACACAGAGCCTCAAAAAGGTTAAATAACTCTCCCAAACAGCTAGTAAATGGAGCAGCCCTGATAGGAGATTAGATTTACTTGTTTTTAACTTTGTGTGCCAGCCACTTAATCACGTTGTATAGTAGAGTCTTAGGGGATCATTAAGATCTTAGAGAACTATTGTGAACAAATAAGCAAAGAGAGTTATATGAACAACTTACATTCAGAATTTAGACCCTTACAGAAGATCCTTAGGCATCAAGATTTGCAGATTACTGAGATAATAGTTTGTACCTTTTTTTCTTCCTCCCTCCCTCCCTTCCTTCCTTCCTTCCTTCCTTCCTTCCTTCCTTCCTTCCTTCCTTCCTTCCTTCCTTCCTTCTTTCCTTCTTTCCTTCTCTCCTTCCTTCCACTCCCTTTAAAGATTTTGTTTATTTGAGAGTGAGAGGCAGAGGGAGAGGGAGAAGCAGACTCCCCACTGAGCAGGGAGCATGACACAGGGCTTGATCCTAGGACCCTCGGATTGTGACCTGAGCCAAAGGCAGATGCTTAACGGACTGAGCCAGCCAGGTGCCCCTTTTTGGTACCTTTGTAAGGCCACCTATTTCCTTTTTCCTTAAATTATGTTATTTGTGCACGTATCTTATAATTTAGCATCCCTCAACATATATACTATGGTTGCTTATTTTATTCAGGGTAGGATCTTTGTCTACTTTGATTTATCTTTCTACCCTGATAACACCTATTGTGAGAAGCTGGCTCACAGTAAACCCTCTGTAAATGCTTGCCAAATGAAGTAAAACTAGGAGTTTATACTGGCATAAAATAGCAGAATAGTATAACTTTATTATTGCTGAACTGCTGTGGGATACTTGGATTATGGGTATTATGAGGACCGGATTAGTAAATTGAGTGACAGTGTTTAAAATGTCAAATCGCTTTGTGATTAATATGGTCATGGTGACTTAGGTCCTAGACCTCTGATAGACCTGGGAAGAAGACGTGGTGGAGACATTTAATTTTTGGTCTTTGACTTGTGGCATGGGCTGGTTTTCTAGGAATAAAGATAAATCAGTCATAAGGTCAGTAAAATAGCATTGCCTGGTAGGAAGGTCTCCTCAGTATGTCCCTCTACCATCTATTTGTAATTCTAACAAAATTTATAACTATGATCATGCTACTTTTAATATTCTATTTTGCTTTTACTCTCAGAAATATATCTTAGAGACCTTTCCATGGAAGTACTTATAGATTTACCACAGTCTTACATTACTATCTATAGCTCTGTGGTGTGGGCATGCTGCATTGATATTGAAACAGTTCCCTATCATGGACATTGGGTTGATCCTATTTTGTCGTTGTTGTTTTGTTGAGATTATAGATAATACTGCAATGATGTATAGCAAGAATTTCTATAGGATGGATTCCTGAAAGAGAAGTACTGAATAAAAGGATATGCTTTTTAATGTTTAACATTTTGATAGATACTGGCAAATTATTCTCTAAAATGGCTATGTGTATATACTCCTACCAGTATTTCTCTACATCTTTTCAGTGATCACTTTGATGTGATTGACCCAGGAAAATTATAGCATAGTAAGTCAAAGAATCCTCATGTCAATAAAGGAAGGATTTTGAATTGACGTCTTGTTTTGAAATTCTTACCCTGCTACTCATTTGTGTATGGTCTTCAGTAATTTATTTGTTCTTTTGCAGCCCCTGTTTCTTTATAAAATATAGGCAATGATAACAACCTTCCTGGATTCTTGAAAGAGAAACTGAGACAACTATACATGTAAAGTCTTGGCAATATTCTTAGAGTTAAGAATTATATTATTTTTTCTTTCCATCATTAATTTTTTTAAATTTAAATATGTTACCTCAAAATATAAGTCTCCTTTGAGCCTGTATACATCTTATTACAAAGTCTACCTTGGCTACTAAATTATCAGAAGAACAGTATTTTTCCTGAACTTATAGCTTAAATTTCAAAAAATATATATATTTGGAAACATGCATTTTGATTTTGCTGACTTTAAAAAGTCATATACCTGACATTGTAGTTTTTTAAAACTATTTTTTAAGCCTTTATTTATTTATTTGAGAGAGTGTGTGTGTGTGGGGGGGAGGTGGGGCAGAGGAAGAAGAAGAGAATTGCAAGCGGACTCCCTGCTGAGCATGGAGCCTGATGTGGGGCTTGATCTCAAGACCCTGAGATCATGACCTGAATAGAAACCAAGAATTGGATGCTCAACTGACTGAGCCACCCAGGTGCCCCTAAAACTTTAATTGCTCTTTGGCTGTGTAATAATAGTCATAGCTTCTTGACACATTTATGTCTTTAAAAATATACTTTAATAGTGCTGCATCATACTAGTCCTGAGAAAAGCTATAGTTTTCCTATTTTTAGTTTCACAGCTGATGTTATACCTTAAGGAAATATTTTTTAAAAGTTGGAGTTTCAAAAAAAGTTGGAGTTTCTTCCTATTAATATAAAATGTTCCCAAGAAAAAGATAAAGGACAACATTAAAACTTCACGATTATACTGTAACCCTTGATTGTATTTCCAGAAGTTACTTGGGCTGAATGAAATTATTTGGTTTGTAATGAGTTTTAGAAGAAATGAAGAAAATGGAGGTATTGGAAAATGAAGTATGTCTCTTAATTGAAAAGAGACTATGATTGTTACTTTCCAATCTAAATCAAATTATTATGACACTGGTTTCAAGCAATTGGAAAGGGAATTATTCTCTGGAAATAATGACTTCATTATATAACCTAAAAATATAACTAAAAAAAAACAAACCCCTTTGGTTGTCTTTCTGCTAAAATAAATGATTTAAAAATGGACACATTTTTATTGTTGCTCATCAACAGAACTCATTGTTTTTCAAAATAATATATAAGCATTAGAAGACAGGTGTCTGATTCTTTGCTGGAATTTTAATTTGGGCCACTATGAGATATGGACCACATAAAAAGGAAGTGAAACTATACATATGCTAAATATGTAAATACATATTTAAAATTTTTTTTTAATTTTTAATATCTACCCCCACATGGAGCTCAAACTCACTACCCCAAGACTCACATACTACAGACTGAGCCAGCCAAGTACCCCATGCATATACATATTTTTAGGGTAAATATAATGCTTATGATTTTATTTTTTCAAAGATTTATTTATTTTAGAGAGAGAGAGAGTGAGGAGAAGGGTAGAGGGAGAGGGAGAGAGAGAATCTCAAGCAGATTCCCCACTAAGCGTGGAGCCCCATGTGGGGCTCCATGCAAGGCTTGATCTCACAACCCTGTGTTCATGACCTGAGCTGAATCCAAGAATCGGATGACTGACAGCCACCCTAATGCTTAACATTAGGCACCCCTAATGTTTATGATTTTAATTGATTTGCTTTCATAGATGTTTCAAGCAGTTACTTTTAAAAATTTATTATTTGAGGTGAATATGATTAAAATTTTCAGAAACGCAGTTTACTTTTTATATCGTACACACAAAAACACAATCCTAGCACATGAGAAAACACTACATTGTATGTAGGCTGCCCCAAATATTGATGTTCACAAAGAAAGCATAGTTAATTCACTTTCCTCATAGGCTGAGAGAAGGAATACTTTCAAGTATTTATTTTTTATTTTTTAGGGAAAATGATCCCCCCAAACTCCAATACTCACTAGATTTTTAATAATGTGAAATACTACCCAATTTTAACCTCAAGCACAAATACTAATTGTCCAGATCCAGATGTTAGAAATAATTACTAAAACCTTCAGTCATTTTCCTTTTCCCATTTACTGATACATGGAGCATGCAAATCATTTTTCAGGCATAGCCCTTAAACTCTTGGAGTCTTTTTTGGGTTTCCACATTTTGGAAACTGGGACATTTGGTAAAACAATGTGATAATACTTATCTGCCTGTCTATCCATTCATCTGTTCAGTATCTATTTTACCTATCCATCCATCTCTCACCAATTTACTCACAGTATACATACTCTGCATGTTACTCTTTCTTCTACTAAGCATGTACTGTCTTTTATGTAGATACCGTGTCAATTATACTTCTTTCCAATTTTTGTATAACATTCAATGGATTGAACTTTTTAGAATAGAGGCATTTGAGATCTAATGCTCATAGAATCACATCAAGGCTGTTCACTCTTGGATAGTTGTAACTGAAAATTCTTTTTTTTTTTTTTTAAAGATTTTATTTATTCATGAGAGGCAGGCAGAGGGAGAAGCAGGCTCCATGCAGGGAGCCTGATGTGGGACTTGATCCCAGAACCTCGGTATCATGACTTGAGCCAAAGGCAGATGCTCAGCCACTGAGCTACCCATGTGCCCCTCTTTTCTTGTTTTGAACTGAAAATTTTTTTTAATAAAGATTTTATTTATTCATTCATGAGAGACAGAGAGAGAGAGAGAGAGGCAGAGGGAGAGGCAGGTTCCACACAGGGAGCCCGATGTGGGACTCGATCCCGGGACTCCAGGATCACACCCTGAGCCGAAGGCAGGTGCTAAACCGCTGAGCCACCCAGGGATCCCCTGAACTGAAATTTCTGATCTTGTTTCATAACCCTACTGTTCCTTTCTCCTTTCCTCTTCAACTCCATCCTCTTCTCCAGGATTTCACTCTCAGCATTGGGGCTTTTAGAGATAAACATATCTCTAAACAGGAAATGTTTGTATCCCTCCCCGGTTACTTTCTTTTTCCGTGTTCTGATTATTAATCTGATTCTTCTCAAATTTTAGTTGAAAACAAGTCTGAAAGATGTCACCCATGTTCATACCTATCTATATGCAGAGTGAGGGTAACACATAGAGTACATTTGAGATTATAAACCAGTGTGATTTCTCCTAAACCTAATTCTATTTCTTCTGTATGCTATTCTCAAAGATAAACCTTCTGAAAATGAGAGTCACTCAAATCAATATCTCAAAACCCTTCACTAACTCTATACCGTGTGAAGAATGAAGTGCAAATGCTGTATCAAGGCATTGCAGACCCTTTAATCCGTCTTGCCTACTTTATCTACAACTATTTTTTTCATCAGAAAGTTTAGCAAAATAAATCTGCTTATTACTCTGATGTGTATTGTAGAAAGGCCAGGCTGTCTCTTTAATTCACGTTCTGCCGCCATCTCACTGTATAGTATGGGTAAATTAGTTAAATTCTCTGTGCCTCACTAGAAAAGGACTGGTTATAGTATCTACTTCATGAGGTTGTTAGGAGGAGTAAAAGTGTTCCTACATATAAAATCACAGAAAATTGTGTTTGGCACATGGAAAGAATTCAACATATCTCTAAAATGGACAGATATGCCTCATTGCGTTTATTTTCACATACTATTCTTTTACCTTATAAAATCATGACTTTTGGGGTTGGTTTAGCATCTGCCTCCCTGCTTAGTGAGGAGCCTGCTTCTCCCTCTTCTCTCTGCTTGTGGTCTCCCTCACTCTCTCTAGCTCAAATAAATAAGTAAAATCTAAAAAAAATAAAAAACGAAAATCCTGATTTTTTTTTTGTGTGTGTGTTTGTGTGTGTCCTTAAGCCCTCTCTTCCTTCAGAACACATTTCAGATCTAATCTCCTTCATCCTTCAATGATGTCTCCCCTCCGGAAATTGTGTTTCTTTTCTGTGTCATTGATGTAGTGCTTAGTTACGGTGACCACATTATTTATTATTCAAGCTGGGACTCTTTTGATAGGAAAAGGAGTGCTGTTGATAATTACACTGGGACAATTGGCATAAATTGGAACTGACCTGGGCAAAGGGACAGATGGCTACCCTGGGAAGAGTGGAGGCTTAAGTTATCAAATCTGTTATTATCAAATCAAAGCAAACATTATCTTTATATGCAAATTGTTATGGCAGCTCTCCCATTAACTTAATTGTCAGGAAACGAGGTTCATCAAAATGAACCTCAGCTGTTTCTGGCCATTCCCAGAGAACTGCTTCTCATCTGTTCAGGCGCAGACACCTCAATTTCTTCTCTTCAGTCTTCTTCCTTTGATCCTCATGCTGCTTCTGCCTTCCTGATCACTGATCCTTAGGAGACAGCATTCCATCTGGTACTCCTTGCATTGCTCTGCTGCACTAGCTCCCCCTTCTTCCCCTCCTTACTTCCTCTCCTTACTTCCACACTCACATCCTTCTCTAAGCTCTAAGAGACGAGGAACTGCTCTCACTTACATCATTCCTTCCCAAATGCATGCATCAGGCCTTTTTCATGATCCACAACACAACTGCAACACAGCCAATGACGATTCTTGCTTAGGCTTCACTTAGGCATCATGGATGAAAGAAGAGGCATTTAAATCAGAGAGTTCCTTGATGACCACTGCCTAATCTGTGTGTAGACCTGTGATCACTTAGAGGCTCGTTGTTTGCTTTGCTTGCTGCCTATTTCCCTGACCAGGGATAGCTCCAGCTCTACCATTTGAAACTCCAGAATTCATAGTCCTCTTCATGTATTGAATGCTTCTGCCCGTAAAGAGGCAAGTTACCTCTATACCTGAGTTTCTCACCACTCTCTGGAACCCAGCCTTCTTGTTTAATATTGTTTGGGATGACTGACAATAGGAAAACCTCTCCTGTCTGGGGAAACTCCACCCCAGTCCTCCAGGATGTGGTCTGGTTCTATGCTCTTATTAAGGTAATCATAATAGCTTGACATTGGTATATTTCCCTAAAACTGGGATATTTATTCATCATCACCTATTACATAGCATTTGATACTTTGCTATTTGTATTTTTATAAATACATTCTATATCCTTAACTAGATTGTGTGTTCCTTGGGAGGGTACTTCCTTTGCCTAGAAGAGTTCCTGATACAGTGTTCAATGAACTGTGTTTGATGAGTACAAGATGAAGAGGTAATACAGGGACAGCTGGGTGGCTCAGTGGTTTCGTACCTGCCTTCGGCCCAGGGTGTGATCCTCGAGTCCTAGGATGGAGTCCCGCATCAGGCTCCCTACATGGAGCCTGTTCCTGCCTGTGTCTGACTCTCTCTCTCTCTCTCATTCTGGGTCTCTCATGAATGAATAAATAAAATCTTAAAAAAAAAAAAGAAGAGGAGGTAATACAAAACACTGCTAACTTATGAAATATCTCCTCCCTCCTCATGTGCTGTTTCCTCCTTTTGGATAGTAGTTCATGCATAGAACAACTTTCTGTGAATCTCTGCATTCTCTTGGCAGAAGTGGTCTGCTCAACCCATTCTCCTCCTGGCCCATGCTGCTTACATAGCTTTCCTTCTGGAATAAATCAGTCTTATGTTCTTAGCATACAGCACAGGCAAATCAAAAATTGGTAAAAGGAGGGTTTGTTTATGAAGTGAGATCTGCCAGAGACATGGGTCACAAAATCACCGGTACCAACACTGGGCTTGTGGTGATTTGTGTTAGGAAATTTCCTCTCCAGCATTATCATTTTCTGAACAGATCTGTCCATAGACATTTCAGCAGCCTGCTCCAGCAACTATTCAATTGTTTAATACAGAAATATTTCTCTCAAGTATAAATTTTCTTCTTTTCAACTCTAATAGTTTTCACATAATAATATATCTTTGTCAACCAACATTTTCCGTGTGTGCTCCATTGGATATCAAACATGACACAAAACAGGAAAGGTCTTACTCTTTTATCAGTGCAATGTTTTTTTCTATCATTCATGCTGACCTGGTGTCAGCAGCTATTTTACCAGACACCATCATCAGTACTTATAGTTAACCACAGAGATGTATTCTCAGAGTTTGACCTTTGTTCTATATACTGAGGACAAAGAAGAAGAAAAAAAACTGAACAGAAAATGATAGAAAAGTCAGTAAAAGTAGTACCAAGGGAAAAATTCCACCATTTATTATAATTTAGTTTCAAAATGCTTCTTACAAATTACATACTCATTTTAGGTAAATATATTGAAATTTTCCAAGCAGTGGCAGATCTGTTATTTTCATTATTTCATTCACTACTGTATAATTTTAACGCTTTGCATTTTTGCTGGGCATTGTATTTTCTACTTGGTTTGTGAAACAAGTAATGAAATCACAACTGATCATAACTTAGTGTTTGGTAGTAGGTAAATGAGTATTATATATTATGCACTGTGCAGTAAAATCTAGGAAATTATATTGGCAAAATATGAAGTTTATTCTGAGAAGCTTTTAACTTAGTATGTGCTGGGGACCTTTGAAAGGGACAAATAAATACTACCTCTCTTCCCCAAGGAACAAGGCAGATGGAAGTCCAGATACTATCTTTATTCCATGTAAGGCTCCTATTTCAAAATGTGGCCCATATTTGCACTTATATGTGTTTCTTGGTACAGGGTTCTGGATTTAGGCCAATTTTCCCACCAAGTCATAACTGTCTGAATTCAGGGAGTTCTCTGTACACATACCACAAACCAAAGGGTGGGAATCTGTGGCTGGAGCTGAGTACGGTGTTGACTCACTGTAGGCAGGGCCTTGCTCAGAGGACGGCAAGGGTAGAGGAGAGGGCTTTTATATCCACTTTTTCCTGCCAGACTCACCAGTCATGTACGTCATTTAGGGGATCATGGATGAGGCGGTGGAGAGAGGCCAGGGTTATTTCACTAATGGGGACCTCTGCCTCAAAGGAAACAATAGGAGTGGGGAATCAGTATCTGTCACTACTATAATTTCTGAGGTTTTTGCACCCTTAATCCTTTGGGCTTAACTATTAAATATTTAGTCAACTAAAGTTATTCCAGTAGAAATGGGGGCAGCAGTCTCTCAGGATGGCCCATTTCTTAGAGGCTACCCTGCAAAAACTAGTCAGTGCTCTTTTGAGGACCTACTGAGGACTGCTGGTAGGCAGTACAGATTTCATACCCAAAAGACTAAAATAAGTCATAACAATAACCAGTTAAATTAACTCCTCCAAGCCCCCTCTGCACTCAAGACTGAAGTTCACTAATATGTTGCTTTATACCCCCAAAGGTATCCAACCACATATCCCAAAGGGCCTAGAGGTTCTTCAAAGAGAGCAAATGACAAGTCATAAAATACAATCCCCTTCTTACTATCAGATTCCCAGAAAGAAATTAAAGTTGGGAACTTAATTCTCCTTTCAAGTTGCATCTGTCAAGTTCTAGCAGGGAGTCAATGGCACACTCAAACTGGGTGGTTGGGAAGAGTTTTATTTTATTTTTAAAAGTTCCTTCATTAACAGGGACTGTTCATACCAGAGCAGACAGGGTATAGGGAAACTAACATGGACAGACAGTATTCTGGGGTTACCAAGATGGAGTATCTGTCACCACCCTAGGCCTGAGGAGGCACCAGAAGAGGAGGGCCCTCAGAATCTGCAGAAAGTAGCTCTATGGAGAGGGTTACTTTCAATCTGCAGAAAGTAGCTCTATGGAGAGGGTTTCAATTGGGCATGGAAGGAGCCGACCAAATAAACAGCCTGCCCTAATTTTCCTTTCATCTTGCTGGTGCTCTCCACTGAATCCAGCAGGGGAGTCAGAGGATAAGGAGCCTGTGCAGCCTTTGCAACACACAGCGTAGAGAATGATCTGGAGAACCAGGGAATAGAGAACCCAGCTCATACATTCAAGTTTAAGAAGCAACGTGAAGGAAATCAAATTCTGTTGCCCTTTTGTTGTATAATGCCTAAGAAATTTAAGTCCCAAATCCATTCTTTTTAATTTAATACTCTGCTTAGTCTCAGGTAGAGTAATTTCTCAGTGCTTGCTATAAACATGGGTTTCTTTGAAGAGCTGCAGGCTGGGGGCACCTGGTTGGCTCACTTGAAGCGTGCGACTTGATCTTGGAGTCATGAGTTTGAGTCCTCTGTGGGGTATGGCGATCACTTAAATTTTAAAATTTTTTTTTAAATTTAAAAAGTTGAAAAAATAATAAAAGCTACAGGCTGAGAGGTCTTGTCCTGAAATGGGTATAGATCCTTCAACGCTTCAGGATTTATATTAGCTTGATGTCAAGTGTTTTGTGAGCTACACTTTTAAAGAGACAAAATGATAAATGGGACACATCAGACTATCACAGCTCTAGGAGCACAGGCAGCGAGTTTCAAAATGAGCCAGTTCTCAGTCCCTAGAATAGTTATACAAGGCAGATAATGTTCCCAGAATCAGAACCCAGAACTTAGTCTCCCCAAATATTGTTTGCCAAGGATCCCAGTATAGGCTCTGTGATATCCGAGTGAAGGAATTCAGAGAAAATATTCCTGATTTAGCCTTGCTATCATGCCAGTCTATGCTAGTCGGTTCAGAATCCATAAATACAAGTGGGAGAAATCAGGTTAATTGTTCCGTCATGCACATATGGGGAAGAATCCACATCTGTGTGCTGCCTCCTCTTCCACATCGTGGCATTTGAAACACTGCTGTTGTTTTTCAAAGGTTAGAGAATTTTGATGGTAAAAGCTCTAGACAAAGTCTTATTAGAGGAAATCCTCTTTCCCATCCCATATTTAAAGCCTCTCATTTTTGTGCTTCTTCGTACCGTTTATCTGTGCCTGACATTGAAAACCTAAACCTAGAACCTTACCAGTATAGTGTAGCATAGGTAAAGCTCAGATGTAGCACGTGTTACTTTCAGAATAATAGAAGCAAATGTCATCACGTCTCCTGTCTGTTAGGTCTGTGTATAAAAAGACTGCTTCCTATAGTTGAATTTTGCCTCAGCCACACCTCTTAGGTGTGAACCACACTCTTGTGTGGTTCAAGGTCAAGCAGCAGTGTCTCACATCCTGAACCTGCCCGAGTCAGCTATAATAGATCACCTCACGTTCCTTTGGTGTACCTTCAAAGAAAGACCCTGTGGTTACAACCTAGTGAAAAAAAACAAACAAACATGGGACATAAGACTTAAAGGCTGTCAAGCCAGGGCAGAAAAAAACTAATGGCATAACTGTAAACTTCAAGATAACCTGTTATAAACTACATAGTCAAAGTAAATTTGAAGCTATATATGTATCATAGCTACCTCAGAAGCCTCAGACACTCTTGGTCTATGCCAGTCCCCAAATTTTAATTCTCCTTTCTGTTACAAACACTCAGCTCCCAAGTACTAGATACTTCCTCCCTTAAGACTAAATGCAGTCCTCCTTACCTACCACACAGTAAATCTCATGTCCTAACCTGTGGCAGTAAAGAGTATAATCTTTTTTTTTTTTTTTTTTTATATTTTATTTATTTATTTAGGATAGTCACAGAGAGAGAGAGAGAGAGGCAGAGACACAGGCAGAGGGAGAAGCAGGCTCCATGCACCGGGAGCCCGACGTGGGATTCGATCCCGGGTCTCCAGGATCGCGCCCTGGGCCAAAGGCAGGCGCCAAACCGCTGCGCCACCCAGGGATCCCGAGTATAATCTTTTTTTTTTAATTTTTATTTATTTATTTATGATAGTCACACACACACACACACACACACACACACACACAGAGGCGGAGACACAGGCAGAGGGAGAAGCAGGCTCCATGCACCGGGAGCCCGATGCGGGATTCCATCCCGGGTCTCCAGGATCGCGCCCTGGGCCAAAGGCAGGCACCAAACCGCTGCCACCCAGGGATCCCCGAGTATAATCTTTTGAGGGGAGTTTGGCTCCCAAGAGAAAGGAGAGAGATAGGAGCCATGTGACACATGCTCAGTTTCTCATTCTGTGGCAACCATGAAAATGCACTGTTGACATCCTCTGCAGCTAGGAACATAGCTAATTGCCCTAATTTCTGCCCTTCTGGAGCCAACCCTATAATTGCTTTGAAGCCCCCTAGAGGCTGCTCCCAGCCAGTAACTGAACACAGCTTAGGGACTGGTGCCAGCCCATTCCTGCAGACTCCTTTAATGGGCAGGCTTAGCTTAAGGTCCCCAGTTGGCTTTGCCAAATTTCTCTTGGAATGGCACTGCAGAGATTCTTCTTACCAGTTCTCTAGCAGATGTCAGATCTGCATCTCTGTGAAGACCCTGTTCCTCCTTCCCTGGCTCCCTTCTCCTTATCCTCCCAGGCATTTTCCCCAATATGTCTCTTGCATGTCTAACCCCATTTTGCATCTGCTTCTCAGAAGACTTGAATTAACACACTTTCTGAACTCATCATATTGCTAAGTATTACTACACATGTGCCCTAAGACTGACTGTGGGGGAGGAAAGAGACAAGAGTGTGAAGCTAATAAATATCCCTCCACATGGAATATATGTCAGGATTGGGATATAAGCTGCACTCTCACTGGTTTTATTATAGAAGTTAGGGAAGTTAGAGCATATTGAGTATTTTGTCTGCTTCAAAAATATGTCCGCAATAAAATATGTCTTAATGGAGTTGCCAGGAGCAAAATATTGAACAGGCCCTTGGTATGGCCTTATATAGTTTTTCCTTGTGGTGAGAAAATATAGCTGATTGACTTAACTGGTTGAATAAAAAAATAAGTCAATTATTCAGCTTTTTAATTTCAGATTTCAAGTAATTGGTGTTGCATTTACAAATGCTATGACCTCCTGATTCTTTCTTTTTAGTGCATTTCTCTTTGGCTAAAATTGTCACCATCCATTCAGTTGCCCAGCCTAGAAAAAAAAATTTTTTTTTAAAGATTTTATTTATTTATTCATGAGAGACACAGAGAGAGAGAGAGAGAGAAAGAGGCAGAGACACATGCAGAGGGAGAAGCAGGCTCCATGCAGGGAGCCTGATGTGGGACTTGATCCCAGGTCTCCAGGATCAGGCCCTGGGCTGAAGGGGCAGGCACTAAACCACTGAACCACCCAGGGATCCCCCAGCCTAGAAATTTTAATCCATCTCTTTCCTTTATGGTCCATACTTAATCAGTCACCAAGTGCTTTAGAATGTACTATTCATGGAATTTAGGAAACAAAACAGGAGCATAGGGGAAGGGAGGGAAAAATGAAACAAGGTGAAATTAGAGAAGGAGACAAACCATAAGAGACTCTTAATCATAGGCAACAAACAGGGTTACTGGAGGGGATGGGGAGTGGGAGGATGGGGTAACTGGGCGATGGGCATGAAGGAGGGCACAGGATATAATGAGCACTAGTTGTTATATAAGACTGATGAATCACTGAATTCTACCTCTGAAATGAATACACTATATGCTAATTAATTGAATTTAAATAAAAAAAATTAAAAAGGGAAACAATACTATTTGAAGATACCCAGAATTTATTCCCTCCTTTCCATTCTTTCTATTATAGCACCTGTCATCAAATTTGACCCATTTAAATTGCCTTGTTACAATATTTTGGCTTTAGTTTTTTCATTATCCTAATTGATTATTTTCTAATCTATAAACCAAATTATGTTATTCTCCTGCTTAGAAATTACTTTCCATTACTTATAAAATGAAGTTAAAACTCATTATCATGGAAGTAAAAGTCCTTTATAATCTGACTTCAACCTGTTTTTTGAGAATCATACCAGTAAAACTCCTCTTCTTTATGTCATCTGTTTTAGTCACACAGAATCACTGCATTCCTTTACTTGCTGGTTGTTTCACTTGTCTGTGAAATTCTGAGTGTTTTTCTTTAGTATTTGTGTTTTATTTCTTCTTTCCATTTTCCTTCACCTGATAACTTCCTCCATATTCTTTAAATCCTGGCTCAAAATCACCTCCTCTAAAAGTACCTATAAGGTTTTCCAGGCAGTTAATGGTTTCTAATAACTGCTTCTAAAACATAGGAAGCACTTTCAATTACATTTAATTTTTTTCTGTGTGTCTTTTGATTATAAACTCCAATAAGGGTAGGCAATTCTGGTTGTCATATAATAAGTATTACTGCATTTAAGTAAAAATTTCAAGATACCTTAGAAAAAGGCTCTAGGAATAACCCATTAAGATGTATTTCTCCTTTAACATATACATTTCTATTCAACAAATAGGAAAGAGATTCTAAACAATATCTAGTAGATAACATGAATTAAAGTAATAGGGCTGGGGGGATGCCTGGGTGGCTCAGTGATTGAGCATCTGCCTTTGGCTCAGGTTATGATCCCGGAGCCCTGGGATCAAGTCCCACATCAGGCTCCCTTGGAGAGCCTGCTTCTCCCTCTGCCTATGGTTCTGCCTCTCTGTCTCTGTGTCTCTCATGAATAAATGAATAAAATCTTTTTTAAAAAAAGTAATAGAGCTTTAGTACAACCTGATTTTTCAGTATCATGACATTTCTAAGATTTTGGTCTTCACCCCTGCAAAAGGGCTCTGAATATATAGAATTACTTAAATTGTATTATTGAACTGGAGTGTCTCATATCATTGGCTCCAAAGAAAAGTTTTAGCTTAGGGTATAATGAAGTCATAAGTCCAAAAGTGATTGAATATTTTATATGCATTTTTTTCATCTTGTTTTCTCTTTGTTTTATTGTCAATTCTCTTAATCTGAAGCAAAAATAACCAATATAAGCAAACAGAAACTAAGTGTAGTTGAGTGTACTTGTCAGTTTTGAACTACATTGCTAGAACACATACTAAAACCATATATATAGCTGATAAACCATAGACATACATAAGCAACATTTAAAAAAAGATTTTATTTATTTGAGAGAGAACGTCCGAGCATGAGTGGGGGCAGGGGATGGGGGTAGTTAGAGAGAGGGGAAGAAGCAGACTCCCCACTGAGTAGGGAGCCTGACATGGAGCTGGTTCCCAGGACCCTGAGGTCATGACCCAAGCCAAAGGTAGATGCCTAACTGACTGAGCCACCCGGGTGCCCCCATATATAAAGCAACATTAATGAAACATTCATAGTGAGTATAGATTCATTTTAGCAGCTTTTTAGTTGCTCTTCCTGAAAAAGGGGAGAAGATATATAACTTCCCTGGGTCTCAGTTTCCTTCATTGTAAAATAAAGAGTTGGACGAGGTGCATTCATTCATTCAGAATGGTTGTGACCCATATGCCAGTGTTGGCATATATAATACAAAGATGAACAAAATGGATAGGGCTCTTGTCTTTTAGCAACTTATACATAGGTGAACTTAAATGTTTTTTCCCTCTAGGGTTTCTTTTTTTTTTTAATTTATTTTTTATTGGTGTTCAATTTACTAACATACAGAATAACCCCCAGTGCCCGTCACCCATTCACTCCCACCCTCCACCCTCCTCCCCTTCTACCACCCCTAGTTCGTTTCACAGAGTTAGCAGTCTTTACGTTCTGTCTCCCTTTCTGATATTTCCCACACATTTCTTCTCCCTTCCCTTATATTCCCTTTCACTATTATTTATATTCCCCAAATGAATGAGAACATATAATGTTTGTCCTTCTCCGACTGACTTACTTCACTCAGCATAATACCCTCCAGTTCCATCCACGTTGAAGCAAATGGTGGGTATTTGTCATTTCTAATAGCTGAGGAATATTCCATTGTATACATAAACCACATCTTCTTTATCCATTCATCTTTTGTTGGACACCGAGGCTCCTTCCACAGTTTGGCTATCGTGGCCATTGCTGCAATAAACATCGGGGTGCAGGTGTCCCGACGTTTCATTGCATTTGTATCTTTGGGGTAAATCCCCAACAGTGCAATTGGTGGGTCGTAGGGCAGGTATATTTTTAACTGTTTGAGGAACCTCCACACAGTTTTCCAGAGTGGCTGCACCAGTTCACATTCCCACCAACAGTGTAAGAGGGTTCCCTTTTCTCCGCATCCTCTCCAACATTTGTTGTTTCCTGCCTTGTTAATTTTCCCCATTCTCACTGGTGTGAGGTGGTATCTCATTGTGGTTTTGATTTGTATTTCCCTGATGGCAAGTGATGCAGAGCATTTTCTCATGTGCATGTTGGCCATGTCTGTGTCTTCCTCTGTGAGATTTCTCTTCATGTCTTTTGCCCATTTCATGATTGGATTGTTTGTTTCTTTGGTGTTGAGTTTAATAAGTTCTTTATAGATCTTGGAAACTAGCCCTTTATCTGATATGTTATTTGCAAATATCTTCTCCCATTCTGTAGGTTGTCTTTGAGTTTTGTTGACTGTATCCTTTGCTGTGCAAAAGCTTCTTATCTTGATGAAGTCCCAATAGTTCATTTTTGCTTTTGTTTCTTTTGCCTTCGTGGATGTATCTTGCAAGAAGTTACTATGGCCGAGTTCGAAAAGGGTGTTGCCTGTGTTCTTCTCTAGGATTTTGATGGAATCTTGTCTCACATTTAGATCTTTCATCCATTTTGAGTTTATCTTTGTGTATGGTGAAAGAGAGTGGTCTAGTTTCATTCTTCTGCATGTGGATGTCCAATTTTCCCAGCACTATTTATTGAAGAGACTGTCTTTCTTCCAATGGATAGTCTTTCCTCCTTTATCGAATATTAGTTGCCCATAAAGTTCAGGGTCCATTTCTCGATTCTCTATTCTGTTCCACTGATCTATGTGTCTGTTTTTGTGCCAGACCACACTGTCTTGATGACCACAGCTTTGTAGTACAACCTGAAATCTGGCATTGTGATGCCCCCAGATATGGTTTTCTTTTTTAAAATTCCCCTGGCTATTCGGGGTCTTTTCTGATTCCACACAAATCTTAAAATAATTTGTTCTAACTCTCTGAAGAAAGTCCATGGTATTTTGATAGGGATTGCATTAAACGTGTGTATTGCCCTGGGTAACATTGACATTTTCACAATATTAATTCTGCCAATCCATGAGCATGGAATATTTTTCCATCTCTTTGTGTCTTCCTCAATTTCTTTCAGAAGTGTTCTATAGTTTTGAGGGTATAGATCCTTTACCTCTTTGGTTAGGTTTATTCCTAGGTATCTTATGCTTTTGGGTGCAATTGTAAATGGGATTGACTCCTTAATTTCTCTTTCTTCAGTCTCATTGCTAGTGTATAGAAATGCCACTGACTTCTGGGCATTGATTTTGTATCCTGCCACGCTACCGAATTGCTGTATGAGTTCTAGCAATCTTGGGGTGGAGACTTTTGGGTTTTCTATGTAGAGTATCATGTCATCGGCGAAGAGGGAGAGTTTGACTTCTTCTTTGCCAATTTGAATGCCTTTAATGTCTTTTTGTTGTCTGAGTGCTGAGGCTAGGACTTCCAGTACTATGTTGAACAGCAGTGGTGAGAGTGGACATCCCTGTCTTGTTCCTGATCTTAGGGGAAAGGCTCCCAGTGCTTCCCCATTGAGAATGATATTTGCTGTGGGCTTTTCATAGATGGCTTTTAAGATGTCGAGGAATGTTCCCTCTATCCCTACACTCTGAAGAGTTTTGATCAGGAATGGATGCTGTATTTTGTCAAATGCTTTCTCTGCATCCAATGAGAGGATCATATGGTTCTTGGTTTTTCTCTTATGATGAATCACATTGATTGTTTTACGGGTGTTGAACCAGCCTTGTGTCCCGGGGATAAATCCTACTTGGTCATGGTGAATAATTTTCTTAATGTACCGTTGGATCCTATTGGCCAGTATCTTGTTGAGAATTTTTGCATCCATGTTCATCAGGGATATTGGTCTGTAATTCTCCTTTTTGGTGGGGTCTTTGTCTGGTTTTGGAATTAAGGTGATGCTGGCCTCATAGAACGAATTTGGAAGTACTCCATCTCTTTCTATCTTTCCAAACAGCTTTAGGAGAATAGGTATGGTTTCTTCTTTAAAGGTTTGATAAAATTCCCCTGGGAAGCCATCTGGCCCTGGACTCTTGTGTCTTGGGAGGTTTTTGATGACTGCTTCAATTTCCTCCCTGGTTATTGGCCTGTTCAGGTTTTCTATTTCTTCCTGTTCCAGTTTTGGTAGTTTGTGGCTTTCCAGGAATGCGTCCATTTCTTCTAGATTGCCTAATTTATTGGCGTATAGCTGTTCATAATATGTTTTTAAAATCGTTTGTATTTCCTTGGTGTTGGTAGTGATCTCTCCTTTCTCATTCATGATTTTATTAATTTGAGTCTTCTCTCTCTTCTTTTTAATAAGGCTGGCTAATGGTTTATCTGTCTTATCAATTCTTTCAAAGAACCAACTCCTGGTTCTGTTGATCTGTTCCACAGTTCTTCTGGTCTCGATTTCATTGAGTTCTGCTCGAATCTTTATTAACTCCCTTCTTCTCTTGGGTGTAGGATCTATTTGCTGTTTTTTCTCTAGCTCCTTTATGTGTAAGGTTAGCTTTTGTATTTGAGTTCTTTCCAGTTTTTGAATGGATGCTTGTATTGCGATGTATTTCCCCCTTAGGACTGCTTTTGCTGCATCCCAAAGATTTTGAACGGTTGTATCTTCATTCTCATTAGTTTCCATGAATCTTTTTAATTCTTCCTTAATTTCCTGGTTGACCCTTTCATCTTTTAGCAGGATGGTCCTTAACCTCCACGTGTTTGAGGTCCTTCCAAACTTCTTGTTGTGATTTAGTTCTAATTTCAAGGCATTATGGTCTGAGAATATGCAGGGGACAATCCCAATCTTTTGGTATCGGTTCAGACCCGATTTGTGACCCAATATGTGGTCTATTCTGGAGAAAGTTCCATGTGCGCTTGAGAAGAATGTGTATTCAGTTGAGTTTGGATGTAAAGTTCTGTAGATATCTGTGAAATCCATCTGGTCCAGTATATCATTTAAAGCTCTCATTTCTTTGGAGATGTTGTGCTTAGAAGACCTATCGAGTATAGAAAGAGCTAGATTGAAGTCACCAAGTATAAGTGTATTATTATCTAAGTATTTCTTCACTTTGGTTAATAATTGATTGATATATTTGGCAGCTCCCACATTCGGGGCATATATATTGAGGATTGTTAAGTCCTCTTGTTGAATAGATCCTTTAAGTATGATATAATGTCCCTCTTCATCTCTCACTACAGTCTTTGGGGTAAATTTTAGTTTATCTGATATAAGGATGGCTACCCCAGCTTTCTTTTGAGGACCATTCGAATGGTAAATGGTTCTCCAACCTTTTATTTTCAGGCTGTAGGTGTCCTTCTGTCTAAAATGAGTCTCTTGTAGACAGCAAATAGATGGGTCCTGCTTTTTTATCCAGTCTGAAACCCTGCGCCTTTTGATGGGGTCATTAAGCCCGTTCACATTCAGAGTTACTATTGAGAGATATGAGTTTAGTGTCATCATGATATCTATTCAGTCCTTGTTTTTGTGGACTGTTCCACTGAACTTCTTCTTAAAGGGGAATTTTAAGAGTCCCCCTTAAAATTTCTTGCAGAGCTGGTTTGGAGGTCACATATTCTTTTAGTTGCTGCCTGTCTTGGAAGCTCTTTATCTCTCCTTCCATTTTGAATGAGAGCCTTGCTGGATAAAGTATTCTTGGTTGCATGTTCTTCTCATTTAGGACCCTGAATATATCCTGCCAGCCCTTTCTGGCCTGCCAGGTCTCTGTGGAGAGGTCTGCTGTTACCCTAATACTCCTCCCCATAAAAGTCAGGGATTTCTTGTCTCTTGCTGCTTTAAGGATCTTCTCCTCATCTTTGGAATTTGCAAGCTTCACTATTAAATGTCGAGGTGTTGAACGGTTTTTATTGATTTTAGGGGGGATCTCTCTATTTCCTGGATCTGAATGCCTGTTTCCCTTCCCAGATTAGGAAAGTTTTCAGCTAGAATTTGTTCAAATACATATTCTGGCCCTCTGTCCCTTTCGGCGCCCTCGGGAACCCCAATTAAACGTAGGTTTTTCTTTCTCAGGCTGTCGTTTATTTCCCTTAATCTATCTTCATGGTCTTTTAATTGTTTGTCTCTTTTTTCCTCAGTTTCCCTCTTTGCTATCAACTTGTCTTCTATGTCACTCCCTCGTTCTTCCACCTCGTTAACCCTCGTCGTTAGGACTTCTAGTTTGGATTGCATCTCATTCAATTGATTTTTAATTTCTGCCTGATTATCTCTAAATTCTGCAGTCATGAAGTCTCTTGAGTCCTTTATGCTTTTTTCTAGAGCCACCAGTAGCTGTATAATAGTGCTTCTGAATTGGCTTTCTGACATTGAATTGTAATCCAGATTTTGTAACTCTGTGGGAGAGAGGACTGTTTCTGATTCTTTCTTTTGAGGTGAGGTTTTCCTTCTAGTCATTTTGCTCAGTGCAGAGTGGCCAAAAGCAAGTTGTATTGGGAAAAAGAAAAAGAGAGGAGAGAAAGAAGGAAAGAAAAGAGAAAGAGAAAAAAAAGGGAAGAAAAAAAAAACAAAAAAAAAAAGAGGAAGAAAAAGAAAGGAGAAAAAAAGGGGGTGGGGGAAGGAAACAAATCAAAAAGCAAAAAAAAAAAAAAAAAAAAAAAAAAAGGAATCACGGGGGAGTATCTTCTGATTCTGTGTACTTTAAGTCCCTTGGCTTCTCCTGGAAGTTGTCAGTCTAGCTGGTCTTCTGGGGGAGGGGCCTGTTGTGCTGATTTTCAGGTGTTAGCAGTTGGGGGAGCTGCTGTGCCCCTGCCTGGTGCAGGGCTCAGTGGGGGTTGTTTACCCCGTGAGGCCGCAGGAGGAACAGCCCCAGTGGCGGGGCAGCTCTGGAAACCTGGATTCAGCTCCGGCAGGAACTCCGTCTGCAGGGCCTGGAGGCTCCGGGCGGGGCCGCTGATCTGCTCAGCTGGGGCAGGAGCGTCCTCGCTGTCCTGGGCCCTCCCGGCCTCTGCCTGTCCCGGGGGAGGCCGGATCCTGGGCTGTGTCCCGGCGCCCTGAGCTCCGGAGCCTGCGCTGTTGGATTCGCGCTCCCGGGCCGCGCAGCCCCCTCCGCGGAGCTGCCGCCCGAGCCCCTCCGAGCTGCTCCTGGATCCGCGCAGCCCCCTCCGCACGGAGCCTCTCCCTCCGCCCGAGCCCCTCCGAGCTGCTCCGGGTCCCGCCGTGCGCGCTGCAGCCCTTAGGGAGCTCGGCGCACTCTCCCGGGGCGCAGTTGCTGTTACTGTCCCCGGGAACCCGAGGGCATCCTTGCCCTTCTGGGTCCTGCTCCACCTCCCTGCGAGCCCCTTTCCGCCCGGGAAGGTCGGTGCAGCTCCTGCTCCTCCGGGACGGGGCTCTCCTGTCCTGGGGACACTCGCCCCGGCCTCAGCCCGGCTCCTCGCGGGGTCCCTCCCCCTTGGAGGCCTTTGTTCCTTTATTTCTTTTTCCCCGTCTTCCTACCTTGATAGAAGCGCGAACTCTTCTCACTGTAGCATTCCAGCTGGTCTCTCTTTAAATCTCAGGCCGAATTGATAGATTTTCAGGATGATTTGAAGGTTTTCTAGTAATTTGGTGGAGACAGGTGATTTGGGGACCCTACTCTTCCGCCATCTTGCTCCTCCCCCCTCCCCTCTAGGGTTTCATAAACATGGCATGATGGTATAAATTAAATGA
The DNA here is from genome assembly GCF_011100685.1 of Canis lupus familiaris. Lineage (NCBI taxonomy): Eukaryota > Metazoa > Chordata > Mammalia > Carnivora > Canidae > Canis > Canis lupus. The sequence continues at coordinate 29,539,749 of NC_049250.1, forward strand.
GATAGATAATGGGGCATTATCCATATTTGCTCTTTTCTATATTTGCTCTTTTTTTTTAGAAGCACATTTTCCCAATGTTTATATGATAAAAAAATTCTCATTAGAAGACAAGTTTTAGTGGTTATATTGCAATAAACATATTGCCACTATTTAGTGTAGTTATTGGCTCTTGACTTTAAAATAACAGAAGATTGGTCAATGTATTGACCACACATAGACTAGGGTTTAGTCAGTTGTATGCACTTAATTCCCAAACAGAGTTCCTTACAGAGATTTCACTTTGCACACTGACTCTTACTCAATTCTAGATTGGCATTATTGTCTATGGCCTTGCATATGATTTGGTAATGGGGACAGGGCTTATTTCTGTTCCTTTCAGTGCTGTGTAGAAAGGGCACCTGATTCAAAAATATGCATTATTTAGCCTACTTTTAAAATAGACAATGAATGATGAATAACAAGTTCAAAGAAATAAGCAAATATTCACTGCCTTAATAAATCTGTCCATGGAAGTTTTGGGGTTTGACCTGAATGACATAAAGACACTCAGAGGAAGATAATTATTTGAATCTATATTATTAAATGGTTTTATTTTTAATTCTTTAAGTATATATTTGTTATACCATGAGAGATGTTTTCACTATCAGACTGTGATCATATCCAAAGATCTGGTCTTTAGAATTAAAAAAACCTGCCACTGTACTTTAAAAAACATGGCCTCAATACACTACAGCCATACTATATTTCTACTAAGTGCAGAAGTATATGATAAACAAGTCAGTGATAAAGCAGGTGCCTTTTAGTTTGCTTTTCCATTTTGAAGATCGGAAAAAATTGTGATAATCATAGTGTAACAGGAATATTTCCATGGTATTAAATCAATATGAATTTTTTTCCCCGGTAACTTTATGACTTTTAGATGAAAAGCCATGCCTGGTAGCTCAGATTATACTATTTGTTCTTTAGAGTAGGAAAGATATCTCTTTTACTATTAAGGCTGAGAATTGAGGCTTAATGTCTGCTGGAAGGAGGAAGCTATAATGAAGAAGACTTTGCTAAGGAGAAAGCAGAAGGGATGTCCTTCTTTTCTGAGCATGTGCATTTGGGAAATGAGAGAAAGAGATGTAGCAGAGAGGTCAGATTTCCATGCCATCATTTTCCTCCTCTAGGAAACAGAACCTAATATATATTGTAGAAGCATCCACATCCTAGAGTCTAGTGGAACCAGGCTAAGAGACTGCAAAACTCAGAGAGAATCTTAGTTTTGACCTTATGCAATATGGCAAAGATGAAAACACAAGTATGATGAAGGGAGTTAGCTAAGAGATGACATGAGGCAGCATTCTTGGCTCCAGGGGTATGTACAGAGTATGAAGGGATTAAAACATTTCCTTATCTCCTAGTGAGAGGATGGGAGGAAATGATAGTGTCAGTGGATCATCAGAGGCCCAAAGCTAAAACAAAGACAGAGTGTAAAGGACAGAGTCACAGATCTAATATCACAGACTCTTATGGTAGATGCTGCCATGATGCTTCAGTAGGCTCATCATACAATCGTCGGTACCAGTTCAGGAATTAGATCACACCAGTCACTTAACAACAGAAACTAGAAAGGATCTAGAAGACACCACAGATGTCTAGTATCACTTTCTGCTGTAAAACCATGAGCTCATGATATTCCCAGACACTATATAAGGGTGGAGCCAGGAGAGAGAGAATATACCAGTCACCACTGCTATACAGTAAACTACTCAAACACTTATTGGTGTTAAACAACCGTGTCATTATGCTCATGGATTTTATAATCAGAAATTAGAACAAGGCTTAGTGAGGATACTTTTTCTTTTCAACATATGTGTAAAACCTTGTCTAAGAATACTCACTGATTGAAAGTAACTTGAGTGCTAGGGCTGCAGTCATTAGGAGGTGTCTTTGTTCACATATCTGGTGGCCAATGTTGGCTGTTGGTTACGGCTTTGTCTGGGGCTGCCAGCCAGTACACCTCCACCTGGGCTTGACATGTAGTCTGGTTTTCAAAATGCAGAAGTCTTGGAGTAGTTGAACTTCTTACACAGCAGCTTTGGGTTCTCACAGCAAGTGTCCCAGTCGTCAAGATGGAAGCTTTATCACTTTTTATGACCTAGCTTTGGAAATTACGTGTCACTTTCACCATACTCTGTTTGGAGCAATCAGAAGTTCATCCAGATTTGAGAGGGAGGGACTTAGATGCCATTTCTTGATGAGAAATGGTAAGATCACATTGTAGAAGAGCAAGTAGGGTGGGAAGAATTGTTCTGGCAATTTGGAGAGAGTACAGGGAGAGCCCCTGGAATATACTTTCCTGAAATGGAATGTTGTGCACTAGAAAGAGACTAGTTAAACCCTAAGTGACTGAGAGTATATGAATTGGAAAGTTTAAATTTTCCAGTAACTCAGTAGCGTGTTATTCATAGACAAGATTAGATTTGTTTCCTTTTCCACATATTGTAGTATAATTTATTTTGTAATCCCGCTATGCTAGCCTAATTGATTTGGGTTTAATTTTGAGATCAGTATATTCTCTGCCAATGACATTTTAATAGCTAGCCTGTATCTCCAGTGCTTAATCTCAATTTCGACTGTCCATGAACAAATATTTCTCTCTTGATCTATAGTCAGACAGTCTTTAGAGTCCCTCCAAATGATGATTGCCTATTTCTTAAAGTGCTCAAAAGCTCTTCATCTTAAACACTAGTCTATGATGTCTCTTCCAGTTCTGAACAAATTCCTCAGATTATTTTATTTTATTTTTTTAATTATTTAGATTAAATAGCAGTTTTGTTAGTTTTTATTTTAAGGATTTTATTTATTTATTCATGAGAGATCCAGAGAGAGAGAGGCAGAGACACAGACAGAGGGAGAAGCTCCCAGTGGGTAGCCCGATGCGAGACTTGATCCCAGGACTCTGGGATCATGGTTTTAGCCAGAGGCAGATGCTTAACCACTAAGCCACCCGTCCCTTTGTTAGCTTTTAAAAATTATATTTTTCCTTATTCTCATATCCCTTATGTTCCCCTGGCCCCCAGTCCTAGGTCAATTTAGTATATACTATCTTGCGTATTTACTAAATTAGACTTTGTAATTGTACCCCAGTTTGTTTAAAAAATATATCCAGTCATGGCAACAGAAACACACAGAATCATAAACATATTTATCCATGTTGGAAAGATATATGGCTATTAGAGAGTGACCAAAATAGGGTATGATGCAAAGAAGTTTTTCCTTGTAAGGTTTTGGGTTGGAGGAAGGAGTCAGTACTCAAAAGAGAATGCATCCACAATGCAGATAGGTGCACATTCTCTGAAAATTAGAGATGATTCTTACAACTGAAACCCTAGGAAAGATGAGAGAGCCAAGAGTGCCCTAGGACAAAGATATTGCCTCCTTGGGCCAGTGTGGAAGGGAAGCAAAGAAGCTGTTTGCTTTCCAGTCATTTTGGTTGAACTGAGAGACATTCCAAAGATGGAGGATTTTGTTTTATTTTTTTCCCTGTTTAAAGAAAAATTTGAAGTATGGATTGACACACAGTGTTACATTAGTTTCAGGTGTGCAGCATAGTGATTGGACAACTCTACACACTAGGCTCTGCTCACCCCAAGTGAGCAGAGCCACAAGTGTACACCACAAATGTACACCACAAGTGTAGCTACCATCTGTCACCACACAACGCTATTATAGTATGGTTGATTATATTCCCTATGCTGTACTTTTCATCCCCATGACTTATTCATTCCATAACTGGAAGTTTGTATCTCCTATTCCACTTTACCCATTTTTCTCATCCCTCCATAACTCTCCCCTATGGCAACCATCAATTTGTTCTTTGTATTTATGGGTCTCTTTCTCCTTTTATTCGTTCATTTGTTTTGTTTTGTTTTTAGATTCCATTTACAAGTGGAATCACGTGGTATTTGTCTTCCTTTGTCTGACTTATTTCACTTGGCATAATACCCTCTGGATCTATTCATGTTGTTGCAAATGGCAAGATTTCATTCATTTTATGGCTGGGTAATATTCCACTGTGTGTATATATACCACATCTTTATGCATTAATCTGTGGATGGACATTTGGATCGTTTCCATTTCTTGGCTATTGTAAATGTTGCAGTAAACATGGAGTGCATTTATCTTTTAAGGTTAGTGTTTTTGTTTTCTTTGAGTAAATATCCAGTAGTAGAATTACTGGACTATATGGTATTTCTATTTTAATTTCTTGAAGAGCCTCCATACTGTTTTCACGGTGGCTGCACCAATTTATTTTCCCACCCACACTGCACGAGGGGTCCTTTTTTCCCACATCCTTGCCAACACTTGTTATTTCTTGTCCTTTTTTTCTTCTAGTTGTTCTTACAGGTGTAAAGTGATACCTCATTGTGGTTTTGACTTATACTTCCCTGATGATTAGTGATATTGAGCACAAAGATTGGGAATTTTATTATTTTTTAAAAATATATTTATTTATTTATTCATGAGAGACACAGAGAGAGACAGAGGCAGAGACATAGGCAGAGGGAGAAGCAGGCTCCATGCAGGGAGCCCGATGCAGGACTCGATCCAGGACTCGATCCAGGACTCCAGGACTCCAGGACTCCAGGACTCCAGGATCCCGCCCTGGGCTGGAGGCAGGTGCTAAGCTGCTGAGCCACCCAGGGATCCCCAAAGATTGAGAATTTTAAAAAGCATAAGCAACCTTAGTGCCTATATGTCATTTACTTGATGCTTGCCATTTTTAATTTTAATGTTAATGAATATTTATTCCTATAATCTTGTGGTAAATATAAATATATCCTAAAAGGTTGTGTCGTGTGTGTTTTAGTTGTTGTTACAATTTCTAGAGGAGGGCAGGAGTTCACAGGAGGTTATCTTGACATGCAGCTACAATTTCTTAATATACTTATTATATATATATGGTATCACTTACCATATTATGTTCCATGATGATGTAGTTGAAAGAGCTTTAGACTCTTTTTTTTTCTCAGTTCAAGTTTAATAGAAACAACAAAAGATCAAAAGTGATGCCTTGCTACTACTGTACATATCAGTTGGCCTGCCCCATAGCACACCTCAGACCATTCTCTCCAGAGGAAGAAAGGCTGGCCTCCCCAACCCCTGCAGGAAAGGGCTGTCTTGTCCCATACCACATACCACATCTGCAGAATCTAAAGTCTTGTTATAAGCATGACAATAGTACAAAAGAAGATTCTGTTTTCATGGATGCCCCACTATAGCCCGGCCCTAAAATGGCGAGGCGCTCACTTCTGCTTAGAGAAGTATTCTTTGCTCTTCTGGACATCAGGCTTGATGGTATCACTGCCAGGCTTCCAGCCAGCTGGGCACACTTCCCCATGCTTGTCAGTAAACTGGAAGGCCTGAACTAGTCGCAGAGTCTCATCCACAGAGCGACCAACAGGAAGGTCATTTACAGTGATCTGCCGAAGGATACCTTTATCATCAATAATAAAGAGGCCCCTGAACGAGATGCCTTCATCAACCTTTAAGACTCCATAGTCCTGAGCAATGGTACGCTTGGGGTCTGATACCAAGGGAATGTTCATGGGTCCCAGTCCTCCTTGTTTCTTGGGTGTGTTGATCCAAGCCAGGTGACAGAAATGAGAATCCACAGAAGCACCAATCACTTGACAGTTGAGTTGGACCAAGACTAGAATTTGGTCACAATTTTGCTATTATATAGGAATTCTTTTTCTTTTTTCTGGGTCTTAGTGTCTTCGTGTTAAATGATGAAAAGGTGTGTCAGATAAAATAATTTCAGAATTTCCTTATAGTGTTTTGAATGTATTGATCTCTCTAATTTTAAGAAAGTGATGAATAATAATAAAGAATTTATAGTTTAATTTTGCAAAAAATGGTTTTTATGTATAGCTGCTTTCTACTTGGTCACACACTGACATTTATGAAGGAATTGTATTAGGAGATTGTGAGTATTCCTTTCCTACATAACTTTATATAGATTTTGTAGAATCCTGATGAAATAACTGAAGCATGTTTTAATTATAAAGGTGAAAAAAAATCCTGTACAATAACAAAGCACGTCAAATAAATTTAGAAATACCATAAACGAATAAATGTGAAATTAAATTATCTTTGAACTCAGGCAGATGAGCTAAATTTAATTTTATTGTATCATACAAATGCTTCATTTCTATTCATGTGGAAGAATAGAAAGATAAACTAGGGGAATAGTAGAATACTTTGGAGAAAAACAGTCAATTTAAGTAAAAATAACTAAGAAAGTATTGATGGGTATGAAAAAGAAAATAAAACATTACCTCATTTTGGTAATTATTGTGAAAGGTAATATATTTGTTTTGGGAAAAGACATCTAGATACTTCACCTTTTTTTTTTCAGATTGAGTGTTTTCTCTTAAATTGTGACAAATATTTTGTGAACTTTGATTACATTTGAGATTTTATTTAATATTAAATTGCATAAACTATTAGCTCAGCATAGTTGAAGCATATTATTTTGGAAACCACTAACACATAATAATCATTTTTATAGGTTGAAGTTTAGGTATGGATTTGTAATATTTTTCTTTTGCATAATAGAATTCCATTAGAGGTAGTTTATATACATTTTTGACCAGAAATTCCCCCCCAAAATCATATGTAAAACTATAATTTATGATAGATTTAACAGTTGATTTGAATGTGCTCATGAGCCCTGAGCCCAATTCCCATGTCCATTCAGTTCTTTTCCTTTTTTTCACCCAACAAGGCTCCTTATACACCCTGGAACCCTGAGCATCAGAAGAGCAGTTTGAAAATCAATACCTTATTGTAAAGTAATTCTATATTAGTATATAAATGGCAATGCTAACTTTTTACAGCATGACCAATTTTAACATAGATAACATTATAATTGTATAATAGATTAGATAACAGATTTGATAGCATTCTAATATAATACATATATGCCAAATTGTTATTTCCTAACTAATAGATATTACATTCTATGTCTGGAGGAAAGTAGCATATGAAAGAAAGGTAGTTTAATTTAAAATGTTTTTACAGATTGCCTACAATTAGTTAAATGAAGTAGGGAGCTTATATATGAGAAATCAATGGTTATCCTCAAACAAATGAAATAATGTGTTGCTCCCACTTGTCCAAATTGGTTTATTAAAATTCTGGCTAGAATCATGTTTGAGAAAAATACAGCATTACTGATTTATCAAAATAGTAAGAAACATACTTTATTTTGGGTTACTTCTATTGCATTTTCTCACTTTTGAAATATTTAAAATGATTGGAGTGTCAGATCTGAATGTTTCTCTGGATGTTAATGAACTGTTCAGATTTACTCAGTTGAGGTTAGCAGTGGCTAGAAATTTCTCCAACACATATTATGGCATTTATGTAATGTGTTTGTCTTTGTAGAATGTTTGCCACTGAGCATCTTCCTGAGAAGCAGTCAATAAATTCTTGACTGACAGGAGACAGAACTACTAGGCTAACAGATGTCTTTGTTGGCAATCTCAGTATAGCAAAAGCAGATGGACTTGTTATTGTTTACATGCTTTCCTATCTTCCTCAGTTTTCCGTCACCCTTAGCCATAAACACGGTAGCATCTCCTTGGAGCATGTAATCTTAGATTCATCTTATCTTTTTCTCATCTCATATTCCAGTCAGCAAATCAAGAAGAGTTACCATGTCCCTAAGCCCGTGGAACCATAACCATATTTTTCTTTTTTCTTTTTTTTTTTTTTTTTGACTTGGCTGGGTACAGCATACTTTATTGATGGTACATGACAAGGTAGGGCTCCCCAAGCCCCTCCCCTTCCTCGGGGTCTAGGATGTAAATTGGAGGTCAGGAGATTCTCAGTGTGTTGGGGGATTAAGTTGGGGCAGGGACTCCCCAGCAGCTGAGGGCCTCTCTCTTCCTCTTGTTCTTGCTGGGGCTGGTGGTCCAGGAGGCTCTTACTCCTTGGAGGCCATGTGGACCATGAGGTCCACCACCCGGTTGCTGTAGCCGAATTCATTGTCATACCAGGAAATGAGCTTGACAAAGTGGTCATTGAGGGCAATGCCAGCCCCGGCGTCGAAGGTGGAAGAGTGGGTGTCACTGTTGAAGTCACAGGAGACAACCTGGTCCTCAGTGTAGCCCAGGATGCCCTTGAGGGGGCCCTCCGATGCCTGCTTCACTACCTTCTTGATGTTGTCATATTTGGCAGCTTTCTCCAGGCGGCAGGTCAGATCCACAACTGACACATTGGGGGTGGGGACATGGAAGGCCGTGCCAGTGAGCTTCCCATTCAGCTCAAGGATGACCTTGCCCACAGCCTTGGCGGCGCCAGTGGAAGCAGGGATGATGTTCTGGGCAGCCCCTCGGCCGTCACGCCACAGCTTCCCAGAGGGGCCGTCCACGGTCTTCTGGGTGGCAGTGATGGCATGGACGGTGGTCATGAGGCCCTCCACGATGCCGAAGTGGTCATGGATGACTTTGGCTAGAGGAGCCAAGCAGTTGGTGGTGCAGGAGGCATTGCTGACAATCTTTTTATTTATTTATTTATTTATTTATTTATTTATTTACTTATTTAATTGCTGACAATCTTGGAGTTGTCATACTTTTCGTGGTTCACGCCCATCACAAACATGGGGGCATCAGCAGAAGGAGCAGAGATGATGACCCTCTTGGCCCCGCCCTTCAAGTGAGCCCCAGCCTTCTCCATGGTGGTGAAGACCCCAGTGGACTCCACAACATACTCAGCACCAGCATCACCCCATTTGATGTTGGCAGGATCTCACTCCTGGAAGATGGAGATGGACTTCCTGTTGATGGCAAGTTTCCCGTTCTCAGCCTTGACTGTGCCGTGGAATTTGCCGTGGGTAGAATCATACTGGAACATGTACACCATGTAGTTGAGATCAATGAAGGGGTCATTGATGGCGACAATATCCACTTTGCCAGAGTTAAAAACAGCCCTGGTGACCAGGCGCCCAATACGGCCAAATCCGTTCACTCCGACCTTCACCGTCGTGTCTCGGGGATGCGGCTGGCGCTGCACCAGAAGATGCGGCTGTCTGTCGAACGGGGAGGAGCAGAGAGCCCATAACCATATTTTTCAACCCAAATTTCCATGCCCTTGAATCAGAACTGGATTATCCTGGTGGAGAGCTGGGCAAAGACCTGTTGGTTCTCAGATTAGCTTGTGCTTTTCTGGAAAGGGAGAAGCAGCACCACCAACTAACTAACAATAATCTTGTCCTTGGTAATGATACCACACTCGACATCACTAATCCTTGAAAATTTGCAAGGTGGGGTGTTATAGAAATTATGAGAAGTTCTCATTTAGACACTTCTATTTGTAAAACAGTGGTGTAATCACATTGTGCTAGGAAATGCTAGAGAGGAAGCAAGCATGGTCTTTCACTTTAATGACTTTATAAATAACTTGAGAGGCAGTATTATAGTGTGGTGAAGAACAGACTCTACAGTCAGACTCCCTGAATTCACATCCCTCTTCTGTCATTTACAAAAATGTGCTGCCTTGGGCAAGTCACTTTACTATTCTATCCTTCAATTTCTGTATGTCTTAAGTAAGGATTATGAAAACCACTACCTCATGTAGTTGTGAGAATTAAATGGGTTCATATGGATAAAATACTTTATGCGAAGCACAAAGTAAACACTTGTAGTGTTTACTATTATTAACTAGTTGGGAGGGCACTTCTTTGTCTCTTCTTGTGTCATTTTTCCATGCTGCATATATTTTTGGCTCATTGAGCTGAAATCCAAAAATAATGCAAAAAATGCCTCCCAGTATTTATTTGCACTGACTGATATGGTCTTGTGTGTGTGTATTCGTGTGTTGCATTTGAAAGAGAAGGAGCTGAGAATGAAACCAATGGTATCGGTTTTCACTCAGGCCCACAGACTGGGTTTGAATGGCCGTGTTTAAAGATGGACAGAACTAGTGCTCTGAAAGAGATCTGGGAGATGCAGCCAAGAGGTGATGGTCAGAAGCTGAGAGAACTCTCAAGTGAGACTTTGTGAAGAGCAAACAGTTACTTTGAAGTGTTGCAGAATAGCTTCTGAAGGCTGACTTTATTGATTTACCATCACTTACTCCACTTCACTCTAGACTAGTTGCCTAGTTCAAGTAAATCAATACCCTTTTAACACTGGACACTTAAACAAACAAAAGAAACCTATTTAGTAGGTGCATGCCCCAAATAGGAAAATCTAAGATTGAGTGTATTTCTAGGACCTGCTGCTGGCTCCAGAGCTGATCCCCAGTAACAGGCTATTTTACCCTTGGGTATCGATTAGTTACGGTAGCTCCAGTGTGGATGGCTTCCCCTGGATTTCCGTCTTCCCAGGCCTGGGAGAGTTGGAGAAGGGTGCATTCTGATGGATGGATAATACCAACCACAGCAACCAAGTTTGTTAGTGGAACTCAGACCTTTCGAGCTGCTTATTTCCTCCTACTTATTCCCAAGAACTTCTCTCAGGGCAGAATCAGATCTCACTGGTTCTTGCCTCCCAAGCCTGTCACAATAAGCCTCATTGGCTTATTTCTTTCTAGTACCCAGACAGAGAAGAGGGGCCTCACCTATTTTAACAAATCAGAATACAGTAGATGCTCATTATTCATAGTAGTTAGGTAGGTATTCTTGGGAACATTGAATTACTGAATACTGAATCATTGCCCCACATTAGGTGCCTGTGAGCCTCCAGTCACAATATTTTCATCAATCAGTCAGTATATAACCTTGTTTTATTTGTGTTTGTTTTTTTAAAACTCTTATTTAATATATATTGTTGATTCATTAACTTTGAATTAACACCCAACAGCACTAAAACTCTTGCCAGAAGGAAGCTTATCCTTCCTATTTTCTCCATAAGACATTGCATAGCCTTCTTGTTCTCAGAAACACTAGACAACAGCACTTCAGCTCTAGGCTTGGAGCATTTTCAACATTCAGATTACCACTAAAAAAGCACAGAAATGTGGAGAGGGCACTAAATGTACTAAGGACTCCTGTTTATACTATGAGAAATAAAGTAAGAAGGCAGAGTGTTGTCTTGTTTGACTGCAGCTGGGAATGTACATGGGTGATAAATTTTTCACCACTCTGTGCATATCCGTGTTTGTGAGTTTCCATGAAAGCACCATGGGTATTGATTTTGGGGTTATAACTAAGTTTTAGTGAGTAGGCAAATTCACAAATATGGAAGTCACAAACGCTAAGGATCAACTGTATCCTCCAGGCTGGGTCATATTGACTGATACCAAGGTATTTTTGATTCACAAAATTTTTTATTCAAAACATGCCTCCCACCTGAATCTTGAGCATTAGGATGACTTTTTTTCCTCTTTTTACCAAGGACAGAAAAAATATCTGCAGTAATTTCCATACACAGAACAAAACCTGCCTCATTTGGAAAAAAAAAAAAATTAAATCCCAATTCCTAAACTTAAATTGTCTCCTCAAAAACTTAACAAATCTTATCATGTAGTATAACATAACTTTAGGAAAGAGGCTTTTCCCTTTTATCCGGCAGTGCTCTGGCCTAGTTGCCTCTTCAGGCAGTAGCCTTCGCTCCCATCTCAGTCGTCATGCGCGGTGGTCGTAGAGTTGGTCTGGGAGATTTCTCAAGGTGGTTCACAGGCAGGAACCATGGAGACATAAGGAAATTGAGTGGATGTGTGGGATGACTTGTTTCTGGGCAATTGTGAGGACTCCTTGGGATGTCCCAAAATAACTGGGGACATTCTGGGGGTAACAGTTTTTGGTAATTAGGCTTGTGGAGAGTAATGCCATGATAATTTAAACTTTAAAAGGAAATGTTACCTTGCTTGGTATGCTTGTGAATTTATGATCACTTGGAGGGGTTTGTGGGTGGCTCGGTTGGTCAAGTGATCCTTGATCTCATCTCAGGTCTTGATCTCAGGGTTGTGAGTTTAAGCCTCACATTGGACTCCATGCTGGATGTGGAGCCTACTTAAAAAAAAATACCATGGAAATCCATGTAATAGAACACTGATCATTTATTGAATACCTATTGTATGCCAAACACACTTAAAGATATTTTACGTTTCTTTTATGTAAAAATGGAATTACTACTTCCATTTTATCAATGAGAAACCATAGGTTAGATAAATTAATAAATAGCTTAAGCTAGAAAGTTGGAAATCTGGAATTTAAAGTTAGATCCGGCTTCAAATTCCATACTCTTTCCAGTTTATTACATTTCCTCAATATTCACATCAAAGGGTGACCAAGCAAAGGTTTAGAGTGCAAAGAATTTTTAGAAATTTGGTAAGACATGGAAGAAAAGATAAATGTACAGTGATAATCTTCTGCAGTTCTCTCTATCCCAAGGAAAATATTCTTTCTAGGCTGCCACATGACAGTCATTAATATACATCAACCTTTAACAATAGTACACATAGGAGACTGATGTCACAAAAATGATAATATTGATCTTTTGAGAAAACTGGAGCACCTTTTTAATAAAGACTGACATTTAAAGAAAGAGATCTATCTTATAAATTTACTGAATTTATTTTGTGCCTCATTGAGCTTTAGAAAAATAATTCAAATTTTAATTAATCCAATATATGTATAAGGCTTAAAAATCAAGCAATTTAAAAGGTTATGACAAATATACCACTCTTCTACCCCACTTCTCTCTGCCCTAGATTCGGTCCCTTAGAGGGAAACTGTATGTCCTTCTTTATATCAATCTTTAACTTCCTTCACATATCTAAAGAAGCTACTTCTGCTAGCTTTTAATTTACTGATTTTAGATATATACTGGCTTTTGTCACTGTAGTTATGAATTTACCTTACTTACATGAATCTTCCTATTCCTCCTGCCTCTCAATGTAGTTTTATCACTCTTTGGTTTTCACAATCAATATTTATAGTATTTTGATGCTGAGCTACCTATGCCTTATACCATGATTATGTTTCATGTCCTTTACAATGATTTGTTGACATCTTTATTTGCTGTCTCTATTCTTATGTCTCTTTGTTCCCCTGGAATTGTATCTTTTCATTCATTACTGTGAAATGCCCATGTTATTACCCTTTATATCAACTCTTGGATTGGAAGTGTGACTTACAGACCTTTACTGGAAGCTGTGAGTAAAAACTGGAGCTTTTCTCTGTCCTTAAGAAATGATTGACAGGACATGTTGCTTCTCTCTTTGCAGTAGTCCATTAGGCACCAGTGTACTTTTCTAGACTCTGGAATTTGGCATTTCTGTGGTATCTCATGGCCCATTTAAAAATTGAAAACATTTTTCCTAATCACTTTGAGTTAATTTGTTTTTTATAAAAAACCCAACACATTGCTAACCATGCTGTTTACAATAGGAGAATCCAGCCCATTTCCATTTAGTGTAAAATCTGCTGTCCTCCTTTCTTTTTTTCCATCTTATTTAAGATGACTATTTCTTTAATTATACTGTTTCCTTTTTCTCTTTATTTTTGCAGACTTGTTGAAGTTACATTTAATTCCCTCCTTTCTTCTTGTTCATTTAGGAATTCTGTGTGTTTTTATATCATAATTTTCATTTTATGTTTCTAATATGTATGTCTTTATTATTATATGAAAGCAGGATACTAATGATCATCTTCTCCATGCTTTATTTTACCACTGCTTTCTCTCCAATACAATGATATATCTAATGTGATTTTACTTTTTCTCTCCCTACAATATAATATCTCTGTTGTGCTGAAAAAGTTTATGACTTTTAAGGCAGCTATTAAGTTTTCTTTTCAAAATATCTTTTAATTATATTACACATTCTCTTTATCCATTTAGATTTAATAATAATGTATTGAAAAGCTTGTGTCTTCCACCCTTTCCCTCCTTTTCATCTTTCTCTGTTTTAACCCATTTGCCTAGTTTCTTCAAACATTTTCTTCAGATGTGGCATGTTGGTTGTATATTGTCTGAATCCTTGGATATCTTTCACCCTGACAGGTAATTGATATACTAACTTTAGGATTCTCACTGTTCTAATTTATCAATTGTTTGTAGATAATCTATTGTTTTCTAGCTTCCAGAGTTGTAGAGGAGGTGTCTGGTATTTGTCTGGTTCTTTTGCCTTCTGAAATAACTTGTTCTTACCATGTGGCAACTTATAAAATTTTCTCTTTAGCCTTGTTTATTAGTTTCCTGTGGTTTCTGTAACAAATTATCCCAAACTATGTGGCTTAAACAACAGAAATTTATTCTGGACAGTTCTGGAGGCCAGAAGCCTGAGATATGTATCACTGGGCTGAAATCAAGGTGTCAGCAGTCCCACAGTCCTTCTGGAGGCTCTAGAAGAGATTCCATTCCTTGCCTCTTTTAGATTCTAAATATGCTACAAACATTTGCTCTAAATGTTTAGAGGATCTTCAGAATAGATGAGCAATAGAGAACATTCAGAATGCATCTTGTTTTCCAGCTTCTGGTGACTGTTAGCATTTCTTGTCTGTGTCTATATCACTCTAATCTCAGTCCCTGTTCACTTCTGTACATAGTATATTATCTGTTTCTCTCTTATAAGGACCCTTACGTTGACATTTAGGGACTACCCAAGTAATCCAGGATGATCTCACCATGTCAAGATCCTTAACTTAATCACATCTGTAGGAGTCCCCGATGTGGGACTCATTCCTGGGACTCTGGGATCATGCCCCAAGCCAAGGCAGTTGCTCAACCACTGAGCGACCCAGGCATCCCATATTTATTTTATTTTAAAGAGAGAAAGAGAGAGGGAGAAGGAGAGAGTAACCTGGGGGGGGGGGGTGGGTAGTAGGCAGTGGCATAGAGGGAGAGGGAGAGAATCCCAGGCAGACTCTGTGCTGCATGTGGAACCTGGTGGTTTGATCCCACGACCCTGAGATCATGACCTAAGCCAAAACCAAGAGTTGGATGTTAAAACCAACTGAGCAACCCAGGTGCCTCTCAAATCTTTCTTTAAATGAGGTGAATTTCCCTTTGTAATTTATATAATTTTTCCTTTGTTACTTTTTTCTTCTGAAGTATCATGATTATTAGATATCCTAAATCATCATTCATTTTTCTTTTCCCTCATGATTGTACTGTCTTCATATTTTTTTCTCTCTTTTTTAGATATGTCATCCTCTGGATCTTCAAAGACACTAATTTGGTTTTCCTTTACTTCAATTAAACTATTTAATTTCTATTTAAAATATTTTCCAGGGATCCCTGGGTGGCGCAGCGGTTTAGTGCCTGCCTTTGGCCCAGGGCGCGATCTTGGAGACCCGGGATCGAATCCCACGTCAGGCTCCCGGTGTATGGAGCCTGCTTCTCCCTCTGCCTGTGTCTCTGCCTCTCTTGCTCTCTCTGTGTGTGACTATCATAAATTAAAAAAAAAAATTAAAAAAATTTTTTTTTCCAGAAATATTTTTCTTAATATAGTGAAATCACAGATGATATAATTATTGAGTTGCGCTTGTCTGATCTAGTAGTTTTAATTTTCTACTTATTTTCTCTTTCCCCCTTTATATATTGCCATTTATATGATTATATATGTATGTTTGTATTTGTTTTTGCCTTGCTTTAATTGTATTGTTGTTTTGTTATTTTTTATTTCATTGGCACTTAGGTTAAGCTGCTGGGGTATCTTAGAGATGCCAGACTCTATCAAGAGAATTGGGAAGTACACTCTGCTGCCCTGGGCTTGTTAATTCACTTTACTTTTTTTTTATTTTTATTTTTATTATTATTATTTTTTTTAGAGATAGAATTAGAGGGGCAGAGGGAGAGGAGAGCAAATTTTAAGCAGCCTTCATGTTTGGTGTAGAGCCGACTTGGAGCTCACTCTCATGACCCTGAGATCATGACCTGAGCCTAAATCAAGAGTCAGACACCCACCCGACTGAGCCACTCAAGCACCCTCACATTTATTAATTTTTTATTTTGTACTAAACATTTTTTTAAAGATTTTATTTATTTATTCATGAGACACACACACACACACACACAGAGAGAGAGAGAGAGAGAGGCAGAGACACAGGCAGAGGGAGAAGCAGGCTCCATGCAGGGAGCCCGATGTGGGACTTGATTCCGGGTCTCCAGGATCACGCCCTGGGCTGAAGGTGGTGGTAAACCACTGAGCCACCCAGGCTGCCCTGTAATAAACACTCTAAGATGTTTTTGAAAGTATGAATTTAAAAATTTTTCCTTTAAGAAATATTGGGTTTTTAGCTGGCAGACAGATAATTTGCTAGTGGATCATCTATTTTTCAGAGCCTATTTTTATAGTTTTATCAACTATTTTAAAGTCTAGAGTACACCTTAGCTTGAGTGCCTACTCCAATGATATCACCTTTCTGTGAGGTGTCAGCAGAGTGTCTGAGTTCAGTAAGGTTTCTCCACTTTGGCTGGTGAGAATTTCTATTTTCTAAGCAGTTTGCAACCACCAGAATATCCATTTTATTTTACAAATTCCTAGACGTGGGACACCTGGGTGGCTTAGTGGTTGGGTGCCTGCCTTTGGCCTAAGGCATGATCCTGGAGTCCCTGAGTCCTGAGATCGAGTCCCACATTGGGCTCCCTGCATGGAGCCTGCTTTTCTCTCTGCCTATGTCTCTCTCTCTCTCTCTCTTGTGTCTCTCATGAATAAATAAATAAAATCTTAAAAAAAATTCTTAGACGTAGTTCTCTACTGGACTTTTTTGAGTCTTCCTGTATGCATGAACAGTTTAAAAATTTAGCAAAAGTGTTTAGATGCTTCCTATGTAAATTTGTGAGATCTTTTTCAGTGTAGCTTCCTTGTCTACAGTATCCAGTCCCATAAACTTCAGCCACTTCAGCATTTCCAAATTTTGATATCTATCTCCTCAGCTCAGTGATATTGCTGTGCTCTGCTTAACTTTATCCCCTAGGTTATAGTCTAAAAATTTTCCTGGGCAGAAATTTATGGATATTATGGGGCTTAGCATATGTGTTTCCTCTTTCTCAGGGATCAGTTAAATGCTGCCTTTTTACTAAGGTTCAAAAACATTGTTTCATATATTTTGTCCAGTTTTACAGTCATTTACTACTGTAAGAAGAGTAGTGTGGGGGATCCCTGGGTGGCTCAGTGGTTTAGTGACTGCCTTTGGCCCAGGGTGGGATCCTGGAGTCCTGGGATCGAGTCCTGTGTCGGGCTCCCAGCATGGAACCTGCTTCTCCCTCCTCCTGTGTTTCTGCCTCTCTCTCTGTCATAAATAAATAAATAAATCTTAAAAAAAAATGAAGAGTCGTGTGGTACCAGCTACTTTATTTTATTTGAAATAAGGAATTCCCCCACTGTGAACCTGATATCCTCACTTGAAAATTTCAAAGACATTTTAAATGCAACATGTCCAAAAATTTTCTGTTTTTCCCTCCCTAAATCTCATCCAGTTATACAACTAGAAATGCAGAAGGTATCTTTTATACCTCCTACTTTCTCAACTCCCACATCCAGTGAATCATCAGGACCCCTAATTATCTCTTGAATTTATGCTTCCTTCCATCTCTGCTGCTTACCTGGTAGACTAAGATACCATACTGAAATAGCCTCTCAACTAATCTATTTAACTCTTGCCTCCCTCTTCCCCAATCTGTCTTCTCATTGTAGATTTATCGATCTTGGGTAAAAGCAAGCCCGATTATGTTTGTTTCCTCCCCCTTCCTGGTTAGGAATCCTTCGGTGGATTCTGTAGGATGTGAGTAAAACTCCTTAACGTGGCTTTATAGTCTCTGTATGATCTTTTCCTTACCTACCATTCCAGCTTTGTTGAGGATCTCATTTACCTTATTTTCTTCACTTTATTCTGTGAGGTTTTTTTCATGCTGTTTTCTTTCTAGGAATGATCTTCCTTTCTGCATTTAACCTTTTTTCACCCTTTAGACGTGAGTCCAATTCTTTCTTTTTTAGGGACAACTCCTTGATTTCATTGACTAGGTCAAATTCTTCAATTAGTATGCTCAAGTAAATTCATGTACACCAGCTGAATTTTCACATGTGTATGATTTCTTTGCATTTA
Organism: Canis lupus familiaris; assembly: GCF_011100685.1. Classification (NCBI taxonomy): domain Eukaryota; kingdom Metazoa; phylum Chordata; class Mammalia; order Carnivora; family Canidae; genus Canis; species Canis lupus. The sequence goes on from NC_049250.1 coordinate 29,557,795, forward strand.
ATGTCTTTATCTTTTACTAGAATAAATGTCATGAAAACTTTTGTTGATAATTTTATTGCCCATACTTAGAAATAGAGGTGAATAAAAGAGCAAAAAGAGATGAAATAAAGGTGATTAATACTGGTTGCTCGAATAAGCAAATCTGCTAAGAATGAATTATATAAATATAATATATATATATTGGATATATAATATATATCCATAGATACAGCAATGCCCATAACTGTTATCATTATGAGAATTGTAAGCATAATTTCCATTAGGAATATAAGATTCGTATCTCTATCACTGACACATCTATCACAATACCAATTTCCAAATTGAATGAAAAACTCCTTTTCTGTGAATTCTGCTTGTATCAAGTTGTAAATGAATGCTTAACATTTTATTGCTGTTTCTAAAATCTAAATACTAAAGTCCCAGAGGTATGTGTAAAAAGTGCTTCTAAAATCATGCAAATGTTAAATATACACATAAAATGAATAACCACCAAAATTCTATTCAACATTCTTATGTTGTAATTCTAATGATACTTATTTTAACTTATGCTAGTGTACCAGGTACTGTTCTTAGTGTTTTAGTATTGACTTATTTAATTTTCAGAACATTATGAGATATTATTATCATCTGCATGTTATAGATGAAGAAACAGAGGTGTATATATAATATACAATAGTTGTCTAATATTCAATAATGGAATCAGAATTCAACTCAGGCTCTTTGGCTTTGGAGAGCTTAGTATTTGCTCAGATTCTCTTTATGTGGCTTCCAAAGTCTAGCTAGTTACTTGAAGGCCATAATACCTTGAGGGTAAAGGTTTGACCCCTCTATATGCCAGAAATTTTTATGCCTAGTCCACACTAGGGATTAAAAATCTGCATCTTCTTTTTCTTTTTCATTTCAGCAAAGAAGCAGGCGAGAAAAGTGAGTATTTATGTGAAATTAGGGATAGGTACCTTGTGAATACTCTCTATGAGGTATTTCTTTCACCTCATACTTCCTCCAAAGAAAAATAGAGTTAATTCTGAAATAGTTGTGGGAAGTTGTGAAATGGCCAGAATTTAAGGATTTCAATGTGACTTATTAGACTGAATGAGAGAAGCCAGAAAATTAGTTATATATACTCAATTTGGTAAATGATCTGTCATAGAATTCGATATAACAAATCCTTTTAAGAAGAGTGTAGATTTTTATAGATTTGGCATGGCATCAGAACTTATGAAATATTTGGAGGTCTCAATTCATCAGTGGCCTCAAAATAGATTCTCTTTAATGAAAGTTAAAAGTTAAAAGGCAAAATTGAAATACAGCTTGCTTTAATGTTTCACAAAATTGCCAGATTGCCAGATGATACTTAATTGGAAGCTCAGAAAATAATGATGAGCAACCTAATCAGGAAAAATCTATTTGGTCTAAATCTCTAGAGGAGGAGGTTGCACAGATAGTAAACAATAAACTGGAGACATTTAAAAATGAGGCTGATAATGAAAACCAAAACCAAACCAGCTCCTCCTCACAAAACAGGCAGAAAAACAACAACAGCAGCAACAACAAAAAACCCAGCTGTTTTACTTAATATATCAGTACATTATTTTTGAGAAAGTTAGAATTCTTCCAGCTGAGAAGTTGTGAAAAATGAAAAGCATTTCTGGGTGCTTCCATATAATAGGGCCTGTCTGGATTTTGCAGTGGCTGCTAAAAGTTTTTCGTCAATGTCTGTGGCACATTGCTGTATTTAAGAATTAGAGTTTGGTATGATTCGGTAATTGCACTAGTGGGTACTTACCCCTAAAATACAAAAACACTAATTTGAAGGGATATGTGCACTCCTGTGTTTATAGCAGCATTATGTACAGTAGCCAAATTATAGAAACAGCCCAAGTGTCCATTGGTAGATGAATGGATAAAGAAGAAGTGGTATGTATTTATACAATGGGATATTATTCCACCATAAAAAATGGAATCTTGCCATTTACAATGACATGGATGGAGCTAGAGAGTATAATGCTAAGTAAAATAGGTCAGTCAGAGAAAGGCAGATACTAAATGATTTCACTCATATGTGGAATTTAAGAAACAAAACGAATGAGCAAAGGGAAAAAAGAGGGAGAGAAATCAAGAAACACTCTTAACTATAGAGAACAAACTGATGGTTACCAGAGGGGAGGTCAGTGGGGAAAATGAGTAAAGTAGGTGATGATGATTAGATGATTAGGGAGTACACTTATGATGAGCCCTGGGTGATGTGTGGAATTGTTGAATCACTGTACTGTACACCTGAAACTAATATTACACTCTATGTTAATTAACTGGAATTAAAAAAAAGGAATTAGAGCTTGACATACAATGGGTCCATTTTTAAAAAAGATTTTAAAGTTTATTTGAGAGAAAGAATCTGAAGCAAATTTTGCCCTAAGCACAGAGATTGAACATGAAGGGTTCAATCCTACGACTATGAGATCGTAACCTGAGCCAAAACCAAGAGTCTGATGCTCAACTGACTGAGCCACCAGGTGCTCCAGGTCCAGTTTTGTCGGAACTTGAGGGAGAAGAAGTATGTGGCAGGGGAATTAGAAGTCTTATTCTGGTAATTCAAAATTGCAGTGCTTTTCTTGTATTAGCCATCTTAACCCCTGGGCACTTTTATTAGAAATGCAGGAGAAAGTCCAGCGATCCTTTAGAGCTGTACTGTCCAATAGTAGTGGCTATTTAAATTCAAATTTATTTATTTATTTTAAAGATTTTATTTATCTATTCATGAGAGACACACAGAGAGAGGCAGAGACATAGGCAGAGGGAGAAGGAGGCTCCTTGCAGGAGCCCCGTGTGGGACTTGATCCCAAGACCCCAGGATCATGCCGTGAGCCAAAGGCAAACTCTCAACCACTGAGCCACCCAGACATCCCTAAATTCAAATTTAATTAAAATCAGACATTTAATTCCTCAGTTGCATGAACCACATTTTAATTGCTCAGTAGCATATGTGGCTAGTGGCTACTGTGTTGGAAAGGACAGACATAGATATTGAACATTTCCATCATTTCAGAAAGTTATACTGTGGAGCAGTGCTTTTGAGTATTACATTTGACCCCTTCCCTTCAGTACTGTTGTTGATCTCCATGGTGCTATTCAATGTGTCTGAAGTCCATAAATTCTATTAGTTTTCTATGTGGACATGTTGTGGTAGAAATAACTTTCACTATTCACTTCTTAAGACTGAATTTCCTAGTCTGTAGAGAGCAATACTTAATTTACAGGTTTTTTTGTGAGAATTAATGTAAAATCATATGAGAAAACCTTCTGACACATGGATTTTTCAATAAACACTAATTTGCATTCTCTATAATGTCATAATTGTTTTCCATGACAATAGATCATAATCCTCAGAAAATTAGGAGAGGATTATACAAAAAAAATATATACACTCTAAACTTAGAGAAAGCTTGTTCAGATCTCTATATTACTTTTCTCTTGTACTCTTTGTCTTTTAATTCATTTCTTGTCCTGCCATAGTACTTTTTTAGGAAGTGTACTCAAGTGTACTCCCTGGTCACTATACCCTTCTCAGGCCCTGGCTTCTGTACTTGTCTATTTACATCAAAATTGGGCAAGGGAGTAACAAGCAATGTCTAAGTGACTTACCTGTGTGCCAAACATATTTTTCTCTGCCTCCATTATATAATAGTGGGTTTACCTCTTCCTAATGGTCAGGTTCCATTACCTCTGTCCAGCCTGGTGACTTCTCTTCTTGCCTGCTGATTCTTTGTCATATAAAACCCAAAGTGCCAGACTGACAATTACAGCTTAAAGTTCAATGGCACTTTTGCTGTTTCCCCTAGGAGAAGTATTTCTTCTTTGGGTGTCAGGACTTCTCAACCCAAGGAGCCCCAAATTGTGAGGCAGGAATAAAAAATTACCCAGGTGAGACTGCCTCTTTCATCCCTAAGTTCTCAGATCTATGAATTTACCTCTTGGGAACACAGTGCCATTGTACTTACATAGATGTGGATGTGTGTGTATAGTACATGTACATGCATATTGCTTTCCAGAGAATAGTGTCCCATTCTTGTAAGATATTGTCTTTGAGCTGGTGCCTTAGCTGTGCCATCAGTAGACTTTTCTTTGCTGTATCAGGCTGGCAGGTTTTGAGTGGTGCAGTGTGTGAGAAGACCACTGAATCCCAAGTTTATATGCTTATGGCTATACCTTTGTTGTTCTGATGTGATTTTATGCGAGATTCATGCCAATGGATGCAGTATGTTTTAACCTTTTGGTATGAGCTCAATGGGAAGGAAATGGAAACCTTAAATATGCCTTAATTTATATGTCTATAGTATAAGCCCTTAGCAGACCAAAAAATACATTGCCCTCCAGGGTAGAAGAGGTTACTTGATGCCAAGTATCTCGTTGTTTTCACTGAAATCCTCTTTCATCCTTAGCTTTTAATTGCTATTTAATCACTCTTATGTATGATCTTTTTTCAAAAGTGTCAGTTGTCTCCAGCCATAACCATCCAATTCCGTTGTCATTATAATTGTACTGTTTCTCTGATATTTCTCAAACTACTGAAGAATTCCGTATACTAGTAAATCCTTCCACTGTAGGCCATCCCGGGCCATTATCAGTCAAAGTTTTAATATTTATACTGCTATATTGCTGGGAACTATTTGTATTCCATGTATTCCTAGACATGTGTTCCTCACTGCCAGCCATCAAGTAGGTTATTGAATTCCAGAATTTACTATTTTAAGTGGGATTCCCTAGGAGGCCAGCTCTGAGATAGAGACTAGTGTGAAATAAGTTTTTTAGGGAGTCTTCTCAAATTAATACCTGTGGATAGGGTTGCCAAATTTAGAAAGTAAAAATATAGGAAGCCTAGTTAAATATAAATTTCTGGTAAACAATGACTGATTCTTTATATAAAATTTACTATTTGGAACATAATTGTCTGAAATTTCAAATTTACCTGGGTGTCCTGTTTTTTATGTGAAAATCCTATCTTGGAGAAAAGGAAGGATGTAGGATTTTGAAGTCCAGAGACAAGTTGGACTGTTTGCTGTTTGGTAAGCAACCAAGGCCTCAGCTGACCCTGTAGGGAAGTGAAACTGGAATGGCTCTTCACCTTATCCCAAGGCTAGATTTCTGCACCCTGGCATTGACTAGTCATGGGGCGCAGGCTGTGGTTGGAAAAGAATCATGACCTTGGGGAAGGCAGCCCTCTTCAGCTGAGATTAACTTGCTGAGAGGGCTGTCAGCCAGCAGTACTCCTAGCAGCCAGGGGAATACAGTTCTGAAGGGAGTACCTGGGGGATATATCAGAGCATCTATTTTAATCATCATCATTATAATCAGCATCCTCATTTTTATCTCCTTTCATATAACTGTGCTCTGAATGTTATGTGACAGCTCACACTGAGAATAAGGCTTTCAATGATAGTTCCCTAGTTAGGGTCTTTTCACTGCATAAGGCTCTGAATAGAGGCCCTTACTCTCAGTTTCTGAGACCCTTGCTCTTTCTTCCTAAACTGTGGCAGTTCAATCTCAGATCAAGGTCCTGCCATTTCTCTGGAAACCAGGTAGAAACCCTTGGTCAGAACAAGCATTCTTTGTTGATTTGGTTGCTGATTCTATGTTCTTTACTCCAATACCAGTGTTGGTCAAAACTCTTGGCCAATGCTAAATAATCCTTCTGTTTTCTTGACTTCTTGGCCTCTGTATCTGGGACCTTAATCCATTGTGTTTTTCCCTGTTTCTTGTATTTTTAAGATCTTCAGCTTTCAAGAACTCAAGTCTCATATACTAACAGTATATATATTGTCTTGATCTGTATCTTTCTTACCTTCAATTTAATTAACCCTCTTCTTTCATTCTTTAGAAGAGTAATCTATACTTGCTATTTATTCTCACTCACTTTCTCTACTTTCTGGCACTTTCAGTTACACTTACCTACTGAGTGAGTAAAAGGCTATCTGTTTCTTTTTATATATTTTATTTATTTATTTGAGAGAGAGAAAGAGAATGAGCATGAGCCAAAGGAGAGGCAGAGGGGGAAGCAGACCCCCCATAAGCATGGAATTCGAAGTGAGCCTTGATCCCAGGACCCTGGGATCATGGCCTGAGCCCAAGGCAGATGCTCAACTGGCTGAGCCACCAAGGCACCCTGCTGCTCATTTCTTCTTAATTGCCTAAGTCAGTGGCCATTCTTTTGTTTTGCTGGAATACCTATTTGAAATAGTATTTTAATCTCTCCTTCTGGAATTCTTTGCTTCTTGACTTTTCAATTCTGCAGTCTCCTGGTTCTCTTCGTTTTTCAAGACTTCTCCATCTCTACTTTATTTCTTTGTCTCTTAAATGTTAGTGTTATTTTATTTTCTTCTAGTTGTCTTACGATTCTATATGTTCTCTTTGACCAATGTTATTTCCTCTATAGTTTCAACTAATATTTATATGCTGGTTACTCTTGGTTTTATCTCTTCTAGCCAAGGACTTTCCCCTGAGTCTTAAATTTATATATTCAGCTCTCTAGTGGTTATCTTCATTTGGATGTTCCAAGTATGCATCAAAGGCAATATGAGTAAAACTAAAATCACCATAAACTAGGTCCCTTTCCCCATGTAAGTTTGTGGTACTCACACACTTCAATTTTGAGTTCTTGAGTTATCTTTGACTTCTTCCTCTTCCTATGTTCAATAAACCATCTCATCTTGATAGTTTTACCTCTCAGATGTTTTTGGAGCTTCTCCCTTTCATCAGTCTAATTGTTCTCATGTTTTTCTTCCACATAATTGCTGGAATGATCTGTAAATCTAATTATGTCAGTGTTCTGATTAAAATCTTTTATCAAAAAAAAAATAAAAAAAATAAAAAAGAATCTTTTATCAGCTTTCCAAGAACTATAATCTAAAGTGTAAGATAAAACTTTCACTCTGGACTGGTTTTACCTTCATTCCCTAAAATATTAGAAAACTGGACAAAATATGCATTTCAACAATTTTTGGACATTGGTCAATCAGTTGGCACAATACTGAAGTATGGGAAACAAAATAAGTCTACTCCCTTCCCACCGTTCTGCCATCCAGCACTTCTGGACTACAATATAGGAAGAGGTGTCTAAAACAGAGCACTATGGTTTCATTGAGTTGGGTAGACAGTATTTGGTGTCTGGGGATCTTTAGGCCTCTAGAATTTGTGGAGCAGAATAACAGAGAGATAGAAGCTACATGGAAAAAGAATGTCAGAAATCTGTATAGAAATCCCCTTGAGTTTGTTCCTAAATGCTAAGCTGTACAGTGTATGAAGAAACACCCTGAGGCCAGGCAAAGAACCAGGGAAGCTATAAGTTGAAAGTTTCCAAAATTCACATAGGGCTGAGAGACATTTTTGATCAGCTATAAATGAAGAGCTATCCTTGAACAGTGGAACCTCCAGGGAGACTTCAAAGGGGGTCATGCCGAGTGCAGTTAAATTGTCAGTCTTTCTCAACCAGGAGTCCAATCGAAAGAATTTGAATAACTATTTTCTTATTTCTCTCAAGAGTAGTATAATACCATTTAAATGCATTAGAGAGAAGTTAATTCATTATGGATAATGTTGTGTTAGACACTAGAGTTTAATTCTCTTGTGGAATTCTTATTGGGAAAGCTTACACTCAGTCTTTAAAGCTTAAATACGAACTTCAAAGGATCAAGTAAGTTGCCAGACCAAAATCTAGTCTCCAGCAATATAGAATATATACAGTATCCATCACCAATCAAAATTTACTAAACTTATGAAAAAATTGCACCCATAGCCAGAAGAAAAGTCAGTCAATAGAAACAAACATAAAAATGATAGAAATGATAAATTAGCAAATGACATTAAATAAATGATAAATTATATTAATATATTCCTTATGAATATTATAAATATACTCAAGGATTTATTTTTTAATTTCTTAAAAGATTTTATTTATTTATTCATAGAGACACAGAGAGAGAGAGAGAGAGAGAGAGAGGGGCAGAGACACAGGCAGAGGGAGAAGCAGGCTCCATGCAGGGAGCCCGACGTGGGACTTGATCCCAGGTCTCCAGGATCATGCCCTGGGCTGCAGGCGGTGCTAAACCGCTGCACCACTGGGGCTGCCCTACTCAAGGATTTAAAAGAAAACATATAAAAAAAAATAAAAGAAAACATAATTATATGGGAAGGAGAATAGAAGTTATAAAATTCAGAAAGTGGAACTTTTAGAGGTGAAAAATACAGTATCTGAAAAAAAATTCACTGAATGGGCTTAATAGCATGTGAGACATTGCAGAAGAGATTGGTGAACTTGAATACCTAGATAGAGAAATTATAGAATGAATCCCACAAAGGGAAAAAAAAGACTAAAAAATACAATCTCAATGACCTTTGGGTTAATATCAAGCAGTCTATGAAATGTATAATTCCGGAAGAGAGGAGCAGAACACAAATTACTTAAAGTCCAATGCATTCACATGTTTCACTGTGCATGTGATGATCTATTTTTTGCCTGTCTTTCAAGTTTCAAATCTGAACCATTTCCTGACACTTGGTTTTCTCTTCAGTTCACTGAATGACTCACAGTTTATCAGACATAACATGCTATTTCTTATCCCTGTGTCTTTGTTCATTATTGTCTCTTTGCCTTGAGTGCTCTTAATGCTTACCCTTGATCCATCTATGGAATTCTTCTATTTAAAGTCTCATGTCATGAGTCATCTTCAGGAAGCCTTTCTTGACACTGTCCCTTCACTTTCCAGCCAACTGAGGATAGTTGTACTCATAAGTTCTCCCAAAATACTTCTGCATATCTCTACTGTTTTATTTTTATTTTTTTCTACTGTTTTAAACCATTGTATTACAGAGATGTTTTTAGTTTGTTCTATTGGAGGGAATAAATCTAATTTATATATATATCGTTCTGTATCTCTCATGAGTAAATAAAATAAAATCCTTTAAAAAAGATTTGTTTTTAGTTCTATTGGAGGGAATAAATCTAATTTATATATATATTATATAGATATATATAGATATATATATATCGTTCTGTATCTCTCATGAGTAAATAAAATAAAATCTTTTAAAAAATAAATATATAAAAGATTTTATTTATTTATTCATGAGAGGCACACAGAGAGAGAGGCAGAGACCCAGGCAGAGGGAGAAGCAGGCTCCCCGCAAGGAGCCCGATGCAGGACTTGATCCTGGATCCCAGGATCGTGCCCTGAGCCAAAGGCAGACGCTCAACTACTGAGCCACCCAGGCATCCCCTAATTTATATTTCTGTCCCCAGCACTTAGGAGAAGGATGGCACAAGATTTCTTGAGGCATGAGTAAGTGATGACTTCATTGATCTGACTCTGGGTCTGCATTTGATACTTTCATACAGATATCATTAATAATAATTCAGTTTCCCATAAATCTCATTTAGTATGGCTTCTTTATTTGAAAATCAAAATTAAAAAAAGGAAAATCAAAATATATTATTTTATAGTTAATGAGTCTAAGTTTAAAGTCTGAATATAATATTTTGGTAACGTATTTGATATCTATATTTACACATATTTTGTATTCATTCTTCACTTCTTCATAAAGCTTCAGTGAATAAGTCTAGGATTCCAGATGAGGAATCATGGAATTGATAATTCAATGCCATCAAGTTTTAATGTGTCCAAAGAGCTATTTAGGGGGTTTATTAAAATATACCTTGCTTCACTTCCAGAGATTCTGATTCAGAATAATCTGGATAACAGTTCAGAGATCATCATTTAAAAAATAATCCCATGGGGCACCTGGGTGACTGTCAGTTAGGCATCTGACTTCAGTTTAGGTCACAATTTCAAAGTCCTGGGATTGAGCTCCACCTCAGGGGGTAGGGGTGGGTCCCTGCTCAGCAGGCAGTCTGCTCATCCCTCTCCCTCTGCCCTTTCCCCTGCTCCTGCTCTTCCCCCCTCCTCTCAAATAAATAAAGTCTTAAAAAACATAATCCTGGGAGATTCTGTTGTACACGATGATGTCTAGAATTGCAAGAAGACATTGACACCTTAAGGTGGATGGAGAAATGCAGCTTAACGGATCTTACAGTTGCACTTTAGGTAAAGAAAAAGTGAGGCTTGAAAGAGTAACATATAGAAAAATCTCTTTTGAAATAAAGACTCCATATCAACTATGTTAATTTTAAAATTCTGAATAAACTTTATAGTTGAGCCGTTAATGGGGACTGAGTATGATGAACATTTTCATAGAGATAGGAAGAAAACAATAAAGCCGGCAGAATAATCCTTTTTCTTATATTTTTAAAATCTGTTCTCTAAAAAAGAAAACATTGTGGGTTTTTTTTTCCCCTTGCAAATCTCTGTATCAGTCTTTTCTTTAGATTGGATACATTGGATATTTAAAATATTTCTTTTTTCCTTCCATAATACACATTCATGCATAGAAATAGATTTAAATTAAACTTTTATTAAAACACACTCATTAAAAATAAAATATACTCATTAAATGTAAATCACTTTCAAATAAGATCTTAAGGTATGTTCACTTTAGCTCTGACTTTCCCATGTTTTGTTAATTGTCATTTATGACTAATTCCTGTATCAGTCTTGAGTTTTGGGAGACATTTCCAGAAGAGATTAAGGTACCTTTAAATTCCATTTAGTACTGACCCAACAGATTGTTAATCTCCCTTTTCCTTATTTTCCTTTTTAGGACCTGCAATTACCCTTTTTCATTGATACCTATCTTTTAGGTATCAGCTCTAATAAAATCTATCTGCCACTCTAACTATTTATGTGTGAATCTTTGTTGTGAGCTGTGTAACAGACTGCTTAAGCATATTGGCTTTGGAATCAAACTGTCGAAGTTTAAATCACTATCCTACCACTTGCTGGATATGGGCAAGTTAGGCATCCTTTCTAAGTCTCAGTTTCCTCATCTACAAAATAAGGATCATAATAGCATATAGTGTACAGGATTCTTTGAGGCTTAAATGAGATGATGTAGGTGAAGTATCTGACACAGTAAGTACTCAGTACATGTCATTCATTGTTGACATTATTATTGCCTGTGCTTTTCAGGGTTTCTGGGATTTCTGCTTTCTGTTTCTTGTTGGAGTTGAAATTGTGCTATACTAATGGTGGTTTAGGAGAAGTAAAACTATCTATTTTGATCACTATGCGTTACTCCTCCTCTTTTAACATAACACTCCAGCTGAGTGTAATGATCCCTTCTTTCTGCTTCCTTCTAGTAATTTTAAGAATGCCTGGCTCCTTAAGTCTTTGAGAAAACCTACCCATAGAGATTGATTGTTTTATTTCCCAGTTACAGCATAAGCAGTACAAATTACTTGGTGCTGTAATCATGCAGTCACTAATTTAACAGATTCTACTTGAATCATAATTGTTAGTAAATACATTTTGGAGCAAAAATATTCATTGGACTACACTACCATAAGATATTGAGCAGCCCCTAGGTGGCTGTGAGAAGAGTAGATTCTTCCTGAAATGAAGTTATAGATATACAGACTACAGACAGAAAACATGCTTATTTTTCAAGGTTGTGGTCAGAAAGAAAGTACTGTTAGGATGCAAATGGAAGTCAGCATGTGATGAACATATCAAGGGATGTGTTCATAATCTACCTAGAGGATTGAAGCTGAGAAGACTGCAAGACAGTTGGTGTTTTCAAGACTGAAGCTTATTGAATAATTGTGAGTTTTTACATTACATCTTCCCTACAAAGTAAAGTCCAAGATTTCTAAAACTATATGAAAATAGCCCGGGATTTTGGGTAGCATAGGGTGATATTGCAAGTGGAGACAAAGGCCTGTGAATCCTAAGACTTTATCTTTGAAGGAGAAATATTCTTTATTATCTTAATTGGTGATAACCAAACTTTAATGGAAGCATTATGAATAGTTCCAGAATTCTGTTGGAGACTATTCTGGCCAATAATTTTCATTGCTTATATTTCTCATTATTGGAATATAGTTAAACATTCTCATGCTTTTAGGAATTTTATTGAAGTACTTGATTTATTGGTGGCCTGGATCTTTTCAGTAGTGACTTACTACCATAAATGCTCAGCAGTATTTGATTCTTTACATTTCTTTTAGCTTACACAGGAGCATTGCCCGCAGAATTTTTGGAAGTTAAATTATTCTTGTATCAATTCTTACTTTATTGCTAATGATATTACATATAGAATAATTTACATGAATTACAGCCATTGTCTACCTCTTTAAGAAATTTATTCTTGGCTTTTGTACTTTTTTGCTCATGTCAATGGCAATATATTCAGAGTATTCATTTGTTATTCAAGGTTATGTGCTATTATCTATGAACTATTCTTTCTGTTTTATTTTTTATTTAAAATTATTTTGTTTTTATCCAAATTCAAAAGGCATGCTAAGAATTCAAATATAGAAGGACTTATAATGGAAAACTTCATCTTTTACACTGTCAGAGGTGATCATTTTCAACTGCTGTTGTAAGATCTTTTGTTGGCTAATTCCATACATCTAAATGATAATCTGTTTCTTGAACTATCAATTTTGGAAATATCAACTTTATTGCTTCTATTATGAAAGATAAGCATATTATTCAATACCTTTCTGCCCTCATTAATTGATAATAGTATTATTAATATACAATATATGTAAACATAATTGTATCAAATTCAGGAAGTAACTCTTGATTTTGCATTAATGTAAGACATGATTATTAGCATGCTTGCCATTTCTTTTCACATTATGCCATCTATAAATTTTACATTATTAATATTGATAATATTTATGTTTGTTTTTTTACAAACATAATTGGGTCTCATTCTTAATGCATACATTTATTTGATATAAATATTTTATGCTTTATATCCATATTTACATAAGTATTTCATGCATTGTATATATTTAAATAAATATTTCAGGATTTTGTAGATTTAATCTAAATACACTTTATTACTTCAGCGTTGTTTGCTTCAGAGCCATGTGCTGTGCTAGCATTCTCTTCCTGAAGATCTACTGTTAAGGCTTCATTGTTAGAAGAAAACAATAGAATTAAGGAGAAATGGATTATCTTTTCTAACTCCTCATTAATTACTGAAAATCATGCCACATTGTAATTTGCTACATATGTGAACTCTGAGTTTTTAATAAAATACATTTTTGTGTTGTTTCTCATGAAGTTCTTTATGAGGAATTCTTGGAGCTCATGGACCTCTTTTCTGAACTGGACCAGCTATTTTCTCTACTTGTTGCACAGCTGTCATCGTGGAACTTTATTCTATTTGAACTCTGCAAGAGCTTACTGTTTTTTTCGTATCCCAAGGCTTCTTTATATTCTCCATTCTTGTTTAAGTATGCATATTCAAACTCACTAGAAAGAATGGTGAATTAGTGATTTAATTCCTTGAGTATCTGGAAGTATCTTTAATTTGGACTCACATTTTTTTTTTAAAGATTTTATTTATTCATGAGAGACAGAGAGACAGGGGAAGAGACATAGGCAGAGGGAGAAGCAGGCTCTATGCAGGAAGCTCGATGTAGGACTTGATCCTGGGACTCTGGGATCACACCCTGAGCCAAAGGCAGATGCTCCACCACTGAGGCACCCAGGTGTCCCTGACTCACATTTGATTTATAACTTGCCATGCATTGAAATGACAGTATGTTATAATTTCCTGTTGAAATTTGAAAACATTGCTCCATTGTCACTTAGCATCTTGTTGAAGAAAAGAAACCTGAGGTCAGATGATTTTCTTGGTTTGATGCTTTAGAAATTTTAATTTAATTAATTACATTTTCATATGATTTGTGTGGTAATAATTTTATTTTATAGTTTTTCTGTTATGTCTATTTAGTTTACATAGATTTTGAAGTTATAGATGTGTCTTTTAACAAAAATTTAAAAATAATTTGGTTGGCACTGAATTAGTTCCTATGGAAAATATTAAGTTGTGTAAAATATACTTAACCTAGAGATCTTGGGGACTTTTGTGATTATGGTTGTTTTATATTGTATTCATATTACTAAAATTTACTTGTAATTTCTTTCAGAATTTTTAGGATTTTCAGAATTTTTTGTGATTATCCTATTTGTAGCTTTTTTTTTTACTTTAAAGGAAAATATCAATTTTGGTATTTGGAATGTGGGAGACGATAAGAAAACGGATGATAATATTTACAAATAGTGTTTACAAGGTAAAATATATCTGTATCACTAAAGCAACATGTCATATATCATTTAAAAAGGGTATACATTGGACCCAAGTAGACAGTGGGTTCAAGTAACAACCTTTTATTTATTGCCTCTGCAGATTTTGAAAAGTTAGTTATTATTTCTAAACTCCAGTTTCCTCATCCACTAAGCAGAACAAATTATTCCTACCCATGGAAGTATGAGGCTGTATGAGATACAGTATTTATAAGGCCTTGTTTATTTTTGGCACCAATGTAATGCAAACACTTTATATACTTTCTTTTTATATATACTATTTTTTAACAGCTCCTTACAGTAAATATTATTATTAAGCAATCAGAATTGTTGGCATTTGTTTATACAAATTATTTCCCTATTGTCTTTTTAATGTCTGTAAGATATGTCATGACAACCCTTTGTTCAATGCTGATATTGGTAATTTGCACTCTTTCTGGATCACTATAGTCAGGGATTTATCAATTTTGTTGATCTTTTCAAAGAAACAGTTTTTAGCTTTTTACATTTTCTAAATCATCAATTTTGGTTATTGATTTTTTATTTTAAAAATATTTTTTTTTTTTTGAGAGAGAAATCATGGATGTGCAAAGTGGGGTAGGGATAGAAGGAGAAAGAATCCTTAAGCAGACTCCTTCCTTAATGTGGAGCTCAATGCAGGGCTTGATCCCAGGACCCTGAGATCAGGATCTGAGCCACACTGGAGTCGGCCACTTACTCTATTGAGCCACCCAGGCACTCCCCCGCCACCCTTTTTTAATTTTTGCTCTTATTTTTACTATTTTATTACTTCTATTTACTCTAGTTTTCTTTTATTTTGGTAGTTTTTTCAGGTGGAAGTTTTAGCCATTGGATTAAAACTGGTTTTATTTTCCGATATTTGCAGTTAAAGCTGTAGATTTCCCTGTATGCATGGTTTCATTCGTATCCTATATATTTTATGTTTTATTTTCATTATTGAGTCATAGATTATACTTTGAGTTCTATCTTATCTAATATTAATGTAACTTAACAGGGCCTTTTAGACTCACTGTTAAGCTGACATTGTATTTTCCATCTATTTACTTTCAACCTATCTGTTTTTTTATTTCTAAAGTACATCTCTGCAAGAGCCAGCATGTAGTTGGGATTTGCTTTTATTTATTTTTTAAGTTTTTATTTTAATTCCATTAAGTTAACATAAAGTGTAACATTAGTTTCAAGTGTACAAATTAGTGATTCATCACTTCCATATGACACCCAGTGCTCATTATAAATGCCCTCCTTAATCCCCATCACCTCCCCTCTGATAACCATCAGTTTGTTCTCTGTACTTAAGAGTCTGTTTCATGGTTTGCTTCTCTCTCTCTTCTTTTCACTATGCTTATTTGTTTTGTTTCTTAAATCCAATTTGACCATTTAATTCTGTTGTTGGCATTTGTAGTCTATTAACATTTCATGTAATTTTTGATACTGTTGGATTTATTCTATCAATTTATTATGTGTTTTTCTTTGCCACCTCTGCTTCTGGTTCCTCTAGTCCTCCTTTCCTGCCATCTTTTGATTAATGGATTATCTTTATTTTTTAAATTTTTATTTATTTATTTTAAAAATTTTCATTTATTTATTTATTTATTCATTCATTCATTCATTCATTCATTCATGACAGACACACAGAGAGAGACAGAGAGAGAGACAGAGGGGAAGCAGGCTCCTCTCAGAGAGCCTCATGTGGGACTTGATCACCAGACTGGGATCATACCCTGAGCTGAAGGCAGACTCTCAACCAGTGAGCCACCCACACGTCCCTGGAATAGTTTTTTAAATTTCAATTTTAATTTAGTTATTGGCATTTTAACCATACTTTTCTGCATTACTGTTCAAATGCTTGTTCTAAGAATTACAATATACATTCTTAACTTCACACTGTACTTAAAATTAATGTTTTACTATTTCACATAAAATGTAAGATTAAGGTTGAATTTCAAACAGAAAAATATATCTTTAAGAATCTTAAGAGCATGCCATGCAAATTATTGCCTCTAAAGAATAGGACTTTTAAGGGCATGATCATACAATAGCCTCATGGGCAGATCAAGGTGGGGCAGGAATTATTTGGCTAGTTTTGTGGATACAGTTTTCATGTAACAGAGTCAACCCCCAATATTTTGAAGGTGATTGTGCTGCTGGAAACGTGAACAACCTGGACCAAAAGGGATGAAGTCAGCTAAAAATAAACAAAATAAAAAGAGGCTTTTTAACCTCTAAATGTATTGGGTAGGAAGCACACTGAGATACATATTATCTGCTTCATAATTTTGTTTAGGTTAATTCTAAATAGAGCAATAGTAGGTGTGCTTAGAATTAATTTTGGGAATGTCTCATATTTCTCTTGACGAACTGTACAATATTAAGGCACATTGTAAATCCTAATACTTTTACAGTTTAAAGTGGGCCACACAGAATAAGACATTGATTAATTCATTTGTGAAGACAACTATTTCAATTTCCTTAATAAGTGTTTCTGCTAGATCTTTACTAACAACATCTATAAATAAATAATGATGGACATGCTGGCTGTGATTATGAACATTATAGCTTGCATTTTAAAAGTTTCAGAAATGTCTATTAACATTTACTAATTTTGGTTGTTTAGAATTCTACTTTTCTAGAGCCTGCTAATGAGACACTTAATGAACAACAAAGCTGTCATATATCTTCTTGTGAAGATTAGAAATACCCATTAATTTACTAAAATTAAAAAAGGGAATAGTTACATATGGAATGCTAATTATAAAACAGATACTTTATTTCAATGAAAATGTTCACAGCCTCTTTGGGATACATCTGAAACATTTACTAAAACCACTTCTTGTCTCTTGGTGGTGACAACCAGACTGTTTAAGCTCAGATAATTTTCCAGAAACTCTTCTTAGAGTGCTCAGTAATATCATTTGGACATAGATCAGGGCATGCATAGATGCTGAAGCCCTACTCAAAGCTGCATAACAAGAAACTTCATGAAAGTGACTTTTTGCCATTCACATTGTTGCAAAATGGCAATTATCTATATATAATGAATGATAAAGTGAAAACTAGTGTAATTTTAAAGTTATATCTGCGCACTGCCTCCTTGCATACATGATATACTAAAGACCTGAGGCAAAATGTATGAGTAATTAAGTATTTTTTTTTATTAAGTATTTTTGACTTGGAAAGATATATCCCCAAGAAGTTTGAATTATAGAATGTTGCCTCAAGGGTTGTGATTATTGAATAATAGAGTGTGTAGGATGTGTTTGAATATGTGTCTGTGTTTGCATCATGTGTGCCAAATCCTGACGGTATTTTGTAAAGGGCATTTACTTATCTGGGATTTGGCCTCCCCATCAGAATCTTAACTCTAATTGTCAATATATTCAATCCAAGAGTCTGTATCAGAGTCTCTCAGCCTCAGCACTTGAGTTCTAGGCTGCCCTGTGCACTATGGGATGTTTGCAGCATCCCTGATTTCTACTTACTAGATGCCTTTGGAGTGACAACCAAAAATTTCCTAGATATTGCCAAATGTCTAGCAGGCCAAGGAAGGTGTCAAAATCAGAGGTTGAGAACCAGTGGTCTATATATAACCTGCTGTTATGATCTGCACTTTCTGGAAGGGACAGTTAAGCACCAAAAGAGACCACTGTGCTTTCACTGGTATCTAAGAAGTTATTTAGAATCTAGGGGATGGAATAGAATAACTCTATTTCCACCAAATTCTCTTTCAGTTTATGTATAGTCAGCCTCAGTGGGCGGCTACAAAATACTATTTTATCATTCTATTGTAGTCAAAGTTAAGATCCCTTTCCTGGTTTCATGCTAAAAGGACTATGTTGGATTCTTTCTTCAGGTTGGAGAACCTATAGAACAAACACAACTTGATCTTTTTAATATCAATTGCCCTTCCTTTCACTACTTGTATGTAATTTTGTGTGGAATTAACAATTTCTCATTAGAGATGAAGATAGATAAAACTGAAGCAACTGAATGAGTTAATAAATCCTATCATTCCACACATAAATAATAATTAATATAGGCCTTCCTTATTTTTACTAGCTGGATCAGGAGTCAGTGGAATTTTTCTGTAAAGACCCACAATTATTTTTGGATTTATAGGCCATATGGTCTCTTTCACAACTTGTCAATGCTGCTGTTGTAGCACAAAAGCATCCACTTACAATATGCAAACTAATGGATATGGCTGTGTACCAATAAATTTTATTTACCCAACAGGTTGTAGCTGGATTTGGCGAATGGGCCATAGTTTGCCAACCCCTGCCCTAGAAACCAGGTTTAGCTTTCATTTTTCTTTGAGTTCTTCCTTTACCCCATATCCCTCTTCTCCCCCAGTGATAATCACTATTCAGATTTCTATTTGTAACTTTTATTTAGTTATAAATAAATGTGGATCATTTATTTGCTTTTTTAAAATAAAGTTTTATGACCAATGTATGTAAAATAAATAATATGTTATTTAATTTTCCTTGGACTCGAGCTTTATAAAATTGTACTCTTATAAGGGTTATTGTGAAGACATAGTAAATTATTAAAGCATTTTTAAGAGTTGCTAGATGATACAAATTATTCTGTAGTAATTGGCTCTTTACCTCTTTGCATTTGGTTTCCTTTTGCTATCCACTTCAGCTCAGTTTTAATCCATTAAGAAATATTGAGTAATTTTTAAATAAGCATATTAGAAGGAACAATAATCACAATGGGATGGGATTTTTTTTTCTAGCATAAACTAAGTTCATCTCAAAACTATCAATTGTACAAAAAGTTCATCCATAATTAGGTAGATATGCAAGGTTACATTTTCTTGTCATGCTCTGATTTTATCCCAGTCATAATTTATTAGGTTTTCTTTAACCATTTCAGTTCAGTGTAATGATCAATGGTCTGAAGCATCAATTTAAAGAATGATATATTACTACAGTAACTGGCAAGAATCAAGAATAAATCCATGGCTATTAGCTTACTGAAATTCAATTCACCCATTAGATACCCTCATATAAAAACAGCAAAAGAAAGGAAAAATCTGAAGGATTGGATTCCAACTCCTTTTTTTTTCCTTTTTTTTTTAAGCTCTAGAAGTTATTCAGCTTTTCCTCCTTTATCTCTTCCTTGTCCCAAGCAGAAAGTGCCTCTATTTAGCACTTAATCAAACTCATGAGTAGCCACTGAGCCCATTGAAATTGATGTTGGGGATACTGAATATTCAGGAATAATGTAAAGTCAAACACAAGAACATAAATCTACCCAATACATTTATTATCAAAATATAAAGTATAATTTCTATTTAGTTATAACTAGCTGCAAAAGGCCATACTGCTGATGGCCAAATGTTAGGCATTACAAAAGTGAAAACTTATAAATCAAATGTAATTGATGTGGAAAATATGGGACCACAGTGGAGTGCTAACATTCTCTGAATGACAACTTTAAATAACTTCTGTAAATTGGCCTCTTGCCATAGGGTTAATAACAGCTCCATAACTATGGATGGGTAATTTTACAGCCTTTCTACATTCTGTCTGCAGCATTTAATGTGATTTCTGTTTTAGGGCTCTGATCTCCTGGCTGTGAATAAGTAATGTGAATGCATAAATAGATTTTAACAAAAGTATAAAATAGCATGTGGCAAATTGGAAGATTCATTGGGGAAGGGTTGGGGGGGGGGTCATACAGATTCTTAATGATTCTAAAAACAGTTTTCATTCAGCTAATTCACCCCTTAACTTACTTGTTTTCCAAAGAACTCAGTGTGGAATCATTTCTCAAGAATTGTTTTTCTAAAATATTAGTCTTAAAAGAAGAAAGATAGATAATTTACCTCCTAGTTGTAACTGAATATTTTCAGACTACCTCAAAGACAAAAGAGATTTAGCTAGTATTCTTTAGGAACAGTTTGCTTTTTTGCTTTATTCCTTTTTCATCATTCTTTTCAGCAAGTACAGAATCAAATATATAAATGTCTGTAATGTTACTTTAGGACTTGTTGAAAAGCATTCTTTGACCATAAAAATTCCTTCTTTACAGTTTAACTATAATCTTTGACATTTTGTAGTTAAAAGTTCTTTCTTTTAGTTTAGACATCTAAAACCTAGTGTTCTGGGGGTGAAAACAAATACTCATTTATTATGTATTCATTGTATTCCAATTTTTGTAGGGGGAGAAACTGAGGCTCCAAGAGGTAAGTAGTTGTTCAGTTAGAGAACAAATAAGCTCCAATAAACTAAGGCTCCAATTCAGGTCTCTGACTCCAGTGTTTATTTATTTATTTATTTTTTTTAGAGGGAAAATATGCATGGGGGCAGGGGGATGAGGGGTTGAAAAGTGATGGGGAGAGGGTGAGAGAGAATCCCAAGCAGGCTCCACGCTCAGTGCAGAACCCAGTGATTCCATGACCCTGAGATCATGACCTAAGCCAAAGTCAAGAGTCAGACACTTAATCTACTGAGCCACCCAAGCACCCCACCAGTGTTTGTCTTCTTAAATGCTACTTATGATGTTAGAGAGAAGGGAATTTAAAAAATAAAGACACTAGGCACTGATGGAAGCATTACAGGGAGTGAAGGTCAAGAAGGGAGAAAACGAGGATGCTGGAAGATGATCCTGGCCTTTTCATTGTTTTTGGTTTTTGGTTTTCCTTATTTTGGGTGCAGTTGAACCAAGAGCCCACATGGTATGATGTCTCAGCTCTTGTAGATAATATAGGATTTTTTAAACTGTAAATTTTAACTTATTAGTAGATCAGGAAGTCAATTTCATGGATTATGAGCAGCATTTGGTGGGGCCAGGGGGAGCTGGCACACTCTTAGGAGCTTTTATTAAACATATCATAACCCCTTATTACGGGAGTTGAACAATGTTGAAGTCCAAACCAGAAAAAGAGAATTTCCCAAAGTGTTTACTCATAAGTATGTGGTAATATATGTATGACAATGGATAGTGGGGAAATCGCTTCAACATCCACCCCACTCCTCCCCCATTATGTAGTAGCATGTGGTTTGGGGGATTATCATAGCTCCAGGGGCAGAAACTCATTAATTTGAGCTATTCATTTTAACTTTCCCTTGCATTCCCATCATAATTGTTTCAGCCTTCCAGGCCTAAGTCAAGCAGCCCATAAGATTCCGTAGAGGAAGAGTTATGTGGCTAGCATGTTAATAAAATCAAATAGAAAAGAGTAGAAAATATTAAAGTGTGTCATGGGTATTCTCAGCACAATAGGGCACATTACATCTAATGCTGTGGCTACCTGCAATTTGTGTATGAGACAGAAAACAAGTGGAAAGATGTTATGAATGCAATACGTTGGCTAGAAAGAGCTTTCATCTTTTGCTCACTGGTGCCTTATTTGAATTTGTGGCTAATGATAATAATAATAATAATAATAATAGCTAATTAATGCCTATAAGACCCTTACTCTATTACACAGACTTTTCTAATAACTTTGCATACATTTATTTATTAAAGATTTATTTATTAGAGAGAGCACAGGGAGGGACAGGGCAAGAGGGACAGGGAAAGGGAGAGAATCCCAAGCAAACTCCCAAATGAGTGTGTAGCCCAACATGGGGCTCGATCTCAGGTCCCTGAGATCATGATCTGAGCTGAAACCAAGAGTCAGCAGCTCAACTGACTGAGCCACCCATGCACTCCTGCCTTTATTTTTAATCACCACAGCAACTTTATGATTTGAGGACTCTTCTCAGTGTCATTTTATAGATGAAGGGATGAGGAGTAGAGAGTTAAGTAGCATGTCCAAGATCCACAGAAAGTATGAAGAGGAGCCTAGGTTCAGTGCCAAGCTGTTTGGCTCTACTATCAATACTCATGATGGTGATGTTATCCTGGTCGTCAAACAATTGAGACATCAATATTGAATTAGTTTTACATTGGTACAATTTACATTTAAGTGTGAAACAAAATGCAGGAGATACTGACTCACAGTTGGCAAAGTGTTGAGATTTTCAGCTGAGTTTCAGTGTGTGTGTGTTTTAAAAGAACATTATGGAATAAAACATTATTAGAGTTTGGGACGGCATGACATTTTAATTGAAGTAACATGACTACCTTTAAGTAAATGGTTTTTATTATTAGAAGGAGAAGGTTGATGTGAAAAAAATAGAGTTGTTCATGTTTAGCTATTGGGTATGGAACTGTAAATAGTCAACATTGAGAAAATGTTAACTAGTGAAAGGGTTTGGTTAGAAAAGCAGAATCGGTATGAGTGATACAGAATAAAGGATTTGTTGCAGGGATTAGGTCTTCTAAAATGATGTGACCTAATGGAAATATCTATGCAAGAACTTTGTGTGTTTGTGTGTGTAAGGACTCTTGAGTCTGGTGTTGGTCCTGGTGTTGTCAGAGGTCAGCCAGGCTAGCTTTTGGGAAGGAGAATAGGATATGAAGTAAGTCAGAGCAAGGACATACTGGAAACTAGCCTTTCTCTTATCACCTGCATCCCTGGTGAAATGATATGGGTGTCCTTCAAGAGCAGCTGGCATAGAGCTATACACATACTCGGTCCAACTTAGAGAAAAGCAGAAGGAAGAAATCCAGTGGCAGCTGGAGATGCTGCAGTCCTGGCTTCTGTCTTCTACCTATAAGGCAGGTCAACAATGAGGTGAATGAGCTGCTGTGTTGCCTGGTAAGAGAGTTGGTATCTTTAAATAAATATTTTTGGTATTCTTAGTAAACTAAATTTGAAACTAAAAGGTATAGTTCACAAGTCAGATATATCTACGATAACAAGAGAAGTCATGGTTATAGTGAGATTTACAAGTAATCACCAAGGCTACTTTGTTCTCAGCATCGTAACTTTTTTTCTTAAATTTTATTTATTTATTTCAGAGAGAGAGATAGAACAAGTGAGCAAGTGGGGGAAGGGACAAAGGGAGTCTGATGCAGGGCTTGATCCGATGAGCCAGGAGATCACAACCTGACTCAAAACCAAGAGTCTGCTGCTTGAAACTAAGTTGAGTGCTCAACTGACTGAGCCATCCAGGTGCCCCAGTATTGTTGTAACTTTTAATGACAATTTGAAAAAAAGAAAAATGAGAGTTACTACATTTCACTTCTCTATCTCAGGCATTTAATTATTACCAAAGAAATATTTGAAAGATTAAGAGAAACATTGTGGTAAAACATATATTTGATTTTTATAGTTCTGAACAAATAATTGAGTTAAACTTGATTCCTGAACTAAAAATGAAATATTGGAGCATTGTTCTCCAGATACACTGAAGAATGGTCATCAGACTTTAATTTTACCATAAATTTTGATGAACTTTGAAGAATTTTTTGATACGTAGAATGCATTGCTGTTATTCACAATAACTTGTTTGTGTAAATTAGGATTTTCAATCATGACTTCATGAAAAACAGCAAAAAAATAGACTGTACTGAATCAGATCAGCATGTATTCCTGTTTATGTATGTTCCACCTTTGATTGAACTAAAAAACAGGAAAGCAAAGCCATGATATTCAGTAAAATCATTCTAAATGTTTTTATATTGAATATTATTTCCTATGTTCTGTTTAAATATTAAGACAATTATATTAGATGTTAACTTTGCCATATTTTTATTTTATCACCTATAGTTGGGTGTATGGGAGGGGTTTTTTTGTGAGCTTTTATTTAATATGTTTGTGTGTATGTGGGTATTCATGTATATGTCTTTAAAAGCAAATTGTGTTTCTTTTACCAGAGGGCAAGAAATAAATCAGCAAAAGGCACATAAAGTATTATTAAAAAAATCTATGGGTGGAGAAAGAATGAGGGAAGAGAAAAGAGTCATAAAAATGTATGATGAGCTTGTTGTGGCTAAATTAAGATTTGTACAGGGATGAATACAGTAGTGGAACTGTGAAGAAGGAGCAATGTCCGTGACTGAGGTCAGAAGTTGTATCATGAGGATGTCCCATAAGTCTTCCAGTGCTTCAAGTCAGCTTTACTCCATGTCTGGAACATAGCCAGGTCTCCTGTGGCGTTGGCCACGTTCTGTCTGTTAAACAGAAGGCTTTTTCTGTGGGAAGTGGGAAGAGACTTACCATTCTGGCTATGCTATTTTTTTTTTTAAGACTGATAAAATGAACAGAAAGGAGGAACATAGTATTTTCAGTGTGCTCTGCCCTACAGGGTGTAAGGAGGTCAAGAAGACCCAGAAGATCACTATAACACATTTCTTTGCAGCAATAGTTGCTTCTTACCCCCAAGAGCTTATTTACCTAATGTAAGTGGAAAGGGTATTGGCTCTGGAGTCAGGATTAGGAATGGAGTTCTTGTTCCATCTCTATCCATGTGATCTCTAACTCTTTCAGTCATGGATTAGTAAAGGTTAAGGCTAAGGCAATTTTAAGAGATCTAGAGATGGAGATTAAAGTGAGAGATAAGAGAAGGAGAGAGACACCGAGAGAGAGAGAGAGAGAGACACCTAAAGTTCAGGACTCAAATAACATAGCATATGTTTCTGTCATGTAACAATCCAGGCATGTGATATAGATAGGGAGGCAGCTCTGCTCCAGAAGATCCTCCAGGGCCAACCTCTTTCTATTTCATTGCTCCATCATCCTCTAGGGTACTGTCTTCCTCCAGAGATTGAATCCTGCACCACAACATTTACTTTGCAGCCTACAGAAGTAGAAAGGGAATAAGTGGAAGGAAATGGACTTTAATGAGGTTGTTCAGTTCAATATCATTCCCACCTGGTAGATAGAACTTACTTAACAGTTTGACAGTTTCAAAAAAAGTGACAGCATTTTGAAAGGATGGAATGTGGTGAAGTCTGATCTTCAAATAGTATAGGGATGTGTGTTTGTGTGTTTGTGTGTGTGTATGAGTGTATTTTGTAACTATGACTAATCATTGGAAGTGACAAAGGGAAATAAGAGGGATGCCTAACTCACTTCTAGCTCCTGAGATGTGGGATTCTGAGAGAAAAAAAAAAAAAAACTGTTCTTCTAGGACTTAAAAAGAAACTATTGTTAGAGAATAGCCAAGTTTCTCTTATGTCAAAGAAGTAAAATAAAATCAAGAAAAAGACTGAAGATATAGGATGTATATATTGAAAGTTCGTATTGTCAGATGGCCTTTTTAAAAAATTAGACTAATTTACTCACTTATCAGAAGAGTTAAGGGTCTGTTTCCTCACACTTTCATTCACCATGGGTATTTTTATCATTTTGTTCCAATTTGATAGATGAAACATCCTAAACATAAAATTAATGAAATTAATTTCTCTTTTAAATGGCTGTAGACATTCTACTTTTTAAATATGCAATTCAAATGATCATTTTTGTAATATTAGTTTAAACAAAGTAAAATTATTGAATTTGCTTATCATTCTCCCCATTGTGGTTTTAAAGTTAAGGTGTCTATCACTTTATTTTTATACTTTTATTAAATTATAAACTCCTTAATGAGAGCATGTGTCTTATTAAGCCATATGAGTTACTTTATTGAAATCTTTAATAAAGAATATTATTCAGCCCGAAGATCCAACATTTATGTTAAATGAAAAAATAAGCGAATATCTGAGGTTTAACTTGGACAAAAGTTGTTGGAGACAAACAGATACTTAGTGATATGCACTGGATAGTTTGCTCTGTTGAACTGGAATTTTTTTTAAGATTTATCACATTAATCTCTGCTCTACTGTTTCCAGAGACATCACACTAAAAAACACTAAAGAAATCCTAATTATGTCTTTATAGTTACAATATACAATTGATACACATTATTTGATTTTATAGCCTTTTTTTACTGAAATAAGATCAATTTTTGTTTTATTGAGGCCACTGTTACTTTATATGGCAATACTATTCATTTTTGACAAAGCTCTTTATTTAAACCTGAAACTTGATACACAAAAGATCCAGATCCTCCTCCCCCTGCCACCACACCCACCCACTGTATTTTTCAGGTTAGTGATTTGAGAATCAGCCTAGAGAGTAAATCAAGACTGGAATTCTTTATTATGGTGTTGTCTCTTGGTTTTGCCTTGATATGTCATTTAAGTTTCAATATGTATTCTTGAGGTTGAGTAAAATAGGAAATGTAGTATGAGAAAGATAAAAAATACACCTCTTCAAAAGGCCACAATAAATTGTCTTTATTGATACTTCAACTAGATGCTGTGGTATAACTTAAGCAGCCTGTGGTTTCAGAAACATGTTTCTGCTTCTTGACATAGCATTGTTCTTTCTTTGGTACTCATAGGAATGTTTTCAAGTACTAAAAGGATTTGAAAATCATTCAGTTTCTCCCAATTATTTCTCTTCACATCATGTGCTATGAAAAAAGTTGTATATATTTACAAATAAAATGTATCCACATGTGCCAATACCCTTCACCATCAACTTTGTCACTAATTCATTTGTTTAACAAATAATGACTGACATGTACTATGTGCGAGATAATATGGAAATGCTAATATGTAAATATTGGCTTGTGCAGCATACTGGCATCCAGTTGAGGAGATAGTACAACATAGTGCTGTAAGTGTTATGAAGGAGATGAGTTTGGAATGCTATGGAACACTTGGGTAAATCATCCGGTATCTATAGGATGAGTGGCTTTAAAAGAGCATTGTGGAAGGGAACACAAATTTGAGTCTTGAAATTACAAGGAGAAGTTGATCAGGAGAATGGGATGGAGCTGGGGATGATGGGTTTTGGAAGGAAAAGAAAGCATTCGAGCAAAGAACTAGATGTGGGAAGAAAGCAGGTTGCTTTTACAAAAGGAATTTGGCAAGGTTAGATCATGGGTTGAAGGCTGGAAGTGAGGAAAGATGATTTGTAAGAGATAGAACTAAATCATGAAAGGTCTTACTTGTTATACTGAGGAGTGTGGCACTGTAAGTAAAAAAAATAGGGGAGTGACATGAACAATTTACATTTTATTAAGATGGCTTTGTAATAGAAGAATTTATAAAGACGAAGATCAATACTTTTAATTATTTGAACATAAAAGGGCTGCAGGTCCAAAATAAAAAAGACTAAAATTAAGAAGCAAGCTAAACTGGGGCAGCCATTTTTAATAAATGTGACAAAGGTTAATCGGTTTAGTATTTAAAGAGTTCATTCAAATTGGGGACAACAGCACTAGGAAGTTCCTCATAGATAACAGAGAGTGACATTAATAGATAATTAGGAAATAAAATAGGCTAACAAACTTATTAGCATGCAAATGAAAACAACAGGGAAGGTCTCATTTTTTGCTTGTCAAATTAGGAAAATTTTCAAGAAAGAATTATAGTAAGACTATGCAATTCTGACAAAGCTATGGAATAAAGAATTTTCATGCATTGCTGAGGGGGAATATAATCTTTATGGATATAATTGTATATTGAGCTTGTAAATCACTAACATTCAGTGACCTAGGGATCCTCAGCTTGACATTTTAGCTAAGGAAATAATCTGAACTATAGAAAGAAATTGTCTTCTTTGCTTTTTTTTTTTTTTTGATGGAATACTTAATTTGAAATACTGGTACATATAAGCACAAAATGAATGTTATTATTGTTATTGGCACAAATACTGGACATAAAACACATTCAAAAGTCACTTCCTGTAGCAGCAATTTCTTATACTGTGGTAAAGAGAATAACAAAGGTTTAAATTTAATTTGCCACATTATATTAAAACAGGTGTCAGGGAAGAATTTGACAATCATGATAAAAAATAGCCATTGGGAGCAATTTTTGTATCTAGAAATATGCTTTTACATGATAAGTAATCCATTAATGAAGAGTGACAAAACTGAGTAGAAACCTAAAAAAACCCCAAAAAACAAGTCTCACTTTTAAGAAGAGAACGAAGAATGGTATGTAGACTCTCAAATAAGTATGTACTGTTATCTGAAATTATCTCAAAATGGAAGAATTAAGGTAAGACTTGAGGCAATTTTTCTTATGGTCAGGAGGTTGTAACCTAGCTGGAAGCAGGGGAGTAGAAAGCGAAATTATAACTGAGTGGTGGAAAATGGCTTAAATCGTACTTTTGGAAACTGCAGGTAGTCCAAGATTTGGGATAAGTCATTTTTTTTTTTTTCTATTTGAAATTACTTTCTCAGGCTTAGAATTGCATAATGAACCAGACTAACTCAAATCACCCAGCAAATAGAGATTGACATTTGGTAAAATATACACAGTTGCAAGTTTCAATGTTCCAGACTAATTTTTCTTTTGAAATGCATTTGTCCTAAAGAACTGTGATGTGCACAGCATGTTATATTCAATAAAGTGGAAGAGAGAAATTGACCTATTAGATTGGCTCCCGCCTATGCACTTACTAGGAAAGAACACACCTGCCTCATTTGTTAGAACATGATTGCTGCCACCATGGAGTTATTTTGAACTCGAGATGCACCCAGGGTAGAGTGCATCTCTAGGGGGGGGATTTGGGGGGTAGAAATTGTTTGTCTTCTGAGTCCCTTCCATCCCTGCCCTTGTTCTCTTCCTCTCCTTCTCTCTCTCTCTCTCTCCTTCCTTCCTTTACTCCTTTCTTTCCTTCAACATTTCAACTTAGATTCCTGGATTCGCTGACCTGACTCAGAGTTAGTTTTTGCTTAGGAAGAGCCTAAGGACATTTATGGACACCCCTTAGGATGTATGAAATATATCTTGATGCCATGATATCATTATTCTTGTGAAGTGAGCCTAAGCTTTACTGTGAAATGCACCTGGTTGATTCCCAATTCTACTGCTTAGTAGCTATAAGTCACTGAATTTTACTGAGCCTCGGATTTCTTGCTTATACATTGGATTCCATAGGACCCAGTTTGCAAGGTTGTGGTAAAGCCTTTGGCATATGGTAATTGTTTGATCTAGGATGCCAAATATTATTATACCCTCTGCCAAGCAAACGTATCTTGAATTTCATGTGAGAGGATTTGATGCACAGATTGTCACCATGCTATATGGCTCAGATAACAGTCACAGAAACTCAGGCCTAAGGTATAAACATAATTTCTGAAATTTATACCTCTAGATATATAACATTCTTTTATCTCCCATTAAAGGAAGCATATCAAAATACAAGAAAATTATAGTTGTGGTGTGGTGTTCTAGAAATAATCTTGAGTATGAACCAATTATTTTTTAAAGGATAAATAACGTTTGCACATTGTTATTAAAATTATTTAAGACAACCACTTAAGATCTAAGACAACTTAAGACTTGTTGAAGGAAACATAATGATTGAGAAGTGCATGGCTTGAGGGTGTCTTCAGATCCCTGCAGGCTGCATTATTCCAGAAAATTTTATATTGAGTGCTTTTGATAGAAAAGGAAAACAGCCAAACTTTTGAAATGTAGATGTTTTGAGGAATAACTTACGGCAGGAATGAAGCTTTTATAGGTTAAAGAAAATGTGTAATAAGATGATGGGATGGTAAGACTAGAGAACTGGAAGTTAGTTTAGGATGCTGTTATTTCAGGTTTTTTACAAGAGATGGAAAAAGAGATAAGAGGGAGCAGAAGACTGACTCATATTGAGTATGTTTAAAATTTTTAGAAGTCTGTGAACGCCTGGGTGGCTCAGTGGTGAGCATCTGCCTTCGGCTCAGGGCATGATCCCTACGTCCTGGGATTGAGTCCCACATCAGGCTCCTCACAGAGAGCCTGCATTAAAAAAAAAAAAAAAACTGATTAAAATTAGGGACACCTGGGTGGCTCAGTGGTTGAGCTTCTGCCTTCAGCTCAGGTCGTGATCCCGGGGTCCTAGGATTGAATCCTGTGTTAGGCTTTCCGGAGGGAACTGCTTCTCCCTCTACTTGAGTCTCTGCCTTTCTCTCAATGTCTCATGAATAAATAAATAAAATCTAAAAAAAAAATTTTAGAAGTCTGTAAAATAGAGATTTCCAAAACTTCCTTATAATTTTATTCACCTTGGTCACTAGATTTTTTTCATCTAGTGTAAAAAGAAATAAAAAACCAGAGTTACTTTTATTACAAATTAGTCTCATCTTTATAGATAGGTAACAGATAACTATTGTTCATAGCCTGCTTCTTGCTGCTCTAATGAACTAAAAGATTGTGTCTAGGACAAGTCCCTAGCTCTCCTTTGTCTTATTTCTTATCTGCTGCTTGAAGGGACAAATCAGTTGATGCTCTATGTTTCTATGAATATAAATGTTCAGAAGGGAGTCCTGCAGCTGCACGACCAAATCGCAAACAAGAGATCACAATTTCCTACAGAGGCGGAGGGTCAATGTGCTGGAGTGAAGGAGCCATGCACTAGCTTCATCAGCAGCTCACATGGGGCAAGCCATTTAAACCCTCAGTAATTAGACCTTTGTCTAGTTCACAGGATGTCCATCGGAGTTGAAAGAGATGAAGCATGTGAAAACACTTTTCAAATCCATAAAGCTAGGTAATTCTAATCCAATATCATTAGGTAAAGTAAAGCAGTGCAACAATGACAAATCCCAAGAGTTCAATCAAATAAACAGAGATGGCCACAACAGTTTTTGGAACTGTCATCTCATTTTAACTTGAAATGAACAATAGACACTTCCTTGTAAATAAGCGGTGTATCAATATTTATTATTATTCCCTTATATAACTAGGAGGTTACCCCAAGCACTTAATATGGAAAGCAGAAAATAATTCTGCTAGTGAGAGTTTTTCCAATTAGAATATTAAGTTATGATACAAGTAAAGAGGGATCCCTGGGTGGCGCAGCGGTTTGGCGCCTGCCTTTGGCCCAGGGCGCGATCCTGGAGACCCGGGATCGAATCCCACATCGGGCTCCCGGTGCATGGAGCCTGCTTCTCCCTCTGCCTATGTCTCTGCCTCTCTCTCTCTCTCTGTGACTATCATAAATAAATAAATAAAAATTGAAAAAAAATGATACAAGTAAAAATTTCAAAGTTATTCATTTTTTTGTTACAATTAGGACTATTATAGAACTCTTATATTATAGAACTCTATAGTAAAATATTTTACTGACTCATTTCTGCAAAGTTGGTGATGAGATTTGTTCCCTCCCTCCCTCTCTCCCTTCCTCTTTCCTCCTTTCCTCCTCCCTTCCTGTCTTCTCCTCCTTCTCTCTTTCTCTCCCCCCTCCCCATTTCTTAAACTTAGATATCACAAAAACACCTTTCATTGTTTGTTTTCTTTCCCCCCTATAGTCTCTCCAAGCAGACAGTCTTTTCTAAGGTCATGACTGTGACTGTCAGTGATGTGCAGGCAGTTTCCAATTCTGTATGCCCAGTCCTGACCTCTTCTCCAAGCTCCAGTTTCATATTTCCAGTTACCTGTTGGTTTTATCTAATGATGTCAAGTAATAAATGCCCAGCAGATCTATTATTTCCTCTCAGACCTGCTGTTCCTTCTCTGGGTCTTGTTTCTGTTCGTGATTGCTTAACCTCCCTACCAGTAGGCTCCAAACCTTGGTGGCATCTTTGAATCCTTACTCTCTTGTCCTTCTCACCTGAGCAGACTCTCTAAGTTTTAGAGTATATTTGCTCCTCTCCACTTCCAGAATCATTCTATAGTTCTACTTTTCCTCTTACCTCTATTATTGAGATATTTCTTAACTGATTTTTCTGTCTCTCTACTCTTCTCGAATTCATCTTGTACATGACTGCCAGATAAACCCTGGAATCTCAGAAGTAGAAACAGACCTTAAAGTGATGTGGTCCAATCAACTGGGTGCACGTTAGTTATTTCTAATTCCCAAGCCAAATCTACACTTAGATAACTCTCCTTAGCATTTTTTTCTCTCTTTCCTCCACTCCTGCACCTCCTTCTCCTGGTCCCCCTTTTCCTCTTCTTCCTCCACTTTCTCCATTTGAGCTGAGATCCTTCTCCCACTTTTGTCTTTAGTCTGTCCCTGTGGCCATACGAAAAGTGTAATCCCTCTACCACAGGTCAGAATTTCAGGATTTGTGGGTAGTTATTCCCGTGTCAAAGTATAAAAGCTCTTCATTGGGTTAGGGTTTAGAAGCTGTCAGGAGTGCTGTTATTTTTAATCATACTTGTTGGAAACTTCTGGAGAGAGAATATAGTGACATGTGACAGCCATCTCTGAGCCCAAAGCTGTCGTAGCTGTTTACATTTTTTTTTTAAAGTATTTTTTTGGGGAAAAAAAGGTAGAACTTTGAGGATAGGAATTTCAGAAACATGTATTAGTAACTCATTTATGTTTGAAGGGATTAAAAAGTATAATTTGAGACATATTATTTATCTCCTACATGAATCCTGTTTCATTATATTTTGTAACTAATGAAAACATGTTTCACAGTTCTTAAAAATTACAAGCTTAGATTTTAGCTACACACTAGGATAATTTAATCACAAGAGAATATATCTTTATACTGAATGGCAAATACAGCAGAAAATTTTGTCAATTTAATCCAGAGAACAGATCATATCCAAATTTAATTTCACTTTAGACTAACTGATTAGTTAGGAAATATGACCTTCCTATGATTCCTTAGGTCATAAATATTTTGGATTTTATCTTTTCATGACCAGAGGGGAAAGAGTTACAATATAGAAACTGAATAAACAAAAAAACTTTTATGTTCCAGTGATTTGCTTTTCAGTTTCCCTCCACTCAATAGTAAGTGTTGTTAAGGGGAGAGTTAAGTTTCTAACTTTATATATATTTTTCTAGGTGGAACATTTTTCATTCCTTCAACCATTATGTTATATAGTTTCAAGATCCTTTATTGACCTGGTTATTTTACTGGGAAAAAGACTCATTTTGTTTGTAACCCTTTTAGCAGATGCTCCTGGTACCCCACCATATCCCGTAGGCATGTGTGGTTCTCACCCGTAACCAGGTATCCTATGGAAAGGACCTGTGGTTCTTGGCTGAGGGCTTTCTCTGTCTGATGCATCTTGAGTCTTTTTTAGTACCGTTCCTTGTACTCAAATCTTAGTCTGATGGTTTGCTTCTGGGGAAACCTAACTTAAATTACCTTTCTTTTATTTATTTATTTTTTTATTTATTTATGATAGTCATGGAGAAAGAGAGAGAGAGAGAGAGAGAGAGGCAGAGACATAGGCAGAGGGAGAAGCAGGCTCCATGCACCGGGAGCCCGACGTGGGATTCGATCCCGGGTCTCCAGGATCACGCCCTGGGCCAAAGGCAGGTGCCAAACCACTGTGCCACCCAGGGATCCCTTAAATTACCTTTCTTAAAATATCCTACTGTGTACTTTGAACTCAAACATGAAAGTTTTCCTTTACTTGAATCTTAAGAGACAGGGAATATTAAGATGTCAAAGGTTTTTTGGTAAGCCATGTTAAGACTTTTTAAAAACTTGATTATAAACACAAAGGGAGGGGCCCCTGGGTGGCTTAGTCAGTTAAATGTCTGACTCCTGGTTTCAGCTCAGGTCCTGATCTCAGGGTTGTGAGATAGAGCCCCCGTGTTGGGCTCCCTCAGTTGGGAGTCTCCTTGAGAATTTCTGTCGCCCTCTCCTTCTGCCCCTTCCTCCACTCCTCCACTCTAAATCAAATCAAATAAAATAAAATCAAATAAAAACAAGGGGAAATCATTAAAGGAGTTTTCAGCAATGGAGTGGTAATAAGATCATATATGCTTTGTGGAGGATGGATTTGAGAAAGGCAAGACCTGGGGTATCCACTTAAGAGTGCATCCCTGTCATCCAGGCAAGAAATGTGGCTGGCTGTGTTGACAGAAGCATATAATAGTTACAAAAAGAAGGGTGTGGTTCTGAGAGACATTTATTGAGTAGAATTGGCATTAAATAGGTGTAAACAGGAGGGACTAACTAATTAGATGTCAGTGCTGTTTTTCTTCTTAAGGAAGAAGAAAGTTTGGGGAATGGAGAGAAAAGCGTTTTGTTTTTGGCATGTTATGTTTGAGATACATGTGTAAGCTTGAAGAAGCATATGCTGTTTTAAAGGGGATGTAAATAAGATGTGTTTGTGAAGCTGATATATAACTTTACTTTTATTTATTTGTTCAAAAACATCTCCCATTTTCTCTCTATAGCATCTGCCATCTGCATCATTTTTACATTAGCCATGTTTGACATTTTCCTGCTACTGAAAATTATGTCATGATGTAACCCTTTGGACTAATTGCCATTTGCATATTAGTTTATACCTCTTAGGTCCCAGGAAACTAGATAGAGAATCAACAAATGTGAATCTTGTATCTGTGAGACATTTGAAATAGATAAAATAATTAGAATGTGCGTGAGTGCAAAAGGTTGTTTGGTGTATATACAGAATATTTTAAAAAATGGCTCTAGGATTGAAGAACGAAAACTTGTTTTATAATATTTGAAAACTCTCCTTGGCCCTCTGCAAAGCACCATTGTGGCAAGTACAAATTGATATTAATTACTTTATGATATAATTTGATTTTCCTCCTCTCGATATGTGTTCATTTATATGGCTAGCAGTGTTTAATGGAAAAAGGAGTTAAAGCACCCTGCCCTCATGAAACTTACATGAGGGAGAGGAGATAGACAAAAGGAAATGAGACAATAAATGGCTAAATTATTTACTATAATAGGTGCTGATAATGCTCTGAAAAAAATGAAGGAATAGATCAGGGTAAGGGGAATGGGGAAGCAGGTGGGATTGAGGGAGAGCAGTTAGTATTGTTGAGATCGGTCTGCTGAGAAAATGAGATCTGACCAAATATTGGTGGAAGGTTAGGAAGTTAACCAAGAGTATATTTAGAAGAAAAGCATTCCAGGCAGGGGGGTCAGCTAGAATAAAATCCCTAAGATGGGAGCAGACCTGGGAAAATCAAGAAATAGCATGAAGATCAAAGGGCTGGAACAGTGAGCAAGAGAAGGATGTCAGGTGAAGGGTCTTAGAAGTATTGTATTGGGAGAACTTTAGCTTTTACTGTGAGTGAGATGGAAAGAAGTAAAGGCTAAGAGCAGAGCAAAGATATTTTCTGTCTTATATTTTTAAAGGATCACTCAGGCTTCTACCAAGAATAGACAATAAGTGGTTTAGTATGGAAGCAGAGATCACTTAGGAAGCTTTTACGCCTGTCCAGCTGAGAGGTGATGGGGGCCTGAATCAACATAGTAGTAATGGAAGACATGAGAGGTGGCTAGACTCTCCATGTACTTTGCATGTAGAACCAAAAGGATTTGCTGATGGCTTGCATCTGAAATTTGGGAAACAAGAGTCAGAGGTGGCTTGAAGGCTCTTGGCCTGAGCGAGTAGTAGGATGGAATTGTTTTTCATCAGACTGTGAATGCTATAGAATAGTAGGTTTGGGGTGGGCTGAAGAATCAAGAGTTTGATTTGTGATATGTTAAGTTTGAGGTATTTGTTAGATTACCAAGTGGTTAAAAAATAAAATAATGCCGAGTTTCTGAATATAACTTGTTCAGACTCCAGTTTTTTTCCTTTATCATTTATTCATTTTTTTTACACCAAATAAATGGCACCATATTTATAGCAGGAGGCTCTAGGCAATATCATCGTAAGCCTGAATTGTGTGAGTAGGTCAAGGAGACTACATATGCTGAAAGATAATTTACAAAAGAGGAACTGAAGGACCTTATGGAAAATAATTCTTATTAAGGGAAGAGGCAAAGCAAACAAAGTTGGCCTAATACCAGAGCTTTAGCTGTCAAGCCAGAGGGACAGTACTAGCCACAGAATGGTATCCATCTCTCAGATTTCTTCCAAGTCCAATTTCTTCCTTCCTGACTTTCTTCTGTGGTCAACTTAATTTTGGATATTATGGGAGAGAGGGTTGTGAGTAAGAAGTGAAGGAATTACTTTTACTAAAATCTCTAAGATATTAGGGTGGAAGAGATTATTGCATTACTTTATTTCAAGATTGTGAAAGATGAGAAGAGGGATCAATTTCTATGAGAAAAGGGATCAATTTCTCCCATTTGTAAGGAACACTGAGCAGCTTTGGTACCTTGATATTCACTGCATTAGTAGCATAAGCAAAGGTCATGATATGGAAGTGCCAGGAGTGTCAGTGTAGAGGACCTGAGAATTGTGGTATGTTGGTACCCATTGGAAGTGGCAGCAGAGTCTAACAAAGATGGTGGTGCCAAGTCACAAGGTGAATGTTTTGGACTACATGTTGTGCCCCCCTCAAATTCATGTGTTGAAATCCTCCCTCCCCACCCCCCACAGTGTGATGATTTTAGGAAGTTGGGCCTTTGGGCTGTAATTAGGTGTTGAGAGTGGAGCCCTCATGAATAGGATTAGTGTTTTTATAAGAAGAAATGTAAGAAATAGGATCTCTCTTTCCACCAGGCAAGGGCACAATGAGAAAATGGCCATCTATAAAATTGGAAGACAGCCTTCACCAGGAACCTGAGCATGCTGGCACCCTGAACTCAAACTTCAGCCTCCAGAACTGTGAGAAATAAATGTTTTTGTTTGTTTGTTTGTTTAAGCCATTCATTTCATTTTACAGTGTTTTGTGATAGTGGTCCAAACAGCTAAGACAGTATATATGAAGATTTTTATGAAATTCCCACTGGGACCTATAGCAGTACTTAGGGTGTGTGTGTGTGTGTGTGTGTGTGTGTGTGTGTGTGTATACTACACTGACTACTGGATTCAAAATATTAGATGGGTTTGAGAACCAGAAATTACAGAGAAGTATAAAGGTGTTTTTGGTTTTATTTTGTTTTGTTTGACTTCAATCTGGAGTGGACTCAGAGAGTGGTTCCAAATGCATCACTTTTTGCAAAAAAAAAAAAAAAATACTGTGTTTTTGGTCACTGTGGTTATTTGGCATAGGATACTACTGAAACATTTCTTCATATACCTGTTGGGAAAGATTGATTAGGAAAGAAATATTTATTGGGTCTACTCTGTGCAAAACACTATTATAAATGCTTTACACAAGCTATTTCATGGTACATGCTACCATTGATCCAATGAAGCCTAGATAGGGAAGGAAGGGCTTGATATATAAAGATGATGAAGAAGATGATGATGACAATGAGTTGACAGCAACTATTTACAGAGTAGCTAATATCTTAGGCATATATAAAGTTTGTTTTACATACATCATACTGCTTAATATTTGTAGCAATGCTATTTGATTGACATCATTACACTTATTTTACAAATGAGGAAACTGAGAATCAGGTCTTTTGAGAAGTTGGCCCAAGGTTACATAGCTAAGCTGCAGAGTGGCTGTCCAAATCTAGACCTCTGCCTTTGAAGTTTACATTCTAAATACTTGTGAAGACAGCTGTTGCTTCAGTAATGCTACACAAATCACCCCAGAATTCAGAGGATTTCAATTTAAAATATCTATCTATTTTTCTTACTTGTGGATCTGTGGGTCTGCAGGAACAGATCTGCTTCCGGCTGGGTCAGCCTGGTTTGACTCCAGATTTGGGTTGAGAGTGGGTGTGCTTACATATCTCATATTGGGTGTGCTAAGGAGGTATTTTTATCATGGCTATCAGAGGTGCCCAGGCAGACCACATACACTTTTTTAATGCCTCTGCTCATGTCATATCCACAAACATTTCAAAGAAAGTCACATGGCCAACCCCAGTATCAGTGGGAATGAGAAAGCATCCCCTCAGTGGGAAGAACTGAGACTACATGCTCAAGGAATAGATTAATGATTTTATAAAGGAAGGAGCGAAGAATTGAGTACAGTAATCCACTTTACCACAATACTACATCACACTACTTTCCTGTTGAAAGGAAATTTATTTCCCTCCCAACTCGAAAGTCATTCTGACTATATTCGATATCAATGGTGGTTTGGAAAGCTGTCTTTCTAAATGAAGAGCCGCATCACACAAAATATTAGATCTTAATACATGCCTGAGAAACTACTGATGACACTGAATTTTCTAGTTAACTGAGAAGTGCAAAGGCACGTTTTCTTTTTCTTTTTTTTTTTAAAGGCACATTTTCTACTTCTATTACTTATATGCATTTCTCTTTGAATAAGATAAAATTAAGTTTAAATGCTACCATCTGTGTCGAAGTTGGGTCTCTTTATAGTTCCTAGACTTACTCCTCACCCACTTTCCATAATTGCTAATTTCTTGCCCATGTGGATGTTTCTATAATAATGAACATTACCTCTTAAGCTTCTCCATATGATAAGAAAGCACCTTGTTGGTTCATTAAAATCAGAGAAACAAATTATTTTGCCTCATACATACCAAAATACCTTTTTCGTGGAGTGTTTTGTTTTGTTTCAGATAGTTATAATGGCCTTATGCAGATGATGCTTTAGTTTGTGGAGATTCTGCAGTTAGTTCTACTTTTATGTTATTTAAATTCCAAATTCTGTGATTTTGAAATCTTATAGGAAGTAAATGCTAATAACTCTGAATTGTTGCTTGTTTGTACCCTGCCAGGTGGAAGTGTATTTATCAACATTCATGTTAACTCTGGGCATACCTTCCTGAATAAATCTTCCAGATGAGTCCCTAAATGTTTGTAAAAATCCTCAAAGTTAATCTAAAAGCACTTTAAGGGAGAGTTGTAGCAGAGATTTTGGTTCTTTATTTGTATCTTTGGCTTTGTAAGGGGTCCTTTTCAAGGTGCACCACAGTGGAGCTGGAAGTAGTTCTAATAGAAGGTAGCTTCTTGCAGAGAGGAAGCTTAGTTTAGACATTTCACTTCTTTAACATTTCTTTCCAACCTTCTATCAAAAGCATCCATCGGGGGGCTATGAAAGCACATGGGGAATATGCTGTGAAAAACTGTTCACCTTTGATAGCCAAGAGCAAAAGTCAGTCAAAGGTGACCTTTTTTCCTTTTATGTAGCTCAGCTGAGGAACTTGCTTTTTGAACTTTGGCAACTTAGCTTCTTCAACCACACAGTCCTCTCAACAGCTAGTATATGACAGCCCAGCATGTGAGTTAATTGCTTCTCATTGTAAAAACTTGCAAAGTTCACTTTGCAAAAACACTCCACGGTTCGTGGTGGGAAACATGCTTCCAAAAATTGACAGCAGTTCTAGGGACCAGGAAATGGGTTTTCTGTTCATTTTGTTTGAACCCGTGAACAGCCTGTTTTCACTGCTCTGAGGGCTGGGGACTGAGCTAAGGGCTCTGTGGAACAGCCTTATGAAGTGGGTAGTATTCTTAGACCCATTTTATAGGCAAGGAATCTGAGGCTTAGAAAAATGACGACTTGCTCAAGGTCACACAGCTGTTAAATGGAGGAATCAGGGTCGGACTCTAAAATATATTCAAAACCACCTCAACTATCTAGCTCCTAGCATTGTACCTTTGCAGTGGGAATGCCTCATATATGGGCAAATGTCCACCAGAAGTGATTAGGTATCTTCATTTCAAAACTTTTATATGGAATTGTGTGTGTTTGTGTATATGTGTGTGTGTTTCTGTACTAGAACTAATTTGAGGAAAAATGTGAGGCTTTCCTTATTCTCCAAATGTTCAAGGATAAAGGTCTAGAAAAAGTGGAGTCACAGGTTGAAAGAAATAGCTTAAAGAAGCAAAGAACTTCTTACCCTGATTCCACCTTCCTGGAAGTGTGACCCTTGGAAAATCATCTTATGTATCTGAAACTTACTTTTCCCATCTGTAAAGTGGAGTACTTATATCTCTTCTTTATGAGTCAGTGAAACAATACATACTATAATATATGCCTAATGATAGTAGGACTCTACTGCTGTTAGGTGATTTCCATTTTCTGTAATAGGACATGATCTGTACATTTGTGTAGGCTTATGTATGTGTATATGTATGTAGGGGAAAGGGGCACTATTTATTGCATTGTTTGGAGTAGTGTGTCGATTTGACTTTTATAAGTATTTTTTAACAAATGATCCTGGTGGAGTTGAGCGGCAGTTAGACATATTAAGAATAAGAAAAACAGTGGAGTAAAGCAGTTACACCAGTGTTTGCCAAAGTTTTTCTTGGACCATGATTATATCAGATATACACTGATGCTTATGAGGTTCTAATATTATTATCTTGTAGGAAACCTCTTATTTTCAAATTTAATTTATTGAAAGGCATCATTACAAATTGTTAATTTTTTCTCCTAAAACGACCCTTTTCTATGCAATTTTATATTAGAAAGAGCAATGATACTAAATGAAACTTATATAACTCTTTCCATGTATTTGACACTGTGAAACAATGTGACTTTTTTTTGATATTTCTAAAAGAAAGAAAAACCCAACTCTAACAAATTAGCATACTACACATTAGCCAAATCCATATAGTTATATAGAGCCAGACTAAAATTCTGAAAACTGTGGGATAGCGTTTTTAATTTGTTTGGGCATACATTATATTGGCATTCTCTGTAAAAACAAAAACAAAAACAAAAACAAAAAAAACAAAACTAAAAAACTTCCTTTCTCATTCAGAATCATAGCTTTGTGAATGAAGGACTCAGACCTTTTCTTTCCAGAGTATTGTTTGATTCCTAGAAAGTAGAATAATTTGTTGAGCCATAGAATATACTATAGATGGTTTCGGACTGAGATGTGTTAACAACACACTTTTGATACCCAGAGTATTCATTGAGCAGTCATGAATGACTAAAAGAATTGAAAGATTCTAAGATGTCTGCTATTATAGGTGCTGAGAATTGAGCAGAGGATGAATTAGATATAATCCCTCTTTTATGGAGTTTATAGTTTAGCCAGGTCAACTTTCACAGAGTTTCTCCTACATTTAACTGACATTACATCCCTCTGAATAAAGGTAGCACAGCAGCCTTTGATACAAATTATCTGTATTATATTTTTAACTTCATCTTAATAGTACTGAGGTCTGACTTCCTGTTAAAGTGATAGGAATTAGCATCTAGCCATGATTTTGGTTAATCTGCAGTTTCTGTGTATGCCAAAAACACCCTTTTCTTAAAATTCCCAGGGTTGATTCATGTGCTGGACAGGTCATTTAATTTGGCATATTTCACTGACCTTGACAAAATAGGCCTTCAAATAGTAGTAAAAATCCTCAGCACTGGGCAACTCTTCAGTGATTCAGGATTTAGTTACTTATTCAGTTTTTGGCAAGAGTTTCTAACATGTCAGCAGAACATATTTTCCATTCTGTGTTTTTGATCTTCTAAAATCAGATCGCCCATACCTGTGTTTTTGATCCTGTGATTTCTTCTTTCACATTTATAGCTGTTCCCTGGCCAGGTTTGGCTATCTGTCTGTTGCAGCTGATTCATGGGCACTCTGGCTGGCCTCAGAAAGTACAGAGTGAAATTTCATAGAGCACTTTGGCATGTCTTTCTCCACCATTTCTCATAGACTCTGAGCATAAATAATTTGTTAGAACAGAATGTGCA
Organism: Canis lupus familiaris; assembly: GCF_011100685.1. Classification (NCBI taxonomy): domain Eukaryota; kingdom Metazoa; phylum Chordata; class Mammalia; order Carnivora; family Canidae; genus Canis; species Canis lupus. The sequence goes on from NC_049250.1 coordinate 29,599,279, forward strand.
GAAATATAAAGAGGGGTGGCTGATGAGGTAGTGAGTCAGGAGACATTATGAGGTGTAGGCATCTGACAGAGATTTAGGATGCCAGGGAGTTTGGAGTTGATCTGATAACAGACAGGAAGTCCTTGGTATGGGAATAGTGTAATGAAAACTGCATCTTATAAGAAGACCTTGATCTGATGTCTTGGATAAGCTAACATGGGGAAAAAATAGGAAACAATAACAAGTTATAATAGTATGGTCAGGTGATAATGAGGTTTTAATGGTTGTTTTAAGATTTTTTTCTTAAGTAGAATATAACTGAAGAAAAAAGTAATATTTTTCCTCAATATTTTAATAGTTGGAAAGCAGGCAGATTTAGATAATCTTGAGAAAATTTAAGTAAAGAGTTTAAGATTCTTCTAATTTTCATCTTCCATTGTCCATCGTAGATTTCTTTACCAAATGCCTCTGTCTCAATTAAGCAGTCTCTACCCTTAACTGAATGCTATAGAAGTAATTTTAGGTTTCTGTAATTTTTACTTGAAAGAACAGTTGTAGATACCTATATTAATATCTATCATTCTACCTATCATCTTTATATAGCTATAAAATTGTTCAACATAACATATAATCAATCTTTACCAGCAAAAATACAAATTATAAAATTATGAAATATGAACTTTATCCACTTATGTATTCTTCATCACCATCCATTTGCTCATTCATTTAGCAGATATCTACGTTCTTAGGAACTTATAATTAACATTTACCAAGAATTTCAGAATGACTTTGAAAGGCAGATCAATGTGGATTTTGGCCTTGTATTAGTGAGTTCCCTAGAGACCACTACTTCAAAATTCATACTGGTAATTCCAAATAAGATAGTTGCAGCCATAAATATCACCTAGGTTATACCTGGGAATTGAAACAGATTAAAAATTGACTGAAAAAGAAAGTTAGGGTTTGTTATCTCACGTGATGGTATATTTCTATATTTTTTGCTACATTCAGACATACTATGTTCATTAAAGAGTAAAATCCAGTAAAATCCAGTCTACGACTATATTTCATGTCAACTTTTTATATCTGAGCTAATGTACTAGTTAATATGCTCAAATGTGGCTGGTTTGAATTGAGGTATGATATGTATAAAATACACACTAGGTTTTGAAAATTAGTACAAAAACAGTATAAAATATTTCTTACTAATTTTTGTACTGATTACATCTTGGGATAATATTTTTGAAATACCTAGTTAAAGAAAATATATGATTAAAATCACTTCATCTGTTTATTTGGCTATTAGAAAATCTTAAATTAAATGTATTTTTACAGGACAGCATGAGTCTAAACATTTTTGCAAACAGTTGCAGGGATGAGTAGGCCTATGAAAATTCTATTTGCCAGATTTCCTTTTCCTTTGTCTACAGTAGAATGCCATGTTTGTTGGAGTCCACATCCATCCTCCCACAATCCTACTCTAGCAGTCCCCCATATCATTAGGTAAAAGAACAGAAGCATCTGCTTGAAGTAAGTACAAATGTGTACTTCTGTGAACATCAAACAAGTAAACATAGGAAGGAGAGGCAGTTATTCTTACTGTTTAGAAAGACTCGCTGATTCATTTTTAATTGACTTATGCTTGCTCTGTCTTGCCAGATCCATTTCATTTCAATACATTTGAGGTCTGTGGCTATTCTTGAGGACAACTCAGTCTGCTAAGGGCTATCACATTTCACTAAAGTCAGTAAATCTTGGGTAAGGTATGTTGGTCTACATAACCTTCATAATAAAAATCTTAGGCCATAGAGCTCTAGAGAGGAGAATCTTCTTGTTTTAAAATTTCAGTTGCTTTTATTTTTTAAAATTTTTATTTATTTATTCATAGAGACAGAGAGAGAGAGAGAGAGAGAGAGGCAGAGACACAGGCAGAGGGAGAAGCAGGCACCATGCAGAGAGCCTGACATGGGACTCAATCCTGGGTCTCCAGGATCAGGCTCTGGGCTGCAGGCGGTGCTAAACCGCTGCACCACTGGGGCTGCCCTTAATCATCTTCAACATCTGCTGGTCATTTGTAAACTTTAAGAATACTGGCTAACAGGTATATATGGTTTCAATATATGCCAGAAGCAATTTTTATCACTTTATATATATATATCCCCTCATTTAATTATCTGCCAGACACTATGATGCAGGTGTTATTATTATCCCTATTTTATAAATGAGGAAATGGAGACAATGGAAGTTAATGATGACCAAGTGGAAGAGCATCAAGCCCAGGCAGCCTCTTCCAGAGTCTATATGCTAATCTGTGCTATCCTGCTTTTTCCTAATTAGTAAATTACCTACTTTTTTTTAAAAAAGATCTTATTCATTTATTTGAGAGAGAGAGAGAAAGAGAGAGAGCAGAAGCAGGGGGGAGGGGAAAAGAGAGAGGGAGAAGCTGACTCCCCACGAGCAGGGAACCCGATGCAGGGCTCGATCCTAGGACCCTGAGACCATGACTTGAGCCCAAGGCAGACACCTAACGGACTGAGGGACTGAGGGGCCCCAGGTTACCTACTCTTTGTAGGTTTTTTCTTCAAAAATATTTCCATTTATTGCCAGTTTCCATTTCCCATGAAAAATAATAGGACCAATCAGAAGAACAGTGTAGGAGATTAAATGAATTTAAGTAGTTAAGTTTTGAAAGAGAAGCAAATATTAAATTATTTTTGTTTTGTTTCATCTGCATCTATACTTTGTGAGTTATATATATTCTTATTGATTTCAGTTTAAATTCAGATTTACCTAGTCTTCACTTAAAGTAATGGTAAAACTATTGAGGAATTCTTGGGCATTGCCAGTGGCTGGTATTTGCATCTTTCTCTGGGTCTCTGATCTTTCAGATCAAAAGACAGAACAGAACTTAGTACTGGAAAGACAGATTCATTAGGCCCAGTCTCTGCCAAGCCCAAACACACCAGTGACAGTGATGTGCCAAGAGTCTCATCTAAACTGCTAAGATGTCTCAGAGTTGAAAAGACCAAAAGGGAAGGAAAATGGCAGGATATTCTGAGTATGCACAGGAGATGGAGGCTTCTCAGGGAGAATCAGGTTGAATTTCCAGGTCTTCTTAAAGATATGTGTATCATATTTGGAGTAATCTCTCACATAGTACTCATTCGATTAACTTATTGTCTTGCTTACTTTGAGCCAGTTCTTCTATTCTAATTACTTTGACATAGTTGACACTCAAAATGTGCATTAGATTAGCTGTATCTTTGAGTAGAGATTTGCCTTTACTTTCATAAAATGTAGCTCAAAGTTTATTGGAGGTTTTGAGTAGCCTAAGAATTTTTTTTGCACAGAAAATGGTCCTTAGGGCAGCCCTGGTGGCTCAGTGGTTTAGCACCGCCTTCGGCCCAGGGTGTGATCCTGGAGACCCAGGATGGAGCGTCAGGTTCTCTGCATGGAGCCTGCTTCTCCCTCTGCCTGTGTCTCTGTCTCTCTCTCTCTCTCTCTCTGTCATGAATAAATAAATAAAATCTTTAAAAAAAAATAAAATGGTCCTTAATTTTTCTGATCTAATTCTGGAAATAATTTGCTGTGTATTTTCTCCCATTGTTCTGACAATATATACAAAAGTGGTGCAGAATTTAACAGATGAAGGGATTTAATGTATGGTCTATCTCCTTAATGTTTCTGTGCTTTGAAATGTCTTAACATTACATTTGCTTCTGATTCTGAAGTGTGATGTGTATGAAATATTAATTAAATGAAACAGCCCTCTCATTTGACTTTCTTTCTCTTGTATGTGTTTGAAGAATGTAAAGGCAAGAGAGCTTAAAATATATACTATTCTGAGATTTGGTTGTTATATTGGTAATGAAAATCAGCCTGTGGGCTTCCATATTTATCAGAGAATGGAAGGTCTAATTGCCAAGTTAATTTCCCTGATGATTTGAATGATGTTTCAGGTTTTATAACGTTTTTACTGATTTGCCCCTATTCCTGGAGTTCAAATTGTTCTCTCAGGTTATCTTTTCTATTCAGTGTAGTCCCCACTAAATACATTTGGGAGTCTGTACTTTACCAGGGAGCTTTAATCTCTCCATACTATGCACCTTCAAAACATGATTAGAGAACAAACTTTGTTCACAGAAAACGGAAAGCTTTCAGGCTGTAAAATGGATATGCTATATCATCATTCCACTGAATTCTGAGACTTCAAATCTCTGCTCAAACAGGCAAGCACATACCAAAATATAGAATTGAAATTACTGCATTTTTTTCTTGTTTCCCTCCCTCCTGAATACATTCACATCACTTCTTTGTTTCAAATCTTAAACTATTTGCCCACTGCACCTTGAAATAATCTAATCCTTTACAGTGACCTGCAAGGCACTGTATAATCTGGCCCCCCATCTGCCACTTAGAACTTAACCTCTGTGCTTTCCCCATCATTCACTCTGCTCAACGCACTGGTCTCCCTTTCTATTTACTAAACATGCTGAGCTTTTTCTTGACTCAGGGTCTTGGCATTGGTTATTTCTTCTGCACAAAATATTTTCCCTTAGGTCTTTTAATGACCGAGTCCTTCTTACCATTCAGATTTCAGTTCAAATATCATTTTCTTAGGGAAGTTTTATTTCTCTACTCACTGTAAAGTAACTTCCCTCCCTACTTTAGATCACTTTGCCATTTGAAATGATCTTGTTTATTTATTCTCCTCTCCTCACTCTTTTCTCTCTACTGCACTAGGTTCCATAAGGTCAAGGATCTTATAATTTATGTTAATCTTTATGTTTCTAGCTTCTAGAATACTTCATGGAATGTAATAAGTGCTCAATAAATACTTGAGAATGAATGGATAGAGTGGTTACAAGACAACTTATACTTTACAGAGTGGCTGTGTGGATCAACTTTGAATTTGGGCAAGATTTGTGCAAAGATTATTAAATAGCTTTCATCAAAGGAGACAAAAGGAAAAAAATGATTTTTCGAAAGGACTGCATTCATTATGTGAATGAGGAGCTGACAAGAGTGTTCTTGAAGAAACAGTAATTCACAAAACAGTGAATTTTCAAAAAGCAAACGGAGACTTAACATTAGTTATGTGGTAAGACCTCTGAAAAGGTGTGTTGAAGATGAAATGAAATTAGACTAATTGCATGAAGGAGTTTCTTTGTCTGACTGTAATCATTATTTGGAATCCCTTATACCCCAGATCTATCTTACTAGATTTCAGGAAGAGAAAGACAATTACTTGGGCACAAATGCATTTTATTCCTTTCTTACTGCAGAGCTTCAGTGCTTTTGGTTTGATAAATTGCCTAAACTACCTGGCTGGCTTGAAGGGAAAGTTATGTTTTTACATTTATATTAAACAAAAAACTTGTGCTTTAAAAATAAATCATCACATCTGATGGTATTGCCTCTCTTTCATTTGTTTGCTATCAAGTGTGAGTTAAAGGTTACGTGCAGAACAATCTCAGGGGTGCAATTTACACTTCCAGGTAGCAGTAAAACCCTGTAACCAATAACCATCACAAACAGAGGAGCTGTCAGAGACCAAATTCATTGCTCCTATTCCCAAAGTCCTTTTGTTTTTGGAAGACACTGAAATATATTCTTTTTTCTTGGCCTACAAGAATTTCAAAGATGTCCTTTGACCTATCTTTTGGCACTGAACAATAAATATAGGAAAAACCCCAACACCTCCTTAAGATTACATTTTGGAGGAAGGGGAGTGGGCATATGGAAATTATACTGAATGACAATAACTTTATTGTCTTAGAGCTTTTAAAATTTGGTACAGGGCATAGAATAAGGTCATGGACGACTGAGCATAATTTTTGGTGATCGATATTCTCTCATTACAACCTTCCATGGGAAAATAATATAAACCGTGATATACATTAGGTTGTAGTTGTCTGGCCTAATTCATGCTGCCATTCCTGTCTTGGTGCTAGTGTCTCCCAGGGCCTGTTTTACCGTGTACATTGTAGTTAATGATGAATCTTTCTTAGCCTTTTCTTCAGAGTTTTACTTTTCCAGTCTTTCCAAGTGACTACAATAATAAATATTCAACTTTGTATCTGTGTGACTTTCAAAATTCCCTTTAATTTTTCTGGACCTAAATATTCTCATTTGTAGGACACTGCCACTGAGGGCATTATCAAGATCTTTCCCAGCTCTAAAATATAAGGACAACATAATCATTGTAGTTTTCCTTATAAAGCAGCACTTTCTGGCAAGATATTAGTAATATAAATATATGTGACCTATATTTTGTGACCCATTTTTCATTCAGAAAGAAGTGGATTAACTATTTTTTGATAACTTGTGTGAATAGTCTTTACTAAATTAAAGAAGGCATTCAGGATAAAAACATTCTACTTTGTAGCAAGGATTCTATCTTGAGCACAAGCTAGCTTTTCAGTATGGCAAACAGGAGTAGAGGCAGGGACCAATGTGGGAGACATCTGATTATATTAATTAAGGACGTGAGGTAAACCCTTGGAAAGAACTGGCCCTGAGGACATGCATCAGGGAAATTACTTCTCCCAGAAGCAAACTTTGGCATCAGAGGAAATAACTTATTCTGAAGGCAGTTTGCAAATTTCTCTTTGAACCTATTCCTGATCCATGGACATATATCTGTCTGTGTTAAGAATAAAAAACACTGTAATGAAAAATAGACTTGTTTCATGAAAATACATAAACTATTGAGGCATAGGTCCCTCAATTTTCCCCCACCAAGTATCACAAAGAGAGCGGCTTACTTCCTCCCCTCTATTACTACAGCAATAGACTTTGAGGGCTTCATGTATCGATTGTATTTTCTAGCAAGAGATGGCAGAGAAGGATGAACACCAAGTGAGAATAGATTTTTGCCTGGGAATTCCTCAAATACTTGAAGGTGGCTCTGGAAACTTTTCAATGGGTTCAGCCTTGGCGGATAGTCTTCGAGCTAGTGAAATTTCAGTTATTGCAATTAATCAGGCCTCAATAGAACATGGTGGGGGCTCAAAATACTAACATACACATGAAGCCTACTTGCCAAAAATCTGGAGCTATGAATTTAATGTGATCTGGTGTTTGTTCAAAGCTTAGCAATAGATATATAGATGTTTGAAGAAAATCTTTAGATTCACATCATTTAAATATTAAGTTTTCAGCCAACAGAAATTGTTGTTCATTCCTTTTAGCAATAATTGCATAAACTATTGGCCAGAGTAGTATGGCATCTAAAATGTATGAAAGTACTTATGAAATATACATTAGAGCAGATGGCTATGAGGAAAGCCAATTGGACAGAATTAAAAAATACAAATTAAGAAATTCATAGTTAATTAAAGAAGATTAAGGGTACTTAAAGGGGACATAAAGACCTAGGGACTTTCTCAAACAAAGGATTAGTATGTTGGTGCTAAGCCATGTTCCCCTCTCCAATGTGTTGCTAATGAAAGAACAGTGATGTGTAGAACAGATGAAAAGACTTCATTAGAATGCTATCTTCAATAACCCAAATCCCTTGATTCAACATACAGGGATAGAGTGTCATAAATTCTTGTGTAATTTGGTCTGGGTATTCTTCTCTTTTATTCTGTTATATGCATTCGATCCCATTAACTTTTAAAAGGACTTTCATGCACAGATGATAATAGGCACATTTAGTGGGCACAGTGACTTAGTGTACTTTATAGTCTTCAGCTGGAAAACTCTGCTTTACAGAATGTTAATTCTCAAGGGCTTTGCCCTTAGCAGGTACTCTTCAATCAATATTTATAGTACGAATGAAGGAGGTTGTTCAGGGAGAAAAACAAACTGTTTCCCCCTAGATTCAAAAGTACTTAACATGGATTTCAAGGGTCATCTGCTAAATCTTATCCATTTCTCAAGATTCATCACAAATTAACATTTATTTTTTATTTTCTTTTAAAGATTTTTATTCATTTATTTGACACACAGAGAGAGAGAGGGCAGGTAGAGGGAGAGGGAGAAACAGGCTTTCCGCCGAGCAGGGAGCCCTATGTGGGGCTTGATCTCAAGACCCTGAGACCATGAAGGTAGCTTAACTGACTGAGCCATTCAGGTTCCCCACAAATTAACATTTATATCATTGTCTATTCATTCATTCATTCATTCATTCATTCATTCATTTATTCATTCAACTAGTCAACATTTATTGAATACCTGTGGGGTACTAGCTATTTTGTTTGATACTGAATAATAAAACATGGTCTTTTTTTTTTTTTTTTTTAAAACATGGTCTTTATGCTTGATGGACTCATGTTTAGAGAGGCAACTGAACATGTAAATAATTTATATAGTATAATGGGGAAATTACTATAATAAAAATATGCACAAATTCTAGGTGAGCATAAAAGAAATTCTCTCTCTACTTGATTGGGGTGAAAGGGAAGAAAGTTTCATGAAAGGTATCAGAGAGGATAACTTCTAATCTGAATCTGAAATAAAACTATACAAACTATGACCTACAGACTAAATCTATTCATGTCTGCTTTTGTAAATAAAGTTTTATTTAAAATGCAGCTATACCCATTCATTTAATGCAATGTCTATGCTTACTTTCATGCTACAGTTATGACAGTTACATTATGGCTAGCAAAGCCAAAAATGCTTTCTCTCTGGTCCTTTATAGGAAAAAGTTTGCTGACATCTGGTCTAAAAAGTGTTGGCTTTCCAGGGTCCAAGGTTAGAAAAAGTAGCATGTCTAGAGGCTTGGACATATGACAAGAGAACACGAGTGAATAGAATAAATATTAAATGTTTAGGAGAAAGAAAGTAGGTCACTTTGGTTAGAATAGCAGAGGAATAAAGATAGAAAGGTAGTTTGAACCAAAATTATAGAAGATTTTAAAAGTTGGTGTTGCTTCCTAAACTCTAGGGGGAACACAACACTGACTTCAGGGGAATGTTTATAGTTCTCTATCGCTGCTTTTAAGGAGGAAATATCCTACATGAGAGCAATTACAAAAGAGGAGTGATAGAGTCATATTCTGTTGTCCTGGGCTCATCTTTAGAATTATGCATATTTGGAATGCCATGTAATGGGTATGGACACATAGGTGTAGGATTGTCTGCCAACGTGGGAGGGGTTTCTTGCCAAGGCAAATCCATTTCAGAAGAAAAGTATAGCCCAGGATAAAGGAGGCATCATTTAGGCCACTTAAATTGGTCTAGTCTGGGCAAAGTCATCCTTGCAATTTCTAAGAGAGCCAGCTCAGTTCATCATATGAGGTTTTGGGGCCAAGCCTTGACTAGATGTGAGAATAATAAATGTGAGGATATAGAATTTAGGAGTCCTATATTTCACCTGTTACTACTTTTCACTTAAGAGACGTAAATGTAACAGTGACAAGGGGTTTTGATTTGCTTCTAATACCCTTCAAACAAATGGTGGCTGAATCTAGAAGAGTGGATTCAAAAGCAGTTAGTATACCAGAATCAGCTGGAGGCCTTCTAAAAAGTATACACTCCTGGGCTATGCCCCAGACCTGATTCAGAATTTCTGGGCATAGACCTTGGAAATCTTTCACTTTTTAAAAAACCCCCTAGGGATCCCTGGGTGGTGCAGTGGTTTGGCGCCTGCCTTTGGCCCAGGGCGCGATCCTGGAGACCTGGGATCGAATCCCACATCGGGCTCCCGGTGCATGGAGCCTGCTTCTCCCTCTGCCTGTGTCTGCCTCTCTCTCCCTCTCTCTGTGTGACTATCATAAATAAATAAAAATTTAAAAAAACCTAGATTATTATTATTCAACCATTTTTTAAATTTATTTTTTATTGGTGTTCAATTTACCAACATACAGAATAACCCCCAGTGCCCGTCACCCATTCACTCCCACCCCCCGCCCTCCTCCCCTTCTACCACCCCTAGTTCGTTTCCCAGAGTTAGCAGTCTTTACGTTCTGTCTCCCTTTCTGATATTTCCCACACATTTCTTCTCCCTTCCCTTATATTCCCTTTCACTATTATTTATATTCCCCAAATGAATGAGAACATATAATGTTTGTCCTTCTCCGATTGGCTTACTTCACTCAGCATAATACCCTCCAGTTCCATCCACGTTGAAGCAAATGGTGGGTATTTGTCATTTCTAATAGCTGAGTAATATTCCATTGTATACATAAACCACATCTTCTTTATCCATTCATCTTTTGATGGACACCGAGGCTCCTTCCACAGTTTGGCTGTTGTGGACATTGCTGCTCTAAACACCGGGGTGCAGGTGTCCCTGCGTTTCATTGCATCTGTATCTTTGGGGTAAATCCCCAACAGTGCAATTGCTGGGTCGTAGGGCAGATCTATTTTTACCTCTTTGAGGAACCTCCACACAGTTTTCCAGAGTGGCTGCGCCAGTTCACATTCCCACCAACAGTGTAAGAGGGTTCCCTTTTCTCCGCATCCTCTCCAACATTTGTGGTTTCCTGCCTTGTTAATTTTCCCCATTCTCACTGGTGTGAGGTGGTATCTCATTGTGGTTTTGATTTGTATTTCCCTGATGGCAAGTGATACAGAGCATTTTCTCATGTGCTTGTTGGCCATGTCTATGTCTTCCTCTGTGAGATTTCTCTTCATGTCTTTTGCCCATTTCATGATTGGATTGTTTGTTTCTTTGGTGTTGAGTTTAATAAGTTCTTTATAGATCTTGGAAACTAGCCCTTTATCTGATGCGTCATTTGCAAATATCTTCTCCCATTCTGTAGGTTGTCTTTTAGTTTTGTTGCCTGTATCCTTTGCTGTGCAAAAGCTTCTTATCTTGATGAAGTCCCAATAGTTCATTTTTGCTTTTGTTTCTTTTGCCTTCGTGGATGTATCTTGCAAGAAGTTACTATGGCCGAGTTCAAAAAGGGTGTTGCCTGTGTTCTCCTCTAGGATTTTTTTTTAATATTTTTTTATTTATTTATGATAGTCACACAAAGAGAGAGAGAGAGAGAGGCAGAGACACAGGCAGAGGGAGAAGCAGGCTCCATGCACCGGGAGCCCGACGTGGGATTCGATCCCAGGTCTCCAGGATCGCGCCCTGGGCCAAAGGCAGGCGCCAAACCGCTGTGCCACTCAGGGATCCCGTCCTCTAGGATTTTGATGGAATCTTGTCTCACATTTAGATCTTTCATCCATTTTGAGTTTATCTTTGTGTATGGTGAAAGAGAGTGGTCTAGTTTCATTCTTCTGCATGTGGATGTCCAGTTTTCCCAGCACCATTTATTGAAGAGACTGTCTTTCTTCCAATGGATAGTCTTTCCTCCTTTATCGAATATTAGTTGCCCATAAAGTTCAGGATCCACTTCTGGGTTCTCTATTCTGTTCCATTGGTCTATGTGTATTCAACCATTTTGATACAACATTTGGGAGCCACTGATCGCCAAGACAGCATCTGTGCCACATCACATAGTCAACACTTTTGCCTTTTCCACACGACACTAGAGTTTTGCAATGTGTATGCTTAGTGACATGACTAATTCACAGTCTAAGGAAATAGAAGTTTATTTGATAGCCACTATAAGAGCCCCTGGAAGTTTTCTAAATTATTATTTTTTAAAGATTTATTTATTTATTTGAGAAAGAGAAAGAGAGAGAGAGTAGGATGTGGAGGGGCAGAGGGAGAGTTAGAGATAGTCTTAAACAGACTCCTCAATGAGCATGGAGCCTTACAGGGAGCCCTGGAAGATTTAATTAGGGGGTGATATGAAGTGAGGAGTGATATTTTTAAAGATGACTATTAATATGATGAAATATTCACCATATGGTATGGATTGGTGAGAACAAATGATTATGCATAAATTCAAGCCATAGAGTTGGAATTTATTTGGACATAATTTTAATTTAAGCTTTTATCCATACAGTATTTCATCCACAGATTTCCTAACAGGTGGCTATTAGAGGAAATCTGAATTCTTTTAGGAAACCTCATTGCTACTTATGGAAGACCATGACGCTTCTGGATATAGTGATAGAATTATCTTTCTTATACAACGCCAAAACATGCCCCTGTATTTTCTACTCAGTGATTGTAATTTATACATCCTTAAAACAATACTGAAAGAAATCAGTGTCTTCTATTTTAATTCAGTTATTATACTTCTCAATCTTTTTTCAAACTAAAATGCCTTGTTTTTCCAGATAAATCTCAAAGAGCATGGTTTTCAAATCTTATCCCTTGATACATGACTTTTTGAACATACTTTATATCAGTATTTCCCAAAACATGCTGTTTGTGATACCAGTTCTGAGAAGTACATTTTTAAAAAGGGATCGCGTGGTCATATTCATCTGTGAAAGGCTAACAACCATACTTTCTTAAGGCTTCACTGGGCATGCTAGCATAGGCATTTTTCCAAGGGAAACTGGGTTAAAGAACTCTGTAAAACAGCACATTTAATCTTGTATTTTTCAAATTTATTTGATCACAGTAGCCTTATTTTCTGTAACATATTAATAATCCATTGAACACATTTTGGGGAGCACTGTTGTATGTTGCCAATATCCCTCTTTAAATGTCAGACAGGGAAAAAAACGCAACATTCCAAATGTCACCTTATCTGTGCTGAGTTCAGACTTTCTCTTTCAAAGATGTGAATACCGTGTTCTTCTTCTTCTTTTGAAATGCTCGTCTTCATGCAGTCCATGACCACATCAGCATTTTTCAGTAGTTACAGTATCCTACTGACTCTTGAAATTCGGGTCAACTAATATCATTAAGACTTTTCACATTAAATGCTGTCAAATTAGATCATTCTCAACCTCCCTACTACTTGATAAAAATAAACAAATATATGAGAAACTATATACATTCTTACTAAAATTTTATTTATTTTACCCCAGAATTTCATTTCTGGTAAGTGATTTGAAATCCTGATTTGGTAAACTGCTTCTTTTAGGTATATTTCATCTGAAAAATTGTTGGTATGTCTCTTCTATGCTTTAATCTCAGTCTAGGCCTAAAGTTGGAAGTCATGTGGTTTATGATTGGATGTTTGTTTCTCTTAGACCTGGGCTTGGTATTCAATACTCTTTGGCTACAGTTGCTCAACTAGTTGCTCAACTACTTAATCCTAGTTTTTCTACTTGGTTCATAGTTTTAGGGCACAAGATGTCCTCAATATCTGGCTGCACTTGGTGCATTACTTCATATCACTCTTAATTCTAGTCTCTAAGGAGAGTGGCTTTTTCTATACTGTATTTCATGTAAGCCTAGCCCTTTGGCCTTCATACCTTTTTGGTATTCCTGACAGAAATTCCAGGGATTATGTCTGGGCCAATAGAAGGAATTAACATTTTGTCTAGCTTTCTTACTGCTTTATGTTTAGTATTTGTAAGGGTATAAGATGACGATGTGGAGATAATTTTTCATTTATACATTTTTAAGTTTGACATATGTTAATTTTAAGAAGAGACAACAGGCACAGTGTGTGTTCAAGCTTTAAGTGTGAGTATCTGCTAGTAAGTGTTTTGAATCCACCTTGTATGAGATATGTGTGTTAAATCACTTTGCAAATGAAAGTCACTATGTAATTGAAGACAGTTACTAAATCTAATTTTAAGTAATTACAGAAGTGATAATTCAAATTTCTCTCTCCCTCTGCCCTCAGTAGAGCCAGGAATAGGAAGGATGGGGGCTAAAGTTTACTTGTGATGAAACCTTTCTCTCTGGAGACATGGTACAAAACAAGAAGCATTATTGGAATTCTTTCTGACCCCAAGTTTCATATGTGACTCAGGAGTAGATAACGAGCTAAGCTGTTCTCTTTGTACTTATGGGAACTCTTCCATCTCTGAGCCTTAAAGTTGTGCTTAGTTCTAGGTGAAGGTGACCCCAAACTATTTTTCTTAGGGAAAAATTGCCTTTTAACGTCACTGCTGACCATTCATTATACTTTGGAAAGATACCAATGACCTCCTCTTAAAAGGTATAATATCCATTGCATTGTCAGATACAGAAGTTATCTTTCCACTGTCATATTATTGATGCATGAATATGATGAGAAGAAAATGCTGATGAAAAATGTTGTTTAAGTTAAAGAAAAATCTATTTAAACTTCTCTATACAGAAGTAAATTATAGGCTTTCAGGCTGACACAGAACCTGTCTATTTATCAGCTTAAACTATAATCCATATGGAAGATAGAAAGACCCTTGAGGACTTCAAGTGAAAGTCGTCTTTCCATAAGATGATTTCTTAGAATCTTTTCATTAACGCTGTCCCCTAACATTACTAAGGATTTTTCTTTTAGAAGGAGTAGAATTTTTAAAAAGCCAAATGTTACTCTGAGAATCCATATGTATCTGCTGCTTTTAAATTATTGTCCTTGAATATAGAACTGGATATAAATTCCATTATTAGAATAAATGAATGCCATGTTATTAAATATGGCAGATTTTTAGAGGTGGAATTCTGGTAATGTTTTCAGCAATGTTTTATGAGATAATTCACTGACATGGGTAATTCGTAGCTAGATGGAGAAGGAATAGGAGAGTCGAAAGCCTGAGGGGTAATTGATGTGTTTGACTCCCCAGTCTATACAGGCAAGCTGTGACTCAGCTGGAAGTGGCACTGGACCCAGTGCTTTCCTTCTTATGCTCCAGACATATTCATGCTGGAGAATGTGTCCATCCCTCTTTGCCTTCATGCCTTTGGAGTCTAGTCTTGCAGAGCAAAGTATACAGATAAAAAATATTTTATCAGAATATGATTCAGCATTACTGCAACTATAAAATGGAAGGTCAAACTCATTGATTGTGATGAAAGCAGATATAGTAATTATAATTATTTCAAGTGATTTTGTCTCAGAGGAGCATGTTTATGGTAGGTTAAATGTTGCAACAAGCAGAGGCATTGGCTTGATTTTGAAGATTCAATAAATGACCAATCTGATATGATTCATAAAGGAGCAGTATCATACGGTGAGGATGACTTTTCATTAAGGTGAAATGTTAAATGGATCAAGATTAAATATAATTAAGGAAACTGTCCTGCTAATTATCAGCAAGGAGGATCAGGAAGTAATATCCAGGACAAATCTGAAATTGAATGACTTCCTTTTTAAAGATTGAAAACAGATTGTGTTACTGATTATCCATAAATAAAATAATATAGAGAGCAAAATTTTCAAAAGGTAGTTTGTTGGAAAAAGCAAGTGTGACAGCGTTATAAAAAGGAGCAGTTGAGATCTCTTCTGTAACCATTATACTGCTATCTTCCTTAAAATGAAGATAGTTCTCAAATCAGAGATAGATGGAATGTTAAAGTAGTTGTCCTTTAAATGCTTACTGTTCAACAGAAAAAGAGAATTTAAAAGGTAATAGAGACTAGTTTGTGGAGAGCAGAAATCTTAAAGCACATCTAGGAGAAAGAGCCTATCTTCTTTGTTTATATGTTTTCTGGACTTTTCTGTTCTTGACGTAGGTAGTTCCAAATTTAAGTCAGTTTTATTTATGAGTACTTTTCACAAAGGGGATTTTTATTATATAAAATAGTAATGCAGAAAAATATTTGGAAGTAAGATGTGTGAATTTCAGATAATAAGTTGTTTTCAATTAATTTTGTTATATGTATTTTAATAAATAAATGGATATTCTAATACAAATATGTTAACTTTCATCAATATATGCTTGTTTGATTCAGTGGTAATCTTCAGTAACCTCTGGTCTATCCAGCTCAGCATGTTGAGGACAGTTGTTTGTTTTTTGTTTTTTTTTAATGATTTTTTATATTCTTCAAGATCTGTAGCACAGACTCTAGAGACTATTTACTATCCCTCTAAGACTAAGCATAAAGGTGGTATCCAGTAGATAGCTAGGAGACTGATTCACTAAGAAGAGACTAGTAGAATGCCTCCTTATCATGGTTTTCTCCACATTTGATTAGAATCACTTTAATATTCTCTATTCTTGGGAGAGAAGCAATATGAACATAATTTAGAAAACCATAAAATTTAGAATAGTTCTAATGTGATTTTTGGATTTTGTTTTTGCTTGAGAATAGACTACACAGATGTTGTAGATCCATGCCAACTATTTCTTTCAATTATTCCTTCATTATTTATTCATTCAGTTGATTATCAGCTATTTACTAGGTACCTCTATGTGCCAAGCATGCAACAAACATGTTCTTCAAGTAATGGGTGAATGCAGAACTGCCGCAGAAGAATGTGTGCTCTCTAGAATATTGATGAGGTATCTTAAGAGAACTAAAATTGTAGAGAAGTCTAACACTGGATTGGAGGAGCAAAAGGTAAAGAAATGGTGTCAATGGTGGTAGGTATCTCATGGTCACAAAGCTCACCAAGCTCATGAAGGGAAGCTTGGTCCCTTTCCACATTTTAGTCATCACATTTTCCAGCTTTCAGACCACCATACATAATTTATTTTGCCTGTAATGCTCATTTTCCCTCTTCTCTCAACTCCATGTCATACTTAAATTCTTAATTTATGTTTCACATCTTCAGGGAGACTTTCTTTGGCCTCAGCCTAGAGTAAATTAGGTATTCCTGATATATGGGAATGTCATCATTTATTTCCTTTATCTTTTCAATTTACTACAGTTAGCTTATTTCTAAATATTTGTTTGATACCTATTTTTCTTTCTTCACTCTCCTTTTTAAAAAGACTGTTTTAACTACAATAGTCCAGATTATGTTACAGTAACAATTCCAGAATCTCAAGGTAATTATACAACAAGGGTTTATTTCTTACTCATGCTTTGTTGTTAGTAAAGGTCAGCAGGGGGTTCAGCTTTACATGATTATTTCAGAGACTCAGAACAATTGAGGCAGACTCCACCATATATTACCGTGAATGTACTAGAACAAATGGATTTTTTTTTGGTGAGGGAGTGAAATGTGAATGGGATTGAGGAATGTAGTTTTTGTGTCCTGAAGGAAGAAGAACCTGATTGATATTGGTAAGTGAAGGTAATTGTCTTTGAGTTGAAATCCTTAGAAGAAATAGTGGTAAGAAGGAAATGATTAGGGCCAAAATTGAGAAAAAGATTTTAGTTACTTTCTTTAGTTTTGGTTGCATTATATCACAATTGCTAAAAGGATTTGGCCCTAGAATTGCTAATTCACTTTTAGTGGTTTTTGAGTGGTTGTTGGTAGTAGAAGAAGGTTAAAGGAAATTGAGAGGCATAATTCCTTTTCTTACAATTTATAGGAAATGCAGTGTGTAAATTTTAAACTGGTAGAGTTTTGCAGGGATTGTTTATGGAAATTTAGGTAAGGTGGGCAATAATAGACAGGTGCTTGTCTACAGACCATTATTGCTCCAAGTAATAAGTACAGATAGAGTAAACATTTAGATACTTTTGTAGACATTTGCCAGGGAATGTTACATCTATGAAATCTAATAATTTTAAAATATTTTGAAATTAAAATTATTAAAAATGCAATCGTATTTTGTGTCTTGCTTCTTATGTTATTTCATTTTTCTAGAATATCATTGCTATTGTATTCTACAGATATTTCAGTCCATGATAGATTGGAAATTAAAAAAAAAAGAACAACAGACTGGTCCATTGCCACAGACCATTTGTGAAGCACTGGTTTGAACACTTCCTAAAGGAAATAGAGGAATGTGATCACTGGAAATTAGCATGTATTGCTATATTAAGATACCAACTAATATCAGACCACATATATATATACATATTTCTTTTTTTAACAACTGACTAATCTAGTAATGTGGAGAAGCACATGTAGCATGGATTCTCAATTTTTGGGTTGCTTCAGGATTCCCTGGAGAGATTCTAACTTAGCAGATCAAGGTTGGGGTTCAGAAACCTGTGTTATTGAAAAGCACCTCAGGTGATTCCTAATGCCCACGGTCTGAAGATTGTAATTTGAGAAACATTGATCTAGAGGAGTATGGGCAGTTTTCCATACAGGTGGTTTATCACAGCTGAGCCTTATATAAGAATGGCTCATATGTGTGTTTCTGCTATTTGGCAAGAATCTGGATTGCAAAAATTAAATCTTGCTAATTCAGGAGGCAGCCTATAAAATTTGACCTTAAAAGCTTCCTGCTAAATGTACTTTAAAAAAATTAGTTCTGCCATCCAGTGTATTTCTCCTGGCTCTCTGCAATCAATAAATATTCTAAATGTAGGACTTTTATGAAAGTGAGACAGCCTACACAGAAAAATCCCTGTGGAGAACACTGATATGAAGAGTTGCCTGAAGAATAACACAGAGAATGAAAGAATTATTTAAAATATTATTTTAAAGGTCAAATGGACGAATACATACTACTTAACTATTTAAAAATTAGTATACTAATTTTAAGTTTTCTTTCAATGATTTATGATATTTAGTTATCTATTATTTATTCTGTAACATGGTTATGTTGTACAAAAAGTAAATGGGCTGGTGTCTTTTTAAAACTATACTTCAAAGTAATGTATTTGATAATAGAAAAATAAGTCATGTATTTTGAAGATTTTAGGTCTTTTAGCTGACCTAGTGACACATGGCAGGGGGTAGGTACTAAATTCCTTAGAATTTATGTTATTAATCCCCTGTAAGGATGTTTGAACTAATCTCAAAAGAAAGTATCAGTCACCTTCTTACAACTTAGGCAGTATTAAGAATCATTGAATAAGATGAAAAGAATATGCTTTGTGCAAAAGAAAATCTTTTGAAAGAAATTCTGAAAAGTTATATAAAAAAGAATAGATTTCCTAGATAGCATAATTTCTTTCAATTTTACATATAAATGTGAAATCAAATAATCCTAAATCCAAGTTAATTTAAGTTTTTAGGGCTACTGTACGTGGGACTATTAACTATACCTTTTTTAGAAGTTGCTCTACTTTATGAATCACATTAGGTATAACACACTAGAATCAATCTTTTAAACATGGGAAATTTTTTTTCCTTACATAAATGTGCTGCCTAAATTATGGTGACTCTTGAAGCATTACACATTTTTGACATGGAATCGCAAATGAAAATCTTTTTTATAAAGATATAGATTGTTTTTGTACATGAAATCAAAGAATCTTACAGACTGAGGAAATCACTCTACCTTACCTCTCTGTTCCTTATTAAATACATTTAAACATACCAACACGACTATTGGGGTGCCTGGGTGGGTCAGTTGGTTGAGTAGCTGATTCTTGATTTCTGCTCAGGTCATGATTTCGGGGTCCTGGAATTGAGCCCTACATGGACTCCATGCTCAGTGGGGAGTCTGCTTAGGATTCTCTCTCCCTCTCTCTGCCTCTTCCTGCCTCTTCCTCACTTGCACAATGCTCTCTCTAAAATAAATAAATAAATAAATAAATAAATAAATAAATAAATAAATAAATCTAAAAACATTTTAAATAGACCAGCACCACCACCAGGAGCCATGCCTTGAGGCAGGAATCCTTCTGTATTTTTTCAGGTTTAATCTACCTTTTTTTTTTTTTTAATTTTTTTTTAATTTATTTACGATAGTCACAAACAGATTGAGAGAGAGAGAGAGAGAGAGAGGGGCAGAGACACAGGCAGAGAGAGAAGCAGGCTCCATGCACCGGGAGCCCGATGTGGGATTCGATCCCGGGTCTCCAGGATCGCGCCCTGAGCCAAAGGCAGGCGCCAAACCGCTGCGCCACCCAGGGATCCCCTAATCTACCTTTTGATCAGAAATTTTCCAAGGTAAAGTTTTACTACTTTATATTAAGTCTACTCTCTTGTTATACATTTCTAATTATTGAAAAGTCCTAAGGCCAAATTTTGCCTTCCTGTAATTTTCCTTCTTACCCTTTGGGATGATACATGAATATGAACGTGTCCTTGAAGCCACATTTTCAACTGTTTGAAGACATCTCTCATTTTTCCCAAGTCTTTCCTCCAAGTAGAGCATCCCAATTATTTCAAGTATTTCTTACATTACTGACTTTTCAGATGCACACTATGTATTTGCTTTCCTCCCTTTTTGGGTCATGTACTCATTGTGGACAAGGATAAGATCATTTTTAATCTATTCCCAGTCCCAGCATAATGTTTGGAACAGAGTAGACAGTTAAAAACTCTTATCCAAAGTTCTACTAGAAGAATCAGTGGTTCATCACCACTGAGCTTTCTACATCCCCCGCCATATTCCTTTTAAAAAATAGTTCCCAAAAGTAAGCTTGATATCCCTATGGTTATCTGGTCAGTGCCGAATACAGTAATTATTACTTTTCAGAAGTTGGATAATCTACATTTTAAACAATATTAGATATGGGTTTCTTTTCAGTATATCATTTTATGGGGTAATACTAAGATTTAGTTAGACTAAAATTTTAGTTAAATATAGTAAGATTGTTTTTTGGTTGACTAATTAGCCATTGTCTCCCAATCTATATGTATGCAGGTGACTTTATCTAAAACTAGGACCTTAAATGTTTCCTGTTATTTACTTTTTTGTAGAAAATTTTAGTTCTGTCATCAAATTTATTTTTCCTGACAGTGCTGTGAATAAATATGGTAAACTTGCTTTTAATATAGCCTCCAAAATTAAAGGGCCATTTTCAATAGATCACTAAAACCTTACTGCACATTTTCATCAATCTATTAATCAACATTTTTTAGTGATAATGATCATTCCACCTACCTATGCTATTAATAACCAGATAGTTCTTTTGTTCCGCACAGGTATTTCAGGGGAGACTTATCAAAAGATATGCTAAATAAGGGTTTACTCTTTTAAAAAGTGATATTATGAATCATTTGTCTTGTAATACTGTCAAAAAAGGGAGCCTGGGATATTATAACTAAGGAACTTCTCTTGGTGACTCTGGGCTAGTTTCTGGAAATAACTGCTTTCTAAGTATCCATACATTATTCTAGAGTTCTTCTTGTGATCCATGTCATTAATATATTTTTTTGGATGATTTTCCTTTCTTTTTTTGAAGTCAGTGGCAGTATTGGTCCTTTTTGGAATTTCTTATATAAGCTAGATTCCATCATCATTAACCTCCATCTCTTTTCTCCACCCCCCAGATTCCAGTATGGAAGGATTTCTAAATCTCGTCAGTATTTTCAATATAGTTAAATGTGAGTCATGAAGTTGCCAACAAGGAAAGGCTAGAATTTGCCAGATATTATGCATTTAGGAAAAAAAATAACCTTATCCTAGATACCATTATACTTGAAGTTCTTTATACCTTCCCTATTTTGTCATCTATGCAGTTTTGAAACCCACCACTTTGATATGGCTAGGTACTCTGTAGGTCACATGCCTAATGATGTTGTTTTTTTGACTCTTTTTTCCTAATCATATCTGTTGGTTCCCAGTTGTATTTATGCTCTTAGGTCCATGGATTTCTCTATAGGTATTTTTTTTTCTTTGTCTTTCCTCTTCAGTGGTATCTGTGTTACAGATCCATCACTTTTTCTAGGCATATGTCCTCTCTCCCCTGATTTTTCACTGCTATCCACGAGATCAACTTACTTATTTAGGTTACATTTAAAAGTTTAATTTGTAAGACACCCATATTCCTAACTGTTCTAGATATAAACCATAAGCAAACCTATCAAACCTTGGTTTTATTACCAAACTCTTTCCCTGTGAATTATTTAACATTATTATTTTAATGTCAAACTTCTTTTCACTGTTTGTACTGTCAGTTCAGTCTTTTGATCTGGGCGTTTTCTCCCCTCCCTTAGATCTTAAAAACTTTCATTATCTTAGCAAAAAAGAGTCATTACAGACTTTTTTAGATTTCCAACCTTTCTCAGTAGTTCATGATGTAGGATCATAAACCTTAGTCTGGAAAACCAAAGCCTCATTATCATCTTTTACGTAGTTAGGTGTTTACTTTATGTGGTTTTTAAACAAATTTACTTCTATAGTCATACTTTTACTGGTAGAAACATAAAATCTCTAGATATGCCTGCATATCTGTAGTAATTATCAATTTCTGTCTAGTAAGTTATCCCTATATTTGGTGGCTTAAAAGAACAAGCATTTATTACCTCACAGTTTCTGGGAGATAGTAAATTATGCTGTGATCACTTATAAATAAATTATTTATAAATAATTATTCCTTTGAGATTCATAGGAATCAGGTAGCAACTTAGCTGGGTTGTTCTGCATTAGGAGGTTGCAGCCAAACTGTGGAGTGGGATGCAGTTATCTCAAGACTCTGCTAGGGCTCCACGGTCACTTTGAAACCAGCTCTTGCAGTTGTTGGGAAGCTGTGCTCCTTGCTAGTTTTTACTTGGAGACTTTAAGAGGATATCTATATATCTATATATTTAGGTTGAAGGAGACAGAAATAAGATATCTATAGATAAATAGATATATAGAGAGATAAAGGACGAGAGAGAGAGAGAGAGGAAAAAGGAGAGAAAAAGAAGAAAGAGAGAGAGGAGAGCACAGGGAGAGAGTGTTCAAGGTGGAAGTAGCAGTTGTCTATAACTAAACAGAAGTGACATACCATTATTTCTGTCACGTGCTATGGTCACACAGCCCATCCCTGGCACAGAGTGGGAAGGGACTGCACAGGGTGTGTGAAGCAGGAGATGCAGATCACTGGGACCACTTCTAAGAGTAGCTAGTACAATGGTTTTCAGTTGCTCAACCAAGCCTTCCCATGGAAGCATTCTAGGTTTCTTCTAAAGAATTAGTAATTTCCATGGAAATTAAGTAAGCAGTGATAGTTGACTGAGAATATGAGCCTTTTGGGGCCCTCTGGTTAATTTTAGGTAAATTATCATTAAATTAGCATATTTGGATTAATTTTATATGTTTCAGATGATGATCCAAACCAGCACCATATTTGGAAATTATTTCATTTTACAGTTTTCAAAGAATCAGCAGAATGAATGCACTTGTTAAATACAGAGAATGGCCACTTAGAAGATGCACTCTTATATAGGGGGTCCTTACTGCACTTAATTCTAGTTCAGAAATTTAACTGTATGCAAGTATGTAATGGTGGTTTCCGTTACAGTGGAATTAGATAGTACTGTGTGAGGATAAAGGGAATATGGAGGAGCAAAGACTATGAATTTCATTTTAGTTTTTCAAATTGTTCAAAGCAGTGTCCTCAGCAGGGTATTTGAGATAATAAGATGGTATACTTACCCTCGAGGAGCTTATAGTAACTAGCGTTGGAACAGACGTGGACTTTGGGCATCATTTCATTTTCCTTTACCTTCCAGCTTTGGGATGGATATCCTGTCTGTCAGTTAGAGATGATGTGAAAACTAGTGAGATGATTCTTGTCGTGTTGTGATCTATTAAAAATGTGTTATATAAATGCCTTATTAAAATGTAAAGAACCTGTCATAGGCACCATAATGATCAGATGCCATTACACAAAATGTGTATCTTTCCCACTGTAATATAAGCATGAACATTTCTATGCTTTCTATGAGGCTTTTCTCACAAATATAAAACTCAGTGGTAAAATGGAAGTAATTTGGTAATTGATGCAAAATAAAGTAAAACCCTTTCCTCTAGTTATTTGGCAAATGAAATCATTCTAAGTTTCTTCTAGGGGAATTAGTATTTCAGGCAAAAGTGAGTTTTGGCTTGCAGAGCCTTACATAACATTTTTAAATATTTAAAATAATTTGGAGTAAAATGCCACTACCCATTTGAGAAATAGAACAAGGAGATTAAAGGCATTTTTTGGCAACAGTAATACTGTGAAAGAATAAAGAATCCAGGTTAGTATTTTTGTACTATATTGTAGCCCTACTAAACTGTCTACTTTCAAACCAAATCTTAGAGTTGTATGGGGATAAACCTCACCCCAAAATGGACTCTGTGGTTTTAAAAATAAGATCTTTCTTTTGAGGGTCTTTCATATGGTCTCTGGCTAGATGCAAAAGGCAAGCCATGCAAAAATATATACACCAATCCAAAATGATACACATCTGTCAGGTTTGAATTAGCATTAAAGGAAAAAATTAAATTTAGCTACAATAGAGCTTACTAAGAAAAAATTTGATTTATTATTTTTCCTCGCCCTGGGGTGCCAAGTTGGAATATATAGTATAGTCAGGCCACTGGATTTTTGTTGTGTTAAATTTAACCCGAGAACCTGAATTGCAGGATCTTTATTGTCTTGACAGTAGACCTGATTAATTCACAAATGCTTATTATTCATAATACAAGAAAATAAGAGATAATCAGCTTGTAAAAATTTCTTCTTGCAGTGCTGTATCTTTGAATTCTGAATTCTCAAAGAGTAATTTTTAAGGTGTCTCCTGGCATTTTGTTATTTGCAAATTATGGCTGTATTACTTTAAGAAAATTCAATATCTAAAGATCACTATTTACCAAATACATGGAGGAGAGAAAATTGTTACTATTTGTACTATAAAAATATTCTGCTTTACAAAATGATGCACTGCATGATTCCTATAAATAGGGTGCTTCTCTAGTGCATTTAAGAATGTGAATTGAATAACAGAAATGTGATATATGCAAAACTTTCCAGCCACACATTTATTGTGGAACAGAAACAGATTTTTTCCCCCTAAGTTAGACTGTTTCTGATCAATTTTGTTTAAGATGAATTTAAACCATTTGATAAAATCTCAATCCATCTTTGGGAATCTGTTTTCTTCACCAGAAATCTTGCTGTAGCTTTCACCAATCAGTGTGATCAAATTTAGCTTTCAGTTCATCTAGGGCTTACTGAATCTTTCTGAATCATATCAGTCAGGATGCTAAATGAGGATATAGAACATCTATGATCTTCTAATGCATCAGTTGCCATGGAAGCTGCTCTTCTGGCCTGATTTAATCAATTTTTTTTCAAGCAAGTAATTTGATAATTCTTTCCAAAGGGAAAATGTCATAATGTTCTTGTTACCAAATTGAAAGAATCAAATTGTTTCTTTTAATTCATAATGGTCTCCTCCTAATAACTATGATATTTTGGTCATTTTATTACATTCAGCAGGTACAAAGACTTGAGTTTATGTATTTTAAAGTGTGTCACTAAAAGTCTTTTAATTTTTAATTTACTTTTGTTATACTTATCAAAAAGATTATCTAAAAATTCCTGACCTTTTTATTATAAACACAGCGATGTTTTCCTTGAGAAAGAGTGGCTAATGGCATCACAGTTAATGAGACATTTAGGTAAAAGTACTCACTGCCAACCACCAACATCATCAAAAATATCCATTAAATGCTGCGTTTGAACATTAGGCTTATCTAGAAGATTCTCTATTCAGAATTTTTTTTACCACCTGGTGCTGATAATCTGCTTCCTGAAATGAAATAGAACAGGAATAAAAATATGCTTTGCTATGAAATGTTATGTGCAAGGAGGGACTTTTTCAGTTTCTTTAAACCAATCTCAAACTCTAGGCAATGCTTTAATTTTATGATAATAGACATAAGATTGAGTGTGCATTTGCATACTTAACTTTAATGCTGCATGAAAAATAGGGGCATCGTGAAATTAATTAGGACATTTACTTTCAGCCAGGAGAAGGAAAACAAGTTATTATCTAGCAATTGCCAGCTGTCCTTTAGGTGGCAGTATGTAGCAAGGAGAGGCTGGCTTTGATAGTTGCTGTGTAGGCTTAGGACAAAAAAGTAAAAAGAAAAAAAAATCAGTTTCTTGTCAGAAATGTCTTCTTGCATCTCCTGCATTTGGTTTCTTTTTCTAATGCCCATCTCTGGTTTGAATTTCTGAACATACATGCCCTATATCACTGAAATCATTACCGTGCATTTTCTTTGGTTCAGAAATAGTATCTGTTCTTTAATATGTACCTCCAAGTACCCCGTGTAGTGTTATGAGCCCTGTGGGTGTTAAGGAATATTTTTGGACTCACTGACTGTCAATACTGAGTTGGAAGTAAACATCTCAACTATTCTATCACTTTATGTTTTTCAAAATTGGAGCACAGAAGTTATCTAAAGAGTGTTGGCCAAGATATGAAGAATATATAGACATACTGTCTAAAAAATATTCAGAAATCGGTATTTTCTGAATTCTAGAGAAAAAGCACTGTGAGTTTTTCTCTCTGATGGATATGCTATTCCATCTGGTTGTGTTGGGGATTAGGCTTTGCCAGATCTGTCTAAATGCTTTGTCATAAATTCAAATATGAAGCCATGTTTATCCTTTTTCATTATAACCATATATCCATGCTGTACCCACTTTATCCTTATGTGAATATAATTTTTATAGTGAAAATACAAATATAGAATAAGTCCCCAAGAATTTTTTCTGATCTTCTTTTCTCTTATCCAAAATAAGAACTATTGGATATTTGGAAATAATGCATGTCTCTAATTACCAATGTCTTATAAAAGAGGCAGTAAAGGAATTGGAGCAGTCCAAACATTGCAGCTCCAAATCTTGATCAGAGACTTTATTACTTTTTACGTAATTATATTCTGTCCATGTCTGATTCAATTAGAAGTCTTTCCAACAAAGCAGGTTACAGCATCTGGAGCTTTTGATCTTCTTTAAGCCTCTGATGTAATCGGGCAAATGATCACTTCAAAAAGAGAACACAAACCCTCAAAACCTATTTCCTAGTTTCAAAGGATACTTTTAACCCTCTGTGCTTCCTGCAGCTGTCACCCTAAGTCAACAGCTGGGTTTAGTGGCAAGTGGAAAGCTTAACTGTTGCAGAACATTTGAGCAATCTTCTGATGCTGTGTTTGTCAACAGTGGCTTATTTCTTTTGCCTACTGTTTAAAAGGGCATTGAGATTCAGCTCATTAATTTAGTTTATTAAAAAAAAAAAAGGCCAAACTCTTGCGAAGGAACTATTTAAGATAACCTTTCCCAGCTATTTGATGTCTATAGTCCTGCTAAGTTGCAAGGGGTTTTCTCTGTCTCCCTGGTCTTTTCAGTGTTTTCAGATTCATAGAAACAAGCTTTTTCCTTGACCCTAATTTGCTGCTTTCTCCCTTGAAACTGTAATGCCCTTCTACTGAGTCTCTTGTGTTTTATCAGATGTCACTTGTTTTTATGCTCTTTATGCTTTATGTATTTTGTGCTTTTGTCCTTTTCAAACTACTGCGGATGATTGTGGGTTTCAGTTCCCTGACACAACTGTCCTAGTCCTTTGTAAACTTCCTCTTGTGGATAGAACACAGATCAGCTGCTGTTTAATAAAGCAGGCATCTCATTTCATTCCTTTCACATCCATCAAAATGTCTTTTCCTAGAACTGGCATTCTTCCACTATTATTTGGTTAACTTGCCACATACAAGTGATTTTTCATTTCTTGATTGGGGAAAGAAACTCTTTGTCGAGTTGTAGAGTACCAGCTTTCCTCCTAGATACAAAGAGCTTGCTGCTCTGCCATTTTAATACCTATCCAGCCTCTACCACCTTGAAGCTACAGGCTTTTGTGGAAGTTAGTGATATTTGGAGAAAAATGTCACATATTTAAGCTCACCTGGAGTTAAAAAAAAAAAAAAAGAAGTTACATAGTCTAAATCAATGTACTGCTAAAATTAATCACACTGATGGCAATTCTGAATGTTTATGTGTATATATTTTTCTTTATTTGTAAGAATTTCACATTATAGACTCCATTTATTTCCCTCCTCCTACTAGAAATACAGTGACAGAGGAGGGAATAAAAGTCTCCTGATTCCAAGCCTGCTGCATCCAGCACTTTGAAGCTGCTAGCTTCTATGGAAGTTAGTGATATTTGGAAGAAAATGTCACCATTAAAGCATGCTATAGCTTCTACTGGACCAAAGGGATTCTGTGTCTACCATCAGAATGCAATGCAGTGATGTGTTTTTGAAAAGTCATAAGGAACTGTAACTGCTAAAAAAAAAAAAAAAAAAAAAGAAGAAGGAGGCAATTTTTTTGATTACTCCAAGAGCCTATTAACTGATTAGAAAGAGTTCTTAATAATATAGGAGGCCTGAGACTTCCCATGAACTTCCCCAACTGTACAAATCCATTTGGGAGTCTTATTAAAATACTGTTAAATATATAAAATAAGAATATTTAACATTTTCGCACAAGATCTACTGAAAGTACTTTTTCTGAGGAGGTCAGCATTGTGTTAAAAAAACATGTATTAATTTTTTTTTACTAATTAAAATACATGTTCATAAAGTGAAAATTTAGGATATGCAAGATGCAAAACCAAATTGTCTATAAATTCTATCACTTTAATTGTTTTTCAGATTTTTAAGTAAACACACATACAAAATTTTACAAAAGTGGGTTTATGGGCCTCTCAAGGGAACCTCAACAAATTGCACTATTTTTCCACATTTAAAAAGTTGAAGGAAAAAACCCTCAAAGTACTATCAAGGCCAAAAATCGCTTAATACTAACAGAGGTTGGGCGGAGCAGGTAACTTTATGTCTGTTAGCCAAGTAGGCTTGCTAATAGGAAATTCCAGGATTATGCAGATTTCCCCATCTAGCCCCATGTTGTTTGGAACTGGGGCTTGCCCATGAAAGAAGCCTTCCCAGGTAAAATAGCATGGAAGAGAGGAAACTTTGCCTTCTCTGCAGGAAAGGTCCTTTTCAAGAGGAAGAGAGTGGAGCTAAGTAGAGCATGTGCAGGCAGTCTTTCTACATTTGCCAACTAGTTAACTCACAGGGCCAAGAGAATATGCATTACACAAATTAGTTTCCCTTAACTGGAATTACACATCAAATATGGAGAAGTATTTCCCATCAACAGCATCACACGATACCTGTTGGTTGATATTTTGTTCCCACTAACCTCCCATTTAACCAGGAAATTGGTTTTTCTCTAGGTTCTGGGTGAACCCACTACATGTACGTTGAAATGAAATGATTTTGGGGAAAACTCTGAAGCATTCTGTAACATCCAGGAAACCATGAAGACACTTCTGCCTGGGATGTGTTGTGTGTGTGTGTGTGTGTGTGTGTGTGTGTGTGTGATGGAATATTATTCGGCCATAAAAAGAAGGAAATCTTGCTATTTGAAACAAAATGAACGAAACTAGAAGATCATTAAGCTAAGTGCAAATGTGCAAAGAACCCTTAATAACTCAGCAACAAGAAAACAAACAACTCAATTAAAAAATTGGCCAAAGATGTTAACAGATCCCTTGCCAAAGAAGATAGATAGATGACAAATATGCATATGAAAAGATGTTCCACATCTTATGTCTTCAGGGAAGTGTAAATAAAAACAATAATGATATGCCACTTATTTCACGCATATTAGAATGGCTAAATCTGGAACACTGACAACAGCAAATATGGAGGTGAGGATATGGAGCAAGGGAAACTCATTCATTGCTTGTTAGTGATACAAAATGGTACAGCCACTTTGGAAGACGGGTTTTGCGGTTTCTCACAAAACTAAACATATTCTTACCAAACAATCCAGTAATCATACTTCTTGGTATTTATCCAAAGTAGCTGAAAACTTCTGTACACTCAAAAACTTGTACACATATGCTTCCAGCAGCTTTATTCATAATTGCCAAAATTTGGAAGCGACCAAGATGACCTTCAGTAAGTGAATGGATAAATAAACTGTGGTCCATCCAGACAATGGAATATCATTCAGCACTAAAAGGACATGAGCTGCCAAGCCATGATAAGACCTAGAAGAACCTTAAATGCATATTACTGAGAAAAATCAATCTAAAAAGGCTACAGATACAATATGATTTCAACTATATGCTATTCTAGAGAAGGCAAAACTATTGAGACAGTAAAAAAAAATATCAGTGGTTGTCAGGAGTTATAGAGGAGGGAAAGATGAATAAGCAGAATTTTTAGGGCAGTGAAATTACTGAGTATGGTACTATAATGGTTGATATGTGTCGTTATAAATTTGTCCAAACCCATAGCATGTACAACACCAAGAGTGAACCCTAGTGCAGACGATGGAGGCTGAGTGATCACGTGTCAATTTAGATTCGTTGATTTTAACAGATGTACCACTCTGGTGGGGGACTGTTTATAATGGGGGTGGCTGTGCATGTGCAGGGGCTGGGGTTTATGGGAAACCTCTGTACCTTCTGCTCAGTTTTGCTATGAACCTAAAACGACTCTAAAAAATAAAGTCTACGTAATTCTTTGCTAAATTGGGTTATCTAAACTCTATATATTCAAAGTAGAAATATATCAGTATTGGCTTAAATAATTGGAAAGGACTTAATGAAGGAAGATGGACATTTTTGATGCCTGAAGGGGGGATACAACTTGATTGCAGGTCAAAAGGGGAATAGTATTAAAAAAGTGTAGTAGTATCTGGAGTTCAGAGAACTTAATTATGTTTATTGTTAGAGAGACACATCTCAGATTAGGACACCAATATGATCCTTGGCTTTCTTTTTAAAGTGGCTTTGGAGGGATGCCTGGGTGGCTCAGTGCTTGAGCGTGTCTGCCTTTGGCTCAGGGCAGGGTGATTCTGGGGTCCTGGGATTGAGTTTGCAATTGGGCTCCATGCGGGGAGCCTGCTTCTCCCTCTGCCTTTGTCTCTGCTTCTCTCTCTGTGTCTCTCATAATAAATAAATAAAATCTTTAAAAAAAAATAAAGTGGCTTTGGAAAGTATATGTTGAACCTTCAGAGCTGTACTGAGAAAATCCAGTTCAGTACCTTCACCATTATAATAGTTCTGCTTTTCTCCTTCTGTTCTTTGGACCATCTATGTTCCATCTTTGGAACAAAATACTAAAAATGATAAGAACGGGAAAATTGAGTATTACAAGCAATTAGAAGAATTACTTCTGTGGCAACTTAACTTCAATCTCATGAAGCACTTATGAATAACCCTAATTAACATTGACTTGAACATATCTGTGGTAACCACTAAGTGATAACTCTGGCCTAATCTTTAGGGTTACATTACATAGTAAATAGTAGCTACGATTACCAGGGAAGACAATAATATATAGAGGATGCAGTGAAAATTGCCGATATCAAGAATATTAGCATCTAAAAATTAACATCTGAAAAATGCTGTTCACCAGGAGCTAATATAAATTCTATGCTAAACAAGAAAGTCCATCATACGTTCATATTTATAGTTGTTCTGAAGAGATGTTGAATCAGCCATAATCATTTATATTTGTAAATTATGATTTCTTGTTACTTTTGGTAATAACATGCAACTGTGGAATTCTTCACCATTTGGAATCAGTTTGTGCTATGAATAATGAAAAACTGTTGTATCAAATACTCTCTGGACCATGGAAGTGTTTTCTACTGGAATATGTTCTAGGAGTAGATTTCTGATTCATGAATAGATAGGGAAATGAAAGATTTGGTTAGAATTAGGGTTTTAAATTATGTCAGCTATTATTTTTTTCTCCCTCTTGGGATAATCTCAAACCCAAGACAAAGCTAGAATTTAATAACTTCTATCACATAATCAGGTCATTCTTCTTTACATAGTAACTAATCCTAAACCATCAGGGTATGGATTATACTTTTTAAAATGGGTTTTCACTTTTAAAGTCATTAATATTTAACTTTAAAAATTCATTTATTATAATCCAGTCTTCTTTCTACACAGCTGACAATTTATAAAACCTTTAAAATTTTATTCATTTCTACCTGGTTTACCATCAAATGATATAAATAATGTATTCATCTAATATATATGTAAAAAAGTGTTTCCTTTGGCTTTTTAAAATATTTTGAACCTAATTTTGCTTTGTTTTTTTATTAAACACATATTATTTTACTTTCATGCTTTCCATCCCTCATGTCTTGGTTGTTGATTGTTTGTTAATGTGACATTTTCTCCCTGCATCATACCCTTTGAATGGGTGCTTGTGAAATATTTGACTCAACTTAATTGGATATTTTTTTTTTGTTTTGCACTCTGAATATTCTATTGGCTAATTATCTTTAGATAATTACCATATCTATTTAAAGTTTATATTATTACAGTATGATATAATGCATCTTATTAATTTCCTAATAGTTACTTTGGTATTAAATAACCTACTTATTTAGGATTATTTACTTGTATTATCATTATGAGTATCATAATTGTGCATGATTTTACAAAGCTGTATAAAGGTTTGCACTTTTCCAAAAAGTCTTACTATAAATTCATTTAGGGCACTGTACATTAGTTAATGCTGTGTGTTTTCTAAGAGACAGTAACTTCCTCCCAGGAAAATTGAGGAATCGATTCTAGGAAAATCAAAGTGTTACCTATGTAAATTAGTATTAGTTTGCACACTGGTCTCTGTACACACAGGGAGGGGAGAAACTGAAGAAAGAAGATTACTCCATATTGATTGGTAGCAATTTTAATAAGTAAGAATTTACAAACATTATACATCTTATATGGCTGCAGATACATAAATCTTCACACTCATCTGTCAGAATCTTAAAATTTTATATAGAAATCTTAACTGTGTTCAGTCACATACTTAGTCTTCATAGGCTCAATTTGTTTCTTTCTCAAGGCTGTATCCTTGGAGCAGCTTCTGGGAGTGGGGAAGGCCAGCAGAACACACATTCGAAGGACAGGAGTGGTTGGGGAGCCTCCAGTAGTCTAGATCCAGCTAGAGGGGCAACTGGTAGCCATGCCTTTTTGATAATGTCCTCAAACATTAGTCTTTATGCTGATACTGAAAGTGATTGCTCTGCATAATGCCAGTATGATAGAAAAAATGACAATTGTGTCTCTTCATGTGACATAGAATTCTTCTTTGGTTTCTTTTGAGTGTTGTTGCTCTGTCTCTTTGATTCACTCATTCAGTCATTACTCAAAACAACAACAGTGAATGTAGTCATGTTCCCATTGGGAATGATAGTGTGTGATTGCCATTGTGGTTTAGTAACTATTACAACTGTTCCATATCTTTACTGTCATGATTCATTAAGTACCTGCTTTGGCTCTGCCATTTCTTTCATTGTATGTTAGCTTTTAAGTAAGGGTCTGTCATTTTTTTTTTTTTTCTCTAGCCATGACTAGCCCAGTGAGGTTGTTTAGAAGCAATCATCCTTTCAAAACTGATAGCTTGGCTTTGTTCTGGGACATTAATTGGTGATCTTTTTTGCAATAAACGTTTTGTTACTCTTGGATGATATTGATGAAGTTTGATTAGAAATCCTGTCAAGTAATGAAGGGTTTCTATGGGCCTAAAATAGAGTGTGTTACCCAGGAAGCCTTAAGATAGATATAAACTCTTTAGGAACAGATTAGAGTCACAATGTGTGAGTTAAAATCATGTGTCATATCAAAGATAAAAAAATATAAGAATGTCTGTTGGAATGAAAATGTATGGGTACAGTTAGTCTGGTGTGTATGTGTTCTACAAATTCATATCTATGTTAAATATAAGGTTTTAGAAACTTCATAACAATTCTCCACAATATACATGTCAGCAATACTACTACCTATGAATAGAAGAGAGAATTATTTCAAAAGGCTTGTCTCAGGTTAGTTACTTAACACATAAGAGAGTGATTAAGAAAACATTTTTAACATCTTTAGGATGGATATGTGTAAGTTTCCTTTTCTCATAGATTTTTAGGTACTACCCAAGATGATTAATTCAGAACTAGAAATTAAACTACATAATTTAAATACATAGAGGCAATCACTGGGATAATTCAAATGAATATAAGGTGGAAGGGAGAGAGGAAGAGGAGAGCAAGGTAGGTATCCAAATTCCTCATCTCTCATGGTGAGGAGACAGGAGAGAAACTCTCAGGCATTTATGGATAAAGAGGGATATATAAACATGTTGTTGTGATGGTAATGTGTAAAATAACTAAAAGTAAAAATGTCGAAATACTTATTTTGGGAGTAGAGGGTTAGAAGGTCAGATCTGGGGAAAAGACCTTGCTTTTTTACTCTTAACTTCCATATTATTTGTATTTATTTTTCATGTGGATCCTGTATCTTTAGAAAAGATACTCACCTTTGGTATTTCCATTCTTTATTCTGTCTATATGTTTTACAATCATATGCAGCTTTACCCAAATCTCAAGTAGCTGAAATCTCCCCATCTCCCTATAAGAAGGAACCATCTCATATAACCTCCAGAGCATTTTCAATGGGTTTGTGCATCTGCCAGTCTTCTGGGTGGGACTGTCTACAGAGTACCTACACTGTCATTTTGAGGGTTTATTGTAGCAAAATAATTGTTATAGAATATGGTTCCAAAGGTTAAAACAAATATCTGTATGCAAATGTAATAATAAGGGAAAAATCAGAGTTGTTCAAAGATGGAATGAATAACTTCCAGAGGTAATAAGGACCTGTCCCTGGGAGGTTCAGCTTAGGGTAGGTGGCATTAGCACATTCATATAGTGAGCAGTGAGATAAAATGGTGATTGCATTTTTCCCTTACTGGAGTGTAGAGTATATGCAGAGAATCTTTTTTTTTGAGGGGGAGGGGCGGATATGCAGAAGGGCCTATAGTCCATAGACTCTAGGATAGTAGTATTTTTCCTTATATGATCTATAGATGCCCTAAATGAGAATCAACCACAGTGTTTGGAAATTTCTAGACCCCAAAGTGGACATGCAGTCTCAGAATCTTTTGAATCCTGGAAATATTAACTTTTAATAAGCTTTTAATAAGTGTAAGAGTCTCTGCATGTAAAACAGAAACAAGTACAAAATTTGTGCCAGGTAAGTATGTTTCAAGAATGTAGCTCTTATGTGATCCTGTATACAGTGAATAGGTGTCTGGGGAGAAGATGGTCACTGCCAAGATTATTTTTTAATTGTGTTCATTTTGGTTTTATAGTTTTATCTCTTCTCTTCATTTTATATTATTTTTCTCTCACTTCATGCTATAGCAATAGTGATGAATGCTGATGAGGCTATCGTTAATCCAACCCCAGGCACTCATTTTCAGGTAATTATTTGAAACCAGAACAGCACTTAACAGCACTGACTTACCTGTTTGGGAGATTAACTAATTAAAAGCTCAATCGAGATGGGCTCCCCACCCCCAAACTGGTTAAGAGGAAAGAATGAAAAAAAATAAAAGAATATTTTGCCTTCTAATGTTTTTTGGTCATCATTTTATATTATTAAAATATGGAGTGTATTTTTTATTTCTCTGTTCTGAAAAATAGGATGGCAGATTAATATGAAACAGTGAGGGAGGCACAACTGAAAAATGAATCAGATTTATTCAGCCAGATTTATTTCAAAAGATGCAGTAGAAGAAGGTAATATTTTATATAAATTATATAGATGATTAAGAGAAAACAAAGAAAAGTTTTGGATTTCATTAACTGGGTATAATTTTTATACTGTCTTAAGCCACTATACATCATGGATGTAAATTTTAGTCCCAAATTATCATTGGTCTAATAAGACAGATTAATGAGATATAGTACAGTACAAGAAATCATTCCATTGATTGCATAAGGACAAATGTCACAATCTTGTCATTGATACAATGAGAGAGGATTTGTTTTGTTTTGTTTTGTTTTGTTTTGCTTGAGACAACCATCAAATCAAACTTCAATATATTTTCCACAGTCTTACACTTGGCCAGGTCAGTATTGAAAATGTGTCTTCCTGAGAGCCCTTGTTGCACTTGGGTGCCCGTTTACTTTTGGAACTGTGTAGTGATATATCAAAACCATCTTTTTAAAGAAAAATCCATTTCAAATGACAGTATCCTATCTTTAAAAGTTTCCAGCCATCTAAATGTTCTAAGGAAAGATAAAATACCTGCTATGGGCAGCAGAATTTTGGCTAAATTTTACACATTATTAATCTTAAAATGTTTGCTCATATACTCTGAGTAGTTTGGTTGTACTTTTCCTTTTCATATGCACTTTTAAACTCTGCAGTGTTTCTTTGCTTTCTCCTCAGAGGTGGCTGTGAAATGATCCTGTTCATAGTTTGATATCATCTTGTTAAATCTGGGAAGTGATTAAGGGGTCCTTTGGTTTGAGAACCACGTTATGACTATTGCTATTCATGAATTCAGATTCATCCATGTAGTTTATTTCCCCCAACCCTGTTTTTTCTCTTTTGAAATGAAAAGACGAGGGATTTTAAACTTATTCTTAAGATGTTATGTGCTCTTCAGTAGAATCTGAAATGTAACTGAAATAAATATTCATCTAATCTATAGGATTTGCACACAGACTTTATCACCATTTCAATTTCAAGCTTTCATTATCTGCTGCTAGCACTGTCACTTTGGACTTGCTCATTTCCCCCACCCCCCCCCTTTGATAGAGACAACAAAAGATAGAGGCCCTTTTTATATTTTGCCGTAATGTTTAGGCTTAGTAAAAAATCTTGTAATATTCATTCATTCATGTGGGCTTGTCTCATGGGATAAGGCAACCATATCATTTACTTCGGTTCTTTTCCTTTCCTTGTTTAAATTCTGCAGCTCTTCTTTTTATTTCTAAATTCATTTTCTTTAGTACATCCAGTTTTCCCTAGCACTCCCATGAACAGCTGTGGGTGGTGATGGGTGATGTATCGAGATAGCACTTCCCCACTCTGCACATCCCCCTGAGTGGCTTTGTAGAACACAGGAAAGTACAGTACAACTGTGGCAGATGGACTTCCAAATAGCATTCACTGAGATCTTTCCCTTTCATATCAAGAAACATGAGTTATATACCCTACTTAGTATGCTGACATTTCACAATTGATATCCTCGTGTATTTTCCCTTTCATTTGATAGGCAGGGATGGGAATTGAGGTGCCCTTTTCAAACAAAATATGCTTTCTTTTTTAGCATCTGTGAATGTTGACTCAACATATCTATCTGGTTGAATTCTACTTGTTTTCTAAATTCCTATATCATACACCTAATGCTGTGCCTACCCAGTGTCAAAAAAATGCTAAGTAGTTCTTTAGGCATTTGTTACGGGCTTGGCTCACTGATTGCTATTTCCAATGTATAGTTAGTTGGGAAATTGTTAAAAAAAGTAATTTTTTGCCATCTTTTATTTCTTTTTCCCTCCACTAGCTTGAGTACTTGTATTTTATTGATTTAAAAATGTCACAGATATTGGTGCTAAAAGGACTCTTGAACAGTTTGATGATATCAAATATAGTGTTCAAAAAATCTCGACACTGAAAAGCATCATCTAGTTTAATTTAGGTCCTGTGTTTTGAACTTATTTTTACCTTGAATTCTGGGACAATTAGATGACTGAGCAATTTTTCCCAATGGAAAAAATGAGTTTTGCCAAAGAGATAGGTAATTGCACGTTAGGTCTTAAGATTCTTTATAAAAGGCAGTTTCAAATATCAAGAACTTTCAGCAGAAATATCACATGCTTGTTCTCAGTCCTGCAGTAAATTTGGTTATGGAAAATTTAATACAGTCTGTGTGGAGAGTCTGGAGATAAGTAAGTGTGTTGTTTCCTCTTGGGTAATTCCAAATTGTTTTCTTTAAACTTGTGATTTAGCAGGTAATCCTCTAGGTGAACCCTGACAATCTGGTTATACTGTAACACCAGGCCCTCTGAAAGTAGCAGGTGATTGGCTATCTGCCTCACTGCTTCCAGCTCTGGGCCTACGGGAAAGAGACATATGTTAATGAGGAATTTTAGTGTGTGGTTTGTTTAGATTGAAAGGGATCCATGAATAGTCGTAAGAGAAGTTTTGAAGAAGGTTTAGGACCCATTAGTGAGCGGCAGTTTTTGAAAATTTTTATTCGTAGAGATATAACCCCTGACACCACCTTTCCTGCTTATTTGAAGGGGGAATGCTTATGAAAAAGATTAACCTACAGAAACAGAAAAAAATTGCTTTCTGAGGAGTAGAAAAGAATCTGTCGCAGGTAAAGGTTCAAAATCAGTGACCCTGACTATTTTGTAGTAGGAGAAAGTAGATTTTGTTAGAAGTGAGTGAGCACAGCAGGAACAAGTTATTATTTATGAAAGTAGCTAACAGTTTTAAGGCCATAATTATATGCAGATGCTGGGCCAACTGCTTCTTTTTATAGTCACATTTTATCCTTATAACTCTATAAAGTAGGAAGTATTATTTCTCCTGTTACATAGGTGAGAGAATTGAGACTCAGAAAGAGAATTATGGAAGACAGAATAATGGCTTCCCCAAATATGTCTACATCCTAATCCCTGGAACCTGTGAATGTATTATCTTACTAGGAAAATGAGATTTTTTCAGATGTGACTAAGGTTAAAGACCTTGGGATTTAAGGGGCAGTTATCCTGGCTTATTTGGGCAACTCCATCCTTATCACATAAGTCCTTAAAAGGAGGAATGCCTTTCCTGGATGTGATGAAAGATGTGATGATGGAAGAAGGATCCAAGAGATATGAAATTATGGCTTTGAAGATAGAAGGAAGGTGCTGTGAGCTGAGAAATGTAGGCACCCTCAAGAAATTAGAAAATACAAGGAAATAGATTCTCTCGTAGAGGGTTCAGAAAGTGTTTTAGTCTGTTTTTGTTGCTTTAACAAAATACTTATTAATGAGAGAAATATATTTCTCACAGTTCTGGAGTCTGAAAGTCTAAGATCAGGACACCAGCATGGTTGAGTAAGGTCACAGACTTCTTTTATAACCTCACATGGCAGAAGGGCCTAGAGAGCTCTGTCAGGTTTCTTTTATAAGAACCCTAGTCCTGTTCATGAGGGCTCCACCCTCATGACCTAAGCACCTCCATCAAGCTCCACCTCCTAATTGCATCACATTAGGATTTCAATATATGAATTTTCGGAAGACGCAAACATTTAGATCATAAGACAATAATACTATTTATACCCATAGAAAGTCTGAGGGAGCGTCAGAATCCCTAGGAGGGGGAAGCCTGGGTAGCTCAGTGGTTTAGCACTGACATTAGCCCAGGGTGTGATCCTGGAGACCCAGGATTGGGCCCCATGTCGGGCTCCCTGCATGGAGCCTGCTTCTCCCTCTGCCTGTGTCTCTGCCTCTCTCTGTCTCTCTCTGTGTCTCTCATGAATAAATAAATAAAATCTTTAAAAAAAAAAAAAAGAATCCCTGGAGGACTGACAGATGGTGTTTCTCTCCCAAAGTCCGTAAAGATGAGAGGAAGTGACCACTACTTCAAATGAGAAGACAGCAGCTCAAGACTTCAAGGAACATGAAAATCAAGGAAATGACACTGCAATAGGATCACCATTTTCCAGTAACTAATCCCAAAGACATAAATATCTGCAATTCATCTGATAAATGAAAACAGCTGTTTTAAGGAAGCTCAATGTACTATCAAAACAAAACAAAAACAGAACCTCACAAACAATTAAATGACATTAGGGAAAAAATAGATGAACAGAATAAAAAGTTTAACAGAGAGATAGAAATGATAAAAAGGAACCAAACAGAAATTCTGAAG
This sequence comes from Canis lupus familiaris, assembly GCF_011100685.1. Lineage (NCBI taxonomy): Eukaryota > Metazoa > Chordata > Mammalia > Carnivora > Canidae > Canis > Canis lupus. The sequence continues at coordinate 29,638,467 of NC_049250.1, forward strand.
TCTAAGATTACATGAATGAAATGAAAAATTCAATAGAGGGCACCAGTAGCAGAATGGATCAAATGTAAAAAGAATCTACAAAGTAGAAGGCAGAACCTTTGAAATCACCCAGTCACAGGAGAACAAAGGAAAAAGAATGAAAAAGAGTGAATAAAGCCCATGTGAACTATGGATTTGGATACCATTAAGAGAAGCAATCTGTGAATTATTGGAGTCCCAGGAAAAGAGAAAGAGAAAGGGACAGACAACTTGTTTAAAGAAATAATGGCCGAGAACTTTCCAAATCTGGGAATAGGTAACGGCATTGAAGTTCATGAAGTTTACTGGTCCCCAGACTCAACTCAAAGAGATCTTCTCCAAGACACATTATAATAAAACTGCCCAAAAATTACAAAGAATCATAAAAAGCAACAAAAGAAAAGAAGATTGCCACTTACTTGGGAATCCCTATAAGGCTATCAGTGGGTTTCTCAGCAGAAACCTTATAGGCCAGAAGAGAGTGGGATAATGCATTCAAAGTGCTGAAAGAAAATGCCAACAAAGAATACTTCATATGGCAAAGTGGTCCTTCAGAAATGAAGGAGAGATAAAGATTTTTCCCAAGCAAAAGCCGAGGGAGTTCATTACCACTAGACCTGTCTCACAAGAAATGCTGGAAGGAGTTCTTCAAGTTGAAATGTAAGGATACTAATTAGTAACATGAAGACAAAAATATAAGTATATATTCAAATTCAGAATATTTTATTATTGTAATATGGTGATGTTACCACATAACTGTGGTAAAAAGGTTAAAGGACAGAAGTTTAAAAAATACCAATAGCTACAATAAGTTTTTAAAAAGATTTATTTATTTGAGAGAGAGAGCAAGTAAGTGCATGTGCATGTGTGAGCAGGGTGAGGGACAGAGGGAGAAGGAGAAGCAGACTCCCTGCTCAGCAGGGAGCTTGATGCGAGGCTCCATCTTAGGACCCTGAGATCATGACCTGACACTACAGAACTACCAAAAACCAATAAAGTGGCATTAGTGTAAGTCCTCATCATCAATAATTAAGTGTAAGTGGATTGAATTATCCAATCAAAAGTCCTTGAGCAGCCGAATGGGTAAAAAATAAGATCCTACTATATACCCTGCCAATAAGAGACTAACTTGAAAATCAAAGACATACAGGTTCAAAGTAAAGGGAAGGTTACGTGGTAACCAAGAGAGGGCAGGGGTAACTATACTTATATCAGACAAAGTAGACTTTAACAGGAAGATATTAGTAAGAGTGAACAAGGTCATTTTATGATGATACATGGGCCAAATTATCAAGAGGCTATAACAATTGTAAATATATACACCCAACATCGAAATACCTCAATGTATTTAGCAAATACTAACAGATCTAAAGGGAGAAATAGACAAGAATACAGTGATACTAAGGTATTTCAATACCCTACCTTCAATAATGGATAGATCATTCAGAGAGAAAATCAATACAGAATGTTGGTCTTGAACTATACTTTAGATCAAATGGACCAAACAGACATATACAGATCGTTCCTTCCCACAGCATCAGACTAAACATTCTTCTAAAGCATGGACCATCTCCAGGGTAAGGTCAGATGTTAGATCACAAAACAAGTATAATCATTTAAAAAGATTGAACTTATACCAAGTATTTTTCCAACTACTGAGATATGAAACCAGAAATCAATATCAGGAAGAAAACTGTAAAATTCACAAATATGTGGAGATTAAACAACACACTCCTCAACAACCAATGGGTCACAGATGCAATGAAAAATACATTGAAACAAACGAAAATGGAAAAAGAATGATACCTAAACTTATGGGATGCAACAAAAGCAATTCTAAGAGGGAAGTTCATAGCGATGGATAGAAATATCTCAAATTAACAACCTAGAGAGGAGACTCAAGATAAGGTTAAAATCATGAGCCAGATCAGTCAGGGCATTTATAGGCCATGCTTATGAGTTTGGATTTTATTCAAGCCACTGTAAGAAGCCATAACAGAGTTTGTAAAGCAAGGGAACGACCTGACTTGATTTATGCCCTACCAAAATTTGATATGCAGAGAATGAATTATAGAAAACAGAAGTCAAGGCAGGGAGATGAAGAGGTGTATAATCCACAGTAAAGATACCACTGCTCCTCTGCAGTCTTGCACAAGTTTAGTGAATGTCTCCTAAAAGAGATTATACATGATTATTGTTTGTAGACAAAGGCAGAGGGGCTGCATTACACTGTGTTATCTTTAGGTCAAGATTTTAATTGCCAAAACCTGAACTCCTTAAATGACTGGACATAAACAACAATGATTTGTTAGCCTTGATATCATACTAAAATTTACCCTCTCTGCATAGACATTGGTATATTTTTTCTCAAAATTTGGTAGGTGTGATTTGGGGGCAAGTATTAATCTAATCTGTAAACTGGAAAGCTCACGAAAAAATATGTCTTATTTTGTTTTTTTTTTAAAGATTTTATTTTATTTATTTGACAGAGAGAGACAGAGAGACAGAGAGGGAGGGAACACAAGCAGGGAGAGGGACAAGCGGGCTCTCTGCCAAGCCGGGAGCCCGATGCAGGGCTCCATGCCAGGACCCCCTCAATCCCAGAACGGATTGAGCCACCCAGTGCCCCAGAAATAACTTCTTTAATATCACAGCTTACATATGCATCATTTAAAATATCTCCTCTGACTCTAAGAATAATTTATAAAATTCAGGACAAGTAGCCAAGTTTATTAGTTATAAAATCATGTCTGGTATGGATCTGATAGCTCTACAATTGCTATCATCTCTGAGGATGAACTCACCTTTATATTAAGAAGCTCTGTTTCGCTCTCAAGACATTACATGGAATTTAGAAGATGCCAAAAATGGAAGAGAATGCAACTTCTAATTTCATTTTGAATTAAAAAACCATCACTGGTGCAAAACTCAACAATAATGACAAGCTAAGATTTTATATAGAAGCAAAACTCCTTTAAGAAATCCAAAAGCTAATCATCTTACAACAATAAACACTTACCCACATTGTTTATGCGGAGTATTCTGCTTGTTAAAGAGATTTGAAGCGTCTACGTTAGTGTGTAGAGTTAGTACCATGTGGGTGAATTAGAGCTGCTAACGACTCCAATTGTCAACTGTGCATTTGGGTAGATTTTTTGCCTTGAATGCTAATGTGGTCTTTTAAGTATCATTTTGATGAATTTTATTGTTACATTGGATACATTCTGGTTTTTCCAATCAGTCATGTCCACTTCATCACTGTCAATGTGCTAACCATAACATTAAATATGACCAGAGGTAAACATTATTGAAAGCTGTGCCTGTTACTGATGTTTTACAGTAACATAATTTTGTTTTTACTTCCTTTGATTTTATGCTGATATGGGTTTCAGCAGTGTTTGCCTGCAGCCTCTTTCAACTTTTCCTTTTAATTAAAAAGCCTAATTGGGAGTAATAAAAACTTCCAATTAAGCCTTTTAAATAAAAACTGAAAGCTGAAAGTGGCTTTGGTTGCAGATAGAGGCCGGCGCCGACGCTTTCATTGTGGCAGGATTCTATTACCGCAGTACGGTTTGTGGTGTGCAGGTTTCACTTGAGACCTGTGACTTAGGAGAAGGGGACCTTGGGAGGGATACCCCAGTAGATAATCATAGAGTTACACAGCCATGTCTTTTGAGCGGGGCTTTGTTTTGGAGGGAAAGGGGAGACTAAAGGGGCATTTAAATCAGTCATCATGATGGAAGGTTCATTAGATTGACATTTCAGATGTATTGCACTTTTAACAATAAAAATAAAGGATTATAGTTTTTGAACAAAAGGATAAAATATTCTAGCTTATTTGTCATTTTCATTTAGGTATTAAAGACTACAAAAGCTTTGACTTGCTTTGTTTTCTTTCATTTCCTGCACTAGAGACACGTGCTTAGAAAAAGCCTGCAATGAACCCTAGGATTACACAATCTATAATTGGACAGATTGGTGCATAATTTGCTGACTTTGTGTACTAATTGAGTAATAAAAGGCTAAAAAAGACTTTATGCTATTTGAAATGTGTAAATATGTGAGTTTCTGGGATTTTCCTCTAAATACAAATTTTATAGATTTAATTTCTCTTAGCTTGTAGTATCATATGTCTGGGAGCAGGAGGGAAGGGTATGATGAGTGTTGGGAAGGGTCTTTGTAGCTTTGCTTATGATTGGCTCTTCGTTGATTTCATACTTTGGAAAAGTTAGGGAAGCTTTCTAGGGCTGAATGGCTCAGTTAAGTGAAATGTTATTTTGAAATAAATTTTTATCTCTTCCTATCTATGGTCACCATTTATACCTATTTTTAACATTCAACCTTATTGTTTACTTTCTAATACAAGTATTACCTGTTGCTTATTGAAGATTTGGAATGTATTTAAAGCTCAAAATCAGATATAATCTGACCTCAAACCTCACTTAACATGTGTGGTGTATTTCTGTCCAATTTTTTTTAGATGCACTCTTCCTAAACACACAGATGCAAGTGGGCAAAAATAGTAAAATTGAGATCATATTATTTATAATGTTTTTTTAATTCATTTTTCATTTCACATTATATCTAAGCATTTTCCACATTTCAAAGACATATATATCCATCCTAATTTATTTGAACTGTCTCCAGTTTTGGGGATCGAAAGGCCGAATATCATAGCATGTCAGAATGTGGGTTTTGGAGTCATGCCATCTGGATTTATTTCTTGGTTCAAAAATTTACCAGCTCTGTGATCTTGAGCAACTTCTTTTCCTGAGCTTTCACTTCTTGCTGCATAAAATGCAAAATAGCATAATATGCACCCCCACGATAGCGATGAAGAATATGTGGGTTATATATGTAAAAGTTCTGAGGCACATGGTAAACACGTAAATATTAACTTAATATTTTGTTATTTTCCATTTTTAATAATCTGTGATTTTAAATAATCTAATAATATTTCTACTTGGTTAAGATTTGGCAAAATTAGCTCATTCCCTATGCTTTTTAGTTCCATTAGGTGCCTCTATATGATTTATTTATTTATTTATTTATTTATTTATTTATTTATTTATTTTATTTTATGATAGTCACAGAGAGAGAGAGAGAGAGAGGCAGAGACACAGGCAGAGGGAGAAGCAGGCTCCATGCACCGGGAGCCCGACGTGGGATTCGATCCCGGGTCTCCAGGATCGCGCCCTGGGCCAAAGGCAGGCGCCAAACCGCTGCGCCACCCAGGGATCCCTATATGATTTATTTAGATCTTTGGTTATCCCCAGTAAAGTTTGGGAGCTTACTTTCTATGGGGCCGCATATTTATTGTTAGGATTATTCTTAGATATTTTATGTAGTTTTTGGTAGCTTCTTTATATGCTATGGTAGTTTCATTATAAATGAAATCTTTTTTCTTCATTGCATTTTTCACTTGCTTGTTATTTACATGACAGCTATTAATTTTTATATATCATCCACTAAAACTTTGTTATGTTTTTACTAGTAATTGAAATGAAATAATAGTAAATAATTTACTTAGTATCTTAGTAAAATTGTTTTCAAACCTTTTATTTTTATTTTTATTTTTTTTATTTTTTATGATAGTCACAGAGAGAGAGGCAGAGACACAGGTAGAGGGAGAAGCAGGCTCCATGCACCGGGAGCCCGACGTGGGATTGGATCCCGGGTCTCCAGGATCGTGCCCTGGGCCAAAGGCAGGCGCCAAACTGCTGCGCCACCCAGGGATCCTCAAACCTTTTAAAATAGTAATATTTTCATATATATTTAACCTTTCTTACCTGAATATTATTCTTTTTAGGTTTCTGTTTTTCTTTGAATAAATTAAACTTTTTTTTTTTGCAATACTGTGTGTGTCAACTGTATTAGATCTCTTTTTAAAATGTGAAGTATAATTAACATATAGAATTATATTAGTTTCAGGTGTACAATATAATGATTCATCAATTCTATACATTACTCAATGCTCATCATAGTAAGTGTACTCTTAATACTCAATTTTACTCATCTACCCACCCGCCTCCTCTCTGGCAACCACCAGTTTATCCTCTGTTGTGTAAAGGTTTCTGTTTTTTTGTTTTTTGTTTTGTCTTTTTTGTTTGTTTGTTCATTTGCTTTGTTTCTTAAATTCCACATATGAATGAAATCATATGGTATTTGTCTTTCTCTGTCTGACTTGTTTCACTCCGCAAAATACCGTCTGGGTCCATCCATGTTGTTTCACATGGCAAAAAATCTCATTCTTTTTTTATGGCTGTGTGATATTTGTGTGTGTGTAAGTGTGTATTTGTGTGTGTGTGTGTGTGTACCACATTTTCTTTATCCATTCATGTATTGAGGGACACTTGATTGCTTTTATACTTTTTTTTTCAGAAAATTATCTACTTGATGAATTTCTTTTCAAAAATATTAGCGTACAGATTTGCATTTAATTTATTGCTAATTCAGATGAACAGTCCTTTTACTTTGGACTGTCAAACCACTTTTTCCATGTTTATTTACCTATTACTCAATCTTTTATTTTTTAAAAATATTTTATTTATTTATTCATGAGAGACACAGAGAGAAAGGCAGAGGGAGAAGCAGGCTCCCTGCAGTGAGCCTGATGTGGGGATTTGATCCCAGGACCCCAGGATCATGACCTGAGCCAAAGGCAGATGCTCAACCACTGAACTACCTCAATCCTTTATTCTCAACTAGATTTTCTGGAGATTTATTAACACTATTGTTTTTTCAAAAAATATATAAGCTCTTGGATTCATTTTGCTTTTCTTTTGTTTCAAATTGACTTTTACTCTTTAAAATTTAATTATTTTTATAATTTCTTCATGTCAAATATTATACTACTTTTAAAAAGCTAAATTAAAAATTTATCATAAATTTGTCTTTGAGTATATCTTTGCTTATATTAGTGCACTGTCATACAATTTTCCTTCTTTTTCATTTTCTTCTATGTTCTTAAATTTTAGAAAAGTGTTTTTTCAACCCTAACATTATGTAAATTGTTTTATAATTTTCTCATCATTTCCTTTGGCTATTGGCTGTTATGGCAGTTTCCTTTACCTGTGAGTCTCCCTGTTACATCTGCTCCAGACTACCACTAAAAGCAATAAGCTTTCTTCAATAGATGTTGCTTAAGGCTGCAGACTTGCAGCTAGTAAATAAATAAGTATTAAAGATTAATGTACAGCATAGTGATTATAGTCAATGATGCTGTATTATAAACCTCAAAGAAGCTAAGCTGCTGAGAGACTAGATCTTAATTGTTCTTAACACAAAAAAGAAATACTTAACGTGATATGATAGGGCTGTTAGGTTTAACCAACACTAAGATGGTAATCATAAAACAATACATAAATGTATGAAATTAACACCTTGTACACCTTAAATGTATACCCTGTTATATGTCAATTATTTATCAGTTTAAAAAACCCAATATGTTCTATTTCTCTGCTGACTCTCCATTTTATATCATGTAAAGTCAAAGTACTTACAAGATATATTGGGGCCTCCTTAATTAGGCCTGAATCTTCATCTGTAATCATCATCCACCATTTTGTCACCATCACCTGCTGAAAATCCTCTCAACCATTTCTGTTGTATGACTCCCTTTGTTTGGTTACTTAGGCTTTTCCTTACTCAGCTTCCCTTGTCACATCCGGTGTTATGTGCAGCACTCTCTGTGTAACTTCTTTATCTCTAGTTAAAAATTCAGCCATCTTTCCTGGGAGCTTTCACAGAGTTTTGAAGTCATTTCCGTGCAGCACTCACCATATTCTATAGGCATTATTTGCCTCAGTGCTTGTCTCCACAGACTGTTGATAAGCACAAGGAGCAAGTCTTCCTGACTTTTTATATCACAGTTACATTTAATCGTTAAAATATTTCTCTGAATTAGATGTTATCTATCTTTGAAGATGAAGAAATTGAGATTCTGAGAAGTTTAATATTTCCAAAGTCACAGAACTGGTCAATAACATAAATAGGATATTAACCCAACTTTATATTGACTACACTAATGTTTCACATGCTTTGATAAAAATATCTCCTCGTGGTCGAAGAAATGTAAGGGTAGAGGCCAGCATCTGTAGGTTTTGCCTGAAATAATGCAATATAAGCACATATTCATTTGAAGCACTCTCTTTCATAGTAAGCCTTGCTAGTTTAATCTACTCTAAAATATATTTATGTATGTTTCAATATAAACTAATATTCTATTATTCTCTATTAGGAAAAATAATTATCTTTTACCTGCATTTGATAGTTCACTGTAGATGCTATTCAGTGATGGGTCTATTACATTATGATTGTTAGGCTGAATTATAAAGACATGAAGCTACATTTTAAATTTACCCCTGAGGTGATTTTTAAATGTTAATCCAGACTCCCATAAAAGTACAGATACAAATAACAGGTTCAACCGTTCAGCTACTGAAGATAGCTACCCAGAATGCTGCTAAAAAGTTGTTATGATACAAAGTTTTAAAGCTATTCTTGGTGTAAAAAAAAGTCCATATTTTTGTCATCTTATTGAGACTTCAAACCCACTTTTTATATGGTGAATTAAAGGTTATTTGAGCTTTGGCTTATTTATTATTTCAGGAAAATTATTGTCAAGGGGCTTTTTTAGTGAAGGTAAGATTCTTACCTAATTCTTAACACTGACTCAAGCAACTCTTTCTGTCCAGTTCTCAAACTTCATTTTCACCCAGCAATCATGTGTTTTGCATGCCACTGGTTAAGCACTCAGTCTTGGGAGAACATTTGCTTGATACACTGGTTTTATGAATTACTCTATTGTTTTTTTAAAGTTTTTATTTTAATTCTAGTTAGTTAACATACGGTGTTATATGAATTGAATTACTCTATTAATAAGGTTGCAAACAAATTAACAACCTGGTCATTTTAGTTTTGTTTCCTCCACAGAAAAAAATAATGCACTTGAGCAGTGAATTAAAAGCCCCTGACCATTGCCTTCTTGAGACCTAGGAAAATCTGTAGAGTAGAACAATCCTTCATGTTCAGCCTTCATGTTTTGCATATATATGATACTTTACAAAGTATTTACATCAGTTATCTGCTCCCATATTTAATTTACTCACTTGACAGTAATTTCCTTTATGGTACTGCAAACCCCTCCCCTGCTTAGCTCTTGGCAAAGCATTCTGATGATTTGCTTTCAAAATTTCCTTGATGTTGGATTGCAGATGTTGTTGTAATGTAGCCTGCTGTGGTGATGGTACAGGGCTTTTATGTAAAAGATACAACAAGGTTTAGACTCATTGGACTTCCCCTGGTAATAAATATCAGTGCTATAAATGAGCATGTAAAGATGTCTCACTGGATTTAAATTTACTAACTCCAATTTACAAATTGTGGTTGCATTAGGACTATCATCTCTTTTGCTATTAAATTCATTTAATGCAGTTACAGGGATAAAACTAGAGAGTTATTGGATTTCTCTCATCATGAATATCTCCAAGTTCCAGTCTTGTCCTCTATTTCTAATGTTGCATCTTTCTATTTGAAAATAATGAACAGTTGTTAATCTTTGAAAGGCAAATAAAAAAAAACACAGAAATAACCAAAATCAGAGTTTTTAGAACTTAAGTGTTCATAGGAAAGTGAAAGTAATACAAAATAAAATTATCTTATATTTCATAAACCACAATTTCTTCAGAAAGTTGAACTGAGTTATGGAAACCTGTGTGTGTGTGTGTGTGTGTGTGTGTGTGTGTGTGTGTGTGTGTGTGTGAATTCAAGCCTTCCAAAAGTCTGTAGTTTATAAGGTAACAACCACATTTGAAAAAAAGAGAAAACAACATACAATGTAGCATGTGTCCACAAACTTACAAAGTCATCATCAGACCTTAAGCTCATCTCCCCTGGTGAACCAATGACATTAGAATAACACACCTCCAAGCCATGGCTCTTTCATCTTTCAATGCACCTGAAATATTCATTGATACTTTTGATTTTCTCATAAGACAAATGTACCATATTTTCTTTATACTTCTATATATTCTACTGTTAATGTGTTTTCGTGGAAACACATGGATTGTCTAGAATGGACAAGTAGAATTCTAATATATTTGTTCACAAATATGACACAACTTTATGTCATCCATTTTCCAGCCTCCCTTCCCCATTCCCTCCTCCCCTCCTCTCAAACTTTCACAGGTTACTTTGCTTTAGTGCTTATTGAGAAATAAGGGGTCTCGTTGTTTTGTCTTCATTTGGGAAAAATCATTCCCATTGAATTCACTTCTGTAGTCCTTCCTATCCCTGCCTTGGGCTACCACTCACCTCTGGGCTGTTTGTTCTTGACTGTTTCTGGATGTAGCCCCTCATCAGGATGCTTTTGCTTTGTAGCAGAGCCAGTAGAGAGGTAAAAATGGGGTTTTGGAGTTCCTTCTACTGCTTCCTCCCTTTGTTTTCTCCAACCACTGTCAATAAATTAGTGCACATTTATCAGACTTGACTAAAGTGTTGAGTGTAGTTTGTCAAACACTGGAGGTTTATTAAAATGGGAAGGCAAATACTTTCAGCTATAGCTTTCTAGGACTGCTGTATTGATGCAAAGGAAAACAGCTAATGGGGTGCCATAAGTATGATCTATAGGTCGTATCTTTGTTCTACAGATTTCCTGACTATTCTAGAATACTTACTTCTTTAAATATTTTATTTATTTATTTTTTGAGAGAGATAGAGAGCAGGCATGCACATGAGCAGAGGTGGGGGGTGGGCAAAGAGGAAGGAAGAAGGAGAGAGAGAGAATCCAAGGTAGGCTCCATAGTGAGCATGGAGCAGACTCAGGGATCAATCTCAGGATGGTGAGATCATGACCTGAGCTGAAACCAAGAGCCAGGTACCCAACTGACTGAGACACCCAAGTGCCCTAGAATACCATAAATATTATATAAATGTCCATGGCATAAATCTCCATTATTTTAAAGGAAAATCTATGAGTCAAATGCTCCAGAGTAGTATATCCAAATATTCAGCTATTTATTCTGTAATAACCTGAGTAATGTTTTCAGTAGGACAGCCTCCATTGTAGATTTTGGCACTCTGATCTCAAGAAAACTGGATCCTAGTAGATTGAAATATAGTGACATGTCATATGTTGATGTCTTTTCTCATGGTAATAAATGTTTGCTAGCATAATATAAGTCTTGGTAAACCATGTTTTAAATATGCTAGAGATATTTGATACTTGAAGGAGTAATATGATGGCGTATTTTGTAACACAATTAATTTGTAATTAAGCCTCTTGTATCACCTTGGTTTATACATATCTTAAAATTGGCACATATATGTATACAGATGTCTGGCTTGAAATTTGTCAAACAACAGGTATATGGTGCTACTACCAAATAATATAAGGTATTGATGAAAAGTCAGAGTTTTTTTTCAGTTTTGTGAAACAGTGATCATTCTATATAGATGTGGGAGTGTGTGTGTGTGTGTCTGTCTGTTGGTCTATGGGGAGAAACATAGACACTACTAGACTAAATATTAACTTTCATCAGTTATTCACTACCAAACATTCTCTTGGGCTACATTCATTTATAAGGTAGCCCATAAAAAAATAGAGGAGCACCGTGTATCTCAGGTAAGTATTCATCTTCCTTCTCTGTCCGCAAGCCTTATTTATGAGAGGTCTTGGCTTTGGGGACTGAGGGCTAGGAAAGAGTGTGGATGACTGGGAGGACATCAGTGGCTGAGAAAGAGGTAACTTGTAAAGGAAGAAAATATTAGCTCAGTAACTGAGATGCATGAGGGGTGAGTCAAGAAGCAGCAAACTCTCCAGGTATTTCTAGTAGAGGTTTTATTAAAAAAAAAAAAAAGTCATGCAGGTGAAGATCTGAAAAGCCAAACGGCGAGTCCATTACAATATATTGATAGGAAGAAATTAATACTTTCTATGCCGGGGGAACAATAGGAGGAGATGTAACCAGAGTTCCCAAACCCAGAGGTCTAGGTGGGAGCTAGATCCGTGGTGAGGGCTGTTTTATGGGAGCCGGTGCTAAGAAGAGATGAGCTGTTCTGAGTGAGCTGGAGTCATGGGGAGATGTGATAGATGCTGCTCTGGGCTGTGGGCAGGAGGGCTTTGGTGGAAGCAACATTGTTTCTCTTTCTCTCATCCTCTAATTGCCTACTTTCTTCTCCCACTAACCAAACGCAGGTGGGAATCAATTGGCAAGGGTGACTAGGTCATTTATGGGAATAGTTACCTCTCTATGCAAAACAGAGCATTAGTAGAGCAAAGAATGGAGCTGGTTAAGAATCAGAAGCATTATACATAGAGAAATTTGGGTATGGATCCCAGTAAGCGAAGGGCCAGGACATGTGATGTTGACATCTTTATTTCTTCTTGGAAATCAAACATCATAGAGATGTGGATGCCTTGTTTGGTTAAAAAATAAAATAGGTAGGTAGTAAGAGACCATGGGGATATGAGAACTGCCAAACTTCTCCAGAGAGTGCACCTAGAAAATGGGTGGGCTTAAGTCCAAGTCACTGAAACAGAGTGAATTCTAGTGGAGCTGCTGGGAAAGAAAAATTCTGGACTGGGAATAAGATGGGGTCTATAGAATTTTCTCAGCATCTCCCTAGTTATGTGTTCTTGGGTAGATATTTATCATTTTGAGCATCAATTCCCTTCCTGCCTCCCTCCCTCCTTTCCTTTCTATCTTCCTTGCATGGTAAGTTTGAGGATTGGACAGGATGCTCCCAAGGTTCCTTTTATGTTAGGCATTTCATGCATGTTGGTGAGCAGAGTTATATCAGTAAAATACGCTTTTTTCCAAGATTTTATCCATGTGCCCTGTATTGTGGTCTGACATTCAGAAAATTATTCTAGCCAATAGGAGTTCTGCCTTTTGGGTCTTTACTCTTGTTATTCTTTATAGGACCTGGGGTCCCTGAGGTGACGAGTGGTAACTTTCATACTTTTTAATGGTGAAATCCCCTGAAAGCATCTTTTCCTGTTAAAAGCTTGGTTTTTCTCTCTTCCTTCCCTTGGACTCTTCCTGTTCCTTACTTCCTCTTTTTCTTTTTTCCTCGAGAATATACATTTAGGGTTTAATATGCATAAGCTATAAAGAAATAAAGTCTCCTCTAAAATGTTTCATGGAAGACTTAACATAATTATCAGAAAGTGAAATCACTGATAAGATTCATAGACAATTTGTTACTAAATATTTGGTTAGAAAATGTAATGATTAGGTTAAAAAGGTAACAATTATGGCTGTACTTGCTTTTCAAAAACCCAGCTGCTAATTATTAATCACCTTTTCGGACATTTTATCCTAAGGCTTCATTCTAACCTGTTGATTTTTATCACCAGTGAAATGTAAGTGGCATCAGTCCCTGGTACTACGTTCCACCAGAGCTGATCTGATACAATTTGTAGTTCATTTGGGCCCTAGATTCCTTAGGGAGAAGGGAGTAGGGCACCCCACTGGAAAGATAGAAGAGAAGTAAAGCACTAAATGGGAGACCTGGGAATTGAAGGGAGATCTTTGCCTATTTCAAAATGTACTTCAAAGGCTAAATTGTGCAGCCTGGGAAAGGAAGGTTTTAGTTTGAGTGAGGGAGATTGAAGGCAGTTATCTTTGCTCTCTCTTCTCTCTTTCAACGAACTCTCCACATGTTTTGCCTTTAGACTCAGCAAACTCAAATGCTTGGATGAACTACTAAGTAGAAATAAAAATGATAATTCTCTTTTATTTCTTCTTTTTCTATGCAGTCATAATAGGTGGATTTTCATTAAACATGGGAAGATAAAAAATGGGAAATGCACTTTCCCTGAACTCTCTCAATGTTCTATAAAATGTTCAATTAACTGTACTTGCCACTGTCTATATTTCTTTCCATACTCTCTAGGTTGCATGAGATCTCTCTAGTGTTTCAGTTACATTAAAAAAAGAACCAATTTATTATTTTTCACTGAACCCGGAATAGCTGGGTGAATAAATACCGCTACTAATCATTTCGTTTGCTTCGTGACCTATTGTTTAAACTTTCGAGGAACCATAACACAGTAGGAACTAAAACTATCCTGAAAGAATAGTCTGCTAGTAGATAATAGGAATAAAACTTGATTTTCACCATGCCTTTGTGCACCCAGCTATCACTTTTACTGCAGGCTATCAAACCATGTAACAGCCACACAAGTAATTCCATTCCATATATCACATAGAGAATTAATAATAATAAAAATTACAAGGGAGAATAAAGCACTGGTTAAGAATCTGAGGCACTATACATAGAGAAATTGGGGTATGAATCCCAGCTCTGCAGTAGAATAGCCATGGGTTCTGTGCCAAGTTATTTACTCTCTCAAAGCATTACTTTCCTTGTTTGTAAAATGGAGATAATAATACTTAACTCACAGGTTTTTGTAAAGATTAAGATACCAAATGAAAAATATCAAGAATAGTGAGTACAGGATCACAGCTCAGTAGCTCAGGAATGCTATTATCAGTACAAATGAAGCAAGAAACTTTTTTGTCATTGTTTTAATTGACTGTTTTGCTATGAGAATGCAGAGGTCAAAACAGTGATTTCTCGTTTTATTCCAGGAAATGTGGGTCTACCTCTGCCAGTTTTTATTAATATGGAAGTGTGTGTGTATGAGAATGAGAGAGAGAATATACTGGCACAGTAATGTTCCTTCTTGGGTGTATTTAAATTATTTGCTTTAAAACATTTAGTAGCAATGTAAGGGAAAGGGCACTTAACTCAGAACAAGAAAATTTAGGATTATGTCTTAGCATTGCCAAATATTGATTGTATCAAACACTTGATTCAGGTAGGTACCCCAAAAATGTTACACTTAAAAACAAATGAGTTGTTAGTCCTTGAATATTGGGGTTGAATATATTTTCAGTAGGCTGCACTATTTTCTTTTTTTAAAGATCTTGAGAGAGCGATGAGAACTTGAAAGCAAACTTAGCTTGAGTAGGTGTCCCTGTTGTGGAGCAGATTGAAGCTACTAAAAATGTCACATCTTCCAGAATGTTTTTCTTTTCTTTTTCTTTTTTTTGCTGACCTGTAGCCACTAACAGGGACTTCATTATTACTGAATGATGTATCTACTTCAGCGGTTCTCAAACTTTTTAGTCTCAGGATATTTTCTTACTTAAAAAAAAAAAAAGATTTATTTATTTATTTATTTGAGAGGGAGAGAGAGTATGCAAGCAGGGGAAGGGGCAGAGGGGAAACAGACTCACTACTAAACAGGGAGGCCGTGCAGCTCAATCTCCCTACCAGGATATCATGACCTGAATGGAAACCAAGAATCAGATGCTTAATCAACTGATGCTAATCAACCACCCAGGCACCCCAGGATATTTTCATACTTTTAAAAATGACTGGAGACCCCAGAAAGCTCTTGTTTTTGTGAGTTAAATTTATTGATATTGCTGTATTAAAATTTAAAACAAACTTAAAATAATACCTTTATATTTTAACATAAATAATATTTCCATGAAAAGACTACATTTTGAAAATAAAGCAAAAAAAATTCTGCAGAACAGCATTCCTCCAGTCCTGTTCCATTTTTGCAAATCTGATCAGTGTCTGGCTTCATAGGAAACAACTAGATTCTCTTCTCTGTTTCTGCATTCATCTTCTGGAAAACCCTACTATACACTTGTAAAATAATAAGAGTGAGAAATCAATGAATATCTTAGATTTGTTATAAAATAAACCTTGACCTCATAGGTTGCTTTAAAGATCTCTGGGACTCAGGGACTGTGGGTTCCTAGCCCACACTTGAGTACCACTGTTACTGATTAATCACTGTTTCTTTTAGCTGTCTTCTTTAAAATTCAAAGACTCTTGGAAAGGGTAATACATTTACTGAACACCGCAGGGTGAATTGATTAAACTCTTGAGTCCTGAATGGGAAAGAGGAAAAGAATGAGAATAATGTAGACTTGAAAGGAACATGGTCTTGAAAAAAGTGGGAAATCAGAGACAATGAATCCTAGTATCAATTACATTTTGGTGTTTATAAATGAGCTCCATCACTTAATAGTGGCTTAAACTTGTAGCAGTTACTTAATTTTTCTTTTTTTTATCTTTATCTTTAAAGATTTACTTAGTTATTTTAGAGAGAGAGAAGGGTGTGTGTGTGTACAGCAGGGTGGGAGGGGCAGAGGGAGAGGGAGAGAAGCAGACTCCCCACTGAGCTTGGAGTCCTGTGCAGGGCTCCATCTAGTGACTTTGACACCATGATCTGAGCCAAAATCAAGAGTCAGACACTTAACTGACTGAACTACCCAGGTGCCCCAGCAGTTACTTAATTTTTCTAAATCTCAGGTTTTCCGTCTGTAAAATGCAGATAACAATATTTAATTCATGGTTTTGTTGCAATAAGTCAAGTAATATTTGTAAAACACTTGGCTTAATGTCTGACATATAGTAAGTAGCCCATTATTAAGCCATTATTTTTATTGTTATTTTATCCAGGATTTGACATGCTCATAAACACATGTAATCTCTTCTTCAGACTTATACTGTGTACAGCAATAAATATCTTATCCTTAGGGCTTTATTTTATTCTGTTTTAAAATCCAAGTAGAGATAAAGCAAGAATGAGGGCAGTATGGAAGATAAAATGGAAGTAGATTAGACAGGGGTTGAAATTCTAGGGTATACATCATGAGACAGGTTTTCAACTAGGACTTTGGTAGTAGGAATGTGGAAGAGAGCTTCAGGTGATGTTACACACTAAAACGTATCCCTTCCCAAATTCATATGTTGAAGTCCTACACCCTAATATCTCAGGATGTGACTAAATATTTAGAGATAGAGTGTGTAAAGATGTAATTAAGATGAAAAGAGATCATTGGGTACAATAGCCAAATTATGGAAAGACCCCAAATGTTCATCAATTGACTGATGGAATGGATAAAGAAGTCATATGGGCATCCTGGGTGGCTCAACAGTTTAGCGCCACCTTCAGCCCAGGGCATGATCCTGGAGACCCGGGATCAAGTCCCACACTGGGTTCCCTGCATGGAGCCTGCTTCTCCCTTTGCCTGTGTCTCTCTCTCTCTCTCTCTCTGTGTCTCTCATGAATAAATAAATAAAATCTTCTTTTTTTTAAGAAACCATTACTCAAGCCATTATTACTGAAGCCATTAAAAAAAAAGAATGAAATCTTTGCCACTTGCAAAGGATGGAATTAGTAATACACTAAGCAAAATAAGTCAGAGAAAGACACCGTATGATTTCACTCATGTGGAATTTAAGAAACAAAACAAATTGGTAAAGAAGGCAAAAAGAGAGAGGCAAACTAAGAAATGGATTCTTAACTATAGAGAACAAACTGATGATTACGGGGGGCGGAGGCAGGGATAGGTGATGGGTATTAAGGAGTGCACTTCCTGTCATGATCACTGGGTGTTGTATGTAAGGGTTGAATCACCAAATTGTGCACCTGAAACCTAATACTACACTATATGTTAACTAACTAGAATTTAAATTAAAAAAAAAAAACTTAAAAAAAGAGATCATTGGGATAGGCACTGATCCAATATGACCAGTGCTGTATTTTCTTTTCAAGATATTTATTTATTTGTTTAAAAGAGAGACAGCACAAGGAGGAGAGGCAGAGGGAGAGAGAGTCGTCAGCAGGCTCCAGGCTGAGCATGGAGCCCGACATGGGGCTCAGTCTCACAACAATGAGACCATAGACCTGAGCTGAAACCAAGAGTTGGATGCTCAGCTGACTTCACCCCCCAGGTGCCCCATGACCAGTGTTTTTATGAGAAGAGGAGATTAGGATGAAGACACACAGAGAAGGCGGAGCTTGTGAAGATGTTGACAGATGGTCATCTCCAAGAGAGTAGTTAAGCCCCTTTCAGGGAGAAACCAGGAGGTGGGTTTTTGTCTGCTCCCTCTGCACCAAGCCCTAGGAATGCTTGCCTGCCTGCTCTTTAGCAACTGCTTCTTTATTTGCTGTAGTCTTGTGGGTCACGTAGTGCTGAACCCTCTTGGCTCTCAGAGCTACGTGATTTGGGGCCTGTCCCTAAGGCAGCAGCTTGAAAACTTGGAGCATTAGGTATGTGAATAAGCTACTTCCAGGGACATCCTGGCGAGGTGGTGTTGTTGCTGGAATGAGGTGGAGGGAGAGGACAGGAGTTACATCAGCTCCCCCATATTGCAGTCAGCCACGGTGCCTGCTCATTGGAAGTCAGACCTTCAGGCAACCCCTTATAAAGCATGCAGTCTTCCATGGAGAAACTGGGAGATGGGGATTTTTGTCTGTGCTGAGCCCTGTGGGACAGCTCCAGCGAGTGCTTGTTGGCTGTAGTCCTATGGGACTTGTGAATGTAAGTCTCATTGGTTTTCAGAGCAGGGAAGGGAGGGGAGGTGAGGGAGGAGATAAATGGGTGGTGAGGGGGAGGTCAGTCTCTTAGGTTGGTCAGTTGATATTGGGGTACCAGATGTGCGGTCCAAACTCTTCTCTCCTCAGGGAGAATCTGGGAGATGGGCTTCCATCCCAATTATATGTGGTTGTGTTGGGGGTGGGGTTTATGGCAAGAGCTCCTGTCAGCCTCTGCTTGTTTCAATATGCCTGTTTTCTTTTTTGCCCCATGTGACTCCTGTCCCTCAGCTAGTTTCTGGATTTTTCTCAGAGGGAATTGCTTCATGTATAGCTTGTGCATTGGGTGTGCACATGGGAAGAAGGAAATTCAGAGTCCTCTTATGTCACCATCTTGGTCGAGAGTCTATTCAGTGTTCTTTTTGAGGGATCTCCGATTCAGTTTTCTGGTTGACTGAGTGGGTGGGATGATAATACTGCCAAGGAAACATGTTTCCTTGCCTAGTTCTTTATAACACTTTTTCATTCTCACAAGCATCAACAAATTTTCTTGGTAATTTATTTTACAAATGACCTTTAATTTGCCTTTTAAAATTTTTAAATTCACATCCACAAGGTCTTCTTACAGGATTACTTTTGCCCTTGCTAGCTTCTTTCTGGTAAATTCTTTTTGCAAGTGTTGCAAGCTGATCTGGGATAAATTTAAACTCCCTTAATTGCATGAGGTTTTATTAAAGTTATAGAACTATGGATAATTAAGTCACGAGCAGTAAACTACATGAGAGTCTAGTGGAAAAAAATCAATACATGCAAACCTGATTGTTGTTTTTCTTAGAGATACTAAATTAGGGACTTTGAAGACTATATTGTGTATACTAAATTTGGAGCTTCTCTTAGTTGGTCTACAATAGCAGGGACCATAAACAAAGTTAATTTAGGTGATGGCTTCAATGTAACAACATTTTTCCTTGCTTGTCTGACTTTCTAAACACCAATAATAGATTCTCAAGTATTTTTTTAAAGGATACTGCTATTTATATCATTAGTTGCCTTCCTTTGTCAAATAAGTTTAAGTAGAAAATACTTAACGGTGATTGGAATTGCAATTCAGCAGAGATGAAATAGCAAATACTACATTTTAAAAAAAGTCTTAAAAAAATTTTCCCCCTGAAATATTTACTTTATACTGCCTCCTCCTTGATTTATTAGTTTATTACTGAAAACCTTCTTGTTTCTTTTTGAGCTATTTTAGAAATGAAAATGGTAGACTATTTCTACAAGAATCACCGGAAAATATGTAGAAGCACATTTATTCAAAAAGGAGCATAAATCCTTTCAACAGGTTGGAGTTCTCTTCCCTTTATATTTCCACTATCTGGGTATCAAGTATGTGTATGATATGATTTGTATAAATGATAATGGAGAAATTTAAGTGAAAATATAGAGACCATGATCCTAGGAACTTACAGTATTAGAAATGGCAACTATGTAACTGCAACTTCACAGAAACTTATGATTTACTTGTATATATAAATCATATGCATTTTCTATCCTGAATATATCTTAGTCTCAGCTGTTTACCCCTCTCACTCCAGTTCTCCTTTCCTCCCTCCATTTTAGCCTGCAGGTTTGTTTCCTTGTACTAGTTTAGGTGAACCCTTCATGCAGCAGTCTCTGTGACTGGGACCCCCTGGAGCGATGCTGTGCTCAACTTTAATGACCTCACATAGCAGCTCTATGAATCTAAGATATAGTCACTTCTTACTTAATTTCTACAGTACCTCCATAACTGGCCTCTATGAATTTCCTTTACTTGATTTTCTACTTGGAACTCAAGTTAGAGAAACAAACATTTAAGTTATAGAGTGGTACTGGCTTGATGTGAGGTGCTTTCAAACGGTAAAATATGGGAAATATGTCCATAGGATATATTCAGTCTTCCTTATTAATTGCACTACCAATCCATTTCACTCATCTGTTTTTCTGAAGTACTTAAAATTCTAAAGGGATCTTTTAGTATCTAAAAAAATCCATAGGAACTTAATATTCACTGTTTATTGAGTTGGGCATCAAGAATTTCTGTGGATCTTTGCTTTCTCATCTGCAAAATGCAGGTTGTAGAACAAAATCAGAGCTCTTCAAAGTCAGAATAGTATGGGACAGTTGTCAAAAATATAGATTTTTAGGTCACCACCCTGAGCCTTTGAAATATGAATATCAATGACTTGGACCTAGCTATGTATTTCTGAGGTAGTTCTGATTTGGAAACTCCTGGACAGACATTTTGATACTTGTACACATACCAACTGCTCATGATTTTTTTTGTTTATAGTTGAGTTTTTATAATATTTTCCCCTTTCTTCTTATCTTCCTTTTCCTCTCTCCTCCCTTTCACTCTTTTGCATTTAGCTAGCTATTCATTATGTTTGCTAATTTATTTTGAGCCATGAATACAGTGTTACTGTGTTGTTAGCATGTGTTGTACCTAGAGCTGTTTTACCATATGTCTGCTTCCCACATTCAAAATGCAATTGCTCTTTTGAGTTATTATTTGTAATTTTGGAGCTTAAGTTATTGGCTATATCTACTTTGATCTTCACTGACTATAGATTGCTTTTCCTTAACAAGGATCAGATGGATTTCCTGAATAGATATAGAAGAGAAAATACTAAACTATTGTTGCTTGGCTAACTCTGACAATAGGAAATATTGTGATAGAACACTAGAAGTCCAAACTACCTCTGAATTTTGCATGTTTAAAGGGGTTTCCAGGATGAGAAGAAGGCTCTGTTGCTGAAAAATAATTAGGGTCATTGATTAAGTCAACTATTATTTGGGGGGCATTTATTTTATATCAGGCTGTTTGGATTATGCAGAGGTAAGCAAAAGAAGACAGGTCTTTGCTCATCTGGATTAGATTCATGCTGGTGGGGAGACAGAGATGATCAGTAACTAACAAAGAAACAATAAATAAATACTACTAATAAAATGGTGGTGTTACAAAGAGATTTAATAGCTTCCTGTTATGATAGGAAGTGTCTGTGTGGGGTTACTCTGTATTAGAAAGTAACATTTAAGCATGGAATTGATTGATCAGAAGGCAGCTATGCAAATATTAGGGTGAAGAATATTCTGAAAGAAGGGAGCAGTTTAGTGCAAAGGCCATAAGTCTGAGGATGAGCTTGATCATTTGAGAAGTCAAAAGAGGTCAGTGAGTATGTCAAGAGATTAGTAATATAATAGGTGAGAGTACACAGATGTGATAAAAGCAGGGGCTAAATCTCATAGGTTTTTGCGAGTATTACTTGTAAATCAAAATAAGAAGTTTGTAGGTAAGGAATGGCATTATTTAATTTCCGTTTTTTGTCTGCTGTGCAAATAGCATACTAGAAGGAGCCCTAAATAAAATTAGGAAACCCAGTTAAGGGTCTGTGCATTGGCCAAGCAAGACATGGTTATGCCTTGGACTAGAGTGATGGTTAGTGGGAACAGAGCAAAAGTATGGATATTTGAAATGTGATTTCAAGGTAGACTAGACAAGACTTGCTGAGAGATTGATAAGGGTATTGAGGGAAAGAGAAGCATAAAAAATGTGTATCTTGAGCAACCAGGGGAATGGTCATGCTTTTTACTCAGATGTAGGTGCCTGGCGACAAGCTGTCACATACCCATTCTTACTTTATAACTCTCTTAGTCATTTTTTAAAAAAAAATATTTCATTTATTTGGCACAGAGAGAGAAAGAGAGAGAGCACAAGCAAGAGAGAGCACTAGTCAGGGGGAGAGTTGGAGGGAGAGGTTCCTGCTCCATCTTAGGACCCTGGGATCATGACCTGAGCCAAAGGCAGATGCTTAACCCACTGAGCCACCAGGTGCCCCTCTCTCAGTCATTTTGATATGAGATCTCACAATCAGTCCTCTATAGTGAAGAGTTGATAGTGAAACATTTGAGCTCTGCCCTTACCCATCTTTGAGCAGTGGGAAATTTGCATAGATTTTGTGACCTCAAATTTCAAATTTGTGATTGAAGCATCAGATGAAATTATGAATGTATATAGCTGGAGGAGCTGTACCTAATAAGGGGACAGTTCTTCAAATAGATATGAATTCAAACCTTCCCCAGCTATATTCTGGCCCCTACTATAGGACTTCATTTTTATGATTTAGATGCCACTAATCAAGGTTGTCACTTTCGCTCATTTTAGTAGATTTTATCCGAAATGATGGAGGGCTCTGAGGATTTTTATAACATCTATTTGAAGGTAAAGCTATCTTAAAATGTAATTACTATTTGAATTTGCTTCTTAATAGCAAGTGTTTTCTATTTTATCAACTCACAGTATGACCATATTGGAAAAAATTATTTTGTCTTCTGACCTTGCCAGGTTATGTGTCTTCTTTTCTCCCCATCAGCTGTATTGAGACACAATTGGCATAACATTAAGTTTAAGGTGTACAATACAATAATTTGAAACACATGTGTAATATTAAATATTTACCACAATTGGGTTAGTTGATATATCCTCTATATCACTTAATTACCATTTTGTTGTTATTGTTATGGTGAGAACATTAAAGCTTTACTCTCACAGCAACTTTCAAGGATATAGTATTGTTAACTATAGACGCCATGCTGTACTTTAGATCCCTAGACCTTATTCATCTTATAAATGAGTGTTTGTACCTCATGACCAACATTTCCCTATCAGCCCCTGGCAACCACCCTTCCACTGTTTCGATGATTTTGATATCTTTAGAGTCCACATATAAGTGAGGTCATGCAGTATTTTTCTTTCTCTGTTTGACCTAGTTCACTTAGCATAATACCTTCAAAGTCCATCTTTGAGAATGTCGGGATTTCCTTCTTTTTTAAAGCTGAATAATAGTTCATGGTGTGTGTGTGCACATTTCAAAATCTGTTCATCCATCAAAGGACACTTAAATAGTTTCCATATCTTGGCTGTGGTGAATAATGCTGCACTGAACTGAGCGTCCAGATATCACTTTGAGATAGTGATTTCCTCTTCAGAGATATTCCCAGAAGGGGGATTTCTGGATCTTTGGGTAGTTCTATTTTTAATTTTCTAAGGAGTTTCCATACTGTTTTCCAGATTGGCTGTCCCAGTTTGCATGCCTACCAACAGTGCTCCTGGATGTCAGTATGCAGACTGTGGTTCCTGGGTCTTGCCCCACCCTCATGGCAGGGGAGGGCAGTGGTGACAGCTGTGCTGTCCATTGCTTTCTTCAGTGGCAAGGGCAGTTGGGTTTGTCTGCAGAGTATGTCACTGGAAATCCCAATTTCTCCAGCTGTATGGCTGCTACCAGTAGCCCCATCTTTTCTTCATAGTTCCTAGTCATTTCTGTGCATCTCAGCATTGTAATTCTCCGAGTGAGTGAAACAGAAGAAGGATTTTCCTGCATTGCACTGAAAGGCTGAGGAAGCTTGGTGTTTATTCAGCTCTTCCTTTCCCTGTGAGGGGATTTTTCTAGCTGGGGGGTTCTCTCTCAGTGCTGAGCATTGCTGGTGAGGGAGGCATTGTTGGGGGAGTGGAGGCTGGGGTCTCCTCCTCCTCCCACTTATGTCACCTTGTGTAATGCCCTCGAGTGCTGTCTGCATTGTCACAGATGGCAGACTTTCCTTCTTTTTATGCTCAAATAATACTCCAGTGTGTGTGTGTGTGTGTGTGTGTGTGTGTGTAAAAACCACGTTTCAAAATCCATTCATCCATTTTGGTGATGTCACTTGTAAATTCTGTCTTTTTAATTAACTAAAGGAAAATCATCACTTCTAGAGGCAAAAAAATCTGTACGATAAACTCAGTAAAATGAGACAACTGGTCTTTTGGGAAAACTGATGGAAACTCAGCTGTGACTCACAGTCAGGGTTTATATATATATATATATACACACATTATATACATATATATATATATTTGAATCATGTGTGAATACAAAGCAAAAAATTAGAGTAAGAGATATATTAAAAATCTGGATACTACTAGAAATACAATTTCATATTTTTTCCTTAGCAATGTAGAGTAAGCATTTTCCCACCTTTGTGGAAACTGTTTTTTTTTTTTTTTCAAAAGATTTGTTTATTTTTTTAGAGAGAGTTACAGAGAGAGAACAGTGGGGGCTGGGGGCAGAGGGGAAGAGAGGAAGAGTGCCAAGAGGACTCCATGCTGAGTGCAGAACCCAACACAGGGCCGATCACACAACTGTGAGATCATGACCTCAGCCGAAACCCAAGAGTCAAATGTGTAACTGTCTGTGCTACCCAAGCACCCCTGTACCATGATTTTTATTTTTTATTTTTTATTTATTTTTTTAAATAAATTTATTTTTTATTGGTGTTCAATTTACCAACATACGGAATAACACCCAGTGCTCATCCCGTCAAGTGCCCCCACCAGTGCCCGACACCCATACACCCCCACCCCCCGCCCTCCTCCCCTTCCACCACCCCTAGTTCATTTCCCAGAGTTAGGAGTCTTTATGTTCTGTCTCCCTTTCTGATATTTCCCACACATTTCTTCTCCCTTCCCTTATGTTCCCTTTCACTATTATTTATATTCCCCAAATGAATGAGAACATACACTGTTTGTCCTTCTCCGATTGACTTACTTCACTCAGCATAATACCCTCCAGTTCCATCCACGTCGAAGCAAATGGTGGGTATTCGTCCTTTCTAATGGCTGAGGAATATTCCATTGTATACATAGACCACATCTTCTTTATCCATTCATCTTTCGATGGACACCGAGGCTCCTTTCACAGTTTGGCGATCGTGGCCATTGCTGCTAGAAACATCGGGGTGCAGGTGTCCTGGCGTTTCATTGCATCTGAATCTTAGGGGTAAATCCCCAACAGTGCAATTGCTGGGTCATAGGGCAGATCTATTTTTAACTCTTTGAGGAACCTCCACACAGTCTTCCAGAGCGGCTGCACCAGTTCACATTCCCACCAACAGTGTAAGAGGGTTCCCTTTTCTCCGCATCCTCTCTAACATTTGTGGTTTCCTGCCTTGTTAATTTTCCCCATTCTCACTGGTGTGAGGTGGGATCTCATCGTGGTTTTGATTTGTATTTCCCTGATGGCAAGTGATGCAGAGCATTTTCTCATGTGCGTGTTGGCCATGTCTGTGTCTTCCTCTGTGAGATTTCTGTTCATGTCTTTTGCCCATTTCATGATTGGATTGTTTGTTTCTTTGGTGTTGAGTTTAATAAGTTCTTTATAGATCTTGGAAACTAGCCCTTTATCTGATGCGTCATTTGCAAATATCTTCTCCCATTCTGTAGGTTGTCTTTGAGTTTTGTTGCCTGTATCCTTTGCTGTGCAAAAGCTTCTTATCTTGATGAAGTCCCAATAGTTCATTTTTGCTTTTGTTTCTTTTGCCTTCGTGGATGTATCTTGCAAGAAGTTACTGTGGCCGAGTTCAAAAAGGGTGTTGCCTGTGTTCTCCTCTAGGATTTTGATGGAATCTTGTCTCACATTTAGATCTTTCATCCATTTTGAGTTTATCTTTGTGTATGGTGAAAGAGAGTGGTCTAGTTTCATTCTTCTGCATGTGGATGTCCAATTTTCCCAGCACCATTTATTGAAGAGACTGTCTTTCTTCCAATGGATAGTCTTTCCTCCTTTATCGAATATTAGTTGACCATAAAGTTCAGGGTCCACTTCTGGGTTCTCTATTCTGTTCCATTGATCTATGTGTCTGTTTTTGTGCCAGTACCACACTGTCTTGATGACCACAGCTTTGTAGTACAACCTGAAATCTGGCATTGTGATGCCTCCAGATATGGTTTTCTTTTTTAAAATTCCCGTGGCTATTCGGGGTCCTTTCTGATTCCACACAAATCTTAAAATAATTTGTTCTAACTCTCTGAAGAAAGTCCATGGTATTTTGATAGGGATTGCATTAAACATGTAAATTACCCTGGGTAACATTGACATTTTCACAATATTAATTCTGCCAATCCATGAGCATGGAATATTTTTCCATCTCTTTGTGTCTTCCTTAATTTCTTTCAGAAGTGTTCTATAGTTTTTAGGGTATAGATCCTTTACCTCTTTGGTGAGGTTTATTCCTAGGTATCTTATGCTTTTGGGTGCAATTGTAAATGGGATTGACTCCTTAATTTCTCTTTCTTCAGTCTCATTGTTAGTGTATAGAAATGCCACTGACTTCTGGGCATTGATTTTGTATCCTGCCACGCTACCAAATTGCTGTATGAGTTCTAGCAATCTTGGGGTGGAGGCTTTTGGGTTTTCTATGAAGAGTATCATGTCATCGGCAAAGAGGGAGAGTTTGACTTCTTCTTTGCCAATTTGAATGCCTTTAATGTCTTTTTGTTGTCTGATTGCTGAGGCTAGGACTTCCAGTACTATGTTGAACAGCAGTGGTGAGAGTGGACATCCCTGTCTGGTTCCTGATCTTAGGGGAAAGGCTCCCAGTGCTTCCCCATTGAGAATGATATTTGCTGTGGGCTTTTCATAGATGGCTTTTAAGATGTTGAGGAATGTTCCCTCCATCCCTACACTCTGAAGAGTTTTGATCAGGAATGGATGCTGTATTTTGTCAAATGCTTTCTCTGTATCAAATGAGAGGATCATATGGTTCTTGGTTTTTCTCTTGCTGATATGATGAATCACATTGATTGTTTTACGAGTGTTGAACCAGCCTTGTGTCCCAGGGATAAATCCTACTTGGTCATGGTGAATAATTTTCTAAATGTATTGTTGGATCCTATTGGCTAGTATCTTGTTGAGAATTTTTGCATCCATGTTCATCAGGGATATTGGTCTGTAATTCTCATTTTTGGTGGGGTCTTTGTCTGGTTTTGGAATTAAGGTGATGCTGGCCTCATAGAACGAATTTGGAAGTACTCCATCTCTTTCTATCTTTCCAAACAGCTTTAGTAGAATAGGTATGGTTTCTTCCTTAAACGTTTGATAGAATTCCCCTGGGAAGCCATCTGAACCTGGACTTTTGTGTCTTGGGAGGTTTTTGATGACTGCTTCAATTTCCTCCATGGTTACTGGCCTGTTCAGGTTTTCTAATTCTTCCTGTTCCGGTTTTGGTAGTTTGTGGCTTTCCAGGAATGCGTCCATTTCTTCTAGATTGCCTAATTTATTGGCGTACAGCTGTTCATAATATGTTTTTAAAATCGTTTGTATTTCCTTGGTGTTTGTAGTGATCTCTCCTTTCTCATTCATGATTTTATTAATTTGAGTCTTCTCTCTCTTCTTTTTAATAACGCTGGCTAATGGTTTATCTATCTTATTGATTCTTTCAAAGAACCAACTCCTGGTTCTGTTGATCTGTTACACAGTTCTTCTTGTCTCGCTTTCGTTGAGTTCTGCTCGAATCTTTATTAACTCTCTTCTTCTGCTGGATGTAGGATCTATTTGCTGTTTTTTCTCTAGCTCCTTTATGTGTAAGGTTAGCTTTTGTATTTGAGTTCTTTCCAGTTTTTGAATGGATGCTTGTATTGCGATGTATTTCCCCCTCAGGACTGCTTTTGCTGCATCGCAAACATTTTGAACAGTTGTATCTTCATTCTCATTAGTTTCCATGAATCTTTTTAATTCTTCCTTAATTTCCTGGTTGACCCTTTCATCTTTTAGCAGGATGGTCCTTAACCTCCACGTGTTTGAGGTCCTTCCAAACTTCTTGTTGTGATTTAGTTCTAATTTCAAGGCATTATGGTCTGAGAATATGCAGGGGACAATCCCAATCTTTTGGTATCGGTTCAGACCCGATTTGTGACCCAATATGTGGTCTATTCTGGAGAAAGTTCCATGTGCGCTTGAGAAGAATGTGTATTCAGTTGAGTTTGGATGTAAAGTTCTGTAGATATCTGTGAAATCCATCTGGTCCAGTATATCATTTAAAGCTCTCATTTCTTTGGAGATGTTGTGCTTAGAAGACCTATCGAGTATAGAAAGAGCTAGATTGAAGTCACCAAGTATAAGTGTATTATTATCTAAGTATTTCTTCACTTTGGTTAATAATTGATTGATATATTTGGCAGCTCCCACATTCGGGGCATATATATTGAGGATTGTTAAGTCCTCTTGTTGAATAGATCCTTTAAGTATGATATAGTGTCCCTCTTCATCTCTCACTACAGTCTTTGGGGTAAATTTTAGTTTATCTGATATAAGGATGGCTACCCCAGCTTTCTTTTGAGGACCATTCGAATGGTAAATGGTTCTCCAACCTTTTATTTTCAGGCTGTAGGTGTCCTTCTGTCTAAAATGAGTCTCTTGTAGACAGCAAATAGATGGGTCCTGCTTTTTTATCCAGTCTGAAACCCTGCGCCTTTTGATGGGGTCATTAAGCCCGTTCACATTCAGAGTTACTATTGAGAGATATGAGTTTAGTGTCATCATGATATCTATTCAGTCCTTGTTTTTGTGGATTGTTCCACTGAACTTCTTCTTAAAGGGAATTTTAAGAGTCCCCCTCAAAATTTCTTGCAGAGCTGGTTTGGAGGTCACATATTCTTTCAGTTCCTGCCTGTCTTGGAAGCTCTTTATCTCTCCTTCCATTTTGAATGAGAGCCTTGCTGGATAAAGTATTCTTGGTTGCATGTTCTTCTCATTTAGGACCCTGAATATATCCTGCCAGCCCTTTCTGGCCTGCCAGGTCTCTGTGGAGAGGTCTGCTGTTACCCTAATACTCCTCCCCATAAAAGTCAGGGATTTCTTTTCTCTTGCTGCTTTAAGGATCTTCTCTTTATCTTTGGAATTAGCAAGCTTAACTATTTGATGTCAAGGTGTTGAACGGTTTTTATTGATTTTAGGGGGGATCTCTCTATTTCCTGGATCTGAATGCCTGTTTCCCTTCCCAGATTAGGAAAGTTTTCAGCTATGATTTGTTCAAATACATATTCTGGCCCTCTGTCCCTTTTGGCGCCCTCGGGAACCCCAATTAAACATAGGTTTTTCTTCCTCAGGCTGTCATTTATTTCCCTTAATCTATCTTCATGGTCTTTTAATTGTTTGTCTCTTTTTTCCTCAGTTTCCCTCTTTGCCATCAACTTGTCTTCTATGTCACTCACTTGTTCTTCCACCTCGTTAACCCCCATCGTTAGGACTTCTAGTTTGGATTGCATCTCATTCAATTGATTTTTAATTTCTGCCTGATTAGCTCTAAATTCTGCAGTCATGAAGTCTCTTGAGTCCTTTATACTTTTTCTAGAGCCACCAGTAGCTGTATAATAGTGCTTCTGAGTTGGCTTTCTGATATTGAATTGTAATCCAGATTTTGTAACTCTGTGGGAGAGAGGATTGTTTCTGATTCTTTCTTTTGAGGTGAGGTTTTCCTTCTAGTCATTTTGCTCAGTGCAGAGTGGCCAAAAGCAAGTTGTATTGGGAAAAGGAGAAAAAGAGAGGAGAGAAAGAAGGAAAGAAAAGAGAAAAAGAAAAAAGAATAAAGGAAGAAAAAAAGAAAAAAAAAGAGAAGAAAAGAGAAAGAGAAAGAAAGGGAAAAAAAGGTGGGGGAAGGAAACAAAGCAAAAAGCAAAAAAAAAAAAAAACTAAACCAAAACAACAACAACAACAACAACAAAAAACAAACACGGGGGAGTACCTTCTGATTCTGTGTACTTTAAGTCCCTTGGCTTCCCCTGGAACTTGTCCGTCTAGCTGGTCTTCTGGGGGAGGGGCCTGTTGTGCTGATTTTCAGGTGTTAGCACTTGGGGGAGCTGCTCTGCCCCCTGCCTGGTGCAGGGCTCAGTGGGGGTTGTTTACCCCGTGAGGCCCCAGGAGGAACAACTGCAGTGGCGGGGCCAGCTGTGGAGACCTGGAGTCATTTCCTGCAGTAGCTCCAGAGCTCTCCGTCTGCAGGGCCTGGAGGCTCCGGGGCGGGGCCGCTGATCTGCTCAGCTCCGGGCAGGAGCGTCCTTGCTGTCCTGGGCCCTCCCGGCCTCTGCCTGTCCCGGGGGGAGGCCAGATCCTGGGCTGTGTCCCGGCGCCCTGTGCTCCGAAGCCTGCGCTGTTGGATTCGCGCTCCCGGGCCGCAGCCCCCTCCGCGGAGCCGCCCCCAAGCCCCCCGAGCCCCCCGAGCTGCTCCCGCCCCGTAGCCCCCTCCGCGGAGCCGCCCCCGACCCCCCCCAGCTGCTCCCGCCCCGCAACCCCCTCCGCGGAGCCACCCCGAGCCCCCCAAGCTGCTCCCGCTCCGCAGCCCCCTCCGCGGAGCCGCCCCCAGCCCCCCCGGAGCTGCTCCCGCCCTGCAGCCCCCTCCGCGGAGCCGCCCCCGAGCCCCCCAAGCTGCTCCCGCCCCACAGCCCCCTCCGCGGAGCCTCCCCCCAGCCCCCCGAGCTGCTCCGGTCCCGCCGTGCGCTGCAGCCCTTAGGGAGCTCGGCGCACTCTCCCGGGGCGCAGGTGTCTGTTAGTGTCCCAGGGAGCCCGAGGGCATCCCCGCCCTCCTGGGTCCTGCTCCACCTCCCCGCGAGCCCCTTTCCTCCCGGGAAGGTCGGTGCAGCTCCTGCTCCTCCGGGACGGGGCTCTCCTGTCCTGGGGACACTCGCCCCGGCCTCAGCCCGGCTCCTCGCGGGGCCCCTCCCCCTTGGAGGCCTTTGTTCCTTTATTTCTTTTTCCCCGTCTTCCTACCTTGATAGATGCGCGAACTCTTCTCACTGTAGCATTCCAGCTGTTCTCTCTTTAAATCTCAGGCCGAATTCGTAGATTTACAGGATGATTGGAAGGTTTTCTAGGTAATTTGGTGGGGACAGGTGATTTGGAGACCCTACTCTTCCGCCACATTGCCCCTCCTCCTCTGTACCATGATTTTTAATGTAAGTGTGGTGTTGTATCAGTTAGATGAGTTATATGCTATTTAATACCTTCTCTAATCACTGGTGGAACTCTGATTTCACCATAGCATCACAGTTTTATGCTATTTAACAAAATAAAATTGGGTGTTTCAGAAACTTGTAGGCTCACTTGTTTGTGAATTTACTTTGCTTTTGGTTGCTAATGGATAGTTACGATCAGCTATAACCCAGTGCAAATGCTCTATATCTTGAATATATATTCTTTGAGGTCTGGAATTTTGATATGCTTAATCATAGCTTTGGGCTCATACTTTTTCTTTCATGGACGGTGGACAAATTGAATTATTTTTAAAAGGGGAGCAAATGGTATGCTTTAAGAAGTCTGTATAACTTACCTTTAGCTCCTTTTCTATATTTAAATATATTTTAGAGGAAAAAAAATCACAGTGCCTAAGACTTTTAAAGCTAGAATTAAAGTGCATTAAGGCTTTCTTGAATCTTGTTATCTGTCATTTTAAATCCTCTTGAAGTTAGGTATAAAGAATAATAGATATATATTCAGTCAGGATACTGAAGATTTTTACTGGCTTTTGGATTAGAAGATTTTCAACTATCAGTGTTTAAGCCTCAACTAGCTGCCAGTTAGTCTTGACAAGGCCAAAATAAGATTCTAATAGTTGTGATTGTGGAGAGGGTGCTTTTTCATTAGGTGAGGCAAAGTGTCAATTAAAAGGGTATTGAGATAAAGAAATTGAAACTAGATTAAGTTTATACTTTTTCATGGATGATAAGAAAATCCATTTTCGAGTTGCATTTCATTGAGGATATACTATCAGGGGCAAAGCTGGAATACCGTGCACACTTAAAAGACTGCCTTGAGTCCTCAAAAGACTTATTAACTGCCTAGTCATTTCAAAAGAATTTTTGTAGATATAAAACAAGCATGCTTTATATAAAATGAAATGCCAAGGCCACATAATGGCAGTAACTTTTAAAGAAGCTTACAATTAGCAGTCTTATTTCCCCCTCACTCTTTCCTGGTAGTTCATGTAAATACTGAGCAGTCTTTCAGTGGGGTTTCTAATCTTATGAGAAAGTCTAAAGACTATATTTGATATATCTGCAAAAGGAAATAACTGTGTACATTTCCAGCACGACTATCCTTTTTCAGAGGCAATGCCTGGTAAGAGTAAACTTGAAATTTTAATACAACATTGGAAACTGAGCATGCATCTGTAGAATGCATGAAACCTCAAGTTAGAATTGCTATCCTGACTAATCTATATAAATAAAATTAAGTTTCTCTCTGACGGTTACTGCATATGGTGAAATGTTTGGATAGATTTCCTAAAATTTAGAAAGCCTTTTTAGGAGTTAATAGTAGGCTATGTATTAAATAAGATATTCACTTAGAGAAGACCCAGGAGACTCCCCAAAGAAATGCCTCCAGTGGAACTTCAGGCATTGGTTTGCACAGAGCTGCTTCTTACATTTCAACTTGATCTAGTTTGCTTTTGGGTAAGTAGCACCTGACATTTATTGATATATCCAACGATAGTTAATGATTCTTCCTGTTTGTTGGGGGAAAAACATAATATTGAAATTTAGCTGCTTCCTTCTGGTCTCTATAATTTCACATGAAAAAGACACTGTCATTAGAATGTGTGTTCTCCTATAAAGTAAGGCATTACATCTCTCTGACTGCTCTCAAGTAGTTTATTTTGTGTTATTTTTCAGAAGCTTAACTGTGATGGGTCTTCCTAAAGATTTCCTTGGGTTTATGCCTTTTAAGGTTCACTTAGTTTCTTGAATCTGTAGGTTTGTGTCTTTTGCCAAGTTTGGGATGCTGTCATCCATTATTTCTGTGAATACCCTTTGCAGCCCGACTCTCTTTCTCTTTACCTTCTGGAACTCCCATGGTATGAATGTTGGATCTTTGTGTTATATTCCCACAGTCTCCAAGTCTCTGTTCATTTTTTTCCAGCCTATGTTCTCTCTAATCTTTTCACACTGAGTAAATTCTATTGATCTTTCCTTAAGTTCACTGATTCAATCCTCTGTCATCTCCACTACTGTTGGGACCATCCACCATGTGTATTTTTCCTATTATATTTTTCAGTTCTATGATTTCCATTTAGTTAATTTTTATTATTTCCATTTCTTTCCTGAAATTATCTATTTTTTCTATTTGTTTTAAAACAATTTATCATTGATTGTTGAAGCATTTTTACAATGGCTGCCTTAAAATTCTTCTCAGATACTTTCATTGCCTAATCCATCTTGTTGTTAACATTAGTTCCTTTTCTCATGCAAGTTCTGATTTCTTGATTTTTGGCATGAGGAGTGATGTATTTTTTTATTCTGGACATTATATCTATTATAATATCTATTATATCTATATAATAGACTATGGATATTACTTAAATATTATATTTAATGAGCAGCTATCCTGTTGTTTAGTACATAGGTCCTGGCTTATTGTTTTGGGCTGTAGTTCTAATAGCAGTTTAGTTTTCAGAGTATTTGCAATGTTATTTTGGTCTATTTGGTTTATTAGGAACTGATATAGTTGCTATTGGTCCTTGCTGGTGCTGTTTAAGGGGAGAGGGCAGCAAAAGGGGTTTCCTCTGGTTGGGAAGCAGGTGCCTCTGGGTGGAGGTGGGGGAGCCTCAGCGCTTAGGGACTTTGAAGCTTTCTGGGCCAGGTGAGGTTGTGGCAGGATCCCTCTTGCTAGCGTTGCTTAGCTGCTCTGTGCCTCTTAGTAAGAGTCTCCGGTCATGCATGAAAGGAGAGCTCTTCCCCTAAGCATCTTAATTGTTGGTGGGGCTCCCTATCCATCTTCCTTACAACTATCTGGTGTTATCAGAGGGACTCCTATCACTTTGGGGAAAGAAAAGAGCCTCCCTTGGCTGGCTCCTATGCTAGGCTGGGAAGAGAGTGCATGTAACTTATGCTCCTCTTATATTCTTTTTCTAGTCCTGGGATTGCCAACCAGTTTGCCTTCCTCTTTTACTTTTCAGAGTTTTTCTTTGATTACCTTTTATTTCTTTCCAGAATTTATAGTTAAACTTAATGTGGAAGAACAGGGAGAAATGATCCTGCACAACTTGTCTGGATCTCAAGCTGCCACTTACCATGGCATATTGGAAAAGAAAGGAGTTTGAGTCAGTTTTAGCCTTGAATCCTTGTTGAGCCACTAATCTGTATGACCTATATGACCTTAGAGCATGTATTTAACTTCTCTAAGTCTTATTTTCTTCAACTGTAAAATGGAGATACCTCATTTATTCGTTCACTCTTTATTCATTCAACAAAATATCTGTCATTGTGAATACTCTAAGCTATCCACTATTTAGGGCATGAGATTCAGTGGCATGTAAGAAAGTTAAGATCCCTGCTCTTGTGACATTTTGTCCTTACGGAATACTCAGATAATCAACGGTGACACAAAAATAAATAATTCCAGAGAGTGATAAGTTCTATGAGAAAACTACAATATGGTAATGCTGGAGAATGACAGAGATGGGTACTTGGATGAGTATACTTCAGATACTCAGGGAGGGTCTCTCTCAAGAGATGACATTTCATACATTCATTCCATTGATTCAGCCACGTTAATTGAGCTCTTAGTAGATAAATATTTGAACAAAGACCTGAATGATGAAAAGGCTCCAAACACTTGAAAATTTGATAGGATACCAATCTAGGCTGGGGGGGGGGGGGAGGGCGCACTCTTAAAAAAAAAAAAAAGATGTGAAGTAGAAGAATCTTGAAAAGATCATGGAATAAAGGTATGTAGTGTGGGTGGAATATTGTAAATGAAGGGGAATATTGTGCCACGGTGATCAAAAAAGGTAGGCAAGAAAAACTATGTGGGGGCTTTAGGGTCATGATGTTGAGTTTAGTTTTATTCTCTCAAGAATGTGATGTCTTTAGAGGGTTTAAGCAGATAAATGATACAATTTATGGATGTTTAATAAGGATTAGTCTAGCTGTTTTGTAAGTAATAGAATGTGGGAAAGCAAAAATAGAAGCTAAAACACCAACCAGTTAAAAATTTATTTTAGTAGTTCAGGTAGGAAATAATGAAACTTGAGCTTGAAAGGCAGCTGTGGAAAAAAGAAGCTGTAGTTTGAACACACCCTTTGCGGTTCAAGCAGGCAAGATTTTCCGAAGGATTGTCTCTGAAGTTAGGAAAAATGAGAGGAATCTATTTTGGATTTAGGTTGGATGATGGGAGTCATTTTAGACATGAGAGGATTGGGAGAGGAGATTGTATTAGAAATGGGGTCAGAAATTAAATATATTTGTTTTCAGTAAGTTAAATTTTGAGGTGTCCATAAAACATTCATGGAGATTTTCTAAAAGTAGTAAATATCCAATTCTGGAGCTCATGGGATTCTGAGCTGGTGCGACAGTATAAATCTGTGTGTCACCAACATTTAGATGATGTTTAAAGCAGAAGGACTCATCTAAAGGGAAATTACAAAAAGAAGGATCTGAGCTACTCCACAATTTTAAAATCAGGAGTAGGAGGTGCATCTAGCCAAAACAGATCAAGAAGACAAGAGAAAGTGGGGATAAAATTTAGGTAATTCAGTGTCAGAGAGGTTAAATGAAGAAAATATTTCAGAAGGGAGAAGTGTTCAATGTTGTCAAATGCTTTAGTGAGATAAAGACATAGAATTGACTAATGGAGTTGGTAATTTGGAAATATTAAGTGGCCTTCATAAGAGTCATTTCAGTGGAGTAGTCAGGGTTATTAAGAAAATCATTTATATATGAAGTTAGGCATTCTACTAATTTCAAATTACTTTTCCCTGAGTTTCTTCATGTGTAAAATGATGATAATGGTGTTTTTATGCCCACGTCATTCCTTTTCTCTCATAATACTAGATTTTTAAAGGATCAAATGACAATACATAAGGAAAAAAAATGACCTATGCAGAATTGCACAAATGCACACTTAATATTTATTTTTCTTTTCTTTTTTTTTAAGATTTATTTATTTTAGAAAGGGAAGGAGTGGGGGAGGAGAGGCAGAGGGAGAGAGGGAATCTTAAGCAGACTCTGCAGTGAGCACAGAACCTGACATGGGGCTCAGTCTCACAACTGAGACTGAGATCATGACCTGAGCTGAAACCAATAGTCAGACATTTAAATGACCACCCAGGCACCCCTATTTTTCTTTTATATACTTGGAGGTAGACACATTTTAAGCAAATACACACTCATACATCCAATGAATGGACATTTACTCCTTTCAAAAATATGTTTGAGCCAATAATTGAGCCAAGAATTGCCTCTGCATTATAGATACTTAAGTAGTTGGATTTGTCTTTAAATATAGATGAAGATATGCAAAAATAAACTTTATTTTAAGGCCAGATATTAAGCCACAGTTTTCTAAGGTGACAGATATGAGCATTCCTAAGTTTGTTTTCAGAAATTGCCTTATTTTTATAATAACCACTACTACTAACATTGCCTTAATAACAACCACAATTAAAATCACACCAATAATAGCTACTATTTTTAGGGTACATTACATATCAGGCACTTCACATATATTATCTCATTTAATTTTTATAACCACCCTGTGATATGGGATGCTATTATTATCTCCACTTTATAAGTAAAAAAAAAAAAATGAGTCTCAAGGAGGCTGAGCAAATTTTTCCAAGAACTGCAGATAGTCTGAGTCAAGTTTTAAAATAAAATCTTTTAAAATCCATTGTTCTTACTCTTAACACAATTCTGACTTTCATTTTTGGGTGTGTTGAGAGGTTTAGATTTGGTAAGGTGAGAGTTGTGGAGCATCTACACAGACAAATCTCCTAGACTCGTGACCAAAACCAAGCTTTGTTTATTCTAAGGAAAGAAAACTGCAAAGAGAAAAGATAAAAAGTAGGCTAAAATATCAGATCAGAGAGAAAGGACTTGAGATGTGACAAAGCCACATGTGAAATGTGGAACTCTCCCCAAGATGGATGTATAGATTAAAAGAGGGACAGTGAAGATAGCCCGGCCATAGGTACATAAAACATAGTATATCTTGGTTGTCAGTGCACTATGTCAAGAGAGGATTCTAGGAGTCACAGTTGGGGGATGCTGACGTTTAAGGATGGGATATCCATCACTTGGAAAGGCTCAGAAAAGGGAAAATGAATGTACATTTATTTTAGAGGGATTTGTTTTAATCAGGTAAGGTATGACATGCAGGCATGGAAGTGACCATCATAAAGGAAGAAGTTTATTGTATTCACAGATCCTTAGAAACAGGAGGCATGGCACACAATGCAGGAAGTACCAGGGTCGGTTGGAAGGCAGAGGAAGGAAGAGGAAAATATGGAAAGTTCCTTTATTTGTGGGAAGGAATGAGCAAGGCAAGATTAGCAGCCTTAGGATTGGTTATTTGGTTTCAGTAGGCTTTGGGGTATAGGGTTGTCCCCAGTAAACTGGTATTTGGCTCTAGCAGAAAATGAGAAGTGGCCTGGAAAGTGAGAGGCTGATAAAGAAAGTGATTAATTTGTAACATCTGCACTGGTTGGTTTGCATATGAAAGGTGGCCACTGCAGGCCAGTAGTTGCTATCTGTGGGAATTAGCTAACCCCGGGAGGGGCAGTCCCTCCCAGCTCAGTAAGGTGCCAGATGCGAAAGCATCAAAATACAGAAAATAAAAAGCCATGGTTAATATAGTATTAAACACTTATTAGGGCAGCCCCGGTGCCGCAGCGGTTTAGCGCCGCCTGCAGCCCTGCAGCCCGGGGCATGATCCTGGAGACCTGGGATCTAGTCCCACATCAGGCTCTCTGCATGGAGCCTGCTTCTCCCTCTGCCTGTGTCTCTGCCTCTCTCTCTGTGTCTCATGAGTAAATAAATAAAATCTTAAAAAAAAAAAAACCACTTATTAGATACCAGGCATAGATTTTGTCTCTCTCTCTGTGTCTCTCATGAATAAATAAATAAAATCTAAAAAAAAAAAACACTTACTAGATACCAGGCATAGATTTTGTCTCATTTATTTTTTGTGATAACCTGTAAGGTAGGAATTATGTTTTTATTTTATAAATGAAAGAGTTAATGTTGGTTGATTGTGGGAAAAGTCCCAATTTGTGATGAAGTCCTGCTAGTGTCAGTACACAAAGTAATCACTTCACGGGGCTGGACCCTGCCATTCTGCAGTTGTTACCAGCTGTGTCTTGGGTAGTGGAGAGAAATAAGATTAGAGAATTTCTAAGATTCTCCACTGCCTTTGTGGCTTGGTATATATAGTCTGATGGGATCTGTAGGAGAGAAGTTATCTGAGGAAGTTTACTGTGGCAGGGTGTGTAGGGGGCACTGCTGAGAGAGAGCTTGCTTACCTGGGAGCCTGTTGTAATAGAGGCAGAAGGCCTAGGGGAGAATTAAATCAGGAGCCAAGATACTGTGTCCCAACTCTCCCACATGACCCTGTTGGCTAGGTAACACTGAATGACTGTCCAGACCAAGGGAGCAAGGGCTAACAACCCGAAAGAGCTTGGAATTCAAAGTTTAGTAGAAGAACTGACAGTGATGAAATGAAATAGGTTGGAAAATTGTATGTTGAAATGTTGCTAGAAATGTAGAAAATATTCAATAAATATATATTGAATTGGAATTTCATCTGGTAGTAGGTTTTCTTGGAATGGCAGGCTATAGTTAACTTGAAGAGAATCTGGATGTTCTTCTTAAACTTCTATCTAGAGATTTCCACTACTTCTTCCTCTCTTTTTTCAGTTCCTATAACTCTAGTTAGCTACCATCCATTGTCCGGTAAGTACTCTGGTAATTATTTAATTGCCCTTTATTGTGTTCTGCATGTTTTTCCTCTTTCTTACAAAAGTAGACTATAAGCAAGTCAAGATAAGAACTGTATCTAGACCCCTCATAGCATTTAGCAAGTTCTAGACATATGGATACCCAGTAAATATTAAGAGATTATGAATTTGTTGCTTGAAAGAATCTTAGAAAGCTTCTAATTTAGCTATCTTCCTGATGAAACAATCTTGAGGAGGATGAGGAGCTTCCCCAAGGTCAAAGGTGAGGTAGTGATGGTGCCATGAATCAGAATAGGCCTTCTCACCAGGCCTCTTGATTAGTAGATTGAGTATTCAGTGCATGCTTTAACTTTCTTATGAGCTTACTGGGCTTTTAAAGAAAAGCTAAATTCATTTAAATGTTTTATAAATTCTAATTGCCCATAATTATATAAAATGTCTCAGATAATATAATTTTTAAGTAGGCCTTTATTCTGTCATTTGTCATTGATATAGATGACAGGAATAGAATATGTGTTAAAAATGTCAAGTGTACTAGGATGATGACATTTTATGTAAGTACGTAATTAAATCATATTTTGGAAGAACTGATAATCGCTATTTCCAAAGAAGTGAATTATATTTGAGAACACTTTGAGAGGTCCCCAGTTGGCATTTCATAACTCAAAACCACCTTTGTATATTACCCCAGAGCTACCAAAGAAGAAGACAAGATGATACTCTCTGTGGCAACATAGGAAAGACTATGTAAAATGTACAGATGTCTAAACGCTTCCCCAAGGCACAGTGGAGGTTGCACATTTTATTTCTTACAGTGTGTCCTGGGGCCAGAAACAAACTGCTTACCTTCATTATAAACATTGACAGAGGTATGGTCCAATATGGGATTAACTGAAAAAATGTTTGCTTACAAGGAAATACTATCACCCTAGGGCTGCAGGTGATACTATTAAAAAATGATATTTTGTAGTGCTAATGTTTGGCAACACCTGTGTTTCTCTCCTAATTGTTTATAATTCTCCGATTGCCAAACTCTCCACTCAATCTCTTGTTGAAAGAGAAGGACTGCTGATAATTTTTGAAAACTTGAACATATCATAATTCTCCATTACAGTTATCTGAGCCTTATTGGGCAGAGAATGTTAATAATGAAAATAAATGTGTTCTTTATTAGTAACAGCTTTGTGTCAGAATAGCATTTATGCTGTAATCAAATATGAGTAAAGTGAGGGAGGAGAGTTAATGGAAAGCAACTATACAGAGGAGATGGGGTGAAGTGGTACTCTCAGTGGGCAAACGTTTCATAGATCGAGAGCAGTCAGGGATTTTTCAGATCTAGTCTTTTGCTAGTGGATGTTGAAATTCAGGGGGAATGCAATATGTGGGACGGGGGAGTGGTACGGCTCCTTGGGATGGTAGCGCTCTAAGTTTAGGAAAACTTCCCTAAGTAATGTTGGGGGAGATATGGAATGTGCTAGTACATTGGCTTCAGAAGCTACAGAGCCACAGGGCCATTGGACCATCAGAGCTATAGAACTCTGAAGGTCAAAGAAGACAGAGAAGCCTTGGGGTATTTAATAAGCATTGGAAGTAGGCATCAAGTATGTGACCAGTCTTCCCCATGGGAGACACACATATGGTTTTAGAAATTTAGAGGACTAGTGTCAAGGAAGCACAAGGACTTTTCTAAAACTTGCCGTTTGATGAGGTAAGAGCTTTGATAAGTTGTCTTACTGGTATCTCTTTGGTTTTGGCTTAGAGGCAAATGTACTAAATTAAAGCGCAGGTTGAAAGCACAGTCTAGCAGTCCATACTTCAGGCTCCCGAGTTTCATTTACCCTTTGGAGTTTAAAAATCCTAAAATATTACTGCTGCTGCCATTCTGTGTGGAGGACTCAGGGGCACTTTTGGCTCTCACAGTCACATTATAATGTTTTGTTCTAAGTGTGATTCACTTTGATGCCGTGGTTATAAGATAGATAGGGAGATAAAAGGCATGCAAACAGACGGGAACATGTTTTTACTTATGAACAACAGCAGTTGGAAATTTGCTGCAAAGACCACAGCTCTATTCTATTCTGGATGATAGCCCAGGAAAGCAAAGTTTGGGTTCTCAAACATAGAATGTTACCTACTGTTTTAAGATTTATTGCGTGCAGACACTACAGAGAGTTCAGTAAGTATATGGCAGGATATAGATTCTCGTATTTCTTTCTTTGTTACATTAGAAGAAAGCAGCTATTTCTTTATCATACATAGTACCTAGGTGGATTTCAAGATTAAGTCAAAAGGGAATTTATTTTCCTTCATTCAGATGGAATTTTAAGTCCTACTAAGTGCTATTTGTTAAAAGAATATGAGAAGAGAGAAAAGATTTTGCTTAGAAATGAGAAAGGAGAAGTGGGTTTGCAGAACAGGCAATATACAGGACAAAACTTTCATTTGGTGGGTCAAAGGCTTTGATAAGTTGTCTTCTGTCTTTGGCAGGAGAAAATATTTCCATAGATACTTGTGAAAATGGGGAAAGTAATATAGAAAATTTATCTCTATGTACCTATATATATAGCTTGAGAGCAAAAAATATATAAAGGAGAATGTTTTCAGAAAAAATAATTCTCTGATAGTTGATCCCAAGAAAGTTTCCCGAGAAGGAAGCCTGGTATCTGGAGAGAGCCAGTAGAAAGACCCGCAAATGGTCAATGCAGAGTCATTGGTGGCTTTCCCAGCTTCACGTAGGAACTGAGCCACTGTAAACTGTTCTGCTTGCACTTGAGCATGCACCTTCCATGGGCTTCCAACAACTAGAATCAGTCTTAGCAATTCCTCCTGTCAGTGTCTTATGAAGACTCACTTCTTCATAATTCGGGCTCTGATGCTATTTTTGCTCAGTGGGAGAGATGCTTGACCTTGGCCTATGACTTGCTTTATTCTTGTTTATTTTACTGTTGCTAACTCCCTACCCTCTGTATTTGCCTACTACGAATCCCAAGAACATTTGTGAGTAAAAAATCGGAGATTGAAAAGTCTGCTCCTAGCCACATCCCTTCTACTTAAGACACTTGAACTAAATCAACTGGTGACTTTCTCAGGTGTGGTAGATACAGTCATATTACAAGAGTATCACCTTGTTTAAAACTAATATCTGGAGTAAGTTCAGCCATTTTTAAAGCAGATTTGATCGATTTTCCTTTGACAGATTACTGAGCTTGCAGGAAATAGAGCCATGTGAGGAATCCTGCTTGGTGAACTCCAAAGCCAAGTTCTCAATCATCATTCTTTTCTTTTCGCAGCTGTCTTCCTGTGTCTATAAGCAAAATGTCAAGTTTGTATGCATTTTTACATTTATTTATTTATTTATTTATTCATTTATTTATGCATTTTTACTTTTAAATGAAGACCTTTCCTCATTGCATTCTGTCTTGCTCCAGTTGGCTAATATTAGGAGTGACCCCACTTCATCAACTGACCCTGACTCTTACATCCATGAATCGGCCTTCTTGCCAGAACAGAATATAAATATTT
The DNA here is from genome assembly GCF_011100685.1 of Canis lupus familiaris. Classification (NCBI taxonomy): domain Eukaryota; kingdom Metazoa; phylum Chordata; class Mammalia; order Carnivora; family Canidae; genus Canis; species Canis lupus. Next base: position 29,680,939 of record NC_049250.1, read on the forward strand.
TAAATATTTAATAAATATGCTTCCGTGCAAGAGTTATGTAATGCATTGCTAGGAATATAGTTTATTCATGACAGGCAAGACTATTTTAGGCTGACTGCCTTGCTGTAAATAGCTGAAAGAGGAGACGGGAAAGGTAAGACAAAGAAAACACATACAAATTTAGAGATTCAAAAATCTGACGGTGTTCTTAAATGGCCAACTTAGCTCCTCCTGAATTGACTCACCATCCTATCAATTAAAGACCTAATCCCACCTGAACAAGTTGAAAACTATTTCATGTTATTTGTTTATAGTCTACATTAGATCTTTTGAAGTCTATTTTGATGTACATTTCATAAGATCATAGCATTATTAATATGTTTTGATATTTTGTTACTATAATTTTCTATAACCATCATAATATGTAGCTAAGAGTAATAGATTTTTTTCATCCATGGCTCATGTCTCTCTTTCAATTTCATATGATTTGGATAATATCAAAAATAAGAGAAACATTGTATCACTTATCAATACTAAAATACTCATTTAAAAATATCTATTTTAGCTCAATAGCAATAAACCAGTAAAATATAAGTTCGAAATGGTAATTTCTTGAAAAGTTTGTTAGCATTGCAATTTAGGATAATATGTTGGTTTTTGTTTACTATTGTCTATATGATTTGAACTTGAGTGTTAAATGTTAGATTGGAATGGAGCTCAATCTAACAGCATGTGTGTGAATGTAAGGGAGCTTGCCTTACAAATGACACGTTGGTAATCATGTTATGGTCTTAAGCCATGAAAGGCATCTCTAGATCTTGGTACACAGTTGAATTATTTACTTGTAAGTGATAGTGCTAGTGGTCAAATGAGCAGTCTCACAATTTTTCAATTAATAAGTTAGTCTTACTATTAATAAGTCATCCATAATTCATATGTATAGGTAGCATCTAGGGCAGTTACTTTTTTATTTAATATTTTCTGCTAATTTCCTGTTGTCAGTAGAGAAAAAAAAATCTAATTTTTGCTTGCTGATGAAAAATCTAGGGTTTTGTTTTTCAAAATAAAACTGTCAGTGTGTTTGAAGTAGGAGAGTTTTGCTGAAAAAATCCCTTTTTAATCAGGAAGGTGCAGTCTGGCCCCTCCTTGAAATAAGAGAAAAGTAAAAGTAAAAAAGAATTGAATTTTTCCAATTGATTCAATTGATTCAATTCCAATGAGCAACACATTTACATAGGACTTTATCCACAAGTCAGACTAAATCATGATCAGCTCTACTATTTAAATGGGACAATAGTTTCTTGCAAACTGGGAAATTACTGAGGGAAGGATAAATAGAATTGAGGTTCCTCCCACCTGACCCTCTGCCAGTTTTCGTGTTTATTCTTACTTCTTTATACTTGCGCAGTCTAACACATTTATTCTTCCCACAGGAGTTACTATGATATGCATTAGACATTAATATGCACATTTGAATGAGGAGTCAGGTTCCAAGTTACAATAAAAACCACTTGTAAAGAATTTTCTCTTGAATTCAAATCTTTAAACAGTCACAACAGATTAAATTATTTTTTAAGGAAGGTAAGTTGTGCTATATTACTTCTTTTTAAATGTTCAAGATTTACTTTATTAGTTATTTTATAGTATGTCCTTAATGAATACATTCATATCAGACCAAGGGGAATGAAACCCATAACTGAGAAGGCTCTCTAATGAGCCATATAGAACTGAAATAACTACATATGCATTCCACAAATGGACCATTAATTGGAAAAAGAACCAAAGTGTGGAGATATAATCCTATAGGATGGAACTTAAATGGTAATATAGTTTAAGGTTTTAGAACTTTCGATTCACTTGTGTGGAGGAAAAGGTGAATATGAAACAGTTTGCTTTTCCTTCTGTGTAAGATGAAGCATTTCTATTAAACTGTTGTGCTAACCTAACTTTGAGAAAGAAATAATTTTGAGAATATTGTTAATATAACAAGAACTGTTGTCTCGACCTAATACTTTTCCTTTTTTTAGTTATTTAGGTAGCATGTTCTATCATACTTGTAGCTCTACTCTTGGGTTGCCAGTGCTGCTGGGTTGCTTAAGATGTTAACATACTGACCTTAGGAGGAACAAGGACATTCTGATACTGTTGTGCCCAATGGAACAAACCTAATGGGATCCAGGACTCTCTGTGGATGAACAGGTAATTTATCCTCCATAGGCCCAAGGAGCAGGGTGAAGCTGGTAAGATGGTAGGATGGCATGAAATAAGAGCACACTGGGACCAACCACCACTAGCCTCCACTGGCTCTGGAACGAATAGCGTGGGCTGAATGAGGAACCACGTCTTCTCAGCCTGTCAACCGTTATCTCGTGTCCACACTGCCATCCCTGTCTCTTGTACCCATTGGGGCTTTTCTTCGCAGTCCCCAGTGAGTTTGCCTTACGTAGAGCAGCCCTCAACAAACTCAGCTGGGGCCACCACTGGTCCCCTTTTGTAACACATTGCAGACAAACATGATCTTTCTCTGCTGTGTGAAAACAAAACAAAAACCAAAATGAAACAAAACAAAACAAAAACACTGGATGCATCTGTGAGTGAAGGGGAGCTATTAATATTTACAGTTGGACCACAGGCATAAAGCTGGTCTGTCCTGGACGTATGGTTGTATTTAGTTCTCCAGGGCTCTTTATTTTATATATATATATGTGTATAAAATATATATATATATATATGACTTTTTATTTTACTTTGTTCTAAGCTTTCTATAAACATTGGGATATTGCATTAAATCACAAATAATTTTTAATAAAATCTTGAATTTGTAAAAAAATATATATGTATATATATGTAGTATGTAGTATATACAAGGAGATTTCTTATAATAAATTATATTTTAAGAAATTTATTATAAGAAATTGGTTCATGAGGTTATAGGAGCTGGCAAAAGCTCAGCCCCAGTTCCTGTCCAAAGGCTGGAAGCTGCCCTAAAACCAGGAAAAGCTCAGGTCCCAATTTGAAGGTCATTGGGCAGAATACTCTGGGAGGGCCAGCCTTTTTAAAGCTCTGTTTAAACAACTGGATGAGTTAAACTGCTTTAGTAGTCTACCAATTTAAATGTTAATCTCCTCCAAAACCACCCTCACAGAAACATCCAGAAAAATGTAAGAGCAAATCTCCAGGCACTCCATGGTTCAGTCAAGTTGACACAAACTAATTGGAGTGGCCACCCAACTAATTTAGAAGCAGCAAATAATTTGCTGTCTCGTGTTGAGCCTCAGTCCAGTCATTCAGTGTTTTCTTTTATCTTTATTCCAATGAATCCAGTCTCTTCTTCTTTATTCCAATGAATCCAGTTTCTCCTTCTTCTATGCTTGCTCTTAGTTTGTGTCAGAACTTCTCTGGGCCCAGCCCCATCATGTTCATGGATCTCTTTTTTAGGTATTTAATTTTATCATGGCATTTTAAAACAGCGCTTTACAAATTATACTCTGTGGAGGGATGTGGTGTGGGGGAAGGTAAATGGAAGATTGAAGGCAACAGGTGGGTTGCAGGGCACCATCTTTGCTTCAGCTGTGGTAACTCTGTCTTTTATTCTTTTGTTTTTCCTTCCTAGTTAGTTTTTTTTTCCTTTAAGATTTTATTTATTTATTCATGAGAGAGAGAGAGAGAGGGAGGGAGAGGAAAGAGAGGCAGAGACACAGGCAGAGGGAGAAGCAGGTTCCATGCAGGGAGCCTGATATGGGACTCGATCCCAGGACTCCAGGATCATGACCTGAGCCGAAGCCAGACGTTTTAACCGCTGAGCCACTCAGGCATCCCCCTAGTTAGTTTTTATCTGAGGACAGATTAGTTGGCTAAAATGTGTTTGAAAATCACTACATATTTTCCTTAATGAGTCCATGATTTCGCCTCAGATGATCCATGAAACTGCTGAAATTGTATGTAATAATTTCTTTGTAAAGTTGTATTTTTCTGAGGAGAGGACACACAAATTTCTCATTTATTTAAAAAGGTCTAGGGGCACCTGAGTGGTTCAGTTGGTTAAGCGTCTGCGTTTGGCTCAGGTCAGGATCCCAGGGTCCCGGGATTGAGCCTCATGTATTTGGGCTCCCTGCTCAGTGGGAAGCCTGGTTCCCCCCTCCCTCTTGTGCTATTCCCTTGCTTGTGCTCTCCCTCTTTCTCAACTAAATAAATAAAATATTTTTTTTTTAAAAAAAAGGTCTATAACACAACAAATTAATTACCATTGGTTAAATGTTCTGCATGACACCTTGTATTTTCAAAAGTAGATATGATTTAGAAATTATATATAAGGACTTTGAGAATAATGATATTTAATAAATCATGTCCTATGTTTCTACTGGATCACTAATAAAATGATACTGGAATAAACAAGGATTCATTTGCTGCAATGGAAAACAAAAGAGAGAAAAAAAAGCCTTTTTAATTCATATTTAACTGTAGATTGTATTGCCTTGTTGGTGGGTGGCATATTTGATACATGGAGACTTAAATATCTTTCTTCTCAATAATCTTCTCAGAAACTTAGCTAAATAGAAAAATCATTGAGTCAGATCAAGGTTAAAAAGAAAAATTGAAAATTTTACATAGCAAACGTTCCCAGCATTTAGTGGCTTAAAATAACAGGATTTATTATTTTTTATGATTATTTTGGTTAACTGAGTGATTCATTATGCCATGCAGTGTCAGCTGCATTAAGCTGGGAGATTGGCCAGGCTACCTTGGCTCTCCATGCAGTATCTTATCCTTCAGAGAATGTATTTCCATATGTCCCCTCTCTTCAGGAGAACAGCGTGGAGACTGAGTTCCAAGAAGATAAGTCCTAGTGTACAAATGCTTGTCAACTCTCTGTTCACATCATGCATGTTGATGCATGGCCAGAGTCTTATGTCCAAGCCCAGAATCAATATGAAAGAGAACTATATAAAGCTTGAAAACTGGGAGCATGATTCATCAGGAACCAACATTATAATATCTAGCACAGTAAGGAAGTTATAAAAGTTGTTTGTATGAAGCAGGCTGGTAGCTCATGGTCAGAAATTAAATATGTTTTTAGAAATTAAAAAATGCTATCATTTTGAACACTTCAAATTTAGGAGATGCATCCATATATATAGTAAAAAAAATACATACCTTAAAAACCTTCACTATTGAAAAAGGAGAATGAAAATGAAATAATTAAGTGTCCTATTCAAAATATTTTTTTAACTTCACAAAATAAAATTTAAGAACAAGGCATAAATGATAAGGCAAAAGGAAGAATTTAATAATTTGAAAAACCATCACAAAAGTAATAGGTTAATATAAAAAATTGCTTCCTTGAAAAGTCTAATGAAATAAAACTCTTATAATTAAAAATTAAGTAAAACGGGGAAAACATGGACATAAAGATTGAAAATTTGAATAGTTCATTCTAGGCTTACTAATATACTATCCTATTCTGAAATCTGTTACCATATACTATAAAGAAATACAAATTTGAAGTAAAAATAGTTGAAAAGATGGTGCAAAATTATTATTTGTAGATAATGTGATTTGTTATCCAGATAACTTGAAATAACTCAGAAGTATTAAGATTAACAAGCAATAGAATATTTATAAAATACATAAAAAATAAAGAGCTATAGTAATCAGCAATGATCACAAAACATTGTTGAAAACAGTTTTCATTCACGTTAGTAGCAAAACTTTAAGAATAAATTAACTCATTGTTCATAGACGTCTCTCAAAAATATTTTCTGGATATTCAAAAACTAACAAAAATGAACAAGAGTTTGGAACCTGTATAAACAGAGCAGTACACTTGAGATTATACAAAGCCTTTTTTAAAAATAAAGAGTCTTGATTAAATAAATGTATATATCATGTTCCAGGATGGAAGTGTGAATACTGTAAAAGTGTTAATTTTATCCTATTCATTTAAATATTTAATTCAATTTCATTATGTGCTCCAAAACATTTTAGAACTTAAAGTCATACGAAAGTGTGATGGAAGAACAAAAAAATTATACACGTTTTTTGTTTTTGTTTTTTTAAAAAGAAGAGTAAGGTATGCAGGTACAACCAAATACTTGATATGAAAACACAGCTATGTTTATTTAGTGATTAGCACCAAATCAGTTAAATTAAAGAGACTGAATAAAGATTTTAGGAACGAGGTTTAATGCAATCAGAATTTAAGGGCAGCCCTGGTGGCTCAGTGGTGTAGCGCCACCTTCAGCCCAGGGCGCGATCCTGGAGACCCAGGATCCAGTCCCATGTCAGGCTCCCTGCATGGAGCCTGCTTCTCTCTCTGCCTGTGTCTCTGCCTCTCTCCGTGTGTCTCATGAATAAATAAATAAAATCTTAAAAAAAATAAATTGTAATAATGAAAGCATTATTAATCATAAAAATAAGATCTCTACCTCAAATTATAAAACATAAATAGTAAAAACAATGGTAATTGACATATTTGCCTACATAAAACTAAAAATTTTTGTATGTCAACATATTATGAATAAAAGTTTAAATATGTCCACATATTATGAATGTAAATTTCAGGTATGCATAACGATAAGTTCTAGAGATATGCTGTACAACATCATGCCTGTAATTATCACTGTATTTTACACTTAAAAACTTGTTAAGGGGTGCTTGGGTGGTTTAGTTGGTTAAGCATCTGTCTCTTGGTTTCAGCTCAGATCATGATCTTGGGGTCATGGGATGTAGCCCTGAGTTGGACTCCATGCTCAGCACAGAGCCTGCTTGAGATTCTCTCCCTCTCCCTGTACCTCTCACCACCTCTGCTTACTCTCTCTCAAATAAATAAATAAATCTTAAAAAAATTGTTAACAGGGTAGATCTTGTGTTAAATGCCGTTACTACAACTTGATGACATATTTTCCAGAAATTTACCCCTAAGCCCCCCAAAAGTGAATATTCTCATTAAATAAAGAATCTTTACAAAAAATAATGAAGGAATGAGCATAAAAAACATGAATAACAGAAACATGATTAGAACATAAACCAACAAAACAATACAAAATGAAAAAACAATGTTGTTTAACTGCACAGTGGATTAACAAAAATAAAAACCTATGTATTTTGTATTTTAAAATTTGAACATGAAAGAGAAATGATAGCCAGTGTTGTCAATAGTTCAGGTTAGTGGGACTCATGCATTGTAGAGGGAGGTAAGAGTGACACAACATATGTGTAGAATAATTTGGAAATATATATATATTAAAATATTTTAAATGAAAATATGTTTGGATCTACTGATTTTATCTCCTAAAATTCACCTTAAGGAAATAATGATGGATGTGAATCAGACCATTAATATTTAATAGCAAACATAAAAAAATATAAACAACTCACACTGACTACCAAAGAATATTACTAAAGGACCTTAAGTCTGTATGATAAGAAATACCTATAGACATTAATAACACATGGCAAAAGAATGTATACTTCATGACAGACAATAATATTCAGGGTGATTAATAATATGAGTATGAGTAGCTCATAAAATATTAAGCATAGTATAATCCCAGTTGAAAAAATCTTGGGAAATATATGCCGAAATATTAATAGTACTTATTTCTGCATTTGGCATTATGAGTGACTTTTACTTTTTTTTTTAGTAATTTTCTGTAGTTTTCAAAATTTCTTGTTTTGTGTTTGTAATTAGAAGAAGGCTGTTCAAAATTATTAACTATTATAGGCAAAAGGTGATAAAAACAAGAACTATTCTGTTGCTTGCATACTCTTATGTGAGCACATATTTGTGCACACGTATAAATGCACACAGGCACACACACATACCTCCCAGGGTACAGATGTCTATATTTGGTAGCATAAGTTCCTTTAGCATTAACTGAATTAATAGGGTTCCAGAGCTACAACGTCTGTGGCACATGTGGAATATTTGGACAATTCTTAACATGTATCCCCAACCACACGAGTCATTGATGGTATATGGGACTACTTGGTGAAGAGAGTTTTGTTCTCCTGTGGGCAAAACTGTTATTTGAGAGATTTCTTTTAGAACAGATCTGACCATCCTCAAGGAGTCAGAATTCTATTGGCCTAAGAGATATTTATTTGTCACACTGTCCTGTCAAGTCGGTTACCCCCTCAAGGAGTACTCTGTCAGCAATTGATATAAGATTTGCTATTTCATATAAGTCAAGAAGAAGGCATTGCTATGTCTGTCTAATATTTACTTATTTTTCCTCCCACCCTATTCTTTTGTTCCTTCTTTCCATTGTCCTTTCCTCTCTCTCTTCTTTAGTTCTTTCCTTCCTTTTTCTCTCCCTTCCCCTCCACTCCTTCTCCCCCTAAGTACCTACTATATGCCAGATGTAACATTTGGCATTGGCCAATGATGTAGCAAACCTCTTAATGTGCCTTCAATGAGCTCAGAGATACTTGAGATATTCATACATGAAGTAAAATTTGCCATTAAAATGTTTTGTGTTTTCAGAAATTTTATGAATTAATACTTTGCAAGGATTAAACTGAATATTTCTCACAGGGATTTAGTGAAAAAGATAGTGAAATGTTTAAATAGTTTGAAAGAATACTTCAACAGATGCCAGGCAACTTACCTTAATATATGACAACCCTATGGAGCAAAATCTCTAGGTGTAATAATCAACTTGAAAACCCTGTTCTCGCAAATTGGACCCTCTTTTCTCTAATATCCATCAACTGAATGTTTATGTTCCCCTTAAATTGATATGTTGAAACCTAATCCCCAGTGTGGTGTTAGGAGGTGGTGAAGTCTTTGGGAGTGATTTGGTCATGAGGGTGCAGCCCTTATGAATGGTATTAGTTCTCTTATGAAAGGGATTCCAGAGAGATTTCTTGCCTCTCTCCCTATGTGAAGTTACAGTGAAAAGACAGCCATCTATGAGGAAGTGGACCCATACTAGACACTGAATCTGTCGGTGCCTTGATCTTAAACTTGCCAGTTTCCAGAATAAACTGGAAATAAATTTCTGTTGTTTATAAGCCACCCAGTCTATAGTCTTTTGTTGTAGCAGCTCAAACAGACTAAGATATATCCCCTAAAAGTGTTTTCCAGAATACTCTGACCCAGAATAAACATTTCTTCTTTCCCCTCACTGTTAGTTATGTATAGGAGCATCTCTTAGGCCCAATTCCCAACACGTGCCAATTGTTTATTCATTCCCATTGTGTTCTCAAATGTCATCCTTCAGAGAACATCCAGTTTTCCTGGGTGGTTAGAAAAGTAGACTTGAACTTTGCCTTCTTTTTCTCTGCTCCCCATCATTAATCTCTTTTCCCTTCTTTTGATTTCTAAAGATTCTGTGTGTGAGTATATCAGTTTGAGAGTTGGGATGAAAAAGGTGAAACAAGATTTTAATTTGTGTATAGGAATTTTCCCCTAGAGATTAAAAAAAGAGTCAAGGCCATTCTACTGTTCAAAGTTCAGATAGTACATACACTCATGAATTAAAGATAACATAGTGTTGGTAGACAGGATTCAGATAGAAGAATGTTCTGATTTATTAAACTTGTCTTTCTAAGTAAGATAAAGTAGTTGAGCTAATAGACAATATGAGTCTCTTCTTCCTGAGTCTCAGAAGGAAATAATTCTGCAGTAGGAGCCTTGGGAGAGAGAGAGCTATAAAAACAGGTTCTGCTCTGATGGGCAGACATGGGGAGAGAGACTATATAATTTTGTACATTGAATGAGGCTAATTCAAATAGTGTTAATTGTCCCTCCACCACCAGTCAAGGTGATGCCTTGAGACTCAGCACAACTCCGCTGGATCTCCCCTGCCTGGAATTGAAAGTGTTAGAAGCTGAATGATGTTTCAGGAGAAACAATGATCTTTGATTTAGCTGTGTACTCCATCCATCCCAGCATACCTTGGAGCCAGGGGCAGGAAAGCAAAGAAGGGGACAGGTACTGGTAATACTTCTATTACTTCTTGTCAATGTAAATCCTTTTGGTACTAAAGGGTGCTTGACTTGATTGTGCCAATGGACCAGGGAGAGTTGACTTAGGGTATAGAACAATGTTAATAGATTAAATTTTTATATGATTCCTTTTCTGACCTTCTGAATCTTCCTTCACTCTCATTCGTCTAAGCATCCATGAAATCTGGGAAGCGATTTCAGGTTCTGAAAGTAAAAAAGAGGGTGTTTTCATCTATACTTTGTCTTGCAAGTCAGGCTGTTGTTTGCTGAATTGCTTAAAGTTTCTGTCTCTTTAAGCATGAAAGAAATATTGTTTGATCTTTAAGCATGAGAGAAATATTGTTTGGCAAGCTAGGTCACTGAGTTTCAGATAGGGAACATTTCGGTAGTAGAAGAAGGAGGAGAAAAGGGGGAGAACTCTCTTTCCCAGTCTTGAATGCTTGTGGGAAGGAAATAGAGACAAAATAGCATGTGAAATGGTAAAACACAGGGACCTCTATTTCTGTCCTTCAGACTTCAAGCTAGACTGGTAGTAGATAGATAAGGCAGTTAGATAAGGATATCACCAAATCCAGAGTGGGGCAGTTCTCTATGCCCTAGTTTGCAACCCTGAGAGGAATCTAGATTTGCACTTTGCAGACTGACCTATGTCACATCACTGAAAACATGCTTGGGGAGACCCAAAAGCACGGTCTAGAAGCATGGCTCTTCAGACATGGCCATAGGATAGATCGTCTGTGCCAGGAAGGAGTAGGAGGAGACTTAGAATGGTTGTTAGTACCAGCAGGAGATAAGATGAGACCTTCTGGACCTGAACTCTGAACAGAAACAGGGCCCCAAGCAAAGAAGAATGGATCAAAAGTTTACTAGGGACCAACTTTTGTATTGGAGACAGGAGGAGCCTGACAGTAGGTTGGTAAGGAATCTACATCCCAGAATTGTTGATTATCCTGGTCTGCCTCTAGTCCAGAGCATGTGAACGATACAACTGTCTTGTCTTGTGGAGAGAAGCAGCTGGAGGAAAGTTATCTGCAAAACTGACCATTTTTAACTAAGAGATTAAATATATCCTAAAGGGCTCTTTTTTGATTTCAGACTAAACTTTAGGTTAGATAGGATATGTACTTACATAAACAATGTGGGAACACAGTAGAAAGAATAGATTAGTTATAGACAGAATAACAAATTATGCATACAAAAACGTTTAACACACAGACTTTTAGTTCTTTAGGGTATAGTATGAATAAAAATTGAAAACTGTCCTTTAGATATTATTGAAGTTAGCCCACAGATGTCATTCTGCAAAATTGTCTACTTTCCCTTTCAATTTTTTAAAAAAATTTAATTCTGATTAAAGTTGAGATAGTTCAGTTGCTTGAGCTGTCTTCTCCTTTGATCCTCTGTCTTTTCTTCACACCTCAGCCCTTCTCCCTCAACTGCCCCCGCCCCTCGCAGCTTCTAATGTTTTCAACACTAAATTATGGGAAACCAAACCTTCAAGATCACAAAGCTTGGCTTGAGAAGATTTCATTTAAAAATGTCAACTACTGTGAACCTACTATGCTCCTATCTTTTATAATTGTTTAAACTTCAATGCAGGTGTTCACTTCTGCATTTCTGCATCTGAATCTGGGATTCACCTTTAAAAAATATTTGTTAAGACAGTGATGAAAAATGCTGTTGCCTACTCCTGTCTGAAGTTGTAAAGACTCTCCTGATTTTAAAATTTGTAGCAATAAGGAAAGCTTGTCATACCAATACTCCAGATTTCAGTTCTCTCTATTTGGTGCCTAATTCTCTCTCTCTCTTTCTCTCTCTCTCTCTCTCTTTTTTTTTTTTTTTTTTTGTCTCTCCAGGTCATAATTTTTGTTCTAAGGTATTCACGTGCTTCATAGAATCTGTGGGTCCACTGAACTTATATGCATATCCTGTATGAATAGGCCTTTTTTTTTTTTCTGGTGAGGATCTATTTTTTTCATGAGATTTTTCAAAGAGAAATGAGACTGAATAAATTTGAGAATTCTTGTTCTATCTTTATATGTCAGCCTTCTTCTGTCTCATCAACTCCTCATTTTCCCCTTTTCTCTTTACTCGTGTCTTTCTCTTTCCAAAATATGGGTAGAAAAATATATGAACATGGAAAAACTTTGCTTTCCTTTTTTTTAACTTTGCTTTCTGCTTGTAGCAGAAAGAGGAAAGAATGAAAAAATTTATATATCCTTAAAAAATAGTTGTGTTATGTGTTCCTTGCCTTATTACTTAATTCTAGGTCATTAACTATTTAACAATTTTTTTAAGTAGGCTCCACACCCAGCATGGAGCCCTGTGCAGAGCTTGAACTCATGTCCCTGAGATCAAGACCTGAACTGAGATCAGAGTTGGATGCTTAACCAACTGAGCCACCCAGGCGTCCCTAAGTCATTAACTATTTTAAAACAAAGAAAATCAAAATAAATCAATAAAAATAATAATGAGCATTCTCTAGACTACTTTCGATTTTGAAAAGAAATATAAAAAACGATTACTTAGTATTTTGAGGAAATTGTTTTCCAAATGAAAACAATATTTTTCTGAATATTAAAATAAGTTTCTTAAAAAACATTTAAATTATATTTGGAGCATAATATGTATATATCCTGAAATCTACCACCCAGAATAAATCATAAGTGAACCTTTTAGAAAAAAATTCTCTAAGGTATCTTTTGTATTAACACACAATTTAAAAGAAAGGGGTCATAATATAATTTGTATTTTGTGATCTGTTTTCGCATTGAATAAATATTGTAGTCATTTTTCCATGAAAGACATCTATCTAAACCACCCTTTTCAATACATATGTAGACTTAATTTATATTCACATATCACAATTTTATCCCTATCCTTTTAAAATGTAGTTTAGTTTTTCCTAATTGTTCACTATTGTAAATAACATTTTATGTGTGGTTTTTTTATATATGTCCTTATATTTTTATTTTAACTTTTAAAATTAATTAGGTTGTGTTTCAGACGTACAAAAACACATTAAGGAAAATGTAGTGGACCCATATATACCCACCACTATGCTGAAGACTTGATGGTACCATAGAATTAGGTCCCTATATGTACTGACATCTTTAAATAGTTCCATATGTGACAACTTTAGGTAAATTCCTAGAGACTAAATTTCTGGGTCAAAAGCACGGTGAAATCATTGCTCTGGATACAGTTTATTTATTTATACTTATTTATTTAGTGAGTGTTCAGTAAGTGTTGCATGCTGGGGACTATGCTCAGGCCAGGGATAAAGAGATAAAAGACAATTCTCATACTCAAGGAGAAAATCATCTTGAGTCCAATAATAGCGACAAGGAAAATACAGCATGAAAAATGATGAAATGGAAGGAGGGATAGGATACAACAGAAGCATAGAGAAGTCGAATCTAACTGGATGGTCGTAATAGGTCTGGAAGAGGAAGTGATTTGATTATGAATTAATTTAGAAATGAAGGGGAGCATGGAACACATTTCTGCATCATTTGCAAAGGCCAAGAATGAAAGAATGGGCCCCCCTGGGAAATTATCCCTAATCTGGTATGGCTACCACGTGGAGTCCTAAGAGAAAACAGTGAGGCAAGAAGGCATAAAAGAAAGCAGAATTGGAGTTTTAGAAGCAAAGAGAACAGTTGTCAGTACTACTGGTAGCATGAGTTGACAATTGCTTTTTAATAATGGAGTAATTAACCTGTTTGAAGGGAGAAAGGGAAAAGTTACAGAGGGAGAGACTGAAAATACTAGAAAACCATTAAATTATGTGAAGGATTTTAGTGTGTTTCCCATTCTCTTTCTGTCCATCACTTCTTAAATTTTAAATATTTCCTTTTGAAAGTCAGCATAATAAATATTCATTCCTTTGGTTCACGTTTAGGATGCAGCTTGCAAAGAGAAGTCTATGGTTCTCCCTTTCCTATGCCATCCCCTGTGGCTCTGTCCGCGAGGAGGTGATACAAGATGCTGTTCTTCCCCACTAGATGTTCTGCGTGTTCATATTGGCCCAGAGACTAGATTGTGCCAATGTGAAGGTTGGGGCTAGTGAAATTATTAGGTCTCTTTTCGTTAAAAATAGAGTATCAGTGATCATTCCAAAGAAGTAAATTGGCATGCAATAGCAACTTATTCATGCTATAGGCAATTCATTTTCCAGTTTTGTCTCAAGGAATCCTCTTCCTGTGGCAAGTTCCATATAAAATGCCTTGCATTTCAGATAATGCTATTGACCACCAGGGAAGACAGAAAAATTGAGAGTGTGTGCCAAATAATCTTCCATAATAGTAGACTCGTGCTTTCTTCATTTGACCTTTGATTGCCTGGAAGTTATGGGCTGTGGTGCACTGAAGCAGTGTGCGACGCCCCGGGTCTTCCGAGTCTTAGCATCTGCTTGAGACTTAATGACTCACATCACTCTTGGCAACGGTGCTTTGGAGTTACAGCAGCAGTGCTGGTTCATGTGGATAATGGAAACAGTTTTCTAACTCTGTGGTAGTAAATGGTCTTAAATGAACTTTGTTCAAAGAACTTTTCCTTAGAAAACCATTCACACTGTTTTTCACCTTGTATGGAACTCATTCTCCACTCTAGAAAATGGTCATTCCTGGTTAGGGAGATAAAATTACGTAACTATCATAGATGATTGGCATAGCCTGTAACATGAAAATTGAAGAAAAGGGATTTTTAAAAAAATCACTTTCTATCCTTAATGTGTAGTTTTATTATTTCCTCTATTTTTATGCTTGATACTTACTTTTTGGGATTTATGCGACCCAAGTAATTGGCTTTAGCAATTATTAAACTGCCTAATAAACGAAATGGTTTACTTCCATTTTTATGTTTTGACTTTTAGGAATTTAGAATTCTAATGAGGGATTTCAGTTCTAATTTACTCCTCAAATGAGTAAAACCACTCAACTTCTAAATTTTAAAGAATAATTCAAGAAATGAAATGTTGCAATAAATATGAAACTTTACTTTTATGCTTTAAAAACCAATTCCTTTGTTAAATGTGTGTGTGTGTGTGCATTTGTATGTGTGTATTTGTATTTAATACAGGCTATGTTGGTGACATGCCTAAAATATTACAGAAATAATCAGGAGTTAGGAGGAAACATTTGAATCTATGGGAGATTTCACTTTATGGAAAACCTTAGGTGAAAATAAGCAGAGCATGAACTCCTTGAAAATGATAAAGTTGGAACTAAAGTTGATCTAAAAGGATCATTTTAAAGATCTAGGAGTATTGCTAGAATATTGTTCAGACATGTTTTAACAGTTGATTCTGATGACCTTCTTCATGAGGAAAATATTTAGATATTTGTACTCAGACCTTCTCTTTTAAGATCTATTAAAAACTAACATCAGTTGGAAAATTTATTCTAATTATTGAGTGCCTCTCATATGCAAAGTACCATGACAGATATTCTGAATAATAGTTATTCTTTCATTTCACAAATATATATCAAGTATTTTCTGTTGTGAGTCACTGGAAATTTTGTTTTTGTTTTTTTTTTTATTTTTTATTTATTTATTTATGATAGTCACAGAGAGAGAGAGAGGCAGAGACATAGGCAGAGGGAGAAGCAGGCTCCATGCACCAAGAGCCCGACGTGGGATTTGATCCCGGGTCTCCAGGATCGCGCCCTGGGCCAAAGGCAGGTGCCAAACCGCTGCGCCACCCAGGGATCCCGGAAATTTTGTTTTTAAATCCCTTCCATTTATTAGGAAGAAAGGCCAATCTTCCTGTGGTAAACTGGGATGATTGATAGGGGAATGAAATATAACTGAAGCCAGGGAGCACCTGCGTGGCTCTCTGTTTAGACTCAGGTTGGGATCTCACAGATGATGGTCTCCTGGTCCTGTGATCAAGCCCACTTCGAGCTTCTGGCTCAGCAGGGGGCAGGGGGAGTCTGCTTGTGTGTGTGTGTGGGGGGGGGGGTCCTTTCTTTCGGCCCCTCCCCTTGCTCATGCTCTCTCTCAATAAGTAAATTTATAAATAAATAAGCCTTATTTATTTATAAATAAATCTTTAAGAACAAACAAACAAAAGCCTGAAGCCAGGGAGACTGATTTGGAGGGTACTCAATAGCCAAAGGATGGACTACAAAGGGCTTAGACCAAGGTAGTGGCGATGGGAATAAAAATAAAGAATGGACTGAGAAACATTTTTTAAGTTTACTGAGTGTTTTTATGTGGTATAGGGAAAGAAAGAAATGAAAGACAATTCAAGAATTTTAGTTTGTGTCATTAAATGAACAGTGAAACTGCTAGAAATAATAAAGCCATGGGGGCAGGTAGGTGGTCACTAGCAAAAGAGCAAGGCTTTGATTCTGAAAAACAATGCAGATAATGGTAGATATTTCCCACTGACAGTATTGATTGCCATTTGGGGCTATGCAGGGAATGGGTAGTATGATGCAGTAGCCAGGGGATCATCTAGCTGGATGGAAGAAAATATAGGAAAGGAAAATCGAAGCTTTCCTCCTATGTTCCTCTTGTTGAATAACAACAATAAGTGGATTTTGAGTTAAACATTCCATATTCAAGAAGTACTATATCATGACTCTCATTACACTGTGGTAACTATCTGAGAACATAGTGAGGTGTTCAAGGTTTAGTACTTTAT
Organism: Canis lupus familiaris; assembly: GCF_011100685.1. Lineage (NCBI taxonomy): Eukaryota > Metazoa > Chordata > Mammalia > Carnivora > Canidae > Canis > Canis lupus. Next base: position 29,697,521 of record NC_049250.1, read on the forward strand.
ACACACATAAGTGTGTATACAAATAATCACATGGATTAGGCATGAGTGATGAACGCTTTCATCTTATTTTTCTATGATTTATTTTGGTGCCTACTTAAGTCCTTGGGCAAGTGTGACACATTTCCAGGTGTGAGGAAAAGGTTTATCCTACATAGGAGGCAAAGTTTGTGCCCACCCTGAGTTTAAATTGAGCACATTCCTTTTCTGAGTTCCTCAAGCTTACTAATAAAAGTGGATCTCTAAGAAAAAATGCAACTCTATAATGCTGCTTTTACTTTTTTTTTTGAGAGTGTAATAAATGGAATTTTCTTTTTTTATTTATTCATGAGAGACAGAGAGAGAGAGAGAGGCAGAGACACAGGCAGAGGGAGAAGCAGGCTCCATGCAGGGAGCCCAATGTGGGACTCGATCCCAGGACTCCAGGATCATGCCCTGGGCCGAAGGCAGGCACTAAACCGCTGAGCCACCCAGGGATCCCTGCAATTTTCTAAGTAGAAACTAAGTTCTTAGACTTGGGAAGACTTCGAGGGAAAGGGATGGGGAAATGAAATTATATTAATTTCTTCTGAAGTGGGAGGGAAACTTACCCAAGACCTCACTGCTCATTGCCATCTCAACTGTATTCACTTTGGTCACAATCTCATCTGAACTCAGCACATAGACCCCATCCTCATTTTGGTAGTGATCTTACTGGGTTCATCATATCCCATTGCTCCCAGTCAATGCAAAGACTAAACTATCCTAATCCCTTTAACAAGATCTAATGGTAGTGATAAACTGGAGGTAAACAGTAAGGGAAATGGAAAAAGAGGGGCAAATGAAGAAGAATAATCCATTGGAGGGAGGGTGAGATTTGGAAATGAAAATCTAGCAAGAGCAATATCCAGAAGTCCTTGCAAAAGGCACCCCCCAAAAAATCTATCCCTAAGTAAAAGGATCTTTAAATACCAGCCTGGCACTTAGGAAAAATACCATTACCTGAGTAGGTGGTTAGTGTAGGGATTAGTGTATTACCAGAAGAGGAATTCAGGAACAGCAACTATGCTTGAAAGACAGACATAAGAAATGGAGGTGTACAAACTAAAATGATGCTAGGAACAAGAAAGAAACACAGTTATCAGAACTGAGATCCTGCATTGAGGCTGTTTTAGAACAAAGATCATGGTTTTGACTCCCAAAGAATGAAGCTAAAGCAAGTTAATGACTATTTCTCAGCAGAGGTTTTGGTTTCTGATATGAGAATGAGGGGGAATGTAGAAGCTGAGGACCCATCTGAATCTATAAAACTCCCAGTATGTTAATCTTTTTATAAATTTTGAAGAAACTGACAGTTACAGAGCCAATATCTCTGTCTTCTGTATATATGCAGAAAATGCTACAGAAATATTGGAAATTTTAAAATGAGTTAATAAAGCTTGAATGGAGGGAAATTCTAATCAAGATTTAGGAAGTTTCAGATCAATTTCCTCTGGCAACCATATATATGGGAATACTGTAGCCCAGAACTCTGTTTCTGCTTTCCTTCTTTGTAAGGACAATACCTTTAAAATAATAATGAAGGCTTTTCAATCATGGAGATTTGTAGCTGAGTTTTTATTTTCTTTATATCTCTCTTCTCCTCATTAAGTCAAGCATGGTACAGAAAGATGGCCTGAGACTAGAAATCTTATCACCAGCAAACAGCACAACCACTATCCACATGGAGGCTTGTGCTATCAGGATAATGGTGCCCTCCATGGCTGGTGAGAATTTTAGAAGTCAACTGTTGGGTAGCATTTTAGGAATTTCATTTAATCTCTGCCTAAAATCGGACAATTCCTGCTCCTCTGTAGCTATACTACCAGTTACAGACCTGAGAGGAACCAGCATGGGAATCTTCACAAATGATTTAAAAAATTATCAATGACCTATTTCCTTTTGGAAGAAACTTCAGAGTAATTTTTGGAAAGATTCTTGGTGGCTATGAAACAATAGGCTACTTTCACCACATATTCTTTTTTTTTTTTTTTAAGATTTATTTATTTATTTATGATAGAGAGTGAGAGAGAGAGAGAGAGGCAGAGACACAGGAGGAGGGAGAAACAGGCTCTATTCCGGGAGCCGACGTGGAACTCCATCCTGGGACTCTGGGATCGTGCCCTGGGCCAAAGGCAGTCGCTTAACCGCTGAGCCACCCAGGGATCCCTCACCACATATTCTTTTTGATTTTTAGAGCATACTTGGAATTTGGCTACCAAGGGTTGTTCCTGGTCAAGCACAGGTAAGTGTTATATGGCTCAAAAAGAAGGAAAACCTGGAGATCAAAGTCGATTAGAATTACTCAAAGATTCTTTGCATGACCTTGACATTAGGATGAGAACAGTTTGAAGGAACTGGCCTGAGGCATTTGGTAAAGAATGTGGGTTCTATGAATAGAAAAAGAAACTGAGGAAAAGTGGCGGTTTCCTCCAAACACTACCTCATGCTGCCCCTGTGTAGTCAAACCCTCTACTTAACCCCTAACACAGGCAACCACTAATCTGTTTTTTAGCTTTCTATTGAAGTAGACACATACAGTTTGTAACCCTTTGAATCTGCCTTCTTTCACTTAGCATAATACTTTTGAGATTCATCCATATTATGGAGTGTATAAATAGCTTTTTCCTTTCTATTCCTGAGCAGTGTTCTACTGTACAGATATACCATAGTTTATTTATTCACTAGTTGGAGGACATTTGGGTAGTGTGGTAAGCAGGATTTCGGCTCCCCTAATCTTTGCCCCCGATAGTAAGTTGATGACTATGTTATATTAAGTGGCAGAAAGGGAGCATTGCAGATGGAATTAAGATTGATCATTAGCTGACTTTAAAATGGGAAGACTATCCTTGTGAGTCCAGTGTAATCACAGGTCCTTAAAAGTAAATGAGGAAGGAAGAAGAGTCAGTCAAAAGATGCAGTGTGAGAATTTGGCTTGCTGATGTTGGCTTTGAAGATAGAAGAAGGGAGATGTGAGCTAAGGCATGGGGTAGTCTCTAGAAGTTTAAAACAGTCCTCAGCTAATAACCAACAACAAAAAAACAACAACCCAGGAATCTCAGTCCTCCGACTGCAATGAATTGAATTCTTCCAACAACTTAAATGAACAAGGAAATGTATTTTCCCCTAGAGCCCTAGAAAGGAGCTTGGCCTTATCAACACCTTGACTTCAGCCCTGTGAGATTCTGAGATTCTAAGCAGAAACTAAGCTGAATCTGCTAGACATCTGACCTATAGAAATTGTAGGATATAAATTTGTGTTGCTTAAATAGCTACTTTTGTGGTAGTTACGGATAATAACAGAAAAGTAATAAAGGTAGTTTCTAGTTTGGGACAATTATGAAAAAATGGTTATAAAACTTAAATATGGATGTTTTGTTTAAACCTGAGTGTTCATTTATCTTGGGAAGATACATAGGAATGTCACAATCAGTTCTCATTATTTGTGGTAGTAATGTTCTATAAAGTCACCTTGAACATTGAGTTAGCAAGTAATGAGACATTGCTCCTAGGGGAAACACAGAGTTACGTTCCTGTGAGCCTCTGGGCACAGTGCCCGTTTCGTCAACTGATCAATACATAACCTTGTTAAATGTCTGATTTCTGCTGGAAAACACCTTATTTAATATATATTTTTGATTCATTAATCTTGAACTCACAGCCAACAGCATTGTAACTCATGGCTGAATTAAACTGATCTAGCATATGTATTTTCTCCATAAAACACATCATAGCTTTCTTGTATTTGGAAATACTAAATAGCACTCAAGCATTACACACTTAGATGCCCTTTAAACAGCAAATCACCAACAAAAAGCACAAAAATGCAAAACAAGACAAAACACCAAAAACAAAAAAATGCACAACTAAATAACCAAAAAAAAAGGACATTTATTAAGTTAAAACAAGAATCCAGAGAACTGCTTTTTTCATTCTCAGCTGGGAACATGAATGTTGGCTTAGTCTAGTTTTTCATTGTTCTGCATATGCCATTGAATGATGCAAAAGTCCCACAAGTATTGATTTGGGGTTATAAGTAAATTTCAGCAAGTGGGTAAATTCACAAATACAGATGTGAATAGTTAGAATTATTATTATTATAATTATTATAATTATCAGAGCATATGGTGAGTGTATGTTTACTTTTATAAGAAAATGCCAAACTATTTTCTAAAGTCACTGTACCATTTTGTATTCTCACTATCAGTGTATGAGAATTCCAGTTGTCCACTCCATCAGCTATTCTGACTTAAGCTAGTCTAATAGACATGTAGTGGCACCTATATGTAGTAGTATCTCACTGAAGTTATAATTTACATTTTACTAATAACTAATGATTCTGAGGATCTTTTTGTCTACTTATTTGGCATCTCTACGTCTTCTTTGGTGAAGATATTTCCATTCAAATATTTTGCTCATTTATTAAAAATTAGGTTGTTTGAGCCTGATTGGCTCAGTTGGTAGAGCACTTGGGGTTTTAAGCTCAAGCTCTACATTGGGTGTACAGATAACTTAAAAAATAAAAATATCTTTAAAAGATACCATGGAATATTACTCAGCCATTAGAAAGGATGGAATCTTATCATTTACACTGAGGTGGTTGAAACTGGAAGGTATTATGCTGAATGAAAAAACTGAAGCAGAGAAAGACGATTATCATATGCTTTCATTCACATGTGGAATATAAGAAAGAGCAGAAAGAATCATAGGGTAAGGGAGGGAAAACCGAATGGGAAGAAATCAGAGAGAGAGAACAAACCAAGAAAGACTCTTAACTATAGGAAACAAACTGAAGGTTGCTGGAGGGGAGATGGGTGGGGGAATGAGGTAATTGGATGATGGGCATTAAGGAGGGCAGGTGATGTGATGAGCACTGGGTGTTATAAGCAAATAATGAATTGCTGAACTCTACATCTGAAACTAAAGAGATACTATATGTTGGTTATTGAATTTAAATATAAAAAAATAGAGTTATTTCATTTCCTATTATTGAGTTTTGAGAATTCTTTCTATATTCTGGATATAAATCCTTTATGAAATATGTGATTTGCAAATGTTTCCTCCTAGTGTATGGCTTGTCTCTTCACTCTCTTAAGAGTATCTTTGGCAGAGCAAATGTTTTACATGTTAACAAAAAATAATTTATTAATTTTTTCTTTAAGGATCATGCTTTTGGTGTTGGATCTAAAATCTTTTTGTCTACCATAAAATGATGCAGATTTTCTCTTATGTTTTCTTCTAGAAATTTTATAGTTTTACATTTTACATGTAGGTCTATGATCCATTTTGAATTAATGTTTGCAAAGGGCATAAGCTATAAGCTGAAGTGTAGATAGATAAATGTACAAATATTTCAGAGCTGTGTGTTGCAAGACTATCATTTCTCTATAGAATTACCCTCATATCTTTCTAAAATATAAATTAGCCATATGTGTGTTGATCCACTTCTGGACTTTGTTCCATTGTTCTATGTGTTACTATTTTCTCTAATACTACACTGTTAAATTAATGTAGCTTTAAAATGTATGTACATTCTATGCTTTGATCATCTGCCTTTGACCCAGGGCATGATCCCACATCAGGCTCCTTGCAGGGAGCCTGCTTCTCCCTCAGCCTATATTTCTGCTTCTCTCTCTCACTGTCTCTCATGAATAAATAAATAAATAAATCTTTTAAAAAATAAAAAAAAATTAATGTAGCTTTATATTAAACCTTGAAATTAGATATTGAGAGTCCTCCAACTTTGTTGTCTTCTTCCAGATTGTTTTGGCAATTCTAATTACTTTGTAATTTACATATAAATTTTTAAATTATGGGCACCTGGTGGCTCAGTTGGTTAAGCATCTAACTCTTGTTTTCAGCTCAGGTCATGATCTCAAGGTCATGAGATCGAGCCTCACTTTGGGCTCCACGCTTAGGACAGACTCTGGTTATGATTCTTCTTTCCGTCTTCCTCTGCCTCTCCCACTGCTCATGTTCAATAAATAAATAAATAAATAAATTTTAGAATTAGTTTGTGACAAAAAAATCATGGTGAGGGTTTTTTATTGGGATTGCATTGAATTTATTATTTACTTAGAGTATTTTGATGTCTTTATAATATAAAATCTTTTAACCCATGAACACATTTATATTTAGATTTTTTTAGTACAGTTGATACCAATTGTTACCTTAATTTCAGATGTACAACATAGTGATTCAACTTCTTTATACATTATGCTGTGCTCACCGTTAAGTGTAGCTACCATCTGTCACTATAGAACACTATTACAGTATCATTGACTGTATTCCCATGACTATATTGTGCTTTCTATTCCCATGATTTACTTATTCATTCCATAACTGGAAGTCCGTATCTCCCACTCCCATTATTCATTTTGGCCGTTCCCTCAACCCTTTTCTTCTGGCAACTATTAGTTTATTTTCTATACTTACAGGTCTGATTCTGCTTTTTGTTTGTTTATTCATTTGTCTTGTTTTTTAGATCCCACAAATGAGTGAAATCATATGATATTTTCCTTTCTCAGTTTGACTTATTTCACTTAGCATATAATACCCTCTAGGTTAATCCATGTTGTCGAAAATGGCATGATATCATCCTTTTTTATAGCTGTGGAATATATTTGTGTGTGTGTGTGTACATCACATTTTCCTTATCCATTTGTGCATTGATGGACACTTGGGCTGCTTCTATATCTTAGCTACTGTAAATAATGCTGCAGTAAGTTTAGGGGTGCATATATCTTTTTGTATTAGAGTTTTCATTTTATTTGGGTAAATACTCAGTAATGGAATTATTGGATCATATGGTATTTTTGTTTTTAATTTTTGAGGAACCTTCATGTTGCTTTCCACAGTGGCTGTATCAATTTACATTCCCACCAGTGATACATGAAATTTCTTTTTTTTACATCCTTGCCAATACTTGTTATTTCTTGTCTTTTTGATTTTGGCCATTCTGACTGATGTGGGGTGATATCTGATTGTGATTTTGATTTGCATTTCCCTGATGATTACTCATGTTGAGTATCTTTTCATTTGTTTCTAGCTATTTGTATGTCTTCTGCGGGAAAATGTCTATTTGGATCCTCTGTCCATTTTTTAGTCAGATTGGTAGTTTTCTTGGTGTTGAGTTGTATACATTCTTTATATTTTAGATATTAATCCCTTATCAGATATATCATTTGCAAATACTTTCTCCTGTTCATTAGAATGCATTTTTTTTGTTGTTGATGGTGCCCCCAATGTGCAAAAGCTTTTTACTTTGATATAGTCCCAGTAGTTAATTTTTGCTTTTGTTTCCCTTGCCTTAGGAGACATATCTAGAAAAATGTCACTGTGGCCAATGTCAGAGAAATTACTGCCCTGTGTTCTCTTCTAGGATTTTTATGGCTTCGGGTTTCACATTTAGGTCTTTAATCCATTTTGCATTTATTCTTGTGTGTGGTGTTGGAAATTGGTCCACTTTCATTCTTTTGCATGTAGCTGTCCCAGTTTTCCCAGCAACATTTATTGAAGAGACTGACTTTCCCCATTGTACATTCTTGCCCCCTTTGTTGTAGGTTAATTGACCATATAAGAGTGGTCTCTTTTGTGTTCCAATGATTTATGTGTCCATTTTTGTGCCAGTATCATACTGTTTTGATTACTACTACAGCTTTGTAGTATATCTTGAAATTTCGAATTATGATACTTCCAGCTTTGTTATTTCTCTTAATTAATTTAGATTCCCTTTGATTTCTTTTATCAGTGTTTTGTGTTTCCAGCATGCATATCCTGCACATATTTTGCTAAATTTACAAGTACATATTTCATTGTTTAGTGCTATTGTAAGTAATATTGCTTTTTAAACCTCAATTTCTAATTGTATATTGCTAGTATATTGAAAAATAATTGCATTTTATATATTGACCGTATAATATGTGACTTTGTTACTCTGATAATTCTAGGACTTCTCCACCTAAATCTTTTTTTAGATTCCCTAAGGACTTTCTAAGTAGATAATCATGTTTATAAATAGCAATAGTTTTATTTTTTCCATTCTAATCTATATGCCTATAACTTTTCCTTCCTTATTGATATGATGTTGAGTAGGAGCAAGTGGACGTTCTTACTTGTCCCTAGTTTGGTGGAAAACATTTAGTCTTTTACCATTAATTATGATATTTACTACAAGTGGTTTAGAAACATGCTATTTATTAGGTTTTTTTTTTTTTTTTTAACTAGGAATGGATGTGGAATTTGTAAAATGCTTTTTCTGCATCTTTTGAAAAAAAGCTTACAGTTTTTCTTTTTTTAGCCTGTTTATATGATGAATTGAGTTGATTGATTTTTGAATGTTGAACCAGCCTTGCCTTTCCAGGATACAACCACTTGGTTTTTAACATATTTTTTATGTGTTTCTGTATTTAATTTGTTGTATGTGGTTGATAATTTTTGTGTCTATATTCATGAGGGATGTTGGTCTGCAGTCTTTTCTTGTAATGTCTTTGTCTGCTTTTAGTATTGATGTAATGCTGGCCCCACAAAATGAGATGGCAAGTGATCTATTTTCATATTTTTGGGAAGATATTTATATAATTGGTATTATTTCTCCCTTAAATGTTTGGAAGAACTCACCATTGAAACCATGTGGGCCTGGATTTATCTTTGTTAAAATGTCAGAATAATATTAAAACATGTAATTGAGTACCTGTTATGTATCTGAAATACTGGTTACTTCCTCACACATTTTCTCAATTTCTGTAATATTTATTATCTCTCTGATAAGTTTTGACTTAAGTTAGCATGAGATATTTTATTCAAATGAGGCACTACTTTATTAGTGTTCTTGATATTTCAATGAGGATGCTGAAATCTTCTGGTAGAAAAGTTAGTTGAGATAAACTTGTGACCTTAGATTAAGTCATAAGACTCTGTTGAGCCTGAATTTTCTTCTCTAAAAAATGGATATAATGCATCATAAAATGTTACATCACATAAAGTATTCTGAATTTATAACTAATTTATAAATGACCTAATTGGCTAAATTTTAATGAACTATAAACATTTTTCACCAAATTAAAAAAATATCAGAGCACTTGGGTTAAGAATCTGCCTTCAGCTCAGGTCATGATCCCAGGGTCCTGGGATCGAGTTCCAAGTTGGGCTCCCTGCTCAGCAGAGTCTACTTCTTCTTCTGCCTCTCCCCAACCCACTCGTGCTCTCTCTCTCTCTTTCTCAGATAAATAAGTAAAATCTTAAAAAAATATCAAATGTTGGGGCATCTGGGTGGCTTAGTTGGTTGAACATCTGCCTTTGGCTCAGGGTGTGATCCCAGGGTCCTAGGGTCAAGTCCCACATCGGTCTCCCTGCAGGGAGCCTGCTTCTCTCTCTGACTGTGTCTCTGCCTCTCTCTCTGTGTCTCTCATGAATAAATAAATAAAATCTTAAATATATATATATATATACACACATTTGGTATATATATATATATATATACCAAATGTTTAAGTTATGTAACTATGAGAGAAGCAACTAGTGTTCATGAAAAATTGTGTTTGTGTTCCGGGTACATAGTAAAATTTTATTTCTCAGCCTCCCTTGGAGGTATTTGTAGCTTTGTGACTGAATTTGAGCCAGTGTAATGTGAGAGGAAGTATTGCATACCATTTCCATTCCTGGTTTTATTACCCTTCAGGCTACCCCGCAGGGAGACAATCAGTGGTGACCTTGAAGATACAGAGCTGCTGTGAGCCTGGGTCTCTGAATTATTACATGGATGAGAGTGTCCTGCCAATACATTCGCCTTTCCAGTAATGGTGTGTGAAAAACAAAATAATCTAAATTGTTTGGTTCATTTGGGGATACATTTTTTAACAACAGCTAGTTCGTATAATTTGATAGGATGAGAGTTCTCCTTTAATAGTACTATTATTTTCTTATTAGGAAAAATCAGTGTTCACATTTGAGCAATCCCCAATGGAATGGAAGTATCCTATTTCAGAGAGGACAGAATTTATGATAAAAACCTATGAATCCAAGATAAAAAAGAAAAATAATTTCTAAGAGTTGTTAATTAGGTGAAAAATTCAAGGAGAGGATATCTGTGATTGTGTTTGGTTGTTTGTTTAGGGATAGGCTTGGTAATCCCAAGTAATGGTCCAGAACCCTATTCTAGGGCATTCCAAATAGCAATGAAATTTATGTAGCTGGACACTTTACTCACACCTATAACTATGTCAGACACAGTGTGTAAGCAATGTTGATACAGGAATTGCTAAGTGTCTACCTGAGAAGCTAAAGGATTTATATATACTTTAAAGCAATAAGAGCTATCAGGTATTTATATGGCTCACTAATAATTTCCATAATTTTCCTTTAATGCTGAAAAATATTTGCACACATTTAAACAGAGTTCAATAGTACTTAAGAAATAATCAACAATTAAAATGCAAAGAGATAATAGATTCATGTGCTTTTGGTGTGATGGAAGATTGTTTAGATTTCAAGGTTTATTTTGTCCTGCCAACAGTGTTATTAATCATCGTTCCTCATTTCCTTTCACTGCTGGGATTTGACAAGGATTTTATTTCACCTTGAAAAACTGCACATAGTGGAGAGTTTCTTCACTTTATTCCTGCAGTCTTAACATACCCTACTGAGTAAAGGTAAATTGCTTTTTATTCTGTATTCTGTTATGTTTTTGAAAAATGGTTTTCAAATCACAGATTTGATTCCTCTCTTGGTACTGAAAGATCATAAACAAATACATTTTTATGTTATTTTTCTTTAGTAAGCTTTATGATTTTATCCTCAGCAACTGGACTAATTCAATAAGCAGCAGACCATAAGGCAGTAAATGGATACACTATTAATTTTTATTGCTAAAGTTTCTTTTATGTACTATTTGATCTAAGGATGTTATTCACATTTTTATGGTGATACTGGCAGACTTTAAAAATCTGACTCTATAATTCTTATTGATAAAGGCTGGATATGTTTAACTCTGTGGCCCAAGGAATGGCAACAATTCATATCTCACCAACCAGTTCATTAAATGAAAATCTTGAATGAGAACAGGAAAGCAAAACAAGTAGATAGTAGTTTAGTTGCCCAATCAATAGAACACAATTAGGAAGGCTTACCTACTGTACTAATAATCAGGTCACTACAAGAACTTGGTGAATGATTTATTCTTGTCTTTGTTCACCCTCAAAATGTGAGTATAGGCCTGAATTGCCTCAAGAATAGCTTCTTTTTTTCCTCTAAGATTTCGTTTATTTATTCATGAAAGACACAGAGAAAGAGAGAGGGAGAGACACAGGCAGAGGAAGAAGCAGGCTTCACATAGGGAGCCCGATGCGGAGTTCGATCCCGGGACTCCAAGATCATGCCGTGGGTGGAAGGCAGGCGCTAAACCGCTGAGCCACTCAGGGGTCCCAAGAATAGCTTCTTAAAATTGCTTTGATTCTATGGTTGCACAGAATTGGAGCTGAAGCAGTTGACCATTAAAACAGAATGGTGAAATTAAAAAAAAAAGCATAAAAGGTAAATAAGGATGTGCCTCCTTTCCAGATGGACTGGCATTCTGCAGGGCCTCATCTACAAAATGATTTTGTTGCTGATTTTGAGGTTGTGCTAATTGATAAGTCCAGCAGTATCTCCCAGCTTAGGCTCACACTGATTAAATCAATGCTCTCAATTTATATTCCTTCATCTCTGAAAATCATGTGTGTCCTATGGAGAAATGGAAGTGATGGATACAATATAAAACACTGGGGTGGTAATGATAGTACAGGTGTTTAAAATGACTGTATTACATCAATTTTACCAATATTTATCGAGGACTTCGTGGAACTACAAATAAACACAGTCTGTGCCCACCAGGATCTTAACCAGAGAAATAAGATCTAGTCATAAAAGATGCATAAAACTTACTTAATAATTACACAAAAGCTGTTTTGAATCTGTTCAGTACTATATGCTAAATGACTGGTGTGGGTATTTAAAGGTTAAGCAGCTCATTCTATGCTGCTGGGGTCTGGTCTGGGAAGTTTTATGGGCATTCAGTTTACTTTTCGAAGGTTGTTTTGTGTTAAGCAGTATCAGAACAGAAAAGATTATTATCTTTACATCCATAAGGCAGACAATAAATACCAAAGGCACTCAAAGAGGAAGACATGATTCAAGACTGGAGTGGTCTGAAAACTCTTTACGGAGGACATGAGATATGAGTTGAGTATCTCCTAAAATCTAGAGCAAACATACTACTTAATGATGAAGTGTTAGAAACTTTTCTTTAAAATGAGGCATGAAATAAGTATAGCCATTATGATAGTTTCTATTTAACATTTGTCCTTGTAAACATATTAAGATTAAAAGCAATAAAGGAATGTATGTTTGAAACAACATAGAAAACAGCCAGGGTGCTGGACACACATCTCTAATAGACATTTTTCCAAATAGTTTTCATTAGATATAGTTTACATACCATGGAAATCAACCTTATTTAAAGTGTACAATGCAATTAATTTTTATACTAATTTTAGTATATTTACAACTGGATGACTATCATCATGATCTAATTTTAGGACTTTTTCATCAATCAAAAAATTAACCCTGTTCCATTACAAAAAAGAAACCCTGGGGATTCCTGGGTGGCTCAGCGGTTGAGCGTCTGCCTTCAGCTCAGGGTGTGATCCTGGAGACCTAGGATCGAGTCCCACGTTGGGCTCCCTGCATGGAGCCTGCTTCTCCCTCTACCTCTCTCTCTGTGTCTCTCATGAATAAATAAATAAAAACCTTAAAAAAAAATAAGCCCTGTGCCCTTATCTCACACATCCCAAAAAAGAACATATTTCTAGATCTAAAATTTGCCTGTTATGGATGTTTCATATAAATGGAATAATACAATATGTTGTCTTTGACTGACTTCTTCCACTGAGGATGTTTTGAGCTTCAACCATTTGTAGTATATAAAGATCAACACTTCTTGACTTTTCACTTTTTATTACCAAATAATATTTTACTATATACATAAGCCAAATTTTATTATCTTATAATAAGTAGATGGGTTGTTAACATGTTTGGGCTGTTATGAATAATGCCACTCTCAGCATTTGCGTGTAAGTTCTTGTGTGTGTGTTTTGCCTTTATTTCTCTTAGTTAGGAGGAAGTGCTTGGCCCTGTGGTGCTTCGTGTTTAGCCATTTGAGGAACTGCCAAACTGTTTTCAAGCCTGCCATCAGTGTGTGAAATTTCTCATCTCTCTACATCCTTACCGAAAACTTTTATCTTTTTGATCAGAGTTCGTGTAGCAGATATGAAGTGAGGTCTCCTGGTTTTTATTTGCATATCTCTGATAGCTAATGACGATGGCACATATTTTCATGCACTTATTAGCTATTGTATATGATCTGTGGACAAATGTCTGTTCTAATCCTTTGCCTATTTTTAATTGGTATATTTATCTTTTCCTTGTTGACTTGTAAAGGTTTTTCATGTATTCTGAATGCAAGTCCCTTATCAGATACATGATTTGCAAATATTATCTCCCATCTGTGGATTGTTTTTCACTTTCTTGATGTGTTCCTTGAACAAAGTTTTTAATTTTGGTGAAATCCAGTTTATCTACCTTTTTCTTTGTTGTGTTTTTGAGTCATCTTAAAATCACCACCTAGTCTGAAGATATAGTTACTCTTGTATTTTCTTCTAAAAGTTTAAATGTTTTAGCTCTCACATTTATTTTATTTTCACATTTATTTTATTTTGAGTTATTTTTGTATATGATATGAGTAAGATATCCAAATTCTCTCTCTCTCTCTCTCTCTCTGTCTCCGCCCCTCTCTTTTTGTATGTGGATATCTAGTTGTTCCAACATCATTTGATCATTTGTTTAAAAGATGATTCTTTCCCATTGGATAGTCTTGGTACTCTCGTCAAAAATTTGTTGGTCATAAGTGTGACAGTTTGTTTCTGGACCTAAAATCTTTTCTATTGATCTGTAGTTTTTATGGCAGTAGCACAGTGGCTTGATAACTACAGCTTTCTAGTAAATTGTGAAATCTGGATGTGTGAGTCCTTCAACTGCATTATTTTTTCTAGGTTATTTTGGCTATTCTGGGTCCCTTGGATTCCCATATGAACTTTAAGATCAATTTGTTGATTTCTGCAAAAATGTCAATAGCTGGCATTTTGTTAGCAATTGTGTTGAATCTGAAGATCAAATTTGGGAGCATTGCCATTTAATAATATTAAGTCTTCTGATCCTTAAACATGAATGTTTGGGAAGGACGGATAGAACTTGGATGTGAAGACTGGGGTGGGTGTGTGTGTGAAAACTCTAAAGGGCATGATGGATCTGGGGTAGGGAGAAGGGCTGGTTAGGGGTCTGCATTGATACTCTAACCTAGACTCTGAAAATATTAAGGAAGTCTTGGTCTTTGTATTCTCTCTCTTGTCCTTTATTTATTCCTGAAATAGAGAATGCTCCTTATAACTAAGAACCTGTTCACATGCTGTTCTCTCTGCCTTGCATAACTTCTTTTTATCCTCAGTTTCACCACCCTTTCAGGCAAACTCCTAATCTTTCATTTCTTAACTTAATGCTGCTTCCTTAGGGACACTTTTCTTGATACCATGTGCTATGGTAGTTCCCTCAATAACAGGCCTTAGGATGTTTTCATTCATAGCACATACTCACAGTACTTAAACTTATATAGTGTATAATGTGTGTACCAACTTCTAGACATAAGTTCCATGGCAGTTGGCATGGTGTCTGTTTTATTTATAGGTGTTTCCTTAACACCTGGTGTAGTGCCTGGAACATAATAAACATTTAATAGATGGATGAATACATGAACAAGTAAATAGACCAATGAATAAGTGGCAGTATCTCCATGAAGTCAGAAATTTTCCCAATTTTATCTTTTTAATCTTTGGAAGCCCAATAATATGAGTAGCCATTTTAGGTTTTGTGTGCAATGCAGGGTGCTATTCCTGAGTTTGGAATTTGAGGAGCAGACCAATTACTGCTCTTTTTAAAGATACATTTCTGTGGTAGGTGGAATAATGCCCCCCCCCCCCAAAGATATCCATGTCCTGATCCCCAGCCTGTGAATATTGTACCTGACATTGCAGGTGTGAATCAGGTTATTGACCTTGAGATAGGGAGATTTTACTAGATTATCCATGTGTGCCCAATCTTATCACACATGCCTTTAAAGTCAGAGAATTTTTCCTGGCTGTGTAAGAGAGAGATGGCCAAGTGAGAAGAATTTGATACCCACTGCTGGTTCAGAGGTGTTGTGCTTTATGTGCAGGCACTGGGGAGAGATCGCTAGGACCTAAGTGTGACCCAGATGTTGACAGCCAGGACACCAAGTCTTCAGTCCTACATTCATCTAGAACTGAATTCTGCCCACACTCGAATAAGCAGGAAATGGAATCTCCCGTAGAGCTGACGGAAAGGAAGCAGCCATGTGAACACCTTGATTTTAGCCCTGTAAGATCCGTGTCAGTCTTCCCACCTACAGAACTGTTAGCTAATAAAGTCATGTTGCTTTAAGCCACTATATCTGTGGGTAGTGGAACATAGATCATGAATACAAATTCATTTCTGAGCTCTAATGGAGTCTTCAAAATTGAAGACTTTCCTTTTAATCTGGGGATAATGTTCTTTACTGTCGTTAGGGAATACTCAATGTTTTCTTTTGGCTTATTCATTTGTGTATGTTTTTTTGCAGTCTCATACTACTGATGGAAGAGTTTGCAAAAAGTTCTACTACATTCTTGAAGAATTCTCCTCATGACATACTGAAATAATTTTCAAAAAATATTTAATTAAAAAAAAGTTTAGGGGATCCCTGGGTGGCTCAGCGGTTTAGCGCCTGCCTTTGGCCCAGGGCGCAATCCTGGAGTCCTGGGATCGAGTCCCGTGTGGGGCTCCCGGCATGGAGCCTGCTTCTTCCTCTGCCTGTGTCTTCTGCCTCTCTCTCTCTCTCTCTCTCTCTCTCTCTATCATGAATGAATAAATAAATAAATCTTTTAAAAAAGTTTAATTTGGGGTGTCTGGTAGCTCAGTTGGTTAGGCATCTGCCTTTGGCTCAGGTCTTGATCTCAGGGTTCTGGGATCCAACCCCACATCTGACTCCCTGCTCAGTGGGGAGCCTGCTTCTCCCTCTCCTTCTACTCCTTCCCCCTCATGCACTTGAGCTGTCTCTCTCTCTTTCTCTCAAACAAATAAATAAAAATCTTAAAAAAATGTTTAAGATGTCGTATACAATGTATTTCCTGGTTGTCAGTTGTTTTTCCTTTAGTTTTGCATATGTTCTGCACATTTGAACAATTAATTTGCAACTTTAACAAAAGAAAAATGCAAATTTTGTGATGAAGTTGCATAAATTAGAGCAGGAGCTCAAATAATAATTATAAACTTGGTATGCATACAACTATAATGTACTCTTTTGAGAAAACATCTTAGGGGCACCTGGGGTGGGTGGCTCAGTCAGTTAAGGGTCTGCCTTTGGCTCGGGTCATGATCCGAGCAGTATGAGCAGTAATTGGGCTCCCTGCTCATCAAGGAGCCTGCTTTTCCCTCTCCCTCTGCCTGCCACTCCTCCTGCTTGTGCTCTCTCTTTCTCTGTCAAATAAATAAAATCTATTTTTTAAAAAAGGGAGAGAAGACATCCTACAGCTGAAGATGAGTTTAACCTCAACCCATGAAAGGAGGACACTGATGCCAGAAGATGTAAAAAGTGACTTGCATGGGTTTATCTGGTTTGCTATAGTAGACCCAGAACTAGAATTCCAGTATTACATTTTCCAGTTGAAGTCAGAACCCACAAAGTATTTCATTCTTTAAAAAAGAGAGTAGAGGGAAAAAATGGGTAGGGGGCACATGGGTGGCTCAGTTGGTTAAACACTGGACTCGATCTCAGCTCAGGTGTTGATTTCAGGGTCGTGGTTTTGAGCCCCACATTGGGCTCTGCTGGGTATGGAGCCTACTTCAAACAAAATTTTTTTAATTAAAAAAAAAACAAAAGGAGCGTAGAGATTTACAATGACATAGGTGGAGCTAGCGTGAATTATGCTAAGTAAATAAGTCTGTCAAAGACAAATACCATATGATTTCACTCATGTGTAATTTAAGAAATAAAACAGATGAGCAAAGGGGAAAGGTAAAAAAAGAAGAAGGCAAATCATAAGAGACTCTTTTTTTTTTTTTCATAAGAGACTCTTAACTGTAGAGAACAAACTGAGAGTTGCTGGAGGGGAGGTGGGCAGAAAGATGGGCAAAATGGTTGATGGGCATTAAGGAGGGCACTTGTGATGAGCACTGGATGTTATATGTAAGTGATGAATCACTAAATTCTACTCCTGAAACTAATATTACACCATATATTAACTAACTAGAATTTAAATAGAAACTTGAAATACTAAAAAAAAAGAGGGTAGAGGATATATAGATATCTCATTTATAAATATTATATTATATGTAACTATGTATGTACCTACATACATAAAATTTTAGGTTTAACTAGATCCCTCAGTAATTTATTTTTTTAAAGATTTTATTTATTTATTCATGAGAGACACAGAGAAAGAGAGAGGCAGAGATGCAGGAAGAGGGAGAAGCAGGCTCCATGCAGGGAGCCCAATGCGGAACTTGATCCTGGGACTCCAGGATCACACCCTGGGCGAAAGAAAGGCAGGCACTAAACTGCTGAGCCACCCAGGGATCCCCAAACTCAGTAGTTTAATGAAAGGGAAATATATTAAGCTCTTAGGTTTATGGGGTCCAGTTTAATTCTAAATTATAATGTATGAAGTAATATACAGTATATATTTGTGGTTCAAAGTTCAGTTTCTTTAATAAGGGCATATAACTTTAATAAATGTTATTGTTAGGGTAAGTGGTAGATAAAATGTGTATTCATTATATTTTTTTCACATCTGTGTATGTTTGAAAATTTCCATAATTAAAAAAAGGAACATGCTGTAGTTCACAAGGTTAAACTGTCAGAGGCAAAGCAAATTTTGTGGAGTTTGAATTTTGAAATTATCAAAAGGATATTAAACTTTGTTTGATGTTATCATGTCATGTTCTTTGACATCCTTTTAAAAAAATTTTTCTTGTGGGTGTGTGCTCTGCATGTCATTCAGTCAAAGGCATAGTGTCAAGAGATCTTTTCTATAAAAACAGTAAAACTCTGGGCACTTAAATCA
This sequence comes from Canis lupus familiaris, assembly GCF_011100685.1. NCBI lineage: Eukaryota > Metazoa > Chordata > Mammalia > Carnivora > Canidae > Canis > Canis lupus. Next base: position 29,715,742 of record NC_049250.1, read on the forward strand.
AGTGATGGAGAAGGAACGTGGAATGAATTAAAACAAGGAAAACCTAGGGTAAAAATCAATTCATTATATAAAATATATGCAGGTCTAGATATTTGCGGATTTAGATAGGTATGTTATTTAAATTCTGTTCTTTATTTTAAATAACTTTCCCTTTTGTGTTTCCTTAAAAAAAACTGTGACAACCTTGAGAAAATTGACAAATTTTATTTTTTCACTTAAAAAGTTTTTAATATTTATTAAAATTATAAATTTAAGGAGAGTTAAATTACACTTTTGCAAATTTAAGGAAAATTAATGGAATTATAGAAGAGTACATTGCAATTTAATGGTGTCACCATTAACGGTCTTTTTTTTTTCTTCAAGTAGATGTATCTATTTGATTTTGTATCTACTGTAGCAGATTGTGGTGCAGGTATAATTTTTTATATATTGCTAACAATTGAATGGAGAGAACCAACTCAAACTGGTCTGTCTCTTGGTACTTCTTTAATATTGTATTGTAGCTCATTGCACTATTAGAGTCAAGAAGAATTTCTCAACTTGTCCTCTGATCTGTCAACTTCTAGTCCTTTAAAATGAAACTCCAGGGGCAATCCTATTTTAACTAGGATGAGAGATAAGTAGTTTAGGGTTGCAATTTTATTTTCACCTGCAATGAAAGCATAATGACTCAGTGTTTTCCCATATATCTCTTTTATTTATTTATTTTTTTAAAGTAGACTCCATATCCAGCATGGAGTCCAGTGTGGGACTTGGACTCACGACCCTAAGCTCAAGACCTACGCTGAAACCAAGAGTCAGATGCCTAACCAACTGAGCAACGCAGGTGACCTCCCCCATATATCCTTTCAATAATATACCATGAGAAAAATTACAGACTCTATACCTGCCACTAATGGGAAATACTGATTCTCTCTCTTCCTAGCCCTGGATGTTCAATACCATTTTTCCATATACATCTGTCATGGGAGAGGTTTTGACATCTACTTTTATTTCATGGGACATATTTTTTCCAAGGACATATTTTTAAAATCCAGTAATAATAATTAGAATTATGTCTTCTCTTAAAAGTTTCTTCCACAATATAATGGATCTCAGGATAAAATTCTTGATCTATGGAACAGAAGAAGTTAGCTCTTAATGACCTTCTGATTTGGTCTTTCCTCTGAGTCCTGGAATTACACCTATGTGGTTTTTTTTTTTTTTTTTTTTCTTTTTTTCTGTATGTGTGTAAGACAAAACCTGGCCTTTCTCTAATACTTTTTCTTATTTTAGGCCAAGTTCTCTAAAAATTTACTCTTTAAATGCAACTAAAAGTCACCATATTTGCATATTATATTTTAAACTACTACCGGCTTATTTAAAATATATATGGAAGATTTTGTTGAAAGGGCCAGTATTTTGTAATATTAATAATATTTTACTGTTTTAGAAAGAGGCTAGCTAGCAATGTGTCTTCCATAGACCTTTGTTTATCAAAAAAGATGACCTTCTATTGTCTCAAGTTATATGAATACATTTACTCTTGTTCAAAACAGCAGCACCTCAATTTTCACTACTGAAAATTCATCATTGATTCTTAATTTGGGTATCCACTGACTGTATCATTGACAAGGTTCCTTTTTGTTTTCCTTTATTTAGTAAGTCATCAATTCTGACATCTTTTGCTGTATTTTGTTTTAAATCAATCTTTCCTTTTTAATTCCAAAGTCTTTTTTTGTCTTTTGTTAGTTTCCCCAGCAGCAGGGTTTAGAGCTGCCTTAGGACCAGGGGTCTCTCCCTCCCCAGGAAGCTACAGAACATGCGTAAAAGCAGCAGCCAGAGGAAAGCATGAGGATTTGGTGGCCAAATAGATCCATCTTTGAATTCTACTTTTACTTGGTAAGCTTGTTGAGAGGAGTAAATTTATTAATATATACAAAGATCTGGTACACTTTCTTGTTGGTATTCAAGAAATATTATTTTCTGTCTCTTTATTTCTGGCCACCATTTCTTCTGAACCATTTTAATATTCATATTTTTGGATTTAATTAACAAGTAAAGTATTTGGGAAAATGCCCGTCATATAACATCATTCAACAAGTATTAGTATTAAAATTATTACCCTTGGGATCCCTGGGTGGCTCAGTGGTTTAGCACCTGCCTTTGGGCCAGGGCATGATCCTGGAGTCCTGGGATCCAGTCCCACATCGGGCTTCCTGCATGGAGCCTGCTTCTTCCTCTGCCTTCATCTCTGCCTCTCAATCTCTCTCTCTCTCTCTCTCTGTCTCTCATGAATAAATAAATAAAATCTTAAAAAAAAATAAAATAAAATAAAATTATTACCCTTATATTTCCATCTCAACTTTTCCTTACTCCATTTCCTGTGAAGTAGTTTATGCTTAAATGTATTTATTGTTCTCCTCTGAATATATGCTGAAAATGTTCTTGTTTAGGAATTGACTTCTTTGTTATAGTTCTCAAGAGGCTAGGGTCCTAAACTTGAAAGGAGAGGGGAAAAAAGGTAAGTGAGCCACAGCATTAAATAATAAGAGAAAGTTGGAATGGAAAAAATGAAGCTATATTAGCTTTATTTAGATAGTATTTAAGAAATACAATTTTGGGGATGCCTGGGTGGCTCAGCGGTTGAGTGTCTGCCTTTGGCTCATGGCGTGATCCCGGGGTCCGGGATTGAGTCCCTCATCAGGCTCCTCGTGGAGAGCCTGCTTCTCTCTCTGCCTGTGTCTCTGCGTCTCTCTCTCTTCTCATGAATACATAAAATCTTTAAAAAAAAATACAATTTTTGAAGAGCGATGTGCACTCAATAATGAATTGTTATGATATTGATATTTTTAGACTCACTATTTGGCCTTTTGACTGATCCATTGTATTAATAGTACATACTGGTGTTTGACCAATTTAACAGTAATTGAATGTAACATGATGCATGAAATCTGCTGTGTGATTACCATCAAGATACAATTTTATTTCATAAATGATGAAGTTTTTTGAAATGGGAACTTCACATTTCACCTTGAGATAAAATATGTAGTCATGTTTCACTGCAGGTAGCTAGATATATTGTTCAAATACATTTTGAAGAAAAAGGATAAATCATGGCCACTTGTGTGTTCATTAAGTTATATGAAGTTAACAGAAAATACATCTTATTTGATATCAGTATATTCTTGAATATCCGCTCTAGGTAATATTAGTTACATCTTTTTATATCTTTTGATCCATGCTGGCTTTTCCCTTCCCAAGTTTTTTTTCTATATAAGCTTTTGTCACAGAATGACTTTCAGCATTTGATTCCAGTCTACATAAAATCCACTCTTTAACCAGAAATGTTGTATTAAAAATGGAAAGTAGATATACAAAGTGCCTTATTGATCCTTCTACATATTTTTAATATTCATTCAGTTTACTATATACGCATGCCATGTAAGTATTCTCACTTGAAAGGATCTCATTCCGTCCAAGAGCTATAATTACAAATTTGCAAATGATTCCAAAGACTTCTGGATCTGTGCTACCAATATAGGTCTTTTTCCTGAATACCATGGTCTGCGTTCTAAACTGCCTATTGTTCCTTGCTACAGACCTTTAAACAACAGTTATGAAGAGCTGAACTCATTAACTTTCCTCCACACAAATATTTTTTTTAAATTTTTTTTAATTTGTATTTATTTATGATAGTCACAGAGAGAGAGAGAGAGAGAGAGAGGCAGAGACATAGGCAGAGGGAGAAGCAGGCTCCATGCACCAGGAGCCTGATGTGGGACTCGATCCCAGATCTCCAGGATCGCGCCCTGGGCCAAAGGCAGGCGCCAAACCGCTGCGCCACCCAGGGATCCCCCTCCACACAAATCTTAATGAAAGGCATCACCACCCATATAGTTACATACTTTCTGAAAAAAACTGGATATCATCCAAATGCTTCCTTCTCCATAAACAGACCCATAGCCAGTCAATCACTGCATCTTCTCAGTTTTACCTCTTTAACTGAATACAGTCCTTTCTCTCCATCTCTGTAGCCCTACCACCTTTTAGGCTATCAGTATCATCTACCCCATTTATGGCAACAACATCCTATTTTGTTAGCCTGATTCTTGCATCAATACAAATGCGGGCACAGATATTTCTATCGTGTCACCCTTGTGCCTAAAACGTGTGAATGGCTTCCTTGTGCCCTAGAATTAAACTCCTTAACCTGGGTCACAGTTTCCTTTATGATCTGGTTCCAATTGTCTACTCTAGCCTCACGTCTTGAGTCTTCCTCCCAGCATTCCCTGCTGCAGTTCCACTGAACCACTCCCAATTCCTGGAATAGTTCATTCACTATCCTGTTTCAGAGATTTTACCCAGCCTGATTCTTTGCCTGACACATGTCTTTCTCTACTCCATCTTTATTATTCTACCTTTGTATTAGTTAGGGTTCTTTAGAGAAACAGAATCAATAGAATAAATATGGTATAAATTCCAATCTGAGTCCAAGTCCAAATGAAGCAGAAGAAAACCAATGTCCCAGCTCAAAGACAGGCAGAAAGAATGAATGAATTTTCCTTTACTCTGCCTGTTTCATCTCTTGAGGGCTCCAATGGATTGGATGAGGCACACTCAGATTAAGAAGAGCAATAGGCTTTATTCAGTCTCGAATTCAAATGTTAATCTCATTCAGAGATAGCCTCACAGACACATCCAGAATAATGTCTAATAAAATATTTGAGCACTTTGTGACCCAAGCAGGTTGACAAAATTAATCATCACCCTTCTGGTCTCATTTTAGATATCCCCTTTTCAAGAAAAATTGCACACCCAACCCCCAAATCTCACAAATCCTGATGAGATTGCATCTTTACTCTCTCCATAACTCACTGTCTTTCTCCATCCTAGCACCTACCACATATCATCACTGCCTGCTTACTTATGTCTCACACAAGACTCCTAATCCTGTGCATCCTTACCTCTGTAATTCCCGCTTTAGGAGTTAGGAATTACACTTTGGTACTTCGGAGGTGTTCGTGGAATGTATGAGCGATTCTATTAACCTTTAACTTGAATTCTTACTAACAGTAAAACAATATAATTATTTTTGCCTGTTCACTTATATAAAACTAACATTTACTCCTGGCCAATTATGGCTGAATATATATGTAACAACATTCAATATTCTGGTTTCATTAACTTTCCTCTGGGATTTATATACTAAACCCACTAAATCTGTGGTTTAGATATTTTATGCTGATTAAAATTGTGGCTACCTTGTTAGAATTCTCTTTGTTCCTTACCACCAGGGAAAAGGGCATTCAATTTAGCTGTTTCAAATTAGAAAGTAGCATAGGAAAGGAGCAGAGGCTTTGGAATAAAACAAAGTCCAGGTTAGACTGGTGCTGGTTGCCTTTATTCTTAGTTATTGGCTTCTGTATATTGAGTATCTAGAAAAATACTGGACACAAAATAAGTTATAATAATTGCTAAATGAGTCAACTTTGATAAGTTACAAAAATTATTTTAGACACAGTATTGTCAGATGAACTAGGGAGACCCCAGCCTCTGGAGCTTCAACCCAGTACCTCCCAAAGGTGTAGCCTAAGGTTCTTGGTCTTGTCACAAGAAATAATTCAAGGACATCACAGTGGATGCGTGACAAAAGCAGCAAAGTTTTTTTTTTTTTTTTAAGATTCTAGTTATTTATTCATGAGACACAGAGAGAGAGAGAGGCAGAGGGAGAAGCAGGCTCCATGCAGGACTCGGACTCCTTCCTGGGACTCCAGGATCACACCCTGAGCTGAAGGCAGATGCTTAACCCTGAGCCACCCAGGTGTCCCAGCAGGAAAGTTTCTGAAAGGGAAAGTGCACTCTAAAGATTGGAGAATGGGAGAGCTCAAGAGTGAGCAGAGAGTTGCGTGCCCTGGGGGTTGGGTTTTTATCTCTTATTGACAGCCCTTAACTAGGGGACAGAATGTTATTGGGATTGGGGCAAGGATGCAGAATTTCATACTTTTTCTTTTTGATTCATCAGGGGGTTCCTGTCGTGGCACCTGCCATCTTGGGCCTGTCTGGTCTAATCCAGCTTCTTGTGGACTGCTGTCAGGACAGGCCTCTGACTTACTGAACCCCTGGCCATGACTTCCTCTTTGCTGGCCTCTGAGTGTCCTGTTAGACCCTCGCTAATTGCCCACCCCAACAAGAGGCTTCTCATTTAGGAAGTGACAGTAATGGTATTTGCTTCAGAAAGATTTTAAAGACTAAACTGAGCTGATACACTCAAATTGAGTACAAAATAGGGGCAAAACGAAAGTCTCTTGTATTTCTTATTTGCAGAGCATCAGAATATGTGCAAATGTGTTTATAAGTGCAAAATGTTTTCCCATCCTGCAGTCCCCAGTCATACACTTTTCCCCTTCATTTTTAATAACTTAATATATGCCAAGCATTATCTTAAGTGTTTTACATACATCATTACATTTCATTTTAATAAAGTATTGGTGTTCTCAGTTGACAAGGAAAGTCTCATTTCTTAAAGATTCAATAACTGCTCAAGGTTACACCAGATAAGCTGTGGGGTTGCAGAGACTACACTGGCATCTGGGTTTATCCGATATCAAAATTCAGTGGTCATAACTGTTTGATTTTAAGACAAAATAAAGTCTGAGTCCATTAAAAGTTCACTTCTTTCCCCTTCTTGTCCTACAGGGTCAGTGTTCTATTGTTCTGTGTCCTCTACATTTGCACATGCACAGAGAGTATAGTGTTTAGAGAAGCATGGTAGGGACAATTTAAAGGCCTTTCTACCAGGCGTGAAAAGATGCTTGCTCCAGCTACTCTTGGCTCCTTCGCATTTATATTGACGTCCTCACCATCCCCACAAGTGGGCATTTGTACCCTGGGCAGAGCTGGAACAAGGCCATTGCTACTGCAAATTCCTCCCTGAACAGACTTTGGTCAGACTGTACTGGAGAATTTATAATGGGAAGGTTGTTCGTCTTTCATTCATCGTTGAGATCCAGAAAGACCCACCTGGCTACATTCAGGTAAAGGGAAAAAGCAAAGATGAAGCTTACCTTACATTTCTATACTTCTCTCCCCACTGTTCAGCTCAATATATAAATTGTGTTCCTAAGTTAATTTTCACTCCTTATTCCTAATACAAGATGATGTTCTTCCACTTGTATTTGGGAAGATTTCCCTTCCTTTCTCTTCTCAGATTTACTTCCATAGTAATCATCCTCTCATTCTATCACTAGTGTCTTTTTCCTCATTGTTATTGCCTTAGTCTCCCTATCTATTTTCGAGAATATTCTTTTTTTCTTTCTGTAATAAAGATAACAACTAGCACTTTGTCTTGATTCTGATTTTTCTCTTCATTATCATCTTTTCTTTTTCAATTTGAAGCAAGTCTTTATAACATTGGGTTATCTTAATTTTCTCTCATCACCTTCCAAATTCTACAATTTAAATTTTGGAAAAAAAATTAAAATTAAAATTAAAATAAAAAAAAACATAAATTTTGGTGAAAGAGCCCTACTGAGATATTTCATTGAATTAAAAACCATAAATTGAATTATATTTATTACTTTATAAATTAACTGAATGATACAAATGGATTCCATTGGTTCTAAACTGATATTTGATATGTTTAAATAAGCATTTACAATGAACTGTATTTTATCTTGGGTGAATCAAAGCTTTTCTCTGCAGTTAGTAGAGGTCATCTTTCAATACTATGATATGAACCCATTTACAAATGAGTCTGCTTTTTCACTCAGGGTTTTATAAATTGATTTTTATAATAAATTTATTTAATTATAATAGGAAGATTCTTAATGATAAATGTAAATAATTTAAAAATTTAAATATATGAGTACCAGTTAGCTTTGTTCTTAATTACTGTACGTTCACAGACACACAGACACCATTTTTTTTTCGGATTCCAACTCATATAAAATTTAATAGTAGTTTGACCAATGTGATGAAAATTATTCTATTTATAATTACTTTGAATTTTTCGGAAGAACTTTGAACACTCGGTTCCTAGTGGAAATTAACATTTTAAAGATTACAGTGGCAGAGAGTTCAGCAAAGCATTTGATTACTTTTTAGCCTCCAGAAGCTGCAGGATTGTATTTATTTAAATGTCACTGTTTTGCAAAAACTTTTAGTCTCTCTCTTCTTTATCTTTTTATCTTTCATCTGCGAGTGCTTACATAATATAGCCAGTAAGTGTATTTTTAGAAGTGTAACTATTTTTAACAGATGTACTCATTAATTTTATTGTTCTATATTTACATTAGAGATTAATATGTTTGCCTGAATGCTTGGCAGATTAATATCTCTTTAACTTTATGATTTTTGTTTTAAGCACTGGAGAGGTCTGTCATTGACAAAACTGAGCTAATGTCGGTGATCTTATTTTTCAGAATTTTTTGTGACATTGAAATTTTGAAAGAATGATCATATATATAGAGTGGATGATAATGGTAGAAAATGAGGCTTCATTTATAAGAATTACACAGTGTATTTTTTATTCTTAAGTCTAATAGATGAGAAGATTCAAGCCATTATTCTGTTTCTTCCATAATTTTTTTGCTGTTTTAAAAACTCTTTATCATGTTTATTCCAATTCTAAATTCATTTAATAACAAAATCAACCTAATTAAATTGTTGAAGGTTAAAATTAAATTCCACTTCAATATTATTTACCTTGGAACACTATGAGTTTCTAAGTGCTTAATTAACTCAGTTGTGTAAGGGTTAACAATCAGAAATATATCCAGGTCATCTAAGTCATACAATTGTCAGTTGTTGCTAGGCAACAGATATCAAGTTTGGCTGATGCATGTTTCTAGGCAAAGCTTATAGTGTGAAAAGAAGAACAAATTACATGACACCTGCGTTTGTGTTGTTATGCTTTTTGAAAATAAAGTTGTATTTGGAGGGAGACGAAAAAGCCTTGACATTTATTATGCACATCGTCTTTCTTCCAAATGTCAGAACTGTATCTTTTGATAGTTAAGTGATAAGGGACAATAAATTAAAATGACAGCTGACATTTTATTTCTTATGTGGCTTTAGATATGGGTCTTTCACCTAATTCCATTCTTGTCTATTGTCATCTTGTTAATTAATTTTCTAAATTCATTATGATTGAAAAGAAGCTGCAAATCAAAATTAATTGAAATATAATTAGTTTAAAACATACACATTTCAAAGCCACTGAGGACAAGAAATGCAAATGATTTATACTACATGATTCTAGCACAACACCAAAATATGTCACCAGTAATGGGAATGACGTTGACAAAGAGACTACATTTTAGAATCTAGTGTGAAAGTCTAATTCATTGCAAATGACTTTTTAAAACTACTATTTAGTATTACATATTACTTGATTAATTTTTATTTTCTGATATACATAATGCTAGAACCTACCTCCTAGCTATAAATTCCAATGGTGTTAGTTCTTCTTTCTCTCATTTTACTCTCCTTCTTAATAATCAACATAAATAAGGAGTAGGTGAGAATTTTGGTTTTGGTTAAAGATAATGCACTGCAAATAGACCAAGAGGTAAAAAACTGAAATTATCTATTAGATGGCCAGGAAACAAAAATACATTGTCTAATCATTTGTTTTCAAACATAATTTTTAAAGTATATATTTCAGAGATCTGATTTCTATTCCTCAAATGAGTTGTGGCACAGATCATTTAAAAAATATATTTTATTAATTTAGTTTTTCATTGGGAAAATTTAATTCAAAACTTAACAAAACCAGTATATTTCTTTGTGGTTGGATACAGTCTTTCACAAATTAAGAGATTTTCCAGTGAATGCTCAGTTGTTGGTATGAAATACAAACAGAAAATATATATTAAAATTCAACATTTTTACAAAAGAGAATTTTGTCAAATTTTCATCTAGAATTATTGTTCTGGTGCCTCTGATTTCTACTATTAGATAACAGAACTTGGAGAACTTAATTGAAATAAAGTATATAAGGTAGATAAGCCAGATGGAATTGTTTTTTTTTTTTTTTTTTTTTTTAGCCAGATGGAATTGTATAGTGACAGCCATTTAAGAAATTAACTAAAAAATACTGTAATTTTCTTTCCAATTCATACCAAACTTTCAGTTTATATACACTTGAATTTTGTATTCAGTGCACAGAACAGACACCTGCTTAGTTATTATAGTCTTAAATAACTGAGCCCGAGATTTATTTTAACTCTTGGGAAAATCATCCAAGGAATATATCTTTATATTCTTCATGTATAAAGGATTTCAGACATGAATTTGCCAGTGATCAATAACAGAAAATAATTATAAAGTAAAAATATATTATAAAGCATAAGTTATTTACAAATATTTCTAACATAAAGAAAATTGTGATTATGCTTCTCATGTATTCTCTATGCAGCAGCTTTTAAAATATGTAACCTTGTTCAAGATCAAACTGCCTAACACTTTCTAAAATAAAGAATATACTCAGATAAATATTGTTACCAGGTTTTAGAAATGTTTCAACATGTTATGAAATAAGCACATTTAGAAATCAGGGTTGTTATAAATTGAGGACTAGATTGCTCAAAAGGTGATGCTGCTTTCAAAGCTATATCTCTTAAAACCATTATGCTCAATTTTCTTTTACTTTTTGACATCCAGAAACAGAGACAAGTCTAGATGAAAAGAGTTTCACTTAAAAGGCAAGAAAAAAAATCTTTAAAGAATTAGTATAGATGCTTGATGCTTTAATATGAATTTCTGGGGATATTTTGTAGTTAGTGTGGCTAATTCCCCTTTGTTCATTTCTTCTAGCTCTCTTCCACATCCAGGGACATGTGAAATCAATGGTTTCAGATGTACAGAAGAAAATCAAACTATAACAACCCTGTCCCCTAAATTGCTAACCACAGTTATCTATATTTTAATAATAAGACTTTTATTAATATTGGAAATACTTCTTGTCTTACAACATCCACTGAGTTGTTAAGTCCCTAACTGCTTCTTCACATCCCATTTCCTTAATAGATCACCTGTATAGAATTTTATGGACATTCTAAGAAATGTTATAGACTCTGTAGTCTTGGACTGAAGTGGAGGAAAATAATACATTTTTGTTAGGTCAATCAAATCATGATATCCATTTCAATTATTTCATAAAGCGTATTTTGGTGCAGCCATAATAGAATCTTCCTTTTGAGACATACTTTATTTTCGCTCAACCTGTGGACATAATCTTTTAAGAACTGACAGCATACCTATATCAGATAGTAAACAATCCCATTTATACAGAAGATTTCCAAACCTGATTTGGAATATTTGAATGTGAATCCTGGAATTACTGAGAGAGACTGGTCCAAACAGGTGGCCTGCTCAGCTATGAGTAGGACAATAGAAGAAAACATGTATAAGATGAAAAAAAATAAACACTCCATGAAACCATTAGTGTGGCTTGTAGTATACTTGAACATAATTCAATTATAATTACATTACAAAATAAGTATGAAATAAGATCATAGGTGGTAGAAAAGCCTTTCTCAGGATACAGAGCCAAGAGTCTCAGAGTTCTTATTTTTCTTAGAAAAGGAACTGTATCTGTGGATTGGAGAAGGAAAAGGAATAGAGAAGAAGAATGGGACATTTATCAAATGCCTTCCGCTTGATAGAAACTCTTCTAGATGTACGTTATGCCATTTCATATTTATAACCCAGTAAGTCAGGGAATGTCATCTCCAACAGTTATATGAGGAAAAACAAGAAACTTCCAGGAACTATGTAAGGAGAACTTTTTTCTACAAAACTTTTTAAACTGGTCTCCAAGAGAGAAGGTATTAGAACACAGCTATGTCTGCCTGCTAGGCCTGTGTTTATAGCGGCTGCTGAACCTGAAATTAGCAGCGGTAGCAGCACCTGTAGCAAAAGATCCATCATTATGTTTCTCATTTTACAGCTTCCTGATAGATGCTGGAAAAGAAACCCTCAGTGATGCAGCTCAACTTTACATAATTGATTAGTGCTCACTTTGGTAGCACATATACTAAAATTAGAAGATAATTGATTATTTAATGGAGGTTTTGACACATTATTTACGTTTATTTATGTAATATATTTTGACACATTTTTTAATGGAGGTTAATTCTTAGCTTACTTTATTGCCTAAATCTTATCTAAGACAATACTTACATTGCAGATATACAGGTGATAGTCTGAGTGTGTTCATTTTACTAAAAGAAAATAAATTTACTAAAAAAAATGTTGGTGTTACAACAATATATTCATGTTAGAACAATAGTTTACACGTTTGTGCTTTCAAACTTATGTTTGAATGTGACTCACTGTAAGAAAACTATACTTACATCACCAACAAACACATACACACAAATTTATAAAATAGTACTTTATCTTAATTATATGGAATGCATTTTATATCCCATCCCATCTCATCCCATCCCATCCCATCCCATCCCAATTTATGCCCTGACAAAATAGTCTACCACTTAAAAAAAATACAATGGTTATAGACACACTGAATTGATTTCATAGCACAGTATGGGCCATAATTTATAGTTTGGAAATTACTGATTGGAAGGTATCAGATAAAGCTTCTGGAGAATATAACTTTACACTATAAATGTGGACCAAAAAAAAAAAAAAAAAAAGTAAGGGGAAGGTAGCTAACAAAAAGTAGGAGATGGAAGGCAGTGTATAATTGTGTTCTGAGCAGAGAAAACAGAAGGTATGGAATCTCACCCAGAATTGGAAAGGAGTTTGGTGAGTTCAGGAAACTTGAGAGAAGAGACAGTGAAACTGGAATATATTGGTAGAGCACAAGGGTGATATGAGTGAATCTATATGCATATGACTTGAAGCTATGTAGACCATATTAATAATATTTTGAAGGATGCTGTTTGAGGAGTGAATGGTGTTGACTTGATCAGGTTGGCCTTATGAAGAAGTCAACCTGAAGGTGAGATAGGGAAAATCTGAAGAAGGGCAAGAGTGGATATCTGAAGACATTTAGGAAGGAGCTGTTAGAGTAGACTGGGTGAAAGATAAATTTAGTTAGATCAGCGCAGAATGATTGGAGGGAAGTAGATGAGATAAAGATATATTTGGAGAATAAAAACAAGAGAATTTGGTGATGGATTGGTTATGGAGAGGCAGGTGAAGGAGAATGATGGGTTAAAGACAATAGTAATAATTTTAAAACATGTTATAATAGCTACTGTGTGTCAGATATTTTCCAAGCAATTTATATGTTAAATTTGGCTTTCAAACATTTCTCTGAATCTAATACACATTTTTAAAAAAATCTATTTTGTGTTATCATATACACACATTTTTATTTATTTTATTTTTTAAGTTTTTATAAAGATTTTATTTATTTATTCATGAGAGACAGAGAGAGAGAGAGAGAGAGAGAGAGAGAGAGGCAGAGGGAGAAGGAATGCAGGAAGCCTGATGTGGGCCACAATCCCAGGACTCTGGTATCCTGCCCTGAGTCAAATGCAGATGCTGAACTGCTGAGCCACCCAGGCATCCCAACACACGTTTTTATGAAACAGCATGTCACATATTGTTGGCTTAATAATGAGGTAAAGGCTAGTGCTATAAACTAAAGAATAATGGAGAAGTCTTTTGAAGAAGAAATATGGGGATGATGAGTTTGATGTTGAGTTTGATCATGAACTTTAGATGTTTCTATGTGGATCTGAGCTCAGAAGAATTATTTGGACTATAGATAAAACATTTGGGAGTGATCAATGCATAGATAAAAATTAAAGCCTATGGGAGGGCAAGATGGCAGAGGATTGGGGGTCCTCAAATCACCTGGTCCCAACAACTTACCTAGATAACTTCCAAAGCATCCTGAAAACCTATGAATTCAACCTGAGATTTAATGAGAGAACAGCTGGAACACTACAGAGAGAAGTGTTTTCACTTCTAGCAAGAGTGAAACTTAGGTCATAGTTGATATTCTTGACTCAGCCTGCTCATGCAGCTACTCTGCATTGAGAAAATGAGTAGAAGGAAGAACTCACCACAAAAGAAAGAATCAGAAACACTACTCTCTGCCACAGAGTTACAGAATTTGAATTACAATTCGATGTCAGAAAGCCAATTCAGAAGCACAATTATAAAGCTACTGGTGGCACTGGAAAAAAGCACAAAGAATTCAAAAGACTTCATGACAGCAGAATTTAGATCTAATCGGGCTAAACTTAAAAATCAATTAAATGAGATGCAATCCAAACCGGAGGTCCTAATGATGAGGGTTAATGAGGTGGAAGAAAGAGCGAACAACATAGAAGACAAGTTGATGGCAAGAAAAGAAGCTGAGGAAAAAAGAGAAAAACAAAAGACCATGAGGAAAGGTTAAGGGAAATAAATGACAGCCTCAGAAGGAAGAATCTTGTTTAATTGGGGTTCCAGAGGGTGCCGAGAGGAACAGAGGGCCAGAAAGCATATATTTGAACAAATCCTAGCTGAGAATTTCCCTAATTTAGAGAGGGAAACAGGCATTCGGATCCAGGAGATAGAGAGTTCCCCCCAAAAAATCAATAAAAAAACCATTCAACACCTCGACATTTAATAGTGAAACTTGCAAATTCTAAAGATAAAGAAAATCCTTAAAGCAGTGAGAGACAAGAGATCTCTAACTTATATGGGGAGAAATATTAGATTAACAGCAGACCTCTCCATAGAGACCTGGCAGGCCAGAAAGGGCTGGCAGGATATATTCAGGGTCCTAAATGAAAGAATGCAGCCAAGAATACTTTATCCAGCAAGGCTCTCATTCAGAATAGAAGGAGAGATAAAGAGCTTCCTGATAGGCAGAAACTGAAAGAATATGTGACCACCAAACCAGCTCTGCAAGAAATATTAAGAGGGACTCTGTAAAAGAAAGAGGAAGCCCAAAGAAATAATCCACAAAAACAGGGACTGAATAGGTATTACAATGACATTAAATTCATATCTTCCAATAGTTACTCTGAACATGAATGGGCTAAATGATCACATCAAAAGACACAGAGTTTCAGACTGGATAAAAAAGCAAGACCCATCTATTTGCTGTCTACAAGAAACTCATTTTAGACTTAAGGACACCTCCAGCCTGAAAATGAAAGGTTAGAGAACAATTTACCATTCAAATGGTCCTCAAAAGAAAGCTGGGGTAGCCATCCTTATATCAGATAAATTAAAGTTTATCCCAAAGACTGCAGTAAGAGATGAAGAGGGACACTATCTCATACTTAAAGGATCTATCCAACAAGGGGACCTAACACTCATGAATATATATGCCCCTAATGTGGGAGCTGCCAAGTATATCAATCAATTAATAACCAAAGTTAAGACATAGATAATAATACACTTATACTGGGAGACTTAAACATGGCGCTTTCTGCAAATTACAGATATTCTAAACACCACATCTCCAAAGAAACGAACTTTAAATGATACACTGGACCAGATGGATTTCACAGATATCTACAGAACTTTACATCCAAATGCAACTGAATACACATTCTTCTCAAGCGCACATGGAACTTTCTCCAGAATAGATCACATACTGGGTCAAAAATCAGGTCTCAACTGGTACCAAAAGATTGGGATTGTACCCTGCATATTTTCAGACCACAATGCTTTGAAACTTGAATTCAATCACAAGAAGAAATTTGGAAGAAATTCAAACACGTGGAGGTTAAAGACCATCCTGCTAAAAGATGAAAGGGTCAGCCAGGAAACTAGAGAAAAATTAAAAAGATTCATGGAAACTAATGAGAATGAAAATATAGCCATTAAAAATCTTTGGGATACAGCAAAAACAGTTCTGAGAGGGAAATACATAGCAATACAAGCATCCCTCAAAAGACTGGAAAAGACTCAAATACACAAGTTAATCTTGCACCTAAACGAACTGGAGAAAGAACTGCAAATAAAACCTACACCCAGCAGAAGAAGAGAGTTAATAAAGATTTGAGCAGAACTCAATGAAATAGAGACCAGAACTGTAGAACAGATCAACAAAACCAGGAGTTGGTTTTTTGAAAGAATTAATAAGATAGATAAACCATTAGCCAGCCTTATTAAAAGGAAAAGAGAAAAGACTCAAATTAATGAAATCATGAATGAAAGAGGAGAGATCACTACCAATACCAAGGAAATACAAACGATTTTAAACACTTATTATGAACAGCTATACCTCAATAAATTAGGCAATCTAGAAGAAATGGAGGCATTTCGGGCAAACCACAAATTACCAAAACTGGAACAGGAAGAAATAGAAAACCTGAACAGGCCAATAACCAGGGAGGAAATTGAAGCAGTGCTCAAAAGCCTCCCAAGACACAAAAGTCCAGGGCCAGATGGCTTCCCAGGGGAATTCTATCAAACGTTTAAAGAAGAAACCATACCTATTCTCCTAAAGCTGTTTGGAAAGATAGAAAGAGATGGAGTACTTCCAAATTCGTTCTATGAGGCCAGCATCACCTTAATTCCAAAACCAGACAAAGACCCCACCAAAAAGGAGAATTATAGGCCAATATCCCTGATGAACATGGATGCAAAAATTCTCAACAAAATACTAGCCAATAGGATCCAACAGTACATTAAGAAGATTATTCACCATGACCAAGTGGGATATATCCCCGGGATGCAAGGCTGGTTCAACACTCGTAAAGCAATCAATGTGATAGATCATATCAACAAGAGAAAAAACAAGAACCATTGGATCCTCTCAATAGATGCAGAGAAAGCATTTGACAAAATACAGCATCCATTCCTGATCAAAACTCTTCAGAGTGTAGGGATAGAGGGAACATTTCTCAGCATCTTAAAAGCCATCTACAAAAAGCCCACAGCAAAGATCACTCTCAATGGGGAAACACTGGGAGCCTTTCCCCTAAGATCAAGAATACGACAGGGATGTCCACTCTCACCACTGCTATTCAACTGCTATTCAACATAGTACTGGAAGTCCTAGCCCCAGCAATCAGGCAACAAAAAGAAATAAAAGGCATTCAAATTGACAAAGAAGAAGTCAAACTCTCCCTCCTCGCAGATGACATGACACTGTACATAGAAAACCCAGAAGACTCCACCCCAAGATTGCTAGAACTCATACAGCAATTCGGCAGTGTGGCAGGATACAAAATCAATGCCCAGAAATCAGTGGCATTTCTAGACACTAACAATGAGACTGAAGAAAGAGAAATTAAGGAGTCCATCCCATTTACAATTGCACCCAAAAGCATAAGATACCTAGGAATAAACCTAACCAAAGATTTAAAGGATCTATACCCTCAAAACTACAGAACACTTCTGAAAGAAATCGAGGAAGACACAAAGAGATGGAAAAATATTCCATGCTCATGGATTGGAAGAATTAATATTGTGAAAATATCAATGCTACCCAGGGCAATTTACACATTCAGTGCAATCCCTGTCAAAATACCATGGACTTTCTTCAGAAAGTTGGAACAAATCATCTTAAGATTTGTGTGGAATCAGAAAAGACACTGAATAGCCAGGGGAATATTGAAATTAATAATAATAATAATAATAATAATAATAATATTAAAAGTTCCTTCTGGACTTAGATACATGGTTGTTGTTTGTGGCCTTATGAAAGGTGATCCCTATGATGGAATGTGTGTGGGTTGTAATGTGTGACTTAAACAAATTGTATTTAATCTATGATTAGGTAAATTTACAAGCTAACATGATTTTAAGGCAATGTTTCCATTTTCAGATAGTTAAAGGCCTAGCTAAATTAGTTTGGCCTTCTAAGTCTGAGGGTGGAACTTTGTCAACTGTGGAGACTACTGTTCTATCACATTAAGATATGCAAATGAGAAGACCTGCAACACAATGAGAAAACAGTGAAGTAAGGAGGGTCTTCTAACCACACTAAGAAAGTTTTAAGGTAGTTGGAGAATGAGGAGGAGTTGGAGACATGGAGAGTGGAGGGATGAAGAGAGAAGAGGCTGTCACTGTAGAAGATGTACATATACTGGGCCTCCCTCTCCTTTCTATGCTCATCAAGCTGTAGGGTTTTCCCTGGTTGGAATGACAGCTGCATGAGAGCAAAATAGAAGTTGATATTTTTCTCAGTTGCCCTAGACCTAGTCTCTGAATTTTCAGAACACAGAAAGGTTGCTAATTGTGTGATGAGACAGATTTTCAGGTTAGAGTAGATAGAAGACAGAAAAAAAAAAAAAAAGTAAAGTACTGAAGACTATTAAAAATAGAAAACTCCTTAAAGAGGATTTCCCATGAAGAGAAAAAGCTAGGTTTGACATCAAGGAATTCCCTGGATGAAATTCAGAACTGTCCTCTGTACATAAAGGGCAAGGAGAGACTGAACAAAGAAACAGACCCCTCCAGACTGGTAAGTTTAATATGCAAGGGAACTTAACATAGGAGGTTTGTCTGGAGTAACTGCCAGATAAGCAGATCTCTGCATCTGCCCACCAGGATCTTAGAAGTTTATGTAGAGGCCTTAATGGGATTCAGTCATGTAGACATGGTCTCAGTAACACACTGCTTCTTGATGTTGCACCCTTGATATGGCTCCTAGTGTTAGAACAGTGGGCAGAATGTAGAATGTACATCCCAAGAACAGAGGAAGGGGTAAGGAACCTCCAAGTTGCCTGGATCCACCTTGATAGTCAAACAGCAGTCACATCCTCTGCATGCTCTCCTCCTACAATACCTCATGTATCATAATGAGGGAGAAAGTGGGAAGAAAGGGAGCCATTTTAGGTAGGCTTATGGATACGGTGGTGTAAAGTTGGGTTGGTTATCTTTGAAGGCTTCTACATTCTCTGTGAAAAAATAGATAAATGGGGATTCCAAGATAATCTCTTGGGAGAAAAAGAAATGGCAAGGAGGTGAGAGAGTTTACAAGAGAAACCTAGCAGAATTTCTAGGCAGGATAGAAGTCCCAATTTAGTTTTTCATAGTTTTAATCTCCTTGGGTGTATGAATTTTTCCCTTAGCTCCACAGCTTGCACAGAGGAGAGATAGATGGTTGGCTAGATGCATCCTGGATTAGGATATTGTGAGAGGTATAACCAAAGGTCAACAGGGAAATTATGTTCAGAGTATTAGCAAAAGGGTGAGTAACCTAATCAGTCACACGCACTAATTGGTAGATTGGAATTACACACAATGATTTCTAGTGCAAAAGTATCTATCCGAATTTTTTAGTTCTGAATTCATCTGGATGTGGACCTCCCATTTCAACTGAGGGTAGAAAAACAAATTTGACAATTGAAGTTAACTCAATCTTGTATTAAACATAGTCTCTGGGAGCAACTATTCCATTAATTAAAGTTCAAATTATTTTCATGAATATTTCTCATCATCTAAATGTGTCTTGCCTTCATTTCTTCTTTCTCAAGTGGCCTGTTGATAAAGGAATTCAACACCAGTTGGTTGGGGGAAAAGGACAGTTAAGTCTACTTTTTGTCCTTATTCTCCTCATTTTCTCTCTTTCCTTGGCTACTTTTCTCAATAGTTAGAAATCCTTACCTTGTGTCTTGTCTGATAGGAATGACTGCCACATCACATCATTCTTTATGCAGGAAAAAATTATGAAAAGTGGAGCTGCTATACCAGGAATAAAGTAGAGGTGTTGATGGATTAATGGTCCCAGTGTGGTAAGAAAACAGATGTAGCAGAAGTGGTTTAGGAAACAAGATGGAAAGAGAGGAAGATGCTCTCAGGGAGGATGGTATCTGGATTTAGTATTCCAAAGCTGGGAAAGTTTTGCACATGGCAATGTCCAGAATATGGCCAAAGGAGTTGTTAGATGAGATAAAGTAGTGGTCTTAGAGACCACAAGGTGGTAATGAAAGACTGGTGTGCCCTTTGGGTCATCAACTCTGACTTGGAATCATCTAAGACAAGCATAAGAGTTGAAATGAAGATTGAGGCCATGATCCAAAATCTTCAGTTAATGAGGCAAGTATTCCAGATGGCGGTGGTAAATGGATTTTAAATGCTATTTTCAGTACAGACTCTGATCACCCTAGAATTATAATATTGAAGGAAGAAAATATAGTATAGATGCTTTGTAACATTAGTATACAAAAAGTTATCAAAGAGAACAATATTAGAAGTTTCATGCCAAGACTTGCCAAGGAAGATATAATTTCTGATGTATTCTAAAAGATTCTTCAGTGTTCCCCAAAAGTTACTGTGGCATGGGGTAAATATTTTCTTCTAAATATATATATCAGGTAGGAAAACTATAGATGAGTAATTGGATGAAAGGTACCAATACCCTTCCCTCCTCTGCCCCTTTGCCTCTAATTTGGTAATTACCAGATTTGGAAGTCACCGCTGATATTGCCAACAGCCATGTCTGACATCTGTTAGCATTTTACGTAACAGAATAGGGAAATTAGTTGTGAAAGCGGTCACTGTCATTTTCTTGTATTTTGATCAGAAAGTCATACTGAAATATCCTTGGTCAAAAGGACTTTGCTGAAAATGATTTCCAGGTATCTCACCCTACTGATTTGGATGTGAAATGCAGGAAAGCAGTGGGCGTTGAGAGGGGACTAAAGAGAGAGAGAAGTAGATAATTTCTGGTAAATGTCAACTGGAAGAGGCTTTGAAATCCACTGTTTAATTGTGATTAACTAGTTAAGCACTTGATTTAATTAGTAGTTGCTTCAATTAGAGGCGAATTTGGTGGGTAGTTTTTTTTAATTTCCAAGGCTTCATTTAGTAGCTAGGTAAATTTTATCTTTTATAAAATGCATTTGCATGTAAGACTGGTTTCTTCAATTGCTTTTTCATAAGGAATTCTAGAACTGACACTTTGAATAAAATTCCATATTATGCAAAGCAGTCTTTTTTAAAAAATATATAAACGAAACTGTTCTGATGAATTCACAGTTATCATGTGGTCTCTTTATTTACGATCTTTAGAATTTATGCTGTTCTCAGAAATTATACCTTATTACATGGCTTATTTTTTTTTAATGCTAAAGGTGTTACCTAATTACAGTATAATTAAATGTAATTTATCAAATAGAAATAAAGACAAAATCGGTAATCAGAGACTCTTGCTCCATTCATAGATATTCAGTGGAGGTGTATCGTGTAATTAGTTTACCAATGTTTACTCAAGAACAAGTAGAATAAAATTGTCATCATTTTTCCTTTCATCATCTGACAGCACACTTGGAATTCATTTGCATAGCTTTACAATGGGAGTCATTACCCTCATCACAGATCTACTGTTGTGTAACCAGCAATGAAAAAGTGAAGTTTCTGAAGAGTTTAGAGATAAGAAGATGGGTTTATTGTCAAAAGAAAGAGTTCAAAGTTTCTTTTTTTTTGAGGGGAACAACTGATGTTAACACAGTTCTCTTATGATCTCAGGTTTGGCCACATCTCTGAGGACAGAGTCTGTCTATTCCGACACATAAAATGAAGTCAGAAAGACTACTGACATGACTTACAAAGGAGATGCCCTGAAACTGGTGCTGGAAACTTGGTCCCTCATCCATCAAAAGCAATAAAGGGATTCAAGATGGAGAGGCTGGGCAGTGGGAGATAGATTCTTCAGAGCTGCTGTGCTCTGTGTCCTTCATGTTCCCCAAGGTAGAATGTGTGTGTGTGTGTGTGTGTGTGTGTGTGCGCGCGTGCGCGTGTGTGTGCTTATGTGTTTTGGGGTGGAGGATTATTTTCTTGTCTCACGTCCATGAAGAGACAGTGCATGAAAATCTCATGGAGATCTACATATGTGTATCTGTGGTTTGGAGAACACAGAAGCTAAAGCAGGAACTGCCTACCAAGCAACTAAATGAAAACAATGCATTTGGGAAATACACTCACACCTATATTGCCTGAGGTGTATGTGTCCAGTGCTTTCTTTTTTAACAAGAGAGCTACATTCATCTGTATCATCCACTCTTAAAAGAGAATTCCCTTCTTAGTTAGCAACTGTCAAACTGGCTTGAGTTCAGGATAGGGAAGCACCACTGCCCCACTTCTCCATTTTCCCATCTTAGTCCTTTTTCTACTCTTGGGTTTTTTAATCCATTTATAGTAGTGGTCTCTTTTAATCCATTTATAGGGTTTGAATGCATGGGCATTGGGGTCACTTCTGACACGTGAGAAGTACTTGCAGTTTTCTAAATATTTTAGACTTCTATTATGTCATCTGTAAAGTGGAAAAGAATGTAGTGCCTACCCCACAGAGTTACTGTGAAAAATCAGTGTGTGTAATTAATTAGCTCAGTGTGTGGCACATAGAGCTAAATAGATGTTAGCTATTATAAAGTATGCATTAAAAATGGATATTCTCTCTCCAGTGTCCTGGTGCTATCCTAAAATGTAGATTCAGGAGTATCTCCTCTGAACTTAGTTGAGAGTCTTGTGATCTCTATTGTTGATATTTTAAATTTTCAAATGTTGCTGAGAGATGTCTGCGTTGAGTAGCTGAATGATACAAAATGGGAAGTCTTATATTCATCATTCTGGTTAATGGGAAGATGCAGTAGAGACTCCTGCATAAAGTCAGGGAAATATCCCTTTTCATGAACTGAGTTGGCAGAAATAGCTCTCTGTGACTACCAAGTGTTCTCACTTAAATGATTCATGAAATGACCAGCAGCATCAGTTCCCTGGAACCATTATGGGTCCTAGGTAATTAAATGGTGTCCCTTAAAGAAGTCTTCCTCCCTCCCGAATCTTGCACTGCAAAATTTTCCAATCAGCCATTTTCCTCTGCAATTCTTTTAGGAATGGCATTCATTCCAGGGGTCTGAATCCTGGTATCCTTTTAGCATCCCCTTCTTAACCTCATCCTAGCCAAAGCTCAATTTTTCTTCCTCCACAGCCGCCCCCCCCCCCCCACCACAATAGAACTTGGTGAGGCATTGAAAAAGACCAGATGTTAACAGCAACAAACATGTTTTCATTCCTGGAGAAATAAAAGGAGCTAGTTCAGGAGGCCATGGGTTTTAAAGCCATAGGTTTCCTATAGTTAAATGGAAAAAGGAGACACTTTCACACAATACCTTTTACTTTATGGATCAGATAGCTTTACCTGTTGCAGAAAAGAAGTAAGAGAGGGAGAGGGAGGAAGAGAGTAGGAGAAAGAAAGGGAGAGAGAATCCTATTTCTTATTACATATATGCACACGTACATTTATAAGTAGCTAGGCAGCTGCCCCCCGCCTCATGCTAGGCTCTGTGCTAAGTGCTTTCTTTCTGAATTAATCTTGCCTATGATCCTAAAAGAGTGGTATCAGGTGTTAGGCATATACCAAGAAATCATGCTTCAGAGGAATTAAATACTTTACTTCAGTTATCATAGCTAAGGAAGGGGTGCAAACATAGATTGTCTTATTCCAAAGCCCATGCTCTTTGCACTCTACCCTGATACCTCTGTTTACTCAAGTTCAGTTAATCTTTATTCCTCAAGTAGAAATAACAAAAAATGGGCATTCCTCTGGAAAAAGTAATAGTGATTTCATACAGGTACTCATAGCTTTTCCTGAAATGAATTTTCCAAAAGAAAACGGGAAGGTACATTAAAACACCTAGAAAGAGAACTATAAATGTGGTCCACTTCATATTATGGTCTAAAGATTATATCTGTTGGTGTGTATCTGTTTAATATTGAAACATATGAAACACAGTATTGCCAGATATAGAACCCCCTGTATTCCCATACTTGGAAAGGAAAAATAATTTATGAGACTTCTATCATTGAACTGATGTGTTATATGCTATTAGGCAGATATTTCATTCAATATCAAGTAAAAACAGTTGGCTCAATAGAACCTTTTAAACCTTTAACTACCAATCAGTTTTTCTTTTTCTTTTTTCCCAAAAAACACTGTACCCAAAGTTTCCATGTACCTAAATGTTCCAAAATTTCATTTTAGGGACATTATTTCTTAGATCATGAAAAATAAGTTATTCCTTACTACTTTATCATTGAACATTGTTATATAAATTTTAAGCAGAAATTTCAGATGCAAAGGCACATTTAAATGGCATTTAAAAACCAAATAGGACCTGTATCTTTGCACTGTTTTATGCTTAGAGCATGAAAATTAACATTTCTTGTCTGCAGTTATCAGATGTTTTTACCCAGAAGGAACATGAGTTAATGGATTCTTATCCTACTTTTCAAAACTGCAACTAAATAAATAGTTGTTGAACTTAAGGAATGGTAATCTGGGTAATATTCCACTTTCTCCCAGGGAACTATCAATTGCCTATGCTTTTTTAGATAGAACTAAGTGAGTTTTTTGTTTTGTTTTGTTTTGGTTTATATAATTAGAAACACACAGTAAAAGAATATAATGAAATTTACATGTGTAAATTATCTTCTGTCTATTGTTATTTCTAATCTATATTCTTCTTTTTTTAAATAAATATTTCATTTATTTATTCATGAGAAACACAGAGAGAGAGGCAGTGACATAGGCAGAGGGAGAAGGCTCTGCCTTCTTGTGGGGAGAAGGCTCCTTGTGGGGAGACGGCCCAAGACTTGATCCCAGGACCCCGGGACCATGACCTGAACCAAAGGCAGATGCTCAACGTCCATATCACCCAGGTACCCCATCTAATCTGTATTTTTCTTGTACCTAAATTGCACAGGCATTCGGTCTTGTCTGTTGTGGATATTCATGGAATAAATCCAGAGCAAAATCTAGATAATCTATCCCTGGTGTACATATTGCAATATATAACATTAGACAAATATCTATCATATCTACCCTTATCCTATAAAATGTAAACTTTCTTAAGATGTCACTATCTCTATTATATTCTGAAAATATTTTTCTTTATATCTTATCAATAAAATTTGCTGTCATTACCATTTTACTGTTTAACATAAATGAGGAATGTAGGAGAAACAAAGTATAATATTTTTATTGGTAATAGACAGCTTGTACACTGTCTAGCAGAACTCATTTATTTTGATTTATATCTTTTTTGCTATTATTAAATATCTAAACAATTTCCTATATTTTGCACTTAATTTTACAATTCTCTTTTCTGATTTTTTGCTGACCAGAGGAGTATAGGGACTGATGATGATGGGACATCATGAGAGTAAGGAGACTGGGTTAGAGCCATCCCTATTTCATCAAAAAGCCAGGGAATGGCATTTCCATGTGAATGTTTTCCAGAATTTTGAGAAGATACAGAGATACTGCTATGGAGAGAAGTTAATTTCTCCCAAGTTAAAATGAGTGTTTTACCTAGGAGTCTTTTCCTTTGCATATTTAGGCTAATGTGTTTACGTTTAAGATCTCTTTCCTTTCAATATTCATGTTTTGGTTTTAGCACTTTTTCCCCAGAGAAAGTAGAGAGAAATTGCTGCAGTCCACTTTCAGTTTAACATAGGATTTAGAAATACTGTAAACCAGAAACTTAAATCTCAAAATATTGCAGATCAAGCTCAGCACTCTCTGTGGGAGGGAACTGGGAGGTATCTGTTTGAAAATGAATGGGTGAATGGTTATGGCCATCCCTCCTCTAGACCAGAAACTCCAGAAGTGGGGTCTGGGGCTTTTTTCTGTTTGTGTCCAGGACAATTTGGAGGCTCACCCCTCTCAAAGTAAGCATTCCAACAGACAAGTAGGAGAAACCAGTAAGTGAAAGGAATGTCACAGTGTGAGTTAACTCTAGCTTTTGTTTATTGTTCCACTTTGCTCTAAGAGCATACACTATACTATTTTTACAAAACTTGAAAGTAACCTAATTCGTTGGAATGGGCACTGGAAACTAATCTCCCTCCTCATGGATTTCTGTCTCCCAAATTAGAGTCAAGGTTAAAATAACCCAGTGTTGATCATCATACAGTTTAAGGCTGTCTAGACAAGGTAAAAATGTTCTCATGAGCGGTTTTGCAGACAAGAAAAATACAGGTTTGTGTGAATTGCTGGCTCAACGCTTTTGTGATATGATTACAAAATGAGGACAATGATTTTATTTCTTTATATTTTACAGCAAGTAAAATGAGTGAGTGAAAGCCATTTTATGGAATCTGTTCCACAGAGCAGGAGTCTTGCCCAGAGTCCTCTGTGTTCAGGATGGAAGTAGAAAAAAAAAAATCTAGGTGTGATCAATTCTAACTTTAATGTACAGGCTCACTCTCCCTTTCAGCTCATCTATTATCTTTTTTTGTTATCATGCTGTGGTGGGCTTCTTCTGCTTTGAGTTCTTTTTAAATAAATATATATTTTTTTGAGTGGAAAATTCTTTGTCTCAATTTTCATCTTCTTCACAGAAAATTTTCATTTGCTT
Organism: Canis lupus familiaris; assembly: GCF_011100685.1. Classification (NCBI taxonomy): domain Eukaryota; kingdom Metazoa; phylum Chordata; class Mammalia; order Carnivora; family Canidae; genus Canis; species Canis lupus. The sequence goes on from NC_049250.1 coordinate 29,742,015, forward strand.
TTTTATTCTTATTTCTTTCCTTCTATGTACTAATAGTTTTTGACATAGATCCTGTGTTGGACCTTTTTTGATTATGTCTCAACTTGAAAAGACATGGGATCTTTTCAGATAAAAAATCTCTAGGAGGGTGTGCATGTATGTGCATGTATGTGAACACTCGTGTACATGAGCTACAGGAACTCTCTGTTCCTGGGTCATATGTATAAGTTAAGCAATCCTTTCCTGTACTTCACCTGACCAAGACAGGCAGTGTGGGGCTCTCACTTGCTCTCCTTCACCTGCAGCATGGTTGGTTGTAAAACCAGACAGCCTGTTCTATATCTCATTCAGGCCATTTTCCGATCCAGTTCTTGCCACATGGCATCCATTGGCTAATGTTGGTTATTACTGTTATTACAAAGTTTCGTGTGTTTTCGTATTATTAGTTTAATGACTTTTTAAAGCATACCGATTATAAGCTGTCACTGGGAATTGTATACATTTAGAATGCCAAAGTTGTTGTTTTGTTCAGGGCCTTTGTGCAAAAATTAGGTCCCCAAATATTCAGAAATAGTGTTTCCTTGAATAAAATTGAGGAGGATAAATTTATTCAATAAAATACAATTGAATAATTGTAACTGAATTCTTTATTTTTTAGAGATGAAAAGGTCCAGTGACTGTTTTTTGAAAGGTAGCTCATAGGTTCCTGTGGGGAAATGCTAAGCTTCTATAGCTAAAGAATAGCTGTTATATATTTAAAGTTACTTTCTCTCATCATATCTATACATGGTAACTAATTGAATACATCAGAAGTATGTGTGTGATGAAAAGTAAAGATCAGTAAACTCTTTTGTCTTAACCCTAAACCATGGCTCAGAGAAAACCTTTTGATTCTATTTTAAAATATTTATTTATTTGTTTATGAAAGAGAGCTCTGGGTAGGTGAGGGAGGGACAGAAAGAGAGGGAGAATGTTCCTGATCTCTATGTCGTTCCAGTTTTTTAGTACATGTGCTGTGGAAGCAAGCGCCAGAGGAAATCTTTTTAAATAGTTCTGTTAGTGATCTTCTTAACAAGAGAACATGATTACATCTCTATTCTTTTTTGTTTTACCAACTTAATAAAGGATCTGTTGATTGTTCATGATGAAAAGTCATTCTTATTTTACGATCTTCTTCAGACATTATTCTGAAAGTATAAATGTAGAGGTTGGGGCGAAAATTATATTGGAATGTGGTGAAGAGGGAGTCAGAGCACTCCTCAGCTGTGGTTTTCCATTCTGAAGCTTCCTTAACCTGGAGTGGCGAAAGTGATGCTCCTCCTCCTAATCAACCATCAGGTCAGGAGTCTTCACAAACCTATGCCATGCCCCTCCGGTAATCTCATCACATAGGCATTCTGTTGTTTCACATCATCACAAGAAGGGTGAGTACAGTACAATAAGATATTTTGAGAGAGAAAGACCACATTTAGAAAACTTGTGTTATGGCATATTGACATAATTCTATTTTATTTTTGATTGTTGTTAATCTTGTACTGTGCTTAATTTATAAAATAACTTTATCATAAGTATGTATGATACACATATATATATAGGAAAAAACATTTCCTGTTTTTATTTTTCTGTATTATCTACAGCTTCAGACATCCCCTGGGGGTCTTGGAATGTATACCATTACTGTATTTTCAATTCTGTGAAATTTTGCTCTAAGGCAGACTGGAAAATGGGTATGTAGTTAGAGAGGGATGTATGGTTGAGAAAGGTTTTTGTTTTTATTTGTTTCATTAGGACTAGAGAATTCATAAGTCAGTGTTTGTAAGCCAGTGGGAATGATCTAGGAAAGGTGGAAAAAATGTTAAATTTGTGCCAGAAACTATTCTTAGGACTACATCTCTCTCTGTGCCTTTGTCTAACTATATCTATATTTTATTTCTATATGTATATATTCATTGAATTCTTGCAACAGTCCTGAGATACTCTTATTATATCCATTTACAGACATGAAGTTTGGGCACTGACAAGTTGAGCAATATTCTCAAGATTACAAAGCTAGTAAATGGCCATGTTAGGATTCAAATTAGAATGCCTGCATAAAAAGCCAGAGATTTAATCACTGTGGTCTTCTGGCTCTGAGGCTTACTTTAGAGTCCTACCTTGGCTTCCTCTGAACAGATTATTTCAATTGTTCTAGAGTTTTCTATCAAGTGTCATGACTGAGGGAAAGTCTGGCTGGCTGTGCAGAGGTTCTGGAAGAGAAACAAAGAGAAAGGACTGGTAAATTTATTTTATGTACTATTTTTAACGAATCTTCCTGTTTTTAGTCTTTTTCTCACTTTGGTTCTTTTATTGCATCAGTTGACTTTGAGCCCAAATCCTCCGTAGGTTACTTTCAAGTGAATGTTTTCACACCTACTCAGCAGTATTTTTATGGCATATTCTAGCCTGTAGTTTTTTCCCCTCTGTTTCATCTGTCAATCTGCTCACATATAAACTTCATCTTTGAAAAGTTTGTGGAAATCACTTATATTCTCTGCTGCTCCTCTTATTCTTTTCTCTGGTATGAAATTATTTACTTTGTATTTCAGAATCTTTCAAGAGTAATGAGAGGGGTGGATAAAAAGCAAACACATGTTTCCAGCCTTAGTCTTACCTTGGAAATGAAAGTACTGACTACTTTTTAAACAGATAGATGGATTGGTTAATTATCTTTTGAGTTTACTGATTTCAGCATAGTGATTAAGAGAACAAACTTAAAAAGACTTTAGTGAAAAAACTAGCTCTACTACTTTTTTAACTGAACACACCTCAAGAACAGTTACCTCAAGAATACAATATGTTGAAACTATTGAGATGACATAGGATTGACATTAAGCATAGAGTATGTCCCATGTTAAGTAGTTAATGAATAGTAATTACTACTTTTCTTAGGTAATAGTGAGATCCTGGCAGAGAGATAACTGTGTGACCAGAGTAATATGGGTTATTTGGTTTTCATTGCCGGTATAATTATTGTCATTATTAAATATTGATCGAAGGCTAGTGTCATAAGCAATGAGAATATAAAGATATAACAGTAAAAATTGTTTTTCTATAAATACACCTAAAATAGTTGTTGAATGTAACATTATATATTATTTTTATGTTATAAGAGGGATAAGATTTTCTTTTGAGAGAATATTTCCATTTTTTATGATTCCTATGTATAGTAAAATATTTTATTGAGGGATGCTTGGGTGGCTCAGCAGTTGAGCATCTGCCTTCAGCTCAGGGCGTGATCCTGGGTCCGGGTATCGAGTCCCATATCAGGCTCCCGGCATGGAGCCTGCTTCTCCCTCTGCCTGTGTCTCTGCCTCTCTCTCTGTGTCTCTCATGAATAAATAAAATCTTTTTTAAAAATATATTTTATTGAAATTATTTCAGTGAGGCTCTGTTTCTTTCCTATGGGTAAATAAATTTCTTATTTTTATTTAAAAGATTTTATTTATTTGAGAGAGAGAGATGGTGACAAAGATAAAGAGAGAGCAGGAGCAGGGAAGAGAAGGAGAAGCAGGCATCCTCTGAGCAAAGAGCCTGACTCAGGGCTTGATCCCAGGACCCTGGGATCATGACCTGAGCCAAAGGCAGATGCTTAACCAATTGAGACACCCAGGCACCCCAAATTTCTTACTTATATAATTTTTTAAAAAGGAAACACTGTTAAATATAATATATATTTGAAATACAAAAGTAGCTTTCAACTTACATAATTTTAGTATATATATTGTATAATTAGAATATATAAAATTCATTCTAATATTTTTAATATTATAATATACATACATATATAATATGAATACATATATAAATATATATATTCTAGGCAAAGGACTGTTATTAAATATATCTCTGCTCCCTTAGTCAGACAAAAATTCTAGCTAATGGAATGCTAGAAGATTATTAGCTTTGAGAGTAGAAGAACCTTGCTTCTCTTTGAAGTTCTAAGTCATTTATCACTATGTGTTCAGGGAAAATTCTGAGACTTTGTACATTAAATAAAAAGACCAGAAATACAAACTAAATGAGTTCTGTTTAGGAAAATAGGGATATATAAATATATGAACAGTGGCCAGTTCACCCTTTGAATTTCATTTTCTCTATTCAAAACATTACCATCTCAGCTTATGGGAGCTGTGACGTTTTTTATGACATATTACCATGTCTGTGGTAGCACTGAAAGCAATTTGTGTTTAATGTTATTGACTTTTAGAATTTTTAGTTTTCATCTGGAAATCATGAATATTTTTACGTAATTCATCAATTGCCACAAATAAAATAGTATATGAATTATAAATTGGAAATCTTACATTTCTCTTACCTTACTTGATCTCTTTGACATTTGTCACATTTGACAACATTTTCTTTAGAACTTCTTTGAACTCCCAATTTTAGTGGGGGTTTTCTACTCTTTTTATTGACCTATATTAGATATTGTTATGCCCTTTGATTCATCTTGCTCTGTATTTTTTTTTGGGGGGGGAATTTATCCATAGCAGTCATTCAGCTACCGCTACAGAACACTAATAACTACTATGCTTGTAAATATTGCTCAGATCTATTTCCTAAACTGTATATCTCTATCTATCTATCTATCTATCTATCTATCTATCTATCTATCTATCATGTATCATCAGCTGTTTTAATGGATATGTCTACCTGAATATCTTGGAAAGTATCTAAAACAATGTTACAAACTAACCTTATTATTTATACCCTTCTCTATGGAAAAGCACTCCCTAGAATATGCACAGTACATCCAACAACAATTTCTGAATCTGTTACCTTTGTTAGTTAATAGCAATATGATCAAACCAGTTTCCCAAGTAGTAAATTCAGGGACTTCTCAATCCCCCCCCCTCATGTTTTCACTTTTACTTAAAAAAAATGATCACAATTTACTTTCCTTAAATTTATCCCCAAATCATATTGATCTTGTATTTAAAATATTTTTTGAATATCTTCTTACTCCATTCCATTCTGATCTCCAGTCTTCAAGTCTTTGTTCTTTTGCACCCCTTATTGTGTTTCTTATTTATTTATTTATTTATTTATTTATTTATTTATTTATTCATTCTTAAAATCACATTATGAGGCAGTCACTATGCCAGGGACTTCAGATAGTCAGGGAAGCCCTCTCACATAGTGACATTTATAACAGTGATAATGTTACTTCCCATCATCATTCTCCATAGTGACTTCAGATCCAACTCAGGCCCTTAAACACAAATATTGCTAATGTGCTCAAATCTAGGACTCCAATTACCTGTAGTGTAAAATCAAAATTTCTTTAAGGCACACCTTTATCTTCTTTGCCAGAATGGATTCTTTCCTATTCTTTTCTGTACTGCAGAAGGACAAAGAATTAACATTCTCCAACAAAATCTGAACAAAACAATACAAAATTAATATTGTTTTTTTATTGCAGTCTTTGCATGTGCTTGAAATGCTCACCTTCTTTTGTCTGCCTAACTCATCATTTAAGACTCATCTCAAGTATAACCTCAATGAAGTTTTCGTGAGAGAATTAGATTCTTCTCTACGCTCTCACATTTCTCAGCCCCTAGAAAATACCTCTATTATAGCACCTGTCACATTAAAATTCAATCATCTTTTACATGTTTGTTTACTCAGGTTGATTGAACTTATTCAAGTCAGGGACTGAGATATTCATTTCTGCTATTTCTGGCACCCAGTTCAGTACCCAGCATATTTAATACAAGTTTGATGAATGGATAGATGGATGAGGAGATAAATGACAAAAATTTGCTTCTTTCTAAAAATAATTGCTTTGAATATACCATTAGTTTTGCTCTCATTTCAATGCCGCCAGTTTAAAGAGATTTCAATGACATGACTTTTCTGACCTGAAAATAAATTTCTATATTGTACAACTCCAATACAAAGAGCTAAAAAAAAACCAACAACTTCTCAAGTTGTGCATTAGATTCTTTTACATTTTTAAGATTTGAGACGTGGAAGGAGAGCTTAATGGAAATTCAAAGTGGGTTTGAAGGACACCTCAATAGTTACTTGTAAATAAGAACATTCTGTTTATCTTCTAGTTCACCAAGAAAAGAAGAGAAAAGAAAAGAAAAGAAAAGAAAAGAAAAGAAAAGAAAAGAAAAGAAAAGAAAAGGGGAAAAAAAGACAGCAACACTGGGGAAAACAGATCCTGCATTTTGAATCACAACAAACAAAACTAATAAACAGCAAACCACAGGGACCTGTCAGCTGAAAGGAAGATACAGCGTTCATTTTATAAACAATTCACTAGTGTGTCAACAGACAGTCTGACAGGGAAAGAAAGTGAACAATATTTTTCAAAAAATATCTATTTTGCTGAATAAATCTTGAGCAAAATATTGTGTGAGCTGTATTGATTGAGAGTAAGGGCCATGCAAACATGAAGAGGCTGTATTTCTTACATTAAACAATTTTTTTGTTGAGGTACATTTTCTTCGTAATTTGAAAATTATTAGTGTCATTAATACTACCCCCTTTTCTACAACAGAATACTTAATAGATGTTACAAAAGATCCTTTACTTTCTAATAATGAAAGGAGTCAGGTATGGTGATAAAAATACTAAGATACATATAATTATCTTCATATTAGCAGCACAATTCTCATGATAATGGAAGGAAGTCATGAAATTAAAAACAGATTAGAATTATTAGCATGTCGACCAACTGATGTGATTATCTACTCAACTTATCAAAAATTTATTACAGAGATGATCCGATTAAAATTTTAGTATAATAGGATTCTTGTCTTAGTTCGGGTTCTCCCAACAGCAATTTCTTAGATTTTTATTTAGACACAGATAGCTTATTTGGGAGGTTTCCCAGGATGCTGGAGTAAAGAGAGAATGAAGTGGAGTGAGTTACACAAGGATGAGGGAAAGCCAATTAAAAATGGGTTCTTGAACTGGTAATTATTCTAGACAACTAAGCTCAATCTTGCTAGGGATCCTTTGGGAAACCATATGGAAAAAACCTTAGAATTGTCCCTCCAGTGAATGTGAGACTGGGATATCTACCCACTGACAATCATCTCTCACTGGCTGAAGGCTGCTCTGGGAGATGTCTGTCTACTGCATTTATGGACTGTGCCTTTAGAGTTAGATGCCCAACAAGCTCAAGGAGGGAAGCCTACTGTTTATGCAAGAATTGTCCACCACAGCTACAGCTGACAGTAAAGCTGGCCCTAGGGAGTGTGGTATGGGGTTCCAACAGCGTCCAATGTACGTGTGCATTTGCATTAGTTTATAAATTCTCTGGCAACTACTTTAAATATGAAGATGTATATTTTTGTTATTTAATTGCCCTAAGAGATAGGAAATTACCTGAAGAAAATAACCTAGTATTTAAAAATTCGCAAAATTTAAAACAAATTTGGACAAGTCATAGTGTGCTAGTTGTGATACAAACATGGTAGGTACATTCTATCATCTTGTTGCTATTACTAATGGGCTGGAAGTAATTATGCCTGACCTAATGAGAAAGATATAACTCTAATGAAAATCTCTTCTTGTCATTCTTTAAGACTTTTTTCTTTGAATAGATCATGATAATAAAAATGGGGAAAAAACTTCAACATCTAGAATATTACAACCACCTTATCTGTTTGTTACAGGTAGAACAGTGCTCTTCTTGGACATTGGAACAGGAACTAATTTGTCTTTTCTTTGTACTACTAAGCTGTGTCTTAAATTTTCTATAAACATTATAAGTCATCAAACTTTTAACTTCAAATAGTTAAAAAATTTTTCAATAAATATCTATTTTGTTGTGAATAAATCATGAGCAAGACATGTGAACAGAAGGTGCTTACCATATTCCAGGCACTGTTCTAAGGAAATTATCTGTATTAACATATTTAACCTTTCTTTTTAAAGATTTTATTTTTAAGTAATCTCTCCATCAAATGTGGTGCTCAAACTCACAACCCCAAGCTCAAGAGTGGCATGCTCTACCGACTGAGCCACCCAGACACCCCAGTATATTTAACCTTAATTAAAACACTTTGAATTTGGAAGTATTATTATTATTGTTTATTATATGGGTAATGAAATTGAGGCACAGTGAAGTAGCTTCTAAAGGTAATAGAGATGGTAAGTATTTGAACTAGTTTTTTTTTTTTTAATCTGATAAGACGTTATTATAATGTGGTTGACGAGGAAATCCAGTTATTTCTGTGGCACACAATGTTTTACTAATTAAAATTACATGTAATGACAAAATGTCAGGACATATTAAAACTTTAGGAATTTTACATCACTTTTAGAACCATCATAACATTTACCCACATAATATAACCTCATAAAATTAATCATTTGTTTGACAATGCTTCCAATGTAACTTAACATACCAAATAAACAAACCTAATTAGTCAAAATGATTAGTTAGAATTTGAATTTTTAGGAAGTTTGTTAAGAACTTCAGAAGATTCTGAATGGGGGCAGCCCCGGTGGCGCAGCTGTTTAGCGCCACCTGCAGCCCAGGGCGTGATCCAGGAGATCCTGGATCGAGTCCCACGTTGGGCTCCCTGCATGGAGCCTGCTTCTCTCTCTGCCTGTGTCTCTGCCTCTCTCTCTCTCTCTCTCCGTGTCTCTATGAATAAATAAATAAAATCTTAAAAAAAAAAAGATTCTAAATGGTATGCCTAAATAGGATCATAGGTCACTGTAAGATTTAATACTTTATCATGTATTTAACCAAGGTGACAATAAAAGACCCCAAAGGCAAACACAGAGGGTTACTTGGTTGTTAGCAAAACAGCTTCTTTAGGGATCCCTGGGTGGTGCAATGGTTTGGCGCCTGCCTTTGGCCCAGGGCGCGATCCTGGAGACCCGGGATTGAATCCCATGTCAGGCTCCCGGTGCATGGAGCCTGCTTCTGTCTCTGCCTGTGTCTCTGCCTCTCTCTCTCTCTCTCTCTGTGACTATCATAAATTCAAACAAACAAACAAACAAACAAACAAAAAAACCCAAAAAAACAGCTTCTTTAAATATTGAGAAGATTTAGTAATCAAAGACCTAATAAAAACAGAGAAGCCTTGTTTCTCTGGGCAGATAAAAATAAAATAGCTTGTTTATAATTTCTTATCAAGAACAGACCATATATAAAAGAAGCTTTTGTCTTTTTAACAAAGTTAAGCCAATTTCCAGAGAAAGAAACAAATTCCAATCTTATATCAGCATATTTTAAAAATTCATTTATTCCAATGTTAGTGAGTCCTGACCATGCATAGTTTTTCCCAAAGATTCCCCTTTATAACCTTCCTACAATTTCTTTTTTAACTCAAATTATTTCATAAGCCTCACCTCTCTATAAATAGCCAATCTCATTTTGGGAAAAAATACTTTCTTTCCCTCAACAAAAATGCATTTTATTCCTCATACCTTTCTTATACATTTCCTGTTTTCCTATATACAGTTACTTTCCTTTTCATTTTCAGCAGTCTCAATTCCACTCATCAGAACTTTTTTTTTTCATTGAGCAATTGTAACTTTATATATTTTTAATTTTTTTATTGGAGTTCAATTTGCAAACATTTAGCATAACACCCAGTGCTCATCCCACCAAGTGCCCCCCTCAGCGCCCATCACCCAGTCACCCCACCCCCTGCTCACAACGCTTTCCACTACCCCTTGTTCATTTCCCAGAGTTAGGTGTCTCTCATGTTTTGTCACCCTCACTGATATTTTCACTCATTTTCTCTCCTTTCCCTATATTCCCTTTCACTAATTTTTATATTCCCCAAATGAATGAGACCATATAATGTTTGTCCTTTTCCGATTGACTTATTACACCAGCATAATACCCTCCAGCTCCATCCACGTCGAAGCAAATCGTGGGTATTTGTCGTTTCTAATGGCTGAGGAATATTCCATTGTATACATAAACCACATCTTCTTTACCCATTCATCTTTCGATGGACACCGAGGCTCCTTCCACAGTTTGGCTGTTGTGGACATTGCTGCTAGAAACATCGGGGTGCAGGTGTCCTGGCGTTTCACTGCATCAGAATCTTTGGGGTTAACCCCCAGCAGTGCAATTGCTGGGTCATAGGACAGATCTATTTTTAACTCTTTGAGGAACCTCCACACAGTTTTCCAGAGTGGCTGCACCACTTCACATTCCCACCAACAGTGCAGGAGGGTTCCCTTTTCTCCGCATCCTCTCCAACATTGGTTGTTTCCTGCCTTGTTAATTTTCCCCATTCTCACTGGTGTGAGGTGGGATCTCACTGTGGTTTTGATTTGTATTTCCCTGATGGCAAGTGATGCAGAGCATTTTCTCATGTACTTGTTGGCCATGTCTATGTCTTCCTCCGTGAAATTTCTGTTCATGTCTTTTGCCCATTTCATGATTGGATTGTTTGTTTCTTTGGTGTTGAGTTTAATAAGTTCTTTATATATCTTGGAAACTAGCCCTTTATCTGATATGTCATTTGCAAATATCTTCTCCCATTCTGTAGGTTGTCTTTTAGTTTTGTTGACTGTATCCTTTGCTGTGCAAAAGCTTCTTATCTTGATGAAGTCCCAATAGTTCATTTTTGCTTTTGTTTCTCTTGTCTTTATGGATGTATCTTGCAAGAAGTTGCTGTGACCAAGTCCAAAAAGGGTGTTGCCTGTGTTCTCCTCTAGGATTTTGATGGAATCTTGTCTCACATTTAGATCTTTCATCCATTTTGAGTTTGTCTTTGTGTATGGTGAAAGAGAGTGGTCTAGTTTTATTCTTCTGCATGTGGATGTCCAATTTTCCCAGCATCAATTTTTGAAGAGACGGTCTTTTTTTCCAGTGGATAGTCTTTCCTGCTCTGTTGAATATTCCACACAAATCTTAAGATTATTTGTTCCAACTTTCTGAAGAAAGTCCATGGTATTTTGACAGGGATTGCACTGAATGTGTAAATTGCCCTGGGTAGCACTGACATTTTCACAATATTAATTCTTCCAATCCATGAGCATGGAATATTTTTCCATCTCTTTGTGTCTCCTCAATTTCTTTCAGAAGTGTTCTGTAGTTTTGAGGGTATAGATCCTTTACTTCTTTGGTTGGGTTTATGCCTAGGTATCTTATGCTTTTGGGTGCAATTGTAAATGGGATTGACTCCTTAATTTCTCTTTCTTCAGTCTCATTGTTAGTGTCTAGAAATGCCACTGATTTCTGGGCATTGATTTGCATCCTGCCACACTGCCGAATTCCTGTATGAATTCTAGCAATCTTGGGGTGGAGTCTTCTGGGTTTTCTATGTACAGTGTCATGTCATCTGCGAGGAGGGAGAGTTTGACTTCTTCTTTGCCAATTTGAATGCTTTTTATTTCTTTTTGTTGCCTGATTGCTGAGGCTAGGACTTCCAGTACTATGTTGAATAGCAGTGGTGAGAGTGGACATCCCTGTCTTGTTCCTGATCTTAGGGGAAAGGCTCCCAGTGTTTCCCCATTGAGAATGATATTTGCTGTGGGCTTTTCGTAGATGGCTTTTAAGATGCTGAGGAATGTTCCCTCTATCCCTACACTCTGAAGAGTTTTGATCAGGAATGGATGCTGTATTTTGTCAAATGCTTTCTCTGCATCTATTGAGAGGATCATATGGTTCTTGTCTTTTCTCTTGTTGATATGATCTATCACATTGATTGCTTTACGAGTGTTGAACCAGCCTTGCATCCAGGGGATAAATCCCACTTGGTCATGGTGAATAATCTTCTTAATGTACTGTTGGATCCTATTGGCTAGTATCTTGTTGAGAATTTTTGCATCCGTGTTCATCAGGGAGATTGGTCTGTAATTCTCCTTTTTGGTTGGGTCTTTGTCTGGTTTTGGAATTAAGGTGATGCTGGCCTCATAGAATGAGTTTGGAAGTACTCCATCTCTTTCTATCTTTTCGAACAACTTTAGGAGAATAGGTATGGTTTCTTCTTTAAACGTTTGATAGAATTCCCCTGGGAAGCCATCTGAACCTGGACTTTTGTGTCTTGGGAGGTTTTTGATGACTGCTTCAATTTCCTCCCTGGTTATTGGCCTGTTCAAGTTTTCTATTTCTTCCTGTTCCAATTTTGGTAGTTTGTGGTTTTCAGAAATGCCTCCATTTCTTCTAGATTGCCTAATTTATTGGCATATAGCTGCTCATAGTAAGTGTTTAAAATCGTTTGTATTTCCTTGGTATTGGTTGTGATCTCTCCTCTTTCATTCATGATTTTATTAATTTGAGTCTTTTCTCTCTTCTTTTTAATAAGGCTGGCTAATGGTTTATCTATCTTATTAATTCTTTCAAAGAATCAACTCCTGGTTTTGTTGATCTGTTCCACAGTTCTTCTGGTCTCTATTTCATTGAGTTCTGCTCAAATCTTTATTAATTGTCTTCTTCTGCTGGGTGAAGGTTTTATTTGCTGTTCCTTCTCCAGTTCCTTTAGGTGCAAGGTTAGCTTCTGTATTTGAGTTCTTTCCAGTTTTTGGATGGATGCTTGTGTTGTGATGTATTTCCCTTTCAGGACTGGTTTTGCTGTATCCCAAAGATTTTGAACAGTTGTGTCTTCATTCTCATTTGTTTCCATGAATCTTTTTAATTCTTCTCTAGTTTCCTGGTTGACCCTTTCATCTTTTAGCAAGATGGTCCTTACCTTCACGTGTTTGAAATCCTTCCAAACTTCTTCTTGTGGTTCTAGTTTCAAAGAATTATGGTCTGAAAATATGTAGGGTACGATCCCTGAACTAGGTTTTGGACCAGGCCGTCTGACTCTGGAGTATGTGCTTATAATAAAGCTAGTAAGTGGTACTATTAGGATTTAAATCACAGTATAACTTAAATCTGGGTTGGTCTGATTCCAAAATCTATGTTTTAATGGTTCTGCTGCATCATATTACTTCAGAATCATCACATCAATCCTCCTCTGCTTGTCCAAGAGTCTAATTTTTCGAAGTACAAACAGGGTCACGTTTTACCTCATCATTTGTCTATTTGAAATCCTTCAGGGGCTCCTCATTACTTGAAGGATCAAGCTCAAGTTCCAACTTATGCAGTTCATTTTTATCTACTGGTTTCACATTCTCCAAATCTTGAAATGCCGTATCCTAGTTTTACTGATTTTCTTGCAGTTACTCATTTTATATTTTCTTACATCCAGGATTTACAACTTATTTACTTTTTACTTGGATTACTTCTCTAATTTCACTTAGTTTCACCCCATTATTCTCTATACTATTAACTAAGATGTGACCACTTTATGAATATCATCTTTTATCTTAAAATAATAAGGTATGCCATTGCCAAAGTACAATATCTCTTCATGATAAAAACCTTCAAGAAAATGGGGTTAAACGAAACATACTTCAACATAATAAAAGCCATATACAAAAGACTCATAGCTAGTATCATCCTCAATGGGGAAAAACTCAGAGCTTTTTCTCTACAGTTAAGAACAAGACACGAATGTCTACTTTTATTGCTGTTATTTAACATAGTACTGGAAGTCTTAGCCTCAACAATCAGACAAAAACAGCAAAAAAAGGCAAAGGCATCCAAATTGACAAGGAGGAAGTCAAACTTTCACTATAGCAGATGACATGATACTCTATGTAGAAAACCAGAAATTGCTAGAACTGATACACAAATTCAGTAATGTCTCAGGATACAAAATCAACATATAGAAATCTGTTGTATTTCTATACACTAGTAAAGAAGTAGCATAAAGAGAAATTAAGAAATCAATCCCATTTACAGTTACACCAAAACTATGAGATACCTAGGAAAAGACCTAACCAAATAGGTAAAAGATGTGTACTTTGAAAACTATAAAACACTGATGAAAAAAATTGAAGATGACACAAAGAAATGGAAAAACATAACCATGTCCATGGATTGGAGGAATATATGTTGTTAAGATGTCTATATTACTCAAAGCAATGTACACATGTAATGCAATCCCTATCAAAATGCCACCAGCATTTTTCACAAACTTAGAACAAACTATCTTAAAATCTGTATGGAACGACAAAAGACCCCTAATAGCCAAAGCAATCTTGAAAAAGAAAAGCAAAGCTGGAGGCATCATAATTCCAGACTTCAAGTTATATTACAAAGCTGTAGTGACTAAAACAGTATGGTATTGGTACACAAACAGACACATAAATCATGGAACAGAATAGAGAACTCAGCATTGGACCCACGTCTGTATGGGCAATTAAACTTTGAAAGAGGAGGAAAGAATATCCAATGGGATAAAAACAGTCTCTTCAACAAGTGATTTGGGAAAACTGGACAGCAACATGCAAAAGAATGAAATTGGACTATGTCCTTACACCACACACAAAGATAAATTCAAAATGGACAAAAGACCTACGTGTGAGACAAGAAATCTTAGAGGAGAACACGGGTAGTAACCTCTTTGTTATCAGCCGAAGCAGCTTCTTACTAGATAGTCTCTCAAGGCAAGGGAAACAAAAGCAAAAAGAAACTATTGGGACTTCATCAAGATAAAATGCTTCTGCACAGTGAAGGAAACAATCAACAAAACTAAAAGGCAACCTTTGGAATGGTAGAAATATTTGCAAATGGCATATCTGATAAAGGGTTAGTATCCAAAATTTATAAAGAATTCATCAAACTCAACACCTAAAAAACAAATGATCCAATTAAAAAATGGGCAGAAGAGATGAGTAGACATTTTTCCAAAGAAGACATCCAGAAGGCTAACAGACATGAAAAAATTCTGAACAGCACTCATCATCAGGGAAACAGAAATCAAAATTACAATGAGATTTCACCTCACAACAGTCAGAATGGTTAAAATCAACAACACAGGCAACAGCAGGTATTGATGAAGAGGCAGAGAAAAGGGAACCCTCTTACCTGCTTGTGGGAATGCAAAGTGGTGCAGCCACTCTGGAAAACAGTATGAAGGTACCTCAAAAGTGAAAAACAGAACTACCCCATGATCCAGCAATTACACTACTAGGTATTGATCTAAAGGATATAAAAATACACATTCAAAAGAGTACATGCACCCTGATATTTATAGCAGCATTATTTACAATAGCCAAATTATGGAAGGAGGCCAGATAGATGTCTATTGACTAAGGAATGGATAAAGAAGATGTGATATAGGGATCCCTGGGTGGCGCAGCGGTTTGGCGCCTGCCTTTGGCCCAGGGCGCGATCCTGGAGACCCGGGATCGAATCCCACATCGGGCTCCCGGTGCATGGAGCCTGCTTCTCCCTCTGCCTGTGTCTCTGCCTCTCTCTCTCTCTCTGTGACTGTCATGAATAAATAAATAAAATCTTTAAAAAAAAAAAAAGAAGATGTGATATATATATTTATACAGTGGAATATTAGTCATAAAAATGAAATCTTGCGATTTGCAGCAACTTGAACTAGAGAATAATATACTAAGTGAAGTAAATCAGAGAAAAACAAATGCCATATGACTTCACTCATATGTGGAATTTAAGAAACAAAACAAATTGTAGGGGATGGGCTAAGTCAGTGATGGGTATTAAGGAGGGCACTTGTGTTAAGCACTCGGTGTTATATGTAAGTGATGAATCCCTAAATTCTACTCCTGAAATCAACATCACACTGTATGTTAACTAACTAGAATTTAAATAAAAATTTGGGGAAAAATCTAAATAGTAAAATCTTAAAAATAAGTGAACATGGGAAAAAGAGAGGCAAATCAAGGAACAGACTCTTAACTAGAGAGAACAAATTGACAGTTACTGGAGGGGAGATGGACAAGGGGGAATGGGTAAGTATTAAGAAGGGCACTTGTGATGAGCACTGGGTGTTGTATATAAGTGGTGAATCATTAAATTCTACACCTGAAACTAATATTGCACTGTATGTTAACTAGATGGAATTTAAATAAAAACTTGAGGGGAACAGATATGCCAACATAACAAGTGTAGTCCAGTACTTCTCAGAGCAAACTGGAACTTAGGATTTCCTCTCTGATGAAAGTCTTTCTGTCTCTTCCTCTCTGATGAAAGTCTTTCTGTCTCTTCACCTCTTCTAATTTGAATTAGGTATTCCTTTCTGTCCCTGTATCTTATAAATATAATGTGCTTTTAATGGGCTACTGAAATTAATCCTTTTTGAATGGTTTGTTTCCTTAGAATATAAGATTATTGAGACTAGGAACGTTATTTTGTTCACCTTTGTACCACTTCTCAAGCTCAGTTTATGATAGACGCTCCACAAGTATTTATACACTGGATGAACTCAACAGGCATTTCTAATAAGTTAACTAAGTAGGAGAGGACAGTTTTATGGCACCTTGGTTTAGTATATAGGACTGTTAGTGCTGGGCCCTGGTGGGCCTTATATAAAGAGATAGCCAAATTAGTGGAGGTAAAACAGGGTTAGTTTTCAGGGCAGGGCTAAGGATTAGAGTTTGGTCTCAAATGGGGGATTATCTGGTTTGAGATGCGATCATATGCCTGTATCAATACTGGATTAGTGGGAATAACTTACTGAGATTACAGTGAGGGACAAAAATGAGAATAAGAGGAGCATGCATCTCAGTTTTGGCAGAGTCTGAGATAGTATCAGGTCTTCCTCACAATTAATTCAAATATTTCAAGATAATATTATCTCAAAGAAATAATCATTTCCTTCTCTGTATTCTGATTGCTTTTTTGTATGTGTATGTAATGGAAATATGTGCAAAGGTTTAACTCTCATATATATATTGTTACATCATATTGTATGTGTGTTGGTATCTATTTGGTAATACACCTGTTTCCTCTATCAAGACATATAGTTTACAAAGGATGAGGGACTCTTTTCTGTTTATAATTTTTAATTGAAACATAATTGACCTATAACATAGTAATTTCGGGTGTACAATATAATGGTTCCATATTTGTATATTTCACAAAATGATCGCCACAATAAATCTAGTTAACATCTATCACCACACAGTTACACCTTTTTTCTTGCGATGAGAACTTTTAAGAATGACTTTCTTAGCAACCTCTAAATATACAATACAGTATTATGAACTTCAGTCACTATGCTGTACATTACATGCCCATGACATTTATTTTATATCTGGAAGTTTGTACCTTTTGACTACCTTCACCCATTTTTGCCCATCCCCACTCCCATCTCTGGCAACCACCAATCTGTTCTATGTATAATTTGGTTTTTGTTTTGTTTCATTTTGTTTTTTATATTCCAAATATTATTTCACTTAACATAATTCTCTCAAGGTCCATCCATGTTGTTGCAAATAACAAGATGTCCATCGCTTCTCGGCCTTTTGGCTAAGATTAAGTGTAGTATCTGTTCTTATCAAATAACAAGATTTCCTTTATTTTTATAACAGAATAATACTCCACTATGTTTATGTGTATATTTTATGTATTCATTCATTCATCTATGGGGAGTTATGCCTTGTACACTTTTTTTTCTCTCTTCTTTGCTGTGTCTGACATATAGTAGACATTTAGTTAATTTTGTTATTTAACTCAGCCCACTTTCAGTGTTTTGATCCAGCAAGCAGTTGTTGGACCTTCACTAAGTGTGATTGTGTGTTCAATTAATAACAATAGAATGTAATTGTACTGATCAATTTATATTTTTCTATAACCTTACTATAGGGCAAAAATTATGTCTGCTATGAATATTTGATCATCTGTGGTGAATATAGTGAGTGGCCATCATAGATTATTTAGAATGCTGAATGAATGAATAAATTGGAACTAATTTATCTTTGAAGAAGATAGGGTCTTTAGTGAGTTGGTTTGAGTTTTCTGTCTGTTGAAGTCCTCTCTCACATTTTTCACCTAGGATCCTCTTTATTGCTGGGGCAGTTCAAGTGGTTGAAAAGTCAGTTATTGCCTATGACAGTGGAAAATCTGCTTTCCTCAGTACCACTCTCATGACTTTGACTATTTTTTACCCTAAGTGATGTTTGCAGAAGCTTTAAGTTCAGAGTTAAATTAATTCATACACTTTGCAAGTATTTATTAAATGGGTTAGTTATTTCTAGCATTCCCCCATCTTAACTCCTGGACTTTTCCCTCTTCATCACTCACCTTATTCTAAATTCATCTCAAGTCAAATGACTAGCTCCCTTTCTCCCTTCTGCTCCTGATCTGCTCTCTCTAAGAAGTTTTTATTTTGGAATTGTGACACCTTGCTTCACACCGTACGTTAGAGGGAGGATGTGGGATGGAAGGCTCAGCCTGTCATTACAGCTTGAACCTAAGGCTTTACCAACTTACCACTTTATATTTTAATACATGCTTATTGAATAAAGGAAATAATCAATGGAGACTAAAGCAAAGATAGTTGACTAATAAGATCCTAGGGAGCATTTATTAAATAGCACTTGGGGTAAGAGTCATGTTTCACTGAAGTTTTTATTTCTAATTCATTGTTGTTGTTTTTGGTTTCTGATAGGTAATGCTTTTTACTTTTTAAGAGGCTAATTTGTCCTCTGAATATTTAAAAAATAATAGGATTGATTTAAAAACTACATGTTGGTTTTCTTTCTAATGGTCATTAGATCAAGGAAACTAAATAATAATTTCTGCTTGAGTCTAACCCAAGGTAGGAGAAATTGTCTTCCTTCCTATTTTCCATAATTTCTGAGTCATTATGTGCATAATCTCACAACTTGATCACATTTTGAAGAGGGGAGAAAAATATACTCCTATTTAAGGACCAGGTTGAGGGGATGATGTTTTTCTTTTGCAGGACAATCACAGGCAGTGAAATTTTCATCATGATATGAAAAAAAGTAAAATTATTTCAGAAGAAGCAAAACATGAATATATGATTTGTTTGAGAATATATGATTTCTTTGAGAAATTATAAGAAAAGTTGAATGGCTAAACAATAAAGGAGTGGGACCCTGAGGAGAAGAATTATTTGAATTGGGGTTTTAAAAATGTGATGTTGGGGCACCTGGGTGACTCAGTCAGTTAAGCATCTGCCTTTGGCTCAGGTCATGATCCTGGGATCCTAGGACTGAGTCCTGCACTGGGCTCCCTGCTCAGCTGGGAGTCTACTGCTCCCTCTCCCTCTACTCTTCTCTCCAATTGTGCTCTCTAATGCTCTCTCTCTCAAATAAATAAATAAATACATAAATACATTCTTTAAAAAATTAAAATGAAAGTGTGATGTTGACAGTGGTAAAATGATGAAGGACAGCCTACAGTAAGAAGAGACTGAAGCAGGTTGACTCCTGGTAATACTCTAACTAGGACATAATGAACATTTGAAATAAAGCTCTCATGATGAGAGACAGGAAAGGGAAATATGAGTTTGGTTTAAGAGAAAATATCCATTTCGTGTATGTGTTGAAGGTGATTGAGAATTTCAGGGAGGCTCCACCATTGTTGGCTTCTGTGTTGCTTGAGCATCATGATTTCTTTTGACCTACTGTTCACAGGTCAGTCTTTTTCTGTGTTAGCATAGTACTTTTTTTCCTTAAAACATATATCTTACAGGAATATATGGTACTTTTAAAATGTTATCGAAGAATGGTCACACCTAAGGGAAGGTGTGTGAATTCTACTTGTGTTGGTAGTGATAGTGAAATATTCACCCTGATAACACAAGTTTTCCTCGTGACTCTTACACATTAAGCTAATGTCACTAATAGAAGTTTTATGTCTTTGTCTTTGTCACAGTAACTAGAAAACAAGTCTATATGTTTTTTTTTAAAGAAACAAATATAAATTCTCTTTAAGACGCAACATAGTTCTCATTGCTATGGTGGTTTTGACTGGCAAGATAAACTTTTTTATATTTATACTTAGGCAGGTAAGTAGGTAGTTACTTAAAGCTTGTACTAGCTACCAAACAAATTAATCAGGATCTAAATTCTTGTCCTGCTTCTGCTAGAAATATTTATAAAAAACTTGGGCAATCTATGCAGTCTAAACTGTAGACAACCAAACTAAAAATATATAAGCACTCTAGGGAAGAAAGAGATGAGGATATAGGCTTAGGTTAAGTAACTAAATGAAAATTTAAATTAAAAATCTTGGGATGAAGAATCCTGGGTTTTATTTTTGGTATTCTCAATGATTTATTGCCTAGGGTACCCATTTTACCTGAACACTATGAAGAAACTGTTAAAATACATGAACTCTGAAATTATATGATTCCAGAAAATTTGATTTATTCAAATAGCTAATTATAGTCAAAATATAATGACTAATGTTTATTGAATATTTCTTATAGTTTAGGCATGGGTACACTTTTTTTTTCACGTGCTCCCTGAACAATTCATGAGGAATCATGACTACTCTGTTTTAGAGAGAAGGAAATGAGTTTCAGGGAGACATGGCAGCATGTGCTAAGTCATAAATGGTGGTGATGGGGATCATATGTCTGGGATCAAATACCTACACACACACACACACACACACACACACACACACCCTGAACAGTTTTGCAGAACTAAAATGAAGCAGAATATTGCAAAATTGCCTAATGATTTTTAATTGTCTTGATAATTATGTGAGTAAATATTTGTCTGTTTTTGGAAGTGGTCATATTTACTGATTTTTATATCTTGAGCAACAACTAAATTGCCTGGCATATGGATGCTCAAATAATGTTATTTGAAGTGATTTAAATGATTTGAATGCTAATAAACAGACTTGTTCTTGGAATTGTTGGATATGTGCCTGGGACTCTTGATAGAGTGGGTTAGGTTATTATATGGAACAAAACCAGCTCCTCTGGCCCAGTATGATGGTAGAGGGGACAGATCAGAATTAAAAGAAAGGAAGAAAAAAAAAACCCCAACAATCTGACCACAGAACACAGCACTGAGATGTTAAAATTATTTATATAATACTGTGGACTTTTGCTATCAACTGTGTGTTGCCAGACCAAATATATTTTTATTCTGAGACTTTAAGTTTTGTTCTTTTCAAAAAACATCACTAGTCATCTTTTTTTTTAGTATATTGAAATTCAAAGTTGAGAGCATAATTAGTGTCTATTTAAATAAGCAAGAGTTGAACTAAAAAAAAGCCCCAGGGGGAAAAATCATAGATTCTCAGTTATATTTTACCTCCTGAATCCCTGCTGTCACTATTGATCCAGCATTCCCCTTTTAAATGTTATACTTAAACCTGTTTTTAAAAATGTCACTGAGATATGTATCCCCAGGTAGTATAAAGAAACATGATTCCTCTTCTTCCTACTACTCATTCTGTTGGGAAAAAGAATAATTTAGGTATTTATTTTGTGATAACATCTGTCACAGCTTTCAATCTTGCTTTTTCTTACAATTCTTGTTATCCAAGGAGTTATGTAACTCTTAAATGCTCTTTTGAAGCAAAACGGAAAAGTCACATCTGTCTTTACATATTGCTTCCTACTGTGAGTGACTTTTATTTTTCAGTTTTTAAGGATTTCCCCTATTATTAAAAAGATTTTATTTTTTCATACATTTTTCAGGAAGCTGCTAGACTGTTTATCCTATTTTTACTTAATGGCTTCCTGCCGTCTGTTTTGGTACTAGAAATAGTTCCATTGGTGCTGTCATAAGTTTTTAAAAAAGTTTATTTCCATGTCATTATTGCTCAGATAATTGTAAAGCAGGAAATGTATGATTGGGGGATAGTCAGTTTTTGTTCAAGTATTTTGTCTCTGTTCTTGGTTTGTCTTAGAAACAAAAATGCACATAATAAAGTTACCATGAAAAACTGCATGTAGTTCATAATGGTTCTGAACAGGAAAACTAAAACCAGTGGGTTAATATGACATATAGAAAGAATTAAATTTATTATGGGTATTAACAGAATTTTAAATGTTAATCAATTATATATTTTGGGGAGCATTTAAGAAGAGATTTATGAGCTCTTGCCTGAGATGTGGTAGGAGTTATATACATATAAGTAAAATTGAATGAAATGATTTAGGGTGTTTTTCTTGCTTTAGACATGTAAATACACATATAGTTACATACATACTTGTATGCATACACATATTTCTCTAAATTGTGTGTGTGTGTGTGTGTGTGTGTGTCTTTAGTAGAAAGGGTTGAACATACGAGTACCTGGGTGGCTCAGATGGTTAAGCATCTGTCTCTTGATTTCAGCTCCGGTCTCGATTTCATGGGCTGTTTTATATATCAAACCCTGTGTTGGGCCCTTAAAAAAAAAGGGCATAAAATGTTGAGCAAAGAGAGAGACTATGGTATTCTAATTTTAAAAAGAAATCCCAGTGTTTGAGAGATTGTCAAATCCATAGATACAGATGGAAACCACCACACCACCACTGACAGATGGTTACCATTGTTGAGACAAATTGGTGACTCACATGCTAGTAAAGAGTCAGTTGGGAAAGCAACAGATTCATTGTGATATATGGAATCCTAGGATGTGGGAAGTAACGATATGACAATGTCAATACTGAGAAGGCAATGACAGAAAATACACTTGCTTTCAATTGGGACAGATCAATTGACATTTTCTGATTGTTTATAAGACTTGGTAAGTGTGAGGTTTAGATTGGGAAGAAAATCATTTAACTTAGAGAAGTTTCTTCCAGCATAATTTTGGGAAAGAATGGAAGTTAGTACATGTCCTTAGGAAACTGGGAGAGCAGACTCAAATCTCTTATGTCTGCCTTGTGGTAATACTGGAAAATGCCTGGAATGAGCTGGGTTTGTACGTCAAATCTCTTACGAGAATGTGATACTGGACTAGTGATATATAGTCCCACTTGCTCCAGAGAAGAACAGAATTTTTGGTATTTTTGTGAGTATTGTTTCTGTGTGGCTGTGGGTCAAAAGCTGAGATATTTCAACTTCAGAATATATACATTTCTTTTTCAAAAACTGTGTAAATGCTAGTACCAAAGACAGAATTCTTAAATTAGTATAGATAAAATGAGTAACACTCTCGAAGTACAGAGATGTGTCTGGTTTAACCACATAGTCTGTAAATGAGCTCAGGCTGCAAAACTGTCCACCTACAATTGTCATTTAGCATGTTGATGTTATGTACCAATTTATTTTTAAAGTATAGTCTCTAATAACAGCACATTTCCTGATCACTTTAAAGCAATAGTTACTTACCCTTTCCATTTCTACCTCTTGCATTTGATGACTAGTTGATGGGATTAATAATGTGTACTAAAGAGATGAAGATAGCTAAGTCAGGTAAATGAGGTAAAAATATCCAATTCCAACGTGAAGACTATACAGATTGAACAAGTGACAAATAACAACTTGAAAACAAACAACTGAATAGGTTAATACTTTTGATTTAGTTGGAGCTGTACTACTGACTTCTGTGCTAGATTCACCAAGGCAAAACTAACATAGATATAGATACTCAGATTCTTGCATTTGTAGGCAACCTTCATCCTCCACTCTGAAAGGACTGGCTGGTGTGTGATCACACACATTAAAAAGTTCTAGGCTAAGAAGCACTGGTTGTAGGAAATAGTTGTTCTTATTTTATAGCAATATTGGGACAAGATTAGTTTCCCACTAAGAATAGGGGTGGTGATGAGAAGGAGTCTGTTTGGGTAGAGTAGAAATCTGGGCTGCTTTCTATTTGACACATGGGCAGAACATGTGTCAAATAATGCTGACCTGATTATCCTTTAAAAGGTTTAATCTCAGATACTCCAGTAAATCTGAAATTCTATGACGAGCCAGAGAAGGGTTTTAGTACTTACTCTATTACTTTCCTAGTCCACACTTTCATCATGATTAAGTAGCCTTGATTTAGTCAAACTCTTTTTGCCAGTATCCAAAAGAAATGTGGAGAATAAAGGTGAGCAAGAAAGGTAGAGACTTTTTTCACAATTAAACCCACTCTTTTTTTATTTAAAGAAAAAACCCATTTCAATCAAGAAGTAAAATTCTAGACCAACCAATCTAGTGGTGTTGGGAGGAAGGGATTGAGAAAAGCCATAGCAGGTGAAAGCAAGCTAAAGCACTGCATTTTCAATTCCATCCTTTATGGTGTGTGTGTGTGTATGTGTGTGTGTGTGCGTGTGCGTTCACGCGCAAGCATGTGTGGTGTGTATTACATTGCTTTTGACTCCTGTATAATTTTCTACTTTATGTATCTACTGTCTTTGACTTTTCCATTTCCCAAGTGATGTTCACTTTAGTTGCTTAAGTTCCTGTTTACCTCAAACAGTGGAAAGATGAACAGCCTCACACTTGTACCCCGTACCCTACTGGAGGTGTTTATAGTTTCTCTGACTATATGTTATTGAGTCACTGTGTACACGTCTCCATAGTCTCTCCTAAATACTGCATAATGCTCTTTAAAATGGCTTACTGGTCTGGCCTCCTCTCACTAAAGAAGAATCCTGCTTTCTCACATGTTTGATAATCCTTTGAATTACCTGAATATAAAATTTTCGCCAAACTTAAGGATGACCAGTAATGTCTCATTGTTTACATTATTTTCTGATTATCTGTTGATGCTGAATATATCTTTATGAATTTTTAAGTCATTTGGATATTCTTGTTTTGTGTGTTGGCTATTTTTAGACTTTGATATTTTTCTATTTCATTTTGTTTGTTGTCTATTATCAATAGTATCTTTTTTCTTCTGACATTAATTACTTGATGGACTGAGGCATCGAAATGCCATTTCCCATCTGGCGATGTCTGTTAATTTCATATATGGTGCTCCTTACAGAACTGAAATGTTAACTTCAATGTAGTCAAAATTTCTTTTTATTGTTTTGAGTGCTTGAAAAGAATGCATTGTGTACATTGTATACATTTTATACAGCCAACAGGCCCAGAGCTTCATTTCAAATGGGTCTTTACTCTGTAAGAAATGGAATACAAAATCTAGAACTCAAGCACAACAGTAAACCATTAGATTAGAGACATCTGCAGGAACTCAATTTAGTGATAAAACAAACCAATGTATATAAATAAACATAATTTCACCCTGTCAATGAAATACGCTGTTTATGGCCTTTGATTGTAGGTGGAGGGGAGGAATGTTTCCACCTAAACAGATATAAATGTAAACTCTCTTTAATGTGGCTAGAGGTATTTGTAAGTCTTTTAATGCTAAGAGGGGAGTACATAAATATTAATTCATTACTATTCTCTAATATGAATAAAATATTTAACAACCAGAAAAAGAAAAGCGAATGCAGTAAATCTACAAATACTGATAGAAGTTTTCAATTTCAAAAGCAAATAAATATTGGGACAGATAATTATCAGGGAATGGAAGTTAAAATCTTGTCTGGATGGAGAATCAAGAAATGTAATTTTTGTCTTTTTTGTATCTTTTTATGGCCAAGTGCATACGTTACCTATGTATTCATTTAAAATAATAATAGGGGATCCCTGGGTGGCGCAGCGGTTTAGCGCCTGCCTTTGGCCCAGGGCGCGATCCTGGAGACCCGGGATCGAGTCCCACATCAAGCTCCCTGCATGGAGCCTGCTTCTCCCTCTGCCTGTGTCTCTGCCTCTCTCTCTCTCTCTGTGTGACTATCATAAATAAATAAAAATTAAAAAAAAATAATAAATAAAATAATAATAGTAGTTACCCTGGGTTATGAAATTAGGAGCCATTTTATAGTGTCTTTAGATAGAATTGCATTTTTAAATTTTTCCCTAAATAGTTATTAAAAAATAGTTTCTTCTGGGTAGTTCAACTGGATTAAATAAAAATACTTAACTTTACATTTATATCTTTTGGGTTTTGTTTGTTTTAGCTTATTAGATTTTGCAGATATTTTTAAAAAATTGTATTTGTTTATTTAAGATAGAACGAGTGAGAGAGAGCAGGGGAAAGGGAGAAGCCAGCTTTCCACTGAGCAGGAGCCTGGCTCTCACTGAGCAGGGAGCCTGACATGGGGCTCGATCCTGGGATCCTGGGATTGTGACCTAAGCTGAAGGCAAACACTTAACTAACTGAGCTATGCAGGTGCCCCAAGACATTTCTTTTAATAGAAAACAATTAAGGACTCATACTGACCTACAAACCAAAATACAACAAATATGTACAAAAGGGTGGGTGACAGATTCCATTCCTACCAGAGGAGGCCTGAGAGATCTCAAGCTTGAAATAAGTGGGCCCAAATGTCCTAAGTGGGCAGTGGGGCAATAACCATGGAAATCAGCCATTCTCCTTCTCCAAACAAAATGTTGGCATTAGTTAAGTTTCAGTAATCCTCCTATTTTATCCTTATTTTTCTGTATTGTATTGCCTATATGGGGTCACTTTCATTTCCACATAAATTTCCAAAACTATCAGTTGGGATTTTAATAGGGATGTCTTTGAATTTACAGATTAATTGGGGGAGTACTGCCATCTGAACAATAGCACGTTTTCTGTGTGTGTGTGTGTGTGTGTGTTTAAAGATTTTATTTATTTATTTATTTATGAGAGACACACACACACACACACAGAGGCAGAGACATAGTCGTAGAGAGAAGCAGGCTCCATGCAGGGAGCTTGATGTGGGACTCGATCCTGGGACTCTAAGACTACACCCTGGGCCAAAGGCAGATGCTTAACCACTGAGCCATCCAGGGATCCCCAATAACAAGTTTTCTGATTGGTAAACATGGAATGTGTTTCTGTTTATTTAGGTATCCTCTTTTTCTTCAGCAGTGTTTTGCAGTTTTTATTATACAAAGTTTATACTTATTTTGTTAAATTTATACGTATTTTATTCTTTTTGATGATATTTTAAACTAATTGATTACTTAATTTCACTTTAAATAGTTCTTTGAGGGCAGCCAGATAGCTCAGTGGTTTAGCACTGCTGTCCAGCCCAGGGCCTGATCCTGGAGACCTGGGATCGAGCCCCACATCGGGCTCCCTGCATGGAGCCTGCATGCAGGGAGCCTGCTTCTTCCTCTGCCTGTGTCTCTGCCTCTCTCTCTCTCTGTGTCTCTCATGAATAAATAAATAAAATAGTTTTTAAAAATGTTATGTGCTAGTGTAGAGAAATACAATTAAATTTTCTATATTGACCATGTATCCTGAATCTTGATGAATGTATTAGTTCTAATAGTTTTAAAAGATATTTATTTATTCATATTTATGCTTTTTACTGCAACCCTTTGATCTTCCTTCCATAATCACATTCCCTCTAATCAACCTCAACTGGGAAAGGATCTCTATTTGTAAGAACTCATGTAATTAAATTGGGCCCATTTGGTTAATCCCAGATAGTCTTCCTGTCTCAAAATCCTTCATCTTAATCACACTTGCAAAATCTTCTTTTTCATGTAAGGTAACTATTCACAGTTTCCAGGGATCATGGGATCATGATGTGGACATCTTGGGAGAGAGGGCATTATTTTGCCAACCACACTTTCCAAAGTCTATTTAATTTTACACCCATTAATTTATGCAGCTTTCTTACATTTGTCCAAAAGACTGTTTAGGTGCTTTCTGTTCTCCATTGTTTCCTTGCATATCTCCTAATATTTTGTTGAAGGCTAGATACTGTAGATAATACATTATAGCAACTGATCCCCTAGAAGTATAATTGTTTGATGTTGGTCATTTGTTTATTTACTTATTGACTTGACTTAACAAATTCTATAAGTCTTTTCTCCCTGCCATGTGCAGCCTCTGACATCTCTGCTAAGGTAATGATGATGATTATGAAGATGATTTTTTATATATATTTTATCTAAGCTGCTTAGAAGATCCTTCTGGATTGGCATAAATTTTATTGATTAGGTTGTTCTTAAGCCCCCTTAGTTATAGTTTCATCTTTTATTGTTGGTATACCTGTATGTTTAAAGGCTGCTATGTCAGTTCAGGGATTTTTTAGGCTCTTTGTCCTCTCTTTAGTCTGGGACGACTGGCTTGATGGTTTCTTTTCTGATTTCTTCTGAGAAAGCACAGCCTTGGGCATGTACACAATCTTCCCATGCTTCCAGGATGACTGTGATATTATTTTTAATTATGGCTGGGTCAGAGTAGATTATCATCATTCAGTGTTTGATGTTTAGTGAGAAACTGGATTTCAGCACTGCCAAAAAAAAAAATCAGACTTGGGTAAGGAGAGACTTTTTTGATGGGATTATTGCAAAGGAGAGGAAAGGGATTATTGCAGCTGGGAGAATGCACAACTACAGCAACAAGGGCTGGACAGATATAAATTTCCTTTTATAGGGAGGAAACAAGGCGAGAAAAAGTGAATGTGGATAGGTGGGATGAAAGCGTAGAGCTATAAGAAAAAAGATCAGAGAATTATCCTGATGTCAGCCTATTTTCAGGAGGGCATGCTTAAGAGACCGTGCATGCTGGCTCAGTCTGAGGGTAGGCCAAAGTTCAGGGGTAAGTAGTAAGGAGAGAAACTTAACCAAAGTTGGCTAGCAAGTTTCTTGTTCTGGATTAATCAATCAGTGAGGAAAAGTAGTTCGGCAGATATTTATGAGGCACAGAATGGGAATTTAGCATCTGTGTCTGGTTTTATCATAAGTAAACGAATGTGTCATATGAGAAAGTGTGTTTCCTTGCAGTAAGCCTTTTCCAGAACTCAAAGGGTGGAATATTTCTTTAACCATGACTGTTTTCAGGATCAGAGGACTCCAGTAAAATTCAAAATTGTCAGCCCCAGTTGCCATTCTGAGTTTTGCTCTGTGTTGATGGGTCTGTGTGTCATTTGGGAAGGCTTTCAAGCTGTCCCCCCCTCCCTTCCCTATATTATGGTCTGTTTGCTCTGCATGGATATAGCCTAGTGTATGTGCAAACCTTTCCTGTCCCCTACAGTTGACTGTGATTGTAGGAAAATTCTTCTGGGATGTCTCTTTCCTTGGTTCTTTCTTTTAAACATCTGGCCTCTCGTGATCCCTGGGTGGCGCAGCAGTTTGGCACCTGCCTTTGGCCCAGGGCTCAATCCTGGAGACCCAGGATTGAATCCCACGTCGGGCTCCCGGTGCATGGAGCCTGCTTCTCCCTCTGCCTATGTCTCTGCCTCTTTCTCTCTCTCTGTGTGACTATCATAAATAAATAAAAATTAAAAAAAAAAACATCTGGCCTCTCTGTAATTTTGCTTGTGTTATCCTTACCAGTCTCCTTAGAATTGCTCTCCATAAAGATATACATTATTTTTTTCTTTTAAGATTTTGTTTATTTATTCATGAGAGACAGAGAGAGAGAGAGAGAGAGGCAGAGACACAGGCAGAGGGAGAAGCAGGCTCCATGCAGGGAGCCCAACGTGGGACTCGATCCTGGGTCTCCAGGATCACACCCTGGGCTGAAGGCAGCGCTAAACCGTTGAGCCACCTGGGCTGCCCTATACATTGTTTTTGACAACACTCTTAGGCATGCAGTTCTCGATTTCCTGTTACAAATGAAATCAGTTTCCATAAGCAGAGCTGAGGAGCTCTTCATCCTTTTGACCTACCTCTCCACCTGCGCAGAACTCTGTACTGCACTGGAGCTTGCGGTAGAAATCTGTTTTCCCCCAGTGACATCTGTAATTGACTAGTCAGCATTGGAGTGTGTGCATGACATGCCCTGTGTTCTTGGCTTGCCTCTGGGCTTAGAATCTTTACCCAACCAGTGGTTGGGGCAGAAGTGATAGACCCAGTAACTACCACCTCCTCCACCTGGGGCAGAGTTGAGGTGAGATGGGGAAAGAGAGACCAGGATCTTTTTTGCAACATTTGCCTGGAAAAAGCTTCTACAGGGACCAGAGGAGGGGGACAGTGGGAAGGAATGAGAAATGCCAGCACTTGACCCTCCTGGGTGATACCATATATTCTGGGAAAGAGGGAGCTCTGTCTTCTTGGTTCCCTACGGTAGAGCTTTTATAATATGGAGTAAATGTGGATAATGAAATGATGAAATCCAATTCCACAGACTCTCATTGTTCTTACCACTATTTAGTAATTTTTCTTGAATGATTTTTTATGCATTTTCCATATACCCTTATGACAATTTTCAGTGACTTTAAATGATTATTTTTATACTTTCCACTACTTGAAATGTTTTTCTGGGGAGAAGATCCACCAAGTTTTTGCTCCATTTTTTCAGAAATAGCTTACTCTTACTCTGGTTTCTTCTCTCTTTTTTTCCTTCCCTAGCCTTTCTACTGTTATTTAAGTGACCTCAAGTTTTTACAGCTATGCCAGCTTCCCTATGCCAGGTCAGAACATAGCTTTCCCACAACTTCTTTTTTATGTTGACTATTGATGGACATTCATAGAAATCAGTCTTCTAACTTCAGAACTCTACATGAAAATATTTATTTTTAGCCATAAACAGAACCACTGGGCATCCATATATCTCAGTAATTCATTGTTTTAAATATTCATTATGCCTCTATGGTTTTTTTTTTTTTTTTGCACTCATATACTTGTGTGAGTGTATTCTAGTTAGAATGTAAGTTTCTAGATTATAGAAACTAGATCTACCTCTTTTTCTTGGTGCAATGGCTCCCACAGTTTCACAAAATAAAGTCAGTGTTAAATTCCTAAATTAAATTATGATTAAGTTTAAACTAGCATGGATCATGGGATAATGGAAAGAACCTTTCACACCAAGTCAAAACAACTGGCCTCAAGAAGAAATAGGTTCAGTGCATAACAGTCAGCTTCCTCATCAAAAATGGACTAAGGGTTCACTCATTTACTGTTCATTTAATACAGATTTTGTGAATATTTATCATGGAAATAATAATTACTCTACCTTTCTCACAATATTATGGTGATTTTCCAAATGAAACAATAATGATTATGCAAGGCGTTTTTTTGTTTTTTGTTTTTTTTTTTTTACAACTATCAAAATGTATAGATGTAAAATTTTGACTCCAGTTACAATGTGTCCGGAGAGGTGGTTTTCACACTACCAAGTGATTCTCTGGCATTAGCTGGGTGTTCTACAATTCAGTTCAGTTCTGACACTACCAACCTGGAGATCTCACAGGTTAAGGACTCAGTTCTACAAGACTGCTCCCTCTCTTCAGATGCCAGTTGAAAGCGTAGTTTGTCACATGTACTTCTGACCAACCAGCTATAGATCAGAGGTTTGAACAACTGGCTTCTTTGGTTCAGTTAATTTGCTAGTGTTCACAGAACTCCAGAGAAACATTTTACTTACTAGACTACTGGTTTCTAGATGGAAGAGATGCATAGGGCCAGGTATAGGGAAAGGATACCAAGCTCCCTTGTTTTCTGAGAGTGTCACTCTTCCCAAATTACCATGTGTTCACCAACCAGGAAACACTTGAAATCACCTCTTGTAGGGTTTTTAAGGAAGCTTTACTACATAGGCAGGATTGGTTAAATCACTGGTGATTGGTGACTGAGCCCAGTCTCCAGTCTCTGTCTCCTCCCTGGAGGTCTGGTGGGGGTGGGGGTGCTGACGTGGCAATCAGCCCCCCTACTTATGTACTTTCCAAAAGTCACTTCATTAACATAAATTCAGTTGTAGTGGAAATGAACTTGTGAATATGAAGACATTTTTATTGTTCTTATCATTTAGGAAATTCCAAGGATTTTAGGAACTTTGTGCCAGAAACAGGGAAAAAGGTCAACTCTAAATTTTATATTATATGTCACATATCACAAAATATAAGGTTATATGATTCATCACAATTGTTTTCAAAGATATATAGTTCTCAGGACGACAATCAAAATTAGTATTTGCTGGCTGCAATCTGTTATCTTTACATACAACTTGAGATTACAAAGAAAGTCAGATTGTTAAAAAACTGTATAAAACAAAACTTACAATATACCAGATGTTCCAGCCATGTTATGAAATATCTCTGTCCATTATTGATCACATACTATTGTATTATGAATCTTTATAGTAATATGTAAGAAAAGACACTCACCATCAGAGGAGACCCCGGTCAGACTTCAATACACTTTGTAGCCTTAGGTAAGTTATTCAAGTTTCAATCACATTCTCTTGAGGTATTATAGTACCTGTCCAGTCTAGTTTGCAGGATGGTTCTGAGAATCAAATGAAATTTGTGTGAAAAGATATTGAAAAGTCGAAAGTATTATACAAGCCATAGGTGTTAGTCACTAACAGAATATATTCAGTAGATTTATAAAATTTTCAGAGCAAAGCTGCAAACTAAATATAAACTGTATTAGAAACCCAGAAAAGTATTCCCTTGTTCCTGAATGGATAAACTCTTAGCTTCTGGGTGATAATAAATAGAGAGTAAAGCTAACATCTACTAGAGGACACCTCTAATAAAACAATTGTAGGCATGAAAAGAGGAGCCAGAGGCAAAGCACTTAGCGCCAGAGGCATTATTGTGTTGCTCTGGGGGAATGCATGCAGTCCACCGTGGAATAGGATTTTGGCAGAGGATAAGGAGATTGCTTTGTGTGAAGATTCCTGCTGGATATGTGACATTTCTGTTCATTACTCACCCACTTGGTAAGTTTGATTACTGCTGTGGCCAGTCTCTGAAAAAAAGTAAAAGAAAGAAAATAGTTGAGCCAAAGACCCTTGATATATGGAGAGTACAATAAATGACAGCAGGAAGTAAACCATTGTCTGAGGGATGTGGGCGAATAAATGGTTAGCACATGCCCTGACAAGTTCTTCCGCTGCTTGAAGAATTTCACACTGGCATTTTCAGAAAGACAGAGAGCTAATTTTTTTGGAGGAAGAAAATATTTTCACACTACTTCCCCCAAAAACAATTAGAAAGAGTGATACAAGTCAATAATAAATAAAAAAATAATGATAATATTTTTTAATAAATAAAAAAATTCATTACCTCAACATTCAAGTATATTTTCATTTATTCATTACAGTAATCCAGATAGGTATTAGAATCTCCATTTTAGAGCTGAGTGGGTTTACATGCCTAGAATACAATTGCACAGCTAATATGTGGTGGATTCAAATTTGGACCTGGATGATTCTAAATCTTGATGTCACATTCTTTGCCTCCATGCTTAATTCCCAATACCAGTGATTAAACGGTTTCCTTCATGTCAAAATTTTCACTGGTTTACTGAATGCATTTCAGCGGAATTCACGACTATGTTTGATAAGTCTTGAACAAAATTAAAAGTTGGACATTCGGCATGTTATTATATAGTAAATTTTCCGTTCATGAAATTCAGACATCTTTATGTCATACTGATGATATGAGTAAATGAATAAAAATATTAAATGCTTAAATATAAAATTGCATCTCTGAAAAATATTAGTCAAATTTAAGTGTCAAATTATTTTTTTATACCCAAATGTTTAAGTCACTTATACTCTTTTTTTTTAAAAAAGGATTTTATTTATTTATTCATGAGAGACACACAGAGAGAGGCAAAAACACAGGCAGAGGGAGAGACAGGCCCCTGGCAGGGAGCCGGATGCGGGACTCAATCCCTGGACCCTGGGACCACGCCCTGAGCCAAAGGCAGATGCTCAACCACTGAGCCACCCGGGAGTCCCTCACTTATATTCTTAAATGTACTGAAACAATAAATACACCAACAGAGTATGAGGAAAGCTTATTATTAAGCTCCATTTTTAAACTGTTGACATTTAAAGCATTTGCTAATTACAGGACAACACTCATTGTGAAGACCAGACGTCCTTTGAGAGAACACACTTTCCCATCGTTTTTGTCTGAGTGCACATGGCATTTCCTAGGGTTATTTCCATGAATTTTCCTTGTGTGCTTTCACTGGGGCCTTCATCCAATTTGTGGTTGAAAATATTAAAGTGGTTGCTTAGAAACGCTGAAGTTGGAAATTTATGAGTTTTCAGAAGGTTGCATTGAAGTGTAGGGGTAGCATATGGTGATCTGACATGTTTTGTTCCCTAGCCAAGGAGAGGGGTAGGCTTCTGTGATCTCTCTAATTATTTCATGGCACTTTAAGACGCCAAGCTGAATTGAGAAAACAGCAAGGCATCAGGGCTAAGAAAAAACAGAATGTACTTTTTTGTATTCAATATTTATGACCAAATTTCTTGTTGTTCTTTTTTTAAAAATTAATTGGAATAGTTTGGGAAATATTAGAGCAGAGGGTACATTTTAAGTAAAGGATAAAATAAAGGCTCATTACTTTGGCTGAAATATAAAGAGCATTTGTTAAAATGGAAAGTAAAAAGGCAGCAATAAAATGAAGATATTTTGTAAGGAACAGTTATGGTCCTATAAGTAAATTTTAACATATAAAAGTCATTTTAATAACTATATAATGGAAGATAATTCAATTTTTTTAACATCCTAAGAAGATTGTAGATATTAGGAAACAGAGTCAAGGAAGACAAACACAAATAAGAAATTAATAAATGATTAAGGAATTGAAGCCCTAGTAATGCATAGGTGTTAATTTGTGTTTTGAACTTGTTCTGGGGAAAATGTCACAAAAATTTGGATGAATGAACTGAATAATTCATTCATTTTTTCATTCTTAAAATGTTTGCCAAGAACCAGTTGTCTCAGGAACCATTTTAGGATCTAGGAATAAAAAAGAAGAGAAAGACATGGACTTTGCTGTCATAGGACTTAACAGTTTTTGAGAACAGGCATTTAAGCCAATATGGAACCCCATATGGAAAGTATAATGACATAAATATGTCATGAGGCTTTGTGAACTTAGAGGGACATTTAATATAGTCATGGAAAAAGAGGAAGATTTCAGTTAGGCTAATTACTGAACAGTTCCAAAATATCAGTGGCTTAATAGAGTAGGACTTTTTCTTGCTCATTCATTTCTATGTATTTGGTATATTTGGTGGGGCCCCTTTCACTTGGTGTTTCAAAGGTTTCCATCTGGGATCCCTGGGTGGCGCAGCAGTTTGGCGCCTGCCTTTGGCCCAGGGCGCGATCCTGGAGACCCAGGATCGAATCCCACGTCGGGCTCCCGGTGCATGGAGCCTGCTTCTCCCTCTGCCTGTGTCTCTGCCTCTCTCTCTCTCTCTCTCTCTCTCTCTCTGTGTGACGATCATAAATAAATAAAAATTAAAAATAAAAAAAAATAAAAAAAAAGGTTTCCATCCTATGATTCTGGCATCTCCTAAGGGCTGTCTCCACTGCTGGATCCTGTGCATCAGTCAGGCAACAAGGGACAAGGAAGATGAGGTCTGTTTTTCATGGACTAGGCCAGGAAGCAGACATAGTCTATTGATCACAACTTAGTTATATGGCCACCTTTAACCTCAAGGGAAGCTGTGAACTAGGAAGAGTGAAAATAAGTTTTTTGACTGACTAGACTGCTTATGACATAGCTTGTGGAGATTTCATCTAGCTGGGCCTTAAAGATGTGAACCTAGTATCCAGGTGAAGATATGGCAAGGACATTCCAGAAAGAAGAAATATCATGATAAAAGACATAGATTTAAAAACCTTATGGGACATTTTGAAGACTAGTGTTCTTGGAGTGTACATTTCAGGTGATGATTAATAAGAGATGAAACTCCATTGCTGATGTTTTTTCCTCCATTACACTTTACTGTATATCCATGTGCCTACTTGACATTTATCCTCTGCTTACTTAAGGACATATCAAATTCAATCTGTATAAAACCATCTCCAAGATCTTCTATTCTGCTTCCTGGCCCTTGCCCCACTTCAAACCTAGTCCTCCTTATCCTATCACACAAATTAAAAAAAAAAAAAAAACTGGAAATGATCCTTGACATTTCCTTTTTCTAATTCCAAAAAACTAATATATCACTAAATCTTATATATGCTAAAACCAAATTTTTCTTGAATATGTTCATTTTGTTCCATTTCATCTCTACCACTCTATTCTAGATTAACATCATCTATTATCAGATCTATCAAAATAGACACCTAACTCATCTCTCCTTTTGGCATCCATTTTTGCCTCTCTTCAGTCTGTTATATACAGTTATTCATTAGAGACCAGACCCATTACCACCATACTAGTCTGCATTTATTGGATGTTTACAATGTATGTATTATTCCACATACATTGCATCGATTGTCTGATTTAGTCTCCATATAGCCCTATACTGTAGTGCCTATTCCCATTTCATTTTATAAATAAAGAAACCAAGACTTAGAAGTTTTGGTAGCTTGCCCAATTTCACACAGCTATCAGGCAAAGTAACTTTTAAAAGTCCAGGCAGTCTGTTTCCTGAGCCTTGTTCTAAATCACTATGCTATATTTTCTCTCAGCGTAGACATTTAAAACACTTATTGAATGAATGAA
Source organism: Canis lupus familiaris (assembly GCF_011100685.1). NCBI lineage: Eukaryota > Metazoa > Chordata > Mammalia > Carnivora > Canidae > Canis > Canis lupus. The sequence continues at coordinate 29,778,132 of NC_049250.1, forward strand.
TGAATGAATATAATGAAGAAAAAGTGGCAGATTGGCAGGTGCCACATATAATAGAAAGTCATGTTGACACATTTTATCTTGTCCATATTTTGGAAAGGAAACATTGAAAAATTTTAAGAAAACAATGACAAGGGCACGTGGGTGGGTGAGTTGACTGAAATCTGACTCATGATTTTGGCTCAGGTCATATCTGAAGGTCATAAGATCAAGCCCTGTGTTGGGCTCTGCACTCAGCTAGGAAGCTGAGTGAGATTCTCTTTCCCTCTTCCTCTGTTCCTTCCCTTGCTCCTCCTCTCTCTCTCTTTCTCTATGTCTTAAATAAATAAATAAACCTAAAAAAAAGGGAGAAAGCAGTGACATAGTCAGATATAGGGATCTGAAAGATGTCTTTATTATGTGCATGTAAGATGGAAAGGAAGAAGAAAAGATTCAAAGCAGGGAGTAATTTCATTAGAGTATAAAAGATATTGGCAAAGGGAATAAAGGACTACATTATATCAAAAAACTTTGAGGTTTTTTCAAACTCTTGAGCATATTCCTTCTTTGTCTCCTTTGTCGTCTCATTTCCTTCCCCAATATATCACTTAGTCTAAATGCAACATTAATTGCATTTAAAAAAAAAACTATTTCAGAGTCAACAGACTTTATAATGGTGAAATGAGACATTATATATAGAATGTCCAATGCAGTTCTTCAAGAAAAGGAAATTCCTTTCTTTACCCTCTTTACATTCCATCCCCAAATGACCTGGAGACAAGAGAGAAATATTACAGTCTTGAGTTTAGACGAATAAGCACAGTTACAAAAGTATTTAAAAAATAAGAATAAAGTGTTCAAGCTTGGAGAAGTTTACTTGGTGACTTTAAAAGATAGAGAAAAGTCAGCAAATGTGTTTTAATTTTGCCTAAGTTTTGCTTAGTTGCTTAGTTCTGGTCCGAGCTCATGCTTTCAAATGATCCCAAATGGACCTTAAAATTTGGATGAATATAAGGATATATGCAAGTAGGAATGGAATGGTATACAGTTTTAACTATTTGTGTAAATGCTTAAAATAAATATAGAATACAAAAATCTTTCTCTCTATGTGTGTGTGTGTGTGTATGAATAATTAAAAAAGATTTCTTAAACAGAATCTACTCTTGAGATATTTATTCTGATAAACACAATATGACCCAATGTATCAGTTAAATAATATGTTGGACTAAATTCTTTAGTTTCTATTTTAAATGCCACAAATCTATTCACGTATATAGGGTTCAAGATAAAATAGAAGACCTATGTATAACAAGAACATTCAATGAATATATTAGAAAATGTAATCACAAAAATACTAAAGATACAGGTTCTGCAAAATGCTATGCAGTTTTGCTGAGTGTGTAGGACCTGTATTTTCTGAAAATGTAGAGTCCCTCTGTGCATTATTTAACTTTCAAAGCAATGAATTGCAAGGACTGGAGTTACAGAATGATTTCTTTATAGGAGAGAATATGGGAAGTGACACAGAAGGAGACAATGGCAAATGAGAAGGGAAATTTCTTCTCTGTTTCTCTCTCTATAAATGCATATTTCTAGTGCAGGGAGCACACTTAGCTGAATAATTGATAATTTATTAGCATAAGGTTTATCCGGAAACAAAGAAATGAAAAGACAATTTGCATGTACTGTTACAATTCTTTTTCTGTATTATATATTGATTTTTATTTATTTATTTTTCCCAACCCTAACTATATCCAGCTTTATTAAAGATACTTTTCATAAACAATCATGGTATTTCAGGCAGGACATGGGCAGACAGTCAGTAACAGTATACAACAATTTTCCAACCCCCTTCTTCAATGGACTACCAAAATTAGAAAGCCATAATAAAACCCAATGAAGTCTTCATTTGATGATGCTCTGAACAGGGAAAGTTTGGAGAGAGGGTAGACGTTTCACACTTAGCATGCTGCCTAAGTGCTTTTCAAATGAAAATGGCAGAACAATCAATCTTGAAGATTCATAAACTGAAAACAGAACTCTTTTGAGGGATGCAATCTCCATGGTGACACTAAGTCCAGATTGCATGACATGCTGGGCACATTTTTAGAAGTGAGGTTCCAACAGGTCTCGGGGTTTTAGAGAGTCAAGTCTATGTAGAAGGCAAAGAGGGAGAAGAGGACATAGAAATGAATTTTAGTTTTTCCACACCACAAGGCGTTTGTGCCAAGGTGGCTCATGTGTGTCAACATGAAGGAATCTCTCCTTCTGGCAACCAAGAGGAAATTTCTCAAAACTAGAAGGGAGAGGTGTTTCCTCCTGTATCAGTCTAGCTTCAGAGATATTCTATTAGTGGTATGTGCCCTTACCCCTGAAAACAATGAAGTGTTCTGTGTGTTAACAACATAGCTGAAAAAAAGTAAAACAAAATCCTGCATTGTTACAAAACTTGATAAAAAATAATATTTCAAACTGTACAGTCACTAGAAGTACACTGTTATCAAAAATGCACACACTTGGCATCTTCAGCACCTTTAGCTTTATGTGGCTGGTCTGTTTTGGCCTCTCTGGTTTTTGCAGGGTTATCCTCATCCTTCCCAGCATCAGATTTCCACTTTGTCCCTTTGGGTACCTTCTCTCCCTTTTTCGGAGGAGCCTGGGCTCTGGCTTTGGAGGAACAGGTTTAATAGATAACCTTGCAGATCTTCTTTTGGCTTTATCTTGTTTCACACCTCCTTTGGCCTTTCTCTTGGACATGGTGGGGACAGCAGTGTGAGGGAGGTGCTGGATGCAGGGATACAATAGCGGGCAGGCTTTGGTTGGTCCGGGTGTCATTCTTGCCTCTTCTTCTCATTGCTTGTATTGGTTTTTAATATTTGTATTTTTCTTTGTAGCCTTCGGTGATTTACTCACTATTAATAACAGATCAATAAATTCTCATAATTTAAATATTTTCATAGTGATTCTCATGTGAATATGATTATGAACAAATATAATGAGTGAATCGTAATCATTTCTTATGTTGGAAAAGTAAGGAAAGATCAATTCATGTTTGGACTTCTGTCATTGGAGAGTGGGTAAAATGAATAAACAGGCTCAAAAGGTACAAACTTCCAGTTATAAAATAAATAAGTCATGGGGATATAATGTACAACATGGTAACTATAGTTAATAGTACTGTATTGCGTATCTTGAAGTTGCTAAGAGAGTAGTTTTCATCGCAAGAAAAAAAATTTTGTACTATGTATGGTAATGGATTTTAACTACAACTTATTATAGTGATCATTTTGCAATATATACAAATATTGAATGATAATTTCATATGCCTGAAACTAATATAATATTAAATGTCAATTATATCTTGATTAAAAATAATAAAATAAAGATTATAATTCATAAAAGCCAATTGGATGTGTCAAGAACTTTAAGTTATCAATAAAAGGCAACTGTGAAAAAGATTGAAGATTTTATATAGAAGAGACTCTATTGGAAAAAAATGCTTTTTTTCCCCTGAAATATACCAGTCTCATGCTATGAGAGATAGATATGGTACTAAAATTGTTTTGCTTATTTTAATTGTTAATATTCAGATAGTATATTTTTTAAAAATTGCCTTATTGTACATGGATATATACTTTTAGAGAGAATTTTGGTTTTGAAAATAGTTTTTGATTCAGGACTATTTTATAGGATATTTAATAAGTAATATTTCAAAATTATATACTTTTAATTATTTTCAAATTCTATGTCATTTATATAATTGCATGGTTTGAACAATAAATTACATGGACACTCCTACTCTTGGACATTCATGTGAAGCTTTACAGGTTTCTACTTTCCCCAGTGCGTGCTTTATTGCCTTTTATTGCTTCCACCTGCATTGCTACCACTCCTAGTAAAGAAACAGCTCAGTGATAAAAAGGCAGAGAACTATAGCCCTCTGTCTTGAACTATGATGTCAGAATTGGGCCCTCTAAGAACTGCAGATTTTCATGACTTTAGCCACTCCCCTTCACAAAAGATCTTCCATTTTTTTCAGGAAAATATTTGGTGCCCCATGATCAGGGAATTAAAGTATGGGAACAAGACCAAATCCTGAAGGCAGAACTAGGTACTGTGACTTTGAGCTGTGACCATCAAATTATCCTTTTTTTTTTTAAGATTTTATTTATTCATTCATAAGAGACACAGAGAGAGAGAGAGAGAGAGGCAGAGACACAGGCAGAGGGAGAAGCAGGCTCCATGCAGGGAGCCCGACGCGGGACTTGATCCCAGGTCTCCAGGATCAGGCCCTACGCTGAAGGTGGCGCTAAACCGCTGAGCCACCTGGGTTGCCCCAAATTATCTTTTTTGTTTAATATTTGAAAGATGACTTGAGGTATGTGGGAAAATGATGCTATTGGGGAATTTGTGAGAACACATCCACCTTTCCAACTGGCAAACATTAGAATATGTCTTCAATATGATGAAAATTTTAAAAAGGAATATATTTCTAATACCTAAAAATGGAAAACACATGGATATGTTATGCATCTTCCTTAATGAATATAAACGAGAAAATCCTAAATGATATATGAGAAAAGTAAAAATTTCCTAAAAGTAATCAGCCATCTCGACCAAGCAGAGTTTAACCCAGGAAAATTCAAATATAAATATAGTTCATTTGGCTAAAATATAATGACTATGTACGTGTACACACATATAATTATTACATTAAGAGATTTTAAACATGCATCTTGTTTCATCGTTTAAGAAGATACTCTCAATATAATATTCATTCCTGATGATTTAGAAATTGAAGACTGTTAGAAAACCAGGAATAGGATATTGAAATAATACATAATGCCTATATTTAACCAAAAATCTGTATTATACTTAACAGTGGCTCACTGGAGTCATTTGTTTTAGAGTCTGGAAACAAGCTAATTATTATTCTTTAATAATTTTTTATGAAATCTTTTAAGTAAAATAGGACATTAACTAGAAAGAGGAGATCTAGGTATTGTTTAAAAGGAAATAAAATTTGCTTTGATTGCAGGTGTGAGATTATATAATAGAAAATATATATAAAAAAAAATATAAAGGAATACATTGAATAACCCACATAATTACTAAACAACATCTGTGAATAATACAAATAACAATCATACATGAAGAGGAAATAAAATAGGTTATACATTTGAAAATATGTCAAGCCTCATTGAAAACCACACACACAAAAAAAGAATCCATTTTTTATTTGATAGATAAGAATGGAAACTAGATATGAACTTAAAACACCCTATAGCAGTAGATATTCGATTCTATATTGGCAAAATAATATAAGGATATGTGTGATTATCTGATTTGTGTTATAGTCTTCCATATCCAATCAACTTATGCAGATAGTTTAGGCATAACTGACATTTAATTCCCTTTAAAATGATAAACAGACAACTCAACTATGTCAGATTGAAAGCTTTGTCTTAGTTGTATAGGTTGGCCTTGCACAATGACTGAACCAAATGAACAGTGGCTTGTATATTTGTCTTCAAAAGGCAAACATGGCTAATACATAATTTCATCCTTTACGGACAAGTAAGAAATCCTTCTATTTAAAAAAAAGTGTATTTATTCAACAAATATGTATGAAGTCTTTCCTCTGTGCCAAACCCTGGAGATCCATGATGAGTTAGAAACAGTCTCAGCCTCAGGGAGCACACAGTATTTCTGAAAAGAAAGAAAGCTAATAAATTTAGTAAAAAATTGAGGGCTTCAAGGTTTTCTTATGAATCTAAATAAACTCTTATTAAAGTATGGATATTATTCTTTTGGTGGGATTTTTATATAATCTATAGATGGTAAAATTGATAGAGGAATATCAACAATAGTCCTGCTCATTAAAAGATTGTACAAAGCAAAGGCTGCTGGCATATACTCTTAAAAAGAGTAATTCTTATATAAGATTGAATTAGAGAGAGACATGAATATCTTGTCATAGGTATTTAGGCTACATTTACATTCATTAATAATTATTTTGATTTGACATAAATCTGTCTTGCCTCTTTATCACTATTATGCTATGGGAGCATCGTGTGATAAAGTGACGTTTGTGTGGGGGGTGGAACACATGCCACAGCTGAGTTCTGACAAGAGATGGGAAGATTGCAAATAAAGAATAATTTTCATACAAAAGGTCACATTCTAGCGTCTTTTGTTTCTAACTTCGGAAGTTATTCTTTTTGGATATGTAGGCTTTACTTTAGACAGTTAGCTTTACAACAATATTTGCTATACAGTGATAAAAGAGAAAAAATCTATTTGTGAGTTCTATAGGCTGACATACACGATCATTCAAAAAGAATACATGTATTGTACAGCCAAATATGTAAGACTATATACCTAGGATGCAATTCTGGAAGTGATTTTAAAAAAAGCAATTGGATTACATATTTGATTTTGTACATCTTTATGTCAAAATTTTCTTGAATTCCAAGTTAATTACTCTTTAGAATGGTTTATAGAATGTGAATGAATTCATGATAACTCATAATATTAAAAACATTTATGAGGAGATTTGGAGGGCAAGCCCTATTTCTGTCCAGCCATGAGTAGCCACAAATATGGGGTGCTGCCCATATATCTGTCTGGCCATATATTGGGGCCCCCAAACTGATGGTTGCCAAGCCAAATTATCAGGACACAAAGTGTGACAAGCAAGAAGTGTGACACTTCTCTTCAAGGGTGCTCCTAGAAGAGAAAGGATCCTTAACCAGTATTCTTTGCTGCCAGTCTGAATTTGAAAAAGAGAGGGCAATGTGAAATTTTACCTTCTTCTCTCATCTTGGTACCAAAGACAGAGATCTGGGAGAGGTGACTTTGGCAAGAATTCTTAGCCTTTGCCAGCTTCTGCCAATTTCCCAGGATTCCATCTGCAGGCTCAGGAGCCAGTTGGATGTCCCATCAGGTCTCATTCTGGTCACCAGAGATTATAGAGGAGGAAAAATAAGTTTCCCTCTGCTTTTTATAGTGAGTGCCTGGCTGAAACCCCTTTGCCTCGAGGGTACCTCATAAATGGATAAGCTTATCTAAGATGTTTAAAAGTTCTATACTATGGCCACTGCAATTCAGGATTATCTTTGGTAAGACTAACCTACTTCAGCCTCAAGATTTTATTCACCTGAGGCCTCACACTGGACGCAGAATGCTCAAATAAAGTCTAAAAGCTCATAATGCAAAAGCCATAGAGGTAGGATTCAGGATCTGAGAGGGACTTACCCATGACTTTCAGAGACAGCAAGAAAGCAGCAAGCTCAAGGAGCTCAAGAGATACCTACATATGGCTGTTCAAGCTCCTGGGGGCCATTTGGTATCTCCTTGGATTCCTTCTTCTGACACCTGAGCTGTTAAAAGAAACTGAGGCATATCAAAAATTTTAAGAGTTCATTTGCTAAACCAAATTGGGCAGCACCAAACCGGAAGTGGTTAGGAATGCTCCCTGGGGAGACAATTCTTTGCTTTGCTATGGGCTCAAAATCTGCAATTATTAATTCATAAAATATTTGCTGAATGACAAGTGCCAGCATTAAGCCTGGGGTTGAGGATTTAAAGATGAGTAAGAAGTCTTTGCCCTTAGGTAGCTTACAGTCTAATTGATTGTAAGACTCAAAAGTAGGAGGTCACATGTGAATTAAATAAAAACCAGAGACCAGAAATCTTGCCCTGTCTCTGAGATTGTACGTGTGTGGTGCAGCTTCATGTATAAAGAGTTTTCTTTCTCTTAATACACAAATTGGTTAAGCCTTCTGCTCCTTCTGAAGGTGGAAGCAATTCTGGATTCATGCATCCAACTCCATTTCACTCTCTGCTTAAATTATTTTAGGAGGACATCTCTCACTCCTAAACTATCTTTCATTCCTACAAAAGGATGCTGATGCTGAGTAGATAGGAACTCAGAAGAAAAGTAAAATAAGGTTTCAGTTATTCAAACACTGAATGTGATGGACTGAAAAGCTGTTATGAGACTTGCATGAACCTCACAGCTAGGTCAGCAGGTCAAGTTCAGCAAGGCTGATGATGACCCATGTGCCTGACTTAGCACTAATTGGACATTTCCTCTGTGCAGGTGTCCAGAAGAATGATTGGGCTAGAACTAGGACTGATTTTTTTGTGCATACTTTTCTTTTTCTTTCTTTCTTTCTTTTTTTTTTTTTTTTTTAAGATTTTATTTATTTGACAGGGTAAGAGAGAGAGAGCTCAGAAGCAGAGGGAGTAGCAGAAGGAGAGGGAGAAGCAGGCTCTCTGCCAAGCAGGGAGCCTGATTTTGGGCTCAGTCACAGGACCCTGGGATCATGACCTAAGCCAAAGGCAGATGCTTAACTGATTGAGCCACCCAGGCACCCCTGTGTATACTTTTCAAATTGGTATATTTACTGGTCCATAAAAGTTCAAATATAGGTACAAAACATTCTAAAGAAACTGATGTATGCAATTAGAAAATTTCTCTGTACAAATGCATATGTTAGCTCTTCTAATAATTAGCTTCAAAATAACTATATGAAATAATATACTTAGTAAATTATAGTAATAGCTCCTACCACCATTCACATAAAATGTTGAAATAACAAGGAAATTAAGAATTGGCCTGGATAACTGTCCTTCCTTATTCTGATCCATAAGCCACATCAGGGGGACAAAAGGCCCTCCACTGAACACTCTCCCACTCGTGCCTCCAATAATTATACTGTATGAACATAGACCTTTTAAAGAAATGAGTGGGAAAAATCTGTCCCAATTTAGCTGAGAAACTGAATAGATGATGTTTGATTTATTTTTTCCTATTCAAAGTAAATTAGGGTTAAACTAGAATAGTCATTACCATTATATAAATTGTATCTGTAATAAAGTATCAGTTTTAGGATGGTTGGGAGGACCTTGCAGACCTGGACCACACTTTGACAAAGATTCTTATATACATTTAGGTATATATATATGAACTTAGCTGCTAGCTTCAATCTGACATTCCTATAAGACTTAGACATAAATCCCATCAACATGAACATTTAAAAAGATCAGTAGTTAATTTTCTTTAATGTGTAGCAGTGGAAATACTGCTCAAACTAAGTATCTTATACTTTATTTAATTGAACCCTTCCATTTGCAAATTATTTACCAAAAAAGTTATGTTTGAGAACATAAAAAATATTAACTGATAAAAGTATCAAACACTGCTAGCAAATCAGAAAAACTGTTGTTTCATATTATTAAACTACTAACTGACAGAACAACTAAATTATTTTTCTGACTAAATGGGTATTGAATTTTTTCTTTTTTTTAATTTAAATTCATAGCCCACATATAGTACATCATAGTTTCAGGTGTAGTTTTCAATAATTCATCAGTTGCATTTTCTATTTAATACAAAGGCAATAATGAGTTTAAGTGTGCAAATGCCTTGGAGTTCTCAGAAGAAAAGTGCAATGTAAATATAATCATGATAAGAATAATCATTAACATTTTAATATCATAAAGTGTCCTCCTGTAAGCTGATTCTTCATTATTGATTTAAGAAATGATACTCCCAGATAATTTTTTTACATCAAACATCTCGGACATAGTAATCTCTTGTAGTTCTAATTACAATGAAAGCTGGATCATAGGGATGCCTGGGTGGCTCAGTGGTTGAGCATCTGCCTTCAGCTCAGGTTGTGATCCTGGGGTCCCGGGACAGAGTCCCGCATCAGACTCCCCACAGGGAGCTTGTTTCTCCCTCTGCCTCTCTCTCTGTGTCTCTCATGAATAAATTAACAAAATGTTAAAAAAAAAAAGCCAGGTATTTATTTTGTATTTAAGCTAATTTGGATTTTTTCATGGGAGGAAATATAAGTAAATGCCCAATGTCTTTTAACTTTTCCACTGTATGTTATAATCGGTCCCTTCATGTAGTGATCAATCTGCTTTTCTTCTCCTCCCCTCTTACAATAGCACATAGATACATAAGCCAGTGGAAGTGGCTTAAATAGCTGTGACATCAGAGGGAACTGCCAATCCTGTACCCATGTGGCATCCTTTGGTAAGTGGTCAGCTTCCTGACCAACCCATAGTATCCTGGGTTATTAGGGGCCTTTTGGAGCCAAAGTCTAAGGAGAGGAATTTAGGGACACACATATCACTCTCTTGATCTCCTCTCCCTTATTCTTTATACCAACTCTCAGTCTAGAAAAAGCAGTCTCTTCTTTCATGTCCTTTATATTGACCTCCTTCAGCTATCTAGCTGCAAGACTTCTGCCTTGCAGCTTCTAGGTGGAAGAGATAACAGCTCTTCTAAAGGAGATCCAGTAACACCAGCCAGTCTTGGGCTTTCAAATGTGAAAGAATGCAAAATGATTACCAGGATATTTGGGGGGGGGGGGAATCTTCATACAATAGGCTAAATGTGCAAGACTATTATAGTTTATCTGAGTAACTATCTGCTTCCCAGAAATTAAAAATTAATATTCTTTCTCTTTTCATTTCTCATCCAAGAAATTGTGTTCTCCCTATAGATAGGGGATGCCTTAGGCCAACAAAGTGAAAGTAAAATATATAAAGACAGAAAGCACATTAATACTTTTCTAATTAACTTTAATATCACACAATCTTTGAGTTTTTAAAACTTGGTTTAGTTGTGAGGTATTCTATTTTGAAAATGTAAAATGCATATTTGACTCAAGATATAATGGTAAGCATTTACACAGTATTTGTGGACTCATTTCTCTGTGCAACACACATCTCTGAAAACCACATTCTTTATTGTGGAATTCAAATTAGTTGTTGTATATTCTTTTGGGGCACATTCTTCTTCCTCTCCTATCCTGGTTCTCCCCTTTTAGTTTTACCCTTTTTTTAAAAAAAAGAATTTATTTATTTATTCATGAGAGACACAGAGAGAGAGGGAGAGGCATAGGCAAAGGGAGAAACAGGCTCCCTGCAGGGAGCCTGACGTCGGACTCAATCCCAGGACCCCAGGAACACGACCTGAGCCAAAGGCAGATGCTCAATCGCTGAGCCACCCAGGTGCCCCTAGTTTTACCTTTTTGCTAGAAGTTTTTTTTTTAAGATTTCTTTTTAAAAAATTATTAGAGAGAGAGAGAGAGAGATGCAAAGACACAGGCAGAGGGAGGAGCAGGCTCCATGCAGGGAGCCTGATGTGGGACTCGACTCTGGGTCTCCAGGATCACGCCCCATGCCAAAGGCAGCGCTAAACCGCTGGGCCACCTGGGCTGCCCTTTGCTTGAAGTTTTAAAGTCTACATTAGTCTCTGTTTTCCATACTATTTCTCACTTAGGTTAGCATTAAAAACCCCAATAAAATTTTCTCCCCCTCTAGTTACACTCTCTTCTAGCATTTCAATTTTAATTGAATCAAGTGAATGTACTGACATTTATTACTCACAGGATACTGCTGTCTGCACAATGTTCTAGTTCAGGATTTTGTTTTTCACATATTTGCATACTTCTCCCTCCTATCCAGCAATCCATGTAATGTAACTATACCAAATCTACTTCTAATCTCATTTTCTATGGGAAGAATCCACTGGTTAATACTAGTCCACTGAGGTCTTACTCTTACTCTATTAATCTATATCATCTATTTGATTCATTATTTATTATGGAAGACTCAATTTTAATAATTTTGGTGAATCATTTTTTAATTAGTTAAATTAAGATCTATTTCCCACAGTTTACACAGGGAAATATGACTTGTATATTGGGTGCATTCCTATTTAAAAAGTCTACTCTGTGGCTTGTTCTGGTTTGGCCTTTGTATAATTTCTTTTGCCTTTATTCTATACTCATCACTCCTCATTCCAATTCATTTGTTCCCAACAACTTTAAGAACTTTTTTTTTGTGATAGTAAAAATACTTTATAATACAAAGGATTTGATGGACTAGAAAAAATAAATCTTTCCTATTTTAATCTCTCTTACATTATTCTGCCCTGCAATGCTCATTCCGTTGTGTCTCTTGTCTCAACTCCCATTATATAGCTTCTCGCTGTTTTCTCTTTTTCAATTATTTGGCCCTATTCATCTCTTGATCATAAACCTTCCTAAGGCTTCTATACTTTATTTAGTCTATTATGTATCACTCAAATATATCTCTAATACTTTTATACTTTAGCATAATGGGATTCTATCTGACAAAGTTGTTGATATATAATTTGTATTCTTCATAGTTACATTTTTATCTCTGATTTGAATGAAAACTTTATGAAAGTATGGATATCACCTATTTATTTTATAAATTCATGGACATTAACAGAAATTCTCTAATCTCTTTCCACAATGCCCAGGAACATTTATTATTGTCAACAGAGTAGGCATTCTGGGAAATTAATATTCATCACTATTATCAAGAACAAAGTAAACAGTATTCCAGATTCATAGTTTCTAGTTTAAAAGAGCTCTTCATATGCTGTTGGTTCTATCTGAAGTGGCCTTTCCAGTCATGCAAATGTATGATTGTCTTTGAAGATTCAGCATAGTATCATTTCCTTTGTTAAAACCTCATGTCCATTTCCCTCCCCAAAACCAAGCTGTCTTTCATATTCCACTTTGATTAATGCCCAAACCTTAACAAAGCTTGTCCTCCAATACTGTATGTTTTACAGCGTAACGTGTTTTTCTGGCTACGCATCGGCTCTTCTTCTGAGACTATGAACATTAAGGCTAAGCACTATGGTGTTATTCATCTTTGTATCGTCAGTGACCAGAAAAGAGTATATATTCAGTAAATATTGAATAAATCACTGGTACTCAGATGAAGCTATTTTGACAAGGTGGCATTTGGTTATAGTAAACAGTCAAAGCAAATCTTCAGAATGAAAATTATTGGAGACTTTGTTTCCTCATGAGTGCAGCTTGTTTCCTTCACCTATTCACATTTATACATATTTCACTGCATTTGTTATTTCCTACATACTTTGCCCTTGGCTATATAAATCTGTTTGGAAGTACAATGGAGTACCTTGATAATGGATAAAACAGTACTCATAACTAGACTACTTTCTTTTGGTTTGTGTTTTCTTAGTGAGAAAGTGACATGAGCTAGGGAGTTCTCTCTGGATATTTAGAATGTGTTACCTGGTCACTTTGGGATACCTGGAAAGGTACAGATCAAATCTTAAGTATAATGTAAAAACAGAGGTTCAGCCATTTTTTTTTCTTGGAACTTTAGCATGAGAATTATTCCTTAATGCTTACAACAAAGGATAAGCTATACATGTTAGCTAAAATATCTTGGTTTTGTTTAAAATGACAAAGAATTTTTTAATAAAAAGTAAATATGAAGTAATATTGATAATACATAAATTTTGGATGTGGAGGAAATTTCCACTTCCAGCAATATGGCAAACTAGACTACCTGAAAAACCTTAAGAGAAAGAAAGAATGATAGATAAAAACATATATAATACAATACATGAACATTTAAAGAAACTCATGGCTGACTTTACTAGGAAAAAAGGACAGCATTAAGGATCAAATAGAAAAAAAAAATACCTTGAGAAGAAAAGATGTGAGCTGATGCTGAGCCTTGCCAGTGCTTGTTATCCTGAGAGTAGCCAGTATGAGTAACTAGGATATTGAGTTTTAAAACCCAAGACACAGAAAAGAGAGTTGTAACTGAGAATCAATTTAGCTAACTTACTAATGCCAGAACTCTCAACTAACTACCTGTAGAGAAGTAGTAGGCTAGGAGAAAAAAATCCACCCCCTGAAAAAAAGAGATGACTTGAAAGATTGATTGATTTATTTTTTATTTTTAGTGTCCTGTAGGTTGAATTGTTTTCCTGTTATAATTCATAAATATAGGTTTGAGATTTCAATTTACCCTACCTGTAAGATCTGGTAACATTCAGATAAGGAATTAATACAAAAGTGTTCAAGGCCCATAAAACCCCTAGAAAGACTATTAAAACAAAAAACGTACCAAAGGTCTGTTTTAACACAAGCTATTGAAGAGTCCAAAAGGTAAAGCTCCAGTGAAGATTAGTTTAGTACAAGATTATATGAAGAAACACAAAGAAACAATACAATATAAGCAAGAGTCAGTAGGTTCATAGTAACACTATCTTCTGATCCTGTTACCTAATAGAAATATTGGGAAAAAAAACTATTAAATATTTTTAAAATGACAAAAAAATCATAGGTAAATATTTATAAAAATAGGTATTGAGCAAGATACATGACCAAAAGACCTATAGTTTTGAAAAAAGTCAAAGATTTTGAGAAATTAAAAGATACTTTCTTTAAAACTATACTGATAAGATGGTTATTTATGTTATTATATATATATATATATCCAAATATATTACTCAGAAAGAGAAATATAGAGATAAAGATATAGAAAACCTAAGACATCTATTAGATTGATAAATTCAACATTCAATTTGTAGATGTTCCTTAGCTTAGCTAAAGACAGAAAGTAAAAATGCCTATGCAAAAGATAATGTCTGATAATTTTAGTATTTATGAATGACAGAAATCCTCTGATTTAGGAAACACTGGAGGCAAGAGAAGTTGAAAGAAAGAAGGAAAGAGAGAATGAAAGAAAGTGAAAGAATGAAAGAAGAAAGATCATATATAGGAATTCAAGCAAAAGAGAAACAACAGAATATTAAATAGAGAAGATCTAAAGGATGGAGAAAAATACATTGTTTATGGAAGAACAGCATTAGATTGGTAGCACTAAAAGAAGCCAGCATATAATAATAATATGTTCAGAATACTGGGAGAATTTAATTCTAAAACTAGGCAGCTAGGCTATCTGTAAGGATAAAGAAAAAAACTTTTTTGTACTATATTGCATATTTGAAAGGTGCAAAATCTTAAAAATTCTCATCCCATGGGGAAAAAATCGGCAACAGTGTGTGGTAATGGATGTTAAAAGATTTATTGTGGTGATCACGTCACAATATTTACAAATATTGAATTGTTATGCTGCACAATTGAAACTACTATAATGTTACATGTCAATTATATCTGAAGAAAAAAATTTCAGACATGAGCAGAGTTTTCCACTAACAAAACCCGCTGAGAGGATTTTTGAAAATAATCGCTATACCCAACAAACATAGGACTCAAACTCACAACCCCAAGATCAATTGTCAAAAGCCCTACTGACTGAGTCAGCCAGGCACTGTCCCCACTGAAAGGATTTTTAAAAGGCTTTTTGAAAAGAGGTATAATGAACTCAGAAGTGAGAGGTGAGAAGCAGGATGAAATGAAAGTGTTGCCATAAAATGGACCAATGAGGCCAATAAAATAGAGAATCAAGAAAGAAATTGCACTTAGACAGTCTATTATTACACAGGTGACATTGCAGTGATATAGAGAACTGAGTCAATGGATATCCATATGGAAAAATTATATCCAGGCACCTACTTCACTCCATACACAAAATTCAATTTCGGGATTAATCTAATATGTAAAAAGTAAACCAAAAAAATAAGGTTTTTGAAAGAAGACATAGCAGAGTATCTCCATAACCTTAAGAGTTGGCCAAGATTTGGCACTATGTTAATTATACTGGAATTAAAAAAAAAAAAAGAGGCATTTGTCTACCCATTCATTCATGTACCCATTCTACAAAGATTTATTGGAGCTGCAGACAACGTACTAAGAATTTAAACAGAGTAACACACATTTTTTATTCACGGAAGCGTTGGACCAAACAGACAAGTAGCTCAGGACTTCCAGGCCATTATGAAAGGAATGTACTATGTAATATAAGATCTTTTGGATATAGGCAGTCAAGACTACTCAGTGATTTTTCAGACCTGGGCCACAACTCGAGTGGTAAAGGAGTAGATGTTAATTAAAAGAATGTTTCCATGGCAGAAGGAATAGTGATTGTGAAGCTCCCAGACATGAGATAAAATTAATTAGCACAATAGTTTGGAAAATTGCATGCCTTCATCTACTGAATCCTTTGAGTTTATTTAAATAGATTGTAAGAATCATAAGGTATGAATTCTAAAATACTCAGAAGAAATAGGCACATTTCTTCAATTTGGTTTCTTAACCCCTCTGTGCTGCTTATGTCTCTTACCATGCCACTTTTTAACATTGACTCTGGTATTTCTACAAGCTGATTCCCTTTTCAGCTGGAATTTTATAGTATCTTAGGTAAAGTTTTATATATGCTAAGCAATGACTGGGAATCTTTTTTGGGGGGGATATCATAAAGAAAGCTCCAGAACTTTTTTGTCCTCACACCACCTCAGTCATTGCCTGTGCAAAACAAAAATCAATTTCTATATTTTTATATAAATTTCCTCAGCTGAAAAGTTCACAAATTGAGCTAGATATTCTGTTTGTTTAGATGGTCTTGGTTGGTATGCTCTTTAGCTAACCCACCTACAAGTGGGCTGTTTCTATAATGAAATGAAAAATGAAATGACATGAATTAAAAGTGTTGTGATGTGTTCTGATATCCATTCCAGGGGCCTGTGATTCAGGTAGATATTTTTGGCAATGTTCTACAAAGTTGGAAAAACATTGCTCTGTGGGTTTCTGAAAAACATTTTAGATTTTTCTCATGTGCATCATGCTAGTAGCAACTTCTAATCAGCAGGAAACACAGGGCGTGAGCAATTTATCCATTAAGTGAGTCATATAAGGCAAGTGAAAAAGAGAGACTTGCTGATGCTTAGAAGTGATATTTTTACATTTTGGTCAAAGATTATTTCTCATAAATGTTTTAACATATTCTAAGCTGGAAGTATTTTGGTTCAATTGTTAGTAAGATAACAAAATCTCAATGTTGTTAATATGAATTTTTAAAACAACTCAAAAATAGCTATGAATACTTTTCCCAAGACTACTTAAGAGTCACTTTTGAATTGAGATGTCAGAGTTTTAAAATGATTTTTGAAAAATAAGAAAAATCATTTAAGCTTAACAAATAATGTAGAAATAAAGTTTAAAAGCCAAAGAACAACAACAGAAAAAAAAAAAAGAACTCAAATGTTAGAAATCTTCTAATTTAAGGAATTTTAAAACCAAAACTTTGAGGTACAGTTATATTCATATCTCTACCTAGTTTTCTGCATTATTTTCCCAATTTTTTATTTTGAAAAACTCAAATACATGTAAGAGTTGTAAGAATACCACATTCACCAAAGGATAACAATTACATTTGCTTTATCTTCCTCAAATATTTCAGCATGTACTTTCAAAAAGTCGGGATATTCTTCTACTTTACCATACTAAAATTATTACGATCAGGAAATATAACATTGAAAAATATAACAATTTATAGTCTGTATTCAAATTTCTCCAATTATCTGAATAAAATCATTAATAGATTTTTTGATGAAGAGTACATTAGGAATAATACATTGTATTTAGTTATTTTCTTTAGTCTGTATAAAGTAAAGCTTTGTTAACTATTAATTTATATGAAAGGTAAATTTATTACACCTAATTGAAGTAGGAGAGACACTGTCTTTTTCTTTTTCTTAATTTTTCTTTTTTTTAATCTTTTTTCCTTTTTTTTTTTTTTTTTTTTTTACAAACCCTTGTGTCGAGGGCTGACTTTCAGTAGATCGCAGGGCGGGAGACACTGTCTTGACAGCATCTTAACAGTATCTCAAAACAGAGTGAAGTTCAAATGGTTCTAAATAGGAAGAATGCCCCTCAATATGGATTAGTGATATTTTTTTCTCATAATTTGATTGAAGTTAAACATGTTTTTCCAGGTATACCACAAAGGTGATTTTTTTTTGTCTTCTGTACAGAATACGATGTCATTTGTTCTATTATCGGTGACATGTAGCTTGATCATTTCTATAATGTGTTATCTCTCAGATTCATTCATTGCACAAGTTCTTTCAAGTAAATAATTTGTAGGGAGAAACTTTATGGGGATAGGACCATCATGTTCTGCATATATTACTAATATTACCAGCACTCATTATTTCTTTATTATTTTGAGAGGTGAAAAATAATACATTTTAAATTCTATAATTTTTTCAACATTTGTTAAATTGATATTTGTCTATAAGGAAGAGCTTTTCGTTTTCCTTGCTTTGTAATTGTAATTATTTAACAACAATATAGACTTTAATTCTTTTCTTATTTCAATGAATTATGTTTTTATTTATATTAATATCCGAACAGTCCTCTATTTGGCCAGCGGGAGCCTATTCAAGCTTGCTTCAGGATCTTTTTGACATGTTCTCATCATTTTTTAAAGGAATTCCTTATTTTCTGTGACAAGGAGACCTAGCCTTAATTTACATTTTCCTTGCCTTAGCCCTGGAATCAGCATTTCTCCAAGCAACCAGTGTTTTTACTCCTATCCATTTTCATGCCATTGTCACCAGCCCTGAAGGGAGTCAATTTCATTGGTTTCAGATTTTCGCTTCTTGTATTTATTTTTTCAAAATTATGGCATTACTTATTAAATATTTCTACTCATCTTTCTTATCCAAAAAAGCAGTGCATTATATAGATACTCTGTTGAACTTAATTTTTTTTTTTTTCCATGAAAGAGCCAGTCCTGGAAATTACAAGTGAATTCATAGAAACTTCCTTTATATTTTTGTTTAAACCTGCATAATACTTTATTTTGTGGTGAACAGTCATTTATTCAGTCAATCTTATTTTGTGGGTTATATTTTTAAATTGTATTTTTGTAAGTGTTTCTTAAGGGTAAATTCCTAAAGTGGGATCTTTACGAGAAAGGCTAAACACGTAGGAAGTTTTGTTGGATACTGCCAGAGTTTTCCCACAGAGCTAGATCTATTTTGTATTTCATACCAGCAATACATAAAGTTGTTGTTCCCACTGCTTTCATATAGAATGTGTTTCCAAACTTTTGTTTTTTTATCTATCTGATAAATAACATATGGACTCTTAGTATAGATTAAGTAGAGATTAACACACATTTTTAAAAAATCATGAAAGATTAAATATCTTTTTGTATGTTTAAAGGTCACTTGTATGGCTCTGGTGTCTCTTTTTGTAAGCTATTATTTTGCTCTTATTTTTATTTTTTATTATTTTCCCTAGTAATTTAAAATGTTCTTTAAATATTTAAATATTTAAATCACACCTTTTAGCTGTGATAGGTGTGGCAAATATTTTTCCTTCTATGATAGATGTTTTGTTTCAATGTTTCGTTTGGGGGGCAGCCCGGGTGGCTCAGTGGTTTAGAGTCACCTTCAGCCCAGGGCCTGATCCTGGAGTCCTCGGATGGAGTCCCACGTTGGGCTCCCTGCATGGAGCCTGCTTCTCCCTCTGCCTCTGCCTATGTCTCTGCCTCTCTCTCTCAATCTCTGTGTCTCTCATGAATAAATAAATAAAACATTTAAAAAAAATGTTTCTTTTGGGGAGATGGAAGGTGGAAAGGAGAGCATTCAGAATTTTTTTTTCATTTTTTTCTTTTAATGATTTTATTTATTCATAAGAGACACAGAGAGAGGGGCGGACATAGGCAAGGGAGAAGCAGGCTCCCTGCAGGGAGACTGATGTGGGACTCAATCCCAGATCATGGGATCACAACCTGAGCCAAAGGCAGACGCTCAACTGCTGAGCCACCTAGGTGTCTCCAGAATTTTTTTTCATATTTCATTTTATCGTATTGGAATTTTGAGTTATAGTTAGATTTTCCCCCCTAGCTTATAAGGAATAAGGTTATTATTTATTACTTCTTACTTACAAAAACACTTGTGTTTTTTTCTTTAGTAATTGTATGGATTTATTTTCTGTATTTAGATTATGATCTATTTGTTCATTTTTTACTCTTTTTCTTTTCTGATTCTTACAGATCTTAATTGTTTCTTCTAATCTAACTTCATGGGCAATACTTAAAATGTATTCTGAAGTAAGAGTGGGGATAAAAACTATTGTTGCCTTGTTCCTGAATTTGATGGGGATGCCTCTATTTCTTCCACGTTAAGATGCTGGCTTTAGGGCTGAATATATAGTGCTATATGTATGTGTGTATATTTCTATATTATTGAGTAAATTTTAATCAGAAATGAATGTTGAATTTTATCACATGCTTTTATCTATGGAGATATTTATATATTTTTTTCTTTTCATATCTGTCAATATAGTATCATAAATTAATTTCTATGTTTGCATTTATTAAGTTTCAATTAATCATGATATATTATTTTTTAATGTAGTAATACATTTTATTTGTCAGTATTCATTTAGGATTTTCGGATTGATATTAGTAAGTAAAATTAGTCTGTGATAATTTTTTCAGCTTAGGAATCAATATTATTTTTGTTTCCTAAAAATATTTTAAAATGTTTCTTAATTTTCTGTGCTATGTAATAATTTGTGCAGCATTATAATTATCTAGTTACTGAAGTGTTGATAGAATTTCCTTTGGAATCATTTCGACCTGGTACCTTTCTCCAGGAGTAGTACTTTAATAACTCTCACTTTTTCTGCGTCTCTGCTTCTCTCCCTCTCCTCTGTCTCCTTCTCTTTCTGTCTTTTTCTCTGTCTGATTTTATGGAAATTGTCTGTTTAAACTTTCTATTATTATCCAGTGTGATAAATTATATTTTGCTGACATGTTATCTATTACATCAAAGTTTGGGCATTTATTTGCAGAGGGTTGTGCAAAGTATTCTCATTACATTATTAAACCTTTTTGTTTCAATGGCTGTTTTGTCTTCGTTCTTACCCTTGTTCTTCAAGTATTGTTTGGATTTGTTTTAATCTTAGAGATTAAATTAGAGACAAATTAAATATATTTAGTGCTCAAAAGAGCCCTTTTGCTAAATCTTCTCCAATTATTTCTCTCTCTCTCTTTTTGCAGCAAAAGGAGTTTACTATGCTCATTGTATTATCATTATTCCATTACTATAATGGGAATTACATGTTTAAAGGAGTAAGACTACCTCATAATAATAGGTTATTTTTTCCCATTACCTTTTAAGTAGGTCTTGTTATAATTTTTTCTCACCACAGTCTCTGCCCATGACAATGAATGAGAATAACAAATGATTCACAGAATAATTATAATCAAAATTAAATATCTCTAACACATTATACATTATCTCAAAGATCTGACATTTTAATTTTTTCCTATGCAATGATTTCTTAAAATAATTCACATTTTAAAATGGTGTTTTAATTCAGCCTTTTCTTTTTTTATCTCTAATTTATTTTTTAAAGTTTTTATTTAAATTCCAGTTAGTTAACATACAGTGTAATATTAGTTTCAGGTGTACAATATGGTGATTCAACACTTCCACACATCACCCAGTGCTCATCACAAGTGTCCTCCGTAATCCTCATTACCTATTTCACCCATCCCCCACCCACCTCACTCCCCTCTGGTAACCAGCCGTTTGTTTGTCGCTATAGCTAAGAGTCTGTTTCTTGGTTTGCCTCCCTCTCTCTTTTTATTTTTCCCCTTTGTTTATTTGTTTTGTTTCTTAAATTCCACATATGAGTGAAATCATACAGTGTTTTTCTCTGACTGACTTATTTAGCTCCAATCATCTCTTGACTGGACTGAATTGGTAAAGGATTGCATAGGAATGCTCATAATAGAGTATTCCTGGAGTTCTTACATGATTATACAGTTTTCTGTGAACTTGACATTTGAAAAATAATTCTGCTGGATGTAAAGTCCTTAGCTCACACTTTCTTTCCTTGAGTTATGAAACTATCCTGCCTTTGTTTTGGTTTACATGTCTTCATGTAAAATTCTCATGCCATCAGATTTTCTTTCACTGCTATCAAACACTGTTTTTGCCTGAATTTTCTGAGGATAATTTCCTTTATCTTTAAAAAAAAAGATATTGGAGTTAAAGGGGATTTTTTTTTTTGGTATATGATGATAAATTCAATTTTTGAATTATGGCTGAAAACATTTTCAATTATTTCATTTTATTCTTTAATATCTCTGGTTATGTATATTTTTTATCTTTTTTGTCTTTCTATTAGATCAATTTCTCTCTGAACATATTTCTTTCATTATTTTGATTTGTTTTTAGTTGTTATTATACTTTTCCTGAATGTTCCTTATTAACTTCAGAGTTTAAGGTTTCCTCTTTTATGGAGACTATACCATTTAGTTTATATTTTCTTTTTTGTTTTTTTTTTTGTTTTGTTTTAGTTTTCTTTTTTTAGTTTTTTTTTTAGTTTATATTTTCAAGATGATTTTGTTTTTTTTTCTTAATTTACTGCTTGAGCTTGATAAACTCTCATTTTGCTGACATGTTAATATTTCTCCTAATATTAAAAAAAGTATTTTCATAGTGAATTAACCTAAACATTCATTTGTTTTCTGAATTTTGGAATTTATAATTCAAGGGTTTTTTATGCAACTTAAGGTTGTTTAATTCACTTTGGAATATTGTGTTGAAGTTTTACTTCAATTAATTAGTCAATTAATTAAGTTGCTTATAACTCTCTTTTAGAGAGAATTTTTATCACTTGAGATGTTTTGATTCTCCTTGTTTGTTTTCTTTTTATGGAATTAAATCTACTTTTCTGATGATTCAATGCTTTAAAAAAATTACTCTGGATTGGCAATGAGACTTTGAGATAGCTAATTAGATTTCTCAGTTCAATTATTCTCTTTTCTATTAACATATTGAAGCTCAGTTTTAACAGATAGTGCTAATTTCAAGGAAAGAAGTTTTGATTTTTTTTAATAATAAATTTTTTTTATTGGTGTTCAATTAGTCAACATACAGAATAACACCCAGTGCTCATCCTGTCAAGTGCCCCCTTCAGTGCCTGTCACCCATTCACCCCCACTCCCCCGTCCTCCTCCCCTTCCACCACCCCTACTTCGTTTCCCAGAGTTAGGAGTCTTTCATGTTCTGTCTCCCTTTCTGATATTTTCCACTCATTTTTTCTCCTTTCCCCTTTATTCCCTTTCACTATTTTTCATATTCCCCAAATGAATGAGACCATATAATGCTTGTCCTTCTCCGATTGACTTATTTCCCTCAGCATAATACCCTCCAGTTCTATCCACATTGAAGCAAATGGTGGGTATTTGTCGTTTCTAATGGCTGAGTAATATTTCATTGTATACATAAACCACATCTTCTTTATCCATTCATCTTTCGATGGACACCGAGGCTCCTCCCACAGTTTGGCTATTGTGGACATTGCTGCTAGAAACATCAGGGAAAGATGCAGATGCAAAGAAGTTTTGATTTATCTTCTGATAATATCATGCCTTTTTTCTTTCTTTAAAAAAACAGATTTTCTTATTCTTATACATTTTTGCCCTTCACATGAAATCTTCAATGTGTACTTCCCTTGTCCCTATTCAATCTATTCCCCTAGAAGCAGTGATATAAAATTCATGAAATAAAATAAAATATTGGACAAGAAAAGACACAAGTAAGTGAAAACTACTAAAAATACTGCTTGGATAAAATTGATAGAATGATGAGGCTTAAATAACAGATGACACAACTTACACTGGCTTAAATACAAGTTGGAATTATTGTCTCTTATTACAAAAAGTCCAAGTTGGGTTACTCCCATGACTTATTGTTCTCAAAAAGGCACATGATATTTTAAAGATTTTATTTATTTGAGAGAGAGAGAGATACAGAGAGAGCATGAGCAGGGGGAGGGGCAGAGGGAGAGGAACAAGCAGATTCCCCACTGAGCAAGGAGCTACTTGGGGCTTCATCCTAGGATTCTGAGATCATGAACTGAGCTAAAGGCAGATGCTAACTGAGGCACCCAGGCATGCCCCTAAGACACAGGTTATATTAAACTTCAAATTCTCATACTGAATTTTGTTTTCAGATTTGCTTCTTTATAGTCTAAACACACTTGGAGAAGAGTGTTTCTATGTAAGAAATGGTCAAGGACAGAAGAATGTCCTTTTCTTGAGGTCCCTTTTTAGAATGATGTAAATTTTCTCAGAACCTTTACTTTCCGTCTCTGCTCCAAACCTACTGTTTTTTCTTCATGTCTTTGTCCAGATTTCATAAAATCATATGTAATTTTACCAAGATTTATTTTTAGATGAATTAATATTTTCTTGTCCCAAAGCATCAGGTATTTAAACTTTATTCTTTTTAAAGGGAAAAGGGTATGAGATGATTGTTGATTAAGTCACCAACTGTTTCTGACATGGCTAATAAGAACAATAAATTCTAAAAGTAAAATTAAAACAAGTGCGTTTGTAGATAAAATAATCAAAAGAACATCTAAGAATCTGAAGCATAATAACCTTAAAAATTTCTTAGAATAATATGAGAATCATAAAATTATCTTAGAATAAGTATCTGAAAGATAATATTAGAACATTCAGCAGAGTTTTTAACATTTTATTTCTGTAGATCAGAATAACTGCAGAAAGTGTTTGAGAAGAAATTCACAGTATGGAGAACTTAGTCCTTTATTTATTTCTAAAGACTCAGCTCCCCAAATTTGGAATCTTACATCTGTGGACAGCTAATATCAGTCATCTATTAATGGTGATCCTTCTGGTTCCACAAACTTAGAAAGCTTGTGTCAAATATTCCCTTTACTAAATATAGTGTCCAAGAAAATTTTAAAAATTATTTAACTGTATCATTATTTATTGGGAATCATATATGAAGAGACAAGGGAATTGAGCATTATTTTCTCCCAGCTTCTCAACCTCTTTGTGGGAGTCTGGCCATTATAAATTATGCCTCAATAGCCTTGATGATTGGGCCAGGGCCCAAGAGACCATTAATTGCATTGTAACAGTCATACAAGGCTTTCTCCTGATTTTGGGATCTGAAACCCTAGTTGGTTATTCTATCAAGGACTAATGTTAGGATAAAGTTGTGTAGAACATATTTGGGCAGGTGGATGGAAAAGAAGAGAAAGGCAGTCTGGTGAGAATAATAAAAATGAAGTAGATATGCACAGAGAAGAAAAGATGAAAATATATTGTCTAAATGGGAGAGAGAGGGTGAAAGAGAGAAAGAGAGAGCCCTGGGCTCCATCTCATGACCCTGAGATCGTGACCTGAGGCAATCAAGAGGCTGATGCTAAGCCATTCAGGTGCCCCTCTCAATTTTATTTTGGCTCAAGTTACTTTTGGCAGATTTCAGGTAATAGCAACCCAATAATCTTGACTTTAACAATATTCTCTTGCTAATGTTTCTATGATATGTATGAGAATCCATTTTAGAGTTAAAAGGATCCTTAGATATCATACTGTCATAGATTTAGGACTCTAGAGATGTTAAAATATTACACATATGGTTGAAGATCCTGACTAAGCCTCAGACTCCAGATTTCACAAATATCAGCATTTTATAGAAAATTAAAACAAATATTTGGGAATAAACAATTACTCTTTGCTTTTCTCCTAATACCAGCTCATTTTCCAATGATACTCTTCTAATGAACTATTACTTGAAATTTATAAAATTAATTTTGAAAGAAATCCAACTTAATGAAAATAGAGATTTCCATTCTCTGAAACCAGATATATCAGACATTTTGACATTTTTACTTCACATATCTTTTTTAAAGACATAAGATAATCTAAATCTAGTCAAAACTGTTTTAAAAGAGGGACACCTGGATGGCTCAGTGGTTGAGCATATGCCTTTGGCTCAGGGCATGATCCTGGAGTCCCGAATTGAGTACCACATGGGGCTCACTGCATGGAGCCTACTTCTCCCTCTACCTATGTCTCTGCCTCTCTCTCTGTGTTTCTCATGAATAAATAAATAAAATCTTTAAATGAAAAACAGTTTTAAAAGATAATTTTAGAGCAAATAGTCTAGTATGTGTAATTTTATAAAGTACCAGCTACTAAACTCAGACCATCTTATAATATAAACTCAGATATAATTATAAAGTCTAACTGTTTTCTGAGTTCCCTAAATAGAAGTTTAAAGTACATTACCAACATGGGATTCATTTCACTTCTTTAAAATTGAAAATAATTTCATATTCATCCCAAAATTAAAGAAAATATGCTACTGAATGCACTTAGATGTACTTTACTAGCAACAGTTTGAGGTATATCTTTACATCTTTATATATTTTTTTTATAGTTTTGAAAAATAGTCTTTAGTTCTAGTTTACTTACTTTTTCTCACCTTGAGCCTTTGCTTGAAGCAAAGTATCATTCAAAACCATTAGCAATCAGTATTCTTTCCACTCTTGTTAAAACATAGCGTTGGTCTATATTACATGGGGATTAAGAATATCAAGGGAGAATATTTAAAATACAGTGGCAATGAATTTTTATAGTATTTATATGACTATCAATATTATTTCAAGGGATTTACATTGTAATTCAAGATTAGTTGAGCATAAGTTAATAAACTCTTAAAGTATTAACCAAATCTTCTTACATAAGACTCTGAGAGATTCTCTTCAATTTAAAAAAATAATAATATATGAATCAACTATGATGCCCCTGGAGATATGCTACAGGGAATCCATAGTATTTTTCCCTCAAGTAATAAAGTAGTTAAAATATTTCTGAATTTTCTTCTATATTCACCATAGAGTATATATTTGTCAGAATATAAAAATTATAAACTTTCATCTATCATTCGATTGTTTTCTTCCTATTTGCCTTATTTATTTATTTTTATTTATTAGCCAGTTTTAATTTTGGTGTAATTGGGAATAATATCAAATTTAGAGTTGCAACACTAGCATAAAAACTCCTTTTTTTTGCATAAAAACTCCTATACATTACAGTACAATTATAAAAAGGAGAAATCTTAATGTTGACACAATACTACTATCTAATCCAGAGTCCAAATTTAAATTTTTCCAATGTTCAAATAATGTTCTTTTTTTAAAAAATGTTTTTAAAAGCTTTTATTTATTATTTTGAGAGAGAGTCAAAGATCCATATTTAAATTGTTCCAGTGTTCTAATAACATTCTTTTTTTAAAAAATGTTTTAAAAAGCTTTTATTTATTCATTTGAGAGACAAAGAGAGAACATGAGCAAGGGGAGGGTCAGAGGAATAGAGAGAAGCAGACTCCCCACTGAGCAGGGAACCAGATGTGGTAGGGCTCCATCCCAGGACCCTGGGATCATGACTTGAGCCGAAGGCAGACAATGTACTGAGCCACCCAGGTGCCCCTAAAAATGTTCTAATAGCTACTTTTCCTGTCCTCATCAAGAATCCACTCCAGGATAACTCCTTATATTTACTTGTCATATTTCTTTAGTTTTATTTAATGCAGACTGTTCCTCAGAATTTCTTTGTGTTTTATAACCTTGATATTTTTGAAGAAAATTGGCTACTTTCTAAAATGTTGCTCAATTTGGGTTTATTAATGCTTTCAAATTATTAGAAATTCTTGTATTTAGTTATATTGCAATGTGCTTTGGAAACTTGGATTATTTTTTCTTAAGAGCTAAGCTGAACTAGCCTAGTCATTCATGAAGGACATTTACTGTATGGGTTAAGAATTCAGGCTTTGGAGTCAGACAGATTTAGATTTGCTTTCTACCTTTTCTGACAATTAGTTTTACTCATTCTCCAAGCTTCAATTTCCTAATCTGTAATATAGGGAAAATGATGAATTCTCAAAGGGGTTGCTGGAAGGATTAAATGAGATAACATATGCAAAGCATTTGGTAAAATGCCTGGCACATAAACAAAGCTCCATTAAGGACTGGGCACATAATTATGTTTGCCAATGGAAAGTAACATGAAAAAACTGATAAGCTAGTTTAGTGGCCTTAAATAAATGACAGCACTGATATTCAAGAGAGGAGAAAGTGAACGAAATTGTCTTTTTCATCTGAAGGCCTTTGAAGAATTTATGTTTCCAAGTTCCAGCATTAGGTCTTTTTTTAATGTCTCATTTTTCAGTGTATACAGCTTTATATTTAATTTTCTAAAAGCAAAACACTCAGTTTATGTGCTTAATATATTTCCTTTTGAAGTAAAAATCATAGCTAAGGGAATTTGTTTCTGATAGTGTAGAATTTAAAACAAAGATTTACTAGTAATTTACTCATTTGAAACTAATTCTGTATTTGCTTATACGCTATATATTACTTATATGCTTATTTCCTTACATAACAGTATTTTCTCAAGGTAGATCAAGAAAGCCCATTTAGCCATCAAGGTAGCTGAATAGACGATAAGAGTAGCAACTTCGAATTGGGCTGTGGGAATAAGGGTTTTTTTCAAAGCAGGAGACAGGAGAAAGAGAAGAAAATACAGATTTTTAGCTTATTGACTGATGCAGGATTGATGTCATGAATTATCTTGACCTAAGCTGTGTCTGTATTTGGCAAGCTTCCATGAGACCTTCTGGCCATAAATTCTACTTCCTGGTGATCCTCTGTCCTGGTAGTCTTAAACTGGTAATATATAACAAATTTGTTATAGCCTTTTCTCTTTCCCTATTCACATACAACTCTCCTTTTTTCTTGAGTAAAGAATTCAGATACTTTCAGAAAATTACTACATCAGTAAGGAATTTGGGATTCTTTATATTTATTTAAATTTTCCATTTTTACATTAAAAATAATATATGTGATAATGAAAATAAATACCTAATTGGCTATTTTCCAGGCTTTGTGTTTAATAGTTTTTAACAAGTTGGAGCCAACTTGTATCCTGAAGTAGTGTTCTGTGGAGCCTGTAGTCTAATCTTATACTACTCTTGAAATCTTAGCTTTTTCTAGTTTTGAAGATCTAAATATTATTAGTGCATTTAGCCATAGCACTTATGTCTAGGCCAGAGGCATGAATCAACTCATCACAGGATGGGCTGCCTGCTTGATGAAAGTATTGAAGTGCTTTCTGGGAGTTTTAAACAAGGCAAATGGCTCTCATACTGGGATACTATCTGGCTAGAATATGCCCGTGGCAATTTTGCTCTGGGTAATTTCAACAGAACAGGATTTTCTTTCTTTTTTGTTTTTTTAAGCAAGGAGGCTCAAATGAAACATATCTAAGTTTGTTCTGACCTCTGTCAATAGGAATAAAGAAAAAATGCAAAAAACAAATAAATTAAAAGGAAAATCATTTGTGACCTCTAATAGGGTGATTTGCATGCTTTTTTTTTTCCTTTATAAGTTTCTGGTCATCTAATTTTTTCTTAAATCATATTCTTTTCATACAGTGTTACTCATTTCTTATAGCTATTTGCAACAGTTAGATGGTAACGTTTAGAAAACTAAATGACTTAAAATTTTGATGCCATCTCCTTCTAGAATTTACAAAGCATTTTTGTATAGAATACGATTACAACTTTCAAATACCAGTGTACATTATTTCTTACATTTGAGTAGCTGCCTTTTCTTTCAAATTGAGATTTGGCATTTAGATACATTGATATTTAAGTGGCCAGGACGTTTGAAAGAAATTGGAGGTTATCACAGAAGTGCCTTTCTGTTCGTGATGTATTCATGTATCAGAGACATTCTTTTGCATTCATTTAAAAGTTAGAAACATGGTATTGCTATTTAAATAATTTTCCCACATAATAATTCCTTAAAAAGTTGTAATTGCTTTAAGTTTTACTACTGATTGTAATCATTTGTGTGATTGTATCTGTGATTGATGCATTTTAATGTTGCAATTGTCTGGCAATTTTCTATGATTATATCCATGACTGATATTCTTTATGGTGCAATTGTGTAGTAATAGTCTGATTATATCGCTATTAAGATTTTTACATAACTTTCTCTCAGGACACATTTGAAGAATAGAGTTTTTATTTCCAAGAGTATAAGTTCTTGGTAAAGCAAATCAGTTCATTTGGCTTGGTGAATTTTCTTCATCGAGTCAACAGGCTGAACGATATTAAGAAGAAAACCACCATGTTCTCTTTTCATTATTATACTACTGAGAATGTTATTTAGAAGTTTATACTACTAAAATTTTTAACTTCTTTTTTAAAAAAGATTTATTTATTCATTTGAGAGAGAGAGAGAGAGAGAAAGCACAAGCAGGAGGGATAGAGGGAGAAGAGAAAATCTCACGCAGACTTGGCACTGAGTACTGATTCGGGGCTGAGTCTAATGACCCTGAGATCATGACCTGAGCTGAAACCAAGAGTCAGACATTTACCTGGCTGCCACCCAGGTGCCCCTAAAATTCTTAATTTCTTAATATGAAATAAGAGAAAGATCTAATGACAAAGACTGAAAAGAAGTGGCCAAAATATTTGGGAAAAATCTAGCAAAGAGCAGTATCAGGAAGGCCAAAGGAATAAAGAGGAGTTAATTCGGATGGCAGAGACAGGTCAGGTGAAGTAAGTACTTAAAAGTGTCAGCTGCATCTGGAATAAGGGACGATAACCTTGACCTCACTGAGAGCAGATTCAGTGGAGTTGTAGGGATATAAGCCAGGTGGAAAGGTAACTGAGAATCAGGAAGAGATCAAGAAAGTCATACAATATAGGAAGAATATTTTTTCCTGGGGAACACTTGTGAAGAAAAGTATAAAGATAGGATAATGTACATACAAAAAATTTGGGATTTGTTTGTTTTGTTTGTTTTAACACAATGGAGAGGATTTGAAGGTAAGAAAACAAAAGGATATGATACTGAAGAAAAAGGTTTCTGAAGGGGTTCAGAGTCTTTTTGAAGTTCAAAGTAAATTTTATTATTTTTTAAGATTCTATTTATTTATTCATGGGAAACACAGAGAGAGAGGCAGAGACACAGGCAGAGGGAGAAGCACGTTCTCTGTGGGAGTCCCCATGAGGGACTCGATCCCAGGACCCCAGGGTCACGACCTGAGCCAAAGGCCGACACTCAACCCCTGAGCCACCCAGGTGCCCCCAAAGTAAACTTTAAACAGATAACTTGGCACTTCTATCTGTGAGATCTAAAACAAGGAGGTAGAGAGGTATATGAAGATAAACTCATTTGTGGATAAAGGTAGGACACTGGAATTTCTCTGTTGCTTAGATTCTATATTTGCTGTGATTTACGAAGATATATTTTCTCTACTAAGGAAGGATATGGAGGTGTGCACGAGCATGGGAATGGAATGGAGAAAAAGGAAAATGTTAAAGAGTTGGAGAGCCTGTTATGTAGAAGGGCTGATAGAATTTGCAAATGAGAACTAAAAAAGGGATTGTGACTAAACACAAACAGAGGAGACTTGTTTGGGCACAGAGATATGATTTTTCCCAGCAGTGCTTAATGGTGTACATATAAAAGCAGAGAAATCAAATGCATGGAGTGAATGATTTTCTGATGGTGATATACAGATCCAGTGTAATAAAAGGCCAAGATAACAACGTGGTTGTAGGTTGTGGGTAGAGAGTACTTGAAAGTAGTAGACTACAGAGTCTGGTTCAAACAGGGATAAAAATGCAATCTCTGGGAGGCTGATGACTCAGAATAGATCAAATGGCCAACGTTCTGGGATGTTAATAAAATTTAATAATTGGTATAGTGAGCATATGAAAGTAAAAGCACATTAAGGATAAATGTTTTTAAATAAAATAGGATTTTATACTCAGAGGTTTTGAAAGTACTGTTATTTGGCAGGATGATGAGAGAATTGATTTTAAGATGAGCAGCATTACTAATACTTATTTTAATTAGCTGATTTATTGTTTTGAAAATTAATAAATGTTTCTGAAACAAAACTGATTAATTCATTTTGACTAGTGGTTCTCAACTGTGTCTCTCTGTTGAAGGAGATATTTCTTTGACCCGAACATCTCCAGTAGTGACATGCTGATTCCATTGAAAATCATTAATTTCCAATCATCAAGACAGTTTAGAACTGTGCAATCCAGGACGGTTGCTCCTAACCACATGAAGCTGTTGCGTACTTAAAATGTAGGTATGCACTGGAGGGACTGAACTTTACATTTTATTTAATTCTAACTTCAAGTGAAAAACTGAAACACCCTAAAACATTCTTCCCTTGATAAATCTTTATTGCTTTAATGGGACTACATTTCGCTTTAACTATTACATCGACATTACTGTTGTGGAGAACGTGATAGACACATCGTTAATAATGCCTCATTAATAATGCTATATTGTGTAAATGTTAGTATTTTGGATGTATTGGGTTAAATAAAATATTATAATTTTTTAACGAATTTATTTATTTTGAGAGAGAGACAGTGTGTGTGTACTATCAGGGGAGAGGGGTACAAGGAGAGGGAGAAGCATGCTCCCCACTGAGCAGAGAGCCTCATAATGGGGCTCTGCCCCAGGACCCTGGGATCAGGACCTGAGCCCAAGACAGTCCCTTAACTGAATGAGCCACCCAGTCGCCCCTAAGTAAAATATATTCCTAAAACGAATTTCACTTGTTTCTTTTCTACGCTTTAAAATTTGGCTACTGAAAACTAGAAAACTAACGTGCCTTGTGCGACACTTCTATTGGATAGAGCTAGGCCAGTTTAGAGTTTCAATGACCATAGCTGACTTCTGGAATCTAAAAATACTGAATTCTTCCTTAAGATTACAAGTATAGGGGATCCCTGGGTGGCGCAGCGGTTTGGCGCCTGCCTTTGGCCCAGGGCGCGATCCTGGAGACCCGGGATCGAATCCCACGTCGGGCTCCCGGTGCATGGAGCCTGCTTCTCCCTCTGCCTGTGTCTCTGCCTCTCTCTCTCTCTCTCTCTCTCTGTGTGTGTGTCTATCATAAATAGATAAATAAATCTTAAAAAAAAAAAAAAAAAAAGATTACAAGTATAGGGCAGCCCGGGTGGCTCAGCGGTTTAGCGCCGCCTTCAGCCCAGGGTGTGATCCTGAGACCCAGGATCGAGTCCCGCAAGGGGCTCCCTGCATGGAGCCTGCTTAGGTAAAATCTTAAAAAAAAAAAAAAAAAAAAGAAAAGAAAAGAAAAATTCAAGTATACATAGAGAGAACACGTTCATACACTTTCCTCCTTTACCTAAAGGGAACTAACGTATTTAAAACATAAACCTGCCAAGATGGCAGAAGCGAAGCAGAAGGCCCCTGCCGCGAGCTCACCTACAGCGCGACCTCCACAGGTTGCGGGGCCGCCCGAGAGCCCGCGGCGGCTGTACTGCCCCCAGGCGGTGGCGACCCATCCACGCAGGCGGCGGCCGCGGCGGCCCCACCAGAGCGCCTGCGCAGAGCCCAGAAGGCAGTGCGAGGGGAGCGGCGCCGCGTGGCGAGGTGGCGGCGGCGAGGCGGCGGCTGAGGGACGCGGTCCTCCCGCCCCGGTCGGCGGAGAGCGCGGTGGGCACCGCCGTGCCCGTCGGCCCCGTGGAAACCAAGCCTGACGTGAGCCGCCGCTACCTGGGTGAGGCCTCCGTCACCTCCAGATTCCTGAAGCGAGGCGCGTCTGGCCACCCCTTCCCGCGTCAGCCCCCTCAAGTAGCTGAAAGGTACAGACTTTTTATTTTTTTGTTTACATTTTCTACACATATTTTTTTTTAAAAAGATTATTTATTTATTCACGAGAGACACACAGAGAGAGGCAGAGACACAGGCAGAGGGAGAAGCAGGCTCCACGCGGGGAGCCCGACGCGGGACTCGAACCCGGGTCTCCCGGATCACGCGCTGGGCCGAAGGCGGCGCTCAACCGCTGAGCCACCCGGGGATCCCCTACAAATATTCTGTTTAATGAGGCTGGTACAGACAGGGCCCATTTAAAAGTCCTTCCCCACACCAAAAAAAGGGAAAATTTAACACGGAAGTGCAGTGCTCTGTTGTATACACTTCTACGTGAATGACTTTATTGAACCGCTGATGAACAGGAGGACATCTCCGGGGTCTTCTGGCGGGATTTTTCTTTGATCTTAAAATGCTTTTTCTCTTCAGTGAAGGGATTTAGGACTTAAGTCATTACCCCCCCCCCCCCCCACATGTGTTATCTCGACTCCACCTTGATATTCCTCTTCCTTTGGGCCAGACCCTAGGATTTTTAAGGTTTGAGAGTAACTGGCCACCTCAAAGATTTTCCTTGTCACGTGTTACTAATAATGTATTTAAGAGATGGACTTAATTGTATAAAATTACTATCTGTTAGGAGGAAAAGGCAAATTAAGGCAGTAAGGAGAGGCCGAGTTTTCTTTTTTTTTTTTTTTTTAATTTTATTTATGATAGTCACACAGAGAGAGAGAGAGAGGCAGAGAGACAGGCAGAGGGAGAAGCAGGCTCCATGCACCGGGAGCCCGACGTGGGATTCGATCCCGGGTCTCCAGGATCGCGCCCTGGGCCAAAGGCAGGCGCCAAACCGCTGCGTCACCCAGGGGTCCCCCGAGTTTTCGAAGAGTGGGAAAAGCAGTCGAGTTGGTTTTCCTCAACATTCTGCAGGTTGCTTTCTCTTTCACCCTGTAGGCACTGGGGCACATTTCCTTGTTCTTGGTGGGCCAGGAGAGACAAGGTTGTCACAGAGACGGCCCTAAAAGGCAAAGAATTCAGACCAGCTTGAAATAAGTTTTCAGTTCTGGAAGAGACAAAAATTAGTTTGGTTCTGTCGCAGCACCTGGATTTGAGGAATGTGAAGATTCCAGAGAGAAGTGCATCAGATACTTCAGTTCTTCCCTCAAGACGTGAACTGTTTCTAAGCTTCTCAGGAGACTCCATCTCCCTGAACTCCTATAATGGAAGTGGGGGAACAAGAAGTGGCAGATAGATTATTTCTGCACTGAAACTCCTACCTCAGATCTCTTCCACTTGTTACCTTGTTTGCTTCGCACCAGTTCTTAGTAGAGTGCATGTTGCAGGAAGATAAATGGCTCCAGAGAGATGCTAGGGATTGTCCAAAGTTATGTCAAATACATTGTTCTGCAATTGAGCTAAAAAGTACGTCTGAGAATGACCTAGGCATCAATAAATGTTCCCTATTTATATCCATATCCAAACTATGTTTTCATCTATACTTAGAATGTAAATGGTGGGTTACATGAACCATTACACCAGTTCTTCATCCCCAGTGCCAATATTCTGTTAATTCCTGGACCTGATACATTTGATGATGGAGGTTACAACTTTGTAAGAAATGAAGAAAAATGATAACTAAATTTAAGGAGTAGTTATGATTTACTGATTACTTATTTTATTTCTTTAAAAGATTTTATTTGTTCATGAGAGAGACACAGAGAGAGGCAGAGACATAGACAGAGGGAGAAGCAGGCTCCTCACAGGGAGCCAGATGCAGGAGTCAATCCCAGGACCCAGGGTCACGCCCTGAGCCGGAGGCAGATGCTCAACCACTGAGCCACGCAGGTGTCCCTGATTACTAATTTTAACTCTACTTTCCAATGAAGAAATTTTCAGAAAGCCTTATGTATATTAAAGAAGGTGATTCGTTTCTTAAAGTCTTCTTTGGAGTTAAATGGAATAAAATATTCTGAAATTTAGTAAGAATTCCATGAAAATTATTGCGAAGTCTGCTACCATGGCATTTTACAAAGAACAATAGTGTCTAATTTAGGTATCTTTGGTTTATTATAAGAATTATAAGGTAACAAAGATGCTTAAACTAACAGCTCTGCGCTTTTGGTGGTTAAAACTAAAAGATGCATTAAAAACCTAACTGGCCTTCTAATTTAAGATTTATAAAAATAGCATTAGCAAAAAAGTGCAATATATAATTATACTTTTCCCAACATGTTTACTACTTTTTCTCATTGTCTTGCTTTTGAAAACAAATCTGGGCACCAAATATTAACGTATTCAATTGTTATGCTAGCATTTTAAAAACATCCAACATAACAGAAATAATTGTTTTACCATCTGCTTCTTTTTTGGTGAAATCTCAAGTTTCCTAGATCATCTATAAAATATCACAGGCATGGAGGTAATTCAAATTCACTTGAATTTATGTACTCTTTTTATATACCCTACTCTTTAATAACGATGCTTTTAAAATCACATCTTAATTTGAATATTAGGAAGTGTTACATACTTTTCCCCTTGAAATCGTAACTGTTCATCAAGACACATTTCAAGGAGCACCTGAGTAGCTCAGTTGGCTAAGCATTCAACTCTTGATTTTAGCTCAGGTCATGATCTCAAGGTTGTGAGATCAAATCCCAAGTTGGGCTTGCACCAGGCATGGAACTTGCTTAAGCTTCTCTCTCTGCCTTTGCCCCTTCTCACCTTCTTCCCTCTCCCTTCCTTTCTCTCCCCCCCCCTAAAAATAAACACATTTCAAGGCCCATTTCCTTCTTCAAATGTTCTGTTTTTTTCTATCCTACACTAATCTGTTCTGAATTTCCATATCATGCTTCCTCTGTCCTACTTGCATAGTCTCATGTACTCCTCATGTATTCTTCACTTTTATATGGCAGGAAGCCAGCTACACTTTAAGATCCTTGAGGATTAGAACCTTACTCTTCTATGTTCCTTCAACATCCCTTCAAGTGTCAGAAACAGAGCAAATGTCCCAAAGGTATTTGAGTATTTCAGCTTGCTTTGAGTAACAAAACTATCTTTTGGAATCTTAGCTATTGGTAAGAACTGTGTGGTCTTCAAAGTGCATACCAGGAAATCAAGTGTAGTAATTAGAGCCAGTTAGCTATATCTCACAGTCAAACCTGTATGAACAATTTCTAAGAGTATCTATTTGTGAAAGTCATAACTTGATAAGCCCTGGGGTAGTTGGTGCTTGATGTTACCATAACTGAGGTATCATGGTTGTCTGGAGGCCCTCCTGGATTTATTTCTATTCTTGGCTGTTGACGTTGCACAAGATATGTCAAATATGTATCTCAAACTTTTAATCCGAGATCTTTCTCAGTATGAGAACTGAGAGGTGATTTGAGTATAGCACCTCCTTTGTCAAAGGTGATTATAACAACCCAAAAATGTCAATGGATAAACATTTATACATAGACCAAATATGCCCAAAAGAGTCAAAAGTAAATGGAAATTTAAAGGAAAAATTCTGAGGGGAAAGAGATCTAGCATCTTTTTCCTTAGATATTTTTAAAAAGTGAATTAAAGAGAAGATCTAGATATAGAAATATATGGGATTCTACAAATTGCCAATAATATTCCTTAAAAAAAATAACCTTTCTTAGCTTTGACTGTTATAACTCTATTAAAATCATTTAGAGGGATGCCTGGGTAGCTCAGCAGTTGAGCGTCTGCCTTCAGCTCAGGGCCTGATTCTGGAGTCCTGGGATCGAGTCCCACATTAGGTTCCC
Organism: Canis lupus familiaris; assembly: GCF_011100685.1. Classification (NCBI taxonomy): domain Eukaryota; kingdom Metazoa; phylum Chordata; class Mammalia; order Carnivora; family Canidae; genus Canis; species Canis lupus. The sequence goes on from NC_049250.1 coordinate 29,815,162, forward strand.
CATGGGGAGTCTGCTTCACTCCTTCTGCATGTGTCTCGGCCTCTCTTTCTGTGTCTCTCATGAATCAATAAATAAAATCTTAAAAAAAAAAGACAATCATTTGGAGAAATATCTTTGCTTCACCAAATATTTTGTTTATTTAGCTGAATATATTTGTTTTAATTTTGTAGATACCGTATTGATTTATTTATACACAAAGAACAAGACAATGTTTTATTTCGAAATTTCACACCCAAAATTTCCTCTATGGGTTTTATTTAGTCACTAGTTCCTTTTGAAAAGAAGCAGTAAAATCCTATCAATGAGGCAATCTAATAATGGAGTTTAAAGTGTGCTGCATGCTAGAATGGCTGTCCTTTTCTCAGGATTATCATCTCCAGCTCTATAGCAAGTAGAGAGCCTTCTCTTTGCTCCTTGCCAAGTATTTTCAGCTAGGATAGCTTGCCCTGTTTCTCTGTTGTAAAATCTTAAAAAATGTTTGTCTTCTGGAATTCTCCCATTCTTGATAGCACAGTTCCTGCGCTTGACAGATAACCTATGGACTTGATAAACATTTTGTTTTTTCAGAAAATGTAACCTCAAAACAATCAGCAAATTTCATTTAAATGAAATTCTATAGCAACTCTTCCATTCTGTGCGAACACATATGGAGTTTGGTTTCTATGGTTACTCGTTGTTAGTCCTATGCTCTTTGGTTCTGTGCAGAGTTGGAGGAGAGATCAACAAGCCTAGAGTGTCATTATAACGAGGCAGAAGCTGAGATAGTTCCTTTAGTTGATGGCTGTGCAACAGTTTAGAAGACACATAGTTTTAAGGTAACAATTAGAAAAAAATACCAGAGGTCCTTATCCCCCCTTAACACTAACTGGTTATTTGATAATGTCATAGGAACAAGAATGAGAAGAAGGACTTAAAAGTATAACTATATTGATTGTCTTTCTGTTAATCCAGGATATATGACAAAAGAATGTACTCATTGATAAAGTGGAGGTTTTCTTTTTTTTTTTTTAATTTTTTTTAAATTTTTTTTTTTTTTTTTTATGATAGTCACACACAGAGAGAGAGAGAGAGAGAGAGGCAGAGACATAGGCAGAGGGAGAAGCAGGCTCCATGCACCGGAGCCTGACGTGGGACTCGATCCCGGGTCTCCAGGATCGTTCCCTGGGCCAAAGGCAGGCGCTAAACCGCTGCGCCATCCAGGGATCCCAAGTGGAGGTTTTCAAAAAGCATGGAATTGTTTAAGTACAATATTAGAGCTTATGTGCGTCTGTGCATGCTTGTGTGTGTATATTAAAAGATAATTCAAGTTTACAAATGTGTATTTTGACCTGAATTATTTCCAACAAATAAAAAAATTGAATCTCTTTGGAGAAAAGCCGTTCTCAAGATTCTATACTCAAGGGTACCTCTGGTTCATTTTTTTTCATGGAAATTATTTAGTTTCTCTTATGAAGCAGTAGTATAATACAGGTTTGGAATGGTGTTCCAAAAGAACCAAACTATCCCTTAAAAATTATGTTTAGTTGTATATATGCTATGTGTGTAAGATTAAAATAGTTTGATATACCTCTAGTTTACTTTGGCATCTGAATAGTAACTATGATGTAGTTGTTACCATCAAATTATCTACAAAAATGTTGAGATTGTTATAGAGAACAAAGCTTGAGGGAACTAATGATGGAAGTGTTTGATAGTGAACCATTGATGGGTAACCTATGTATCATATACTTCAAGAAATCTGGCAACAGTCCTCTTCACCTGATGGAGAATAGAAATATATTCTCTTCTTTCATATTATCTTCTAACTGTCCTGGGAGACAAGATTTGTGTGAAGCAAAAAAACAAAAAACAAAAAACAAAAAACAAAAAAAAACAAAACAAAAACCTGTGTACTATCTCTCTGCTTCAAAAATGTGGTTTTTGGAAAAGGACAGAGTGCAGTCTTTTCCCTCCCACAACTTCTACGGCCCTAAATCCCCGCAAGTAAGCTATGACGGATAAGGGCAAAACTGGAGCCCTTCACAGGTGGACTAACATGGGGTCCATATTCAGGAGATATGTGAAATTGGATAGGAAAAAATAAATATTTATTTTCATTAATCCATAATGGAAATGGAGCATTCCTTGTAAGTTTGGGTATAGGGAGTAAACTGCAGTTACATTAGCAGGACTTGTGACTTTCTTCCTAGTAGAGGTTATTAATATGATACCATGATTCAGTGGCTTCAGGTTTCTCAAAATATATTTTATTCTTATTAATACTTTCGGTTTATGGTAGTTATGAAACCTTCCAATAGATTTGGTGTTAATGATTAGTGAAGCACAGATTTGGAGTATAATGTATATTTTATTTTTAACATAGATAGTTCTCTGTATTTCAATAGGATTTGTTTTCTCGGGAGTCTGTTTACATTTTCTAAGATTTATTAATGCTTCGAGACGCCTGGGTGGCTCAGTGGTTGAGCATCTGCCTTTGGTTCAGGGTATGATCCCGGGTCTGGGGATCAAGTCCCATATCGGGCTCCCCTTGAGAAGCCTGCTTCCCCCTCTGCCTACGTCTCTGCCTTTCTCTGTGTCTGTCATAAATAAATAAAATCTAAAAAAAAAAAAAGATTTATTCATGGTTCACTGTATTGCTAAATTTTTACATGGCACGAAAAGTAAAGGTCTGTTTTATGTAGAATATTTGTTGAAAATTGGTAATAGACAGACTTCTGTATATAAATTTGCTCTTCAACCCTCAGTTGAAAATAAGGATTTAGTCAGCATGCAAGCATTACACAGTGCCAAAGCAAACCAACACCAAATCTTTTGGTAAACACCAACTCCAAGTAACTCCAATCAAGCTTAATAATGAGAAGAGTAAAAACAATGTTAGAAACAAAGGAAACAAATATCAAAATGAAGATTCAGAAAAAAGACAATTTCCCTGCAAATGAGCTGTTATTATAGATAGACACCATAGAAATTACTTTTGAAAGCTCCGTGACATCCTTGATATGGAAAATTTGAAGACTGAACAAGGTAACATAAAATGGCAGAAGATAAAGAACTAACCAAAATAACCACAATATACCCAATGTCTGAATTAACTTTTCATCTAAAAATTAGAAGAATAGGATTCCCAAAGAAGAGATGAGTTTAATCTAGAAGATAGACTGTAGATACTTTCCTACATAGCAGAGGGTAAGGAAAATAAAAAGGAATGACAGAGAATAGAATTACAGTTACTTCAGCAGTAGAAAAAAATAATAGATTAAATTATTGTTGAAGACTTTTAATTGTTGAAGTATTTATTTAGAAAAATAGTTGTGAACATACACAGAATGAAATAGCCTTCAAGAAAAACTTTACCACCATCTTCAGATAAAACTTTTTAATAAGTAACCTCTATGTCAGAAAAAAATGTTAGCTATACACATGGGGAAAAAATCTACAAGGACACAGATAAAAAAGAAGAAAAAAGAAACAGACCATCTGTAGAAGTAATCTAGTTCCCAAATTGTAACACTGACTACCAGAAGTCAGAGGAGAATGTTTATGGAGACTTGAGATAATTTTTATTCAGATGAATTTTCTTAGAAATAGGACAAGTATTCAAATATACCAGAGATTGACTTACAGGTTACTTCGAAAAGTTTTTAGAAGTTTTTGGTATGTATTTCAGTAATATTCCAACTAATTATGAGATAATTCCAAATCAAACTTCCATAATTAGAGAATTCAGGTATAGAGACGTAACAATTAGAAATTAAATCTGTATCATTGTTCAAGAGAATATATGAGATGTAAAATTAATTGCAGTGACCTTGGTCTAAATCATATTACATAGAAAGTGTTGTAATGTAGGAATGGGCAGAGGAAAATTAGAGTGTTAAATTCCTTATCATAAAAAAAGACTTGGCACTTTATTTTGGTTCTAATAGTATTTAATGTTTCACAGTATCTCTAGATTTGTTAATAAAGTTAAATTTATTGGAACTTTCTAAAGTAAGGGATAATACTTCAAAGTCTTACTACTATTTCAAAACTGGAAATCTAAGGTGGGAGATTTATAGATTTTGAATGTAGGATCAAATGACTTAAGGGAGATCTTTGACAGTGGGGATCTGATGGAGATAGGGCTAAATTCATGATATCATAGTTTAGAAGTGGACACAACAAAGCAGGGGTCCTGACAGATAAGCAAAATGTTTGTCCAGATGATGAGATTATGTCTCTGATAAATTGATCATGGGCATCTCCTGAATGAAATAGTGAAGTTATATAGTAGTTTACAGCCTTATCTTTCATGGAGCAGTTTTTTGGAACAAATAACTAAATCATGTTGACATAGATGGTCTTCAGGCTTATCTAAGTCATGTGGACACATATTGCTTCAGTGATGCATTAGCAACTTTAAAAAAAATAACCAGCCATAAAATTAACACGGCTGTGATGTGGAATGTATAATTAAAGCAGAATACTATGTGTATATCACATATGTATTAAAGTATTAAAATTGTCTTAAAAATATAAATGTTTAAACTATTATGTTGATAAGAATCTCTGCTTTAGTAAAGGTGATAAAATTTCAGTATGCTGTTTACAAGAAATATGCATGACAAAATAAGCAAAAAAAATAAAAATAACAAATAAAAAAAAATAAAATGTTGAAATGGCAAATGCAAATAAAAAAGTTCAATGTTCATGTAAGGCAAAATTGTCATCATATTTAAAGCCCTGGAAGGGAGAAGAAACAAACATTAAGTAGAAAAAAATATATAAGCCTTGATGATATGCTTTAATAGTAAATAGAGAAAAACAACATATACAGAAATAACTTCTAGGGATCTGAGGATAAATAATCAAGGAGACTTTAAAAAAAAAAAGATTTTACTTATTTATTCAGAGAGAGAGAGGCAGACACAGACAGAGGGAGAAGGAGGCTCCATGCAGGAAGCTCGATGTGGGACTCAGTCCGGGAACTCCAGGATCCCGCCCTGAGCCAAAGGCAGATGCTCAACCACTGAGCCACCCAGGCGTCCCAAGGAGACTTTTAATATGTTAACAATGAGAGCCGTTACAAGGATAAGCAGACAAATTTATAAGTAGGTTTGCAGAGTTATGAATTATCTGTTAAAACTTTAATTATTGTGGAAACAAAATTGAGTATATATTTAACAAGATCTCAAGCAAATTCTATAAATATAGAAAGTCAAATTATACAGGACACATTATCTGATTTGTGTGGGATACAAGTGGAAGTTATTGTTAAGATTTAAATGTTATCAGTAACAACAGCTACGAATTACAACCATTCTTAACAGTACAAAACAATCCCAAACAATTTTGGAGTTGAAGTAGAAATTAAAACAATTTAAAAACAGATACAATGAGAACACTATTTACCAAAACTTACATGATACAGCCGAGGCTATACTTAGAAAGAAGGCAGTAACTTAGAAAGCTTTCATTCGTAAATAAGAAAGAAGGTAAAGTAGCTCAGTTCAAGGAATTAACGGACAGTAAATTAAAAAAATAAAACTAGGGAAAGATAGAGAATGATATAAAAGGAAACTATGACAACAAAATAGAGGAATAGAAAGTTAATTCTTGTAAATTTTTTTTCAAGGGGCATTATATGTTAATGTTTGCCAAGTACGTATCATGGATCATGTAAATGAATCCTCACAACTGCCCTTTGGGGCAGTTACTACACAATTTTATAGATTTTTATTATGTTATTATTGTTACATCATTTTATAGATGAGGAATCAAAGCTTTGAGATAAATTAAAATTCATTTTTTTAATTCATTTTTTAAGAAGGTTTATTTAGTTATTCACAAGAGACACAGACAGAGAGAGAGGCAGAGATATAGGCAGAGGGAGAAGCAGGCTCCTCGCAGGGAGCCTGATGCGGAACTCGATCCCGGAACCCGGGATCACTACTTGAGCCGAAGGCAGGCGCCCAACCGCTGAGCCACCCAGGTGTTCCTAGAAATTAAATTTCTTATGTAAGAGTACATAGTTTACAGGTGGTGAGGTTGTAATTTGATAGCTGTTGTCTCTAATTCCACGAACTTGGCATTATCAACACAAATTTACAATCTTCTTGTTCAGGAGGTCAGAAATCTAAAATGGGCCCCATTGGGATAGAATCAAGATGTCAGTAAAGCTGTGTTTCTTCTGGAGCATTTTGGGTACAATGGATTTTCTTGTCTTTCCAGCTTCTAGAGGCTGCTCCGTAACACTTGGTCCCCTTTCATCTCCAGAGCCTGCAGTGGCTGGCTAAGTCTCAAATAGCATTACTCTGATACTGTTCTGTCTCTCTCACTTACAAGGACCCGTATGTATGTATGTATGTATGTATGTATGTATGTATGTATGTATGTATATATTTGTTATAAGAACCCTTCTGAATACATTTGGCCCACCCAAATAATCTATTATGATGGCCCTATTTTAAAGTCAATGAATTCTGTCTGCAACCTTAATTTCCTCTTGGTCACATTATACAATATATTCACAGGTTCTGGAGATTAGGGTGTGACATCTTTGAGAGGTCAACCACAATAAGTGTGCTTGAAATGTTGCTCTTCCAAGTACACTTGACCCTTCAGCAACATGGGTTTGATCTGCATGGGTCCACTTACGTGTTGATTTTTTATGGTACAGTATTGTAAATATATTTTCTCTTTCTTAAGATTTTCTTTATCTTTATTGTGAGAATATAGTATATAATATTACATACAAAATATGTGTTTCTCAACTGTTTATGTTATTAGTAGAGCTTATGGTCAACAGTAGGCTATTAGCAGTTAAATTTGGGGGGAATCAGAAGTGATATGTGGATTTCTGACTGCACAGAGAGGTTGGTGCTTATAACCCCCGTGTTGTTCAAGGGCCAACTCTACTGCCTCTTTCAACATAAAATATGCAATTCTGATGAGAACATAGAAATTAGGAATGACAGTATCTTAATACATTAAAAATGAGTTTATATAATATAGGTAAGTTGCTCAGCAAGAGGCAGGGTAAGTTGCTCTAGCTTGGTTAAGTACAGAGGAATTTAGTAGGGGATATATCTTAGAGCCTTAAGCAGAGGCTATAGCAATACAACCAAACACAGAATGGACCCAAGGAATTGCTTTATCTCTCTCCTGTAGAAGCTGCCTGAAGCTACAGCTGGCTCCAGACCATGCTACTCTGTTTCTTTTTACTCACTAGTTAGCTTGGGCTTGTATTACATAATACCACAGACTGGGCAGATTAAATAACAAATAGATTTCTCAGTTCTGGAGGCAGGGAATTCTAAGATCTGTGTGTCAGTATGGTCATGTTCTGGTATCAGTATAGCTGAGTTTTCATGAGGATCTCTTCCTTGCTTGCAGATAGAAACCTGCTTCTATATGTTCAGTGTGTTCCAGTGACCTCCTCTTCTTTGTGCTGGGGTGTGCATTAGCAAACTTTCTAATAAGAAATACTTTCTTATAAAACTATCAATCCTCTTAGATTAGGTCTTAAAATTATTTAAGAATTATTTCATTGGGGCCCCATCGATAAATATAGCCATCTTGAGGGGAGAGGAGTGGGTCATGACTTCAACATATGAATTTTGGGTGAAGGGGATGGAAACATTCAATCCATAACATTTAGTAAAATGGGATTTCCATGTCTAACCTAGATTATCATGCAATTAAGTTCTAAACAAAGAGTCCTATAGGAACTTTCAGTGGTAGAGCTGAAATCTAGTGTCAGCACCATACTGACACAGATAGAAAGAAATGTAGAGGTTCTGCTTATTTGTTTTTTGGGAAGTGTGATTTACTGTGAGAAACTATCAACTGTGGGAAAGATTGCACATAAAATATGCAATTTTAGGCAGTCACAGAAGATAGAAAGCCCTTAGAAGTATGTACGAAAGAACTATGAAAATAAAGGTATTCTGAAAAAAAATTATTAATTTCAGGGTTCTTTTTTGTGAAAATAGATGAATTATCAGGAGATTAACAAAGTTGACAAAGTCAATATGGAAACCTGAGAAAGCTGAGGTAAATAAGAATGTTGCTTTATCACCTAAAAGAGTGGATTCAGATTATTTTATGAGTTTCTTTTGCCAATTCCTCAAGGAACAGTTCATTTTCAGCCTATTTAGTGTTTCTGGAACATAGAGAAAGAAGAAAAGCTACCCTGTAATGTTGATAACAGAACCTAACAAAGAGAATATAGAAAGAAAATATTGATCTCAATTATGAATAAAGATGCAAAAATAGCAAGTAAATTATCAGTAAATGACATCCAGCTGTATTTAATCCATCATGACCAGTGGGGTTCATATTATGAATGTGAGTGGGGATCAATACTAGGAAATCTGTTACTCAGATTCTTCATATTAACAGATCTAAATGGAAATACATTTAACTACCCCCATGTAGAATTTGACTGAATATAATTATCGTTCCTGGCTCAAAATAAAATGCTGTAATTTTTCCTTGACTCAATAAAAGTATATACCATATATATATATATATATATATATCTTGGACTTAAAACCTGTTTCATGCTTCATGTATAATGTTAATCTGTTTAATTGGCTAGTTCATTTAGCACAATTTAAAAGGTATAAATGTTTGAAAACACAATCTTTTTATTACTTCCAGACCAATTATCTGTGTATTTTTGGGCAACAGAACCTGGAAAACTGAAAGAAGACGTAGTATATATACAATAATGAATATGTATTTGAGGTCTGACATGCAGCTGGGTTATTTGCCACCTTGGACAATTGTTTAACATTGTATATTAGATTGACTTCACTAAATTTCATTTTGTGTAGGTTAAAATAGACATGCCATTTGTGCCAGTTCTTTATTTTAAAAGGGTTAAATACCTCACTACACGTGAGGTTGGCACAGTGTGAATGTGGTTGCTGTTTATTGCTATTGTTGTTATTAGGATGCATAGAATAACAAATATGAAGTAGATATAATTAAAAGAATCTGTAGATTTCTTGTATGCTAGTAATATCCAGTCTGAATTACAAAAAAAAAAAAGCAAAACAAAACAGATTTGGGACGCCTGGGTGGCTCAGTAGTTGAGCGTCTGCCTTCAGCTCGGGGCGTGACCCTAGAATACCAGGATCAAGTCCCACATAGGGCTCTCTGCATGGAGCCTGCTTCTGTTTCTGCATGTGTTTCTCATGAATAAATAAAACTCTTACAAAAATAAAAATAAATAAAAAATGATTCAACTTCCTTTGTTTTGTTTATGAAAACAAAAATGCAGTTATCAGATCATCAGGAAAGTAATCCCATAAATCCTATACTAACACATGTAGGGAAACAAACTGGAAAAACAAAAAATAATAACAAAGAGACACCTTGAATGACTTGAAAGATTTAATTGATTAAAATGATGATTTATTTTTATTTTTTAAATTTTTTTATTTATTTATTTTTGCCCATAAGCTTTTAGTTAGGGTCTTCCAATTTTTGGAGAATTGAGGTGACTGACTGACTTTGGCTGGTTGGTGCTAAGTATGTTTGTACTGGCATCATGACTAACAGTTATTGAAAAATTAAGGAAACACAACTCTAGGACTTCCTAGCTCATTCCATTTATCCTCTGAGGCTAGGAAAATATGAATACCTCCTCAAGTACAAATCAATTTCCTGTTATGATTCAAATAAACAGTGGATAAGCATATCAGAAGGAAGTCCAATACAGATCTTCCTACCATTTATTCTGTCATTTTCCTTTAATTTTATATATGTCACTTTACAGATATGTTGTTAGTATTTGATTTTATTCATCCTGAATCAGTAGTCTAAAATGAACAAAAATGACCTTTAATTCATTCATCCATTCACTTATACAGTCCCATAACAAATACTTACTGAGTACCTATCCTGTGTCAGGTACTGTCCTACAGGTTTGGAATATATTAGTGATAAAAACTGACTTTCTGTGGTCTGTATTCTAAAGTAATTTCCTTATATTGTAGGTGTATGATTCTTGGGAATTATGTGGATTAAAAAATAAATTATGGTGTATCTGGAAATCTCTCATCAAAAGAAATCAATATTACTTTGCAAGTAGTATTCCTCTTTGGGTATTTTAAGTGTCTTTCCTATATGTCTTATCACACAGAACTATCCCTGTGCAAAAAATAATTTAAAAACAGTGCATGACCAGTGTCAGATTCAGCTTAGCAAATTCAACCATAAGTCTGTGTCTCTAAGACCATTTTTCTTATAGTAATTATTAGATCTTATAGATTCTTTTTTATAGTATCCTTTGTGTCTTGACACGCTATAAATTTTCTCTCGTATAGCAAATTGAGTATTTAATCCAGTTAACAAATATTTATTTAGAAACATTTTTCTCAAGGGACCTTACAGTTGATTGGATGAGATTATCCAAAAATAATGAGATTTAATGTAAATGAGGGAAGAAAAAAAACACATACAGGCATCATCATTAAGCTCAGTCTTGAAAAAAGGGCAAATCTTGATAGAGTGAAGGAAGAAAGAAAAGTCCAGTGTGAAAGAAAAGGATAAAGTCTTATAGATAAAACAATAAAAATATATTTGAACTTAGAAAGATATTGAGAAGTTAAAAGTAGCTGGACAGTAGGGTACATGGAAGCAGTGGCAGAGAATGAGCCTGGAGATGTGTAATTGTAAAGAGCCTTAAACACTAGGGTGAGGAGTTTAAACTTTTCATCTAAGTAGTAGAATATGGTAAACATTTTTTGAGGCTCAAGATATAACTTGTGCTTTATTTTAATAATTGTTGGTATTGTGGAGTTAATTTGGAAAAAGGAAGAGATTAAAGATCTAAAGCTCCAATTAGTAAGCTGTTACCACAGATCATTTGATAGGTGATATGGATCTGAACTAAGGTATTGAAAGGAGGAATGAAAAGGAGTAGAACTTACAGATTAGATGTGAATGATAGAACTGGATAAGACTTTATTATTCAGAATGATTGGTGATGCCATTAATCAAAAACGAACACAATTTTGGGAATTTTTGATGTAAAGAAAACTTCTTGCTTTTAGCTTTGATATGTGGTTATATTTGATATGTGTTGTGGGAGAAGTTTAATGTGGAAATGCAGGCTGGCAACAGTATAGTTAAGACATTTCATATCCAAAATTTTACCTTATACACACCTTAATATTTTGAATATTGATGATACTACGTATACCTTTTAGAACGATATTTATAATTACAAAAAATTTCATATATTGATAAGGGATTTAATATATAAACACTTCCCTCATTATTGGCTAGATTTTGTTTGAGTGTTAAAACTTTGCTAATTGGGGACGCTTGGGTGGCTCAGCAGTTAAATGTCTGCATTCAGCTCAGGGCGTGATCCTGGAGTCCCAGGATCAAGTTCCATATCAGGCTCCCTGCATGGAGCCTGCTTCTCCCTCTGCCTAGGTCTGTGTCTCTCATGAATAAATAAATAGAATCTCTAAAAAAACAAACAAACAAACAAAAAAAACCAACTTTGGTAATTGTTAGAAGGTAGTTCAAGAAAGAAAAGATGGGGAAGGATGACAATTAATATTCAATACCAAAGAGAATGTTGGATTACTTTTGTTCCTTTCATTCAATTTCCAATCAATAGGCAAATTTTGAGGGATCACTAAACATGTCATTAAGATCGTGTTCAATTATGCCAGTGTACTGTGCATAAATAATCAGTGGTCTGTGTTTTCCAAGGGAAATACCCAAAGACTTATTTAACCTCTCAGAGAAGCAGATGTTATTTATTTAATGTATTTATGTATTTATTTATTAAATACATAATCCTTAAAATCTATTTTTAAGGATTTTATTTATTTATTCAAGAGAGACACAGAAAGAGAAAGGAGACACTCAAGAGAGACATAGGGAGAGGAAGAAGCAAGCCCCCTGTGGGGAGCTTAATGCTGGAATTGATCCCAGGACCCTGAGATCATGATCTGAGCGAAAGACAGATGCCCAACTACTGAGCCACCCAGGTGCCCCCAAGAAGCAGATTTTAAATTAATGTGTTTCCGACTTTAATTCATTCAAATCTCATGTACTTTAGTCTTAAAATGTACATTCTGATACAGTAGGTCTGGAGTGGGACTCAGTATTCTGTATTTCTAGCAAGTTCCAGGTGATAATGAAGCTGTTGATGTATGCGACATACTGAGTTAGCAAGGCTCTAGATTTACAGTGTAAACTTTGCAAAAGAAAATATGAGTTTGGTGATTTAAAATTTCCCAGTGAATATTTTAGCAATCGGTAGGAAAAAAGCTCGTGGGGCTTTTTGTATTAAATTATTGGACAATTTTCCTACCTACTTTGAGTTGATTCAGATTCTGAACACTGGCCATGTTGCTGAAAGTGGCTGATCATGTTGCAGAATGTGGAAGTCACAGGTCTTTTTCAGTCTCAGTTACCTGAAAATTGAATCTTGAGTTGTGACGAATTCTTAATCTTGGCTCAGCACAGGATGGCCTTAGGTGCCACACATCCCTGGAAGCAGTAAGTACCTCCAGTTCTAATGTTGCTGTGAGAATTTTTCAACAGCCCCTTCATTTTTTCCTTTTTGCTTTGAAGTTTCTTTGATCTCTCAGCTACCTGAAGAGAATGAGCAGACTTTCTAGCCTATTAGGAAAATATCTCTCAACCACCCCCACTACAAATAGAAACAAACAAAAAAACCCCTCAAATGCAGAATCTTTTTTTTTCCTTCTGGTTTTCTTTGTTGTCAGTTTGATAATGGGTTCAGTCACAGATTTGTTCATTAATTGGTAACTTTTAAAGTTGTTTTTAAATCTCTAAAAGTTTATTTAGGCAAAATTAAATCATTTGCACTGTAGGAACTGCCACCTAGCCCATAAATGTCCTCAGTTTGGTACTTAGCATTTGCATATCAATATGACAGTTCTCTCTTTTATTCTTATCCTATACAAGAATTCTTATGAAGTTATATAGTACTGCATTGCCTAGCAATATCTTGTTATAATCTCAGAAATTATTTTCATACATATATTAAGAATCCATTGACCTTATACAGCAAGTGGGCACTTTTTTCATACTTGAGTGTTTCTATTTTAGTTTTCCACCTCTTCTAATTTTACTGTGCTTCTGAATATCGGAATACTAAATTTACTGAACCTATTAAAATTGGTCCAAGAAAATTCATATGTATAGGAAATTCCATAAGTACATCTTAGGGGAATAGAGCAGATTTTTCCAAAACATAAATTTCTTACCACAATTTTTTAGCTATTTAAAAGAAATACAGTTGTTTTAGCATCCAGTAATTTGAAGACACTGGGTATTTTTTTCCTTAACATTATGCGTATTAAAACATCCTGACTCATTATTCTGAGTATTTTATGGTTATTCTCTCTCATGTCTTTCATATTTAAATTGCACACGGTACTTGTGTTTTAGTGGAATGTTTGTGTTTTTCTTTTGTACTTCAAGGAAACAGTGATCATAACACACAAGTAGAATCTTTTTTAGATTTTTCTTTTTTTTTAAGATTTTATTTATTTTATTTTATTTTATTTTATTTTATTTATTTTATTATTTTATTTTATTTTATTTTATTTATTTATTTATTTATTTTATTTTATTTTATTTTATTATTTTATTTTATTTTATTTTATTTTATTTTATTTTATTTTATTATTTTATTTTATTTATTTTATTTTATTTTATTTTATTTTATTTTATTTTATTTTATTTTATTTTATTTTATTTTATTGGTGTTCAATTTACCAACATACAGAATAACCCCCAGCGCCCATCACCCATTCACTCCCACCCCCCTGCCCTCCTCCCCTTCCACCACCCCTAGTTTGTTTCCCAGAGTTAGCAGTCTTTGCGTTCTGTCTCCCTTTCTGATATTTCCCACACATTTCTTCTCCCTTCCCTTATATTCCCTTTCACTATTATTTATATTCCCCAAATGAATGAGAACATATAATGTTTGTCCTTCTCTGACTGACTTACTTCACTCAGCATAATGAGAGACACAGAGAGAGAGAGAGGTAGAGACACAGGCAGAGGGAGGAGAAGCAGGCTCCGTGCGAGGAGCCCAATGCGGGACTCGATCCCGGGACTCCAGGATCATGCCCTGAGCCAAGGACAAACGCTCAACTGCTGAGCCACCCAGGCGTCCCCTTTTAGATTTTTCTAACTTTTTATGTAATCTTTTGTGTTTTACAAACCATGAACATTTTGTTTTTTATCACTATATACTGTAAGTTTCTGGTAATTACAATATATAGTAAATATATGAAAGCAAAGAGAAGCAAATATCTGCTAGAATTTTATTACTCTAAACAAAGGGATCAAGACCATTAATTGTTCTACATTTTGTGTGCTTAATGAATCATTTGCACCATGCTTTGTCTCAAAAGGAGATACTTGGAATCTTGTGAAAAGGACAGGCCATTTTGCTACCCATGTTAAAGTTAGAATATATCTGAAATTACCCATGAAGCTCCTTTTTAAACATCTTCCAGTTTCCTATCTTGGAGTAGTTTTGATTCCACAAGTGAAGTATGTGGTCTTATGGTGGTACCGAAATAGATGAATTCTGGATGGAGATTTCCTCATCTTTTCCTACCAATCTCAATTTATAACCTCCTGTTACATCTCAGTGATTATCATTCTAGGTAGAAATCCTCAATTTTTGTTTTCTCTGTCTCCTGGTAATTCTAGTTGTTTTTTGTTAAAAAAATTCTTTTGACTAGTAGGAGAAACAATAAACAAAAATAAATACATCATTATATATAATGGTATTTGTTAAGATGTAAAAAGGAATTTTAAAAGGGAATATTTGGGGGATCTAATGTAGATAAGATGATACCACTGAGCAACTGACACTTAAGAGGTATTTTCTGAGACCAGGAAAATAGGTAGAACTTAGCTAGATTATGAGTGTTGACAAATTACCTTCTAGATAAAGGAAAGTACATGTGTAAAAAACTCAGGTCAGAATATACTTGGTGAGTTAAAAGGTTAAAAGGATGCCAGGGTTTTCGGAATATAGTGAGAAAAGTGTGAGAGGGAAATGAGATGATATTAGAACAGTAGTTACTGGAGGCTGTAACAAAGATTTGGACCTTTGAGTCTTTGGAAGTTATTGGTATAAAAAATTATATTTAATTTTTTATTTTGAGTGACCAGATTGAGCTCCTTCAGGTTCCCACATATCAATTTTTATCATAATTTTTATGTTTCATAGTAGATTTTTTAAATGATTTATTTACTAATTGTTGTGGAGGGATTGGCAGAGGAAGATGGAGTCTTAAGGCGACTCTGCATTGAGTGGAGAGCCTGCAGTGGGGCTTGAGATCACAACCTGAGCTGAAACCCAGTCCAACACTTAACTGACTATACCACCCAGGCACCCCCATAGTAGAATTTGTAAAATACCCTTCTATAAAGACTAATGAAAATCCTGTGTTCTGTATTACCATATTTATTTTTATTTGCTCTCTCTCTCTCTCTCTATATATATATATATACACACACACACACACACACACATATATATATTTAAAGAATGTATATGTGTAAGTGGAAATATAACTTTTTTTCCATTTTGGGTATATTTTGGCTTTATAATTTTTATAAACATTCTCTCTAACATAAAGTTATCTGGAACATATTATGACTGATTTTCTGTTGAAACCAGAAAGTCATCTTCATTTGATACATTGAGGATACTGAAAAGCTACTTCATTAGGAAGTGTATCTTCAGTAACATTTTATACTTACTCATGCTCTGATGGAATGTTTTGTTCTCTTCTTGGACTACTTAGGCATTTCATTAATGAGACAATTCACTTCTTAGAGCTTTGAGTTTAGATGTATTTTAATTATGCTTGAGTTTAGATGTATTTTAATTATTCTGTATGCTTCACTATGAATGGAGCTATTATAGATATCATTAAATTCAAACTTTTATCACAGTTGTTCCATTTGGAAGGCTTTACATGAGAAAGGGATGCAGAAAAAATATAGATACTGAGATTAAGATTATACCCATAAAATTCTTGTCTCATTAAATCTTTATAATTTTAACTGATTTAGGTATTGGGGTTCTGCCATTTTACTTGAAGTCATTGAAATCAAAATGATTCTTTATACTACCAGCAAATTTTAAAAATATGGACCATATATTTATTCAATTTCAAATGATCTTTTTAAGCCAGTCAGCTATCTTGAAGCAAACCCTCTTTTTCTTAATCCTGAACACATTCAATATGTAAGCACTTCAGGTACTTTCTCCTTCAAATTTATACCATTTTAAAATAATTGGCATACATTTAATGTACTTACTTTATTTTTATGAGTAATTTTGTTGACTTTTACCAGTTTTTCATCTCCAGATTTCTTCTAGTTAATTCATTTATTTTATGATAATGAAGGACTGATTGCTGAATTAGCTAAATTATCTAACCAGAGATAATCAGTTGATACAGGATATATAGAGGATGCAAATTAATGTCCTTTTGATAATAACTTTTTAATCTTGATATAATCAATCCTATTTACTTCTCTTTTTTCTTGTCTCAAACTCATCCTTGTTCCTTTCTGGTCTGCTAATTTATTTCATTTCCTATGATCCAGAGATTTAAAAATTGTACATAGTTTTATAAAGACTTTGTATTGTAAAGATGTCCATTATTCCCTGGTAGATCTGTAAATTCATTGCAATCTCAATACTACATCATACTTTTTTGAGTGTGAAGATTGCAAGATGATTTTTAATTTTATATGGACTAAGAATTTTTCGCACCAGCTATAACCAAGAAAATCTTGAAGGACCACAGCACAATATCCAAACATTTAGTAAAGGTATGTTAATGAGGACAGTATGGGATTGGTCCAAATACAGACTAATGGAACAAAGTTTGGAGATTGACAGAGATAAATGGCCTAGAATAAGGATAAAAAGCAGCCACAAAAACTAGAGCTCCAGGCATTTGTACAAGTTCCTTCTAGAGACCTGTTGACCTGGTTGAGCCGGAAGTGAGCAGTGAGCTGGAAGAAGAAGGCAGTGGAAGTACTCACTGGCTAATTAGAAGCTGGATCCTTAGTTTGTGTATACAGACAGTCTGTTTCAGGGAAGATTGAGAGATGGGCATTTTTGAATACTCTCTCTGCCCTGAGCCGGGGTTGGGGGATTGGATGGGGGGGATAGTCCAACTGACTGCTTACAAGCAACCTGTAAGAACTGCGTTTTTATTTGCTACATTCTTCTGTGATTCAGGAATGCACGTTCCATTGATTTTCTTAACTGGTGATCCCAGAACCATCCCTTGGGTGACAGATGCAAAGCTGCCATCTGAATGGCAAAAATCGGGTATGCCACATAGCTTTGGCAAGAATGAAGAGCAAGTGGAAGTCAGCTTCACTACTGGCAGGACAGTAAAGTGGTATAACTCCTCTGGAAAACTGATAGTATTAACTAAAATTGAACATCAGCTTGTCTTATCCAGCAATTCTCTTGTTTGTATCTGTCCTAAGTATTCTCCAAAGAGAAGTGAATGCACCAAAATATATATATAATAATGTACATTGCAGTGTTGTTCATAATGTTTCTCAATTAGAAACTATCCAAGTATTTATCAAGAGTAGATTTTGGCAAGTATGTATCTTTGAAAAATATTGAACTATTCCCAGTAACATAAAGGAATCCCATTAATTCATTGAAAATTCATCAACAATCTTAACATATGTGATTTTAGCACTTTTTTTTGCATGCATGCATAGTATCCTGAGAAAATAATACAAGTACTATACAAACAACTTCCATTTCAAAAAGAAAAAAATACTTTTTAATTTAAAATTAGAGGTAATGATGAAAAAAAGAGGGGGAAATAGGAGTTGCAATATTTATTTCTATAGGTATTTTTCAGCTAATTATTATTTTCATTGTAAAGAAGTACTGTGAGTAGAAAATAAATATGATTTTGTTCCTACTAAGATAAAAATTTAGTTGATAATACTAAATAAAATGTAAATAATAGTAAATAAAAGTTTACGAATCTTGATGGATACAGAGAATGGAAGAATCTAAGTGTAGCCAAGAATGAGGAATCCTGTAGGAGATGGCATGAAGGATGGATAAGATACAGACATATAGTATTACATGGGAGGGCCCCTCAAAGGGGTTAATGTATGGAGACAGGAAAGTGTAGGGCAAATGAGAGAAACTAGCAGACCAGGATTTCTTGCTTGCATGTACTTAGAAGGAAAAAAATGTGACAGAAAATGTTGGAAGGGTAGATTGGGTTCAGATCCTGGACAGTGGGAATTCTATTCTAAGTAATCTGGACCTTTCTCTAGTGCCACTGAATTCCTATGGAAGGATTAGAATTATTTGAGTAGAAAGTTGATATTTGATCTGTTTCGAGAATGTAATTGGAGGAAACCTGAAGGGAGGATTTAACTGAGGAAAACAATATGACTTAAGGGGAATTTTGAGAATGTCCAGTCCCTTTGTATAATACATGATAACAGTTGATAGTACAGGAAATTACAGAATCTAAGTCTCTGAATTTTTAACCCAAGGAATCTTTTCTCTAAATCAGAATTAACTGGTAGCAAGCTACTGAATAGTCTAAGTGAGAAGAAATGACGGCATGAATTGGGGTAGTGGGAAAGAATATGTGATACATGATAATTACTTACCTATCATATCAGAACATATCAGGAATTATCACTCATAAAAGTATATCTGATGTTTGTTTCTTTGAACTTTATATTGGGCTTAATCTAAGTAATCTGTGTCAGAAGGGAGACAAAGTACATTGTTCAACAGCCACAAATTTTGCCCCTAAAGCAGCCTTGAAATATACTATGAAGAATTTTCTTTTCTTTTTTTTCTTTTGGTATTTGTTTACATTTTATTTTATTTTCTTTGACATCCCCTCTTTATTTTTTTATAATAAATTTATTTTTTATTGGTGTTCAATTTACCAACATACAGAATAACACCCAGTGCTCATCCCGTCAAGTGCCCCCCTCAGTGCCCGTCACCCATTCACCCCCACCCCCCGCCCTCCTCCCCTTTCACCACCCCTAGTTCGTTTCCCAGAGTTAGGAGTCTTCATGTTCTGTCTCCCATTCTGATATTTCCCACACATTTCTTCTCCCTTCCCTTATATTCCCATTCACTATTATTTATATTCCCCAAATGAATGAGAACATACAATGTTTGTCCTTCTGCGATTGATTTACTTCACTCAGCATAATACCCTCCAGTTCCATCCACGTTGAAGCAAATGGTGGGTATTTGTCGTTTCTAATGGCTGAGTAAAATATTCCATTGTATAAATAAACCACATCTTTATCCATTCATCTTTCGATGGACACCGAGGCTCCTTCCACAGTTTGGCTATTGTGGACATCGCTGCTAGAAACATCGGGGTGCAGGTGTCCCGGCGTTTCATTGCATCTGTATCTTTGGGGTAAATCCCCAACAGTGCAATTGCTGGGTCGTAGGGCATATCTATTTTTAACTCTTTGAGGAACCTCCACACAGTTTTCCAGAGTGGCTGCACCAGTTCACATTCCCACCAACAGTGCAAGAGGGTTCCCTTTTCTCCGCATCCTCTCCAACATTTGTGGTTTCCTGCCTTGTTAATCTTCCCCATTCTCACTGGTGTGAGGTGGGATCTCATTGTGGTTTTGATTTGTTATTTCCCTGATGGCAAGTGATGCAGAGCATTTTCTCATGTGCATGTTGGCCATGTCTGTGTCTTCCTCTGTGAGATTTCTCTTCATGTCTTTTGCCCATTTCATGATTGGATTGTTTGTTTCTTTGCTGTTGAGTTTAATAAGTTCTTTATAGATCTTGGAATCTAGCCCTTTATCTGATATGTCATTTGCAAATATCTCCTCCCATTCTGTAGGTTGTCTTTTAGTTTTGTTGACTGTATCCTTTGCTGTGCAAAAGCTTCTTATCTTGATGAAGTCCCAATAGTTCATTTTTGCTTTTGTTTCTTTTGCCTTTGTGGATGTATCTTGTAAGAAGTTACTGTGGCCGAATTCAAAAAGGGTGTTGCCTGTGTTCTCCTCTAGGATTTTGATGGAATCTAGTCTCACATTTAGATCTTTCATCCATTTTGAGTTTATCTTTGTGTATGGTGAAAGAGAGTGGTCTAGTTTCATTCTTCTGCATGTGGATGTCCAATTTTCCCAGCACCATTTATTGAAGAGACTGTCTTTCTAACAATGGATAGTCTTTCCTCCTTTATCGAATATTAGTTGGCCATAAAATTCAGGGTCCACTTCTGGGTTCTCTATTCTGTTCCATTGATCTATGTGTCTGTTTTTGTGCCAGTACCACACTGTCTTGATGACCACAGCTTTGTAGTACAACCTGAAATCTGGCATTGTGATGCCTACAGATACGGTTTTCTTTTTTAAAATTCCCGTGGCTATTTGGGGTCCTTTCTGATTCCACACAAATCTTAAAATAATTTGTTCTAACTCTCTGAAGAAAGTCCATGGTATTTTGATAGGGATTATATTAAACGTGTAAATTGCCCTGCGTAACATTGACATTTTCACAATATTAATTCTACCAATCCATGAGCATGGAATATTTTTCCATCTCTTTGTGTCTTCCTTAATTTCTTTCAGAAGTGTTCTATAGTTTTAGGGTATAGATCCTTTACCTCTTTGGTGAGGTTTATTCCTAGGTATCTTATGCTTTTGGGTGCAATTGTAAATGGGATTGACTCCTTAATTTCTCTTTCTTCAGTCTCATTGTTAGTGTATAGAAATGCCACTGACTTCTGGGCATTGATTTTGTATCCTGCCACGCTACCAAATTGCTGTATGAGTTCTAGCAACCTGTTCAGGTTTTCTATTTCTTCCTGTTCCAGTTTTGGTAGTTTGTGGCTTTCCAGGAATGCGTCCTTTTCTTCTAGATTGCCTAATTTATTGGTGTATAGCTGTTCATAATATGTTTTTAAAATCGTTTGTATTTCCTTGGTGTTGGTAGTGATCTCTCCTTTCTCATTCATGATTTTATTAATTTGAGTCTTCTCTCTCTTCTTTTTAATAAGGCTGGCTAATGGTTTATCTGTCTTATCAATTCTTTCAAAGAAGCAACTCCTGGTTCTGTTGATCTGTTCCACAGTTCTTCTGGTCTCGCTTTCATGGAGTTCTCCTCGAATCTTTATTAACTCTCTTCTTCTGCTGGGTGTAGGATCTATTTGCTGTTTTTTCTCTAGCTCCTTTATGTGTAAGGTTAGCTTTTGTATTTGAGTTCTTTCCAGTTTTTGAATGGATGCTTGTATTGCGATGTATTTCCCCCTCAGGACTGCTTTTGCTGCATCCCAACGATTTTGAACGGTTGTATCTTCATTCTCATTAGTTTCCATGAATCTTTTAAATTCTTCCTTAATTTCCTGGTTGACCCTTTCATCGTTTAGTAGGATGGTCCTTAACCTCCACGTGTTTGAGGTCCTTCCAAACTTCTTGTTGTGATTTAGTTCTAATTTCAAGGCATTATGGTCTGAGAATATGCAGGGGACAATCCCAATCTTTTGGTATCGGTTCAGACCTGATTTGTGACCCAGTATGTGATCCATTCTGGAGAAAGTTCCATGTGCACTTGGAAGAATGTGTATTCAGTTGAGTTTGGATGTAAAGTTCTGTAGATATCTGTGAAATCCATCTGGTCCAGTGTATCATTGAAAGCTCTCGTTTCTTTGGAGATGTTGTGCTTAGAAGACCTATGGAGTATAGAAAGAGCTAGATTGAAGTCACCAAGTATAAGTGTATTATTATCTAAGTATTTCTTCACTTTGGTTATTAATTGATTGATATATTTGGCAGCTGCCACATTCGGGGCATATATATTGAGGATTGTTAAGTCCTCTTGTTGGATAGATCCTTTAAGTATGAGATAGTGTCCCTCTTCATCTCTCACTACAGTCTTTGGGGTAAATTTTAGTTCATCTGATATAAGGATGGCTACCCCTGCTTTCTTTTGAGGACCATTCGAATTGTAAATGGTTCTCCAACCTTTTATTTTCAGGCTGTAGGTGTCCTTCTGTCTAAAATGAGTCTCTTGTAGACCGCAAATAGATGGGTCCTGCTTTTTTATCCAGTCTGAAACCCTGCGTCTTTTGATAGGGTCATTAAGCCTGTTCATGTTCAGAGTTACTATTGAAAGGTATGAGTTTAGTGTCATCATGATATCTATTCAGTCCTTGTTTTTGTGGATTGTTCCACTGAACTTCTTCTTAAAGGGAATTTTAAGAGTCCCCCTTAAAATTTGCAGAGCTGGTTTGGAGGTCACATATTCTTTCAGTTCCTGCCTGTCTTGGAAGCTCTTTATCTCTCCTTCCATTTTGAATGAGAGCCTTGCTGGATAAAGTATTCTTGGTTGCATGTTCTTTTCATTTAGGACCCTGAATATATCCTGCCAGCCCTTTCTGGCCTGCCAGGTCTCTGTGGAGAGGTCTGCTGTTACCCTAATACTCCTCCCCATAAAAGTCAGGGATTTCTTGTCTCTTGCTGCTTTAAGGATATTCTCTTTATCTTTGGAATTTGCAAGCTTCACTATTAGATGTCGAGGTGTTGAACAGTTTTTATTGATTTTGGGGGGGGGGATCTCTTCTATTTCCTGGATCTGAATTCCTGTTTCCCTTCCCAGATTAGGAAAGTTTTCAGTTAGGATTTGTTCAAATACATATTCTGGCCCTCTGTCCCTTTCGGCGCCCTCGGGAACCCCAATTAAAGGTAACCTTTTCTTCCTCAGGCTGTCGTTTATTTCCCTTAATCTATCTTCATGGTCTTTTAATTGTTTGTCTCTTTCTTCCTCAGTTTCCCTCTTTGCCATCAACTTGTCTTCTATGTCACTCACTCGTTCTTCTACCTCGTTAACCCTCGTCGTTAGGACTTCTAGTTTGGATTGCATCTCATTCAATTGATTTTTAATTTCTGCCTGATTAGCTCTAAATTCTGCAGTCATGAAGTCTCTTGAGTCCTTTATGCTTTTTTCTAGAGCCACCAGTAGCTGTATAATAGTGCTTCTGAATTGGCTTTCTGACATTGAATTGTAATCCAGATTTTGTAACTCTGTGGGAGAGAGGACTGTTTCTGATTCTTTCTTTCGAGGTGAGGTTTTCCTTGTAGTCATTTTGCTCAGTGCAGAGTGGCCAAAAACAAGTTGTATTGGGAAAAGGAGAAAAAGAAAGAGAAAGAAAGAAAAGAGAAAAAGAAAAAAAGAAGAAAAAAAACAGAAAAAGAGAAAGAAAAAGAAAGGAAAAAAAGGGTGGGGGAAGCAAACAGAAATCAAAAAGCACACACACACACAAAACACGGGGGAGTACCTTCTGATTCTGTATACTTTAAGTCCCTTGACTTTCCCTGCAACTTGTCCGTCTAGCTGGTCTTCTGGGGGAGGGGCCTGTTGTGCTGATATTCAGGTGTTAGCACTTGGGGGAGCTGCTCTGCCCCCTCCCTGGTGCAGGGCTCAGTGCGGGTTGTTTACCCTGTGAGGCCCCTGGAGGAACAGCCCCAGTGGCCGCCGCCAGCTCTGCAGCCCTGGAATCAGCCCCCGCAGTAACTCCGGAGCTCTCCGTCTGCAGGGCCTGGAGGCTCCGGGGCGGGGCCGCTGATCTGCTCAGCTCCGGGCAGCAGCGTCTTTGCGGTCCTGGGCCCTCCCGGCCTCTGCCTGTTCCGGGGGAGGCCGGGTCCTGGGCTGTGCCCCGGCGGCCTGAGCTCCAGAGCCTGTGCTGTTGGATTCGCGGTCCCGGGCCCCGCACCCCCCTCCGCGGAGCCTCTTCCTCTGCCAGAGCCCCTCCTAGCTGCTCCCGCCCCGCAGCCCCCTCCGCGGACCCGCCCCCGGCCGCCCCCCCCGCCAGCTGCTCCCGCCCCGCAGCCCCCTCCGCAGAGCCTCTTCCTCTGCGGGAGCCCCTCCTGGCTGCTCCTGCCCCGCAGCCCCCTCCGCGGAGCCGCCGCCCGAGCCCCGCCGAGCTGCTCCCGCCCCGCAGCCCCCTCCGCGGAGCCGCCCCCGAGCCCCCCCCCCTCCGAGCTGCTCGGGTCCCGCCGTGCGCTGCAGCCCTTAGGGAGCTCGGCGCACTCTCCCGGGGCGCAGGTGTCTGTCAGTGTCCCCGGGAGCCTGAGGGCATCCCCGCCCTCCTGGGTCCTGCTCCAACTCCCTGGGAGCCCCTTTCCGCCCTGGGAAGGTTGGTGCAGCTCCTGCTTCTCCGGGACGGGGCTCTCCTGTCCTGGGGACACTCGCCCCGGCCTCAGCCCGGCTCCTCGCGGGGCCCCTCCCCCTTGGAGGCCTTTTGTTTCTTTCTTTTTCCCCGTCTTCCTACCTTGATAGAAGCGCGAGCTCTTCTCACTGTAGCATTCCAGCTGTTCTCTCTTTAAATGTCAGGCCGAATTCATAGATTTTCAGGATGATTTGAAGGTTATCTAGGTAATTTGGTGGGGACAGGTGACTTGGGGACCCTCCTCTTCCGCCATCTATCCCCTCCTCCGTACTATGAAGAATTTTCTATCATGATTCATTTATTCAAAAATAGGGATTGAGTTCTTCGTGTGATGAGGCAGCATGCTGCACCTAGAGGTGGAAATATAAGTAAAAAAAAGATGCAGACCTCACGCTTGTGGAACTGACTGATTTGTGTGAAAGCCAATTATCAGTTCACAAAATATAATTTTTAATCATAAATATTGGTAAGGGATATGAAGGAAGTCTCATTGTGATATGGGAGTGTGAAGAAAGATTCGTTTTTATAATTAGTGTATAAAAAATTAACATGTATAGTGTTTGAGAAGCTAATTTAAATATGTTTCTTCGAAATAATATAAGTAGTATAACATAAGAATTTAAACTAAATGCTGATCCACATCAGTGAAGTTTGTGATTAAATCTTGTTCTAATATAATTTACTAAAATCTGAATATATGGGTCATAATTTTTCTGGTCTTTAATTCATTTGGATTTTCATGTATTCATTTGAATTTTTATGTGAAGTAAAAATTTTAGCCAATTTAATTAATTCTAAATGATACTTGAAAATACTGCTTTCTGAACTTTACTAGAATCATCTGGTCTACTTAATTGCTACTTTATTTTTGTAGAATTTTATTACCATAGAAGTTATTCCCGTTAGTCTAATAGGGAATTTAGAAAACAACATATAATTTCTTTTAACCCTGAAACAAAGTGTTTTGTGTTACATGCAGGATCCTTGGATCCTTGAAAGACACATCTCTGGGTCTCCTGTCAAATTTGATCTCCTTTGCTGGTTTCTTTTTCTCTAACTGCTACCTAAATTTATTGTTTTCCAAGTCTTCACCTCAGCTCCTTATGATGCAAATGCCTTCTGTGGACCTTGTTCATTCCTGCAGGGTAATTATCATCAGTAATACAGCTCCCGTGTCCTCATCTTTAGAACATGGTGATTTGGTGATTAGACATCTTAGCTGATTTCTCCCCAGACATACTCATGATGAAGAGTTGGGTTTGTAGATAATCTAGGTTTGAATCCTTTTTTCATAATTTACCAATTGTGTGTCTTTTCAAGATATTACTTAAAATCAACTTGTGTTTTGATATCCTTATCTCTAAAATGGTAGAATAATAGCATATATATCATAGGGTTGTTTTGAGGCTTAAATGAGGTACTATATAAAAGTACCTGAGAAGAAATAAACAGTTCTTCAAATAAAACATAAAAATGGCCAGCAGACAGATGAAAAAATGCTTAACATCATTCATCATCAGGGAAATGCAAATCAAAACTACAATGAGATAGCACTTCCTACCTGTCAGAATAGTCAAAATCACAAAAGAAACAAGAGTTGAGAAGGATGTGGGGAAAAAGGTACCCTTTTGCACTGCTGGTGGGAATGTAGCCAGTGTGGAAAACATTTAGAGATTCTTCAAAACGTTAAAAATAGAACTACCCTATGATCCAGTAATCACACTCTTGGGTATTTACCTCCAAACTACAAAGACCACTATTTCAAAGGGATACATGCACGTCTATATTTATTGCAGCATTCTTTACAATAGCCAAATTATGGAAGCAGCCCAAGTGTCTGTTAATAGATGAATGGATGAAGATGTAGTGTGTGTGTGTGTGTGTGTGTGTGTATATATGTGTATATATATATATAAAATATTTCATTGTGTGTGTATATATATATATACACACACACACACAATGAAATATTATTCAGCCATAAAGAAGAATGAAATCTTGCCGTTTGCAATGACATTAATGGAGCTAGAGAGTATCCTGCTAAATGAAATAAGTCAGAGAAAGACAAATACCATATACTTTCACTCATGGAATTTAAGAAATAAAACAAGTGGGCAAAGAGCAAAAAAAAAAAAAAAAAAGAGACCAAGAAACAGACTCTTAACATAGAGAACAAACTAATGGTTACCAGAGGGGAGGTGGGTGGGGGGAATGGGTGAAATAGGGATTGAGGAAGGCACTTGTCATTATAAACATTGGGTGATATATGGAATTGTTGAATCACTATATATTTTATACCTTAAACTAATATGATACTGTATGTTAATTATGCTGGAATTAAAATGTACAAAAAATGTACCTTGTATAAAAAACAAAGCAAAACTTGAGACACTTATGTAAGTGTTCTATGTGTTTATGAGGGGACTTGCATTTCCAAATTGCAGATGGAGAAATAATTATTATATCACCTTTTTATTTGATTTATTAGATTCCTACATATTCATCCTTTATCTATGTAAGTAACTTTATGTCTGGTTATGGATGCTATTAATTGTTCCACTGAAGGTCAAGGCAGTATTACATTATTTATCATTTAATGTGCCTTTCAGATATTTTAAAACAAGATTGTAAATTTAGTACTTAAATTTAAATCTAAATGCTAATGACAGCATAATAAAAACAAATAAAGACATAGCTAGCCTCAAATATGAGACAGATCTCTTCAGAGAAGAATGTGAATAACTGTGAGCAGAGCTGATTTTGTGGGGCTGCTGCCCACTGGGTTAATAAATGAGAGGTGGAAGCCAGAAATTTAGCTTCTATCAGTAAAGCACATTAGAAGTGGTTTTCAAATACAGAGTTTTCAGATAAAGTATTTAATTGATTGCAAACAGTTTAATGTGTGGCACCCTTTTCATAAGCTATGGCTGAAAAAAAAAAGGCCTCCAAATTCATCTTGGGGTTATGCTAATCTCCAGGAGCCCAAAGTATCTTGATTGGGTCTGCCATTTCCCTCAACAAAACTTGGAGTAAACCCATATTCTTTTTTTTTTAAATTGAAGTATAATTAGCATATAATGTTATATTAGTTTCAGGTGTACAACACATTGATTTAACAATTCTGTACTCTGTGCTTACCACGATAAGTGTTGTCACCATCTAATGGGGTCAGCTACAGGCATTATTAAAAGAGCTAGAAAAAGTAAAGTCACACAGAAAGAGAGTGGGGAAAAGAAGAAAAACATATGCAGTATTAATAATATGCATATTTATAACAAATCTTCCACCTAATGTGAGCCTAGAATATAATTTTAAAGCACATTTAATAACATGTTAAATAAGACAAAAGCATTTATCCTGGATGAAAACAATTTTCTGCAATATCTGATAAAGATTTTGAAGTAAGTATGTTGTGGATATTCAACAAGTGAAATTAATACTTATCTTCTATAGAAACAGAATAAAGAATTATATTCTTGAAAGGTATATCCTAAACACCTCCAACAGTATATGCTACATAGAAAGCACTCATTAAATATTCCATGAGTAAATGAATAAAAAGTATAGAGTAGTGTCACTTACAAATATAAGTTTAAAGATAGGGAAGAAAGTATTAGCAAGTGAAACAGCAGTGTTTATAAAATAGTATGAAGTATTAGAAAACTGAATTTATCAGTATATATGTAAATATCACATTATCAAAATATGGTTTATCCCAATACTTAAGGAAGTTGAACACCACAAAATCTATTATTGCAGTTTATATTTAGTTGATACTGTGGCTGAAAAAAATAGTCCAATTAAGGACTATTGTCCTAGTGCTTGGAAATGTTGCTAATAGATAACTCTCAGCTACTGGTCAATTTCAAGAAATGACTGGATGAAGAGTCAGCTTGTCCAAGTTCAAGCCCCTTTTCCTGTACAACTTGAATTCAAATAACTGGTACATCAGGAAGTTTAAGGACATGACCCTCTCCTGCCAATTTAAGAAAAGTCTGGTATACCATCCCATCTTAGCTTTGGAGCCTCTTGTGGTGTTGGATGGTGTTTCCACTGGGATTTCATTATAGTCTAATTTTTCCTTTTGCCCAGTCCTGTTTCCTTCCCTTTTCTTCCATAAATGATCCTAACACTTGATTCTCCATCACCTTTTTTTTTTTTTTTTCCATCACCTTTCTACCTCATACTCTGCATCCTGGGAAATCTTGCTAGTGATGGAATAATATTAATATATTAAAGAAAGCTATACAGGGAAAACACTTGAACAATTTAAACATTTATTCAAGATACATCTCTTAGGAAACTAGAATTTGAAGGGTATATTCATGAAGTAATGACCTATATTAAAACTAGAAGCAAATTAAGAAAAAACACAGAGCATTGGAACTCATAAGAAAGTGAAGCACCTTCTGGGGTTCCTGAGTGGTGCAGTCTGTTGAGTGTCTGACTCTCGGTTTCAACTCAGGTCATGATTCCAGGCTTGTGAACTCAGGGTCATGAGCTATAGCCCCGCCAGGCTCCATGCTCAGTAGAGAGTCAGCTTGGGACTCTCTCTCTCCTTCTCCTCCTCCCTCCCATGTTTGAGCTCTTTCTCTCTCTCTCTCTCTCTCTCTCAAATAAATTTTTAAAAAAGGGAAGCGAGTTTTCTTATATGGAAAATCAACATGCAAAGGCTCAAAAACATTCCTACACCACACTAAAAACTAATAGATAATATACTAAAATATACATTAATGATGGCAGTTAATAGTTTGAATATTTATTGTTTGCCCAGTACTCTTTTTTTTTTTTTTTGTAAAAACTATACTATATTTTTAAAAAAGAGTGTAGTGGACACACAATATTGTGTTGGTTTCAGATGAACAACATAATGATGCAACAACTCTATACATTATGCTGTGTTCACTACAGTGTAGCTGCCGTCTGTCCCCATACAATGCTGCTACATCACCGACTATATTCCTTTTATTTTTATGTAGTGCTGCCAGCATTAGATGCAATCCTGGGCCACAAGTCTGCACCCTCCTTTGCAACTGGTCCTGTGATAACAAAACCTTTGATTTCACCATCATTTTTTACTATGACCTCCATGTTATCTTCAAAATTGAGAATTGCGCCATCTTTTCTCTGGCATGACTTTCGTTGTTGAATTACCACTGCTGGATGTACCTTCTTTCTGAGCTCTGGTTTGCCTTTCTTCACTGTGGCCATCACCATGTCACCCATACCTGCAGTAGGAAGTCTGTTCAGCCGTCCCTTGGTCCTCTTCATAGAAATGATATACAGATTTTTAGCTCCTGTGTTGTCAGCACAGTTGATCACGGCTCCTACGGGGAATCCGGGAAATCCAGAATTTCACCCCAGAGGACTCACCACATCATTGCTTTGACATCTTGAACACCAGAAAGGGACATAAAGCCTGTGCCTTTTATTTTTATGACTTACTCATTTTATAACTGGAAGCCTGTATCTCTTGCTCTTCATCCATTTTGCCCCAGTCCCTACCGCTCTCTCCTCAAATAACCATCAGTTTTTTCTCTGTATTTACAGCCTGATTCTGCTTTTTGTTTATTTTTTTTTTTTAGCTTCCTCTTATGAGTGAAATCACATGATATTTGTCTTTCTCAGTCTTATTTCACTTGTTTGCCTGGTATTTTGATAAAGGCTTTACGTATTCCCAAGTAAGATATGAATAAGTATCTAGGAATAATCTTAATAAAAGATGGTAATGTATATATGGAGGAAATTATAGAACAATGTTTTAGGGTAGAAAAGAAAATCTGAAAAATGAGGGCTGAGTCATTTAGGGATTATTAGATTAGTGAAACTTTAACAAGCTAATCTTAGTAGTTCTACATAAGATCTAAGAACCAAGAAGAGCCACAGCATTATTCAAGTTGTTAGAGAAACTTTTCTCATCATATATAAGCTCACTATAAATCTATTATAATAAAGACAGAGCAGTATTAGGATGGAGATAAATAAAAATAGGTGTAACAAAATAGATCTCAGTCTATTAATGTATGGACACCTGATATGTGACAAATAAGGCATTGCACAACAGTGAGAAAGAATACAGTAAATAGTTCTGGGATAATGACCAACCTTACAGAAAAAAATAAATTTAGGTTTTTGTGTTTTTTTTAAGATTTTATTTATTCGAAAGAGAGAGAGAGAGTGCATAAGCAGGAGAAGCAGCAGGCAGAAGGAGAGGGAGAAGCAGGCTCCCTGCTGAGCAGAGTGCCCAATGTGGGGCTCAATCCCAGACCCTTAGGATCATGACCTGAGCCGGAGACAGACGCTTATCTGACTGAGGCGCCCCTCAATTTATATTATAATTATACTATGCACAAGATCAATTCTAGCTAGGTTTAAAAAATTTTAACGGAGAAAAGCAAACTTTTAAAAACTTTTATCAGGAAATACTGATAATCATATTTATGATCTAGTGGTTGACAAGGATAATTTCGAGGAGAAAAAAGCATAATCCATAAAGGAATTGATTGATGCATTGACTTCTTTAAAATTTAAGTCTTCACAGCAAAAGATATACACAACTTCATTTTTTATTATTTCTCAACTTATTTTTAATACTTGATTATATATTTATAGATTTTCAGACATAAAGTATTTTGCAGAATTTTGAACATTTCATAAATAATGTCCTAACTTGGTTTTTCTGTTCATTAATAGTATTTTTAAAATAGTAGATATAGTCTTAGTTCATTCATTTTTAATTTTCATAACCTATTGAGTAGCAAGGATATTCTTCATATATATTGATATAAATTTATATAGCTTACAAGTTTTTCTTTTATGAACAGTGTGGCTATAAATATTGTTGTGATGGGACAGACATTGCATCCAGTTTACTTTAGAGAAAAGGTATGTAGACAGGTGAAGGAAGGAGGCAAAGGAATAGGATCAGGAGAGGACACATGGAGTTTTATACAGAACAATAGACCAAGAAAATCTGAAGCAAATATAGCATAAAGTTACATTTGTAAAGGTTGGGCAAATGGCACAAAGCTGTTTTTCATATTCCATTACATGATTGTTTCATATATAAGAAAGAGCTTCTTGTTTTCTTAATGCTTTCTGCCTTGAGTTCAACCTTAGATGGTATTGATATCGTGAACTCTTTTTGTTCCTTTCTTATGTATATTTGCATAATCTGTTCCTTGTGACATTTCTGAATCATTTTCTTTTAGATGCAGTTTTAAAAACACTGCATAAAAATGAATATTATTTCTTGATTGAGTCTAACATTCCTTTTACTTTCCAATAAATAGATGGGTTAATCCTACTTATATTTTTCAACAGTGTCAGTAAGATAGAATTTATATACCAGACAATTCACCAACTTAAAGTCACTCATTTAAGGTATACAAATTCACTCTTTTTTTCATATTCATTCATGGTATATGCAACCATCACCAGACAATCTGCATTAAAATATTTTTGCCCTCCCAAAAAGATACTCTATATCCCTTTATGGTTATCATTTTTTTTTCCCATGAGTGCCCTTACTGCTAGGTAAACATTGCTCTAATTTCTGTCTCATTAAGAGTTTTCAATTCTGGACATTTCATATATATGGAATCTTACCATATCTGGTCTTTCTGTCTGGGTTCTTTCACTTACTATAATGTTTTTGAGGTTCATCCATATTGCACTGTATATCGTCACTTCATTCCCTTTCATTGCCAGATAATACTCCATTCAATGAACAACATATTTTAGTTATCCACTTATAATTTGATAGACATTTCTATTGTTTTTATTTGTTTTTGTTGCTATTTTTAAAGCTGCATAGAATGTTTATTTGCAAGTTTTTGTGTGGTTGTATGTTTTCTTTTGGTTGTATACCTAGGGCTGGAATTACTGGATTATATGGTAACATTTTGTTAAACATATAACGTTCAACATTTTGAGGAACTTCCCAACTGTTTTACAAAGCAGAACTGGAAATATACTGGACCAGTATATTTCTACCAGCAATATATCAATTCCTGTTTCTCCACATTTTTGTTAATATTTGTTATCTCTAGTTCTAGGCATTAAGTAGCTGTAAAGAAGTATTTCCTTTGGGTTTGATTTGAATTTTCTAAGTGATTAATGATGTTAAACATCTTTTCATATGGTAATTACCACTTGTGTCTCTTTGGAGAATTGTTTATTTAAATCCTCTGTCCAATGAGAAAATGCTCTGCATCACTTGCCATCAGGGAAATACAAATCAAAACCACAATGAGATACCACCTCACACCAGTGAGAATGGGGAAAAGTAACAAGGCAGGAAACCACAAATGTTGGAGAGGATGCGGAGAAAAGGGAACCTTCTTATACTGTTGGTGGGAATGTGAAAAGGTGTAGCCACTCTGGAAAACTGTGTGGAGGTTCCTCAAAGAGTTAAAAATAGACCTGCCCTACGACCCAGCAATTGCACTGTTGGGGATTTACCCCAAAGATGCAGATGCAATGAAACACCGGGACACCTGCACCCCGATGTTTCTAGCAGCAATGTCCACAATAGCCAAACTGTGGAAGGAGCCTCGGTGTCCATCGAAAGATGAATGGATAAAGAAGATGTGGTTTATTTATACAATGGAATATTCCTCAGCCATTAGAAATGACAAATACCCACCATTTGCTTCAACGTGGATGGAACTGGAGGGTATTATGCTGAGTGAAGTAAGTCAATCGCAGAAGGACAAACATTGTATGTTCTCATTCATTTGGGGAATATAAATAATAGTGAAAGGGAATATAAGGGAAGGGAGAGGAAATGTGTGGGAAATATCAGAAAGGGAGACAGAACATGAAGACTCCTCACTCTGGGAAACGAACTAGGGGATAGTGGAAGGGGAGGAGGGCAGGGGGTGGGGGTGAATGGGTGACGGGCACTGAGGGGGGCACTTGACGGGGTGAGCACTGGGTGTTATTCTGTATGTTGGTAAATTGAACACCAATAAAAAATAAATTTATTAAAAAAAATAAATCCTCTGTCCAGGTTTGAATTGGATTTTTTTTTTATTGAGTTGTAAGAGTTCTTTATATTTTCTGGATACAAGTTCTATATCACATACATGATTTGTAAATATTTTATTTCATTCTTTGGATTGTTTTTTATGTGCTTAGTGTTTTTAAAGCATTAAAGTTTTTATTTTGATGAGGTCCAATTTATCTTTTTTTTTTTGTTGTTATCTGAGCTTTTAGTGTCACTTCTAAGAATGGTTTGGCTAATCCAAGATCACAGGGATTCAAGCCTTGTTCTTCTAAGGATATTCTAATTTTACAGTTTTTACATTATGTAAAATAAAAATTTTAGGAATTTTTATATATTGCATATATTTATAACTGTGTAGGTATAATTGAAGTTTTAATTGAAAAAAATGACTCCCATTGAATTGTCTTGGCATTCTTGTTGAAAATCAGTGTCTGAATTTATTTCTGGGCTCTTATGTCTATTTCAGTGATCTAAATGTCCAGCCTTATGACTGTACTACACTGTCTTGATTACTGGAGCTTTGTAGTAAGCCTTGAAATTAGAGTTTTGAGTCCTTCAAATTTGTTCTTATCCATAATATATCTTAATATGTATAACAAATATGATACCACATATTATAATGTATTATACATTATATAATACATATTATTACTGTCACTTATTTTTAAAAAAATTTTTTAATGTATTTTTTTAAGATTTTATTTATTCCTAGAGACACACAGAGAGAGAGAGGCAGAGACACAGACAGAGGGAGAAGCAGGCTCCATGCAGGGAGCCCGATGTGGGACTCGATCCCGGATCTCCAGGATCACACCCCGGGCTGCAGGTGGCACTAAACCGCTGAGCCACCAGGGCTGCCCTGCTATCACTTATTAAGTGTAGTCACCACTGTCACCATACAATCTTATTCCAGTATTATTGACCATATTCACTATGCCATACTTTTCATCTTTGTGAATTACTCATTTTATAACTGGAAGTTTATACCTTATCTCTTTATTTATTTCATACATCACTTCACCCACCTTTCCTCTTGCAGCCACCAATTCATATTGTGTATTTGAGTCTGTTTGTTCATTCGTTTTGTTTTAGATTCCACAAATAAGTGAAATCCTATGATACTTGTCTTTGATTTATTTCACTTAGTATGATACCCTCTAGGTCCATCCATGTTGTTGCAAACAGCAAGATTCCATATTTTTATGGCTAATATTTTATTGTGTGTATATACCACATATTTTTTACCCATTTATCTATCAGTGGACACTTAGTTTGCTTCCATATCTTGGCTATTGTAAATAAGGCTGAGGTAAACTTGGGGTGCATATATCTTTTTGAGTTAGTGTTTTCATTTTCTTTGGGTAGATAACCAATGGTGGAATTACTTGATCATGTGGTATTTCTATTTTTAATTGTTTGAGGAACCTCCATGCTGTTTTCTGTAGTGGCTGTACTGATCTATATTTCCATAAATAGTGCATGAGCGTTCCCTTTTTTCCATATTCTCGCCCATATATTTCTTGTGTTTTTGATACTAGCCATTCTGACTAGTGTGAGGTGCTGATCAGTGTTTTGATTTGCATTTCT
This sequence comes from Canis lupus familiaris, assembly GCF_011100685.1. Lineage (NCBI taxonomy): Eukaryota > Metazoa > Chordata > Mammalia > Carnivora > Canidae > Canis > Canis lupus. Next base: position 29,850,004 of record NC_049250.1, read on the forward strand.
ATAATGATGAGTGATGTTAAACATCTTTTTTATGTGTCTGTTGTCCATCTGAATGTCTTCTTTGGAAAAATGTCTATTCAGGTCCTCTGTCCATTTTTAAATTGGATTGTTTGGTAGTATTATATAAGTTCCTTATATTTTGGATATTAGGTACTTATCATGTACTTAATTTGTAACTTAAAAATATCTTCTCCCATTCATTAAATTGCTTTTTTGTTTTATTGATGGTTTGCTTTGCTGTGAACATTTAAAAGTTTGAAACATTTAAAAGTTTGAAATATTTACCAAGCAATATAAAGAACAATATTACAGATACTTGTGTATTTGTACTACCAATCAGAATAAACATTTGTCAGTATTTTTTCATTTTTAGTCCCAGATTTTTGATAAGAGAAATATAACTGTCCCAAAATTATAGTCCTCTTTGGATCTTTCCCATAAGAAAGTAAAGAGGCAAACCATAGCCTGTGGGAACATACTGCTTTCTCTTTCTTTTTTTTTTCTTTCTGTCTTTCTGTCTCTATGTCTGTCCCTTCTCTGTCTCTCTCTACCCCCCATAATTATCTACCTACCTGTGTACCTATCTCTTTGATAGGTACTGTGGAACTGTTATTATGAATTTGATGTTTTATTTTCAAGTGCACCTTTAAAAACATTTTAATATTTGTCACCCATTCATTCACTCATTAAATATATATATTGAATGTCTAGCATACACTGGGCGTTACTCTAATTGGTAGGAAAAAAACAGTAAAAAATATAGGAGAAATTCCTTCTTCCACTCTTAAAGCTTATATTCCAGTAAATATGATTTTAGGAATAATTAGTGGTATGTGAATTAAAGCAATTAAGAGAATAAAAGGTGAAGAGGTGTGTATGTGTGTTGATGAGGGTTATTTTTGATAAGTTGGTCAGGGAAGGTTATATATGAGCAGAGATTTGAATGGCATAAATAATGAAAAAAATCAAGAAAATTTAGAGGAAGAGGTCTCAAGCAGACATTTCTCTTGACTTTATAGGATAGCCAACAGTATTTTGAACTACTGATTTTATGTTTATTTCTGCTGAACTGATTTTAAGTTAATAGCTGTATGGTAATGTCCTATTTCACTCTTCAAGTTCTTGCTACTTCCCTTGGTTGCAGGGAGAGTTACAGAAAATTGAAAAGGACAGCATGTTTGAGTTTTATCACCTTTGCTCCACTTTCCCTAAGGACCAGTGGGAATCTTCCCTGATTTTGCCTTTGACCTGTCAATGATGTTTGCACATGGCTTTAAGAAAAGGGGCAGCTCAGCTTGGGGACACCCCCACCGGGCCAGATGGTGCTCCGTGGTGCCTCCAAAGGCGAAGGGGGAGAATGCTCTTCGCAGGCCCAGCCTCCAGCGCCCCCAGGCCCCTGCTGGCTTCCCTGCCTGCCAGGCCTCTGCAGCCCCCCGCTGGACTTCAAGCACTTGCTCGCCCTCCACTCGAATGGTGCCACTGCGCTCAGTCTCACCCCCAACTTCAGCACGATGGACCCGATCCAGAAAGCTGTCATCAGCCACACGTTTGGGGTCCCTTCCCCTCTGAAGAAGAAGCTCTTCATTTCCTGTAACATCTGTCACCTGAGGTTCAACTTCGCAAACCAAGCCGAAGCACATTACAAAGGCCACAAACCCATCAGAAAACTCAAGGCTGTTGAAGCTGCCAAGAGCAAGCAGAGGCCACAAACCCTGGCCTGGGATGGGGTGCTGGTGTCCCCAACCCCGACTCCAGGCAGTGGATCCCCTGGAGAGCCACAGAGCAAAGCAGTTCCTGCAGCCCCACCTCCTGGCCCCCAACTCCAGCCACCGCTGACTCCGGACCCCACACCCAGGGAGCCGGCCCACTCAGACCTCTTGGATCCTGCCTCCTCTTCCTCTTCTTCCTCCTGCCCACCCTGTTCCCCAGAGCCTGGGAGAGAGGCACCAGGGCCTGAGCCAGCAGCAGCTGCTGTGGAAGTAGTGTGAGTGGGGAGGGCAAAGGTGAGAATCACTGAAGGTGGCAGATGGGGTCTCAAGCTGGAGAGGGTTCAAGGCTATTTGGACAAGGTTCTGGAGGCCAAGGAGGCACTCCGTAGCTCTAGATGTGGGGGGCTCCTTCTCACCCGGGGGAGAGGGGCTCAGGGGCCGCTTCATACCTGCAGGGCAGAGATGGAGCCTGCCGTGGCCACCTGCTCTTGCTGCCCAATACCCCTTTTGGACAAGGTGACCTAGGGGAGTAGAAGACTGTGGAGGAGAAAGGGAGCAGTGTTAAATGGGGGCAAAGCCAAGGTGGGGCTGGGACTGAAAGCTTTTGGGGTTCCTCTGCTCTGACAAGATAGGGTAGGAGAGAGGTAGGTGATTTTTCTGGCTGAGCCCAGTTTTAACAGGGGTAATCAACCCCACATAAGCTCTCCTCTCAGCCTGTCATTGATTCCTGGTGAACCTAGGAATGGGTGGGGGGAGCACTAGGTCTCCCTCAGACTCTGGACCCAGCTAACAACAACCCCCTGCCAGGGCTCCCAAACAAAGAGCTTTCCCCTCCAGCTCCTTATCCCAAACTGGTCCCTAACACTAAATCCAGCTTTCCCTCCGCAACCAGCACTCAGCCCCCTCACTGTGAAGCTGAGTGTTGGATCCAGGCTGATATACTCTCAAGACCCATTTTCATGCTGTCAAAGTTAACGTTACAACCTCCATCCCACCCCCAGCGCTGCTCCTTCACCCCACAATATGGCACTTTGTCAGTATCCACCTGTATCATCAACTTTTTTTTTTTTTTATCTTTTCTTTTTTTAGATATTTCCAAGGGAGAACAAGAGGGGGAGGGGAGGGAAACTTTTTGATAACAGTTGTGGTTTTATTGTGTCCAATGCATCAATAAATGTATTCAAGCCTGAAAAAAGGGGTTATTGTTGGAGTTCTTACAGATTATGTAAATTATTTTTAGTTTATAATGCTTAAGAATGTTTCTTGTCAGACATTTTAGCTCTAGTATATGTGGTAATTGGTATTTTTCTTGATTTGGGCTGTATTCCATTCCATTTGTAGATAATCATACTATTTTAATTGGCAGATAGGGTCTGTTGCATAAATGAATTAAAGGTAAAGTTTTAAATTCTTTTTTAATTTTATGGATTTTTTTGAGGATACTAAGAAGGAAATGGGTGGAAAAGTTTTTTCTTTTTTTGATTCTTGTTTGATTTCTCCTTTCTTATAATTTTTTAAAATTCCAGTATACATAGAATGTTATATTAGTTTCAGGTATACAATATAGTGATCCAGCACTTCCATACATTACCTGGTGGTCATCACAAGTGCCCTCCTTAATTTCCATCACCTATTTCATCCCCATTCCTTTCATAATCATCAGTTTGTTCTCTATAGCTAAGAGTCTGTTTCTTGGTTTGTCTCTTTCTTTTTTTTTCCTTGTTTTTTTTTTTTTTTAATTCCAAATATTAATGAAATCATATTTGTCTTTCTCTGACTTATTTCACTTAGCATTATACTCTGTAGCTTCAGCCATGTCATTACAGGGTGAAAAAGATTTTGACAGCTCTTATGGAAACTCAAACTATAATATTTTTAGACTTTCTTACATATAAATTTTACCTCAGCACTAATCTATCTTAGCATGGTTGCTGTTAAATATAACTGACACTATCACATAATTTAAGATATTAATGTGGTGAAACCATATTTTACTTTTCTGTTTTTATCCACAATATTTGTCTTATGGATTAAAATTTATATGGTTTATTTAGATTATTATTTAGGCAATATCTTTGATACCTTTAATATTAAGTCATTATCATTTATATGTTACATATGCATTATTGTATGTTAAAACTTTACACATAATTAAAATTGCTATTAATAGCTTTTTGCCTTCATTTGGGTTTTATTTTTAAAAGCCAAAGGCAGATGCTCAAACACTGAGGCACCCAGGTGTCCCCAAATCACTTGCTCTTTTAACTGCTAAGATTTTTAACATGTTTGTGGTAATCAAAATTTTATAGTGGCTCCCATGACTTTTCCCCTTTGGTGTTATTTCTATGATTATGTTACCATATATATGGCAGAAGGGAAATGCACTCTCTAAAAGCTGAGAGCCTCTCCAAGTTGACAGGCACCAAGGAAATGGGTACTCCAGTCCTGCAGCCACATATAACAAGATTCTGCCAACAACCTAAGTGAGCCTGGAAGTGGATTTTCCCCAGAGTTTCTAGATAGAGCCAGCCAGCTGGCACCTTGATTTTGGCCTCTGAGGCCCTAATTGGCCTCTGAGACCCTAAGGTCAAACTTCTGATCTTTACAACAGTGAAATAATAAATGGTTTTTAAAGTGCTATGTTTGTGGTAATTTGTTATGCAGCAATAGAAAACTAATATGATATTAAAACATTAAAAACCATAAGAATATTATTTTTAACTAATGAAAATGCTCTAAATGATTTAATGTCTTTTTAAATATCTATTTTAGTTTTACATCATAGGCAGTAAAAGTGCTTTTTTTTTTTTTTTTAAAGACCCTCTGTAAAGGGCTTTGGATATACAAGGAGACATATGAGGCAGTTTCTGTAAACTTGAGTTCTTAAACCATATTTCTAGGCTTAGGTCCCATACAAATATATCTGATAATATAGTGAACCTTGACAATTAAGTCACTCTCTTGGAGGAAATAAATTTTTCCCACTGTGAAAAATTAAATTTTATAGAACAGCATGAACTGTTTAGTACAGTTTCCTCTCCTTTAATACATTTTTAATGTTTTGAAAGAGTTTGACTCATTATACATGTGGGATCAGTTTACCACTGGCTTAATATAAATCAGAGTTGTAAATAACTTACAGTCTTATACCTAAAGAGTTCTGAAATTCTTTATACTTTTCAACTTTCAACTTTATTTTTAAAAGTCTGAAAATGCTATTCCAATAAAACTTACTAAAATGATGTCAAGATAGATGTCTTTTCCGCATGTTAAATATATATGTGCATATATTATATGTGCATATAATCTATATATGTATCATGCATATGTGTATATAATCTGTTATAGACTTTAAAGTACGCTTGATCCTTGAACAACATGGGAGCTAGGGGTATTGATGCCCTACAGAGTTGAAATCTGCATATAACTTTTGGATCTCCCCAAACATAACTACTAATAGCCTATTGTTGACTAGAAGCCTTATTGATAACATAAACATACTATTTGTATGCTGTATGTATTATATACTATATTCTTAAACTAGAGAAAATAAAATGTTAGTATGAAAATTATAAGGGAAATAAAATCTACAGTACTGTACTGTAAAAAATCCACATACAGGTGGACTCACACAGCTCAAACCCATGTTGTTCAGGGTCAATGTAATCCCAACATCATGGGCATCTTTGGCCTTGGCTAACACTTATGACATATTAATAATTTATATTATTCATAACTTTTTCCATTGAATGTCAAGTAAGTACCATGACCTGTGCTGTGATTTTATGTACATACTTCATGACTGTGGTCTGTACCTTACAGGAGTTACATAGAAACAGATAAGAAATATAAAATGTGATAAATTTTGTAAGAAATATGGCAGTGTTATAAAGAATGTTGATCCACTGCATTTAGGAATAAATAGTAGTAGAGGGAATACTAAAGGGATTTTATTTTTATTGTATTTGTTTAAATGCCTCAGGCATTACTTTTGTGAATTCCATCTTTATTATAAACAAGTTTAATTTTTAATTCTCTCCAGTAAGAACTAAAACAAGTTCATTACTCTTCATTTATCTTTCTTTGTTTTGTGATTTTTAAAATAGTGCAACTAAAAGCCCTCAATTTACAGTATTGTAGAAGTATTAAGGATTTAATTTTTCCAATATGTCAGTTATACCTTTATTATCACGAGCCAGGAAGTGTCAAGAATTTTATGTATATTTTTTTTATCTCAATAGGAGATTTGTAATAACGAACTGTTTGATATGTGTTAGTGTGGTCTTTTAACCTTTGATATTTGATTACATGACTTACGCCATAAAAAATTTTATGATCACCAAAGGCTATACCAGAAAAACAAATGACATATGATTAAAGTTAAATATACAGAAAAACTTTGATATTTCAGTAAATATGGTTAATTAGAAAAGTTACTTTGTCTTAGGATAATCTCTGGGAATTAAATAATTGTGTAGAGTGAAGGACAGGTTTAGAATCAAAAGATCAAAGTGAATCCCGACTCTGACATAACCTAACTTCATATTTATTTGTTTTGTTGTTGTTTTTTAAAGATTTTATTTATTCATGAGAGACACAGAGTGAGGCAGAGACATAGGCATAGGGAGAAGCAGACTCCCTGTGAGGAGCCTGATGCGGGACTTGATCCCAGGACTCTGAAATCACTCCTTGACCCAAAGGCAGACACTCAACCACTGAGCCACCCAGGTGCCCCATATTTATTTGTTTATCTATATACTTTTACCTTGGATAAGATACTTGAATTCTCTTGGAACTCTCTCTGTTCAGGTAGCAATGATGACATCTCTTTGTCAGGGCTATTAGGCGATTCATTATTAATATCATGTGGAGATTTCATTTTATGCTGTAAGATATACCAAAGTAGCAGATATAATAATATGGTTATTTATAATAATGATACCAAATAAAAATAGGTGATTGCTATGCTTAAGTGCAAAGACTCATGATGTATCTCATCTCTCCAAGAATTGTCAGTAGTCATTCTTCATACTCTTACATGGAGGCTGAGGATGATGTGAAGTCAGTATTATAAAGGACATATGCAAGGCAGAGTTTGTCAGTTTGAAGATGCATAAAACAATGAAATAAGAGATAAAAAAAAGTGAAGAACAATGTGGGCAGATGGCACATAATCAAGAGTCTTATTGATGCAGCATCTCTTTCTCCAATAAAAGAAGATTCTGTAGAGAGGATTTTGTTAAACTTTTGAGTTAGACATGTTTTAAGCCTTTTTATACAATAATGTAGCAAGAACTTTTTAATATACATTCTTGATTGGTTGGTTGGTTGAATGATAATACATTCTTAGACAAAGTAATCAGATTACATTGTTAGCAGTTTTCAAGACAAGGAGGCAGGGTTGAATTCCCAAGGGCTAGCTCTGTGTAAATGGTCAATCTGTTTCCATGGTTACAGACTGGCTGAGTAAACTATAAATTTGTAGGTGTTGGTTTGTGCCCTCTTATCTTAAAGAATCTGAAGAAGATTGTTTCTATAAATAATGGTTTCCATCTCTGGGCTAAATATGGGTTTGAGGATAAAATTAGGAAAGAAACAGCTTTTAAGCTATATAAATAGTTATAAAGATACCTTCCCTGCATCGTCTACCATATTTTCAATATTAAACATGACCATATTTGTAGTTTCTACTATTCTAATTATAAGGAAATACACTTTATCACATCTTTTCTGAAGGCGTCCGTTTTTATGATTTTCTTGGCCACAGGTGCTGATGTAATTCTCAGTAATGCAGAAGGCTGTCTTTTTAAATATAATTTATCACCTTCTTTTCAGGACTATTACAGCAACCAATTTTAGCAGACACAAAGAGGATTTTAAAATATGATACAGGAGAGATATTTTCAAATTAAAATAAGGTTTAGGAACTTCCAAGAAACATAAATGAACATATTTGGGTCTTATTTAAAAGAATGGGGAGTTTTCATTTCTTATGCAAGAAATTACATGACTGTTTTTAAAATTTTTATTTTATTATTTTTACACTCTTTCCTATAAAATAATATTTATAATTTTATTTCTTTTAATTAAAAATAGCAACCTTCCCTTATTTTTTCTTAATTTTGAAATCATTGAACTGTGCTTTTCTTTCTGTTTGCTTTGCTTCTATTCAGTGTTACACTGCGATTTTTCTTTCTTCCCCACCTCCCTTACCCCCCAGCTGAGTTGAATTGATTGCAGAGTTCCCATTGATTTCAAAGGGAATTCTATATACCCCCCAAAACCTCCCTGGCTGTGTGTATGTGCACATAGCCAAGTGATAAAGTGCCTCAGAATTACTTACAGCATGTGCAAGATGAAGATTAGTATAATAATTTCATCATTATCATGATTACTGCTATTTAATATTTGTATAACACCTTACTCTGAGAAGCTTGGGAAACTATGAATTTTAAATTATCCAATGAGCTCAAATCTTAACTACACCTCTATGTGCTGGGTAAGGCACAAAATTAATAATGGATTTGAGTGACATCTATTGCTAGGGAAATCTATTTCCATTGCTCTTTAGGCTCCTGTTATTGGAAAATGGCATGTATATTTGCCTAGAAAGTTGGATTGCTATCTCATTATTTTAATACTGGGGGTCCATTTGCTATTTATTTTGAAATAACTCCAAGTGACAGCTTATTCAAAAGTAAAGAAGAAATACACTGATATATATATATAATATATATGATAATATATATATCATATATAATATATATAATGACAATTTTAGTTCATATTTAGCATTAGTCATTAACAATCTAACTTAAACTTTGATGAAAAGGAAAAAAATTTTTTTTTTTTTTTTAGGAAAAAAATTTTTATTGCTTTTTATCTTGTACAGACAATGCTAGTTTTACACTCCGTGCCTCAACTTAGATATATCTGATAAATTTTCCTAGCCCTTTAAGGTAAATAAAACTGGATTCAGTATTCTGTCTTTGGGCCTGTTTTACATATGAAAGTGAATTTCACATTATTATAATAAGTTATTTCACACTATTCTCTTAAAATTATAACAGAATGCAAACATCCTACATTTCATGAATCTAATGGAGTAATTAAAATATTAATTTTTCTCAGTAATACTTTACCAAAAAGCTTTCATTTCCTAGACTTTTGAAGTATAATTTTAGCTCTACTGGATTTAGATGCAGATTTTAGATATTTTTTTCCTTATATACTCCTTATATACTACTGAGTTTTGCTAAGACTCTTATCTTTCTATACCTCTTTTCCATTAAGTGGTAATAATCTGAGAACTTGAAAATGTTCAGAATTGGTTAATTTATATCTAGGAACATTGAAATAATATACATAAATATATTGCATAATTGTAGTATGACCAAGTTAAGAATACAATTTTGCAAGTGATTGGGGAATAGGAGGGAGAGGTGCGGATGGGGATATGTGGAGTAACATTATGAATTGCTTAGTTTAATAATCATAAAATTCTAAATGTGTGCTACTTAACTGTTTCACAAAAAAGGAAGTTGAAACTGAAGAAAGCTAAGTAATTTGAGCGAGGTCATAACAGCTGGTCTGTAGTTGACGAAGTCTGATTCAAATCCTGTGCCTCAAAACCTATGGTCTCCTTGTCAAGTAGGCCAATAACGGGATAAATTTTGACACAAAGGAACATATCTTGAGGGCTCCTCAATAACCTCAGCATGTGAACACTAAGACAATGTGTAATTTGTTCACAGGACTACTATTTTATGACTTGCAGTCACTCCTCTCTTTGGCTTATCAAATATTTCACCTCTATATCCTCTCTCATGGTGGGTTTTATTTCTAAACCATTTTATGTTTATGTAAACAAATTAGGTTTGCAGGGATTTCCATTATGAACAAATAAATACAATTCCAAAAACTCTACTAATACAACCTCATTTTGTGGTAGTTTGTGGCTTATTTTACTTTCCTGTCTGCCATGCATGGTATTGGTCTTTAATAAATGCTTTGGACCTCAAACTCCATCTCATATCTGCCTCAGAAAAAACCCACCTAAGACAGCTACCTTGACATTCCCTGTTGTACTTGTTTGTTAATGGCTCATTGTGTTGGTACACTGAGCAATGTACAGTTCAGTGCAATGTGAAAGAGGAAAAAAACGTAATTAGAAATTTTCTTTGGTCTTTCTTTCCATTTTGGGCTGCCATTTCCCAATAAAGGGAACATAAATAAAATTTTCTTTTTTTTTTTATAAACAAAAATTTCTTAAAAGTTGACTGTTAGTTTCTTAGATCCAACAGTTTCCTTGTTGATTTTGTTACTTCATTAGAGTTGAGTTTAGGAGAGAGAGCCAATGATCTGCATTAATTCACCATCTTGTCCAGAAACTATTTGTGGGATATTAAAAAGTGAGTGCTACATATCTTTCAATGGTTATTAGATACCAGTAGGCCATCATATATTTTGTCCTTCGATTATAAAAATACTAAGGACTTTGTAGATCATTATATTGAAATAAATTAAAAAAATTTTTTTAGATTGTGAGATTTGAATTGAATGAAATTTCTGCACTCTTTATCCCCACCAGACCAGTAGTCTTCATGGTTATTTGTTTAAAGAAGCAGGTTTGGTAGAGAGTCTGTTTTCTAGCAGTTAAAATTTAATTTGAACCAAACTCATTTGAGGTTGACATTTTATGTTTTCTTGTCATTCTTATCAATGAAATTTTACTAGCTGACTGTGATACCAGATTCATAATAGTAAGACTGCAAAATAGATACTTCAAAATATTGAAGGTATTCTCTTTAAAAATATACTTTTTAGTAAAGCTCTAAGTGTGTCATAAACCTCAGTCTACCACTCTGGATTTTCAGTGTCAAATATGCAATAACTTGATTAAGGTCTTTGAGTAAAGTAAACCCAGATAAAACTTTGTTAGCAGTCCCTAAGGTGTAGCAGTAAGGAAACAATAAAAACCTTGTCCCATAGACATTAACGTGAGTAAATATCATAGTGCCAGCTCCTGGGAACGGGGCTGAGAGATAACACCAGGTGTTCCATTTAAATGAGATGGGCCTGCCAGTTAACTATTATTAGGACTCATTCAAATGCACTGAACTAAGTCTCTGTCTTGCTGATTATTCTAATTAAGCAGGCATGCCGTTTAGTAGGGTAATGAATAAGTGGAACTCTCTTATTTGGGGCACTCAATTTCTTGGTCCATTCTGCTCAGCGAATTGTAGGGTAGGAGTTTATTTTTTCTTCCCTCACTATACCAGTTTTCCCAGTATGGATTCTTGGGTCTTAATAATTACTTAAATGAGAGTGATTTCTTTATTCTTGTGGTGCCAATTTCAGTTTGACCACCAAGGATATGTAGTTGAACAGTTCTAAACAAGGACCCATTCTTTAAAAAAAATTTTTTTTAAAAAATTTATTCATGAGAGAGAGGCAGAGATACAGGCAAAGGGAGAAGCAGGCTCCATGCAGGGAGCCCGATGTGGGCCTTGACCCCGGGTCTCCAGTATCACACTCTGGGCTGAAGGCGGCACTAAACTGTTGAGCCACCCAGGCTGCCCCACAAGGACCCATTCTTAAAGCTTCTTGGTACCAGTTGGTAAGGCAATATCTGGGAACTTATTTCACATTTCACATTCATATTCCTCTATAGAAAATGTTAGTTACGGTTACATCTAGGTGATAGGATTATAGATCATTTTTATTTTCCTATGTGAATTTTTATATTTAAAACATTTAGCCGTTTTCTAATAAGGAAAAAATAGATACGATTTTTAAAAATTGATCCTTTTTATTTGGCACATTTAAATAAGAGCAGTGAAAATGAGTGTTTTAGAAATCAAGAACTGATAGTATAATTACTTAAAGAAATAGCACGGAATCCAAAGCAGAATAACTAGATTTCCTTCTTCCGTGAAATGTTTAGCTATCGTTAGTACTGCCTTTTTGTTTTCTTTCACATTTCTTTCAGCAGAAGTGCCTGTTATCCATCTGTTTCTCTTACAATAAACATAGATAATAGACAGAGAAAAATCTCACAGTTAAAAGAAACCTTAAATTTCAGCAGTTCTCACAGCTTTATTTTACAAATGATGGTACTTGAGTTCCAAGAGTTTATGTTGAAGTGGCAGGGTTCTCTCCTGATTTGTAGGCAAGGTTGACTTGACCATAGACCGTTTTATTGCTTAATTTTTGGAAATGAGGAACTCTGGACAAAGCAGTACTATTTTTGTAATATGACATTCCTGCTTTGACAGTGTTAATGTGTGACCTCTCAATTCATTTATTGGTTAGAAAACCTTAGGTCTGTTATTACCTCTTCCAGAAGTCACAGGCTTGACCCAGGTTGAATACTTGAGAATACTTCTCTAACCAGGGCTTAAAATCAGATGACTTTTTCCCTCTCATTCATACCTATGATAAAGAGTCTGTCCCCTTTATTTTATCATCTTCAGTGAAATTATCTTTTTTTCCCCTGCCAGCCCAATAAGAAAAATAATATGACATTGAAGTATGAAATATGAGTCTGAAGATTTAGAAGTAATAGAGGAATGAGTGAGAAGAATTGCTTGTCATTTATCCTGGGTTCTGTGCAGCTGCGAAGACCCAGTCCAACAGATGCAGCTGTTTAGGCCTGCTTTGCTTTGTAATTTTTCCAGCAGCATTTCCCTTAAAAAGTGTCATCGACTATTATGATCATTTATCTTATGTAAAAATAGAGTGCTATTTAATTTGAATAAAGTTACTCTTCTTAACTGTCTTCTCACAATAGCAAAATGAAATAAAGGGAACTTTTGAGTTCTTGTAACTATAGTCTTGGCTGCAGTTCTACCAGATGCACTGTTTTCTCATGTGGTTTGACCGTCCCAGCCATTGTAGACAGATTTTACCAACCTTCATTTGTATTAATCCGTTCGAATTCACCTGGTGTGAAAAGGCAGGATAGCTCTGTGGATTTTTTGTTTGTTTTAGCTTGTTTGTTTGTTTGTCAGAAGATAAGTCCTCAGTTTATCTGTTTGAAAGGAGAAAAGGAAGTGAATCATTAACATCTCTAAGCCAGTAGCTCCCTAATTTTTTTCCTTCCCAGGCTCACTGGGAAGCAGTGCAAGGTGATGGCCAGCAACCTCTTTAATTCTTAGCCTGTAGAGATAATAGTGCTCAAAAAACTGACTTGGAAATGTGTGTTTATTTTCAGTGAGGTTGGTTTGAGCTTGGAAGTTCTTAATAATGTCTTCTTTACTGAGATCTTGAGCCAGTTGAGTGATGAGATGAAAAGGTTAGTGCATGGAGGCCAGAATATTCACCTTTGTTTTTATGAAATTATGTCTTTATGAGCAATACTGAACCTGAGACGTAGCAGCCTTAGCTATTATACAACAGGGCTGGACCAGGAGGCCTCTCTCTTAGCAAGTCTGGGAGGAGTCTTCTCTAAAATCAGTGGCATGGGGGAGCAGATTGGGATATGCGTTTCCCTAAAAGCACCTCACTTTGAAGACCAGAAGCAATCTCTGTTTTCATGTGCAGTTCTCCTTCCAAACTCATAATATGGTGAAAAGTGAAAGAGGGAGTAGGGATAGGCCAGGGTGTTAGAGCTAGTGAAATTCTTCCCCATGGAGAGAAATATTAAAAATAGGGCATTTCCCACATCACCATGCATATTGTTATTTTCTCCATTAGGATATTTCATCTTAAAAGAAATACTTTATTATTTTATGTAACAATATATCATGACCTTTAATTTCAGATAATATTTATCCTCCCTTATTTATTTTATTTTATTTTCTAAAAAAAAAAAAGCATAATTGAAGACATATAGAGGGGATAAAAAACCTCTTCTTTCCCTTGACTGACTGCCAAGTAGAGCAGTTTGTGCCAGTTGGCAACAATATCTTACATGCCATTGTTCCATGCTATAAAGAATTAGGGGATGTTCTGATCATATCCAGAGTTGCAGCAGACGTCTGAATCTGATTTATTTATTTTCTTGGGAACTGCAGATGGTCAAGTCTCCCTTTCATTGCCTTTGGGATCAATCCATTTCCTGAGCTGATGAAACTAACTAGCTTGCTCTTCTTGGTACACCTGTCCCTGTTGCCTGAAAAGACTGCTGATTTTCCATCAACATTTGTTTTAAGGTCTTATGGCAGATGTTTGATTGAACTACCTGTCCAAGGTTAAATTCTTGGGGGGGAAGGGGGGAACCTGGACAGTAGATGTGATTATAATGGATATGCTCATATATATGACAAGGTAAACTTTTCCCATTAACTTTCCCAGATAAGCTTTTTTCTTATTGTTAAATCATAATAAATATCAATTTTTGTAGGTCATAATCCAGTATCTGCAACTTCATGTGGTTCAACCTATTATCTGAATTCATTCAAATTTCTTAATAGGCTGTCTACATGCTCTAGATAACCTTAAATGCTTGTGTGTATATACACACAATGCACATAAATTTACATGTATATGCATAACATTTAAAGTATATATATATATTATATGTTACATGTATGTGTGTATATGTAGCTGTTAAAGTTTTTATGAACATGTAGATCAGCATGTCCTGAATATGTAAAACAAGTGTGCCTTATCACATTAAAAGAAGCTTATAGGTTAAAAGTTAGCTGCAATGTGGAATCTGAAAACAAAGCATGTCCAGTCATGAGGAAGTAAGAGTTTAAAAGGCAAAATAATACCTTAATATTATCATGAAAATAGGCCTGAATTTTCAGTCCCCTTGAAAAAGTCTAGTGGTTCCCAAGTAGTCCTTGGACTATCATTTGAGAACCTTGACTTAATAAAATATGCTAATACAGTAGAGCATAATAGGTGTGTGTGTGTATGTCTGTGTGTTGGTACAGTATTCTATATAGGGTGGTACTTCTTTGAGGAAGTAGACTTTGAACCAATGGGTGGTGATAAAGAGGAACCAGCTATGTGGCCACTTTAGAGAAGAACGTGTCTTCAAAGGGAGCAGCCAAGTCAGGTGCACTGAGCAGAAAGGAGCTGAGGGGTCTTCTTTATTGGCTTATTCGGATAATTTGATAATCTCTTCATAGAAAGATAGCTTTGTCAATTTCAGTCACGTGAAATGACTTCAGTTTTTATTTAATAGAAGGTTTGACAGAACAAGGAATATGATTGTATCACACTGCTAGTTTACTAATTTCCATTCTGTTCCTGCCTGTGGAGTCTAGGGGATATGGATGGTCCCTGTTTCTTTTAATGCTAACTTTGAAGATTTAAATTGCAGGGTAGAGTCATAGCCATTTTTTTCCAACTCAATAAAATATAGTTATTAAGATGTATAGTAATTAAGCAACTAAAATATTTGCTATTTTTTTACTTGTGAACATTGAAAAGATGTAATTTGTTAGAATTAGCTGTGTGTATGTTCATGTCAGATAAATTTCTGGTACAGTTATGGTTAGTTATTTGTCTTTAAGAAATTCTCAGGTAGAACTTGAATTTGTTGTTCAAAAAAGTAGCAGAATTTGCAAGTATATTTTATTCCAGAATATGCCTGAGAAAATATTTCTGGAAGGGTAACTTATTTAATATTCATTATCTACTTAAATTTACTTGTTCAACATCTTTAGAATCCTTTTATAAGAATGTTTATTGGTTACCTTATTTTAAAAAGTCTACGAAAACCGTGTATGGAGGTATACTCTTGGTATCAGATTTGTAAAATTTTAATTAAAAAATCCTCAACCTCTTTTGTCCATCTACCTCATTATGTGGCAACCTGTCCTATTAGGGAAGGGTTCTTAGTTTTCATGTACCTTAATATTATCATTCATGGCAACCATCTTATTTAAGTGCAGCTTTCTGTCCTCACTAGCTATGAAATACAGATAGTCTACAATGCGTCTCACCAAGGGAACTTCTCAGGGAATTGTTAGATCTCAGGCTGTAAGAATTTGATTAACTACTTTCTCTGAAGTCACCAGAGTTACCTTCTCTGCCTAGCCATCTGTGAAAATTGGTAACTAGTATAGGAGAACTGGGCAGGATGTGTGAAACCTATCCAAGTGTTAAAATGCTACCTTTTATGGCATTTTGTTTCTAACATGACTCTTTCTGGTTTTGCTACTTATGATTCATTTTTTTAAAGATTTTATTTATTTGTTAGAGCTAGAAGGAGCAGGGGTAGGGGCAGAAAGAGAGGGAGAAGCAGACTCCTTGCTGCACAGGGAGCCCAGTGTCTGCCTGGATCCCAGGACCTGAGATCAGGACCAGAGCCAAGGGCAGATACCCAACTGACTGAGCCACCCAGGTGCCCTACTTACGATTTATTTCTAAGTATTTTCTGAATCATTTCAAAACCTTAGTATATGAGGTCTGACTCAAATGCCACTTTCTTCAGGGAGTCTTCCTGAATCCTCCTGTGCTTCTCTAACATTGTTTTTTAACAACCAGTTAGTTCCTCTGAAGGATACTTTTTTTTCAAAGCACTACAACAATACCTTTTATTGTCATGCCAGTCACATTGTGCTTTGTGTTAGAGTTATGTGTAAACTGTAAGCTGCTGAGCTGTGGTGCTGGGAGTAATGTAAAATGTACATGTCTTGGATTTAGACATTGCTGGATTCAAATCCATTTTGATGTTAGGAATCTTTTGTAATTTCTTTGACCTTTGGTTTCTTCACTTGTAAAATATGGTAAATATATATTTTGTTTGGTAATTACATGAGATTTTGTCTGTAAAATGTATAAAATATATTGAATGCTCTATAAATGTTTAATTCGCTTACTTTTCCCTTGTGGCCTGGAGGTCAGGATTAAGGTTTTATTCATCATTAATCTCACAAAGTGCCATGCTTAATCTATTATTTCGGGTTTCTAGAAAAAAATGAAATTCTGCTGCCTCTTTTTAAGCATTGGGAGCATTATTTCCATTTTTATCAATGACCTAATCTGGGAATCATTTGGCTCAAAATATTACATAGTTGGCGAATGAGTAAGTTGTCTAGGGAAAGGAAAGGAGGGGGTGGGTAAGGTCTTGGAGGATAGTTCTCCAGTCCTGAGGGAAAGAAAAGTTATGTCATGTTTGAGAGACTTAGCCAAGTATAGTTAAGTATGGCTGTAGAGTAGTTAGAGAAGGAGGAAGTAGGAAAATAGACATAACTTGAGCGTAGATGGTCTTTGTAGACATATTAAGGATGTAAGACTTTATCCTCAGAGATGTGAGAAGTACTAAAGTATTTTAAACATCAGGGTAATAATAATCAGATTTATATAATTTAATTATCCATTAGTTATATAGTGGAGAAAAGGTGAGTTTGTAAGAGTGACAACATAGAGATCAAATGAAGATGCCATGATACTAGTATCGGAGATATTTTAAGTGTGTGTATGTGTGTATACACGTGCAAATATGTATGTACATAATGTATATAAATATAAGCATAAAATATCTTAACTTGAATGTCAATTTCTTTTCTTTGAGTGATGCTATAATAAGAGGTTGTTTACTTTTATTTATTTTTATATTCTGGTTTTTCCACAATAATTATTATATGTGTGAAAATGAAATATTATAACTTTTTATAATAGATTACACAGGCTTCCATTCATGGAATGAATAAGTCATGGGGATGAAGGGTATGGTCTGAAGGAGTATAGTCAGTGGTTCTATGGTGATAGAAGGTAGCTACACTTGTGGTGAGCCTCGTATAATGTACAGTTGTTGAATCACTGAAAAAAAAGGATTCTTTGTACAATGTTATTTTATATTTCCATTAATACATATGCTAAGGTAGTATTGATTTTGACAATTACATAGAATCTTTTTTATTTAATTGTACAATACTTTAACCATTTCCATGTACTTTTTTTTTTTTGAGAATTTCTGCTCATTTCAACGATTTCCTCTCCTTTTAGTATTTTGAGTGCTCTTTATACTCTCTTGTTTTCCACGTTATTTCTTAAGCTACATTTATTTTTCCTGGCTCAATTTGAATAAAGCTACATTTGTTTATATTGTGAATTTTTATATTGGTTTGATTTTTTTTTGATAGTGGTTTCTACTTTCTGTCCAAGGATGTAGTAGTCAAATACTCTTCTCACATGCAGTTTACTACGGTTGAATGTCTGTATACTTCCTCCATCTAATTTCAAGTAGTAAGTAAAAATCTACAAGTACAGCAAACAGTGCTACAAGTGTTATTTCTTGCACTAAGCACCTTTTTGTTTGGAGAATACATAGACAGTTCCCAAACAGGACTTGCCACTAGCACATTGGTTTTACTAATTTATATTCCTAGACCCTACCTAGGTGTTTTTAATTTAGTATCTTTGTATGGGACCTGGACATAGATATTCTTCACAACCTTTGCAGATGATACCTGTATGATCCAGTAGATTTATTTACCATGTATGGGCATTGCCCTGCACACTTTAGACACTTTAATTCATTTAATTCTCGCATTCCTACAAGTACTGCTATTACTACCGTTACTTCCTATTTTACGCGAGAACAAACTGAGATACTACTTTTCACACAGCCATAGTGGTGGAGCTTGGCTCTGCACCTGGGCAGGCTGATTCTGGAATGCAGTCTTTTAACCACTGTGAGATCAGCTCCTAGAATGTATCTGTCAAGATGTATTAGGCCACTGAGAGTTTTTTTTCTAAGACTTGGGTAGATTTGATGGTTTTACATGGAAAACATTGATGAAAATTATTAGAACAGAAGGATAGGTTGACTTGGTGAAATAAAGATCAGAGAAATAAAGATCAGAGAAATAACCACAAACAGCTTTTCAGGGATTTAGAAAGTGAGCTGCTCTGTTTTCTTGCATGTACATACATCTTTGACTTAGGGGCTGTATGGTGAAGAATGTGCAAAGCATTTTCCTATCATTTTTAAGCAGTTTCTGTTTCACAGTGTAAAGTCTGGTGCTGTGGACTGAACTGTGTTCCTTTAGAACTTACATGTTGAAGTCCTAACCCCAGTGTGATGTGATGGTGTTTGAAGGTGAGGCCTTTGGGAGATGATTAGGTTTAGGTGAGCTCACAGGATTAGTGCTCTTTTGAGAAGACAGCAGAAAGCTTACTCTCTCTGTCTCCACCATGTGAGGAAACAGTGGCAGGATTGTCATTTATCATGATCAGGAATAGAGCCCTCATCAAATGCCTACACCTTGAACTTAATACTTGCCAGTTTCCAGAACTGTGAAAACATAAATTTCTGTTGCTTAAGTTACCCAATGCTGCTTAAAACTGTGCATATTATGGCCATTTTCTTGTGTCAGTTTTTATGGTTATTTTTCATAACAGATCAATCTAAACCTCCACTAGCATATACTCTTCACATATTTTTTCTTTTTCAGAAAAAAAGAGAATACTTTGAAATTACTGTTATTTTCCAAAGTTGACTACTTTTTCATTGTAGGCATCCATAATCATACGAAGCCAAAATTTGGGGCCTTGATTTCCATTACTTTTTTGATACATCAGTCTTACATAGCTTGGAGATTTGCTTACCGTATTTTAGATTAAAAAAAGCATATGGCTTTATTTAATGGAATAATTGAGATAAACAGTAAACATATACCTTACTCATGGAAAAAAGCGAGATGGCTGGCAGAAGATAGAATCAGGAAAAGGGTGTTCTGAGTACCTGAGAGATTTCATCTGTGGGTAGGAGTGAAAACCCTTCAGTCCTTAGCACAGTCTAAGAGCTTTTGCCTAATTCTTGGGCTTAAAACATGGGGAGATGGTAGCCTGACTGCTATAGTACAATAGTATATAGGAGACTAATAGTGTTCCCTCTGTTTTTAGAAGCATATTACTTTATAATTTATTTGACTATCTTATGGGCATAATGAACGGGTCTGTATTTCCAACGAAGCATATTAGTATGACTTTATCCCTTTTTTTATATCTGTATTTTCACACAGTTATTCATTTACATCTGTTTTCTTTCTTATGGAATATTTCTTAGAAATAACTGTAAGTTCATTTATTTCCACATCACATTGATCTATTTTAAGATGTAGTATGGAGAAAGCTCTGTAACTAAGTGGTTAAAAGTTCAGTGTCTGTAGTTAGCACAATTTGCTATATAATTTGAAGGGCCTACTAAGTGAAAATTGCTAGGCTCTTTGTTCGAAAATATTTAGGAATATAAATATTTATTTATTTATTCATGAGAGAGGCGGAGACACAGGCTGAGGGAGAAGCAGGCTCCCTGCGGGGAGCTCTAGCCGACTCCATCAGGGACCTCAGGATCATGCCTTGAGCCAAAGGCAGACACCCAACCCCTGAGCCACCCAGGTGAAAATGCTTAGGAATTTAAGGCCAGAGACAATAGAACACTTACCCAAGCATTAGCCCTTTCTGAATGTGGGGCCCTGTGCATAGGTTGCATGCCTGTGAAGCTGGCACTGATGGTTAGAGCTGGTAGATAGGAGGAAGATATTACTGCAGGTAATATGATTGCCCTTTCACAGATGAAAAGTAAGATTTTGAGAGGTTAAGTAATTAGCTAAATAGAAGTTGATTCGGATTTGAATCTAGGTAATCTGAGAACAGAGTGCTCCTAATCATGAACAATACTAAATTCTACAATACTGAATCCTAGAAAAAAATAAAACCAAAGGAGAAAGTGAACCCTAACTTTGGGAGATAAATATTTAGATGGGATTTAAATGCCTGTGAGAATTAAGCATATCAAATAAATGAATAAAACAGATTAGGGATCATTATAGCAGGATTGGTGGGAATTGTGGCAAACTGGAGCTCATTTACAACGTGCAAATCCATTTAAATCCAAAGTGCTTTATGCAAAATTGTGAGCTAAATTTAGCCATGGAGAAGAGGCAGTTCGTGATCCTAAGACCCTTGGTTTAGATACTGTGAGTAATCATATTCATTATCTTTCTTTGTTTTAATCCCACTTTTCCTAAATAACAGCCTTTGAAATGAATGTGTGTGTGTGTGTGTGTGTGTGTGTGAGGGTTGATTAAAGAGCCTTCTAAAGTGTAGCAATAGCAGTCATATTAAAAAAAAAAAGAAAGAAAGCTTTCCTTCTATTTGTTGAAAAGGAATTTATAGCATCTGCTCCAGTGATAGAGTAAAGCATCCTGGTTTGGTGTATACCAATTGTACAAAGAGCCTTTCTAGTTTTGATGCTTTTGGCTTTTGTCAATTGATTTTTTTAGGGTTAACTAACTAGGTGCTCAAAATTGCCACATATTTTTCTTGTACTTCAAACATATAAAACCTTTCTGGCACCCAGAGCTAGGATCTGAAAATGTTAAGCATTAAGCAAAATGGATTAGTCTTCAGAAGGGGAGCTTCAGACTGTCAGTGCCAGAGGGGTTAATGGAAAACAGTGTGTCATATTTGCCATTTCCCCTATATTATCTTGCCCAGAACACCTGCTTAATGAACTAGACATAAATTATCATACTATAAGCACATTCTTTAATAAAAAGCCTTGTGGAAGCATTCCTTCTTGTTGAAATAATAAACTCAGAAAAAATGATTTTGATGAAGTTTTCTCAGATGCTACATGCAAAAAATGTAAAAAATTGATTGATGACTGGACTGTATTTTTCCATTTTCTGGGAGTAATAAAAATCATTTTATGATTTTAAGTGGCTTATTTCAACTGGAATTTGAATTTTGCTTTGTCAGGGTTGTAGGTGCTTTTGATTAGGTAAATTCTTAAGCCCGTAAATGATCCTTTAAAGGTTTTTTCCTCTCAAATTTCTTTTACTTGTAATAATTCCTTAATTTTCCTTTCTCAGTTTTCCCTTTGATGTAGCAAGATGAGGTACATAGAGGGTAAATATTACTGTAGTTATTTATATCTCAAAGGAAGCATTCTTTAAATAATCGATATACTTAATGATGCTTATATTCATTAAGCACAAATTTTGCTAATTAGGAATATATGGATAAATATTGGTATTAAGTCCACAAGTCATGCTGAAACATGATGCTTTTTTCTTTTAAATGTTTTAATATTCTATTAGAATTTTGGAAAATAGGTAAAGCTAAATGGAATCACCAAACCAAATAGTATGTCTTTTTAAAAATGATTTGTATGTATGAGAAATGAATTGAAATCCACTACACAAATTAATATTTCCCTTCTTCAAGTCTAAAACATTTCTTTCAAAGCATTGTTTATTTTTATTTCATTCATATTGCTCTATCCCTCCTGATCCTACTGCTGCTTATACCCTCCTGTCTGTGGCTAAAAAAATTCTTCATGATTTAAGGGGCATTAAAATCAAGGGGGAAGAGATTCCCAAACACCTTATCCAAATATTTTCTTTCGCTGAGAATGTGCAGCTAATAATCTTCACATGAAATATCAAAAAGATATCAAAAATACTTTTTAAGAACCCACAAAGTGGGGCTCTGGGGTGGCTCAGTCAGTTAAATGTAGGACTCTTGATTTCTGCTCAGGTCATGATCTTGGGGTCCTGAAATACAGCCCTGTATCGTACTCCGTGCTCAGCAGGGAGTCTGCTTGAGATTCTCTCCCCCCCACCGCCCCCTACTCTCTGTCTCTCCCTTTCTCAAATAAATAAGTCTTTAAAAAAAAAAACCCACAAAGCAATGAACAGTGATAATAGTTCTGCCCCCTTGTTTTGTATTGTATTGCTTCCGGGAATTTCCCTACATCAGAATATTGATTTTAAATGCTTCAGTGCCAGTGGTACCCAGATTTCATAGGCTGGCCTTAAAATATAGGATACTTCTTCATTGACAGTTTGTCATATAATCACCCAATTTACATTTTTAAGTAGTTGGAATTATAATTATAATGAATTAGCAACAATTTTTACTTAGACTCACTTTGTTGCCCTCTAAAATTAAAGTTTATTGGCAGAGGAGATGCTACTTGGTATTTTTAGAATCAGGATGTAAAGGTTTAAGGAAAACTGCCAGAAAATTGAGTATTACTGTTTTCAGATGCAGAGGGCCTGAGATTACATTATGTCATCAGTGTTATAGAGAGAAACACGTACAGAGCTACCCATCAATGATATTTTCAAAATGTCTGTGAGGGGCTTAGGGTCTAGACTAGAACTATTTCTTGTAACTAACTGGGAATAGAAAATACTCTTTAAATTTGATTGAATATTTTTTGAGTCTGTGATGTAAAGTGTTTTTGCATATGAATTCATTCATTTTAGTAAATAAATCATAGGTTTGCTGTGGATTGTTAGAGAGTGGTAGAGACTTGTTATGGTTTGAAAACCTTCCCCAACAGCCAGCTGTCTTGTTACTATTGATAATCAGAGAGTAGAGTTGGGTTTCTGAGTCACATCCCTCAAGCCAGGTGGTCTTCTTGTGTATCAGAGCAAATTATATTTTGTACCCAAATGTTAAACAGAGCAAATTGTGCCTATACCTTGTTTTTGTACACATTTAAAAATATTTCAAGTAGCACATATACAATCCAATTTTAATAAAGAAAAAAAGTAAAAGTGGGGACGCCTGGGTGCCTCAGTGGTGATCGTGGGTCCCAGGATCAAGTGCCGCATCGAGTTCCCAGCAAGGAGCCTGCTTCTCCCACTGCCTGTCTCTGCCTCTCTCTTTAGATCTCTCATGAATAAAGAAATAAAATCTTAAAAAAAAAGAAAAAAGTAAAAGTGGATACTAGATCATTAAAAAGGTCTATAAGGTGAACTTATTAATTGTATAATTTATTAGTTTTGGGGAAATAGGTATGAAGTTCCATAGTTTAGTTGATTATCTGTTGATTCAAAAAGCTATATTCTTACAAAGGATGTGGTTGGTAGGAAGCATGTATGAAGAGAACTCTCAATTAAGCAATTACATAAAATGGGCTTTATATTTGGTATACTGACTTATGGTGAATGTGATCTTGAGAAAATATTTCAAAAAGACAAAGATTTTCTAAGAGGCTAAAGAAAAAGATTTTAATATAAAACTTAAAGTATAGATGACTAAATAATAATTAGTGTATACTTCTATGAACCAATAAGAATTTTCAGGGGCTGGGTTGCAAATATCTCAGGACTGAACTATCAGTGAATATTTAAAATGTTGGGGAAAAATCCTTATTATTGTACTGAGCAAGGGTCATATGCTTATATTATTAAAAATAAGGTGTCATTCTATTTTGGCATTTTAAAAGACAAGCTTCTACTTTTAGTTTGATCTGCTGATCTTTATAAATATCTCTTGTACAGAGACCAGAATTTTTCACCACCAAGAGCTTTGCATCCTTCTAACCTATGTACAGAGATTTTTGGACACCTTCACATTATGGAACATATTGTATAACTTTTAATTAGAAGTTCCAGCTTACAGATTTGAAAAGATTTTACATTTTTTATATTTTTCTTGGGAATTAGTTTGTGTGTCAAGAAATGTATCCCACAGTGAGGATTATGATACATTAATTAACACTTGGTTATGATACTAGAACTTGCCAAAATATCACAGTAGGTGAGAATAAATATAACAAACACAATTCAAACCCTGTCATTTTGTGAATGAGGGGGCTTACATCATGACATGCATTGTAAAATCTAATTAAAAACAAAGATTATTATTACTATTATGATTCTTTCTCAGTCTATTTTGTTATTCTGCGATTACATCTGTTTTAATTTTTATTTCTTTTTAGTTATGTGCTAGTCAGTGTATTTTTTGGTTATAAATTTAATTTTGTTACTTTACGGTTAATAAAATTAGTTCTTCTAGGCCCTTTAACCATGTACAAGCATTCTGTGGGAAGTCGAATTTTGATGTTAGGATTTACTCATTAGTAAATTCAATTATCTTTAAGCAACTGACTAAATATAAGTAATTTATGTTCTTATTCATCATTATATTTGTTTTATTTAAAAATCCACGTAGTTCTTGAAACACTACACACAGGAGAGAATGCAAAGGATTCTTTTGTCAAGTCAGGTATACACAAAGCAAAGCTCTTACTCAGGATATGCTTTATTAATAATTATCCAGTAGCAAGAGACACAGGTAAAGCAAGAAGATGTCCAGATCCCCTGGTATGATTCCTCAGCCCTATGTTCTCTCACTGGAAGGCACTCTGAGTCAGATTAACAGATGAAGTATATAGGTAGTTTACTTAGGAAGGAAGAGCATTTTAAGTCAGAAAAGATTTGAATTTTATGATCTGTTGTGGACTGCCCTTTCCAAATCATATGTTGAAGCCAATCCTCAATATAGTTATTATTAGATATGCGGCTTCTAAGGAAGTAATTAAGGTTGAATGAGGTCAAAGTGGTGGGATCCTCATTGAACTGGATTAGTGTTTTTATAAGAAGAGACAATGGAGAACTCTGTTGGCATCCACACACTGAGGAAAGATCATGTGAAAATCCAGAAAGAGGGAAGCCAGGTACAGGTCAGGAAGAGACCTCTCAGCAGGAACTGAGTCTGTAGGTACCAATGATCATGGAATTCTAGCTTCCAGAACTGTGAGAAAATAAATTAATGTTGTTTAAGCCACTCAGTCTGTAGTGTTTGTTAATAGCAGTCCTAGAAGGCTAATACATGCTGATATAGTTACAATCCTTGTGGACATTTTCTAGGGAGCCAAGGCTAGTAAATTTATAGATTATAGGTTTGTTTACCATAGGTGTATTTGAAAACCAGGTACATTCTGATAAAAGCATATGGAAGAAAAGGAATCTCCTGCCAGCAAAAACCGTTTAGCATATTTACAAGGAGATTATGAGAAGGAACACATGCTTGCTTTCTTTTCTAGGAGTGTCCATAACCAAAATCCCTTCACAGATAAAGGATATAAATGAATTAAAGATCTGTTGCTTATATAATTCTTATTTCACTGTTCACATGCTTCTCTTATTCTATTTAAGGTATGTTTGTTATCAGACCTATAAAATAACACTTTTTAAAATATATAGTGTGCTTATTATATGAAAACATTCCATTTCATAAAATGTTTAACTTTGATGAACATCTCAAGTATTTAACAGAAATTGCTGTAATATATTTTATATTTGAGCTATATTTGATTAATTGTTAAAACATATTTACTCTCTTCCTCTCCTCTTCATGGGCTCAGCATATTTCCTCCTCTTTGATTTTTGGTTTAGCCCTATGACTTGCTTTAGTAATAGGATGGACAGAAGTAACAGCCAATTCTCAGCCCAGGCCCAAAGTAGCCGTCAATATTTTTGCTTGCTCTCTGGAGGTTCTCTTAGCAACCTGGAAGGAATACAGCCAAACTAGCACTCTGGATTCAGGAAAGGAGGGTAAGACATGTAAAGCAGAACCAAACTTCTGTAGCTAACCAAATCCAGCCCACATCAGACAAAGAGACCCTCAGATGCATGAGTAAGCCTATTCTTAATCAGTGGAGCTACTCAGATAAACTCAACCTAGACCAGTAAATAGAAGGATGAGCATAAATTATTGTTGTTTCAAGTGACCGAATTTTAGAATGGTTTGTTATAGAGTATTTTGTAGTAGTAGGTACAACATATATGCCTATATGAGGGGTATATCTTCAGAACTAGAAATGTTCAGACAATGACTATTTTCCTCATTCAGTACATTACAGATTTCATTCTTTACTGATATTTTTGATATATATTTCATGGTAAAATATAGTGTAAGTCAGTATGTGTCTCCATTTATAATTTCTACATTTAGAAATGTATCCAAGCATGACAACATCTGAAAACATTAATCTTAGTAGTCTACTTTTACTTTATTTGTTAATTGCATCCATCTATATAAGCTATAGATATGAATGTCTTATTTTTACAGAGACACAAAGTTCAAGATTATGTAGTCCACTGCTTAGAATACTGAAGTCAAATACATGAGTTTTGTCTCTGCTGAACACTCTCTTTATAGAAGAATTCTAGGTGTATACCTTCCTAAAAAGATTTTGGGTATGTTCTGTGTGCTCCTTTATTGCTATATGAAGCTTCAGGATTCTCTACAGTAAGTCACAAAACTTACATTCTGCAAGTTAAAATTATTTATGATGTTTCTTGCCAGTGTTAAAGTAGGAAAAACATTTCCTGAGGGTACTTCAGAAGTAGACTACACTTGTTTTAACTTTTTACTTTACCCAAGAAAATATCTATCTTCTCAGATTGTTGATGTACATGGTAGTGTACATAATAAGAAATATAGTTGTATTTTAGATACTTACCAAAGAGTAAAATCTGGATCCTGAGAGCTGCTCAATAGCTATAAAAATCATATTGAAAACAACTTTATTTGCTTAAGCATAGCTGATCCACCTACTTCTCTAGACATTCTAAGTACATGTCAAGAGCTTCAGAGAGTTTCCTACCCAGCTCCCTGTTACTGAATTTTTTGGTGAGTTGTCATCATCTTATAGTAAGATTTTAGAAGAAACTTCTCTGTGAAGGTCATTGTACTTATTTTGAGTTGTTGATATTGTTTAGTATATAATAAAGAATTTTCTCCTTGGAATCTCATAGTACATATTTTTTTTCAATCCTACTTGTGCAACCATATTTTCTTGTCTCAAATTTTCAAATTTTAAATTCATTTGGGATTGTATGACACTTGTATTTTTGAAAGCCACTCTGAGACTTACAATTATATAGCAAAGTGTAAAATATGGATATAAATAAAAAACTGGTTGAAGTGTGACAAAGTGAGACAAACATCAGGATGTCCTTTCTATATCACATTAAATTATGAGATGGAGATGAATTCTTCCACACATATTTCATTCCTCTGCATAGCTGTTAATTTAACTACCTGCTTGTTTTGGCATTAGGTTAACAAGAACAAATGCGTAGAACTGCTCTCTGGTTTTTCTTTTCCTCTGGAATATAAAGGAGAAAGTATGGCCCAGAGAACATTTGCAGAATGATATTCATAAAATCTGTCAAGCCTCACCACTGATTCATGACATCCCGTGGCCCTTAAGACACAAAAAATTACATAATGCACCCAGATTTTTATTGGGTAGCAAAAGAGGAAACATTTTGCACAGAGCCATCACTCTTGCACAGTAATTCAAATGATTGCCTTATTTTGTTAGACTCATATCAAGAGGCCTCATGTCAGTATTTCCAAATCATGCAGATTATTAGGCACATATCCCTCATAAGCCTTAAACAGGCAGCAATTAAAAGTTTAAAAAGTAAAAAATATATAAATGTTTTTAATTATCTATAAATCTATAAATGTGAATTAATTATTTTTGGATATACTCTAAAATGTTCCATTTTTCTCTGTATAGAAATCTTTATGTGATTTGAACTATATATATTTTAAGATTTTGAGGTCATTCTTTGGCTCAAACTAACCTGCCTGAATTAGCTAAGTACATATTTTTTTTTTTTAAAGAAACGAAAGAAAAAAAAATACAGTTGTTAAGGAACATTTGTTTTGGAATGCACACACATATAAGAGTTGTTTTTAAGGCATGCCTAAACATTATTCAAATTCTGTGGTATTTATATTTTTGCTTTTAGATACTGCATGGCATTTGTCTTTAGAGTGGATTTTTACTTCACTTTGCTTTTTAAACCCTAAGTAAGTTATTATATTACTAAATTAGCACAGTGCACTCTTTTTATTATGAAATTATCAAGTTAGAATAAATCAGGCAAGATTCAGCCTTGCAGAATAGGTCATAACATCAAATGTTTAGTATGGATGTCATCCCATTGGTCTGAAGAGGAAATGCTGCTCAGTGCAAGTTGATCCCACTGTGTGTTTGCAAGAGTGGTTGGGGCAGAATAATTAGAAAGATTACTGAGTGTGAAGAGCCTAGGACCAATGGTATCATGGGACAGTATTCTAAATTATCAAAATGTTGACATTCAAAAAGCAAAGATATGGAAATAGAACTGTTGTAATTTCCAGTTTGAAACTTCGATTTAACAATGTTTTAATGTTCTATATTTCCAGAAAAATAGTTGAAGAATTAAGACTATTTGTTTGCTTCTTAGCCTACAGCTCTCAATAGAAGCATTGCTTCCCCAGAGCAGTCTTCCTTGAAAACCACATCATCCTCCCAGTCTAGATCAGGTTTTGTTTTATTAATTTATTTTTAAAAGATTTTATTTATTCATTTGAGACAGAGAGGTACAGAGATAGAGAAGGAGAAGAGAAAAAGAGAGCGCATGAGCAGGGCAGAGGCAGAGGGAAAGGAAGAAGCAGACTCCCTGCTAGGCACGAGGAGCTTGAGCCCAGGACCCAGTGATCATGACCTGAGCTGAAGGCAGAAGATACTTAACTATCTGAGCCACCCCGGCTCCTCAGGTTTCATATATTTTTTACTGTACTTTCAAAGAACCATGTTCCTTCCCCTTGTTGTAATTATATACTCATTTGTATATTTATTTGATAATTTGATTGTAAGTCCTTTTCTAAAGGTTTTATCACCAGAATCTGCAAAATGTAGGGACTGAATAAATGATATTTAACTTTATGAATGATGAAGAATGATTATTGCTGAATTCAGAGGTTAATCTTTTTTCTATCAGAACATTATTTTTTTTTTCAGAATTCTGGGCTGATGGTAGATACACGAGTGTTTCTTATTTTAAGACACATGTTAATATGTATTTTCTTTCATAGGTATAGTATATACTACATTTTAGAAAGAAGTTTTCTATTATTAAAATGGCTGGCAAAGGTATTGGAACTTACCTTCTGTTGTGAGACAGTTCTGTTTTATCTGAATGTCTTCTGTGCTCAGGGCACTGACAGGTTTTGTCAGTTGTGTTTGAAATGCAGACAAATACATTCTTGGAATTTGAGAAAAGATACTTATCCGAACAAACAACAACCAAAAGGCAATAATGGAGAGAAGAAAGAAATAATGGAGTAGAAGAAATAAAATGGAAGTGAGAAATAACATGGTAGATACAGACCCAAATATATCTGTAATTAAATTGAATGTGAATAGAATAAATGTTCCATGTGAAAGTATAAAAATGTATACTGTATAAAGATATGAATTCCAATTAAATACCGCTTAAAAGATAATATCTAAAATAGCAGAAGTGAGAGAATTGAAAGTATAAAGGTGAAAAATAAGGGCACCTGGGTGGCTCTTGGTTAAGTATCTAATCATGGTTTCAGGCTCCTAGAATCTACCCCCACATCACGTTCCCTATCCCTCTGCGCTTCTCCACTGGGCATACTGTCTTGCTATTTCTTTGTCGCTCAAATAAATAAATAAAATATTTAAAAAATAAGGTGAAAATAATATAGTGCAATCTGGTGTGGCTACATTAATATGACCTAAAATAGATTTAAAAGAAAAATCATTACTAGACATAAAGAAGGTCATGTTGTAAGGAGAAAAAATTTAAATAATGAGAAGTATTTAAAATTTTTTTTTGTATTTAAAACAATTTTAACTTATGGATCTTACAATAGCTTCAAAAAAATTTATTTTTAATAAATTTATTTTTTATTGGTGTTCAATTTACCAACATACAGAATAACACCCAGTGCTCATCCCATCAAGTGCCCCCTCTGCCCGTCACCCATTACCCCCAGCCCCCGCCCTCCTCCCCTTTCACCACCCCTAGTTAATTTCCCAGAGTTAGGAGACTTTATGTTCTGTCTCCCTTTCCGATATTTCCCACACATTTCTTCTCCCTTCCCTTATATTCCCTTTCACTATTATTTATATTCCCCAAATGAATGAGAACATATAAAGTTTGTCCTTCTGCGATTGACTTACTTCACTCAGCATAATACCCTCCAGTTCCATCCACGTTGAAGCAAATGGTGGGTATTTGTCATTTCTAATGGCTGAGGAATATTCCATTGTATACATAGACCACATCTTCTTTATCCATTCATCTTTTGATGGACATGGAGGCTCCTTCCACAGTTTGGCTATTGTGGACATTGCTGCTATAAACATGGGGGTGCAGGTGTCCCGGCGTTTCATTGCATCTGTATCTTTGGGGAAAATCCCCAACATTACAATTCCTGGGTCATAGGGCAGGTCTATTTTTAACTCTTTGAGGAACCTCCACACAGTTTTCCAGAGTGGCTGCACCAGTTCACATTCCCACCAACAGTGTAAGAGGGTTCCCTTTTCTCCGCATCCTCTCCAAAATTTGTGGTTTCCTGCCTTGTTAATGTTCCCCATTCTCACTGGTGTGAGGTGGTATCTCATTGTGGTTTTGATTTGTATTTCCCTGATGGCAAGTGATGCAGAGCATTTTCTCATGTGCGTGTTGGCCATGTCTATGTCTTCCTCTGTGAGATTTCTGTTCATGTCTTTTGCCCATTTCATGATTGGATTGTTTGTTTCTTTGCTGTTGAGTTTAAGAAGTACTTTATAGATCTTGGAAACTAGCCCTTTATCTGATACGTCATTTGCAAATATCTTCTCCCATTCCGTAGGTTGTCTTTTAGTTTTGTTGACTGTATCCTTTGCTGTGCAAAAGCTTCTTATCTTGATGAAGTCCCAATAGTTCATTTTTGCTTTTGTTTCTTTTGCCTTCGTGGATGTATCTTGCAAGAAGTTACTAGGGCCGAGTTCAAAAAGGGTGTTGCCTGTGTTCTCCTCTAGGATTTTGATGGAATCTTGTCTCACATTTAGATCTTTCATCCATTTTGAGTTTATCTTTGTGTATGGTGAAAGAGAGTGGTCTAGTTTCATTCTTCTGCATGTGGATGTCCAATTTTCCCAGCACCATTTATTGAAGAGACTGTCTTTCTTCCAATGGATAGTCTTTCCTCCTTTATCAAATATTAGTTGACTATAAAGTTGAGGGTCCACTTCTGGGTTCTCTATTCTGTTCCACTGATCTATGTGTCTGTTTTTGTGCCAGTACCACACTGTCTTGATGACCACAGCTTTGTAGTACAACCTGAAATCTGGCATTGTGATGCCTACAGATACGGTTTTCTTTTTTAAAATTCCCGTGGCTATTCGGGGTCCTTTCTGATTCCACACAAATCTTAAAATAATTTGTTCTAACTCTCTGAAGAAAGTCCATGGTATTTTGATAGGGATTGCATTAAACGTGTAAATTGCCCTGCGTAACATTGACATTTTCACAATATTAATTCTTCCAATCCATGAGCATGGAATATTTTTCCATCTCTTTGTGTCTTCCTTAATTTCTTTCAGAAGTGTTCTATAGTTTTTAGGGTATAGATCCTTTACCTCTTTGGTGAGGTTTATTCCTAGGTATCTTACGCTTTTGGGTGCAATTGTAAATGGGATTGACTCCTGAATTTCTCTTTCTTCAGTCTCATTGTTAGTGTATAGAAATGCCACTGACTTCTGGGCATTGATTTTGTATCCTGCCACGCTACCAAATTGCTGTATGAGTTCTAGCAACCTGTTCAGGTTTTCTATTTCTTCCTGTTCCAGTTTTGGTAGTTTGTGGCTTTCCAGGAATGCATCCTTTTCTTCTAGATTGCCTAATTTATTTGCGTATAGCTGTTCATAATATGTTTTTAAAATCGTTTGTATTTCCTTGGTGTTGGTAGTGATCTCTCCTTTCTCATTCATGATTTTATTAATTTGAGTCTTCTCTCTCTTCTTTTTAATAAGGCTGGCTAATGGTTTATCTGTCTTATCAATTCTTTCAAAGAAGCAACTCCTGGTTCTGTTGATCTGTTCCACAGTTCTTCTGGTCTCGCTTTCATGGAGTTCTCCTCGAATCTTTATTAACTCTCTTCTTCTGCTGGGTGTAGGATCTATTTGCTGTTTTTTCTCTAGCTCCTTTATGTGTAAGGTTAGCTTTTGTATTTGAGTTCTTTCCAGTTTTTGAATGGATGCTTGTATTGCGATGTATTTCCCCCTTAGGACTGCTTTTGCTGCATCCCAAAGATTTTGAACGGTTGTATCTTCATTCTCATTAGTTTCCATGAATCTTTTTAATTCTTCCTTAATTTCCTGGTTGACCCTTTCATCTTTTAGCAGGATGGTCCTTAACCTCCACGTGTTTGAGGTCCTTCCAAACTTCTTGTTGTGATTTAGTTCTAATTTCAAGGCATTATGGTCTGAGAATATGCAGGGGACAATCCCAATCTTTTGGTATCGGTTCAGACCTGATTTGTGACCCAGTATGTGATCCATTCTGGAGAAAGTTCCATGTGCACTTGGAAGAATGTGTATTCAGTTGAGTTTGGATGTAAAGTTCTGTAGATATCTGTGAAATCCATCTGGCCCAGTGTATCATTGAAAGCTCTCGTTTCTTTGGAGATGTTGTGCTTAGAAGACCTATCGAGTATAGAAAGAGCTAGATTGAAGTCACCAAGTATAAGTGTATTATTATCTAAGTATTTCTTCACTTTGGTTATTAATTGATTGATATATTTGGCAGCTGCCACATTCGGGGCATATATATTGAGGATTGTTAAGTCCTCTTGTTGGATAGATCCTTTAAGTATGAGATAGTGTCCCTCTTCATCTCTCACTACAGTCTTCGGGGTAAATTTTAGTTTATCTGATATAAGGATGGCTACCCCTGCTTTCTTTTGAGGACCATTCGAATGGTAAATGGTTCTCCAACCTTTTATTTTCAGGCTGTAGGTGTCCTTCTGTCTAAAATGAGTCTCTTGTAGACCGCAAATAGATGGGTCCTGCTTTTTTATCCAGTCTGAAACCCTGCGCCTTTTGATGGGGTCATTATGCCCGTTCACGTTCAGAGTTACTATTGAAAGGTATGAGTTTAGTGTCATCATGATATCTATTCAGTCCTTGTTTTTGTGGATTGTTCCACTGAACTTCTTCTTAAAGGGAATTTTAAGAGTCCCCCTTAAAATTTCTTGCAGAGCTGGTTTGGAGGTCACATATTCTTTCAGTTCCTGCCTGTCTTGGAAGCTCTTTATCTCTCCTTCCATTTTGAATGAGAGCCTTGCTGGATAAAGTATTCTTGGTTGCATGTTCTTCTCATTTAGGACCCTGAATATATCCTGCCAGCCATTTCCAGCCTGCCAGGTCTCTGTGGAGAGGTCTGCTGTTACCCTAATACTCCTCCCCATAAAAGTCAGGGATTTCTTGTCTCTTGCTGCTTTAAGGATCTTCTGTTTATCTTTGGAATTTGCAAGCTTAACTATTTGATGTCAAGGTGTTGAACGGTTTCTATTGATTTTGGGGGGGGGGGAGGGGAATCTCTCTATTTCCTGGATCTGAATGCCTGTTTCCCTTCCCAGATTAGGAAAGTTTTCAGCTAGGATTTGTTCAAATACATATTCTGGCCCTCTGTCCTTTTCGGCGCCCTCGGGAACCCCAATTAAACGTAGGTTTTTCTTTCTCAGGCTGTCGTTTATTTCCCTTAATCTATCTTCATGGTCTTTTGTTTGTCTCTTTCTTCTTCATTTTCCCTCTTTGCCATCAACTTGTCTTCTATGTCACTCACTCCTTCTTCTACCTCGTTAACCCTCGTCGTTAGGACTTTTAGTTTGGATCGCATCTCATTCAATTGATTTTTAATTTCTGCCTGATTAGCTCTAAATTCTGCAGTCATGAAGTCTCTTGAGTCCTTTATGCTTTTTTCTAGAGCCACCAGTAGCTGTATAATAGTGCTTCTGAATTGGCTTTCTGACATTGAATTGTAATCCAGATTTTGTAACTCTGTGGGAGAGAGGACTGTTTCTGGTTCTTTCTTTCGATGTAGGTTTTTCCTTGTAGTCATTTTGCTCAGTGCAGAGTGGCCAAAAACAAGTTGTATTGGGAAAAGGAGAAAATGAGAGAGAGAGAAGGAAAGAAAAGAGAAAAAGAAAAAAAAAGGAAGAAAAAAAAAGAGAAGAAAAAAAGAAAAAGAAAGGAAAAAAGGGTGGGGGAAGCAAACAAATCAAAAAGCACACACACACACAGACACAAAACACGGGGGAGTATCTTCTGATTCTGTGTACTTTAAGTCCCTTGGCTTCCCCTGGAACTTGTCCGTCTAGCTGGTCTTCTGGGGGAGGGGCCTGTTGTGCTGATATTCAGGTGTTAGCACTTGGGGGAGCTGCTCTGCCCCCTCCCTGGTGCAGGGCTCAGTGGGGGTTGTTTACCCCGTGAGGCCCCTGGAGGAACAGCCCCAGTGGCCGCCGCCAGCTCTGCAGCCCTGGAATCAGCCCCCGCAGTAACTCCGGAGCTCTCTGTCTGCAGGGCCTGGAGGCTCCGGGGCGGGGCCGCTGATCTGCTCAGCTGGGGCAGGAGCGTCCTTGCTGTCCTGGGCCCTCCCGGCCTCTGCCTGTCCCGGGGGAGGCGGGATCCTGGGCTGTGTCCCGGCGCCCTGGGCTCCTGGCCTGCGCTGTTGGATTCGCGCTCCCGCCCCGCAGCCCCCACCGAGGAGCCGCCCCGGAGCCGCCCCCGAGCCCCCCAGAGCTGCTCCCGCCCCGCAGCCCCCTCCGCGGAGCCGCCCCCGAGCCCCCCAGAGCTGCTCCCGCCCCGCAGCCCCCTCCGCGGAGCCGCCCCTGAGCCCCTCCGAGCTGCTCCGGGTCCCCCCGTGCGCGCTGCAGCCCTTAGGGAGCTCGGCGCACTCTCCTGGGCGCGCAGTTGCTCTGTTACTGTCCCGGGGAGCCCGAGGGCATCCCCGCCCTCCTGGGTCCTGCTCCACCTCCCTGCGGGCCCCTTTCCGCCCGGGAAGGTCGGTGCAGCTCCTGCGTCTCCGGGACGGGGCTCTCCTGTCCTGGGGACACCCGCCCCGGCCTCAGCCCGGCTCCTCGCGGGGCCCCTCCCCCTTGGATGCCTTTTGTTTCTTTCTTTTCCCCCGTCTTCCTACCTTGATAGAAGCGCGAGCTCTTCTCACTGTAGCATTCCAGCTGTTCTCTCTTTAAATGTCAGGCCGAATTCATAGATTTTCAGGATGATTTGAAGGTTGGTTATTTAGGTAATTTGGTGGGGACAGGTGACTTGGGGACCCTCCTCTTCTGCCATCTAGCCCCTCCTCCAGCTTCAAAAAATTTGATTGAAGAAATAATATCTTGTAAAATGTGAATTGGAGTCATAGTATCTAAATGAAAATGCATTTTTCATATATAATAATTATACATTGAGACTTCCAGGTATTTTCAGAAGTTTATAATATATGTCATTAATCTTATTGGTAGAAAATATTGAAAATGCATACCTTTTTAAATGTCTATTGTTTATAGATGTCAACCACAAAATTATGTGATAAAGTTTGATTTAAATTATAAGCAAATTTGTCACACTGTTTTAGTTTGTAGTTTTCCTTTGCTGTTGTTGAAATGACTGGTCATGTCTTACTGTGCTACTCTTAGGCTGAACTAATTCTTTCCATACTGAATCCGTTTTCGATTTGGTATGAATATTTTTTTTTCCCTTATTCACTGTGTGTGGTCAAATCTTAATTATTGTGTTGCATGGAAAAGCATTTGTTTATCTAATAATTGGAGTCAGTGAATTAAGTATTGTGTTAACAGATTGAAATTTAGATTTGGATATTTTAAAAAAAGTGCTTTGGTTTTGGCAATCTTTGTGATTTGAGTTGAGACCTCCCAGGACTATCGCAACTTATTCTAGAAAATGAAGGGACTAGAACAAAAGATTGCTTAAGTCAAGTCCTCGTTAAATAACCATAGTAATGATAATGCTAATGCTAACAATAATCATTATAACTACTTCTACTCTGAATTCTACATCTATTTTATTTTATTTTATTTTATTTTATTTTATTTTATTTTATTTTATTTAAAATTCAGTTTGCCAGCACGTAGGATAAAATCCAGTTGTCATGACATCACGTGGCCTCCATAATGCCCGTCTACCCCTATTCTTAATGCTACTATACATTGTGTTCATTTATGTTTTAAAAATTATTGATTTATAAACATTTTGAACGTTTTCTATATACTATATCTTTACTAGTTACGTACATTGAAAATATCTGATTCCTTTGGATAGACTGTTTCTTATGGGGAAAATTTGTTAAAAGAAACATTGATTTCAATATAATCAGTCTTATTATTATTTTATTTATTTTCTTTTAATTTTTAAGAATATTTATTTATTTGAGAGAGAGTATGTGTGCTCCACTGGGAGAAAAGGTAGAGGGAGAGAATCTTCAGGTAGACTTCATACTTGAGTGAGGAGCCCAAAGCAGGGCTCTGTCTCAGGACCCATGAAATCATGACCTGAGCCAAAACGAAGAGTCAGCTGCCTAACCAACCAAGCCACCCAGGTGCCCCTATTGTTTTCTTTTAGAATTTGTGTTTTTGTGCCTTGTTAAAATAAACTATATGAGATTTCTATTTACTTATTACTTTATGAAATTTCTTTTCATTCAATATTTATGTTCTTTAATGTAGTCTTATATTTTTTATAAAATATACTAGATATATTCCAGAGTTCTTGTAATTTAAGCTTCTTAGTAAATGAATCTTTTAAATTATGTGTTCTTTACTTTTTTCCCCCTTTATTGAAACTCCCATTGGTTTAGCATATTGATCTTGTTATCTGGCAATCTTGTTGAATTCTTATATTAATTCTATTGTCTGTGCATTATCATGCTTATTATATATAGAAGATAACATCATTTCTACATAATACTCTTTGTAATTGCTGTTAAAAATTTTTTTTATTACTGCATTGGATAAGACCTCATTATAGTGTTAAAAAATAGTCCTAATCAACATCTTTGTCTTTTTTTTTAATAGAAATATTTCTAACAAATCACTGTGAAGTATGAGGTTTTCTGAGGGTTTTGCTAAGTCCTAAGACCTCTTTCTACTATACCATACTGCCTTGAAAGATTATATCTTTAAATTTTTGAGAGAAGAAGGACTTAATCATTTATTGGAGGGAAGTCAGTAATGTCCTTTGGAAATATGAGGAAATATATGGATTTTCTCCATAGGAATAAAATGGACTTTTTATTTTAGAATAAAAAGAAGTACCTTGTATACAATTTTAGGGACTCATGAGTGTGTTAAATATTGACTCAAAGTTAAGATCCTTTGATCTAAAATAATTTTATTCACTAAAATACTGAAGAAACGTTTATTGACTACCCATTAAATGGCCATGACTAAAATACACTATGTGTATAGAAAAGAGCACACTGAAACCCATGTATGAAAAACTAATGCAGATGTTAAAATATAGTACATGAGACTTTTGAGGAGAATATATGAATTCTTAGTTACT
Source organism: Canis lupus familiaris (assembly GCF_011100685.1). Taxonomy (NCBI): domain Eukaryota; kingdom Metazoa; phylum Chordata; class Mammalia; order Carnivora; family Canidae; genus Canis; species Canis lupus. The sequence goes on from NC_049250.1 coordinate 29,887,810, forward strand.
TCTTTGTGTGTTTTAGTGAAAGTGCACAACCTAATTTCAAATACTATTTTGTCATAATGTAGAAGTTCTTGATATGAATAAACAGTAGGCTAGGCAGAGAATGAGTTCATGTAATAATAAATGATTATATTCTGTTTAGCCTCTTTGCTCCCATTAGTTATTTCTTTTCTAAATGGCACTATATTACATCATATTACATTGGTATATACTTAAAAGGCTTTATTTTGGTTCAGCCAACATATTGGCACTCAGCTTTTTTATTAGTAGTTTTGCAAAAATGTCTGCAGGTCATTTTGCTCAAAAAGAATAACAAATCCCTTCGGCTTTTTTGGAAGAAGCTTTGTCGGCCTTTGCCTTCTAAAACATCGTTGACAACTTGAAAATAAATAAATGGATAAAATGCTTTGGTTGAACTGATTGTAGTGATGGACAAGGTACCTTCTCAAGGGAAGTATGGCCGCAGGCCTGCTGCACTGAGCATGGGTTTAAAGTCTGGAACTTTATCTTACCTGCAGTGCTTGTTGCCTCTTGGCATGAGGAGCAGATGATTATTTTTTCTGGACCTCTCAGCTGCTTCTCAGGCCTCTTGCACATTTCACCAGTTTATATAAAGTCAGAGGAGGCATTCTGCCTGTGGCTGGATTAACCTTGCTTTTTCCTGGGTCTTTAAAAGGAAGATGTCAAATTGGTCAAAGCTTCTGTAGGTGTATTTCTATTCCATCAATCTTTGGGAATGGAATTGCTTACACCTGTCTCTAGAGAGGTTTCAGGAGAGAGTTTTCATTTCAAATGATTAATACATGTAGTGTCTTCCTCACTAACAACTAATACTAAAAATAGTACATAGAAACATCCCTTTTAACTAAGTTTACAGCAAGTTTTGAAGCAAAGCATAGTAACTAAATTTTCATATGGGTTTTTGACTGTCAGCTCATGTTTAATTTTTATATGAGTAAGAAGCTAAAGGATTTGGGTAAAGAACAACTATTACTACAACATAATAAAAACGTCTGTTACTATAGAAACTTAGGGCAGCTTATCAATTGACTAATCCTCAGTATATGATCTTGGGTATATTTACATTATATGTCAATCAGTTTCTTACATAGAGTTTGTAAAATTAACTGTCAGTTAATTAAATTAAAATGAAATCCATTCCATGGTGTAGTTCTGAGTTAATTCTTTGAGTTAATATTTAATATTTATATAAACTATTGGATCATTAGTTCATGCCCAGTCTAGAACTTGATCTAAGACTAAAAACCTTGATCTTTTATTTCATGAATATTTAATTGACTGAACTCTTTTCCTTTTACCTTGTGAGTGGGAGTGAAACATATTCTTTATTGCTAAAGTTATCCATGGTGCTTGGCATCTTAATTTACTTTCTTAAAGTTTTAACCAAGGACCATTTCAAGTCCAATGAGCATACTTTATCACATTTTTTCAGATGATTACGTTTTCTCTTTGAAGTTTTTAAAATTTTTATGAAACTTGAGAATATTTCCCTTCTAGTTTTAGCTTACTAAACATGACAATGAGGTCATACAGACATCATTCTTCTCAAATCATAGAAGAATGATATCTGAATGAATGTATCTTCTAAATATCAAGTAGAAATGGTCCAACATGAGTCATCTTCATTTTTCTAATTGATTAATAGTATATATGACTTATTTACAAGTAAGCATATTAGCATAAATTATATCTTGGAGGATATTTATTACAAATTACCTGTCATAACTACCCTTCTTTCCACCCCTCAAATGTCTCTTCATTAAGTGGTGAGATGGAGTGAGAAGCATCATGTTGAGTCTGATGCCTAATAGGAGAGTAAGAAGAGATGAATTTTTGCTGTATACTTCTGTATATGCTATATTTACCATATGTAAATTGACCTGTTTTATAAAAAGTGGTATTGAAGTTATTGATTTCAAATTATCCATTATTAATACAATTTAATTATGATGCTGTGATTTTTTAGAAAGATCTTATTACTTTTCAAGCATTTTCTTTTTCTCATTTTATTCAAGTAGATGATGAGTAAATGATGTTCATATATATTTATTAACTAATATCAAGATGAAAGAATAGTTTTTCTGAAACCATCTGGCCATTTTTCAGTTACATTGCTGTTATGTATAGTTTAGTGTTTCACTGAAATTAAGTGAAATCATTGCCTATATTTGGAACTTCATTTGTTTAAATCAGGTATTTCTTTACAATTTTTTAATCTTTTCTTTTTTTAATTTAAATTTAATTAGCCCACATATACTACATCATTAGTCTCAGATGTATTGTTCAGCAATTTATCGTTTGCATATAACACCCAATGCTCATCACATCATGTGCTCTCCTTAATGCCCATCACTCAATTACCCCATCCGCCCCACCCACCTTCCCCTTCAGTAACCCTCAGTTTGTTTCCTATAGTTAAGAGTCTCTCATGGAAAAAAAAAAAAAAAAAAAGAGTCTCTCATGGTTTTTCTCCTTCTCTAATGACTTCCCATTCAGTTTTCCCTCCCTTCTCCTATGATCCTCTGGGCTGTTTCCTGTATTCTACATATGAGTGAAACCATATGATCATTGTCTTTATATATTGATTTACTTCACTCAGCGTAATACTTCTATCCATGTTGATGGAAATGGTAAGTATTCATCCTTTCTGATGGCTGAGTAATACTCCATTATATATGTATATGTATATACCACATCTTCTATCCATTCATCTATCGATGGACATCTGGGCTTTTTCCACAGTTTGGTTATTGTGGACATTACTGTTATGAACATTGGGGTGAGGGTGCCTCTTCAGATCACTACATTTGTATCTTTGGGGTAATATGGAATAAGAAAAGATCCTGAATAGCCAGAGGAATGTTGAAAAAGAAAACCAAAACTGGTAGCATCACAATAACTGACTTCAAGCTGTATTGCACAGCTATAGTCTTCAATACAGTATGGTACTAGCATAAAAAGAGACACATAGATCAATGGAACAGAATATAGAACACAGAAATGACCCTCAACTCTAGGTCAGCTAATCTTCGACAAAGCAGGAAAGAATATCCAATAGAAAAAGAATAGTCGCTTTACTAATTGGTGCTGGGAAAACTGGATTTCTTTTTTCTTTTTTTAATTTATTTATGATAATCACACAGAGAGAGAGAGGCAGAGACACAGGCAGAGGGAGAAGCAGGCTCCATGTACCGGGAGCCCAACATGGGATTCGATCCCGGGTCTCCAGAATCACCCCCTGGGCCAAAGGCAGGTGCCAAACCGCTGCGCCACCCAGGGATCCCTGGATTTATATATCATACTTAACATAGAGTTTATCCAGTAGTACAGAGGATCCAAAATTCTGGTCAGCAGCCTGAATCTAGCCTAGAGATGTCTTTCGTTTGTCTCATGAGCTATTTAAAATTTTAAAAGGGGGAATTGGCATAAAAATATGGATTCCCAGCTTCTCTTGAAAAAGTAGGAATATTGGGTAACATTTTTTTGTCTCTTTGTGGAAATCACCAAATAGTGGTAAAGAATTGCTGCCTCCTTGATATAAGATATTGTTTTCAGTAATGCAATCCTTTTTGTGTTTCTGACACTGAGACAGTGTCAGCTACAGAACTAAGAACAAAATATAATGACACTGTATTACCAGGATTATTACAGGAGGCTTACTTTCCTCCTTCGTGTTATAAGCTTGACTACTACAGGCAGTTGATTTGTGATACATGATTCCATCTCTTACTCCTACTTTTGGGTTGTTTATATTGAGTTCTTATTTAAACTCATCATCTATACATCTCTTAAATGATGATGTTCCTGTCTGGAAAATAGATAGGATTGCCTTGTGAACATGCTCTTCATCCTACCAAAGTATTTCTAAGAGACTTCTAACCTCAACTTTACAGTAAAAAAGTCTTACATTTATATCTGTAGACCATCTTTCTCTTTATTCCTTTGGTGTTAAGTCTTCTATATCTCACTCTGTTGTGCTTCTCCATTTGGGTACAGTGTAGATAGCTCTTATTAAGCTGAATTTTTCATACAGTTACCCAGATAGGATCTTCCTTCTGTATTTCTGAACCCAAACTATAGTAACATCATATGATGGTTACTAAAAAATAGAAACACTGAATTTTTATGTCTCTTACTCTTTTTCTCAATTCCTAAGAGCTAAAAAGTAACAGCGTATGTTCATTTGATCCTTGAATTGACCATTTTGACTTAAAAGATACTTATCACCTATGTATGTAGTAGAAACGTACAATGAATACAATTAAAATAAAATTATCCTCCCTTCCAGATGTTCCTAATCAGACCTATGAATAGAAACGTGCAACCTTATTTGATAATATGAAAAATGTTAGACTTATTCAGAGGATGTCACAGGACTCAGAAGAATGCCATTTGGACATACTGAGGGAGACTGGTATGGGAAATACTGTTGCTGGTTCAGCAGAACTAGAATTAGCTGATGATGGATTTAGACAATGGGAATTCCATGTAAAGAGGATAACCTGAAGAGATAGAAGGAATAGTAGATATAGGAAAGTTTATAAGAAGCCTGGTTTGCTTGAGTATAAAGTGTAAGGTTAGGATGTGTGGTAAATAAGTTGGAGGAACAGGTAGGGATTGCATTATGAAAGGCCTTGAATAACATGTAATGAGCTTACACTATATTCTCAGAAGATCTGAAAAAAAAATTTGGGCAAAGGTGTAATGTAGTCAGGGGTACAGTTTAGTAAAAATGTCGTTGAATGTTTTTACTTGATATGAATGCTTACATGGAAGGAGTCCAATTAGGGAGATAAAACAATAGTCATGAAAACAAAGTTGAGATAGTGAAATAAAGTGGTTACAACAAAGACATAAAAGATTTGATCTGACGAACAATTAGAAGTAAAATATTATTATATGTACATATATATTCACTATATCTTTGAGAAGTTATGATTGATTTTTTTTAGCTTTCGACATGCAAAAATACTATAAGCATTTTCAGTGTATTTATTTATTTGTTCATGAGAGACAACAGAGAGAGAGAGAGAGAGAGGCAGAGACATAGGAAGTTGGAAAAGCAGGCTCCCTGCAGGGAGCCTGATGTGGGATGATCCCAGATCCTGGGATCAGGCCGTGAGCTGAAGGAAGATGCTCAACCGCTGAGCCACCTAGGCATCCCATTCTCAGTGTATTTTTCTTCACACATCTACTGTTTTTATTAATAAAGATGTGCACACGTATATAAGAGCGAATGGAAGTCAGGCATGTCAGGCATTTCACCAAGGAGCAGAATCCTGCATCTTACATTTGAGAAACATACATTTTATTATTTAGTAAGTCATAGGGAAGAATAATTTTACTCTTTCATTTTTTAAAGTTTTTATTTATTTATGATAGTCATACACAGAGAGAGAGAGAGAGAGAGAAAGAGAGAGAGAGGCAGAGACACAAGCAGAGGGAGAAGCAGGCTCCATGCACCGGGAGCCCGACGTGGGATTCAATCCTGGGTCTCCAGGATCACGCCCTGGGCCAAAGGCAGGTGCCAAACCGCTGCGCCACCCAGGGATCCCAATTTTACTCTTTCAGTTTACAAATAGCACTTACTTGTAAGAGAGTGATTCATAAGTCAGAAACGTTCCTAGCAATGACTGTTGCAATTCTTCAGCAATCAATAGACAAGCATGTAGATTTGTCAAATGGAATGCTAAAGTACAATTTTAAATTGTGAGGTAGTGTTCTTATAAAGCCAATATGATAAATGGCTTTTTTTCATGAATTTTTAGAAGTTTTATACCTTTAATTAGTTTATTTTTTTCAAAATACCTTTTATTCTTTAAAAAAAGATTTTATTTATTTTTTCATGAGAGACACAGAGAGAGAAAGAGAGAGAGAGGCAGAGACACAGGCAGAGATAGAAGCAGGCTCCACACAGGGAGCCCGATGTGGGACTCGATCCCGGGTCTCCAGGATCACACCCCAGGCTGAGGATGGTGCTAAACCGCTAAGCCACCGGGGCTACCTCCTTTAATTAGCTTAATTCTCCCTCTCTAACATATGACATCTCTCTAGATTTGCTTTTATAACTTATATTTCACATGTTATACAATAAATCCACATTTGTTGCAAAACACTTTTGAAAATATGCATAAGATGAAGGAGCGAAAGTAAAATAATCTATAACCCCATTACCCAAAACCAATCCTGTTAAAATTAGGAATATACAATGCCATTCTTTGTAGTACACATATATATGTATGTGTATATATATGGGGGTGCAAACAGAGAGATAGAAAAAGGAGAGGACACATTTATTATCTATAATTTTCTTTTTTATAACTGTACTGCTTGACTATATTATGATTTATTTATAAAACTCCACATTTTTTGTTGAATAGCTGTTTTTACTATTTTATTGTTGTCAGTAGTGCACCAATATATAATCCTGTAGCTAACACTTTGGCTACATTTGTGATTATTTCCCTAGGATTAATTTCTAGTGTAAATTATAATCATAAGTCAAAACATCTTTTAACCTTTTTAAATATATTTTGATGTGTATTGCCAAATACATCTGTTGATGCATATTTCCAAATTGCTCTCCTGGAAAATTGTACTGTCACCAGCAGCAAACAAGACTATTGTTTTCCACAAACACTTCAAATTTTGATATTAGCATAGGAAATATTTTCAAAACATTTAAGCTAGCATTGATTTAAGTAAACAAGAAGTTAAGCATTTATGTTTATTCAGTATTTAAAATTTTCCTAATAATATCCTTATACATCTTTATACATTCATTTTTTTTTACCAGGGTTTTTGTCTGTTCTTTATAGATTTATATAAAGTCTTTAAAAAGATACTGACTTTTTATCCATTATATTTTATACAATTTTCTCTAGACAATTATTTGCCTTTCATATTATGTTAACTATTTTATGACTTAGGAAAAAATACATACATAGTCACACATAATAATAATTTCTCTTTCTATTTGTTTATTTACTTAGTGTATTTTCCCCTTGCTGAAAAGTTTTGCATCTAATTATCTTCTTTTAGATCTTTAAAAATATTTTGTTTTGCATCAACATTGTTCATTGATCTGCATTTTACTTTTGTGCTAGCATAAATTGAGGATTGAAATTAATATATTTTTTGAGTAATCTTCCCATTTTTGTAATAGGAAATATGGTATATTTGTCAAAATTTCCAAGTTAAATATTCCAAGGTCTATTTTTGAGTTTTAAAATTAGCTTTATAGGTTAAAATAATAGCTTACATATTCCTTTTCATATCCTGCTCTGTGGCATTGTATTGTCTTTTATATTTAATCACTTAGGGATGCCTGGGTGGCTCAGTGAGTTAAGTGTCTGCCTTCAGCCCATATCTTGATCTCCGGGTCTTGAGATTGAGGCCCACGTTGGGTTCCCTGCTCAAAGGGTGTAGTCTGCTCCCCCCCTTCCATGTGCTCTTTTTTTCTCTCTCAAATAGATAAAATCTTAAAAAAAAAAAAAACCACTGAAATACTAATAGGAAAAATCTCAAAGAGATTATATATACTCCCATGTAATAGAAGAGTCAAAATATAGACATACCATTAATGATTCATCAGTGGGCATTAATAGATAAAGAAAATGTGGTATATAACAATGGAATATTATTCAGCCCTAAAAAAAGAAAAAAAAAAAGAAGGGAATCCTGTTATTGCCAGGAACATAGGTAAACCTAGAGGACATTCTACCCAGTGAAATAGACCTTTTCAGAAGGATAGATACTGCATGATACAATTTATATAAGGAATCTAAAATGGTTGAATTCAGAACCAGAGAATAGAATGGTGGTTGCCAGAGGATAGTGGGAGGAGGATACAGGAAGCTAATAGTCAAAGAGCAGCACTAAGTTTCAATTATATAAGACCTAGAGGTCTTACATAAATACAGGACTGTATTTGTAATTAATGATACTGTATTGTATGCTTAAAGTTTGCTAAGGAAATAGATCTTATATTAAGTGTTCTTATAAAAAATAAGTACAGAGAGTGGTAGGAAACTTTTGGAGGTGCTGGATATGTTTATGGCATAGATTGTGGTGATGGTTTCATGGGTATATGCTTATAATTCATCAAGTCGTATATATTAAATATGTACAGTGTTTCATATATCAGTCATACTTCAGTAAAGTGGTTGTAAAAAAAAGAAAGTCTTTCAAACTTATTATTGGATAAGGGCACAGCTGTGTTAGTAAGTGACCAAAGGAGGGCAAAGAAAATGAAATATTCAAATAATTGAGATTAATAGACAATAAGCTGGAAAAGTTAGGCTCATTGGCCCCGTGTTTCCACTAAGCTTCATACTGCAGATTATTTACTTTAAAAAATTTCAAATCAATACTGTAATTTCTTCTACTTTGTGTGTCACTCTCCCTCTTACTCTCTCTTTCGTTGCTCTCACAAGATTTTCTCATTTGAAGGCTCCAAAGATCAGCTCTGATAAGCTATATTGCCTTGGTGTCTTTTCTTGTCACTTTTGACACTGATTGACCCTATCTAGCTCAGGGAAGTGGTAATACACTGCTTTAGTCTTACTCTTTTCATTGCTTCTTTTGTGACAAAAGAAAAGATTATGACTCTCTCGATAAAAGTTTGAACTAGTGTCTGTGTGGGCAAAATACACAAACTAGCAGAAAATGTCTTTTCACACATATTCATATTTTTCCTCTTCCTTAAGGGTCATATGATTAAATGCATGAATTTTATTCTCCCGCACAAAGCAGCATCACTGTTGTTAGTACTCATTGTGTCCTCAGAGATATTTATATATGAATTCCCAGGAAATTTCATCTGGCTCGTATGACTAAAGGAATTGATAAAATGGGCTGTTGCTTCTTAATACTAATAACCTTAGAGTATCAGAGGAATTTAAGAACATATAAAGAATAATTCTAATAGGACACTTAATTGCCTTAGGGCATCTTGCAGTAAGCTGTTTGTTTTTGATTCACATGCCTTTAGAATTCTTTTTATTAATCAATTGCCAAAATTGAGAGAGGCATCAAAGTAAAGTAGATTTAGGGAGTCTGTTGGTTGAGGGGAGAGGCACAATAGACAACCATTATCATGGTAGTTTCAGTACTGTTTGGTTTGCCTTCCTGTCTTTTCCAGTCTTTTGTTTTCTCCTCTTTGTTGCATTAGGTCTTTGCCTTTGTGGGTGACTCACTGCTCTCCAAGACTCTAGGTCATTGGAATGGACTGTTTCTCTGAAATTCAGTTATTAGCGGGCTGCATGATTCCTGATTGACCTGCTTATTAAGAACAGTGTCATGGTTTTACATTGGGCATCCTTTCCCTCATTAACTGAGTCACTTCACTTTTACTGTGAACATGTTCCAAAAATCTTCAATTATTCTCTTCCAAGCATGCGCACACATGCATGCTCTCACACACATGCAATGACTCCTATTCAACTTAGACTTTTATTTTGTACTTTCCCTTCAGTGATATCTATGAATTTATATTTCTTTCTTTTTTGTTTTAAAAGGATAAAGCTGAACTCTCCTTTTCAGAATTATTCACTGTATGTAATTTGAATTCTTTTGATATTTTTAAATTAAATTGGTTTGAAGAGTATAAGAAGTGGAATAAATGTTAACCAGCTCCATCTGTGCATAAAGATGAATGAATATATTAAATTTTAGGAAAAAAAATTATCACTATACCTAAGACCTGAGAATAATAATCAAAAGGAGAATTATCTTTAGTTCATTTGAAAAAAAAAGAAAGAATTCACCCCAAACCTAGAGTTACTTCTGTCATTTAAATTAAAGATTGATAAGTTTTAAAACCTGAAAATATTAATACCATTAAATTCTTTTTTTTAATATGTTATCCTTTTTTTTTTTAAAGATTTTATTTTTATTCATGAGAGACACAGGGAGAGAGGCTGAGACAGAGGTAGAGGGAGAAGCAGGCTTCCTGCAGGGAGCCCGATGTGGGACTTTATTCCTGAACTCTGGGATCACACCTGGAACCTAAGGCAGGTGCTCAACCACTGAGCTACCCAGACTTTCCTAATACCATTCAGTTCTTATCAAAATAAGAACATAGAACAGTTCTTCCTTTGACATTTTTTTCTGACAGAATTTGGATCTTCAAAGTTATATAGGACCCTTCCATTTGCATATTGATTTTAATTGTTTCTAAGATATCTTTGTTTTGTCAAAAGGTATATAATAATAATATTGACTTACTATCATGTCTTATTATTTATTTTAATTTTTCTCTTTTAAATACCATATCATCTTGACTAAATGTTTCATCTGTTTTGGTGTGTATAATGTAAAGGTTTTTTTCCTAATAAATAATTAACATGGAGTTCTAGCTTACAGTAATTTTCTTCATCTGAAATGTGATGAACTGCTCTGCATTCTTCAGCTGAACACGTGAGGGCAAGGATATGTTGGTAGTTACCTCATTGTGAAAAATGTCCTTGACATAGGTGAATCAGCCTCTCTCTCTCTCTCTCTCAAAATCTCTCTCTCAAGATACCATATCTTGATTTAGTTTGTTGTTTTTTTTACATGGTACTTATAGCCTTCTAACATGGTATGTACTTTACTTATTTGCATTTATTTTTATTTCTACTTTTCCTGATATAATTTTCTGTGAGGCAAGGCACAATTAAGGAAAATGTTTAAACAATTTGTTACCTTGCAACCTAATTTATGTTAATATTGTCATCAATAAAACGATAGAAATAGAAACAACTTTATAATATCAGAACAACTAAGAATGAGAGAGCAGATGGGAGAGAAAACCTTGCGTAAATTGATACAAAAGGCCACTCAAAATCAGCAAAACAAATTAGAGTAGGGAAATTACTTAGATGAATCAAGCTAGAAAAAAATTAATGGGAGGCAGAGAAACAGAAATTAGCTTGTCTTATAAAATATGTATTTAAGAAAAAAGATTATGTTGAGCATAATGTATTAGGCATATTCAACATGACTGCCTCACAATGTTCATAATTGTACTATATCCAACATTCCTAAACTAATTTGGTTAAGTAATGGAGCTCAAAGAAGTTACTTTTTCAAAAAAGTGCTCTATACAGTATCTAACTCTAGAAGAAACGATAGGAAGAGAGAAAAAGCACTTTACTGGTTGAACAATGTTTGATATATCCAAGAATAATTACACTGGACAAGTTAAAGGCAAAGAAGACTTTATTCATGAGTTTTGCAATAGCAGAGGGAGATTGAACTGAATTCTACTGAAGGAAAAAGTGGGAGAGTTTTTAAGCCTGCTTGGGTCCACTAAAAAAGTACTAACCCATGGATGTTAGGCTCCTGCCCTCTCAGAGACTGGTTAATAGGGGCTCCATCTTCTTGAGGTTTGCATTTTTAGGGATTGGCTCCCAGGGCCTTGAGAAATATTGCTGGCTTGTAGGCAAAAGCCTAAGAAGTTTTACATCTCAAAGGAGCTGAAAAAGAATTTACAGTTTCTAAAATAAATATTCTAAGGAAAGGGAGGTCAGGGGCCTAGAGTCAGAAGGAAGCTTAGTTGAGAAGAATGATCTGGTCATCTTGGTCAGATAAAAGAAACTGCTCAGGTCTCTACAATGATCTCTCTTTCTTGCTGTTTTTTTTTTTTTTTTTTTTTCTTGTAGTAACAGTTTGCAATACAGAGCAAACCATTCTTTTGCTGTGGCTTATTAAAGAGATGAACAGGTAAGTGCCTGATTCCATTGTAAGAATTCTATTCAAGACAGTTTTACTTTTTCCTGGTATTCAGAGTTGTAAAAATGAACATGCCTGGTCTTTCTGCTCAAAACGTTAAAAATCTTGATATAATTCTGTAACGCAGTGTCTTAGTAGTGTAGAAAACTACATTATTTATGGTAGAATTTTAAAATACTTACGTGTATGTTATTTGTTAGATATCAACATTATGTTTGCCCTCTCTAAATAATTTGGAAATGTTAAAAATAGTCAACATAAGAACAGTATCCAAGGACTTTGTTTACCTTGTATTCACAGCTGGATATTAGGAATAACTCTGGACATACCTGTTTCAAGTGAACAAAAGCAAACAAATACAGAAGTCTGTAACCCAATATATTCTCAAGTAGGTAAAATGTTCTGTTTAGCTATGTATAGATCCAGCTATTTATACAATTAGGTACTGCCTATATAAATAAGTATGCACATATAATACTCATGTAATCTATTCTGTTGTATTATTTAAGAAGGAAGAATATATTTGAATTTTTTTTGTTCTCTCCAAATAAGTTGGAAATATATTAGTATATAATTTAAAAATCAATATAGATCTCTACCATTAAAATGTTATTACGGTTACTATGTAAATTACTATTAAATTATGATTTTAATTAAGGCTATCTAATTATAATGGAAACACATAGATGCATATTATATTTCATACTTTTGCTTGTTTCTAGGAAGTTCAGAGAGTTAATGTTTAATCAGTCTTAGGGATTGATCTGTTTGCTTATTCTGTGCCATTAATTCTAAATAGCCAAGGAAAAACAAACCTCCCCCAAGAGGGTGAATTCGAATCTCTGTTCAGGAAATTTTTCTTCATATTACTGTATGAACTTAGAAAAATGTTGAGAAGACTATTTTTATTTTATTATCTGCAAGTCTAATAGTCTTATGTATATGGCTTTTATTGATTTATCTCACATTCTTTTCAGAAGAACAATTTATATTATATATGTATTCCAGTAAGTATATATTTTTCCCTTGAAAAGTGCTATGTAGTTAAAAAAATAACATAATTTAAAAAAACGGGGCATGGTTATGTCCAACAAGTATATGTTGAGCACTATAACATGTAATGTGCTATTGATAGAAATATGAATGACCAGATTTTTTTTCCTCTGGTAAAACTTGGTTGGAGATGAATATTTGAAGGGATCATTTCAATACAGTGTTGTACATGAAAAATAGTATTTACAGAGATGTTAAAGCTAATGGACTTTGGAGCCAGACTAATTGAATTTGGATTCTCAGCTTTGTAACTGAGTAGCTGTGTGGTCTTCGGCAAATTAATTAACCTTTCTGTGTTTCTATTTCATTATACATAAAGGAATAATGATATTAACTACTTTATATGGTGGTTGCCTGGATTACATAATTAATGTAAATTACATGTTTAGCCTAGAGTCAGAATTATATTGTTAACCAAATATAATTTATCATTGTGATTAGTGGTGCCAGGATTAGTGAGAAAGTTTAGGGATGACTTCCTTGAAAGCTCTCTTGCAGAGATGATTCTGGCTCTTGAAGACTAAATAAAACCTCTCTAAATGAAGAAAGGGATTGTAGAAAAATCCAGGAATGGAGAGGAATGAGCAGTTGACAAGGTTATGATGTTATAATCTTGAAGTATTATCAGTTTTTTTGCCATGGAATTTAAGGTATAAGGAGGAGAGTGGAATAAGGAACACTAAGGAGATAAGCAGGAACTTTATCATGAAGAGATTTGTATGTCCCTCAAAGGAGATTTGACTTTACCTTGTAAGTGATGGATATAAATTAAAAGTGTTTTTTTAAAAAAGGGGAGTGAGGGGTACCTGGCTGGCTCAGCTGGAAAAGCTTGTGACTCTTGATTTTGGGTTTGTGAGCTTGAGCCCCATGTTGGGTGTAGAGATTACTAAAAACCAAACAAACAAACCAAAAAATAAGAGATGCACCTCAGTCAGTTAAGCAGCTGAATCTTTTTTTTTTTTTTTTTTTTTTTTTTGAATCTTGATTTTGGCTCAGGTCAAGATCTCACGGTCATGAGATTGAGCCTTGCATTGCAGCAGGGTCTGTGTTGGGTGTGGAGCCTGCCTCTCTCTCCTGCCTCCCCCCTCATTCCATGCACATAGTCTCTCTCATTCTCTCTCTGAAAAAAATAAAAAATAAAATAAAACAGAGTGAACTGATTAGATTGGGTTTTGTGTAAGTCTCTCTGGGTGCAGTAGATTGAGAGAAATAAGATGGAAGGCAGAAAACAGTTTATGAGGCTATTGAAAATATCACTGGATAATATAGATTAAATTGTTTGATTGTAATAAGGATTAATTTACAGGTCTGTTTTTGAAACAATATCACTTTGTGTTTTAAAATTTAAATGAGAAGAAAAAGATACTACTACAGGTGAACCAGTTCTCATGGGAACAGTGTAAATGGAAGAAAAAGTTGACATTTTTCCTGATATTTCCCAGAAAAAAGTTGACTGCATATATAACCATTACAATGACTTCTGTGTGTTTTTGTAAGAAGTCTGTAAATATCCTATGTGATAATTATATACATAGAGGCATATGACATCATTTCTTCCCTTTTCTACCTTGTAATAATAGGAGTAGTAACAGTGGTGGCAGCAGTAGTGTTCTTATAACTTATTTGGTAAGGAGAATTGTATTATATTTGAATTAAAATAATAGAATAAAAAAAGTGTTTAGGTTCATGTCTCTTCAAGAATTATTTTTCTACTGTTTACATTTTTATGTATTGATTAATATTAGTATAATATAATATTAGCATAATGTAATAATTACTGTTTTAATTTTAAAATATAAATGAACTGTTGTTCAATAGGAAATTTTGATGTTCTTTCTCTTTCAATTAGCAATAATCGCGCCTTGGATAAACCTCATTGGCTACGATACTGCCACTGCGCAAGGCTTGATGTTCTTTCTCTTATGTGTAATCTGTTATACTTAATAAAATCACTATGCATTTATGCATTAGGGATCTAGAATGGGATAGGTAAGAAGTCCAGGTACTTCTGTAGAGATAAGTTCACAATACTGTGCGTATGATCCACACAACATCCTGCTGGGATAGAAAGAGCAGTGCTCTCCTTTTTTAACACTTGAGGAAACAAACTCCAGCTGGTTAGATGACTTGCCCAAGGAGCAGTCCTGAAATTTATACCCAGGCTTTTAAACTTCACATCTAATGTTTATTTTCTGTTGTAGCAGATTGCTAAGAACAGTAGAAAAAACGAAAGAATGATAAAATGGTATTTTGGATATTTGAGAATTTACTTGGATCCAAGGAAATTGGTGAACATGTGTCCTGACTCAGAGTGAAGCAGGCAGAAACATCTGTAAAAAAAAAAAAAAGTAAAACCTAGGTATGATACATGCTTAATTTATTAGGCACATCATTTAATCTTCCAATTCTCCCTTCAAACAATTTATCTAGTGAGTTGTAACAATTACCTCACAAAGAAGTCAAGATAATTAAATTATAACTATGTACAAAAGGCCAGGGATAGTGCTTGGTAATATAAGTTTTCAATACATATTAGGCTTTTCTATTAATCAACTTTGTGGATCTTTTGACGGAGTTCTTGAAAGAATAGTTCCTTGAGAAATGCTTTGCTTTTGACAACTGCTTTTTTTATTTTTATTTTTTATTTTTTTATATGAAGGGCCAGTAGGGGGAAGCAGAGCACCAGTCCCAAATCCAAATTTCTGGTAGTCTCCTGGTTTTGCAGTACAGGTGAGACAAACCCTTGACTTTCCCAGAGATCTAGACTGGTTGGGAAAGGACAGAAGAGCTATATCTGTACTAAATGTGCTTACACAAACTTACAATCTAATGTATGCCAAAGCAGACGTCCAAACCAAAGACTGAAAGCCAACTCAAAAAGCAGGAATGAGATTGAAGTTGTGATCAGCTTCTCAGTTCTTGGAAAGACAATTCTTTTGGTATTGGAAAAGCTTATACCTGTTTCTAAATAGGGCTCTACTTTGTTCTATTGAGGACATGGCTATTACATTGTTCAGTATGTCAGAGTTCCTCAAACCAGTCCTACCTTGTACAGGTCTTTTGGTTTGATGTGGTCATTGCACTTAGTAAATTGTCGGTAAAACTAGGCGAGAAGTGGGGAAACCCTGAGGAGAAGTATAGACTCCCAGGTCAATTTTTTTTTAGATTTAAAAAGCACCAGATTTAATACAGACTAGATGATTAACATATGCCACTTATACACTACAAAGAGATAACTACTATAAATGTAATTACCGTCCATCAACATAAAATTGAGACCCTTCACCCATTTTACCCACACCTCAACTCTTTCCCCTCTGGTAACTACCAATTTGTTCTCTTTATGAGTTTTGTTTTGTTTAGATACCACAAATAAGTGAAATAGTGTTTGTCATTCTGTCTGACTTATTTCATACTGTAATTCCCTCAAAATCCATCTATCTTGTCACAAATTGCAAGCTCTTTCTCTTTTTTATGGTTGAGTAGTATTCCATTGTGCATTGTGTGTGTGTGCATGTGTGCGTGTATCACGTTTCTTTATCCATTCATCCATAAGTAGACACTTCAGTTGTTTCCACATCTTGATTATTGTAAATAATGCTGCAATGTATATAGGCATGCATGTATCTCTTCAAACTACTATTTTTGTATACTTTGGATAAATAATCAGAGGTGAAATAGCTGGATCATGTGGTAGTTTTATCTTTAATTTTTTGAGGAAACTCCATATTGTTTTCCATAGTCTGCACCATTTACATTCCCACTAACATTGTATTAAGGGCTCCCTTTCCTTTCTTTACATCCTCTCCAACACTTACTGTTTCTTATTCTTTTGATATAAGCCATTCTAACAGATGTGAAGTGACATCTCATTGTGGCTTAGATTTTCATTTCCTTGATGATTAGTGATGTTGAACATCTTTTCATGTGCCTTTTGGCCATCTGTTTGTCTTCTTTGGAAAAATGTCTATTCAGATCTGCCAGTGTTTTAATTGGAATGATTTTCTTTTGACTTGTGGGAGTTTTTTATATATTTATTTGACCCCTTCTCAGATACACAGTTTGCAAATATTTTCTCCCATTTGGTAGGTTGTCTTTTCTTTTAGTTGGTTTCCTTTGCTGTGCAGATGCTTTTTACTTTTTACCCTCCCCCCCTTTTTAAATATTTGCTTTTGTTTCTCTTGCTTGGGGAGACAGATCCAAAAAACATCACTGAGACTGGAGTCAAGGAGCTTACTACCTATTCTCTTGTAGGAATTTTATGGTTTCAGGTTTTACATTCAAGTCTTTAATCCATTTTGAATTGTTTTTTTGTGTATGATAGAAGATAGTGGTCTAATTTCATTCCTTTGTATGTGATTGCCCAGTTCTCCCAGCACAATTTATTGAAGAGATTCTCTTTTTCCCATTAGCTACTGTTGCCTCATTTGTTGTAGATTAATTGACCACTTAACTATTAAGTATTTATTATTTCTGGGTTCTGTGTTCTGTTTTATTGATCTGTGTGTCTCCTTTTTGCCAATACCATAGTGTTTTGGTTGCTGTAGCTTTAGTACAGTTTATAAGTAGAGAGTGTGATACGTCCAACTTTGTTCTTTCTCAAGACTGTTTTGGCTATGCAGGTTCCTTTAGGGTTTCATACAAACAGAATCATTTGTTCTAGCTCTGTGAAAAATACCTTTGGGTTTTGATAGGGATTGCATTGAATCTGTAGATTGCTTTGGATAGTATGGACATTTTAACAACATTAATTCTTCCAGTCTATGAGTATTGAACTCTTCCTAATCCATAAGACACTAGAGATTTTACTGCTTGGACAGGAGATTCTAATGTAACAATTTTAATTTACTCTGCTTCTTCCATCAGTTTCCTTTATTGACATGATGGAGGCCTTTTTTTTTTTTTAAAGAAATTTTATTCATATATATTAGAGACAGGGAGAGGGAACACAGGGAAGGGGAGAGGCAGAGGGAGAATTAGGCTCCCTGTTGAGCAGAGAGCCTGATGTGGGGCTCAATCCCAGGACCCTGAGATCATGAGTTGAACCAAAGGCAGATGCTTAATTGACTGAGTCACTCAGGCATCCTGATGGAGGCCTTGGTAGTAATATATGCAATGGGTCTGAGTAGAAAAGGGCTAAGATTGTCAACTTAAAATATGACAAAGAGGGGCAACCTGGGTGGCTCAGTGGTTTAGCACCGCCTCCAGCCCAGAGCCTGATCCTGGAGACCCAGGATCGAGTCCCACATTGGGCTCCCTGCATGAAGCCTGCTTCTCCCTCTGCCTGTGTCTCTGCATCTCTTTCTCTCTCTCTCTCTCTCTCTCTGTCTCTCATGAATAAATAGATAAAATCTTTAAAATATATATATATGACAAATATGTAAAAACATATTTGGGGGACAATGGGTAGAACAGGGAACTCTAGTAGTTAGGTTGAGGGTGGAATAAGATGCTCTAAAATGACAGAGTTCAGTTTTTCCCACGTCATTGTATTTACAATTTAGATATAGATCCTCTTCCAAAAATCTGAGGGATCTTAATTTATTTGGTAATCTGCTTTATTAGATCAAATGGTAGGTAATTATCATTCTTCTTAATGTGGCTACATTTACCTACTTCCAAACTACATAAGCCAAAAGGGTGGATAAATCTCTTTCTCTAAGGGTTATAAACTATGTTGAGACAGGGCTGAGAATTGGAGGTATAAGGTTATCCTCAGAAAAACTTTCTATTTCCTTAAACTTTCTATAATAAGAAAACATATTTTTCATTTATGGAAAAATATTGTGAGTTACTGCTTTCTTAAATATTCTATCACATGGAAATCAGTGACTTGTTACTCAGTAGCATCTCTAGCACCCCTGCATTTGATCTTTCACCACCAGGAAAGATGCTTAAATCTCAGGTTTTAAAACAATACACTCCCAGAGTAATGATGACTTGGTCCTTGCTCCCTCCCATCCCATCTCAAATAGCTTTGAGATCCTTCTGCTGTTAGATTGGAATTGTGTCCCACCAAAGTTCATATATTGAAATCCTAACTCCCGGTACCTCAGAATGTGCTAAATGGGATAAAGTTATTGCAGATATAATTAGTGAAGATGAGGTCTTCAGGATATGCCCTAATCCAGTGTGATAGTGTTCTTATGAAAAGGGAAAATTTGGACACATGGAGACAAGTATGCAAGGAGAATTCCTTTGGAGTTATGTTGCCACAGCCAAGGAACTACTACAAGCTGGGACAGAGGACAGAGACCTGGAACATCGTTCTAATGCCTTCAGAGGGATCTTGATCTTGCTCACACCTTGATCTCAGACTTCTGGTCTGGTCTTCAGAACAATGAGAAGATTTCTGCTCTTTAAGTCCTTAGTTGATGGTACTCCATGATGGCAACCCTAACAAACTAATATAAGACAAAAAGTACATGGCTCTATTGAGTGTTCTGTTGGTAGTTAAAGTGTCTTATTTCTCAGGAAAACATCCTCACCAGGACTATCTCTCTCAAGAAATTGTTCCTTGTCACTGAAATGGCACCAGAAATAAAACCTTTCTATTGTATATAGTTTAATTTCCATTTTTTTCTTCTGACCACTGAGACCGTATTCAACATTATTAAGATTCCTCTTAAGGTTAAATTCATAAGCTTAATAAATACCTTTGTTTAAATAATTATAAAAATGTAAATATAGAAATGTATTCTATACAGTCAAAAGGAATGATGTGAAGCATGTATGAAATAACATGTCCTCACTCTGACAGATCTAATTGTGGCAAATTGCCTTATAAGCATCCACAGGCAGCCAACTCTGCTCAAC
This sequence comes from Canis lupus familiaris, assembly GCF_011100685.1. Taxonomy (NCBI): domain Eukaryota; kingdom Metazoa; phylum Chordata; class Mammalia; order Carnivora; family Canidae; genus Canis; species Canis lupus. The sequence continues at coordinate 29,907,412 of NC_049250.1, forward strand.
CATTCCAGAAGGTGAGGCCCAATGATAGTATTAAATCTACCAAAAATCCTACAGTTGTATAATTATTTTTTACACTCTGTATTGACTCTTTTACAAACATCTCTTCCACGTTTCATTTGATAACATCACAGTTGTATATCACCAAAGTTATGAAACAAATGGATAATACAATTGAATGTCATTAACATAACCTTAATTGTAAACATGAAAAATGAAGATAAATGAGAAAATAAGAAGCTCAGAAATTCAGTAAAGACAGTTATTTGTAATATTAACAGTGCAAAGATATTCATAACAATGGCTATGTTAGCAGTACATAGATATACATATAGTGAAATACAATATTGAGTTACAAAATTTTAACTCTTAGATCATGAAAGATAACATCCTATCTGAAAAGTATGGACTTTGAATCCTTAGCAAAGTGAATATGAAAAATGGCTCAGTGTATCTCTCTTTGGTGGAAAAAGAATCACTCTGGATGTATGTACCTCCTCCCTCCCAATATCCTACCACTTCAGTGGCTGATAAGTAACCCAGCTAATTGAGATGGCAACCAACACATCTGAGATTATCAAAATGTTTCCTAATTGGGCATCTTTTCAGTATGGAAAGGTTAGAATTGAAAATAGAATGACAAATTAAATCTAGGGTATTCACAGTTTGATGTTAGATTTAAGAGTGCATATATAACTGGCATTTTTTTATAATTGGCATTTTAAATATAACATTTAAGAGAATTCAATGTATTAGAGTATCTGATATTTTATTAGATTAAAATTTACAAATTAAAATGCACAATTGATTTTAGATTTGTGATTTCAGTATAAAAAATGTTAAGGAGTTTGGCCAACATCCTAAACTATATTGAGGTAATCAAAATAATTTGAGTAACTATGTAAGTTTAATTTACTAGATTTTCAAAAGTTATTTTTAAGCACCTGGAAGAATTTTGCTTGTTAAAAGTCATATATTTGAAGACTATAAAAATAAAGTAGAATTATTAAATTTTAAGTGAACTTAAATGTGAATTATAATTGGGCTGTAATTAAAACTTCTCTGAGGGAAGTTTAGTTTGTTTATTTTGAATCAGTATTTTGAGTCAGTCAAAAAGTGAAGATTATTATCTTGTTTGTTAGATTAATAAATGGAATAACACTATTTGTACATTGATATTATGAGCAAAGTAATGTTTCCATAATTTTCTATAACATTTTGAATATTAATTTTTAAACCTAAGAAACCATAAATAGTACTAAGGGTAAAACAATCATGAACATCATGAAATTCATTCTGACATTATGCTATGGCATAAAATTTTATTATGGAATGAGTGTGTGAAACCTGGCTACCCTGGACTTTGGGTTCTTACCTTCCTAGCAATATCAAATAGTAAAAGATTCTGAGAGATGCTATTGTCAGACTGTCATTTTTTTCCTGTGAAAAAGTTTTGAATATCAAAGCATATCCAGTTCCAGCACCTCATTTTTAGCAGCTTTACAGATCTTGGTTTTTTCACTCTAAACGTGGGAACAACTGCTGTTTGAAAAGTTGTACTTTAGGGCCTATTGCCCTGTGGCAAGATCTTTATTCTTTATGCTCCCTAAAGTGTAGTTTTGAAGGAATATACAGCTTTCTGAAGTGACATTGTCAAATTCACAAGATTATCTTTTTTTGTAGAGGTAAGAAACATTATTTTACTTTTTGGTATATTGTGTATGAAATAGACATTTGACACTTCTACTAAGGGAACAACAGGAAGTCTACGGCATCAACATAAATTAAAATTTACAGAGCACAGAGTTTAGTCACATTTCTGTTACTTGTGATTCTTAGCTGCCAAAGATGCCACTTACAGAGTTTGGAAAATACTCTGCATTGAAATTCTGTGTCATGGGTCTGCTTCTTGAATTAACTAAATCTGTGACTAATAGTAAGTCACTTTATCCGCATTTTTGCTATACCTGGAAAATGCACTATTTAGTGCACTATTTAGACCAACAGTCAGCTTGGTGTTTCTCTGATTAACCCTTTGTAAATCTTGAAACTCAGGTTTATGCAACTATTTTAACCTGTTATAAATGGTTTCAAAATTTAGCAAGACATATATCATTTATATAATGATAGCTTTGTTTTTTCTCTGTTTTGTTTGTTTGTTTGCATTTAGTTTTCTTAGTCCTGCTAACTAATTGTGATACTTTCTCTTGATGAAGAGGAAAGCTAAGGTAAGGAGCTTTGGTTTGGGCTATGGAATGGAAAACTCTCTGGCCAAGGATTGGACATTTGAGTCTGGTCTGTTTTTTGATCAAATTGATTAGTTATGTTGGATACATTTTGAAAGAAAATGAAAATTCTAGTAATCACGATGCATTTATACAGGTTGCTGAGAGAAATTTCTTTATTTCTACTTCGTATTTGCTTGAGGATTTTGTTAGTGCTACATAATATTAGATTACAGAATTGCAGCAATGAAGGTTTTACAAAGTCATTATAACACAATATGCCAAGAAAAGCATTTTTTTTAACTTTTATTTTTACTTTTGTGTATGTGTGCGTGTCAGCAAATTGTATGCTTCTTTGTCTTTGTGTCCAATCTTCCAGTACAATACCTGGTACAAGAATATCTGTAAATTCTAAATGAACCAATGAATGGATGAACCACCATTTTCTATTTAACTGTCATTATTATGTAACAGATTGCTCCAAAATTTATTGGCTTAAACCAACAGTGGAGATCTGTTATCTTGGACAGCGTCTGTGGGTCATCAATTTGGGATTGGTTTAGCTGGGTGATTCTAGCTCAATCACTTATGAGGTTACCGTCAAGATTTCTGGATCTCTTCTTAGGACTGCTTGTGTGTGCTCATGTCATAGAAGCTGGCTTTCTGTAGAGCAAATGATCCAAAGAGATCAAGGCAAAAGCTGTAATATATTTTATCATTTAACCTTGGAAGTCACATACCATCATTTCCATCATATCTTATGGGTTAAATAAGCCAGACCTATTTATGATGAAGGGCACCAGAGAGGGACATGAATACCAGGAGACATGGGATTATGGAGGCTATCTTGGAGGCTGGCTAATGCTATTAGAGACATTTTATATTAGATGAATGTTTCACATTTATTAAGTCATATTCTCACTAGTTAAGATTTTTCATGTTAGAATGAGTCAACAATGGTACCAGGAAAATTAGCCAATTCATTATGGTTTTTAGGGGTCATAAGTATATTCTCAACAAACTCTGGAAATATGCAGCAAGCTGAAGAATGATGTTAACAAATGTGTATTTATTTAACTTTTCCTGTTTTCTGAAACTCTTGCTATAAAGTCTTATGCACATCCTGACATAGTCATACTTATCAATCTGAGATTTGCCTAGTTAAAGCCTGAGCTTTCATCGGAGGGAAACAACCTCAGTTAACATCAGTAAATCCCTTTAGCTTTAAGTGCAAGAAGTCAATCACAGAAAAATCACAAAGCATAAAGTAACACATAAAATAACACTGCCAGTCTGATCTCTTAGGAAAAACAAGCAGTGAAAGGGAAAGATGGTTTCTGAAAGCATGCTCAACCTTTCTTGGCAAAACAAAAGCCAAAAACAAATTACAGTGTGTGTTTACGCTAGAATGACTGTTACCTTAAGAAAATTCAAAGCAATTTTCCATAAAATAGGGTCATCACATCCCAGCGTAAGAACAGTCACTAAATTGAAGCCAACCTTACTCAAAATACAGTGGAATGGGGTGTGGGGAAGACCATACTCCGAAATTTAAGAATCTTACACAATTAAAAACTACATTTTCTATGATTTTGGCTTTTGTTTCTTTTGGAATTCTTTTCCTCTGGATTTTCTCTTTGACTTTTTTTGATCTTTAATGGAAGTACATATGTCCCTTTCTGTACAGGAAGAGTTAACTAGGTGGTAATAATAACATATTTTCCATAATTTATAGTAGTAAATTATTCAAAATGGAGAAAGTTATTGTTTTCCTTGCTTAGCCAGCTCTGATTTTTGGTTAAAGAAACCTTCCATCACAAGAAGGGAGAATAAGCTTCCAGCTCTTTTTTTCCTTATATGTGCCAGGCATCATGTGAAATAGTCTACTTTTATTACTCCATTTAATCTCCAAACCAATGAAGGATAATCTGAGATGCAAAGGGGATGAAGAAGCTGAAAATTAGAGGTATTACTTACGATTAGTAGCTAAGAAGGAGCAGAGCCAGAATTTTGTCTGTCTGTGAAGCTATCTCTTCTACTCTGTGTTATCTCCTAGGGGAAATACAAGGTTCAAGAAATCTACCATTCTAACCTCAACTAACGACTAAAGTAAGGCTGTCAGGTTATTTTACCAGGAACCGTAGAACTTGCAGAGTTAGAAAACTAGAAGATGGTGACCAACTCACACCATATTAACTTTAAAAATGAACAAAATATTGGTTTCTGAATAATTTTCTGCCTCAAAAAATAATAAAAATTTACCTTAAATAAATGCAATTATATTTTCAGTGACATAAAGGTATGATGGCAGATCCTAAATTAAATTGTTTTGCTATTCACTTTCCTTTCATCACACAATTTAGTTTGGCATAATTGCATTAACACTATTTGACCAGAATTACGTTCTGGCATTGCCTTAGATTTGTGTTTAATTCTGTACCAATTTCTGTTGACCTGATGACTAGGCATTACTCCTGTCTTTCATCAGCCAACCCCTTAAATGTAACTTGAACAGTTTCTTGAGCCCTGTAGGGAATTAACTAATACCCACCATACTACTGTGTTTCAACCAC